>NC_135954.1:81543545-83943545 GCF_053455715.1 Rhinoraja longicauda
GAAAAGATTTAATAGGGACCCAAGTGTGAAGTTTTCAGATAATTGCTGTACCGCAGTCTGTTAGAAACTGCTGGACCTTGAAGAGAACAGCTTGTAACCTGATCCCCGCGATTAGGATTCCCCTTATTAGGACCAAGGTAACGAGTTAATATTAACCCACCCCCTTGGACCAGGACTAATAAGAAGGGAACATGACTTGGCAGTGAATTTTGGCCAGTTGTAGAAAAGCAAATAAGCAAATTAGTTTTTGAGATATGAAAAGCTGTTTTTCAGTTCCTTGTGCTGTAAATTCTGTAGTTTTAGAGTCATAGTCGAAAAGTCATACAGCGTGGAACAGGCCCTTCAGCCCAATTTGCCCACGCCAACCAACATACCCTATCTACATTAGTCCCACCTGCCTGCTTTTGGTCCACATTCCTCTAAACCTATCCTATCCATGTACCTGTCTAAATGTTTCTTAAACATTGCAATATTACCTGTCTCAACTACTACCTCTGCCATCTTGTTCCATAAACCCACCATACTTTGTGAAAAAAGTTACCCATCAGGTTTCCATTAAATCTTTTACCCCCCTCACCGAAAACCTATGCCTTCTGATTCTCGATTCCCCTACTCTGGGCAAATTTTAGTTTAGTTTCAGTTTAGTTCAGAGATACAGTGTGGTAACAGGCCCTTCGGCCCACCAAGTCCACACCGATCAGCGATCTCCGTACACTAACACAATCCTACACACTAGGGACAATTTACATTTATACCAAGCCAATTAACCTACAACCCGTACGTATTTGGAGTGTGAGAGTAAACCAGAGATCGCGGTGATAACCTATGCAGGTCACAGGGATCACGCATAAACTCCATACAGACAGCACCCGCAGTCAGGATCGAACCCGGGTCTCTGGTGCTGTTAGGCAGCAACTCTATGGCTGTGCCACCATGTTATCAATGTTATTGATTAGTTGGAAAGATGGACAGAGCAATGGCAGATGGAATTTAATCCTGGTAAGTGTGAGGAGGTGCATTTTTAGGAGGATTAAAAAGGATAAGAAATACACAGTGAACGATAGAGCTCAGGGAAGTATTGACGAACAGAGATCTTAATGAGAAGCTACATTTAATACAAAAATTGAGATCTAATGAAGGGCATTATAGCTGCTTAGCGTCCGCAATTCTCTTCAAAGCATATGCTCAACAAAATCACTTTTGTGGGAGAAGCAGAAAAGCCCTGTAACAATATCAAAGCCCAATTCAGTCTACACCAGATCATTGTACCTAGTGCCCAACTGCCTCACCATCATTTGTTCTCAGCATTTTCCTTCAGAATGCCAGTGTGGTGTGTGCAGACCACTGGTCCATGACCCCTTAGGCTTCAGATAGGTTAACCTTCATAACAACAATTTTATTTGTCCTTTTGCATGAAGAAGGGTCTCGACCCGAAACGTCACCCATTCCTTCTCACCGGGGACGCTGTCTGTCTATCTTCGGTTTAAACTAGCATCTGCAGTTCCTTCCTCCCACATCTTCCTTTCATTTGTTCCATGTATCTTTTTATATCTCTCATTCCTCTCTCCCCTGACTCTCAGTCTGAAGAAGGGTCTCGACCCGAAACGTCACCTATTCCTTTACTCCAGAGATGCTGCCTGTCCTGCTGACTGTCTATCACAGGAATTTGTTTGCTATCAGATTGTACAACCGGTCGGTGTCCCAGTACAGTTGTAAGGAACTGAGTACAGCGTGGATTTAACCACTACAGGAGATTGTTTTAGTGAAGCAAGTGCTCCACTTGGTGGAAGCAACAGAGAACTGCACAATTCAGAACATTGTCTTTAAAATGTGGCCCATGCTAACATTTCAGTTATTTCTCCTTAGGGTTAAATATCATCATCATATTGCTATATTTTGATTGAGTGCTGTGCTCATGAGATTCCAAACGTTTAACTGTTTAACTTATTGGACAAACTTAATCAATGTCAAATAATTCTCAACAAGGCGCAACAAATCCGGATACAGCACAACTCTTCCACTATTCAATCAATATACTTGTCTTGGAGTTTGCCACCATTCCTGAAGGCATGTTAGTCAGATTGCTTCATGTCCATAAGTGATAGGAGCAGAATTAGGCCATTTGGTCCATCAAGTCTACTGTGCCATTCAATCGTGGCTGATCTATCTTTCCCTCTCAACCCCATTCTCCTGCCTTCACCTCATAACCCCTGGCTAATAGCAAACATTTTAATGACAAAAAAACTTCTCCTTTGCAATTGAAATCAGATAAACCTGGGTTTGAGGCTGACATTGGTATGGTTGACATTGGTTGAGGAGAGAGGATCAGGATGAACGTTTCAGAAGTGCAAAGAGGATAAAGGCTGATTAATCAGTAGAGTGGTCAGGTTAAGGGTTAATGTCAGGAAATCAATGTGGACAGCCTTGGAAATCAGCAGAAGCTTTGTTAGTCAAGCAGGCTGTCAGGGAATGAACGATGGTGGGGTTGTTACGGATTTATGACCTGAGGTAAAGAGAGCAGTGATCAGTGGTTTACAAGAGGGTCATTAAGTGTGGGGGCGGTTCTCACTTTGCTGCAGTGAAAATACAAGTCAGTTGCTGCAAGAACTCATCAAGGGTTGCAGAAATAATGACCTTAGCAGAGGGTTGATGGTCATGGAATGGTGATCAGTTGTCTCAGGCGATCAATGATCATTGGAGAGTAATCGGTGATACCAGTGAGTCTGTGATGATGGGAGTGGTTCAGGCAGAGTAAATGGCACCAGTAAACAAGGTCAACATAGTTATCCCGCTAGATGTGTGATATAAAATCACATAGCAACCTGAGAATTTGCTTAGAACCAGGAAACCGTAAGACGTTTTTACTAAAATCTACTTGGTCATAAAAACACCTTACTTTGGGGTCACCTTACTTTGCACAGAGCAGTGGAAAGGCTGAAGTTGCTGAGAAGGTGATACAGGAACTAGTAAGGGAGTTGAGTGGTCTCAGGTGGACCTTTAGACGAGGCTCCCCAACTTCTACTATACTCAGGCCAGTGTGTGATGAGCAGTCACATTTAGAGCCCAACAATTTTGTGTATGGGGATGTTGCCAAAGGATTAGATGCAAACGTTACTCTCTTTTACATAAAATGGCCAGGAAAGGCTCAGAAGGTACAGGCTGACCAGTTTAACCTCTGTGGTGGGAGGGAGGTTTGAAACATTAATCTAGGACATTACAGCTATTTACGTCCGGCGTTCTCTTTGAAAGGTATGCTCAACAAAATCACTTTTGTGGGAGGAGCAGAAAAGCATTATAACAATATCAAAGCCTCATTCAGGCCACACCACAAGGTCATTGTACTTGGCACCCAACTGCCTTGCCACCAGGATTAACAGTTATCAGGAGCGAAAGCAAGCCAGCACAGAGGGAACAGAAAGAGTTGAAATTAATGTCGTTTGTGTGGTTTTGTGGACCCATAGACCATTCTTTTAAAGAAATGCACAAGAGCTTTATCTATAAAGCTTATTGTAATGGCGTTCGAAGAACATTAAAAGCATACATTCAGAGTTAGCCACGTAACTTGCAATAGGTCATGGAGAAATGTTTATTTTTCAAACAGGAGGAAGATGAATGGCAGTATTCCCGAAAGAGTGTTGTTGGGGGCCATTATTGCATTTTTTAATCTATATTAATAACCTAGACGGGGTTACAATCCACAATTTCTAAATATGTGGATGACACAAAACTTGGCAGGATTGTGAACTGCAAAGTAAATAGGAATAAATTGCTACAGGATATAAACAGGCTGATGAAATGGGCAAACACTTGGTAGTAGGGTGAACTCACATAATATATTTTATTTAGTAATAAAGACCAGGACCGTATGGGGGAACTGTCCCTTGCCATCAGGGTGCTTGTGTGGTGAGGCGGCGATCTTGGGGTTGTCCCGGCAGCTCAGTCCGTGTTTTCGAAGGAGGAGACGTGGTGATCTCAGATTTCTCCCTGCAGTTCATCCTTGCCTTGAGAGCAGTCACTGGTGGTCTCGGGGTTATCCGGTGGCTCGGCTTTGGCTTTGAAGAGGCGACGCTGGCGGTCTCTGGGTTATCCTGGCAGCTCAGTCTTTGCCTGTGCGTGGGTGCAGTCGCTCGTAGTCTCTGGACAGGAAGAGGTACCGGTATCTCAGGCTTGACCTGGCCACTCAGTCAGTCATAGCCTCAGTAGAGATGCTGGCTGTCTAGGGCTTCTTCCCGGCAGTCCAGTCTTGAGTACATGATGCCGCTGGTGGTATCAGTTTTGTCCCAGTGGTTGTCTTCCTCAAACCTGCGACAGGGAAACATAGCTAGTGGGGAGGTGTTCCACCTTATTCCTTATTCTTTATTCCTTATTCTTAATTCCCTATTCCCTATTCCCTATTCCCTATTCCCCATTCCCCATTCCCCATTCCCCATTCCTCATTCCTCATTCCTCATTCCTCATTCCTTATTCCTTATTCCTTCTCTCCCCTCAGGCTAAAGTACCTGGATTTTATGGGGAGGAGGCTGACAAGGTTCACGTGGCCAAACCAGTATCAGCTAATTGGACCGAACTGTTACCAATGATGCTGGGGATTGGCCTCCCCTGATCTGTCAGCCAATGATAAGGATCAGAGCGGCATCCAAGGGTGGAGGTGCAGTCATAGAAGGCAAAGTTTAATGTGGAGAAATATGGAGTCGTTTTGGTAGGAAGAATGGCTTTCTTCCGTACTGTAATATTTCTGTAATTCCATTGTATGCTTACACTAATGTGGAAGGACAGATCCTGTTTGACCAAACTGATAGAACCTTTTGAGAAATTGATGAGCACAATACAGTTTATATAAGCTTCAGTAAAGCCTTCAACAATGTCCCAGATGGGAGATTGGTTCAGAAGATTAGGTCCTATGTGATTCAGGGCACGTTGTCAAACTGGATTCAAAACTGGCTTGGCAATAACATACATATGGTGATGGCAGAGGGTTGTTTTTGTACTTGGGTATCTATGACCAATGATGTTGCACAGGGATCAGAGCTAAGACACTTTCTGTTTGCAACAGATGTGAAAGATTTGGATGTTGATGTAGGGGAGAGGATGTAGATTACATGGTGATACCAATGCGATGGTAAAATGGGCTAATAAATGACAGAATGAAGTTTAACCCTGAGAATATGTTAGTGCAAGAAATACACCATGACTAGAAAGTATTGAGGAGCAAAAGTGTGTTGGGCCAAAGATCCTTGAAGGTGGCAGCACAGGCCAATAACAAGGTTAGGCCAATAACATGGTTAGACGACTTATGGGGGAGACTGGCCTTCATTTGTTGGGGCATTGTGTACAAGAACAGTGTGCTTATGCACTACTCTATAAAATATTGGTCTGACTTAACTGGGGTACCGCATGCAGTTCTATTGACTACATTATGGGAAAGATGTGATGGCGTTAAAGATTTACAAGGGTGTTATCTTGATGAAGCATTTTAGTTATGAGAAGACACTGGAGAGGCTAGATCTGTTTTCCCTTTAGTGGAGGAAATTAAGAGGGGATGTGATTGAGGTATGTAACAATATGAGGGGATTAGATTGGGTAGACTGGAGGAAACTTTTTCCCTGAAGTGGATAGAACTAGACATAGATTTAGGATAAGGGGGGGGATCTGATGAGAGACTTTTTCTCAGTGTTATCTAGGCTGCTTTACCAGAGAGTGATAGAAGCAGAATAGCTGACATCATGTAAAATGGGTTTAGATGAGCAGTTAAATTGCCTAAGCATAGAAGGTTATGGGCAAATCGTGCCTTTAGAAAAGAGATGAGGAGGAATTTCTTTAGTCAGAGGGTGGTAAATCTATGGAATTCATTGCCACAGAAGGTTATGGAGACCAAGTCAATAGATATGTCTGAAGAAGGGTCTTGACCCGAAACGTCACCCATTCTTTCTCTCCAGAGATGCTGCCTGTCCCGCTGAGCTAATCTAGCAATGTGTGTCTATCTTCAGTTTAAACCAGCGTCTGCAGTTCCTTCCTTCACAGGTTAAAGCGTAGATTGACAGATTCTTTATTACTAAGGGGGTCAGGAGTTATGGGGATGAGGCAGGAGAATGGGGTTGAGAAGGAAAAGTAGATCAGCCATGAGTGAATGGCGGAGTAGACTTGATGGGCCAAATGGCCTAATTCTTCTCCTAGAACATATACATTTATGAGATGCTGGAAGATCGATTTAATATAGATTCAATACTGGTCAGCATGGATGTAATGGTCTGAATTGGTTTCCATGTTGTACGACTCTACAAATGTAATTGATTCATTTCCTTCCCTCAAATAACCAACATAAGAATCACAAATAATCATAAACTGAATTAAGCCAAATATCTTTCTAGTTAAGAATAAAATTATTCAAGAATTTGGAATGAATGCAGTCCTCAATGAATATTTAAATATATATTAAAATATGCAAATATCAGCATTGGGACATGTATTTTGATATTTAAATTTTAAATTTTGCTCTGATTTTATTCTTCCAAGGGTCGCTTTGGAAAATGCATATTAAGTTATTTTTACATTCATTTCTTTACCTTAACTTAATTGAGTAACTTAGCCACCAACTGAAAAGTGCACCTCAAATTCCATCACCTTGAGTTTAGTAATTAAATCCATCGCACAAACCAACCTCGCTTCCATTGACCCCATTTATACCTCACGCTGCCTCGGCAAGGCCAGCAGCATAATCAAGGACGTGTCACACCCTGGCCACTCCCTCTTTTCCCCTCTCCCTTTGGGTAAAAGGTATAGAAGTGTGAAAATGCACACCTCCAGATTCAGGGACAGTTTCTTCCCAGCTGTTATCAGGCGACTGAATCATCCAACCACATCAGAGAGCAGTCCTGAACTACTATCTACCTGATTAGTGACCCCTGGACTAACCTTGATTGGACTTTACTGGCTTTACCTTGCACTAGACATTATTATCTTATCATGTATCTATACACTGGAAACAGCTCGATTGTAATCACGTGTTGTCTTTCTCCTGACTGGTTAGCACACACTGAAAACTTTTCACTGTACCTCGGTACACGCGACAATATACTAAAATAAACTGAAACTGAACTGAAATTTAATTAATTGTGCAAAAGCTGGCAATCTGCTTTGCCAGAGTAACTCTCAAGTGGAGCATGGGAGATGACCGCAGAAATATGGGGATGCCAGTCCAGGCTTTAATATCAATACAGAATGGAAGGCTTGTGATATTTTCAGAAATCCTATGGGCAGGGCAGAGATTTTCAGTGTTGGTCTTGGTGATTCAAATGAGCATTCACAATCCCAAAGTGCCGTTTGAAGAAATGTAGGCAGCCATTCTTGAGCTTGGGATAACATTTCTTCTCCAATCTAACCCGTTCAAATATACTTCTCATTGCTGATTATTGGGCATTGATATCAGAAGCTGTCAAGATTTGCTCATACTTCCAAAAGTGTCATTCAGAACATTTGAACACTAACATAAATGAAATAATTTACAGATGTAAAAGATAATGTTAAAAAAAATGATGTCAGTTAAAACAGGATTAAGTATTAAAAAAGATTAAAGCAACACTAATAATTAAGGGAATGTAGCTTCTACATCGCTATTTCTCACATTGCCACAATTGCCATTCAATAAATGGGTCCATGGACCCTGCACCAGGCTGGACCAGGCAAAAGATCTGAAGAAGGGTCTCGACCCGAAACGTCACCCATTCCTTCTCCCCAGAGATGCTGCCTGTCCCGCTGAGTTACTCCAGCTTTTTGTGTCTATCTTTGGTGTAAACCAGCATCTGCAGTTCCTTCCCACACAAAAGATCTGAGAGCAGGTTCGCCATTATAAATGGTGGGGAAAGGCAGAAATGTCCTGCTGCGTGGTGATGTCCATCTGAGAACTCACCAACAAGAGCTTGGGCAATACATTTAGGATTTCTACAGTTGCTGTGGAATGAATGCCAGATTTTACCTTAGTCTGCTTGTTTGTCCAGCAGTGTGTGCAATCCTAGCCAGACTTGGATCCCTAGAAATACAACCAATGTCAACATAACATGAAAAGGGTTTGATTTTTCATTTTTGTTCCAATTCAGTATTGATCAGTGTTCAGGGACATCAAATCTTTTTGGTTATTAAAATAATTCAGTCAAGAGGTGTACATATTTCTCTATAAATCACGACTAAATTAAAAATAGTAATAATAATAATTACTGAATAGTTCAGATTTCGCCTGAATTGTTTTAAGTGAACATCGTTAAAGTATTGTTAATGTGAACGCACATCGTGTTTTTGTAGGGTAGAGGATTCTGAAACCAAAGGTTATGGGCTTAAAGTGAAATGGGAGAGATTTAAGAGTTTAGTTTAGTTCAGAAATACAGCATGGAAACAGGCCCTTCGAACTACCAGGTCTATGCCAAACATCGATCAGCACTACACTAGTTCTATCCTACACACTAGGAACAATTTACAGAAGCCAATTAACCTACCAATCTGCACATCTTTGGAATATGGGAGGAAACTGGAGCACCTGGCCAAAATCCACGTTGTCACAGGGAGAATGTACAAACAGCACCCATTGACAGGATCGAACCTGGCTCTGAAAGACAGCAACTCTACCGCTACATCACTATGCCGCCAAAGAGGGACCACAGTAGCAACTTTTTCACTCAGAGGATAGTCTCTGAAATCAGCTACCAGAGGAAGCTATAGACATAGATGCAATTACAACTTTTAAAAGACATTTGGACAGGTGCATGGATAGCAAGGGTTTGAGGGCAATAGGCCAAATGCAGGCAAATGGGAATAAACCAGAATAACAACTTGGCCAGCATGGACAAGATTGGGCGAAGGACCCATTTCTATGCTCTACTTCTTTATGACTCCATGACACTGATCAATATATGCCCCAAAAAGTGGAATTACCATTAGTTTACATGAACATTTTTATAGCCGCATTTAATACTTTTAAAGAAAACGCAATGAAAATATAAATTCTGCATGATTGATTATTTATTGTTGGCAAAATGTTATGGCTGAGAAAATAAAACAAAAATAAATTCTTTCCACACAGGTTTTTTTTAAAGTTAATTAGAATCTAATAAATTGTTCAGGATAAATTGTGCCCATAAAAATCTTCTTGAATTCAAACATGTCATTTGTTTCAGAGAATATTTTTTCACCCACAGGTGGCAGCATTGTTCTTCAGGAGTTTGATGGTTCTGCTTCTGCCGTATTCCTTCTACTTGCATGTAGTGATGTTGGGAATTGACAATACATGTTTTAAACAGAAGTGCAAAAATGCTTAGTCCCATGACTGACAGAAACAGTAGTCATAGTTAATACTGAGTGAGAATTTGATTTCTGTAATTCGCAATAATGATGCCTATTTTTAGAAGTGGAAAGTAATTGTTGATGTGTAGACCTTGACCAGAAGGCCAAGGAGAGCCAGCTAATGGGAACACCACTGTTTCAATTCTACTCCAATATCGGGCACCTTTCTTATTAGGAACTAACCTTTGTTTTTGCATCATTACTGGGTCTCAATAACAGAGCTCACCAGCTAACAGCAGCAACATTTTAGGAGCTCTCTTCCTCAATTGTCATAGTAAGCAGAATCTTTAAATATTTTAAAGGCAGAATTATCGTAGGGTGTAGGAAACTGGGGGTAGTTCTGAGGTGTAGACTGGAACACAACAATGAGGCTACAATTAGGTCAGTTATAATCCAAGTGACAGGACAGGGTAGAGTGCTGAGTGGTCCACTGCCTCCAATTCACATGTTTGTATGTTCTTCACAACTTATCTTTGCTAAACATTTAATAATGGGAATTTTCCATGCTCTATTAGCTAAATTGAAGAAATCTTAACACCAAACATTTGCATGTACACTATAATTTTGGAAAGATCACATAAACATCTTTTTACTTGTGTCTGCTGAACTCCAAGTGTGTTTGTGTTAAACAGTGGTGGTATATTATCATAGAGCCATACAGCACAAGCACAGGGCCTGAAGGCCAAATCATCCATGTTGACCAAGATGCCCATTTATGCAAGTCCTATTTTCTCATGTTTGACCCACATTATTCTAAAACTTTCCTATCCATGTACCTGTCCAAATGTCTTTTAAATGTTTTCATTTAAACGTTACTGTCGAGACCATACTGTGCAGGTTTTTCTGTGTAACTGGTTAATATTCAAAAAGCATCCCTGTCAGCACCTCGTCCATTAGCACTGTGAAATGGCGCAAAATGGCGGCGCTGCCCTAGCAGCTGCGGCTCACCTGCGGTCCATTTGTCTTTGTGTTTTTGTTGTTTTTTTTGTCTTAATTGTAGTTGTGATGTGGTGTTTTTGTGTTTGTGTACTATGTGTGTATGTGGGGGGGAGGGGGGGAACTGTAACATTGTAAATAGATGTCCCTTCCGAACGGAGACCCGACCTTTGTTTTCTGGGCCGTGTCTCCGTTCCTGCTGCGGCCTACCATCGGCCCAACTCCTGGAGCTGGCGGCCTCCAGGGCTCTGGTTCGCAGAGCCCGCGGATTGGACTTACCATCACCGGAGCCGGCCGTCCTCGGAGGCTGCGGGAGCGGCTACGACTCGCCTTAGGCTCTGGCCGCGTGGATGCCGACATCGGGAGCTCCGGCAGCGGCAGCGTGTTCGCCCGCCCTGGATCGCGGGGCATGGGGCGCGGACATTCACCGTCCGGCGCGGCCTAAGATGGCCGCGGGATATTTCTCTGCTTGGCGGGGGCTTCAATGTCAGGAGCCACGACCGCCACGACGTGCAACAACAGCGGCAGCAGCAGCGTGTTCGCCCGCCCCGGATCGGACTTATCATCAGCGGAGCCGGCCGTCTTCGGAGGCTGCGGGAGCGGCTGCGACGCGACGCGCCTTGGGCTTGGCCCGCTGTGGACCGTCCGGCGCGGCCTGCAACAACAACAACCTGGCTGCGGGCGAGGACAGCGGGAGAAGGGAAAGACATTGTGGCCTTCCATCACAGTGAGGAGAGGACTGGAGGAGACTCACTGTGATGGATGTTTCTTTGATGGATGTTTCTTTTTTTGTGTGTTTTTGGGGTTGGGTAATTTGAATGCCTATTTAATGCTTTTATTGTTGGACTGTGTTTTTGGGGGTTTTGGGGTTGTGTAATTTGAATGCATATTTAATGCTGTTATTGTTGGGCTGTGTTTTGGGGGTTTTTGGGGTTGTGTAATTTGAATGCCTATTTAATGCTTTTATTGTTGGACTGTGTTTTGGGGGTTTTTTGGGGTTGTGTAATTTTAATGCTTATTTAATGCTTTTATTGTTGGACTGTGGGTGACTGAATTTCGTCCAATATTGGATGACAAATAAAGCTATCTTGTATCTTGTATCTTGTATCTTATCTTGTGAGAATAACATTTACAATTTAATTCTGATTAAATACATTTTCAAAATCTTTTTCTAACAATCTCATTAAGAAAGGAATAAAAGGGGAAAATCTGTTAATTAATCTTTCCAAACAAAAACATTTGTAAGATGCCAAAGCTCTGTGGGTATCCATAATTTTGATTGGAAAAGGTAATCTGCTAATGCTTAGAAAAGATATTGATTGATTGAATTGTTCCTCTTGACAGGAGGACAAATTAGTACAGTGACTGAAGGATTGGTTTGACGGTAGTGAGGGGTTTAAGAGAAGAATTTTGGATTATGGAGTAAAGATGGGTGCAGGTTGTGTCACGGATGGTTGAAGTCCATTGCAGAGATCTCCGTAACTGAATATAAAGCAGGTGAAGTGTTAGGGAATTAATAAAGTTGGCAGAAAGAGGGAAAAGCAAAGGAGAAATGGGTGAGCATGACATAGCAAGGAGAGTGATGGGGGGTGGGGGGTATTAATTAGTTACCTAAAATTTGAGAATCCAATGTTCATTCCTTTGGGTTGTAAGCTACCCAAGCAGAATACGAAGTGCTGTTCTTCCAGTTTCTCCGCAACTGAATATAAAGCAGGTGAAGTGATAGGCAATTAATAAAGTTGGCAGAAAGAGGGCAAAACAAAGGAGATGCAGACCTGGCTAAGGTATTCATGAGGCAAGTGACATGAACTGGGATAAGGGGTAACCATGTTAACTCCCTTCCCATTCCCATATTGGCCTTTCTGGCCTGGGTCTCCTCCATTGCCAGAGTGAGGCCACATGCAAACTGGAAGAACAACACTTCGTATTCTGCTTGGGTAGCTTACAACCCAAAGGAATGAACATTGGATTCTCAAATTTTAGGTAACTAATTAATATCCCCCCCCCCCCCCCCATTACTCTCCTTGCTATGGCCCACCTGGATGCTCACCCATTTCTCCCACAATCCCACCCTCTTTACCCTTTGCCCCCTACCACCTTCCACGTACATCCCTTCCTCTGGCATCACAATTCATGCCTCTCCTCTCCTTATTCACAGCCTTTTGCCTGCTCTTCATCTCTGGCCTTTGTCCACACATCTGCTAATCACCACCCCCTCCCCCACCTGTATCCACCTATCACTTGCCAGGCTTTGTCCTGCCCCCACCACTCTTCCAGCTCTCCCTATTGTTACAATCTGTCTGAAGAAATGTTCCAACCTGAAACATCACCTAGCTGTGTTCTCCAGAGATGTTCCCAACCAACTTGAGTTAAGGGCCTGTCCCACTTAGGCGATTTTTTAGGCGACTGTCAAAGTCGTAGCAGATCGCCAAAATTTTCTTTTACCCTACAACAATGACCACGACAATGCCGAGACAGGTCGAGATTACACCATCTTCGGAAACATTGCGAAATTCCCATGCTTATCAATGCTTCTCCGGCGTCCTAATTTTCGCTGAAATCACTGACAAGTCTGTAATTACTTGAGAGTTTTGAAATATAACATCTTGCCCGGGTTACTTGAAAACCAAGTTTCACGGTAACAAGGCATAAACTGGATTGACTTCCAGTTTACTAATAGCAGTATTAAGAAATTTAATTTTAAACGTGGTTAAATTCAAGAGAGAGCTAGATAGAGCTCTTAAGGATAGTGGAATCAGGGGATATGGGGAGAAGGCAGGAACAGATACTAATTGAGAATGATCAGCCATGATCACATTGAATGGCGGTGCTGGCTCGAGGGGCCGAATGGCCTCCTCCTGCACCTATTGTCTATTATCTATTGTCTAAATGGATTTTTGTGCGGAGTGTGGGAATTCTTTGAAAATGTACGGGAGATGCATATCTGGTTTCTGGGCTGCATATCTGGGTTGGGAACCTACTTTAAATGTAATCGCTGATGGCCATAAAGATCGCAAAAATTCCCATGCTTACCTGACCGTCAAACTGTCGCCTCCAATCTACCTGTCAAATGTCCTGACGGTAAATAAATTGGTTAAACACAAGTATTTTATGGTATCTTCAAATGACGTTACTTAATTTAATATTACATGCTTCTAAATGCATCTAAGACAACCTAGCAAACCTGGGGACAGCATGCGACAGCGCCCGCAATAAGCAACGATACCTGGCGACAAGCCAGCTGGCGCTGAGAAATTTCAATCTGGGTTGATTTCTCAGCGACGTGCCGAGATCCATGACGATTCTTTGAAGACTCCTCACGATCATGCCCGCGACACCCCGGCGAACTGCCTATGACAGCCTAGTCGCCGGCAGTCGCCTTAAAATGGCCTAAGTGGGACAGGCCCTTTACTGTACTTCAGCACTTTGCGTTTGTTTAATCTCCTTTTGAGATCGGCTCGATTTTGGATTATGGAATTGGTGATCCTTTAATCTCCATGCCATTGTTGTTCACAGTTATTAAACAAACCCTTGAGAATAGGATAATTGTAGATGTGGCTCTCATTATGAAGCACACAAATAAATATATGAAGCATTGATCTGTACAGCAAAGAAACAGCCTCTTCGTCCCACAATGTCTGTACCGAACACGATGCCAGGTTAAATTAATCTCCTGTGCCTACACATGATCCATATCCTTCCATCCCTTGCTTATCCACAAACCTATCTATAAAGACTCTTAAAACTCTATTGTCGCATCTGCCTTCACTACCTCCCCTGGCAGCGTGTTCTAAGCATCCACTAACTTCTGGTGGAAAAACTTGCCTCACACATCTCTTTTAACTTCTGTCCCACTGACCTTAAACTATGCCCTCTAGCCTTTGATATTTTCACCCTGGGAAAAAGGTTCTGATTCATTTCACTATCATTCCCGATGAATGCAGTTGTACTGAATTTTCATTGCAGCTTTTTTCTGGAAAGGAAGAGATTTTCTCACCTTGTGTGTAGTCTTTGCAAAAGATGCTTCCCTCCATCTCTTTATGCCATTATCTGCAACTTTAAATGGTTCTATCTGCAGCCCTTTAACAATCCGCACTCTTTAAAGTGAGCAACTTTCTATAAAACAGTGTTTGAGCCACCAGATTTTGCTCATTTCAACAAGCATTCAGTCATGAGGTAGACTGTGTAGCATTGGCCTCAAATGTGAATGCCACCACAAACTATGTATGGATTAGCTCAGTAGAAACTTCAGCAGCTTCTGGTTAAGATCAATTTTCTAGGCAATCGACATTACTATGTATAAAACATTTGTACATTATGCATTTGGATATATATATATATTGCAATCCACAAATGCTTTGGTTTTGCAGTTAAATCTTTGAAGGTTTGTCAAGCATGATTTTGAATCATGAACTGAGACATTATGTTTTGGGTCAAATAAGAAATGATGGACCAATGAACATAGACTTAAAATCAATAGTATTTGGTTCACTTCCTTCTTTGAATACATTCTCCACGAAGAATCAATCAGCGTGTACAGATTGACCATCAATTAATTGCATGGTTTGAACAAAATATGATGGTTAATCGATAACTATTCAGGGATGTAATTATTTTTTCAGTATTGTTCAAAATGAAAGTGAGTTTGACATCAGCAATATCAAATGTCAGCGAGTTACAATGGACAAGTTAGTTTATTTTGCACAGAAATAAAGAGTCACTGTGGCACAAAGAAGGTCATTTGGCTCACTGAGTCCACGTTGACTCTCTGTACAGCATCCATTGAACCCCCCCCCCATTGCCCCTTATATCCATTTCACTGCTAACTTATTTTTATTCTCACAGCCTGGCAAGTTTATATCTCTTGCCAACTATCCAAATTCCCTTAAAATCATTTATTGTTTCCATTTCCACTTCCTCATGGGCAAAGAATTTCCTTTGCCCCAAACCTTAAATTAGGGTCCCAAATCATGTGTACCCAGCCTTTCCTTCTCTTACATAATCTGAAGCTATAATGACTTCTTTGCCAAATTACGATTCACAAACTGGTATCTAATCTAAAATCTTAAATCCTCGACAGAAATAGAAATTGGGGATTGTAACTTAAAGAAATTATGGATTTTCTTTCATGTACTAGGGGGCATGGCAAATACTAAAGGACATTTCATTAAGGGATCATTTAAAGACGAGGTGCAGGCAGACTTTTTTACACAGAGAATGGTAAACGCCAAGGGAGATGGCAGAAGTGGATACGATAGCAACATCTAAGAGGACATAGATAGGCACACAATTTGGGAGATAATGGAGGGATACATACCAAATGCAGAATGATAGGATTAGTTTAACATGGCAACATGTCTGACACAGACATTGTGGAGCAAAGGGCCTGTTTTTTTGTTTGACTGTTCTGTATTCTATGTTTTATGTATTATTTTACATGACCTCTGTATACCCAACATTTCACGCTAACTAAAGTCCATTAAAGTGGTCATTGCTTAATGTTGAAAACATTTCACCTCATTTGTGCACAACAATTAGTGTGATAAAGTTGTAATAAAAGAAGAGATAATATTCATTAAGTTAGAGGTATTTAAGGAAATGAGGAAGTCAAACAGAAGCTAATCAGGTGCGCAATGGTGAGTGGACCATTGACTCCATCTACACTTCACGCTGCCATGCCAAGTCCACCAGCATAATCAAGGACAAGTCCCTCTCTAGACATTCCCTCTTCTCCCCTCTCCCATCAGGTATGAGGTACAGACCTCCAGATTCAGGGACAGTTTCTTCCTAGCTGTTATCAGGCAACTAAAGCATCCCATCACCAACTAGTGAACACTCTTGAGCAACCATCTACCTCTTTGGAGACCCTTGGACTATGTTTAATCGAACTTCACTGGACTTAATCTTGCGCTTAACTTTATTCCCTTTATCCTACATCTGTACACTGTGGGTGGCTCGACTGTAATCATGTATAGTCTTTCCGCTGACTGGACAGCATGCAACAAAAAGCTTTTTACTGTACCTTGGTAAACATGACAATAAACTAAACTAAAACTATAATTATGGTAAATGGTAAGGCTCCATTTCCACTCATCAGTCTTCCACTTTACAGTGTGAACAACAGAGGGATGACAGTGAGAATTGTATTCATTACCTGCAATTTAGACAATATAAATGGAGCTTGATGAGCAAAAGCTTAAACCAACTTTCGGCATGGTTTGTGAATAGTAATGCTCAGTGGATTTTTAAACTTGAATAACACAGTTAATCATTTTCAAAATTGATTGGGCCAGGGAAGTAAAAGCTGGGAATGGTGGGCCATTGATGGCAAAATGTTTCACAGGGATTATAGCTTCACCTTGAAATTGCACCTGCTCTTCTGCTGCAGTTAAATACAATGTCATTTTTGATAAATGATTTAATGTGCTCGAGGAAGTTGCAATGTTGTGGAAGGTGGAAGGATGGATGCCTTGTCAGCCACAACTCACGAGACACACGCCATTACAAGGCACGTGGGTAACACAGGATTGCAAAGTGTGACATTGAATTCAATAAACACAGTTCCCCATCGTGCTCCAACTGCAAGGCTGAGCAGTTGCAAATCACAATTTCTGGACGATGATGGAAATTTCAATTCCAACATATTCTTTCTTTTTGCAGCCTCAGAAAATTCACTCTTGGGGTCTTCACTTTAGGGTTTCTGCAATTGTTGTGGCTGGCAATGCAATGTCTAGAATCCTGGAGAAAGCAAATTTCATTGTTGCTTTCAAAGAAGTACTTGGAAAGGAAGGTTTGAAAGGCTTTGGGGAAAGAAATGCAGAGAAAGCACAATAACCTAAGCTTGAGTTTAGTTTATCGTCACGTGTACTGGGGTAAAGTGAAAAGCTTTTGTTGTATGCTAACCAGTCAGCTGAACCAGTCATCAGAAACCGAATGATTTCCTCTTGTTTTGCATGATGTGTGATTTTGTGTTTCTAGATCAACATGATCATTACAACCACTCAAATGGTGCCAGAGGTTGTAGCCACATCTTACCTTGTCACTTGTATGAAATGAACAAAGTTTGCACCATGCACGCTTCTCTCCCATTTAACTTGCATTCACAATTAGGCAGCACCACTCACTTTGCATCATGTTGCGATCAAAAACACAAGAAACATCAGAGATGATAAAAGAAGGATTTCTTATCACTATTGAATTTAATACATATGCATTTGCATTGAGTTTCATGGTTGAGTAGATAACTGGCTGTGCTTTCATGCTGTGACGGTGCGGAAATCATCATGTTTCTTAGATGACTGTCAAATCTAAGGGATATCTAATCGAAGAATCATATCATTGATGGAAGAAACAACTTAAGCAATTCTGTGAGAAATTTGAATCCCTTAAGGGCACATCGCAGCTACTTTACAACCCCCCCCCCCCCCCAAAAAAATTGGTATTGGTACAGTTTGGTGTGAGAGTGATTACCCCTCTCATTACTTCCCCCATTATTCTCCCGACAAGAGGGAAAAAGACAATTATAGAGATTATATTGAATATTGCTGGCTTTTCATTGCATAAAAAGGATTTAATTTAGCAGAAATGGCAGGATCTCAACAGTTCACCTCTTGCACATTGATCTTTGCATTTAATCTGGTGCATTTGAAGCAGAGCGATAACTCTTTGTGAAGGGGCTTAGCGATCTAGATGGGTTTTAACTATATCTTAGCTGACATTTAAATTTAATATGACAGCAACATCAATTTTGTTGTTTCTGAAACCAAGGCAATTTCTTGATTGCAAATGAGATACAGGTGATGGAAGAGGAGCAGAAAGCAGTGACTGTAGTTCCCTGTTCCATGTCCATTCTTCCTGTCTTTCCAACCTGGAGCCAGCTGCATCTCAGTGTGAATGGTTTGCTGGAGGGTACGCTGAATGCAGTGTAGTGGCGTATTTCCGAAACTCCAAGTTGACCTCCCCAATCAGCAGGTGAATCCTTTGCATCTCAGAGCTCTGTAATCTCCCAGCATTTAGATAATATGCCAAAATTAACATATTCACATTTTCAAGCTATGCTCTATTTTCCAGATCTTTGCCCGCTCACTCAACCTATCTGTATTCCTTTGTGACCTCCTTATGTCTGCTTCGCAATTTACTTTCCCACCTGTCTTTCTATCATCAGCAAACCTAGCAACCGTACCTTTGATCCCTTCAATTTATTCACAAAATGCTGGAGTAACTCAGCAGGTCAGGCAGCATCTCGGGAGAGAAGGAATGGGTGACGTTTCGGGTTGAGACCCTTCTTCAGACTAATCATTTACCTTTTACACCATGAACTTTTATTTTCCATAATAACACTTCATGTGGTTCCTTATCAAATGCCTTCTGTAAATATAAGTGTGGAACACCCGTTGAATCCCTTTATCTTCGCCACAAGTTACTTCTGCAAAGAATTCCAATAAATTGGTCGAAAAGATTTTCCTTTCACAGAACTATACATACTCTGCTTGATTACTGGAAGATCCTTGAGCCTCTAACCCCTTTCTTTGGAGCTTCTCCCCTGCGATTATCAATTGAAAGTTCTGAGAGACCTTTGGTGTCCTCTGTCTCCTTTGCACTATCCCCTCTCTTTTACAACTAAATAGGAATAGTTTTAACAGTGACAGGAGAGGCATCTGACACACAGGAGTATAAGGAATGATGCTTCCCTTTAAAAATGGCTGTTATCTTCAAGAACAGAGGATTAGAAATTCCCACCAATTCTTCACCATACAATAGACAATAGACAATAGGTGCAGGAGTAGGCCATTCGGCCCTTCAAGCCAGCACTGCCATTAGCTGATCATTCACAATCAGTACCCCGTTCCTGCCTTCTCCCCAAACCCCCTGACTCCACTATCTTTAAGAGCTCTATCGAGCTCTCTCTTGAAAGCATCCAGAGAATGCATGGTGGCGCAGCGGTAGAGTTGCTGCCTTACAGCGAATGCAGCGCCGGAGACTCAGGTTCGATCCTGAGTACGGGCGCCGTCAGTACGGAGTTTGTACGTTCTCCCCGTGACCTGCGTGGGTTTTCTCCGAGATCTTCGGTTACCTCCCACACTCCAAAGACGTACAGGTATGTAGGTTAAGAAAATAACCTACAGTCTGAAGAAGGGTCTCGACCCGAAACATCACCCATTCCTTCTCTCCCGAGATGCTGCCTGACCTGCTGAGTTACTCCAGCATTTTGTGAATAAATCGACAGGTATGTAGGTTAATTAACTGGGTAAAATGTTAAAAAAATTGTCCCTAGTGTGTGTAGGATAGTGTTAATGTGCAGGGATCGCTGGGCGGCGCGGACTCGGTGGGCCGAAGGGCCTGTTTCCGCGCTGTATCTCTAAAAATATATATTTTTTTAATTGGCCTCCACTGCCTTCTGAGGCAGAGAATTCCACAGATTTACAGCTCTCTGACTGAAAACGTTTTTCCTCATCTCCGTTCTAAATGGCCTACCCCTTATTCTTAAACTGTGGCCCCTGATTCTGGACTCCCCCAACATTGGGAACATGTTTCCTGCCTCTAATGTGTCCAATCCCTTAATAATCGTACATGTTTCAATAAGATCCCCTCTCATCCTTCTAAATTCCAGTGTATACAAGCCTAGTCGCTTGTATACCCAGCAGCACAACATACCCAGCAGCACAACAAATAATGCAACATTAAATTGATAGAAAGTCCTTTATCATCTTCTCTGCATGTTGCAACTTTTTTTCTATCTTAGTTCAAACTCTGAAATCCTAACTTGGCATAGGCAGCTAACTTGCTAACTTGGCACAACTAAACATAGTTTAATTCATTTTAGTGTTTTATTGTAATGTGTGCCAAGGGACAGTGAAAAGCTTTTGTCTGTGCACCATCCGGTCAAAGAGAAGACTATATCTGGACTACTGCAACAGCCTCCTCTATGGCGCACCCTCAAAAATCATCAATAAACTTCAATACATTCAAAACTCCGCTGCCCGTCTACTCACACACACCTCGATCCGTGACCATATCACCCCCGTACTTTTTAAACTCCACTGGCTCCCCATCCCCCAGAGAATCCAGTACAAAATCCTCCTCATAACCTACAAAGCCCTCCATAACCTGGCCCCATCCTACCTGACCGACCTCCTCCACAGGCACACTCCCACCTGCACCCTCCGCTCTGCCGCTGCCAATCTCCTATCCCCCCACATCCGGACCAAACTCAGATCCTGGGGGGACAGGGCTTTCTCCATCGCTGCTCCCACCCTATGGAACTCACTACCCCAAACCGTTAGAGACTCCTCCACACTCACCACATTCAAAACATCGCTGAAGTCTCACCTGTTCAGTACTGCCTTCAACCACTGAAGGTCACCTCACCTTCTGTCTCCTTTCTCTGTTCATTTATTTATTTACTTATTTATCTATTTATTAATTTCCCTATGTTCTCAAAATCTCTGTAAAGCGTCTTTGAGTATATGAAAAGCCCTATATAAATAAAATGCATTATTATCATTATTATATCTGAGTACAATCAAGCAGTTTACAGCGCACCGAGAAAGGATAAAGGGTACAACATTTAGTGCAAGATATAACATTGAAGTCCAGTAAAGTCTGAAGAAGTGTCTCAACCTGAAATGTCACCCATTCCTTCTCTCCAGAGATGCTGCCTGTCCTGTTGAGTTACTCCAGCATTTTGTGTCTATCTCCGATTAAAGTTAGTTGTATGCACACAGTCTTTTACCCAGGGAAGGGATTAGCTCAGATGGGCACTTGGTCAGCATAGACAAGTTGGCCTGAAGAGCCTGTTTCCATGCTTTATGACTCTTTGACTCCTCCAGCATTTATCCTTGGATAGGCTCTATGTCTTTAAATATATAAATAAAGATCTTGTCCTGCAGGCCTACCTTATATCTATTGCCATGGACTCAGAATCAACAGTATTATTATAATTCAGTGCAAGATTTGAAATATTATGTATTAATGCACTGACTTCTATGATGCCCATTTGATATACCACCCCAAGGGTCTGATATGCCTTGGGAGTTATTATTGGGGCCAAGGCATGAGAACACAGTCAAAACAGTTTTAGTTTCTGTTATCTAGTTTATGTTTTAAAATGCAAATTTTCAAAGAAATAAGAAGTTTGGTTGCCCTCATTCCATCATCCAACCAGCTGTTTCCTGATTTTCCACACCAGCCTCCCCATTCTGCTTTGATTGGTTTTATTTGATGCATAAAACAACTGTGGGAAACTTTGTCTTCTCTTTGCTGGGAGTGGAAGACAATCTGGGGCGGCCTGTCATCAACTTTCCAAAGATGTGCTTTGAATCTCAGCCTTCTAATATTCAAGGCACTGTTAAAAATGAAACTTACAGAGCCTTTGATGAGACATCAGTGGATTGTTCAAATCTCACTGGCATAACAAAGAGATCATAGAATGTCACTGCTTACTAGCTGGTGTTCTTTCTTCATGTTCATCCCATCTGGTTTCCCACAGACTAACAAAACCAAGATCACTGTTTTTTAGTTTGGCTCAATTGATAGTCTATGCATAATGTATCATCATAATATCACTGCTCTAATGTTTTTTTCTCTCTGTAATAGTTTTGGTTTTCAATTCAACCAAAGATGCGGAGGTGATTTCTTAACTAAATGTATTAATATAATACAAGTTTAGACTTTATTTTGCATTTTGTCTTCTTTGTGATTTTTTTTCCTTCCTGATTTTCATTTGCAAACTGCCAGTGATGCATTTCTATATTTTCTCATGAACTGTAAGAACAATATGTGCCAGTCCACAGGGCAATCCCATTCCCCCACTAATATACCCTGTAACCTATTTCCCCACAATCTCAAACATTTTACAACCATCTACACCAGGGCAACTTGCAATGGGCAATTAAGCTACCAAACCATGTATCTTTGGGATGTGTGAGGAAATCGCAGAGGAAATGCATGCAGTCACCAGATGCACCTGTAAACTCCACAGAGACAGCATCAGAAGTCAGGATTGAAGATGGGTCGCTGGAGCTGTGAGATAACAGCTCTACCAGCTACGCTATTGTGCTGCAGGAGATATCTTTGTGCTATCCTTCCTTTAAAGATGTTGTGAACTCCCCAGTGATGATAGGGAGCCACCATAAGGGACTTTGTCAAAGGCCTTCACGAGGTCCATGTGACCAATGTCCATTGCCTGGCCCTCCTCATTCCTCTTGACTACCTCTTCAAAAAACTCAGTCAGATTTATGAGATATAATCTCCCCCTCACAAAACCAAGCTGACTATCTCTAATCAATCCTTGCCTCTTTTAATGCAAATAACTCCCACCACTCAGAATGCTTTCAAATTACTTTTCCACCATCAATGTAAGGCTCACCAGTGTTTAGTCCTCTGGTTTATCTCTGCTCTCCCTCTTAAATTAAAGCACTAAAATAAATAAAGCCAAGTTTGCTATTCTGGCTTTAGCCAATACAAATCTGTAAAAAAAGCATCCACCACCGTCTATTTAATAAAATTGTTGTTTTACTGCTTTTTCACTAATTAAACTTTGCAGGCAACTTGGCACGTTTGCTTGTGATTTAGTCATACTGTGTAGATTTGTCAAAACATTTCTCAACATTGGAGCAACAAAGTTTTGAATTCTGTTTGAAGTTTGCAAAATAGGTAACTACTATTTGTAATTCATCACTTTTATAATTGAAATTAACTTTTCAGATTGGAATATATTTATAGCAATGTCTGCCAAAGGTAAAATATGGAACACATTGTTCCCTTCGGTTTGCATTCACCTGCCCTTGACTTTGCTGCTGAGTGGGTGACTTATCTTGTCAACTGAAAAATTCAAGCTTCCAATGAATTTTCAGACGCAGTAGATTTGATGATTTTAAATGGATTAAGTAATATTCCTGAGATCGCAGTCATTAAAGAATATAGAGTATTAAAAAGAATGTATTATCCCATTAATTCTGCCTTTGTGTCACCCTGATAAAAGTTACAGCTTTACATACAAGGTAGAAGAAATATTTTTAAATTGTGCATTTAAAAAAACACCTCATTTATTTAAGTCATACACTCTGGACTTCCTATGTGCACTATCCAGTGACAACAACACTGAACGCCTGATGGTGGTGCTGTTAATACTTCTATAAGCAGAGGAATTTGATGAAGTCTGATTTGACTGATAACTGGTTTAGTCTCTGCCTTTACATGATGTCTGAATAACTGCCAATTGCATTAAGGATAGTTCCCAATATTAATGAGAATCTTACATTTTTGCTGTGAACAAACACCTTGTTAGAAAAGTCTATAATATTTCCCTAAGTTATAGTGAAGATATATTGAACCACTAATTTGCCCACAATTCAAGGAATGCTGCAAGCAAGCCAGTGCAATGGGTAAAATAAGATAGAAATGTCATGAGAGAGTGGGATAACAGAATTAGTATGAATGGGTAATTGATGGTCGGCATGGACTTGGGGGTGGGCCGAGGGGCCTCTTTCCATGCTGTATCTCTAAACATAGAAGGAAAGTTAATGAGAGGGATAAACAGAGAGGTATGAGTTGAAAAGATCAGTCATAATTTTAGTTAATGGAGCTGCAGGCATGAAAGGCTGAGTGGCAACACTTGCATCTATTTCTATGATCTACCGATCTTGGGTATGATGGTGGAGAGAAAATCAGCTGGAACATTCAGAGTCAGAAATAGAATTAAAGCAAGAAAGAGACAAAGGTCAAAATAGAAAAATAGAACACAGTAGACTGCGGTGAGCAAATTATTAGACAGATAAAAGATGGAAAATGAAAAAGAAAAGGAAGGAGGACTGAAACACGGACAAGGAGGTGAAAAGAAAATTCAGATGGAAAGACAAAGTAGTCATGTGGAAGTTTCTCACCCATGGTGTGAGGAGTTGGAAGAATTTTGGTGGAGTCTCTTTAAGGAGAGGTGCTGTGCAGCAAAAGGTTAGCCTGAGGTGCGGTGGCCATTACTGACAGCAGGACGGGCTCACCTCCATGGAACCAGGAACTTGCCCGGAGAGGGAAGCCACTGAGCACAGCCCTTGCTCTCCCTGTGGACTGGAGAGGAGGGAATCGGATGACAGTGTCGGTAAGCAGACCGTCTGCAGCTAGCAGTGCATTGCACCTCAATGGTGGAGTGGGCCGTTGGAAGCCCAACAGCAACAACCTGGGGCTCGGCTGGATCGGGCCCTTCCAAGAGGCCAAGTGCATGGACCGGACACGGCCTGCAGCTGCATGTAGCGGTGTGGCACTTAACAACAACCGAGATGATATTGGAGCCAAATCTGGCGACTCTGTATACTGTCTCAGTGGATCGGAGAGCTCTATACTTACACTGTATCTGGGATGCTTATCTAAGATGTATTTAAGTGCTTATGTACCTGTACTGAAGTGTATACAAAAATGAATTTCACTATACCTCTGCACATTTGGCTCCAATAAAGTACCATTGAACCATTGAATACTCAGGGCTTTGTGCTGGGTGCTGAGGATGATGAGATGTGTGAAAAAGCTGGAAGAGAACACAAGTGAAATTTTATGCCAGCAAAACCAAATGTGCCCATCCCTCTAATTACAATTAACTTCTTTTCAAAAAAAATGTCCAAACTTTGCATTTCAATAGCCTGTGAAATCGCACAGAGAACGTTTGGCATTGGGCCTCCTGTTTGCAGCTGCAGAAGGTCGAACAGAAGGACCTCAAAATCCACTCTCTGATCTTCAGTCAATCCTAAACCTACCTTCATTTTCATGAAAATAGGGGAGTTCGGCAAACCGTTTGGCTCCATGCAACCGGAAGATATCGTTAAATTTTGTTATAAATCTAAAATGCTGCAGCATTCTCCTTAGAATAATTCATGAACAAGCATGGCAGATATTAATTTATTAATATAGAGTCCTTGTAATAAACTGTCTAGTCGTTCCTTGGTGATATTTGGATTGTGTTCCTCTGCCAGAAAACATGACTTGATTTAATGGTTTTATTGCTCCCGGGGTCCAGTCACTAAGAAATGTTCAAACCTTATTTGGTCTTAAAATGTGGACAGGGAGGTGCTGAAGGATAGGAGTGTTGGTGAGCAATCATTCAGTTCTGTATAAATCTCTGATCCTTTTGGGAGATTTTGGAGTGCAATGCGACACACAAAGAACCATGATTTTCCACATGATTGAGGAGAGGAGGGGGGCACGTTGGCCGATGCATTCAAAGGATTTATTTCTGCCAAATCCTTTCTGCTGTTAAATCCAAAGTTGGTTAGATATTTAATAATGTCTCCTTAGCGATATTAAAGTACAAATTATAATCAAGAAAATAGTATTGCAGTGTACTCCAACTTTTATTCACAATTCTATTTACAAAGAAAAATAAATGGCACCATATTTCCCTTATTGTTGGCATGGTTGCTGATGAATAATCATCAGTAAAATTGCGAAATCCTTACCAGCACGATTAGTCTGTTTATGATGAATGTACTTCCTGAATTATATGTGCTGTTAAAGTCTGCTTTGTGTCCTGACCTATAACCTACTGGAGAAACTGCACAGACTAAAGAGTGATGACAGACTTCATTAGGAGAGAAAGTCAGTGAGTGGCAGGGATTCTAACAAGCACAGTGGGAATGCTAATAGGCATATGAAATATTTGTATTAAAACCCAAATGTTTTAACTGTCAAATTAGATTTTTTTTTTCAAAAATCTGTGTTTGCTCATTTCAATTTAGAAGTGCAAAAGCATGGATGCAGAGAACAGAGTACTTTCACTTTTGACACTATTTTATGCAAGTCAGAGGGTGATAAATAATTGGAAATTAATGTCATAACCTCTGTGTAAAGTTCAGATTTGTAACACATTGTAACAATTTAGCAATGATTGTAACAAAAAGATTGATGGGTAGTAGTTCTTTGTACTTCTTTACAACAGGAATTGTAGTAGCTAATTGGTTAAATTAATGAACTAATAATCCAGAGGATCCAGGTGATTCCTGGAACACACAATGAGATTGACTTTTAAATAGCCTAGCAAGCCATTCAGTTGCATCGTGGCAGTACATTGAAAAGGAGAAAGAGTAGAATCAGATGGATCACCAAATATAGACACATTTCTCCTCACAAACGTTTGGAGACTGATGTTGTAATACAAGAGCTAAGAGATTATGGTACAACTTCATAAAATATTATCTAGGTCATTGCAGTACTGTATATAGCTCTGGTTACCAAACAAAGGAAGGACATGATTGCCCTGGAGAAGGTACAGAGGAATTCTCCAATATATCTTCTGGGGTGGAGTGTTTCATTTATGAGAGAGACTGGGTAGGTTGGTTTGTTTTCCTTGGAGTTGTTAATGCTGAAGAAGTAACTGAGAGATATAAAGGTGAAGCAGATGAACTCAAGGCATGGATAGGTACAAGGCACTGTGATATTACAGCTATTACAGAAATGTGGCTGAGGGAGGGACAGAACTGGCAGCTCATTGTTCTGGGACACTAATATTCCAGCAGAGATAGAGGTGGAGATAAGAGAGGAAGGGGAGTTTTTCTTTAGACAGAACTTCATGGCAAACCTAGAGAGGATATTCATAAAATATAGAACATAGACCAGTACTGGATTAACCCATTTATTCTAAATCTCTGAGTCCTGTGTAAAAATAATATTAAATCCACCCTGGCACCCCCCCATTAATATGCGAGCACTTATCTTGTGGCAGCTATTCAGAGAGCTTTTAAAAATCCAAATACACCATATCTACAGATTTCCTCTCCATTGGCTCTGCTTGTTGTGCACAGAACATATTACATCGAACACAGAACAGTGCAGCACAAGAGCAGACCCTGCAGACCACAAGGTCCATGTTGAACATGATGCCAAGTTCATTATGCTAACAATTTGGATGAGAATGCAGATGGCACGGTTTGCTGAGGAGTTGCAAATGGAACTGAACATTATACCATTATCAGTGAATGCCTTTTCTTATGGCATAGTGAAGGAAGGATGGTCATTGTCAAATCGTCAGTCCAAGCCTGAATGAGCAAAATCTAGGTAAGAATCGGGCAATGGCCGAGAAGTGGCATAATATATGTGCCACGAAAGTGCTAGTTAATAAATTAAATTACAAGAATGCCAGAGGTTCAGGGACATTGAAACACCACCACCTGCATGTCTCCATAGAAGAAGATAGACACAAAATGTTGAAGTAAACCATCAGGTCAGGCAGCATCTCTGGAGAAACAGAATAGGTGATGTTTCGGGTTGAGTCCCTTAGTTTAGTTTAGTTTAGAGGTACATCGCGAAAACAGGTACTTCGGCCCACTCATTCCACGCCGACCAGCGATCCCCGTACTATTCTAGAACACTCCCGGGCCAATTTACATTTATACCAAGCCAATTTGCCTACAAACCTGTACATCTTTGGAGTGTGAGAGGAAACAGGTGCTTCCCGGAAAAAACCCATGCAATTCACGGGAAGAACGTACAATCTCCATACAGACAACACCCATCGTCAGGATGAAACCCGGGTCTCTGGCGCTGTAAGGCAGCAACTCTACCGCTATGTCACCGTGCCGCACTTCTTCAGATGTTTCCAAACAATCCTGACTTTGAAATGTTTTGCTGGTACTTCATCATCACTGGTCTAAATCCTGGCTCTCCCTTCCCTACTGCACTGGAGGAACATCTTCACCAATAAGATTGCTGTGGTTCAGGCTCACCCCCCACTTCCCATGGAAACTCAGGGATGGGCAATAAATTCAAATCTTGCCAGTGACAGCTAGACCCCCAAAAATTAATAAATAAGAATATCACCTGTCTGTATTAGTTAAGCTTAATCATGTGTTGATTCAATTAAGAAAGGGTATTGATGTGATATTTTCATTTGGGTGTTGTTCCGCATCAGTGTACTAATTAGTATTTAACTGGGCAGCGGTTGATTGTTTACAGACTTTTTATTAAAGAAAGCATTCCAGCAACTAAAAAAAATAATTGAGAGTAATAACATTGCCAACCTCAGAATTCTCCTGCAAAAATATTTTGCTGATTGTAACTTCCCCAAGGTTGGAGAGCAGGGGGAATAAGAGTATTGCTCATTTACTGTGCCTTGGCGTAAGATAAAATTCAAACAAAACTGAGGGCAAATAATTTATCTCTTAGCTTTGAATAAACCGCATCAGAACCCAAGCTGCAATAAGAACGTCTCATGTTTTGACATTCTTGAGGGTGCATTGGAATAAGCTGAACCAATGCTGCACTGTACGTGTATTGTATTATACATATAAATATATTTTTTGAGCGAACGCATGTCTTTCCAAAGTAGGTCATGTGGTATTGCAATGGTCCATTAATTCAAAAGGCTTTTTTTTTCTCTCTCTCTCCCCCTTGGGACTGTAGAAGATTTGGTGGGAGGGAATATGTGGGATGAAAGGAGGTGAGAGAAGATGACCTACATTTGTCAGGACCATTGCTGGCTCTGCAGAAGGTATCAAGCAGAGAACAGAAGCCAGCAGGCATATAATTTTGACTTTGGTCATTTGAATTTTAATTAAACACCCCAAGAGATTGGAGCTGGTTGCACTATGATTTTAATAAACACGGAAAACGCTGCCAGTACTCAGCAAAGCAGCCAACAATTGTGAGATAAAGAGAATCAACATTTAAGGTTATTGGCCCTTATGTCAAAACAAGAAAAGTGGGGAAGCAAGTGTTTTTAACTTTTAAGTTGCAGAGAGGGAGAGAGATGAAGATAATTGTGAAAGGCCTGGGTAGAATGGACGCGGAGAGGATATTTCCACTCATGGAAGAGATTGACAGATTATTGATTAGTAAAGATGTCAGGAGAGCAGGAGAATGTGGTTGAGAAGAAAGATAGATCAGCCATGATGGAATGGCGGAGTAGCTTGATGGGCTGAATGACCTAATTTTCTTCCTAAAACCTATGAACTTATGAACAGAGGGAATATCCGTGATGGGGTATAGACCAATGTTCTACAGGTGACATAATTGTCTTCAATACCATCCAGGAGAGAGAAATGAATGCTGGTTAATTTACAGCAGGAACTTCTTCTGAGGGTCACCTCTACTGAGGGTCACCTCCTTCAAATCTTTTTCATTTACGTTGATAACTGTAATAACCGGTGCTGCTTCCTGCACTCATACAGAACCTGAACATTTCATTGCTTTGCCAACAATTTTCAACTCGTTCTCCCTTTCATAATGTCCATCTCTGCCTCTGTCCTTTCTTTTCTGCCTCTACCTCAGGTGATAGATGAGCAACAAACGTTCTTTACAAATCCAGAGACAATTAAAGCTATCTCAACTATGTTTCCTCCTCACCCACTTCCCGTAAGGTCTCCATTCCTTTCTCCCAGTTGCTCAATATCTATAGTTTCAGCTCCATTGACCAGATTTTCTCCACAGGTGTCCGCAAATTGCCTTTTCTTCTCCTAAACTGTGGTTTCCCCATACCATGGTTGTCAAAGTCTTTGACCATCACTCCAATATTCCCACATCTTTAAGAGTAAGAGAATTATGGGACTCGGGGATGGTATCTTCTCCACTTTTCGCATTTAGTAGTTTCCTTCATGCTTCTCCAGGCTGTTCTTTGAACTCCACTAACCACATAATTTGTTTCTGGCAGTTTTGTCCATACACTGGCAGGAGATGCAGGGCCTGCCCTTTCACCCTGTCCCTTCCTTTACCATCCAGGGATCAAAACAGTCCTTTCAAGTGAAGCAGTGTTTTACTTGAATTCTTTCCGGTCTAGTGTTTTACTTTCAGTGCTCTTAATACAGGTTGAAGAAACTAAACAAACATGGGGTGTCCACGTTGCTGCACATGTACACTCGTTCTGCAGGGGAGACATATCATTCAGTTGCTTGTTACTTTGATTCTCCATCCCACTCTAACAGCGACATGGTGGCGCAGGGGTAGAGTTGCCAGAGACCCAGGGTTCGATCCTAACTACCGGTGCTGTCTGTAAGGAGTTTGTACATTCTCCCGGTGACTGCCTGGGTTTTCTCTGGGATGTCCGGTTTCCTCCTCAACTCCAAAGACGTACAGGTTTGCAGGCTAATTGGCTGGGTAACATTTTAAATTGTCCCAGGTGTGTGTAGGATAGTGTTAGTATGCGAGGATCACTGGTTGGCGTGGACTCGGTTGTCGGAAGGGCCTGTTTCTGTGCTGTGTCCCTATAATAAACTAAACAAAACTAAACTACTTTGACCTCTCTCCACGGCTGGCTGCATTTGTCCAATGAAGCCCAACAGAATCTTGATGAGGAGCAACTCATCTTCCATCAGAGCATATTGGAGCCTTTGCGATTCAACATTGAATTGACCAATTTTACATAGCTTGCTTTTTCAGCCCATTTCTGCTGTTAGATTGTTCATTCTCTTTCCACAGACACTAGTTAATATATGGGGCTAATCTATGGGGCTATTCTAGCAACCTGCATGTGGTTTCTGGTTCAATGACCTCTAACTTCCTCTAAATATTATGCTTTATTAATCTATTAACCACAAAGCTCCAAAAACATTAAAATCCTCTCAGCAATCATGGCCTCGCCCAATCAGAGTTAATCCCTTTCTCCTATCCATCCCTTTCTGAGTACTGATTGAGAATAATCAGCCATGATCACATTGAATGGCGGTGCTGGCTCGAAGGGCCGAATGGCCTCCTCCTGCACCTATTGTCTATTGTCTATTGTCTATTGTCTTTCCAAACTCTATACATCTTTAAACTAACCATTTTTCTCACTTTCATAGTTCTGACGAAAGGCTTAACTTTGTTTTTCTTTTCACATATGCTGCCTGACCAGCTGTATGTTTCCAGTATTTTCTGTTTTTATTTCAGATTTCCAGCTTCTGCAGATTTTTGATTTTCAATCATCACTGATTCATTTGAAAGAGTGTATGATGAAGACAGTTAGAGTGAAAATAAGCAACATGCTGGAATTGTGAGATGCAGGACACAGAGCTGCTGGAAAAGAGAAATATAATGGAGCTTTGAAAATACACAGCAGATCATGAAGCATCTGCAGGGAGGAAAATAATTCCGAATAAATTGCAGATGCTAGAAATCTGAAATAAAAAGCTGTCAATGTGGTAAAAGCCCAGAGGGTTAGTCAGCATCTACGGAAAGATAAACAGTTAATGTTTCAACCTTAAAGGTTATCCATTTATTTTTGCATAGACGCTCTCTTGCGAGATTTTCTTGCATTTTCTATTTTTATTTGCGGAGAGAAAATAAAAATGACCTAATGTTACTATGTGAGATCTGGCCTGTTCTAAAACAAACAAATTGCTGGTTAATTGAAATTTGGAATGATCATATTGGTGTAATCTTCAGTAAACATGAAATGATGGGAACTGCTGCAAGTGTTAGGAATAAAATGGTAGCCACATTGAAATGGACATTGCAACGAATCTCTTATTGCCCCTAACTCAAATTCCACCGATCCACGTGGCACGCTGTTTGTTCCATGTGCCTACAGATGCAGTATTCCATGGACATGGAACACCAATGATTCAGCATAGCACAGGAGTGTCAACACTGATGAACAACTGCAGCCACTGAAGGTCTTTCATGACTAATAAGGACACGGCTACAGATTCACAAGACATTGTTAATGTGACCTAAATAAACAATATTCATGAAATAATCTCAATATTTGTCATGAATATTCATGAAATAAATATGCATGAAAAATATTAAGATTATTTCAAAGTTATTAACCAGCATGCAAGTAAAATTCTTCAAAATCTTTTAACTGCTTAGTTTTCTTCCAGGAGCTAATGTCTCCTATTCTTTGAAACTGTTCTGCTTGTGTCAGGTTTAACTGAGCACTAGGAGCCTCGCTGGGCTTATTCATGTGTTTGATGTCAAGTAAACCAGTTTGTTGTTTTGCAATCATATATTAGCATGCTGGATTGCCCTCCAGTCCAACATAACAACAAAACAGATGTGATGACATGAACAGAGCTGCTGTTGCCAACGTGCATTATAAAGCTCCTCTATTACAACCCCGTGGATCATGCTCCCATCTAACTCAACACTGAGCACCAGTGATACTCCACAGATAGCAAGGCCCACAAATGTCCTGCCAAACTGGAGAAAAACCTCATGCCAGATTTGAACAATTGCATATATTCGATATTATTTCCACACTGAACCTCAGAATAATTGGCAAACACTAGTCTTTGTCAAGAGGAACCAATTGTTTGATGTAACCCCTGCCTGGAAAATACTGCTGGCTGGATTCCTAAAGATACATGTAATGCACCCATTTTGCAGAAAATTGTTCTGTTACACACTTTAACATAAATGTTACCACGCAACAGTAAAATAACTGAAATTACTTTTAGCAGTGGTGTTTTGATTAATGACCATTTAACGTTGCTTTCATCTGCTTAATGATGTATATAATGCATGACTGTGCTCAGTGTAGCTGCCAATTCTACACAATAAGACACTTGCAGCCCCTTCCCACTCATTTTAATTAAACATCCCAAGGGATTGGAGCTGGTTACAATATATTTTTAATAAACATAGAAAATGCAGCAGATATTCAGCAAAGCTGCCAACATTTGCAATGTTGTTTTGCCGTTACCCTACAAAGTAGAAAGTTCCAAGAACACTTGTAAATCTTCTGTTGATATTGCAACAAAATGTGTCAAAATAGCTGTTTGGCAGAGCAGATTTTAAATTTCTCAATAGAACCTTTATTTGAAAATGCAACGTCCAAGAATGCATAGGTTCCTTAGTTATCAGGACAGACACTGTAAACAACTAACATTGGTGAACTAATGTTAATCTAAATCAGGAAACATCTAGAGCTACTTCTTTTGAAAGAAGTAGGCCTCAAAATTCCTGTTGTGCTCAGGAACAAGTTGAACAGCCATCATGTAGGGTGAATATTGTAGAAGCAGTTTTGGAAAAATTCTGCCTTGATTGATCACCAACACAACCCCTGCACCACACCTCTGCCCCCCGCCCTCCCCTCTACCCCCACTCCACCCACTTCATGGTGGTGAAGCCAACTGGGTACAAGGCAATCAAGTGGTTTTGTGCATTTTCTATCAGGGCCTTCTTCACATTATTTCTGAATGTGTCCTGAGCAACTCCAAGAAACCTGTCTCAGCATAATGATGCCCAAAAAAATACAAAGTTCTTTTCAGATCCTAGGAAACATCTCAATGTGCCTGACTTTTCCATTTCCCTACTCCTTAGAAACCTAACATAACAGCTTAGAAATGTGTTGTGCTCACAAGGTCATGATAACCTGTGGCTATGCAGTTGTTGTGCAGCATACCGTTCATTGTTTTGGCTATTGGCCCACTGTTTGGAAATTCAATGACGCTTGCAGCCCAAGGCATTAAATGTCATTGAGTGATCCTTACACGTATTCATTCACGTGCTTTGCCATGGCAAAACGCACAAGGGAAAATGCCACATGTCCAAGAGCAGATCCAGATCTGGGTCAGGGAACAGAGATTCATAGATAAAATAATATATGTGTAGTAAGGAACTGCAGATGCTGGTTTAATAATGTATGTGTAGGAAGGAACTGCAGATGCAGATGCTGGTTTAAACTGAAGATAGACACAAAAAGCTGGAGTAACTCAGTGGGACAGGGAGCATCTCTGAAGAGAAGGAATGGGTGATATTTCAGGCCCAGGCATTCTTCAGACCGAAAGTCATGGGAAAGGAAAACAAGAGATGGAGACGATGATGTAGAGAGATAAAGAACAATGAATGAAAGATATGCAAAAAAGTAACGATGATAAAGGAAACAGGCCATTGTTAGCTGTTTGTTGGGTGAAAACGAGAAGCTGGTGTAACTTGGGTGGGGGAGGGATAGAGAGAGAGGGATTGTCCGGGCTACCTGAAGTGAGATAAATCAATATTCATACCACTCGGCTGTAAGTTGTCAAGCAAAATATGAGATGCTGTTCCTCCAATTTGCATTTAGTCTCACTCTGACAATGGAGGAGACCTAGGATAGAAAGGTCTGTGTGGGAATGGGAAGGAGAATTAAGTTGTTTAGCAACCAGGAGATCAGGTAGGTTCAGCGGACTAAGAGAAGGTGTTCAGCGAAATGATCGCCCAGTCTACGTTTGGTCTCGCCGATGTATAATGTATCTTTTGGGGAATTAAAAAGTCATGGAAAAGGACCAACGTGAGGCCCAAGGCAAAGTTTGTGTTTGGCAGCATCTGGGGATTAAAAAAAATGAGAGAGAACATAGAGAGAGAGTACAACACAGGAATGGGCCCTTTGGCCCACAATGTTTGTGCCGAACATAATACCAAACTGAAGAAAACATTTCCATGAAGAAATTGTGCCTGAAGAAGACACAGAAAGCTTGGAAATAGTAGAGAGCACCATCTTTGAGTGAATGAGGAGCTGAAAGAAATGACCAGAAGTTAAGAGTATTGAAGTAATGAAAGGGACTGAAAGTCCATAACATCTCATTTAGACTCAGAGAGTCACACAGTGTGGAAAACAGGCGTTTTGGCCCAACGCCCACACCAGGCAACATGTCCTATCTGCACTAATCTCATATCCCTCTAAACCTGTCCTATCCATGTACCTGTCTAACTGTTTCTTAAATAGTGTGATAGACTCTGCCTCACCTACCTCCTCTGGCAGCTCGTTCCAGACACCCACCACCCTATGTGAATTGCAATTGAAGGAGCACTTTAGTTCCCAGGAAGGCATGGTTTGCCCATGAAGAGAGATTAAGCAAACTATGAATTAAGATATATACTTCGACTTTAGAAGAATGGGAAGTAATCTCATTGATATATGAAAAATGTTTCCGGGATTTTACAGCACAACTGTCATGGCGATGTTTTCTAACTTCGGTGCCTGGAACAGAGTCTCAAAACAAGGTCTTGGCTTTTCAGGATAGTAATAAAATGAAATTCTTCATCCAGAGGATAGTGCATCTCTGGATCTCTTTATCCATAAGAGCTGTGGAGTCTCAATTATTAAGTATATCCAAGGCAGAGTTTGATAGATGTTTTGAGATGAACTCTATTTTTCCTGAATTCCTTAATACAGGAAAGTGGTGCTGTGGTAAGTGATCATATTGAATGACTGAGCAAGCACAAGGGTCAAAGATACACTCCTGAATAAATGAATGAATGATGCTTCATTGTCACATGTATCTAGGGAACCTAGGTACAGTGAAATACTTTGTTTTGCATGCAACCTAAGCAATACACAAGTGTTGTCATGTATTGGCACCAACAATGTTACAAAAGAACTAAACAGTCCTTCTGTCCTGCTTCTATCTCTGATGTTCAATGGTTGAAGAAACCCTTGAAATAGGCCGCGGGATTTTTTTCTGCCCGGCGGGGGCTTCAATATCGGGAGCCCCGACCACCCCGACGTACAGCGGCAACGGCAGTGGCAGCATCTTCCCCCGCCCCAGATCACGGGGCTCGGGTCGGCCCGCTGCGGACATTTCACCGTCCGGCGCGGCCTGGAACGTGGCAACTACAACAGCCTGACCGCGGGAGAAGACGGCAGGGAAAGAGAAAAGACATTCTGGCCTTCCATCACAGTGAGGAGGTGACTGGAGGAGACTCACTGTGATGGATGTTTCTTTTTGTTTGATTGTGTGTGTTATTGTTTATTTTTATTGCTCTTGTTGTTGGACTGTAGGTAATCTTTCATTTCACTGCACATTTATGTGTAAGTGACAAATAAACTTGACTTGACTTGACTCAAGGACAAATATAGATGGATGATAAATGTTAGCCTACCCACATCCTGTGATGGGTAATCATTTTAGGACTGGATCAGCTGAAAATTTCATTGGCAGCTCTTTATAATTGTTGCCAGAGCTGCTGCAGAATAAGCAACCTCTTTAAATGGTTTTCAGTAGCACGGGACTGCTACTCAAACCCAGGCAGTTATCAGAGGCAGCTGTGTGATTTTAAAGGGTTCATTAAATTTCAACATGAATATCACTTGTTCTGGAAGCCAAATATCACTGAGCCTGATATTAATATAAAATAATGGCCTTCGTAGCCTTCAATCCATCACATTTTCTTGATACATTGTGCATGAACAGTAGAGCAAGAGACAGCTCCTCTTCATAACGTGCCAATTACTGCCCATTATTGGCAACAGAACGATCTGAATAAACTGGTTTTGCTATCCCACAATGTCATCAATTACCACAGGGTGTGGTTTCTCAAAGCTTCCGCATGGGTGTTAGTCACTGAGGAACCCAGTCATAATTTAACCCAGTCAACATTCAAATTCTTCAGCGCTTAAAAGAACACATTAAAGAAATCCTGTGTGCAGAAACCCACGACATATGTGTCCTACTGCATGTGAGGGCCATGGCAATCCGCATGTGTTAGAATATGCCTTACAAGCAAAGATGCGCTCTAAGCTTTTTCTCCGCTGAGATTGTTGTAATCGGGTGGGAGAAGAGGGAATGAAAGGACCAGGGTTGGGGATGGTCATAGTGATAATGTGAGGCATAGAAAGGACAGAAGTGGGAAAGAGGGTGTCAGGGACAGTAAAATAAAATGGCTATCAGACGAGTAAATGAACCAGTGATGATGCCAGAACACAGTTCCCCCTGACATCAGTCTGAAGAAGGGTCTCGACCCGAAACGTCACCCATTCCTTCTCTTCTGAGATGCTGCCTGACCTGCTGAGTTACTCCAGCATTTTGTGAATAACCACCTTCGATTTGTACCAGCATCTGCAGTTATTTTCTTATTTGCCAGAACACAGGATCAGAAGCTTAATAATAGCGAGTCAATGGTAGAAGCATGCTCCAAAAAGTAAACTTGGAGTGGTACCTACTTGGTGAAGATTACACAACAACAATAGGCCAGGGTAGGGCAGAGAGGGTGAGGTGTGGGGTGAGGTGCAGGGGGGGGCTGGTGGAAACTAAATCAACGTGCAAGAAGAACCTATTACAAATTTTAAAAGTGCTCTCGTTGCACAGAACTGTTGCAAAATAATTTTTGGCCTATCCACTTTCTGGTGACAAGAAAGATGCAATTTCAACTCATCAGGGATGTTATTCACACACTTAATATGCAAGTAGATTTGGTCCATTATTAATAAGCAGAAACAAATTATTAGCAATCATCTATATCCTAAAACTCTCGTTTGTTTGTTTGTTCCTGAACTACAGCCAAAACGGTACATGATAGCGCAGCAATTTTAGGCCCACCTTACTCACCGTCATCCCTTTGGTGCTAATGGAAGAAGTTTCATTGAAATCGGTGTTATATTTTTTAAGTTATTCATATTTTAAAGTTTAAATCTATCTTCTAGGGAGGGAGGGGGAGGGAGGGGGGTGGAGGGAGGGGGGGGGGGAGGAGGGAGGATAAGTGGGGTTGAGGGTGATGGAGTGGGGGGGATGGGAAGGGGGAGGGGGAGGGGAGGGGGAGAGGGGTTGGAGAGGGGGGAGGGGAGCAGGAGGGGAGGAGGGGGAGGGGGAAGGGGGAGGAGGGGAGGTGGGAGGGGGGAGGAGAGGGAGCAATGCAGGAGAGGTCTGGGCCCAACGGGTCCACTTGGTCTATTATTAATAAAGTTCTGAGACAAGAGAAGAATGAAGTCACGATTTTATCTTTAGACAGTAGGGGTACGCATTTGTTCACAGTAAATTGTTTCATTTTTTGGTGTCTTATAAAGTACCAACCAACATCCAATAAATTCTTAATTAGTAGTCTGGGAATAATTTAACAGCTTGATATTCTAAAATGTAATGTGCCAAGCCATTAATTCCATTAAGATTTTGCAGAACATTGCTAAAGGCCAAAGAATATTGCCTTGAGGCAGCAAATAGTGTAGCATCTTATCTGTGAAAAGAGAAATCTTTGGATGAAGTCTCAATTGCAATGTATTAATTGATTATATGGGGAATTGAGTTTGTCAGTAAACTAGTGGAAATGTCGAGGACATTTGGAGGGGAAATGGGTGAAGGTTACAAAGCTCGTTCTGGGTAGGGGAGGGGGGAGGGGAAGGGATAAAGGGGATGACAAAGTTGACTGTCTGTAAAGCCAGTGAGTGGTGAAGATAAAAGTGGGGTAGATACTGGAGTGGAGAGGGTTGGTAATGATCAGAATTGGTGTGCGGGGGGGTTGAGGAAGCAATGGATGTTTTCATTAAGGACTTGGGGTGAAAACAATTGCTTACAAAGCCAATTAAAATTATTTTCCTGCCTCAATCCATTACAGGTCCATCAACAATTTTCTGGCAACTGGTGCTCCGGCACCTCCATTAATCTCGCTCTAAATTAGGAGAGCACACTTGAAATCTCCCCCACCCAGCGGTCCTCCTGAAAATTTGGTGGCCAGGCTGGATGAGGTGGTGGATCTCAACCTCATCAGGACTTCTGCGTTGATCGGCGGGTCGAATTTGCTGCCTGCAGCCAGGGCTCTGTAACCCTGGCCCAGCCGGAGCCGGCAGATCTGTTCCCATAGTCGACTTCCACGGCTGATATCTTGGCTCCACAGCTGATGAGGTGGATTGTTTCAATACCCTTGGACTGCTCTCGGAGGCCGTAAACTCAACTGAAGGGGGGACCTGATGGGGGGTGGGGGCGAGGACTGCTGCCATTTGCAGCGGCAAGCGGTAGGTGGGATGTTTGGTGAACTTTTGTAACTTTTTTGACACCAAAATATGGCAACACTTGTGCACTGGCTCGGTGAGGTCTGCTACATTATTTTACCGTGTTGCATGCAAAACATAACATTTCAGTAAAGTATCCAGCAAAACGGATAATCAGAAAAGCTCTGAAACCAAGGATGTTGGAAATTCAGTGCTGGACCTGTACTGCATTTAAGGGACTTGAATTGGGCCGTTGGGCATTATTCAAAATAGCCCAAGCTGGAAATCAGATGACCATGAGAATATTCTTTTTAAAAAATCACTGCACAGTCAATTCTGTCAATTTCTTCTGTGTTTGCAGGAGGAAGTTTTAATTTGTGAGGAATCCTGGACATGAATGCTGCATGATCTTAAAGTGATGGTTATCTGTGTGAACCAAGCCTTCAAGAAGTGTGCACTCAATAGGGATAACTGAGCCAGTGGTAGTGGGTCAGAGATGGGAGCTGGTGCCCTATGACTTTGGGATAATCGATCATTGAGACTAAGAAGGTGGACTTGACATGAAACCATCAGAAGAACTCCTCAACTCCCACCAGATCATGATCACGAACTTTAATCTTTAGACTTTAGAAATGCAACATGGAAACACAAGAGGTTGGAGTAACTCAGCGGGACCGAGAGTATCTCTGGAGAAAAGGAATAGGTAACGTTTCGGGTGAAGACACTTCTTTAGACTGAGTGTCAGGGGAAAGGGAAACGAGAAATATAGACGGTGATGTAGAGAGATACAGAACAGATGAATGAAAGATTCAAGGCTGAAATTTGAGGTTTCTCTCTCATTAGCCATATATATAACAGGATTCAATGACATTGTTAGGGCTCAGAACTACTTTTTTCCATCAAAGAGAGGGATCATCCCCTGCTATTGCCACTTCCCTAACTCATGAGCTCCCACTGGCATTTGCATTGCAATCTGAAATTCCTTTCATTTCTGATCTATTCCCACCCAATGCTTGCTGTGAGCTTGGATAAATTTCTTCTCACAAATATTCTTTCATGTACTTGCATAATTTCTGAAGGAAATGCTGCCAGTAAATTTCATTGTCCCTTGAAATTCTTATCTGCAGAAAGATGCTGCTTCACAGACACTGTGCAGGCAGCCCATGCAATTTCTATTGGAGCTAAGCAGAGGATGATAAGCTTCGGCAGCATGTCGGTCTGTCAGCTAGAGTTCTGGACCACTCTCCAGTGGCATAAACTTGATCCCACGATTCCAGTTGGAGAATTTAGACTCAGGTATTTAAATAACTCTCAACCTTATTTTTAAAATTTAGTCTTGGTTATGTTAACCATAAAACCATTGGATTGTCCTTAAAGTCTATTTGGTTCATTCTGACCTGCCTCCTCAGCTCAAGGGCAATTTGGATGAGCAATAAATCCTAGGATTAATAGCAACATCTACATCCAACCTCTTGTTGAAACGTATAAAATTCTTAAGGGGTTGGAGAGGCTAGATGCGGGAAGATTGTTCCCGATGTTGGGGAAGTCTAGAACCAGGGGTCACAGCTTAAGGATAAGGGGGAAGTCTTTTAGGACCGAGATGAGAAAACATTTCTTCACACAGAGAGTGGTGAGTCTGTGGAATTCTCTGCCACAGAAGGTAGTTGAGGCCAGTTCATTGGCTATATTTAAGAGGGAGTTAGATGTGGCCCTTGTGGCTAAAGGGATCAGGGGGTATGGAGAGAAGGCAGGTACAGGTTACTGAGCTGGATGATCAGCCATGATCATATTGAATGGCGGTGCAGGCTCGAAGGGCCGAATGGCCTACTCCTGCACCTATTTTCTATGTTTCTATGAAACAAATGCATTAAATAAGTCAAAACATTTAACTTTTCTGGTCTTGTTTCCTGGAAGTGTCCACAAAATTAGAAAGTGTGGTAAAGAAGGCATTCATCGGTTGGGCCATTGAGTATAAGTCACAGGAAGTCAAGTTGCAGCTTCATTGGACTTTGGTCAGGCTGCATTTGGAGTATTGCGTGCAGTTCTGGTCACCACATTACAGGATGGACGTGGATGCTTTAGAGAGGGTGCAAAGAGGTTTACCAGAAGGCTGCCTGGATTAGAGGGTATTAGTAATAAGGAGAGACTGGACAAACTTACACTACTTTCTCTGGAGTATCAGAAACTTGCTGCTAGAATTTTATAAAATTATGAAGCATCGATAGCGTCGGAAGTTAGAACCTTTCTCACTGGGTGGAAATGTCAAAGACTAGAGGGCATAGCTTTCAGGTGAGAGGGGCTAAGTATAAAGGAGATGTGCAGGGCAGGTTTTTTACATGGAGTGTAATGGCCACCTGGAATATGCTGTCAATTGTGGGAGGTGGTGGAGGCAGATACGATCGTGGCATTTAAAAGGCTTTTCCATAGGCACGCTGATAAGAAGGGAATGGAGGAATATGGATTATGTGCAGGCAGTTTAAAATGGCATCATGCTCAGCCCAGATATTGTGGCCTGAAGGGCCTGTTCCTGTGCTATACTGTTCTGTGCTCTAATATTACCCTTCACTGCCAACACCTTTTGATTCTAGCAGAGTACAGACTACCACATCACAGTCTATTTTTACAGCAGAAAGCTTCAGTAATATTCCCAGCCAGAATCTGCACAGCACAACTGCCTTTATTGCTTTTATTGTCGGCCAGTTAAAGAGCCATTTGCCAGAATAGATCCCAGGTTTCCTTATTTGTCTTTTATTTTAAATTAAAATGGCTTTCCAGGCTGGGTAATCACTTGAGTGCAGGCTATGGTCTCGCTTACTAATGAATTAGCCTCCATATTCCCTGACAGTATTATATCCCAATATACAAATGAAAAGCATTACTAAATCGAACCTGCACACTATCTTCCATGCCATTTCTCAGACTAATAAACTCTCTTTGCTAGTCAGCATTGTTGCCTGATCACTATGTACCCTGGCTCTTAATAACCTTTACTTTGAAATTAAGAAATCTCTTCCCATGTTCCCAATATTAATTAATGCCTTGTGGGTCTTGTCTGGTTTTCAGTGCCTTTGTTGAAAGGGTATAGGTTCAATATATTGGATTTATTAAACTAAAACATCTTCCAAAACAAACTGATAGGGGTGTTTGATCAAGTAAATTACATTTCTAGAATAGTTCAATGCTCAGCCACGATTGCTCCTGTGCTCATTCTCATGAGATTTTGTAACAAGCTCTCAGTTCCCCTTGAGCAAATGACAAATAGCCATCTTTCTGTGTGTTAATCCTCACCTTTATGGGGCACTGTATAAACATATTGAGCCTGCAGATCTGCCTCTGTACCTCATTGGATTTACCACTGCCAATGGTAGTGTTTGCAGTGAATCATTAGTTTCTGTTAATTAAATCACAACTATGCCTTTTTTTTTTCCTTCTCCTGGTTGAAGAGACAGCAGGGCCGCATAGGAAATCAGAAAAATATACACACAGATTACTTTGTGGAACAGATGCCAGAGAAGTTTGAATTTTCAGTATAATTGCAGGCTCCACAATTCGGCTGAATGGTACAAATCTAGACCGAGTACTCTCTTAGGACTTGTGTATCTTTACTGTAATTGCAGAATGGACAATTTAGAATCTTTCTGGAATACCAGTTGGCATAATTGGGTACAGTCTTGATTGCAACTGGAGAGCTTAACCAGCGCAAAGATCTATCTGATAAATGTTTTCTGTTGTGTTTCCAGATTTGTTATTTATTTGTGTTCTTTTCATTCTTACTCCCACCCTCAGTTAGTCACAAGAGGGTGTGGTTAAAAACAATCTATTTTACTTCTGAGTCCATTATGCTACAACCATCTGCACTAAATAGACATGTTAGAGTATGTCTATAGAGCATAGACTGATAGATTACAGAAAGAGGCTATTCAGCACATTTGCCCAGATCTTTAGCTATAGCACCAGAACTGCTTTCCTTTAAAACATTAATCCTTTGGGGAATTGTCATTCATTCTGCTTCCACCACTCTTTCAAAGAGCACATTCCAAATTATGAAAATTTAATATCAAATCTCATCTTGTCTCTGCTTCTTTTGCCAATTGCATTAAAAACATGTCCTCTGGCCCCAGAAAAGCTGTCACCAGGAACTGTCTCTTCTAAGGTTTAGGCTTAGGTTTGGGTGCATTATTGAGACAGATTTACCACACATAAAAGGACACAAAGTGCTGGAGTAACTCAGAAGGTCAGGAAGCATCTTAGGAGAGTATAAGTGACATTTCAGGTCGAGACCCTTCCTCACACAGCTGCCTGACTTGCTGAGTCATTCCAGCACTTTGTGTCCTTTTGCGTTTTAACCCATATCTGCAGTTTCTATTATACCGTACATAAATACAATCAAGTCAACCTCAAGCACAATAGGTGGAGCAAAGGGAAAGATATAGAGTGCACGTTACATTTCTCAGCATTGTTGCACATCAATTCCACAGACAAAGTCCAATGTCCTCAATGAGGTAGTTGTGAATCAGACAGTGTCTTAGATTATGGAAGGACAGTTCAAAAGCCTGATAACAAAGGGCAGAAGAGGCTGTTCCCGAGTCTAGTGGTTGCACTTTCAAGCTTCTGAACCTTCTGCCAAACGTGAACAGGGAGAAGAAGAAATTACCTGGGTGGCATGTCCGAATCCCATATATTCTTTAGCAAAATTCTCCATGAGAGTTTTGGATGTCAGTGTAAAATCTGTCATCTGCTCTTTCAATCTCTTTAAGTAACTGGATTTCATCTTTTTTTTAATCAATCTAGTAATTTTCTGTAATCTGGTAATGCCTCTGTAGAATTATGTTTCTGATCTGCACTTAGAAAAATCTACTTACAAGTCAAAGAGTTCTGCTGTGAAAAACTTAATAAAAGGATCTTAGATTGAATTGTTCTGTATTATATCAGAATCTGAATCCCGCGGCTCGTTCCAGGCCACGCTGGACGGTGAAAGGTCCGCAGCGGGCCGACCCAAGCCCTGTGATTCGGGCGGGCGAAGACGCTGCCGCTGCCAGAGCTCCCGATGTCGGCCCTCACCCAGGGGCCAGCGGGCTTCCGATATCCACGCGGCCGAAGCCTCCGGAGCCTCTGAAGGCGAGTCGCAGCCGCATCCGCAGTGCCACCACAGCCTCCGAAGGCAGCCAGCTCCGCAGGTGGTGAGTACAGTCTGCAGGCTCTGCGAACCAGAGCTCCAGGTGGTCCCAGCTGGAGGCCGCCTGCTCCAGGTGTTTGGCCGATGGTAGGCCGCAGCGGGAACGGAGACACGACCCAGAAAAAAGGTTTTACAGTTTCTCCACCCCCCCCCTCCACATAGTGCACAACCACAAAAAACACTACATCACATCTAAACACTACAATTAAGACAAAAAACACAAAAGACAAATGGACTGCAGGTGAGCTGCAGCTGCTGCACAGCGCCGCCGCTTCCTTTAAACTTCCTTTAAATATCAAGAGGAATGTAGAATTTGATGAAATGAAAGCTTCTTTCAGTCGAGGGAAATTTACTGTTATTGAGGGAATAGTGGATAGACCTTGCCATAGTTGGCATTACGAGAGTTCATGTGGTTTACATCAGAAAGTGGCACCCTGGGCCTCTGTTAGGATAATGATAGAGAAACATGATGCCAACAGGCAATCAGCAAGAAGAGCTGGATTGAGGCAGCTGGTCATATGTCAATACTGGTGTCCAATGCCAATAAAAATTAGGTATGAATAGGTTAGCACAGTGGCACAGCTGGTCGAGCTGCTGCCTCACAGCATCAGAGGCCTGAGTTTGATCTTGACCTCGTGTGCTGTCTGCGTGTAGTTTGTACATTCTCCCTGTGACTGGCAGCACGGTGGCGCAGCGGTACAGTTGCTACCTTACTGCATCTACAGCGCCAGAGATGCGGGTTCGATCCTGACTACGGGTGCTGTTTGTACGGAGTTTGTACCTTCTCCCCGTGACTGCGTGGATTTTCTCTGTCATCTTCGGTTTCCTCCAACATTCCAAAGACATACAGGTTTGTAGGTTAATTGGTTTGGGTTTGTATACTTGATGTAAGTGTAAATTGTTCCTAGTATGTGTAGGATAGTGTTAATGTGCTGGGATTGTTGGTCGGTGCGGACTCGGTGGGCCGAATGATCTGTCTCCACGCTCTATCTCTAAAAAGTAAAACTAAAGACTGCACGGTTCCCATTGGGTGCTCCGGTTTCCTCCCACATCCCAAAGATGTGTGTGTTTGTAGGTTATTTGACCTCCTCTGTATCTTGCCCCTAGTGTGTAGGGAGTGGATGAGAAAGTGGGAAACATTGAACTAGTGTGAACAGATGATCGATGTTCGGCGAGGACTCGATGAGCTGAAGGGCCTTTTTTCCATGCTATATCTTTCAATCAATTGATCAATCAATCAATATTGGCATTACAAACAGTAAAGGAGGCATTCGCATCAGTCAGATTTAGTATGATATTTTCAGCCTAGTCTGACTACCTGATGGGGAACAATGTACAGTATCTGTGAAAACAGTTCAGCATCTGTGAGCAGAGCAGTTTAAATGATTTGTAAAAGTCATTACATTACATGTAGAAGATACGGCTTTTAGGAAAAAAATTGCAATTTGTTGACACACTCTATTCATCTGAAGAAGGGTCCTGAGCTGAAATGTGATCTGCCCATTCCCTCTGCAGAAGCAGCCTGATCTGGTGAGTTCCTACAGCATTTTCTTTTCTGCTCAAGAAAGCAGCTGCTGCACTTTCCTGTGTCTCTTTTTCATCTAGCTTACTGCAAATTACAAAGTTAAGTTTCCTTGAGAAACAAATTTCTTTCCTGCAGAACATTAACTGTGGTGACCTGAATTAGATCAATTCCCCGTCTGAAAATTCCACTGATGTATTAAATGTTTAGCATAACATCCTTGCTGTTGTACTCTGTGGATACATTTTATAAATCTGAAACCAAATCACAACTCTGATGTGAACCACCCACTTTGAGTTTTAACAGATTCAAGGCATGGGGTTGACAGCCTATGGCTCCCAGGAGGTGGTTGGCAATTTAATTATATTAATGAGCCTGCAACTATATTAATGAGTTTAATCTTACTTGGCAAGGTTTTTTTATATGGTCTTGGGAAACATAGTGGCTGAGTCGTGACAGGGAGAGCTTTGAAGAAAAGGCATGTGTTTTAATGGGATAGTGTACCAACCAGATGCACTTGATGACTTGTATTCTGGCTTTCCTCTTTTATTTTTAATTGTGAAATGCCAGGCCTCTACTCTGTTCCACTTTTTTGATGGAACATGTTTGAGAAAAAAGCACGAAAGGCTATATAGATGAGAACACTTTTTCACCCGGCAAATGATTACTATTTTAAATGCACATTTTAAGAACGTCAGACATTGCTTCAACTAAAACGGTTATAGAGCCTTACAGCCTAACTTTCCCATGCCGACCAGCATGCCTGATCTACACTACTCCACCTGCCCACGCTTGGTCCATAACCCTCTAAACCGATCCTATCCATGTACCCATCCAAATGTCTTTCAAACGTTATGATAGTATCTGCCTCAACTACCTCCTCCGGCAGCTCGTTCCATATACCCACCAGCCTTTGTGTAAAAAAGTTACCCCTCAGGTTCCTATTAAATCTTTCTCTCTTCACATTAAATCTATGCCCCTTTTGTTTTCGATTCCCCTATTCTGGGCAAATGACTGTGCATTTACCCAATCTATTCCTCTCATGATTTTGTAAGATCTCCCCTCATCCTCCTGTGTTTCAAGGAATAGTGTCCTGGCCTGCTCAATCTCTCCTGATAGCTCAGGCCCTCAAGTCCTGGCAACATCCTCGTAAATCTTCTCTGCATCCTTTCGAGCTTGACAACATCTTTTCTATAACATGGTAACCAAAACTGAACACAATCCTCTAAATGTGGCCTCACCAATGTCTTATACAACTGTATCATGACCTCCCAACTTCTATTCTCAGTACTCTGACTGATGAAAGCCAATGTTCCAAAAGCCTTCTTGATCACCCTATCTACCTGTGATGCTACTTTCAAGGAACTGTGCACCTGTACGCCAAGATCCCTCTGCTCTACAATACTCCCCGGAGCCTTGCATTCAATGTGTAGGTCCTGCCCTCGTTAGGCTGCCCAAAATGCAACACCTCACACTTCTCTGTATTAAACTCCATTAACAATTCCTCAGCCCACCTGCCCAACTGATCAAGACCTTGCTGCAAGTTTTGACAACCATCTTCACTATCTACAATACCACCCACTTTAGTATCATCTACAAACTTGCAAATCATGCCATGTACGTTCTCATCCAAATCATTGATATAGATGACAAACACTAACAGAATTCCTTCCATGAAGCCAATTTTCTATTCGGTCAGCTATCTCTCCTTGGCTCACATGTAGTCTTACACTTAAACAAAACATTAGGTGAATACTTGAAGGGGAATAAAATTGCAGCGTCTCTGGGGGAAGAAAAGCAGTTAAATTGCTCCAATTGAACATCTCTTTCAAAGAGGTGCCATAGATATTGCTTCCTTTCTGTAATATTCTGTTTTTGTACTAGTTCTTACCTGCTGAGAGATGATTTAGCTTTTAAAACAAAGCAACAAAAAGAAAGGGAAAGGGGGGATCAGTAGATTGGAAAGTATATTGAATGACAGAAAGGTTTTCTTATTGAGGTTTTTTATTAGGATTTAAAAAGTAAGGAAGCCGGTATTTTTGTAGAGCTACCTGGCAGATGAACTTCGGAAGGCTGAGATACAATGACCAGAAATAGACAATAGACAATAGACAATAGGTGCAGGAGTAGGCCATTCAGCCCTTTGAGCCAGCACCGCCATTCAATGCGATCATGGCTGATCACTCTCAATCAGTACCCCATTCCTGCCTTCTCCCCATACCCCCTCACTCCGCTATCCTTAAGAGCTCTATCCAGCTCTCTCTTGAAAGCATCCAACGAACTGGCCTCCACTGCCTTCTGAGGCAGAGAATTCCACACCTTCACCACTCTCTGACTGAAAAAGTTCTTCCTCATCTCCGTTCTAAATGGCCTACCCCTTATTCTTAAACTGTGGCGGAGTGGAGTGCAGGATCAGATAACAAAATATGTTGAGCTTTTCAGAGCAAATACAATCCTACCTAGTGCCAATTATCAGCAATTGCACTGTGCCACAAACTCACCGATAACCACTTTGCTGATGTGTGAGAGGGACAAAGGGACTGAACGTGATGCATCTCAGGTACTGGAGCGATTATGACAATCTGACTTCAACATATATTTGATATACGCAGTCATCCCAAAGTGATTGAAGGCGAGACTGGTGGACACCATGCCGGAAATAGGATGAGGTTAGTAGAGCTGCTCATGGGGAGAGGATGTTTTGAAAAGTAGTAAATCTGTAGCAAGATGATTCCGACAGCTGAGGAGAAGAAGGAAAACACATTTGACAGCACATCGGAGACGGGATTTTTCTAGCATATGCAGCACGTGAAAGGCAACAATATAGTGATCCATGATTGCTGGTCCTGGCAAACAAACTCTCAAACCACAAATATTATCAACATGTTTTGACAAAACCGTTAATTGCACCCTCTTCCTTCCGAGTATTAAATTATTGAAAGGAGACAAAGGCATTTCATTTTTAATTCAGTCAGGTGAGACTGTCATTCAGGCATTTGTTATTTGTTTGAGCTTGTGGGTAGAGCAAAAGGCAATGTTGAGTTATTTTAATTAATTTCACGTTCAAAGGCAGTGCAGCTTTCTCTTACAGATCAATCATCTGATGTCGATAAATCAACAGAATTTTCATTGCATCATTAGGAGTCAATGCGTGATTTTCAAATTGTTTATTTTTGTATGAATCAGGAAAAAAAAAACATTGAACATTTCTTTAACCTCTTGCAAAAGCAAAGAAAAATGCACTGCTCTCAATAATCGAAGCCTGGTAATATTTTGCATAATTTCACAAGATGTCCAAATTTAACTTTGTGCAATGAAGCAAGATGAGTTATGTTAATTCATCTCAATTCATAACTCATTCGAGTAGGAGTCAGAATTGACAATATTAACCAGACATTAATTAGCTTATTATGTTTTTAAAGATCCCTTGTAAAACAAAATTGCTTTAATCAAACAAACACCTAGTGGGTTCCATTCACAGCTAATTTCACTTTAGCAGCAGGGAAATCAACTATATGATGAGTTTGTTGTGGAGTCAGCTGGTTTATTTGAAGGGCCAGACGACTGCAGGAGAAGACTGTTTGTGAGAGAGTGGGGAAAACATTGAGCTCAGGATTATCTCTGCCTCACCAGGGCCTAGTGAGACCATCTCACTCATGTGGCTAGACACAAAAAGCTGGAGTAACTCAGCGGGACAGGCAGCATCTCTGGAGAGAAGGAATGGGTAACGTTTCGGGTCGAGACCCTTCTATGACCCATCTCTCCATTTCCCCTTGACAAAGTTGCAACACCACTGGTCGTTCTCCACTGGAGAAATATCTTGGCTACCACTATTATCAGAAAATAAACTTAAACTGCCTCAAAATTTTCAAGGCCGCAATAAAGTGAAAATGTATGCCTTGGAGCACAGGAGGCTGAGGGGTGATTTTATAGAGGTGTATAAACCCATGAGTGCAATAGATAGAGTGAATGCAGAGAGTCTTTTACCCAGGGTAGGGAAATCAAAAACCAGAGGCCATAGCTTTAAGGTGAAAGGAACAAGATTTAACAAATATCTGATGGGTAATTTTTTCACTCAGAGCATGGAGGAGAAAGTAGTTGAGGCAGGGAATATAGCAGCATTTAAAAGGCACCTAGACAGGTACATGGATAGGAAGGGTTTAGAGGGATTTGAGCCAAATGTAGGCAAATTGGTAGTAGCTTAGATGGGACATCTTTTTTTTTTTTTTTTTGTGTCGGTGTTGGGATGGTTTTTGTTTTAGTTTTTTGGCTGTGTATGTGTGGGGGGTGTGGGGGGGTGGGGTGGGGGAAACCTTTCTTTTTTAGGTCTCTTCCTCACGGCGCGGGGCGCGGCTCGGCCGCGGGGCCTTCCATCGCCCGCGGGGTCTTCCATCGCCCGGTGCGGCTCGGCCGCTGGACTTAACAGTGCCCGGTGCGGCTTGGCCGTGCGGCCTTCCATCGCCCGCGGGGCCTTCCATCGCCCGGTGCGGCTCGGCCTCTGGACTTAACAGTGCCCGGTGCGGCTCGGCGGTGCGGCTCGGCCGTGCGGCCTTCCATCGCCCGCCGCGGCTCGGCCGGGGACTTTACATCGCTGGTGCGGCTCGGCCGCGGGACCTAACATCGCCCGGCACGGCTTGGCCGCGGGACCTAACACCGCCCGGCGCGGCTCGGCCGCGGGACTTAGCAACGCACAGTACGGCCGCGGGGCCTTCCATCGCCCGGCTCGGCCACGGGACGTTTCAGCACCCGGTGCGGCTCGGCCGCGGGGCCTTCAATTGCCCGGCTCGGCCACGGGACGTTTCAGCGCCCGGTGCGGCTCGGCCGCGGGGACTCCCATCCCCTTGCGGGGACTGTGCGGGTCGGTCGGGGACGAGCTGTCTGTCCGTGGGCGTGGGGAAGAGAGTGGAAGTTTTGTTGCCTCCATCACAGTGAAGGGGTGTTTGGAGTCACTGTGATGGACGTTTGTGTTGGGGTCATGTGTCTTGTGTTCTTTTTTTTTGTGTGACTGCTATGTAATTTCGTTCGGTACCTTGGTACCGAATGAGAAATAAAGCTCTGTATTGGCTGGCATTGATGTGTCAGGCCGAAGGGCCTGTTTCTGTGCTCTATGACTGTGACTCTATGACTGTATGTGACCTTGCAAGGCTGCCACACCGTCTCTAATCTCAGGTCTGGGATGCTGGAAAAGAGCAGAGTTTGAATGGCCTTAAATTAATGCACAGGAGTTGGCCAGGAGGGCCTTGTAGTGTCAGGTAAAAGGCATGATAAAGGGTTTCAGTGGCACACGGTGGTAGCGCTGCTGCCTTACAGTGCCAGAGCCAGGGGTTCAATCCCAGGTTTGATCCTGGGTGCTGCCTGCACTGAGGTTGTACATTCCCCCAGTGACCACATGGGTTTTCTCTGGGTGCTCCGGTTTCCTCCCATATTCCAAAGATATACAGGTCTGTAGGTTAATTGGCTTCTATAAATTGTAAAAATTGTCCCTAGTGTGTAGGATAGTGCTCGTGTAGGGGGTAGTCGCTGGTTGGCGCAGAGTCGGTGGGCCAAAGGGCCTGTTTCCACGCTGTATCTTTAAAGCAAAAGTCTAAAGGCAAATGTGACGAGGAAGGGATGGAGAAAAAATAAATTATAGCACGGGCAAAGAGTGGGGGGTTGAGGGAAACTTTGTTTTAATCTCATACCTCGATGCAGATGCAATTTTTTTCCGTATTGTATCTCCGTCCGCACTGTGGAAATTTCTTAACCTTAGTTTTAATTTCTCAGATGTAAATGCATTTGATATTGATATATGTGGATGAAGTATGGAACCAGGATTGTGACAGTCTGATTCAATTTAAGAGACAGCCATGACTTTTGAAAACCTCATAGCAGGATGCTTACAACTTCTTTAAAAATCCCCATATTTAAATTTAAGAGCGTGAGGAAGGATTAAAAATTGGTTGTTAACTGGTTGTCATTTTCAAACTGTGAAACCAAGACTACCTGAGCTCCCTGCCAACTCGATCCTACTGTGATATTTATGAGAGCTCGTGTTTCTTTATACCCATCTCATACAGGCACCATGGGAGCCAGGTGCATATTGCTCATGAAACCACCCTACTACTTCTATTATACTGTCAAGGCAACCTTTATGAAAATAGACATCTCTTCTATCCACATAGATCAATATCAAATGCATTTACATCTGAGAAATTAAAGCTAAGGTTAAGAAATTTCCACAGTGCGGACGGAGATACAATACGGAAAAAAATTGCATCTGCATCGAGGTATGAGATTAAAATAAAGTTTCCCTCAACCCCCCACTCCCCACATAAAACAAGCAAAAGAACGCTAAAAACATACATTTAACGCATACTATTAAAACAACAAAGGAAGGGACAAACAGGCTGTTGGCGAGGCACCCATTCAGGGATCTAACTACATAGTCTTTCCAGGTGAAGCAACGATTCACTTGCATTTCTTCCAATCTAGTTTACTGCATTCACTGCTCATGGTATGGTCTCCTCTGGATTCACCAAGTGCAGATTAGATGATGACTGTGTCGAGCACACACAATCATTCCGCTGAAGTGACCCCAAGCTTCTTTTTTCCCAACTTTTTAACTATTTTATCACACCTCCGCTCAGACCCGTCTATGGTCTTACAAGGAGGCTCTGCACTGCGAGGCCGAGCGGGCGGCCCGGATCCTCCGGATGCCGGGCCTGGGTGACCGCCGCCCGTCGGTGCTACTGGCCGACATGTTGGTGCTGCTGGGCGAGCACAAGCCTGACTTTCTATTTAAACACGCTTACCTGATGCAGCTGCCGTCCGATCTCCGCCAGCAGCTCCTCCACGATCCATTCAACCCCCCCAAGAACCAGAGGCACGAAACGGACAGGGGGACGGACGAAACGGCCAGCCCGCGTGCGCACCACGGCGGGCGCAGGAACCGGAACCACCCCGCCAAGGGAAGGCACCCGCAGGAACTCCAGGGGTAAGGGCCAGGACGCCGGACGACCCCGAGGGCGAGGCTGCGCCAGTAGAACCGACTGGCTAACGTCCACGTGCGCCGGCTTCAGCCGCGAAAGAGAGACCATCTCAGGACGACCCCCCATGTCCAACACGAAAGTGGCAGAGCCCCGCTCAAGCACCTTGAACGGTCCCTCATACGGCCGCTGAAGGGGTGTCTGGTGGGCATCCCAGCGCAGGAAATCAAAAGGACAGTCCTGCAGGGCGGAAGGGACATGTGACCGCACCGAACCGTGGCGAGACGTCGGCACCGGCGCCAGCGAGCCCACCGTCTCCCAAAGGCGTTGCAGGGCGTCCGAGTGCTGTTCTGCCTGACCCTGGGCGGAGGGAACAAACTCCCCGGGCACTGTCAGCGGAGCCCCGTACACCAATTCAGCCGAGGAGGTGGCCAAGTCCTCCTTGGGGGCGGTGCGGACGCCCAGCAAAACCCACGGCAATGCGTCGACCCATTCCGGGCCAACGAGCCGGGCCTTCAGAACGGCCTTGAGCTGGCGGTGGAAGAGCTCCACCAGGCCGTTCGCCTGCGGATGGTACGCTGTGGTGCGGTGCAGGTTAACCCCCAGTAGGTGAGCCATGGCCGACCACAGCTCGGAGGTGAATTGCGGCCCTCTGTCAGACGTGATGTCAAGCGGCACCCCAAACCTGGCAATCCAGTGAGCCGCCAAGGCACGGGCACAAGTAGAGGCACACATGTCCGGCAGTGGAACTGCCTCTGGCCACCACGTGAAACGGTCCACCATAGTCAGCAGGTAGGTGAAACCCCGAGAAGGTGGCAGCGGCCCCACGATGTCCACGTGGATGTGGTCGAAACGGTGGCGAGGGACGGGGAACTCCTGGAGCGGCGCACGCACATGCCGCTGTACTTTTGCAGTTTGGCACGGAATACAGGTGCGCGCCCAATGTCCAACCTGCTTACGTAACCCGTGCCAAACGAAACGGGAAGCCACGAGGGTCGTCGTCGCCCGAATGGAAGGGTGGGCCAGCCCATGGAGCACCTCGAACACCCGGCGCCGCCAGGCAACAGGAATGATTGGGCGCGGCTGCCCGGTGGATACATCGCACAGCAGCGTCGCGCCCCCAGTGCCACAGGGGATGTCCTCCAACCTCAGGCCCGAAACGGCGGTACGGTAGGCGGACATCTCATCATCTGTCAACTGGGCCGCCGCCAGGGCTGAGTAGTCGACACCATCGGCCACTTGCCGGACGCCGTGGACCGCGGGTCGAGACAGGGCGTCGGCCACTCGGTTGTCTTTGCCCCCGATGAAACGGATGGAGGTAGTGTACTCCGAAACGAAAGCCAACTGCCGCTGCTGGCGAGCTGACCACGGGTCGGACACCTTGGCGAACGGAAAGGTGAGGGGCTTGTGGTCCGTGTACGCGGCGAAGGTTCGCCCCTCGAGGAAATAGCGGAAGTGGCGGACCGCAAGGTAAAGAGCAAGGAGCTCGCGGTCAAAGGCACTTTAGTTCCGCTGTGCGCCGCTGAGGTGCCTACTGAAGAAAGCGAGAGGCTTCCAACACCCATCCGTGTGCTGTTCGAGCACCGCCCCAACCGCCACCTCCGAAGCGTCGACCGTCAGGCTGGTTGGTGCATCCGCCTGTGGGTGCACGATCATCGTGGCCGTAACCAGGGCTTCCTTGGCGTGTTGGAACGCCGCCACCGCATCGTCAGTCCACTCGACCTCCCTGCGCTTGCCCGCCATGAGGTGGAACAGTGGGCGCATGATCCGGGCTGCAGATGGCACAAATCGATGGTAAAAGGCCACCATGCCAACGAACTCCTGGAGGCCCCGCACGGTGGTCGGGCGTGGAAACTGGCGCACCACGTTCACCTTGTCCGGGAGCGGCAGCGCCCCGTGCGGGGTCACGTGGTGGCCCAGGAAATCAATGGATGACACCCCGAAACGGCATTTGGCGATGTTGATGGCCAGCCCATGATCACTAAGGCGCTGGCATAGCTGGCGGAGATGGGCAGCATGCTCCTGTTTCGAGCGGCTCGCCACCAAAATGTCATCAAGGTACACGAACACAAATCCCAGGCCATGGCAGACACAGTCCATAAGCCGCTGAAAGGCTTCTTGGGGGGGGGTCCTGTGGCGGCGCCCGGGGGCTAGGCCACTCCCTTGGTCATTCCCCTCGGCACTGAGTGGACGGGGGGGATTAGGTCACTTCCTGGGTCATTCCCTTTGGGTCAGGTGGTCTGGGGCTATAAAGGGTTTTTGGGTGTTTCGACTCACATGATGAGTACGGTGTGAGTGTTCGTTGCAGATTAAAGTATTGTTATTACTTACCTGGCGTCTGGCCTGATTTCTGTGGCGTCCAGACTCCACTACAAATGCCTCATTTATCCATCTGGGCAGATTCATTATCAAATTCTCCAACTTTAGGTCATGCATTCTGTATCGTATCTGGTTATTCATCTTTGATGTTGACGAAGTTTTCTCATCCCAATTAGTACAGTTTGACTTGTTGGATCCTACAGCCCAGAGACAAGTGACACAAAATGGTCAAGGGAGTGTAATCAGCCTCTAACTGGTCCATTATCCCATTTGCCCCCGTCTCACCCTACCATAGATATTCCTTATAGACACAAAATGTTCTGCCCCCTCCCCCCGAATGTACAGCCCTCCGCTCACATGCAGCAACAATTTTTTTTTGTCTATCTTCGATTTAAATTAGCATCAGCAGTTGTTTCTTACACATAGATATTCCTTTGTCTTATCCACTCCTCCTGTCACCTCAGCAACTGAAAAATTACTCTAGTTTTGTATAGAGTTATTTCCACAATAATAATAATAATATTCATTTATTGTCATTGCAACGAGTACAACGAAATTAAAAAATAGCCAATCCTGACGGTGCGTACAAACATATATGCAATAAATGCAAAAACAAATAAATACATAAATACAATTAAATACAATTATATTAAGTACAAGATTTTTTAACGGTGTTGCCTAGTGCAAAGGTAGTGTTCAGTTCTCGTATGGCCCTGGGGTAAAAACTGTTCTTAAGTCTGTTTGTTCGGGATTTGCCTGAAACGTCGACCAGAGGGCAGATGAACAAACAGACGGTGGCCGGGGTGGGATGGATCTTTTATTATTTTGCCTGCTCTACTGAGGCAGCGTAGGCTGAACAGGTGCTCCAGGGAGGGCAGTGAGCAGCCGATGATCTTCTGGGCCGTCGTGATGACCCTCTGAAGGGCCTTCCTGTCCTTTTCTGAGCAGCTGGCATACCATGTGGTTATACAGTATGCCAGCACACTCTCGATGGAGCAGCGATAGAAGGACAACATGAGCTTCTCCTGCAGGTTGGTTTTCCTGAGGATCCTCAGGAAGTGGAGTCTCTGCTGTGCCTTCTTTACTGTGGTGATGGTGTTGGTAGACCAGGTAAGATCCTCTGCGATGTGCGTACCCAGGAACCTGAAAGCTGGTACCCTTTCCACACAGACCCCATTGATGTAGAGTGGGTCGTAATCTACACTGGTTTTTCTAAAGTCAATTATAAGTTCCTTTGTTTTGGAGTTCAGGACCAGATTGTTCACTGAACACCATGCTGCCAGCCTTTGGATTTCATCCCTATAGGCTGTCTCATCTCCTCCTGAGATGAGTCCAACCACAGTCGTGTCATCCGCGAACTTGATGATGGTGTTGGTGGGATGGGTGGGGGCGCAGTCGTGAGTGTAGAGGGAGTAAAGGATGGGGCTCAACACACAGCCCTGTGGTGAGCCGGTGCTCAGTGTAATGGTGGAGGAGAGGTGAGGGCCTATTTTGACGGTCTGGGGGCGGTTGGTCAGGAAGTCCTTGATCCATTGGCAGATGGTTTGGGAAAATCCAAGGTCGGAAAATTTAACTTGTTCTATTTCAACATATGCTGCTTGTCCCGCTGAGTATTTTCTCCCTTTATACTTCCACCTTTCAGGATGGTTAGACAAACTACAGGTTTTATCTGCAGTGTGTATTTTATTTTCTAATTTCCTCTATTTTCTTGCCTTGCTTTGTGCTGGACCTCTTTGGTTCCATTAGTAACATTCTTTTTCCACAGGGTGATCAATCTATATTCACCCTCTCCTCTCTGCGTTCCGCACAGACCGTTCCCTCCGTAACTCCCTGGTCCACTCGTCCCTTCCTACCCAAACCACCCCATCCCCGGGCACTTTCCCCTGCAACCGCACGAGATGCAACACCTGTCCCTTTACCTCCCCCCTCAACTCCATCCAAGGACCCAAACAGTCTTTCCAGGTGAGACAAAGGTTCACCTGCACCTCCTCCAACCTCATCTATTGCATCCTCTGCTCTAGATGCCAACTTATTTACATCGGCGAAACCAAGCGCATGCTCGGCGATCGCTTCGCTCAACACCTGCGCTCGGTCCGCGTTGGCCAAACTGGTCTCCCGGTGGCCGATTACTTCAACTCCCCCTCCCATTCCCAGTCTGACCTTTCTGTCATGGGCCTCCTCCAGTGCCATAGTGAGGCCCATTGGAAATTGGAGGAACAGCACTTCATATTTCGCCTGGGCAGCTTGCAGCCCAGTGGTATAAACATCGACTTCTCCCACTTTAGATAGTTTCTCTGTCCCTCTCTTCCCCTCCTCCTTCCCAGATCTCCCTCTATCTTCCTGTCCCCACTTATATCCTTCCCTTGTCCCGCCCCCCTGACATCAGTCTCAAAAAGGGGCTCGACCCAAAACGTCACCCATTCCTTCTCTCCTGAGATGCTGCCTGACCTGCTGAGTTACTCCAGCATTTTGTGAATAAATACCTTCAATTTGTACCAACATCTGCAGTTATTGTCTTAACCTATATTCAAGATCTTTTAGTGACCAGACTCCTTGTTTCTTATTTAACTTCTATTATCAGTAGCTTTTAGCCTTCCTCCTTCATTCGCTCCCAATCTTGTTAAAGTAGTTCTTTTTTTCAGTTTGCCATAAGATTATAAGCAGAACCAAAGCTTTCATTTCACTAATGCTGAGGAACTGGATGCCAACGCACCTTCTAGATTTCTGAGAACCAAGTGATTCCCTGCTATATAATTAATACTGGTAATAAACGTAAATAATCCCTCATGTAAGCCAAAGTACCCATAGGACAACGAATTAAGAAGGAACAAGGAACCGCAGATGCTGGTTTACTCAAAAGGACGCAGAGTGCTAGAGGAGCTCAGTGGGTCAGGCAGCATCTTTGGAGAACATGGATAGGTGACGTTTTGGTTCCAGACCGTTTTTCGGACTGAAGCATTTAATTAAATCAAGTTAAATCTTTTCAATATGTTGATGGTAAAGGTGTTTAAGCCAATCAGTACAGGTGTCATCTGCAGCGGGGAAATTGAGTTTCAGCTCACTTTCCATAAATTGGAAATGGAATTAAGATAATCTTCAGAGTCTTCATAACAGCTTCCGAACAAAAATTTGGGGACCATGGCTGTAATCTGAATTGTTAAATTCAATGCAGGCCCAGAATGTCCAGAATGTCCAGCTGCTTCTTCCCTGAATCAGTCCCCAGCCACCAGCAATCTCCTTCATGCAGCTGAATTTATTCTCACTTTGCACCACTTCTCCTTTGAACACACTCATTTCCTCTAACTATTTCTATCAAAACTCACATAAGTAACAACCATGGTTGCCATTTTGAAATGCCAGAAACGTTCTCTGTTCCAATCACACTTTGGCCCATTCTTTACCCCTTTTTCTGCTACAATGACAGATGTTCTTCCTTCAATGGTCAATGGTTTCTTTATTGTCACCTGTACCAAGTGAATTTTTTCACATACAGCTCAGCAAGATTATTCCAGCAGATAGGCACAATCAATCCAGTCAGTACCGTATGTACAAAACAGCCCACTGACTCCCTAAGCAAGAGGCACCATTTTACAGTCATAAATTCACACGTTTATAGGAGTAGAATTAAACCATTCGGCCCGTCAAGTCTGCTCCACCATTGAATCATGGCTAATCTCTGCCTCCTAATCCCATTTTCCTACCTTCTCCCCATAACCCTTGACACCTGTTCTAATCAAGAATTTGTCAATCTCCGCCTTAAAAATATCCACTGACGGCCTCCACAACCCTCTGTGTCAATGAATTCCACAGAGTAACTACCCTCTGACGAAAGAGGTTCCTCCTCACCTCCTTTCTAAAAGAATGCCATTTAATTCTGAGGCTATGACCTCTGGTCCTAGACTCTCCCACCAGTGGACACATCCTTTCCACATCCACTCTATCTTTGCCTTTCATTATTCTGTAAGTTATAATGAGGTCCCCCCTCATCCTTCTAAACTCCAGCGTGTAGAAGCCCTGTGCTGTCAAATGCTCCCAGCTATGGCTGGCCGTAAACGCCCATTGCAGCAGCCTCCACCATTTTGGTCATCTCGCGATCCGATGTCCCACTCCACGCCTGGCCCTCTTCAGCCCTTATGCCCCAACCTAAGAATATCAGATGCTTTTAATGTCTGCCTTTTACTAACCTTCACATGTCCGTCCTAAACTCTCTTCCACCCTTACAATGAGATTCCATCCCCAGATATACCTTCCCTTCCCTTTCAGCATTCCAAGAATCATTTTCTTTGTAACCCCTGATCCACTTTTCGGTCTCCATCGACCAATTGAACGACTTCATCTACAGCTTTTCCCCATGGCAACCTTGGCCTTGCCCAACACAGAAATTCCCTTTGACCTATCCAACAACTTCACTCCTCCCTCCACCCCCAATCACATACCCGCTCTGCCACTTAAACTTGTTTTCTTTCTTTCCCTGCCAATGCAAAGGTTCTTTGTCTTGAAACATTAACTGTTTCTCTTTCCAAGGAGACACAAGGAACTGCAGGCGCTGATTAATTTTTACAAAGGCACAAAGTGCTGAAGTAAGTCACGGGTCAGGCAGTATTTCTGGGGAACATGGATAGGTGCCTTTTGGGGTCGGGACCTTTCTTCAGGCTGATTGTTGGTGGTGGGGGGGTGGGGGGAATGGTGTTGTAAGAATGAGGTGGGGACAGGTCAGAGCTTGTCAGGTAATAAGTGGAAGAAGGAACTGCAGATGCTGGTTTAAACTGAAGACAGACACAAAAAGCTGGAGTAACTCAGCTGGACAGGCAGCATCTCTGGAGAGAAGGAATGGGTGACGTTTCGGATTGAGACCCTTCTTCAGACTCAAGGTTGGAAGAGGTGCAAGAAGATCAGACACCAAGTGCTGGAGTACCCCCCTCCGCGGGTCCGGCAGCATCTCTGGAGATAAGGTGACGTTTAGCCAGAGAAAAGAATATAGATGGAAGGGGACAGGGGATGGAGGTGAAGGGGATGATCCAGGTGGGACACAGAGAAGCTGTGGATATGCATTTAACTGAGGATTCCCCTGACCAAGGTCAGCAAGTGTGTTCCTTCCATTTTCCTCACTTTTGCTCTCACAATTTGCCTCCCTTCCTAAACCACAACAAGGCTTTCCTTGACCTTTCCTGCCTCCACATTTAATGGATCATTGCTCACCAACCAGAACTTAAAAAGAACAAATTTCAACTTAGTTCAGTTAAGTTTCCAAGGACTATTTCATTACAAAAATAAATAACATCACCGTTTAAACAATGATCCTATTTGCTACAAACCCACCAGTCATTCTTTTTCAAAATAGAAACAAGGAACTGCAGATGCTGGTTTACACAAAATGACACAAGTGCTGGAGTAACTCAGCGAGTCAGGCAGAATGACTGGAAAACCATCTTTGGAAAGGTAACATTTTGGGTCGGGAGCCATCTTCCGACTAATTGAAAGGGAATGGATAAGGACATTTTGTTTCACCAAGTTGAGGGATCTAGGAGTGCAGGTGCATCGTTCCTTGAAGCTGGAATCGCAGGTAGATAGGGTGGTCAAAAAGGCATTTGGCACATTGGCCTTCATCAGTCAGAGTATTCTCTACTGAATACTCTGTATGTTGCAGTTTTATAAGATGTTAGTGAGATGCATTTAGAGTATTGTGTTCAGTTCTGGGCACCATGTTGTAGGAAAGATGTTGTCAAGCTGGAGAGGGTACAGAGAATAATTGCATGGATGTTGCCTGGGCTAGAGGGTCTGAGCTGTAGGGAGAGGTTGAGGAAGCTGGGACTCTATTCCTTGGAGCACAGGAGGATGAGTGGGGATCTTATAGAGGTGTACAAAATCATGAGAGGAATAGATTGGGTAGATGAACAGAGTCTTTTGCCCAGAGTAGGTGAATCGAGGACCAGAGGACATAGGTTTAAGGTGAAGGGGAAAAGATATAATAGGAATCTGAGAGGTAGCCTTTCACACAAAGGGTGGTGGGTGTATGGAACAGGCTGCCAGAGGATGTAGTAGAGTCAGGGACTCTCCCAACATTTAAGAAACACGTACATGTATAGGTCAGGTTTGAAGGGATAGGAATCAAACGTGGGCAGGTGGGACTAGTGTAGCTAGGACATGTTGGCTGATGTGGGCAAGTTGGGCCGAAGGGCCTGTTTCCTCACTGTATCACTCCTATGACTCTAAGTAGGCTTCTGTGGATCTTTAAAGCCTGCACATTATACCAACTGCTGCCCATGGAATTAGAGTAGTGACAGGAAAGGCTGGAATCATGGAACATGTCAAGCAACAGCCATTTGGTGAAGGTTACTGGTCTGCCATTACAAGGTGGGTGCAAGAATTTCTACCTCACAGACTATTCCTGTGGTATTCTCCAGAGCCATTAACTACGCTCTGTAATTGTAGCTGGAGATGCAGACACACTCTGGCAGATGGCTATCTGATGATGTATGTTATCAATGGTCAGCTCAGCCCAGCATTCACCAGTGTTCATAAGTGATAGCAGCAGAATTTGGCCATTCGGCCCATCAAGTCTACTCTGCCATTCACTCATGGCTGATCTATCTCTCCCTCCTAACCCCATTCTCCTGCCTTCTCCCCATAACCCCTGACACCTGTACTAATCAACTGTTGAACCAACAATCCTGATGAGGATAAAAATTATTATATTCAATGCCCAGGTTTTCACGCACCATGTGTTTACTTCTAAATCTGTATTATAGGTAATGTCTATTTGGATTGCTAAATTGCAAACAGACTTGCAATTTTAATACGGGCCAGCAGTTGAGAACTTGGACTACGAGGTAAAATAAGAGATATTAGTCTTTGGTAGGTAGAGCTAAATATGTATGAGAATACAGTCTGCTGATTGTAACCAACTCCTGAAATTTGATTCCAATGAAGTCACCCGAGCACATTGCATGACCACTCAATAACGCACATCCTTCAGACCTGCAAAATATAACAGCAGTAGCTCACAAAGAAAGGTTGTGTTGCATTATTCCTAAATAAGTTGGAGGGGGGGGGGGGGGTGGAGAAAGAGTTGCAACCCACAATACACTGATTGCATTGTGCTCTGGAATCAAGGCCATCACCAGCAACTTCCAACTTTCAAGATTGAAACCAAGGCGTGGCAGCTATTACAAAACAAATTGTGGTCAATGCTTCAGAATAATTGATATGGGATTGAAGTTAGACTGTACTATTCCTACTGGTTGACATAACTGTAAGAAGAGAAAGAAAATGAGAATATCGAGTATTACTCTTCACAATATATAAGGAACACCGCAAATTTGACTACTTGGCAATTTACTGACATATGAGAGATACCATTTTAAGCCGATTTGAATGATCTCTGTCCCGCAGCATAAATTAAGCACTAAATAAACCCTCTCATGTGGGGTCCGTCAAACCAAGTAAATACATTTATAGGCAAGCTTAAATGAAAGAAGTATTCCGCAGCAGAATATTTATTTCCCATTGAAATAGGAGTGATTTTTCTTTTATCGCTCCCTGCTACACTTTAGTTAGCTCAGTTGCTAGAGGAAGATGTTTGATATTTTTGATAGAAGAAGCATCTGGCCAACCAGGTACAGCAATTGTGAGCAAGTGAAGTTGCTTGCCAATCGCCATGGTTTGTTTCCCTGTCACATTTCAGTCAGATGTGGCTTGAGAGGAGTCCTTCAATGCTTCAGCATTGTGCACATAGCTGTCAACATTGGGAAAATGCTGCAGTAGTTTCCTGCACCAAGACAACAGAAGCAATGGGAAAACATTGAGAAAATAGGGAAGCTAATTAGAACAGCCCAATTAAATAAATAAACTGTTGGTAAGTGGTTTGCTTTCTATTTTGTTTTTGCCTATCTACTTCGCATATCTTAATTCTGAAGCGGTGCGACGATTTCCATTGTCGAGTCATTTGGGAAGTTACTGGCTGTAAATAATTGATTAAACAGATGTGTCGGTGGATATGCCAAATGATTATCCCAAGTGCTCTTGAACTTGAGAGCATAGATTAAAGAAAACTTTTTTTCCTGTGGGCTGTTGGAAACCCTTTCATCTTTTTTTGATGCAAACTTTCAGATTTGTTTATTGTGTGTCCTACTTTCAATTTAAGAAGTGCATTAATTAGAGAAGAGTTGAAGACTTGGTTGAAAGCCAAAGAGATTTTCTGGACTCCATGATAATGTCTATTAGCTCATTCACTGTCAAACTAGTTTTGGATGCCTCTTGGTGAGCACATATCTCTTCACAGCCTTTATGCCATCGCGATTTACTTTTAGTACAGAGGAGGGAAGGAAAGGAAAGTTAGTCACAGCAGCAGACAGAATTAATCATGAGAACATTGGTGGACATTTGACACTGTGCCCACTATTATTTCCATCGTTGATCGTGCTTACTAATAAGAAATGCTGATTTATTTAAATCCAATGACTCGACGTTTAGATCCAGGATACAAATCGATAACGGGCTGGGCAATACACTACCACCATCAAGCCCAAGAAACAAGCTGAGTCAGGAATATCTTACATATCATCTTGGCTTTGAGTTGTTGCTTAAAAGCATGAAGATCCTCTGTGATGTATTCCAATACAAAATGGCAATGTTGGGGGAATGATACTGGTTTAGATGAACAGGTGTGCAACAGTGCCAATCTCAGTGAAGACTGTTGTCAAACAAAGCTGAATCATTGCCCAACTTTCATTGTACCATGTGTAAGAAAGAACTGCAGATGCTGGTTTACACCGAAGATAGACACAAAATGCTGGAGTTACTCCGCGGGACAGGCAGTGTCTCTGGAGAGAAGGAATGGGTGGCGTTTCGGGTCGAGTCCCTCTAGTCTGAAGAAGGATCTCGACCCGAAACGTTACCCATTCCTTCTATCCAGAGATGCTGCCTGTGCTACTGAGTTACTCCAGCATTTTGTGTCTATTTTCTTTGTACCTATCTAACAAGTTAGGGGAGCAATGCTGATTCAAAGACAGTTGTAGAAGAGTACTTTATAAGCATTAATAAAGCTCACTTCCCTTTAACATTCAACGTCAATAGTATTGCTGAATTCCCCTCTCATCAGCATGCTGAGAATTGTCAGTGACCAGAAACTGATCTGGGCAAAGGCACTTAACTACTGTGGCATGAAAAACACTTCAGAGGCTCCATATAGTGCAGTGATCAAATCAATTCCCATCTCAACATCACTTTGCAACAACTGCATTGTTGCACAGGAAGTTTCCTATTTGCCTTTATGTGAGGTTCCAAAGATGGAAGAATAAGCCTCCACTTGGAGTTTGCACTTCAAAGTACATGTAAAATTACTTTCCATTTGCCTCTCTCAGTATTCTTCAAAGACTTTGAATAATGCATCATTTTGCCTCTGTCAGTGAACTTTGAAAGATATTGAAGCAAGCTGAATTTTCATTTGGGAACAAACAGTACCCTATGAATGACAAACATCAACATTAACTGCTGTCTACTAGTGTTCCATGAGTTGCAATATTTGCAACATATCACATTGGTGTTGCAAATTGTCGAGGCTATTTCTGTATTACATGGAAAAGCTTCAATTTGTAACACCAAGAATGCATAAATAACAGCCAGGCTGATTGCAAGTTGTGCATTTTTCAGACTTTTTGCCACCTCTCTTCTCTCGTTCATCATTCATAAATCGGTGCAGTCTAGTTTAGTTTAGTTTAATTTAGTTTAGTTTAGAGATACAGAGCAGAAACAGGCCTTTCGGCCTACCGAGTCCGCGCCGACCAGCGATGCCCATACACTAACACTATCCTACACATACTAGGGACAATTTACACTTATATCAAGCCAATTAACCTACAAACCTTTACGTCTTTGGAGTGTGGGAGGAAACCGAAGAACCTTAGAGAAAACCCACGCGGTCATGGGGAGAACGTAAAAACTCCGTACAGCCAGCACCCATAGTCGGGATCAAACCCGGGTCTCTGGTGCTGCAAGTGCTGTAAGGCAGCAACTCTACCGCTGTGCCACCATGCCGCCCATAGTTGCTTTGTGAGCAGTCGTAATTGCTTCTCCATTATTCTCATTTCTGAAGTCTGAGTTTCCCACCAGCTTTAAAAGGGCATCAATAATACCAAGAAGAGTAAGGTGATTTGCCTTAATAACTACTGACTGGTGGCACTAACGTCCATGGTGATGAAGTGCTTTAAGATATTGGTTATGATGCCTATCAACTACTTTTGTAAGGATTTGGACTCACTACAATTTGCCTACCGCCACAATAAATCAAAGAGAGGTCCATCTCGCTGGCTCTCCATTCTGCACTGGACTATATGAACAATAAGAGCACATACATCAGGCTGATCTTCATTGACTACTGCTCAGCATTCAACCTATTTTCCCCTTTGAATTTGTTATCAAATTTAGGGAACTGGTCTCTGCTCATCCTTATGCAAATAGATCCTCAACATGCACATTGGCAAACTACAATCTGGATGAATTGGCAACAACACTACCTCATCTATCACCAGCACAAGAGCACTTCAGGGCTGTTTGCTTCGTCCATTGTTCTATACTCATGACTGTTTAGCAGGACGCAGTTCCAAAGCCATCTTTAAATTTGCGACCATACCACCGTTGTTGGACGGAATAATGGGTAATGTTGAGTCAGAGTGTAGGAGGGAGACTGAATGATCGAATGGTGTCAGAAAACACAACTTACTCTTAACGTCAGAAAGACCAAAGTTCTGATTGTTGACTTTAGATGGGGAAAGCTGAAGATCCACAAACCATCAATGGGTTGGCATTGGAGAGAGTCAACAACTGGGCATAGATATCACTGAGGATTGACCTGGGTCCAGCACATTGACATAATCATAAAATAAGGCCATCAACTCCTCTATCACCTTAGCAGACTGAGGAGATTTAGTATGTCAACGAATATTCTCTTATACCTCGTCAGGTGCATGGTAGAGAGCATATTGACCAGTTGCATCATGGCCCAGTTCAGCAACTTGAATGCCAAGGAAGGAAGGAGGTTACCATGTACGGTAACCTGGTGCATCATGGGTACTGACATCTCCACCATCAAAGGAATCTATAGATATTTTATAGATATGTCAAGAGAAAAAGATTAGTTAAGACAAATGTAGGTCCCTTGCAGTCGGAAACAGGTGAATTGATCATAGGGAACAAGGAGATGGCATACCAATTGAACAAATACTTTGGTTCTGTCTTCACTAAGGAAGACATAAACCGTCTGCCGGAAATAGCGGGGGACCGGGGGTCTAATGAGATGGAGGAACTGAGGGAAATCCAGGTTAGTCGGGAAGTGGTGTTAGGTAAATTAAATGGATTAAAGGCAGATAAATCCCCAGGGCCAGATAGGCTGCATCCCAGGGTGCTTAAGGAAGTAGCCTCAGAAATAGTGGATGCATTAGTGATAATTTTTCAAAACTCTTTAGATTCTGGAGTAGTTCCTGAGGACTGGAGGGTAGCTAATGTAACCCCACTTTTTAAAAAGGGAGGGAGAGAGAAAACGGGGAATTATAGACCAGTTAGCCTAACATCGGTAGTGGGGAAAATGCTAGAGTCAGTTATTAAAGATGTGATAGCATCACATTTGGAAAGTGGTGAAATCATCGGACAAAGTCAGCATGGATTTACCAAAGGCAAATCATGTCTGACAAATCTTATAGAATTTTTCGAGGATGTAACTAGTAGAGTGGATAAGGGAGAACCAGTCGATGTGTTATATCTGGACTTTCAGAAGGCCTTCGACAAGGTCCCACATAGGAGATTGGTGTACAAACTTAAAGCACACGGTATTGAGGGTTCAGTGTTGAGGTGGATAGAAAATTGGTTGGCGGACAGGAAGCAAAGAGTAGGAATAAACGGGTCCTTTTCGGAATGGCAGGCAGTGACTAGTGGGGTACCGCAAGGCTCAGTGCTGGGACCCCAGTTATTTACAGTGTATATTAATGATTTGGACGAGGGAATTGAATGCAACATCTTTAAGTTTGCGGATGACACGAAGCTGGGTGGCAGTGTTAGCTGCGAGGAGGATGCTAGGAGGCTGCAGAGTGACTTGGATAGATTAGGCGAGTGGGCAAATGCATGGCAGATGCTATATAATGTGGATAAATGTGAGGTTATCCACTTTGGCGGCAAGAACAGGAAATCAGAGTATTACCTGAATGGTGACCGATTGGGAGAAGGGGAGATGCAATGTGACCTGGGTGTCATGGTGCACCAGTCATTGAAAGCAAGCATGCAGGTGCAGCAGGCAGTGAAGAAAGCGAATGGTATGTTGGCATTCATAGCAAGAGGATTTGAGTTTAGGAGCAGGGAGGTTCTGCTGCAGTTGTACAGGGCCTTGGTGAGACCGCACCTGGAGTATTGTGTGCAGTTTTGGTCTCCTAACCTGAGGAAAGACGTTCTTGCCTTAGAGGGAGTACAGAGAAGGTTCACCAGATTGATCCCTGGGATGGCGGGACTTTCATACGAGGAAAGACTGGATAGACTGGGCTTGTACTCGCTGGAATTTAGAAGACTGAGGGGGGATCTTATAGAAACATATAAAATTCTTAAGGGGTTGGAGAGGCTAGATGCGGGAAGATTGTTCCCGATGTTGGGGGAGTCCAGAACCAGGGGTCACAGCTTAAGGATAAGGGGGAAGTCTTTTAGGACCGAGATGAGAAAACATTTCTTCACACAGAGAGTGGTGAGTCTGTGGAATTCTCTGCCACAGAAGGTAGTTGAGGCCAGTTCATTGGCTATATTTAAGAGGGAGTTAGATGTGGCCCTTTTTGCTAAAGGGATCAGGGGGTATGGAGAGAAGGCAGGTACAGGCTACTGAGCTGGATGATCAGCCATGATCATATTGAATGGCGGTGCAGGCTCGAAGGGCCGAATGTCCTACTCCTGCACCTATTTTCTATGTTTCTATGTTTTCTATGTATAGGAGGTGCTGCTTCAAAAAGACAGCCAGCATCTGCAGTTTTCTTTCCTACACATCAAAGACCTACACCATCTTGGCAACAACCCAGATGCTGCCTGAACTGATGAGTTTGTCCAGCACGTTCATTTTTGAGGCTACTGATATGTGTTTTCTCTCAAAATTTGCCTTAATATTACAAAGCACAAAGAGACTTTTGCATAGACACAAACTAAGATATAGATGAGCAGTCGTCCCACACCTGAGAATAATTAAGCATCAATGTTGACATTTAAAAAAATATTCTGATATGTGAATAAAAAAAATATAGCTGAAGTTTTTTTTTCCTGAGGTATTTCTGGTGCTTTATTCCTGTAGTAGAGATTATAACCAGGTCTTTAGAGGAAAGTAAAGTGCTGACATTATTAGGCGATTTTGCTGTGTAACTATAATCTTTTATTTGCATTTCAGTATTAATGGCACTATTGTGGTTTTACTAATGGAGTCAAACAGACCTTTATTGCTATCTCAGTCAATTTACGTTAATTCCCATTTTGGCTGTACAGCAACAAGGGAACAAATAGGGTTTAGTGAAAATGCTCACTTAAGCAGGTGACAATTTAATGGAAAATTATCACAATCATTTTCATTTGAGAGTTTTATACAGCATTCTACTTGTGTATAATCAAAACCACAAAATATCACGGCCAGGCAGATTAATTAAGTGTAATCCAAAAATGATTACATGTAAGTCCTTTCAGCTGATTTATTCTTTTGATCCTGATTTGGAAAACTCTTTGACCGAAATTATAAATTCCTACTTCATTTGTAAGAAATGGTTATTTGGGGATTGCATTACACTACAAAGTCTCATTTCAGCTCATCTAAAATTGAAGATAGATTCCAGATGTCCAGAAAGAGATATTACTATCCAGGGTTACAACTTGCTTACAAGAAGTCAAAGACTTACAGATTGTATGCTTCCTAAAACAGGCAAAACATCTGTAGAAGAGCAATGGCAAGCCAATGACAATATGCTGCAGAATGTATCAGAAGTAAGGACATCAGTGGTAGGTGAAATTAGAGAAGAGGTAGCTGACTTGGACTTCAATGAGGGGTTAGGACTGCAGGTTGGTGGGATGGAGAAAGAAAGATGGTTGTTACTGTGTTACTGGATGGTAATGGTACAACAAATGTCTCCTGTGAAGGGTATGCATTTAAATCAAAAATGTCCAACTGAGGTGGGTTCTCATTGCCTTATTCCTTGAACTAGAATCCTTGGCTTAGGATAAATAATGTTAAATAATGACACAAGCATTGTGAAGGCCTTTTTTACACTAGTGAATGAAACCACCCCCAGGTCACAATTGCATTGACCAAAACTATAGAGGTTGCATCTAACAGTTTGCACTATCTCTCATTTCCCTTATCCCTAACCAGTCTGAAGAAGGGTCTCGACCCAAAACGTCACCCATTCCTTCTCTCCAGAGATGCTGCCTGTCCCGTGAGTTACTCCAGTTTTTTTGTGTCTATCTTCAATTTAAACCAGCATCTGCAGTTTCTTCCTGCACACTCCTCCATATGCTGTTGTGTCGATCAGGCAGAGGGCCCAGAAGGAATGTTATGGACTGTATGGAACGTGCATGAAGTTCCAATTTTCCTTGTGTTTCTTTCTGTTGAGATTGCAAGAAGTAGCATACGAAAATACTGCCCAATGCAACCTGAATTCTGGTGTGTGTGTTTGATGGGAAGCCATTTTGATAACACATCAATAGTTTGACACTAATTAATTTCAAACAAAGAACGTATATTTGTCATATGTACTGGCGGCTGTATATTACTTGCTGCAGCTCAGCTGTTAGGTTCATTAACAGAATAACACTCAGATAAATTTATAATAATCACTAATGCAATGAAATTAATAAGTAATACTAGATAACCACAGTAGTGCAAAAACCAAAATCTGTGGTCCAACCAAAGATGCAGTCTACAGAAGATCACAGATGTTAAGGCAGTCATTAGTGCCATGTAGTGTTTAAGAGCCTAATGGTCACTGGGAAGAAGCTGTTCTTGAACCTGATGGTTACGGTTTTCAGGCTCCTTTTCCTTCTTCCTGATTTTAGTTTTAATTTTAGAGATGCAGCGTGGAAACAGGTCCTTCGGCCCACCGAGTCCAAACCGACCAGCAATCCCCACACTCTAACACTATTCTACACACACTCGGGACAATTTACAATTGTACCAAGCCAATTAGCGTACAAACCTATACGTGTTTGGAGTGTGGGAGGAAATCAGAGCTTCTGGAGAAAACACATGCAGGTTACGGGCAGAACTTAAAAACTCCATACAGACAGCACACATAATTAGGATCGAATCCGGCTCGCTGGCGCTGTAAGACAGCAACTCTACCACTGCACCACTGTGCCACCCATTACATCTTGCTTTTATATTCTAGTTTGCCTTCTTTACTACTGACTCAACCTGCAAATTAACATTTTGGGAATCCTGTTCACATCACATTTTCCAGCATGCTCCTCATCTCATTCTCCAACTGCCATGTACTTTCCCACAATGGCACTCCAAAATTTGCTGATGTGTCATTCCCCGCTAACCGGTCGATTCACGAGGCAAGCCTGTCCCTTTTGATTCCTGCTGCTCTCCTGCTCTTCGACCACGTTCTGGCCCGAACTCGCTACTACAGTCACATGTCTTTCGTCTCCTCACCTGTGTCCACCTATCATTTGCCAAGCTTTGTCCGGCCCCAGCCTTTTCCAGCATTCTCCCCCCACTATAATCAGTCTGAAGAAGGGTCCCAACCCGAAATATCACCTATTCATGTTCTACAGAGTCTATTCTAGAGTAAATAAATATCTGGCAGGATCTACAGTGAGGAGGATGATGAGGCAAGTTTGAAACATTGTTCTCCAAGAATTTTTTTTAATCCGACTTGTTTAACAATATACTGATCAGCCACCATCTGCCTGGTTTACCCTCAGGGATATTTATATGGAGAATAAGTGAACCTTAATCATGACCATTTCATAGTTGAATGCACATCCAACATTTTCTGATGGATTTCCAATTTGGAGAAGCAGTGAAAAAGCCATATTATGATGCGAAAATTAAATAGCAATAGGCATAATGGACATAATTTATTTTAAACGAGAAAATCAACATGTTAAAAAAAAAATTGTAGAGAAAAGAAATAATCAAAAAGCAGGTTGAAATAAATATAACAATTTTACAAATATTATGCAATCATGTGCTTTAACATGGTTTTTTGAAAGCTTGAACAACAATTTTGCTTCTGATCAATAACACAAAGTAATCCATAGTAACTTATCATTGACTCTGGGGCTCTGTAGTTGCCTCCCTAAATGCAACATATTGCCTCTCCAAAAGTCCAACATCTGAGCTAAAATCAATCTAAATTGAACTAAAGATTATAACAAAATGGATGGGTGTGGCCGCTCATGGCTGAGAACAACAACATTGAACCATAAGGATAATTGAACTGATGATTGAGGACAGGTAGCTGTCTGAGCTTATTGTCAAAGGCAGAGTAAGGGAATCAATGCCGTGAATAGCGCTGGCATCTGATGGCATCAAAGATCAATGACAGTCATGAGATGAGGGTGAAGATTGATGATTGTGTCAAAAAACATTTGGATTGAATACTGATGATGGGGATGCCATATAGATTAAAAGAACACCAGGTATACACTACTGTTTCCCTCCCCCCTGTACATTCTAGGTTTACATAGATTCTATCAATTCCAGTAACGTTGTGTTTATCAGAAATGTTAAGGAAATTAGATTTCCAACATTTTATTCAGTGTGTTGTAATCATCTGACATATATAGTCAAATTTAGTTTTAATATTGTTGTCATATGTTTGGAATGTTTCACCATTATCCACATACACAACTTGAATATGTTGCATTGTATAAAATGCTTCATATTGGAGTGAGTTTGAAGTGCCTTTGAATATTTATTCCAGCTATTTCAAGCAGCCAAAGGAGTATTTTGCTTCAGGAGACATGTTCCAGGATGAGCCAGGAAACTAGCTGGTTTGTTCATTCATTTCAACCTTCAACAAAATATTGATGATAGACATAAAAAGCTGGAGTAACTCAGCGGGACAGGCAGCATCTCTGGAGAGAAAGAATGGGTGACGTTTCGGGTCAAGACCCTTCTTCAGACTGTTTAGGGATAAGCGAAATGAGAGATATAGACGGTGATGTGAAGAGATAAAGAACAATGAATATCCTTACCTACAAAATATCCTTACCTACTACATATGGAGGGATTTGAGTTAGCCGAGCCACCAAATTGTGCTTGCTAATACTCCATTCTTCAAAAAGAGTGGAGTTAGATTTTTGATAGGTGTACTAATTGTACAGAGAATAAATCAAAGATTTAACTTCATCCGTAAACCCATGAAGTAAGAAACAAAAGGAAATTTTAATTACATTTGAGATTCACTGGTATCGTCTGCTGAGAGAGCCAAGAAGGTTATAGGTGTAGGAAGGAACTGTAGGTGGGGGTTTACACCAAAGATAGACACAAAATGCCGGAGTATCTCAACGGGTTGGACAGCATCTCTGGAGAAAAGGAATAGGTGACGTTGCGGGACAAATTATAAGATCAATATCAAAAAGCTCTTTTAATATCAACAAATCTCCAAAGTCGCAAGGCGTTCGACTAGCCCCGACCCGGGGTCCAATCGCCCGTCGCGGGGGAGCTGAGATCCCCCCCAATGTGGGAGCTTGATCACCCCGACGCAGAGGGCCCGACCGTCGGTTAAGATCGTCCCGTCAACGGAAGGCTCGATGCCCCCGACCGTGGGAGAACAAAGAAGGGAAGAGATCGAACTTTTTATTTTCACCTTCCATTGCAGTGAGGAATGTGTAGGAGTCACTGTTGTGGATGTGTATGTTAAAATGTAGTTTGCATGTATTGTTGCTTGTTATTGGTATGACTGTATGGCAAATCAAATTCCTCATTTGTTGCAAAACATACTTGGCTAATAAAGTATGATTATGATTATGATTATTATGAATATGATTAATCAATGTTTGCCTTCAGCTCTTAAAGGTAAATATATGTAAGCTTGGTAGCAGCTGCACAATTAACTTTTTTTTTTTCTCATTTGCAAGTGGTTGTATCAAACAAATTGAGTCATAATGATAAATAACATTTCTATATTCAATTGGTGGCTGTAAAATTAAATGTCACAATTCGAATCTTCTCATTAAATGCCCAATATAGCAACTGATGTGGTCACTTAAGGTGAGCACGTTACACTGACCACGATGGAGGAAAGTCAATGCATCTGGCCCACTGTACCTCAGTACACGTGACAATAAACTAAACTAATGATTGTTAGAGAAGGAACTGCAGATGCTGGTTTTTTCACCAAAGATAGACACAAAATGCTGGAGTAACTCAGCAGCACAGGCAGCATCTCTGGATAGAAGGAATCGGTCTCGACCCGAAACGTCACCCATTCCTTCTATCCAGAGATGCTGCCTGACCCGCTGAGTTACTCCAGCATTTTGTGTCTATCTTTAATGATTGTTAGAATTCTGTACAGCAGTCGACGTTCCTTTGGAGCAATTGCTGCTGAATTAGTGCTGCATGCTTCCTCTAATGCCTCATCTTATCCTCACACAGCTAAGTACATGTTCAGCAGCAGGAAGGGGACCCATCAGCATTATTTCCTCACCAATTAGAGATTAGTTGTGATTAATTTCTACTGGACATAGCACTCATTCTAATAATGTTTGTCATGCCCAGATTTCTTGAAGTGTTCTTGGTGTGTGATGTATTGGGAGCTTCTGCACAAACCAACTACTTCCAGGCATGGATGCATTAGTGGACAGTTCTCTTTCAATTAATTAATTTTACAGGGCCTGAGCATCATTGACAAGGACGACATTAATTTCTCTGATTTCCTTTGAACCTAGTTGCAAGTCTTGCTATTTCATTTCTAGCAAATTTCTTCCCCTGAGCTTTAGATAACCATTTTATTTTCTCCATTTTCGGAATATTAACCGAATTTAAATTCCATGACTGCAATAGTATGATTTTTACTAACATTGATCGCACAAGCCACTGCGTTACTAATCTGGCAATTTAACTGCTGCTCTACCACCAGACTCCTGAAGTATATTGTGACTGAGTGAATGAGCTGCTAGCAGAGGGAGGCAGGAGCAGAGAGAGCTCACTTCAGGTGACAGGACCCACAGCCAAAGTATTCAGGCTGCAATTCTTTTTCAACAGTGTGCGAGACATATCTGCATCAGGGAAGGCAAACTCTCTAAAGACTAAAGCTGCTAGACCTGCTTCCTCACAGCATCACAGAGCCGGGTTTGACCCAAACCTCGGGTACCATCCCTGTGACCGCATGGGTTTCCTCCGGGCTTTTCTGTTTCTTCCCACATCCCAGGTTTGTAGGTCAATTGGCTGCTGTAAATTGCCCCAAGTGTGTAGCGAGTGGTTGCAAAAGTGCAATAATGTAGAACTGGTGTATACAGGCAATCGAAAGTCAGACAAAATGTGCAGGGAGGAACTGCAAATGCTGATTTAAACCGAAGACAGACTCAAAAGGCTGGAGTAACTCAACGGGTCAGGCATCATCTCTGGAGATAAGGAAGAGGTGATGTGGTCTGAAGAAGGGTCTTGACCTGAAAGGTCACCTATTCCTTTCCCCCAGAGATGCTGCCTGACACTCTGAGTTATTCCAGTCTTTTTGTGTCTATCTTCGAACGATAGTCAGCATGGACTCAGTGGGCTGAAGGGCGTGTTTCTATGCTACACCACATGTAAGATGAGTGGCAGCCTTACATGTAAGTAAGACTGCCACTCATGGAGCTGCAAATGCAGCTTCAAAGATTGGCTTTGCCAGTGGCTCCCGAGGTTACTTTGACCATGAACATATGCTCTGGCTCCCTTCCAGGCTGGAAGTTGCAACATTTGCAAAGCCCAACAGTTTGCTTTCATTCAGCTTAATGGAGGCCACTGAAGTACTCCAAGTGAGTTACGTACATTTTATTTGTTCCTGCTAGAGAGGTGCAGACAAAGCAAGTAAATAGCTTTGCAGGCTTCTTTATGTTGCTGGTTGCTCTTGCCTTTGTGAACATTGCTTTGTGAGCACCACAGACCATGTTTACGAAACACCACATACTGAATGAGTTTCCACATCCTCTATGTCCAGAGGATGCATGACCATACACAATGCATTATGTAAGTGAGCATCTGCTATCCTGGCAGAATTAAGCCAGTGTAATAATGCAAAGCGTGACATTGGGTGTCGAGGGCAACCCACTAATGGCTTGGGTCCTCTATCTGCTGTGCAAACCATGGTCACATAGAAACAAAGTTAACAACAATGGCCAGGAAGCTGCCCACAAAACGGTAGCTGCAGATCAACAAAAAGCTCAAACAATTGCTCCTTGAAGAGCTCCGCTGTACCTAATAAAGTCTCAACGTAACTCACACCAGTCAGGGGTACAAGAAATGTTTCGCGGAGAGAGGAAGCAGTGAAATACGGGAATTGCTAGATTAAAATAAAAGCCCGCCTTTATTACTTTCCACTTTCTAGGTGGTCACCAGATTCAAACATTACCTTTTGAAAACCATAGCAATCAATTTCTATCAGTTAACCTGAAACAGACACCAGCATGAAATAAGGAACCTCCTGGAAGTGGCAGACCGACTGGAGAACATTATGTTGAAAGTTATATTTTCTCCCAAGTTTGATTTTCCTATCAAATTTGTTGAGACACTGACAACTTGTTCAGTAATTATGCAAACATTTCATCCCAAACATGTGTTTTACTGAAAGAAATGTCTCACATTTTAATTTATATGAATTAATGCTGATTTACACAATACCCCAAATAAGGATTGAAGACTCGTTCACTCAAATGGTATTTCCACCAATTAATTTGTATCAAGACCAGATTATTTATCCCCTTAATTATCATGATTATATTACTCTTGCCAAATTAGGTAATTGTTTCTCATAATTCAAATGCTTGATCATTACATGACAATTAAAACACAAAGTACAAGTACTATAAATCCAGGATAAGTGCTCAACTGAGAAAACCAAGCCCAAAGGCAAAGTATTATCTAACTATCTAACTAAATATACCAACTTACAATAAATAACTCCTTATACAAAAAACAGCTAGCTACATATTGACTAGCTCTCACTATTCTGGCTGCTCACTCTCTATCTGTTTTAAAAAGGTTTGATCTTATTTTAGTATCTCGACCTTTTTCCAACAGGAATGGGAAATGAATGGTTAAAACTAATACATCCAGTCTTGGATGGGAATTTATAAGAACTTTCAGAGGTGTCATTATCCTGACTATCACAGGGGTATCACCTCCAGCAGACTGTCCATAAATCTTTCTGTCCTCCTGCTGAGAGCAAATTCAAAGAGGCAGAATCAGCAACATGCAGACAACAGCATCAGAAATCTTTAAGTGCAGTACTAATGTACCAAAGAAATGAGAGTAGTTACTTTTTGAGCATTGGGTATCAATTCCAACAATTGGAATCAATTTGAGTGCATTGGCTAGGATTAATTGTTACTGTTGGTCCAGTTTACTAGGATATGTGGGTTCCAACTCATTCCAATCCTAAAATCAGTGTTGTCAATCAAAATTGAGGTGGAAATCTGAAGTAAAAACAAAAAGTTCTGGAGAAACTCAGCAACATCTAAGGACGGAGAAACAATTAATGGTTTAGGTGTGAAACTCCTAATCAAAACTGATAAAAATAAATTTAAATGAATTAGTCTCACAGCAGTGAAGGTGGGGGCAGACAATGACTGGGATGAAGCAAATTTCTCTGATAGGATGAAATAATGCAGTGATTAAAGGAACAATTAAGTTCCTTTGTGTGATGCTTTGTTAATGTTGTTATCGGTCTGGTCTACTGGGACGTGCCCAGCAACAGAAACTGTACAAATTAAACAAGAAGGATGCATGGGATGGGTACAGGCAGCTGGGATCAAATGCATCCCTGGAGGAGTTTTGGGAACTAATGAGTAAACTGAAAAGGGAGATCATAAGGGCAAAAAGGGGCCAGATAGCTCTGGCGGGTTGCATTAAGGACAATCCCAAAAGATTTTATAAATACATAAGGGGGAAAAGAGTAACTGGAGAGAGAGTGGGACTCTCAGGAATCAAAGCAGTTACCTCTGTGTTGAGCCACAGGAGATGGACAAGGTCCTCAATGAGTATTTCCCCTCTGTATTTACCGAGGAGAAAGACAGTAGGATGGAGGAACTTGGGGCAGTCAATGGAAGTGCCTTGAGAGCAGTCAGTGTTACCATCGAAGAAGTACTGAAGGTACTATCGTGTATGAAGGTAGACATATCTCCACGGCCTGATCAGATACATCTGAGGACATTGTGGGAAACCAGAGAGGAAATTGCGGGAGCCCTGGTTGAAATTTAGGAGCCGTCCTTCAATACAGGAGAGGTGCCAGAAGATTGGAATGTGGCAAATGTTGTGCCTCTTTTCAAGACGGGCTGCAGGGAAAATGCTGGGAACCGTAGGCTGGTGAGCTTAACATCTGTAGTTGGAAAGTTACTAGAGAGTATTCTGAGGTATATAATATACAGGCATTTGGACAGGCAGGGGCTGATTAGGTATAGTAAGCATGGTTTTGGAGGTGGGAGGTCGTGTTTCACAAATCTGATTGATTTTTTTGAAGACGTGACCAAAAAGGTCGATGATGACAGAGGTGTAGTTGTTGTATGCATGGATTTCAATGAGGCATTTGACAAAGTTCCACATGGAAGGAAGCAGAGGGTGATGGTGGAAGGTAGCTTCTTGGACTGGAGGCCTGTGACTAGTGGTGTGCATCATGGTTCGGTGCTGGGCCCGTTACAGTTTATCATCTACATCAATGATTTGGATGAGAACATACAGGGTAAGATTAGCAAGTTTGCCGATGATACAAAAGTGGGTGGTTTTGCAGATAGTGAAGATGGTTATGAAAGATTGCAGCAGGATCTGGATCGATTGGCCAGGTGGGCTGAGGAATGGTTGATGGAATTTAAATAGAGAAGTGTGAGATTTTGCATTTTGGGATGTCTAATAAGGGCAGGGCCTACACAGTGAATGATAGGCCTCTGGGGAGTGTTGTAGAGCAGAGAGATCTAGGAGTGCAGGTGCATGGTTCCTTGAAGGTCGAGTCGCAGGTAGATAAGGTGATCAAAAAGGCTTTTGGCACATTGGCCTTCATCAGTCAAAGTATAAGAGTATAGAAGTTGGGAGTCATGTTGCAGTTGTATAAGACATTTGTGAGACCGCATTTGGAATATTATGTTCAGTTCTGGGCACCATGTTATCGGAAAGTTATTGTCAAGCTCGAAAGTGTTCAGAGAAAATTTACAAGGATGTTGCCAGGACTAGAGGATGTGAGCTATAGGGAGAGGTTGAGAAGACTGGGTCTCTATTCCATGGAGTGCAGGAGGATGAGGGGAAATCTTATAGAGGTGTACAAAATCATGAGAGGAATAGATCGGGTAGATGCACAGAGTCTCTTGCCTATAGTAGGGGAATCCCAACTTTTAAGAAACAGTTACACAGGTACATGGATAGGACAGGGTTGGAGGAATATGGACCAAGTGCAGGCAGGTGGGACTACTGTAGCTGGGACATGTTGGCCGGTGTGGGTAAGTTTGGCTGAAGGGCATGTTTCCACATTGTATCACTCTATGACTCTATGACTCTATAAAAAAAGATGAAAGAGAGGGATGGCACTCATCTATGGCCTGTCAAGCTGAAAGGAAGAACAAATTACCTATAATTGGAGAATTTATTATTGAAATCTGCAAATAAAAGATAAGGTTTTGCTCCTCAAGCTTATGTCAGGCCTTTCTGTAATGGTGCAGGAGACCACAGGTTGTGGGGATCAAAGTGGGAGTGAATTGGGACTTAAAGTTGTAGGCAAATAGAAACTCAGTGTCACTCTTGCAGACTGAATGCTGATGCTCCACAAAGTGGTTTCCCAACCTATGATTGATTTCTCCAATGTAGAGGACACAAAAGGCTGGAGTAACTCAACGGGTCAGGCAGCATCTCTGGAGAAAAGGAATAGGTGACATTTTGAGTCAAGACCCATTCTTTGGACTACATTTTGATCACCAAATACAATAGGTTTACGTTTATTTTTTATTATTTTTACGTTTAACAAGGTGCAGTGAAAATAATTGTTGTACGTGTTGTCTAATCAAATCAGATAATACTATACATAAGTACAAACAGGCCAAATTCAAATCCAGCAGGTAGAGCAAAGGTGAAGATACAGAGTGCAGCGTATGAGTTCCATAAACAAATTCCAATGTCCGCAATGGGGTACAGGTGAATCGGATGTTATCTTAGCTCAAGGAAGGACCGTTCAGATGTCTGATAACAGAGGAGAAGAAGCTATTCCTAAGTCTGGTGTGTACTTTCAAGCTACACTGTATATGAAGAAATCCATACCAATCACGGGCTTGCCTGGTAAAAAATCTTTGGGTCCATGGACAAAAGCTATGGTGAGATGTTGCCTGCTGAGTTTCTTACTATTGCAATCAATTTTGATAGAAGCAGTAAAACAAAATCCTTCCAATAATTCCCTATCCAATGAAACTATTAGTATGCTGGACCAGATCTGTGCCCAGAGACAGAAAAAAAAAATCACAAAATCATTGTACTGAAAGATTTGCATCATAATTTTAATAGCTGGCTGAAGATGATCACTTTAGAAATGACAAATTCATGTTTTAACTTTCTGCTTCAATTTCACCTTTCATTTGTACTGCCATTGATAATGGCTGTCATTTGAATCAGACCATTATAAAAGGTTGAGTTACTTTATTATAATGGAGAGTTGTGAAGCTTGAGTACATATAATATGGTCTTTAAGTCTATCCGTACTGAGATGTGGAATGAATGTCTATTAAGCTTTCACAATTTATCGGATGGGCTGCGCACATATCATTTCGCTAATAGAAAAATTGCACTGAACTATTGAAAAGTGGATTTCACTTAGAATTGATCAGCTTTTGGAGCATTTAATTCTGTTTTTACATCACCTCAATTTATAAATACCTGATCATTATTTACCCCAGTGGTCCAAATATTAAATAGGCAAGCTCTCGTTACCAGAGGAGAACAGCTGATCTATATTTTACTTCAATTCATTTAAGAAATAGATGTTTAAAGAGATTGTTTATGAGAATTTATGATGGTATGCCAGTATCTACTTTTTTAAAAAAATAAAAAAATTGCTAGGACTTGGTCAAAGGTTAAACTGATAAACTGAAAAATTGGAAGAGGTTTGAACTGAGTTTTCCATTATCGAAGAATACTCTACTTGCCACTTTTGGATAAATAAAACAGCAAGATATATTAATAATTGTCACAACAATGAAAGAAAATTTCCTTGTGTGTTAATGTATCGCAGGGCTTTTTCACCAATAAAAAGTAAACATAAGAAGAAACAGAAGAATAGATAAAATGAATCTGAATAAAGGTCCCGACCCGAAATATCACCTGTCCATTCCCTCCGCAGATGCTGCCTGACCACTGAGTTACTCCAGCACTTTGTGTTTTACTCAAGAATGCAACATCTGCATTTCTTCATGTCTCCAAATAAAAGAACTGTGCTTTACTTTAGAACAATTTTAGTTTGTGAATGGTAACCTCTAAATAACTAAGCAAGATAGCATGAATAACAACCTTACTTTTAAAAAAATCCTACATTTAGAAAGTGTTGATTTGGAAAAGTTTTGTGCATCAAGTAGTTGCAACGTAAATTATCGTATTCTGGCATTGAAAATATATTTTCTCATGCCTTTATTATCAGTTGTTCAACAATCCTCAAGGATCTCTGGAAGGCACTTAATTTGCCATGTAAAGCTTTTTGTTAGTAGTCTTGCAATCCAAAAAATTACTATCGAGAAAATTTCATCCATCGTTTACAAGGAAAGGAGGCTGCATCTGTATTATTGAAATCAAATATTTCACAGTAGACCCAAAATGCTGGAGTAACTCAGCGGGTCAAGCAGCATCTCTAGAGAGAAGGAATGGGTGATGTTTCGGGTCGAGACCCTTCTTCAGACATCAGACATTTCACATTTCACATTCAAATTTCACACATCAATTGCATCCTAATTGTTTGCTATCCTTTCCTAATGATGCTCCAGGTACAATCTGACAGCTGTCAGGCTTTCTAATGTATTTCATCTATTTTCTTCCAATAAGACAAAATATTCAGTATGGAATCCACTACTCCATTGTTCCAGCCCATTGTTATATTGTTCCCTCTATTATGTTACTTTGTTCTTCTACCTCGGCCTTCAGGAATTTGTTAAAGCAAGCTTCTATTTATTTAACCTACCTCATTTAAAGTCAACAGACTGGTGCAGTTGGAGAGTTGCTGTCTTACTGCACCAGACACCCGGGTTCAATCCTGACTATGGGTGCTGTCTGTACAGAACTTGTACGATCTCCCTGTGACTGCGTGGATTTTATCTGGGTACTCCTGTTTCCACCCACAAAAGCTGTCTTTCTGAAGCTTCAAAAGGTAGTAACCTTTATTATCAGTCATATTATATTAGATATTTATTTTAAATGTGTATATTTACATTAGGGAACCTTACATTAGTGGCAAGGAAACTATTGGAGAAAATACTTTGCGATAAGATTTACATACTTTCGGTAAAGAATGGATTTATTGAGGATAGTAAACATGACTTTGTGTGGAATGGTCATGTCTTACAAACTTGTTTGAGTTTTTTGAGGAGGTGGTAAAGATGGAAAGATGATTAGGCAGTGGATGTTGGCTACATAAACTATAGTAAAACTTTCGACAAAGTTCATAAAAGTAGGCTGACCCAGAAGATTAAGGCACATGGGATCTGGTGTAGATTGGTAGATTGGCTTCAAAATTAGCTTGGCAATAGACGGCAGTGGGCAGTCGTATTTTGACTCTGACTAATGCTGAGTGAGCATTGGTATTCTGCAGAGATCAGGAGAGGGTCTGCTTCTGTTTATGATTGATATAAATGATTCGGATGATAATGTGGGTGGGCTAATTAGTAACTGATGAAAACATTGGCAGAGGTGAAGATAGCGAGCCAGGTTATCAAGGGAAGAGCATGAAATAGATCAGCTGGAATTACGGGTGGAGAAATAACAGATGGACTTTAATCTGGACAAGTACGGTATGTTGCAATCTGAGAGGTCAAATGTAAGAGAAAAGTACAGAGTAAACAGCAGAATCCCTAGGAGCATTGATGAACATAAGCATCTTGGAGTGCAAATTCATGTAGCTGAAAGTGGAAACAAGTGGATAGGGTGATATAGAAGGCATATAGCAAGATTACGTTCATTGGTTGGGCACTGAGTTTCAAAGTTGACATGTTATGATACAATACAATACGATACAATAGAACTTTATTTATCCCAGGAGGGAAATTGGTCTGCCAACAGTCATAAACCACAAGATACAAGAAACTTGAAATTAAAGTGATGAGTGGAAAGGATTGGGGATGTTGCGGTTGTATAAAATATTAATTAGACTACATTCGGAGTATTGTGTGTAGTTCTGTTTACTGCATCATAGGAAGGATGTGGGGGCTATGAAGAGGTGCAGGAACATTCTCCAGAATGCTGCCTGGATTAGAGAAAATTAACTATAAGGACAGGTTGGACAAACTTAGATTGTATTCTCTGGAACACTGAGGGTCCACATGAATTAAATTTATAAAATTATGAAAGGGTAGGCGATTAATTTTTTTCCCCAGCGTCAAATACGCTAAAGGCCATAGCTTTAAAGTGAGAGGGGGAAAGTTTAAAGGAGGTGTGTGAGGCAAATCTTTGTTACACATAGAGTGGAAGGTGCCTGGAACGCACTGGGTGGTGGTGGAAGTCAATACAAAGCAACTTTAAAGAGGCATTTAGGTAGGTACATGTACAGGCAGGGATTGGCGGGATATAGACTAGGTGCAGACAGGTGGACTTAATTTAATTTGATATCGTAGTTTGCATATCATTGTACGCATAATGGCCTGTTCCAGTGTTGTATTATTCCATGGTCTATGTTGTTGAAGAACATGTGCAGAGTGGTCAACCATTCTCGGAACTGCAACATTGTACACAAAAGCTTTGAGAATCAAGAGGGAGTTAGCTCCCACAACAAAAGGACATATTGAGCTGTACAGACTGCATGAATAAAGGTAACTATTCATCATCCTGCTGAGTGAGAATCTAACACGACAGTATCCCAGCAGGCTTTATTGGCCAGTCTGTGATTATGTTCTTGCTTCACAGATCCAGCACCCCAGGGTTCAATCATGACCTCCTGCACCCACACTGAGACGTTTGCATGTTCTCTTTGTGGCCAAATAGTTTTGTCTCAGGTGCTCCGGTTTCCTCCCATATCACAAGACGTGCTGGTCAAGGTTAATTTGTCCCTGGTGTAGATGAGTTCCGGGAGAATCAGGGGTTATCAATTGACAAGTGAGAAAATAGGTTACAAGGGGTGAAATGGGATTAGTGGGATTGCTCTGAGAAAAAGTAGAGGTACAATGGGCCTAATGGTCTCCTTCTTTGGCATAGGAAACAATGAGAAATATGAAATACGAGAAGTGCAAATGCAAAGTCGACACAAATGTTTGTGATTTATGAAGAAAATGATCTGACATGGATTGTAACATTGCTGAAATAGTCATAGATGGATGTTTATCTGAGTCAGTTACAAAAGAGCTTGATGAGTTAAAGCTGCATGAAAATACAACCAAACCCTTTCAAAAGCCACTGTGGTGAAATGACAGATTCTTTGCCATCGGGCACTTGGCCACATGCTATGTAGTTTCACCGACCTGGAGCCGTTCTGTTCCAGTATAAACTCTGTTAACGTTGTTCAGACTGAGAGGTAATAAAGATTCCACTCACTGAAGTATCATACAGCCTATAGGTCTGCTTCGTACATTGGAATTGTGATCATTATTTCAGAACTACTGCATAAATCTGAACCATATTAAGTGATGGCAAGTCATGTAGATTTCCCCAAAATTAGGGTTTGCTGCACTGCATATTCAAAGTTCAGCACTTAACTATAAAATACATCAACTGCCCTGCATGAGACTGACAGAGTTAAACAAATCTTTTCATCAATATGCTGTGACCTACTTAGGCTTTTGCGCAGTTTGTAACATAATGCAGTGCAATGGCATAACCTAGATAATTTTTAAAAAAGTAGGGAATAGTTTATGGAAGTTGAAGGATACCACATAAACTAGGTGCTGGCGATACAATTACTCATGATAAATTATACCTACCTGTGAATAAGATATTTAAGGCAGACTTATTGACTACAGGCAATGGGGTAGAGTGTGCACCCCAGTGTGCATCAATGCTGCTGAAGTAGAGATGGTCAAGATGTTCAGGTTTCTACCCCATTGCGGCCGTTTATTTTAAATCTGCACTTTCTCCGTAGCTGTAACACCATATTCTGCATGTTGCCTATATTCTCTTTTTGCCCTACCTGTTGTACTTATGTATGTTATGATCTGCCTGAAAGCACACAAAACAAGGATTTTCACAATACCAGTGAGCACAAGCATTACTATTGATCTGTGTGTAAGTTCCGCTTAATACACCGGTAAGCATTTTGGGCCCAGGCGATAAAACAGGCACCTGGCCTTTACAATGCAAACAAGGTGTCTAATGTTTCCTGGCAAGCAAGCTTTCTCTGATAAAGCAGGTCAATATGAGAACTTAGTAATTGTCCTGAAAAGGACTGCTTTAGGTCATTATAAAGAGACCTGTGTTCGATCCTGACTATGGGTGCTGTCTGTACGAAGCTTGTACGTTCTTCCTGTGACCACACGGGTTTTCATCGGGTGTTCCAATATCCTCGCACATTCCAAAGACATGCAGGTTTGTAGGTTAATTGACCGCTGTAAATGGTCCCCAGTTTGTAGGATAGAACTAGTGTTCAGGTGATCGCTGGTCAGCACGGACTTGGTGGGCCGAAGGGCCTGTTTCTATTCTTATCTCTAAACTAAACTAATCAACAAACCCACACAACTTTGTGATGTGGGAGGAAACTGGAGGAAATCCATGCGGTCACAGTGAAAACTCTGCAAAACAACACCTGAGGTCAGGATTGAACCCGGGTCTCTGGTGCTGTGAGGCTACAGTGCTACCACCTGTGCCACTGCACCATCCTGATACCACATGGGATCAAGGGTGAGCTAGCCAACTGGCAGAGTTAAACAAATCTTTTCATCAATATGCTGTGACCATTGGCTTGGTGATAGGAGTTAGAGGGCGGTAGTGGTGGCTTGTTTCCCAGATTGGAGGCCTGTAACCAGTGGCATGCCCCAGGGATCAGTGCTGGATCCCTCTATCTTACCAATGCCGACTTGGTGTCGGTGGCGTGATCATTCAGATTGCGGATGATGCAACTGTTTTTTTTTTAGCTGTCGTGCAACAGGAATAACATCTCTTGTGCAGGAATGTAGTTAATGATTTCCTTGAGAAAAACACTGTATAACTTCCTTTCAGTTCAGCTTCATCCATAAATTCTGAAGAAACCTCATATATAATAGTATAGTACTTAATTATATATTGAAACCAAGAACATCTTGCCATGTTCACAACAGAAAATTCTCAATTATTTTTTGTACTAATATTATCAGCTAAATATAAGATGATGTCTAATTCTGGTTGAATGCATGGAAACACTGAATATTAATGTGACCACAATGATGGTCACTGTTTGGTAATTGCATGATAATTTAAGGTTCTTACAGGGAGGCATTACAGGAATTCGATGAGTAAATCTCACATTCATTTTGTTTGGTACTAAATCTCTCAGTATAAAATAATAACGTTCGATTGGTTTAGTCATCATTGTTAGCAACCCATAAGGCTGAACTTAATGTTTTCACAACTTTAAGTGGCAGATTATCTAGCCTTGCCAGATTGATAAACTCATGAAATTGAATTGAAAGGAGCTCAAGCAGCATAGGAAGAAACTGCAGATGTTGGTTTAAACCGAAGATAGACACAAAATGCTGGAGTAACTCACCAGGTCAGGCAGCATCTTTGGAGAAAAGGAATAGGTGACATATCTGGTCTGAGCTGAAACGTCACCTATTCATTTTCTCCAGAGATGCCGCCTGACCCATTGAGTAACTCCAGCTTTTTTATGCCTATCTTCAGAGTTCAAACAGGCTTGTTTTAAGATAAGATCACAAACAATAAGTCCTAACCTATAATCATTCGCTATAGAGGATTAATAAAACTCAGCATAAGAAAGGATTATTTTTGGACTTAGAACCCTGGGCTATCAGTGTAATCGTCTGGCAGGATTCATGCTCTGAAAATAAGATCAGGCGTTGGACAGGATTGGTAATGACTGTCATGCCCCTCACTGTGGAATAGCTTCAGGTACGCTGAAGAATGTTCACCTGGATGTGTTGGAGAGGATTACAGCCCAACTTTAGTGAGTGGGATAAGGGGACACTCAAAGTGGAAGGCAGCTGATGAAGCTGTGAATGGAAATGCAATGGATATTTTTTTTAAGCTAGCACAAAAGACTCTCTGTCCAGTTTCACATTAGGTTGCTCTTTGGCTATTCCAGGAACTGGAAACTCCTCTGCAGGGCAACAATCCTAGTTGAATACATTTCTCATTCTATGCAATTACGTGCAATGTACTGCACAGATGGCTCCATGCCAGTGATGATATCACATCTGAGCCTCCTCCCACCTCTCTTCATCCAAATCCATCAACATAACCTATTTGTTTCTCCTTCAAGTGTTTATCTTCTGAAGCACAAGTACAAAACATAGTAGAGAACAATGCTAGGAAATACGAGTCTTGCGCCTGCAATGTGCAGCAGAGTCCAGTAAAAATTAGCACGTATCGAGCTGCCTTTGGCTGGCATCAATATCCTGTTTTAAATTTCAAATCTAAATCCCACAGCACCCTGGTTAAAATGAATGGAATTGATGTCAAGTTTATGGAAGGTGGAAGGAAGGAAATGATCCAGAAGATAATTGTGTCTGTATAGACCAGCATTAAACAAAATCTTTCCAGTAATAACAATAATAGACTGGATAATCTAATAATGCAGCTTCCTAAATACCCTTTGGCAGATGTACATTCTGATTTCCTTCCCGTCCTTCTCCGGCAAGAAACTCCCCAGAACAGTCAGGCCAAAGGGGAATGACAGTACTGAGGAAACGAATCTGAAACCAAACCCCAAATGTACCGCTGAGAAATGAGAACAATTAACAAATAAATAGAGTGATGCTCACTTAACACTCAAGATTCCTTCCCAGGAATAACGGCACCAATGGCATTAGCATTAAGATGGGTTAATATATGCTATATGTATAGAGAGATGGTTTGAATCCCTGGCATTCCCACTGCTGTACATTGCTTTGATGGGACCTGAGAGGGTGGGGCAGGGGTGGCGGGGGGTTGGGCGTTCGTATCCTGGCTCTCAGCCAAGTATCGCCTATGACTGAGTGTGGAGAGGATGTCTATGAGGGTGGTGGTATGTAGGCCGAGGTGTGAAATATGGCCACTCAGCGCTGAGCTGTGGGTCAGATTGAAAACGTATTGTTGGGTTCCCAAACAGCTTGGTTTGGGAACAGCTCTGCCCAAGACTGCAATAAATTGCAGGGAGTTGTGGTTGTAGCACAATCCATCACACAGACAAGACTCCCCATCATTGACTCCATCTGCACTTCATGCTGCCTTGGGAAAGCAGATAACATAATCAAAGACTTGTCCCACCCCGGTCATTCCTTCTTCTCCCTTCTCCCATCAGGCAGAAGATACAGAAGCTTGAATGCGTGCACTACTGACCTGGGAAGAATTTCTTCTACACTGTTATCAGGCTTCTGAAAAGTCCTATACTCAGGTACTATCTGATTCACTTCTACCGCATTGCGGATATTGGACTTTGTCTATGGAACTGTTGCATGACAATGCTGCAAACTATATTCTGCACTCTGTATCTTCACCTTGACTCCATCTATTATTCTTGAGGTTGATTTGTTGTATTTATGTATGGTCTATCTGATTTGATCGGATAGCGTGCAAACCAAAGCTTTTCATTGAACTTCGATACACGTGACAATAATAAACCTAAACCTAAACCTAAACCTGAGTGGCGAGTCCATTACATGTCCGGGGACTGATATTCACTGGTCGATTGAGAGCCCAGATCCTATTGTCTCTCATGATGGAAGGTGCTGTCTCCATTGACCATGAGTTGAACTGCCACAGTAATGATGGAAAGTCTCCAGGCTGGGAGAACTGTGCGGCCAAACAAAGAGGGCACTTTCCATTGCATCCAAAGGGAATGATGAGAGAGGTGGTAGAGTCCTGGTAGTCTATCAATGCAGAGGATGTGCTGCTGATCCACAGCAAAGACATACACTCACAGTGGTGACCAGGGTGCAGTTCCAGAGCCCTGGATTTCAATGCGAACTATCTTTGATACCCTCGGACTATCTTTGATCGGAAGTTACTGGATTTTATCTTGCACTAAACATTATTCACGTTATTCCCTTTAACATGTATCTGTATACAGTGGATGGCTCGATTGTAATCATGTATTTGTTTCCGCTGACTTGGTAGCACGCATCAAAAGCTTTTCACTGTACACGTGGCAATAAACTAAACTCAAAACTCAAACTCAACCACTTGCCCCACCATTCCTTAACACCAGCTCTCATTGTCATTCTCTCTATACTGGACTAAGGGTGATTGGACCTATACATCAGGAGGTGTAGATCCAGAGCAAGCAAGATCATGAGGGACCCCTGCCACCCCAGTAACGGACTGTTCCAGATGCTACGATCAGGCAAACGCCTCCGCTGTCACGCTGTGAAAACGGAGAGGATGAGACGGAGCTTCTTCCCACAGGCCATCAGGACTGTCAACTTTTATAACCCCAGAGACTAAATTTTTGTCGACACTAATAGTAACTTATTAACTTTATTTATATGCTGTAACTGTAATTATTTTTGTGCACAACCCGCAGGCATTGCCACTTTCATTTCACTGCACATCGTGTATGTGTATGTGACAAATAAATTTGACTTGACTTGACTTGACTTGATTGTTGTCCAAACTGCAGAAGTGCCAGCAGAAGGTAGGTATCGGCGGCTAGTTCCTGACACCCTGGTTCCCAGCACAGCAGCTACCAGCCAAAGTGAATGTCTGTTTTATAATGCAGCCAGCCACATACCTATGAGTGAAAATAAAAATAAAAACCTGCAGACACTGCAAATCTGAAATAAAAGTAGAAAATACGGAAAAAAAACCTCAATGAGTCAGTTAGGCAATATCAGTGGCACAAGAAACTTTTATGTTTCAGGTCCAGAATCCTCCATCAATGTGAGAAACAGGTTGATCTAAGTAGCAGAGAAGTTGGGAGGGAAGGTGATGGATGGAACAAAGGGAATTTCTCTGACCAGCTGAAATAATGGGGTGGCTATGATCAGATTAAGCTTTTAAAAAGAGACACTAAATCTTGGAATGACTCAGCAGGTCAGGCAGCATCTCTGGCGAACGTGGATAGGTTACATTTTGAGTCGAGACCATTCTTCAGACTGATCAGACTAAGCTTCTTTGTCAGTGCAGTGTGTTGCTAATGTTATGTTTGAGCATTTGGACTGAAGAACCAATAATGAATCTGCATTTTAAGGTAGCTAATTTCCATGGTTCTGGGCAAAGAAAGGAAGAATGGGTCTGATGGGATTGCTCTCCCAGGATGTGATTTGTCTTTCATTGCAGTACTGATTCTATGATTCAACGAGAACAATTCCCTCTGCACATGAGAGTGGTCTCATCTCTTTTCGAATAATGTATTGGACTGTTCTGTGCTGTGAAATGGAGCTCAATCTCCTTCGCCTGTTAATGAAAATAAATGTGTGCTTTGCAACCACTAAGCTAAAGTCGTCCTAATCAATGTCCAGTGAGGCCCTTCAAGTGTCTTCCTTAGATTAGTCATCAATTGCAACATTTGATTATCCAGCAGAAAGTAATTATTGTATGCTGAATTATGCATTTTCCACAACAAACCATGAGTTCATGATTTCTAATCATAATTAACTTATTACTGTAAATTTAATCAAGGATTAATTTTTGAACTGAGTGAATTATTTTTATTTTGTTAAATATTTCATTTACCGGTCAGTTAAGCTTTTCTCTTTTTTTAGTTTAAATTGAGGTTTTTTTATATCAACAGATGTACTAACACAGCCCTTAATTGATACTCCAATCTCACCACACTGCACTGCTCAGGAGGAAAGTATTTTTCATGCTCCAGTTTAATAAATAGGTCCTGGCAGTGAATCCTTCAAACTGTAACAGAAAGAACAGTGCATAAAAAGATGAAAGGCAAAGCTTACTCGTCTTATTATGGAGATACTGTTATCACAGACAACCAGTGGGAATCCTACTGCAGCTTTAATTTCTGCTCAGAGTGAAAAGACGTTTCCCTGGTCTCGGAAAGTAAAGAAGATACAGAGGGTGAAAAGTACCTATGTGGGCTCCTGTGCCGTTTTGAATGAGCAAAGCGTGCTTGATGTTCAGATTTCAAGATGTTTTTTTCTGTGTGTAATCAAGCCATGATCATCAGTAGTAATTCATAAGGTGAGTTTTCAGGCAAACATTCAAACATCCTAGGCTCCAATGCATCACTCATGCAGTCTGCTAAATGCTAATACTTAGACAATTGCCACTTCCAGTTTTTGCATCAATCCCTATCTCTTAATTCTGTGATTTACATGATTAATTCTCACAGAATTCCAATGTTAACACAATTAACCTGTTATAACACTGTTATGTTCAGACAGTGTTCTTACGTAGTACGCTTTCTGGAAGAGTGGAATGGTGTAAACTATGGTATTCTAATTTTATTTTATTTATTTATTCATTCACAGGTTGCAGATGTCACTGAAAAGACTGGCATTTCTTATCAATCCCCAACTGCCCCAGAGAAAACAATTAAAAGTCAACCATATTAGTAAACGTGGAGATAGACACAAAAAGCTGGAGTAATTCAGCGGGACAGGCAGCATCTCTGGAGAGAAGGAGTGGGTGACGTTTCGGGTCGAGACCCTTAAATGTGGTCATGCCTAGGTCAGACTAGGTAAGGATGACAGATTTACTTCTATATAGGACTTCAGTGAATCGTGTAGCTTTTTTAACGTTGATTTAGTATATTTCTAAAATCCAGATTTTTTTAATTACTTGACTTTAACTTCCACAGGTGGGAATTAAACTCATGCCTCTGGGTCACCAGTCTGTCTGCTTGTCAAAGAATTTAACCACTCACTACATTACCATATTCCAGTTATATTTCAGTATTTCCCATCAGCAGTGTTGCTCAGTGAAATTCCCCCAACAGCAGGCTGGCTGGAGCGGAGGTGGCTAATGGCTGTGGCATCAGATTAGCGGGAAACCACCAAGCTCCCAATCCCATTACTCTCCAAGATCTGACACTGCTCCTGCAACCACTTTCACCTAAACTCTTGGCCCCACTCCTACCTTCTCTCCCACACCCATATCTATCCTTGCTCACAGTTTAAGGATAAGGGGGAAGTCTTTTAGGACCGAGATGAGAAAGTTTTTTTTCACACAGAGAGTGGTGAATCTGTGGAATTCAGTTGAGGTAGTTGAGGCCAGTTCATTGGCTATATTTAAGAGGGAGTTAGATGTGGCCCTTGTGGCTAAAGGGATCAGGGGGTATGGAGAGAAGGCAGGTACAGGTTACTGAGCTGGATGATCAGCCATGATCATATTGAATGGCGGTGCAGGCTCGAAGGGCCGAATGGCCTACTCCTGCACCTATTTTCTATGTTTCTATGTTTCTATCCCAATCCCACTCTTGCCCCTCCTCTCAGCGTCACTCCTACCCTTGCTGCTGAAACACTTCAGCTCTTGCTCCTGGTCCTGCATGACCATGATCCCAGTACCCCGTCATCCCAGTCCTATTCTTCATCCTACTCCCAGCTCCATTCCTATCCTTCCTCCTTCACCTCACAACTGAAAAGCTTCCAATCCCATCCTTGCCCCTGCTCTTGGCAACCCATCTCCCATCCCCACTCCACCACATCTAATTGCTGCCAATTATTAGATTGATATAACGAGGACAATTTTCCAAGCCATCTCTAACTCAAAAAATGGTCTCAGAGAGAGGCAGAACTGGGCAGATAGTCAATCTAGCTCACACACCCTTCCAGTGTGGGCCAACCTCTGGAAAGGCTTTTCCACCCACTCTGCTGCATGACCAGCCCACAATATAGCCAATTTTAGTGAAGACCAATGTCAAGCAAGTCTGCACAATCACCTAATACCATGTGTAATACTGCATTTTGCCAGAAATATTCTAGAGTGAAGGTAATCACCAAGATTAATGGGAAACTGTTTAACCTATCTCACTTCTGATTCAAATCCAAGGCCAGCAGTACTTCAGTCATTAAGCTGCAGTACACAGCTGATGCTTGCATATGCACACACTCAGAGACTGAGCTTCATATCATTGTTAACTTGCTCACTGAAGCATACAAGGCAATAAATCTTACATTTAACGTCCAGCAAACGTGTCCTCTACCAACTGAACCCAATGCGTCACTCTGACTACTGACAATAAAGGTCCACAGCAAGAATCTGAAAAACATGGGCCACTTCCCATATCTCAGGAGGTACATCACACTAAAGGTCAACGTTTACAGTAAATCCCAAACTGCATTCAGTGTTCCTGTAAAACCTATGGCCAGGTTAGGAAAAGAATGCTTGAAGATCTAAATCTCAAACCCAGCACAAAACTCATGATCTATCAGGCAACAATGATCTTGCCCTCCAATATGCCTCTGAGTCAATAGTCTAACAACAGTAGCACATTGTCGCTCTGGAGGGATGCCACTAACGTTATCGCAAAAAAAATATCCAAATACACCAGCAGAATGAGCAATCAAACACCACTGTCATCAGGTCTTAAATCATCAGGTCCAGAATTGAGCCCTAATTATATGTTGGTTCAGATTGGCAGGCAAAGCTACTAGCTTGTCCAAAACCCGATTCCAAATCATACCTCTAGTTTCCCTCTCCCCTGACTCTCAGACTAAAGAAACGTCTCGGCCTGAAACGTCACCTGTACCTTTTCTCTTGAGAGGCTGCCTGACCCGTTGAGCTACTCCAGCATTTTGTGAGTATCTTTGGTGTAAACCAGGATCTGCAATTCCTTCATAGTTCCTATTCTAAGCATCATTAGGACAACCAGGTAAAGAAAAGAAACAATTCAAGGACATTGTTAAAGGACCTTGAGTCCATTGGGTAGGAGAACACAGAAGACCAAACAACTCACCTGTCCCACTTACCTAGATAGACACAAAATGCTGGAGTAATTAGCATTACATTAATCAGCAGGACAGACAACATCACTGGATAGAAGGAATGGGTGATGTTTCAGGTCGAGACCCTACTTCAGACTGAGTTACTACAGCATTTTGTGCCTATCTTCGGTGTAAACCAGCATCTGCAGTTCCTTCCTATACATTCCACCTACCTAGATGTCATGTTCTTAATCCTAATTTATTTCACATGAAAGTTTATTTCTGCAATCTGCAAGAAAACATGTTGCACATTTGCAATGTATGGTGACTCATTATCTGATTGACAACAAATAAAATCCTATTGCTATCAGGCAAATTTAAAATGTCACTCTTGGTGGGATTTAGAGCTACTTAATGAATTTGTCTGGAAGTAGCAGATTTGATATATGATAATTTGATATTTTGGATCTTTGCCCAATGATATAAGAAAGTACAGGTAAAACAAATTAGAGTTTGAAACTTGGTGCTGGGTTTGGACAGTTAATATGTAAAACACGAGGTTACTATTAATTAATTAATATAACTTCAAACTTCTGCTGTGAACAACATTGAGATTCCAAAACTTCGTTCAGATTTATGTTACTGCTTTCAGTATTTTGCCATCTGCTTGGCTATTTTCTCATTTGAACAAAATAACAAGTTTCATAAATTTTTAAAATTGTTTCTTACATTTCCACTTGCATAACATTTTCTGTAAAACATGCAATATCCTCCAAGGAGATCTATATGCATTTTCTTCAAGGTTAGGTTGCAGAGGAATTGATATATTTCAAAGTCCATTTGCTAAGACAAAGCTGAATAATGCAAAACTGTACATGGGTCTCCGTGGGCAAATCCAGGAGAGAAAAAACCCCATCTTCCAATGTACTGTTGCAGAAAAATTGTACTGATTGTATTGGGGAAAGGAGAGCTGGAAAAGAGGTGGGGGTGGGACAATGGCTAGCAAGTGATAGATGGATAGGTGTGAAGGGTGGGGTGGGTTGATTGGCAGATGGGTGGACAAAGGCTAGAGATGAAAAGGAGATAAAAAGGGAGATGAAAGGGGACTGGAATTTAGAAGGATGAGGGGGGATCTTATTGAAACATATAAGATAATTAGGGGATTGGACACATTAGAGGCAGGAAACATGTTCCCAATGTTGGGGGAGTCCAGAACAAGGGGCCACGGTTTAAGAATAAGGGGTAGGCCATTTAGAATGGAGATGAGGAAGAACTTTTTCAGTCAGAGGGTGGTGAAGGTGTGGAATTCTCTGCCTCAGAGAAGGCAGTGGAGGCCAGTTTGTTGGATGCTTTCAAGAGAGAGCTGGATAGAGCTCTTAAGGATAGCGGAGTGGGGGGGTATGGGGAGAAGGCAGGAACGGGGTACTGATTGAGAGTGATCAGCCATGATCGCATTGAATGGCGGTGCTGGCTCGAAGGGCTGAATGGCCTACTCCTGCACCTATTGTCTATTGTCTATTGTCTATTGAAGGAGACAAAAAGGAGATAAGGTAACAATAGGATGTTGATAAGGAGAGAAGATGAGTGAAAGAAGAGGGAAAAATAAAGCAAGAGGGAGGGATATAGGTGGTAGGGGACTGGGAAGGTAGGGCGGGGAAAAGAGGGAGAATGGGTGCACACTGGGGTCAGGAAAGTAAGGGGGGGGAAGCAAAAAATAAATAAAATGGAGTGGGATGCTACCCAAAATTGGGGATTTCATCGTTTATTTTGTAAGCTACTCAAGTGGAATAAGAGGTGCTGTTCCTCCACTTTGCATGTGGCCTCACTCTGGCAGTGGAGGAGGCCCAGGACAGAAAGGTCGGTATGAGAATGAGAAGGGGAGTTAAAATGGTTCATAACCAGGAGATCAACCTGGTCTTGGTGGACTGAGTGCAAGTGTTCAGCGAAACAGTCGTTTAATCTACATTTATTCTTGCTGATGCAGAAGGAAGCCACGTCAGGAGCACCAAATGCAGTAAAATGAACCTGGCCTCCTTATATCAGCCACCTCCTCCAGCATCTCTCTGTTACTGATACTGCAGACGAGTTGATCAATGTTATCTTTGAGCAAAAGGCACACACAAAAAACTGGAGTCGCTCAACAGGTCAGGCAGCATCTCTGGAGAAAAGGAATAAGTGACGTTTCAGGTCGAGCATGCACTTTAAGCCGACTGCCCACTTTGCACCTGCTTTCCAATCAGTATCATGAAAAGGTTTTCAGTATTTCTTTAATCCCATGAGTGGATGATTGGTTGCAAATAAGTAGGCAGCCTCAAAAGAATTTCCTCCCAATCCCAGCACTTCATCTTTCCAGAAATCAAAGCTACAGGCACCAATTTTGCCTGATCTCCTTGCCAGAGACCAATATTTTTAAGGCCTTTGCACTATCTTGAGTTTGAACTGCTTGTATCTATGTAGGGTTTGTCTGATTTGTTTGGATAGCGTGCAAAACAAAGCTATTTACTGGACCTCGGTAGACGTGACAATAATAAACACAAACCTAAACCTCAACGATGACGAGCAACTGTCATTAATGCTATTAATAAATAATTCCAGCCCGTTAACCCGCACAGCAATCTTCCTTTTTACCTGCAACTATAATATTCGATTTTTGTCTGCTTCAGATGTAGTTCCATGCCTGGAACTTGTGGAAGGCTTAATACAAAAAATCATGTGTTTCATCACAGAATTTGGCAACTGGTCTCTTTTTGGTTTGGCTTTGGATAAAAAAATTATTTCCAAACATCAGTCATAGCAATTAAAAGAACTCAACAATTCAATTTTTTTTAAAATGATAATAAATCATTTTTGAAGAGATCTGTTTGTTCTTTCCTGAGTAAATTGGCAGCAGACAGACATGTAGCATATCACCTACAGAGGTAATGAAGGATGTTTGAAGTTCAAATTACAGATAATTTAAGGAAAATGATCTGCATTTGATTAGGAGGCAATAGCAACAAATGATGTCAGAGCAAAAACCCGTGTTAGTCATGCATGGACTAAGAAAGAAAGCATAACATTTCCAGAAGGTCATCGATACCAAGGATCTACATCCAAAAAAAATCGAAATTCAACATTTTCCATTATTGCGTGTGCTTATGTACTTATAAAGCTCGAGACCTCAATCCATCACATTTGATTGTGTTGGTTTGTACTGAGAAGCAGGAGGTTTAATCTATTAATCAAGAGCAGCCTACTTCCTGCTCTATTCACCATGAGATTTATCCTGTTGCAGCTGTGATATACTCTAACCATATCCTGTGATCCTTCGGGCTGATTGGATTCCACTCATTAGTAAGGCTGGTTAAATCCATTTCATCTACAAATATATGATCAACATGTTCCAATAACGATTACAAACACTATAATCCCCAAAGATAGACACAAAAAGCTGGAGTAACTCAGCAGGACTGGCAGCGTCTGCGGAGAGAAGGAATGGGTGACGTTTTGGGTCAAGACCCTTCTTCAGTCTGAAGTTCCTTCTCCTCTGTCTCGCTGAGTTACTCCAGTTTTTTGTGTCTATCTTCGGTTTAAACCAGCATCTGCAGTTCCTTCTTGCACTATAATCTCCAACAATGATTGGATTTGTGTCAAGTGCAGTGGTACAGCTGGTAGAGCTGCTGCCTCTCAGTGCCAGAGTCCCGGGTTGGATCCTGACCTTGGGTGCTGTCTGGGTGGAATTTGCACGTTCTCCCTGTGACCGCATTGGTTTCCTCCGTCTGCTCCAGTTTCCTCCCACATTCCAAAGACATGTGGGTTTATTGGCCTTTGTAAAATTGGCTTCTGTGTGTTCGGAGTGGATGCGAAAGTAGGAGAGGTTAGAATGAGTGTGAATGGGTGATCGATGGTCAGTGTGGACTCGGTCGGTCTGAGGAATTATTTCTTGCATTTTAAAACAGAAGCCATCAATTTGGTTTCAACAGAGGTTTTCAAAACAATATGTAAAGAGGCCTACGATGGAAAGGGATTTACACAACCTTATTTCAGGAAAGAGCATGAGCATGTAATGGAAGTATCTGTGGAGCAACCATTTCTAAACAGCAACCATTGTTCAGCAAGTTTCAAGGTAGTCAGACAAAGATAAGGGATTCTGAGGGATAAGAATTTGGAATTGCAAGGGATTGCTTAGGGATATTCAGCATGGCTTTATGCATGGGAAATCATGTCTCACTAATTTGATTACGTTTTTCAAAGAAGTAACCAAGAAGGTCAATGCAGATGTAGATGCAGATGCAGGAGTGTCCCGGGGAGCCGCGTATGCGGCGGGAGTGTCCCAGGGAGCTGCGCGGGCCCGATCCACCCGGCGAACAACCACGGCACCGACGAGTGAGTTCTGCATGGGTCAGTGAGTTCTGCATGAGTGCAGGAGGTAGCACCGATGCAGTTGTCAATGTAGCGGAGCTAGAGTTCGGGGATAGGGCCAGTGTATGCCTGCAACAGTGATTGTTCGACGTACCCTACAAAGAGGCAGGCATAGCTGGGGCCCATGTGAGTGCCCATGGATTTGGAGGAAGTGGGAGGAGTCGAAGGAGAAGTTGTTAAGGGTAAGGACCAGCTGTGTTAGGCGGTGGAGAGTGTTGGTAGATGGAAATTGGCTGGTTCTGCGGTCGAGGAAGACCTTCCTGGTGGGGGATGGAGGTGTAGAATGACTGGACATCCATAGTAAAGGTGAGGGAGTGGGGACCTGGAAAACGGAAGTCATTGAAGAGACGAAGAGCATGTGAAGTGTCTTGGACATAGGTAGGGAGGGATTGGGCCAGGAGGGATAGGATGGAGTCGAGGTATGTGGAGTGTGGATTATAGACTGGAGGCCCTTGAATAGTGGTGCCCCTCAGGAGTCGGTTCTGGGCCAATTGTTGTTTGTCACTTCCATCAACAATTTGGTTGAGAATGTACAGGCCATGGTTAGTAAGCTTCGAGATGACACTGCATTAGGTGGTATCATAGACACTGAAGAATGTTATCTCAAGAGTTACAGCAGGATCTTGACATGTGGGTCAAAGAATGCCAAACAAAGTTTAGTTCAGAAAAAGTGTGAGGTTTTGCATTTTGGGCAGTCAAAAAGGGAAGAAGTGGAGTGGAGTGGTAAGGCCCTGGAAGTGTTACGGAGAAGAGGGATCTTGGGGTACAAGTACATAATTCCTGAAAGTGGCATCATAGGCAGACAGGGTGGTAGGAGAAGAAAACTGGAAAAGGGGAGAGGCAGGACAACGTGTGGCAAGTAATGGGTCGACACAGGCAAGGGGGTGTATGACAGTGAGATGGTTGGAAGAATGACCTGAGCTAAGTACCGAAGGTGTGAGACAGGTTTGAAGAGTTGCAGATCAAGAAGCCATGGGGAGGAAGGAAGCAGGGAGGGCAACACCTCATATTCTACTTGAGTAGCGTACAACACAACAGTATGAATTATCCAATTTTAAGTAAGCAACAAGGAAACCCCCAAAACCACTCCCCCCCTTTCTCCCCCACGCCTCCCCCCCCCTCCCTTTTGTCCCCTTTCCCCTACCTGGACCCCTAACTATTTTTCCTCAAACCCCCCCCCCGTTTCACAATCCACAACTCTTCAAAATTGTCTTACACCTTTGGTGCTTATCTCTGGCCTTTGTCCCAACCATCTGCCTGTCAAAAAATACCCTTCATAGAAACAAAATGCTGGAGTAGCTGAGTTCAGTCTGAAGAAGGGTCTCGACCCGAAACGTCACCCATTCCTTCTCTCCAGAGATGCTGCCTGACCTGCTGAGTTACTCCAGCATTTTGTGTCTATCTTCAGTTTAAACCAGCATCTGCAGTTCCTTCCTAAAAATATACCCTTGCCTGTGTCAACCCATTACCTGCCATGCTTTGTCCTGCCTCTCCCCTGATCAAACTTTCTTCTCTCCCTCCCCCACAATCTAGCTGAAGAAGGGTCTTGATCCGAAATGTCACCTATCCATGCTGCCTGACCTGCTGAATTACTCCAGCATTCTCTGTACGTTTGTGTGTTAACCAGCATCTGCAGTTTTTTACTTCTACACTCATTCATCACTCAGTCTTAGATGTATTTAAGCAGCGCTGCTCCATCGAGAGTGTGCTGGCATACTGTATAACCACATGGTATGCCAGCTGCTCAGAAAAGGACAGGAAGGCCCTTCAGAGGGTCATCACGACGGCCCAGAAGATCATCGGCTGCTCACTGACCTCCCTGGAGCACCTGTTCAGACTACGCTGCCTCAGTAGAGCAGGCAAAATAATAAAAGATCCATCCCACCCCGGCCACCGTCTGTTTGTTCATCTGCCCTCTGGTCGACGTTTCAGGTCGATCAAATCCCGAACAAACAGACTTAAGAACAGTTTTTACCCCAGGGCCATACGAGAACTGAACACTACCTTTGCACTAGGCAACACCGTTAAAAAATCTTGTACTTAATATAATTGTATTTAATTGTATTTATGTATTTATTTGTTTTTGCATTTATTGCATATATGTTTGTACGCACCGTCAGGATTGGCTATTTTTTAATTTCGTTGTACTCGTTGCAATGACAATAAATGAATATTATTATTATTATTGTGGAAATAACTCTATACAAAACTAGAGTAATTTTTCAGTTGCTGAGGTGACAGGAGGAGTGGATAAGACAAAGGAATATCTATGTGTAAGAAAGAACTGCTGATGCTAGTTTAAATCGAAGACAGACAAAAAAAAATTATTATTATTATTATTTATTGATGGGTTGTACATTAATTAAAATATTGATAGGATTTTATTGAACCTGACATGTTATTTATTGTTGGGTAATAAATATCAAAGTTACACTAAGATGGCCAGTTAGGTCAGTTAACTTCTATCATCTAATTAATTAATTTCTGGGTTGAATGCTAATCATTTAGATTCTTTAATCCCAATGCCCCTGCCTAATAAAATTCTGTTTTAATAAGCTTGAAGATGACACTAATGTGGGTGGTATTGCAGATAGTGAAGATACTTAGCAAACATTACAGCAGGCGCTTGATCAGCTGGGCAGGTGAGGAATCGCTAATGGAGTTCAATACAGGTAAATTGTATTGAATTTTGGCATTTCGATAAGTCAAACCAGGACCGGACCTTCGCAGAAATGATAGGGTCTTGTGTAGTCTTGTGGAACACGGGGATCTAGGAGTACAGGTACCTAGTTCACTGAAAGTATTGTCAAGGTAGATAATGTGGTCAAGAAGTCTTTTGGTACATTGGCCTTCATTGGTCAGGGTATTGTGTATAGAGGTTGGGACACTATGTTACAGTTGTACAAGATGTTGGTGAGGCCACATGTGGAATACTGTGTTCAGTTTTGGTCACCCTACTATAGGAAGGATTTCATTAAGCTGGAAAGAGTGCAGAGAAGATTTACAAGAACGTTGCTCGGATTCAAGTGCCTGAGGTATATGCAGAATTTGTGCAGGCCATTTCCTTGGAATGCAGGAGGCTGAAGGATGATCTAAGAAAGGTGTATAAAATCATGATGACTCAATGACTCACTTTGCCCCTCCCCCACGGATAAAAGTGGTTTCTCGTTAGAACTTGTGTAAAATAAACAACCATGTGATCATTTTCATTTGTCATCTCCTGAGGCCTACAACTTAGGAGTATTTGAAGGCAAATGTTTATAAAAATGGAACTATTCCTCTTTAGGCAGAAAATCTTGAATAGGATGCACAAAAGTTGCATCTTTGATGCCTCATAAATATGCATAAGATGGTGATTGATGTTCAATTTTATTGACAGTGTGCCAATGAATGTCAACAATGAGTGAGATTTACAGTGTTATCTGAATTATGTGTGAATTTTAATATATTTGTGCATGTTGTGCATCTGATGTAATTCATTACTCTTGTTTATTCTTTCAGAATGGAATATAGATTGTTTTCAACAATGCTGTGTGAATATGGTTTTCCACCATTTCACGCCTGAACCCATAACATCCCATACAAGTGCTGGATAAAAACCAACCATCATGCTCTGTAACTATCAAAACTATTTTAGAGAGTACAATTAAAAGATTTTAGAGGAGACTTAATTGAGGTGTAATTGATTTTTTCCCCTAGTATTGGGGTTATGATTTTATTGGATTTCTGTTTGTTGTATACTATATATGTGTACTGTGATTACAAACATGCTACTGCAAATAAGAATCCCAGTGATGGTGCTCTTTAATCCTCCTGTGAGTAATGATAAAAGGCTTGTGTCATTTAGTGAGAGGTGTGCCTATGAAGCAGTGTTAAGTCGACTATATATATTAATAATCTATTGAATTACTTAGATGTACATTTTTGAAAAACAATAATGACATTATCTCTCCAGAAATAAGTTTTTTTTTAGGCTTAACATTACCGTGGAAGTTTGATGACTAATTTAAAGAGAAGTTTGGGACCTCCTCCCAGCTCACCTCATCTTTAAAACAATGGTCCCTGGTATGTGTTCTCTTTGCTAAGAGGAAACTTTTTAAGGGGCTAAATTTTATAAATCTTATTTTGTCAATCAAACAATTTCTCAAACTAAGATTCTTAAAAGTTAGCCCCTTATGACATAATGAGAGACCACGGTATCAGAGGGCAGATATGGATAGAAGGTTGGCTGAATGGCAGAAGGCAAAGAGTGGGAATAAAGGGGGCTTTTCTGGTTGGCTGCCAGTGACTAGTGGTGTTCCGCATGAGTCAGTGTTGGGTCCGCTACTCTTCACGTTCCATATCAATGATTTGGATGATAGAATTTATGACTTTGTGGCCAGGTTTGCGAATTATATGAAGATAGGTGGAGGGACAGCTAGTGTGTAGGAAGTACGAAGTCTACAGAAGGACTAGGACAGGTTGGGAGAGTGGGCAAAGAAGTGGCAGATGGAATAGAGTGTAGCAAATTATTGTAGTCATACACTTTGGTGGAAAGGAATAAAGGTGTAGGCTATTTTCTAAATGGGAAGAAGATTCAGAAAGTGAAGAAAGGGACTTCGGACTGCTGGTGCAAGATTCCCAAAAGGTTAATTTGCAAGTTGAATCAGTAGTAAGGAAGGCCAATGGAAAGTTAGCATTCATTTTGAGTGGACTAGAATATAAAAGCAGGGATGTGATGCTGAGGCACTGGTCAGACCGCATTTGGAGTATTGTGAGCAATTTTGGGTCCCATATCTGAGGTGGCATTGGACAGGTCCAGAGGAGGTTCACGAGAATAATCCCACGGATGATTGGGTTAACGGATGATGAACGTTTGACGGCACTGGGCTTGTACTCGACGTACTGTATGTGTGCATACAGCGCATAGTCCTCCGACATTTTCGCCACCTCCAACGGGATCCCACCACTAGCCACATCTTTCCAACTCATCCCCTTTTCACTTTCCGCAGTGACAGTTCTCCCCGCAACTCCCTGGTTAACTCATCCCTTCCCACCCAGGTCACCCCCCTCCCCAGGAACATTCCCCTGCAACTGCAGAATATGCAACACCTGTCCCTAAACCTCCTCCCACGACTCTATCCAGGAACCCCCAAAGTCCTTTCAGGTGAGGCACACTTGTACCTCCTCCAACCTCATCTACTGTATCCATTGCTTTCACTCTGGACTACTATATATCAGCAAGACCAAGCGCACATTGGGCGATTGTTTTGCTGAACACTTATGCTCAGTTGCCTTGGCCTACATGATCTCCCAGTTACCAAACATTTCAACTCTCCTTCCCATTCCCATACGGACCTTTGTGTCCTGGGCCTCCTCCACTGTCAGAGTAAGGCCCAACGCAAATTGGAGGATCAGCACCTCATATTTCGTTTGGGCAGCTTATAAACCAGTGGTATGAACATTGATTTCTCTCATTTCAAATAGCCCTTCTCTCTGTCCCTCCCCCACGACAAAGGTTTTGACTGTACCTCAGTACACATGACAATAAACTAAACCGAACTGAACTGAATTCTAGTCGTCTTGGCAGTTCCACTGTTCGCATGCATATATCCCTTCGTTATCACCTCTTTCATAGCTAACAATTAACCATTTTGGACTCCAAATTTCTTGTGACATCGGCGCCGGTTGCGATTGGTTCTGTACCTTTTCTTACCTCTAGATTCCCTCTCCCCTGACTCTCAGTCTGAAGAAGGGTCTCAACCAGAAATGTATTCTATTCCTTTTCTTCGGAGATCCTGCCTAATCCATTGAATTATTCCAGCATTTTGTGTCTTTCACAACTTCAATTCTCAATAACCTGACTGACGAAGGCCAATTTACTGAAAGCCATCTTGACCACCCTATCTACCTGTGACACCACTTTCAGGGAACTATGTACCTGCAATCCTAGATCCCTCTGCTTCACAACACTCCCAAGGCCATACTATTGACCCGGTCCATTCAAAGACCGATGACAGCAGAGAAGAAACTGTTTTTGATTCTAATTCTAGTTTTAGCGAACATGCAAACTCCATAAACAGCACAGAAAATCAGGACTGAATCTACCATTAGAGTCATCAGATCTGTGAGGCAGCAGGTCTACTGGGCATGTCTCTGCATCGCCTACTTTCCCTGCATCGCCTACTTTACGGCATGGAAATAGCCCATCGGCCCACCGAGTCTACATCGATGATTGATCACCCATACAGTAGTTCATATATTATCCCACTCTTGCATCCTACACACTAATTGGCAATTTACAGAAGCCAATTAACCTACAAACTTGCACGTCTTTGAATGTGGGTGGAAACTGAGCACCCAGAGAGAGCTCCGTGATCACAGGGAGAACGTACAAACTCAGTACAGATGGGAGTGGTAGTGAGGATCGAACCTGGGTCTCTGGGGCTGTGAGGCAGCAGTTCTACCGCTGCACCACTGCGCCGCCCTTGCGCCACTGTGCCGCCCAAGATCTACTATACTCTTTCCATCTGAGGTTAGTTCATCAATTACAAAAGTTTTACTTGTTAAGTTAAAAGAGGAAATGGCAGACCCACCCGCTTAGTCATGTACTTACTTAACCATACCACCATTTCCTCTTGCAATAGAGGAACTGGGAGGGATCCATAAAGTAAATATTTTCATTCTGCACGTATTGGCTTTCCCTGTGAGAAAGTTGTCATGTTGTAACTGGTTATGCATGAAGATAATGGCATGAATTGCAATCCAGTCAGTCATTTCTGTACTGTAGAATGAAGCTATTTTGAAATGAAAAAGCACTCCAGCAGTCAGAGTAGTATCTGATATAAAAGAAGATATTGTACTTAGACACAAAATACTGGAGTAACTCAGCGGGAAGGCAGCATCTCTGGAAAGAAGGAATGGGTGATGTTTCGGGTTGAGGCCCTTCTTCAGTGTTGGACAGAGTCTCCCCAGGAGCTCACCACAGCAGTGTCCTCCTCCCAGCCACCTTCAACTCCTGTTACAAACCTACATTCTATTATAAGATCGAAGTAGGGAGGGTTGATTCTAATTGTACAATGTTCAAATCCATTTACAGCTCTTCATCTAAAGAAGAACATTGACATCTGCATGCACTTAAACCTGGGCAGCACTCGTACAGGAGCTGACAAGTGGCATTTTATCAAAAAAAAGCCTTGTATGAGCCAGGGCAGTAAAGATCTCTAACGAGACACGACAAACAAAGGCGCTACCATTGTTGAGGCCCAATATCGATGTGGTCACTATTAAGCAGAAGAACAAACCACATAAATAATAGTTCTGAAACTAGATACTCTGTGGTGAATGACTCATCTCCTGATACCCCAATGTCTTTCCACCCATCCAAAAGGCATTAATCAGGTCAAATGACCTGATCGAATAGTATCTACTTGCCTGGATCAGTGCAGCACCTACATCTAAAAGCTTAACACCATCCAGGCAATCCACATGCTTGTTAGCCTGCCAACCACTCGAGATATTCATCCTCTTTACCACCAGCACTGTGTGTCATCTACAAACTCTGCTGCAGTTACTCATCCAGGCTACTTTTTTAATAGTTTAGAGGTACAGCGTGGAAACAGTCCCTTTGGCCAACCGAATCCATGCCAACCAGCGATCCCTGTACACTAACACCATCCTACTCACTAGGGACAATTTACAATTTAATCAAAGCCAATTAACCTACAAACCTGTACATCTTTGAGTATGGGAGGAAATTGGAGCACCCAGGGAAAACTCACGTGGTCAGGGGGAGAACGTACAAACTCCGTCCAGACAGTACCTGTTGTCAGGATCGAACCTGGGACTCTTGCACTGTGAGGTTGCAACTCTACTGTCGTGCCACCATGTCACCCCCAATAGCACTGTGCCGACCCCAACTCCAATAACAGTTCCCCAACCAAGAAGGGCAAGGATAGTGGGCAATTGGGAACACCTATAGCTTGCAAGTTCCATTCTACCCTCCATCCTGACCTGAGTATATGTTGGAATTCCATCCTCTATGTTAGAATACTCACTGGTTTGCTACAGATTTCTATACAATTATCCTAGATCCTGACAAGGAACCCACTAGAATACTAAGACTAACTCCCCCTTTTCCCGGGATCTTGACTAGTCCTTTTTCCTTGTATACCGGTTAGTTATGTCAATAGAACTAAGACCGTATTCATTATAGAAAGTGCAAAAGATAAACTAATACCTTATTCCGATCTGGGTCGTCGGTCGTTCGCCGTTGATACGTGTCGACGTCTCGGGAATTTAAAAGCTATTAAGTGTTAAATGTTGCTCCTCGCATTTATTTATATCCTATATTTTATTGCTACACTATAAGTAGTAAGATGACGACAGGGCGTTAACTGAATTTAATCAAATAATGGTTTTTATTCAATTTGTCAAAAGGTATAATAACTCAAGCAGTTGGTACAATTCATACGCACATCCTTACTCTACATACAGTACGTGTATATATCAAAAATCTTACCGTTCAGATGTCCATATGAAACCTAACAAACAGTGTTTAAAAACACTGTGAATTTAACACACTTTTTTAGTTAAAAAGATCCCCGACTTTTACCGAGCCTCAGCCCCTCTAGGAGACCATATCAGAGAGCAGGGTAGCCGTACGGGGTAAATATAAATATAACATTAGGTTGCCTGCATCAGGACTTGCCTTCACTACCTCTCTAGGAGTGTAGCATGGAAGAACTACTCTAGGTAGTTATGTTCCTGAGGACCTCTGTCGAAAGCCGCTGCCGCCTTTTTCTTCCTCATTTTCCTACTCTTTTCAGGCTTGAAAAGCACTAGTATTTATACTGCTCAATTAGGATGGCTCCTCGTGACTAGTCCTTAATTTCATTAACGTAGCTCAAATTAGCTTCAAAGGTCATGTTTACTTTGTAAAGCAGCTGACTTATTTTCACTAATTAACTGCACGTCTGCTTTGTCAGCTAAATACGTTTGTCTGCGGTTTGCGAGAGGCAATCGGTCAGGAGGTCTAACTTTGAGAGAATGAATCACCTCCAAAGTTACAATTCCTTGATTTCCGTCACAGGTTCTCTCCCCATCCATGATGTGGGAATACCTACACTAGGAGGGCAACAGCAATTTAAAAAGTTTCCCAGTGGTTCCAACAATTTCTTAAGGGCATTTGAGGCATAGGTGCCTTCAGGACAATGTGGTTTTCATTCTCTTGCACTGCTCTAAAGAAAATGTTGCACAAGTATGACTCATCCCAGGAATCACTAACATGGAAATTGCATTAGAATTGCAAGGATGAATCGCACCACAAGACTATGATCAAATATCCATCCTGGCAAGAAACAGCCCAAAAATGGTTTCATTGCTTTTCTTTCCAGAATGAAGTCAGTGTTCATTCACATAAAGCTAAAGTAAACAGCCTTGTGCAATATAATTGCAAGTCAATACAACTTTATTCAGAGGGTTATTCATGCCTAACATCAGTGTGGGATTTCTGGCATCAGGAAAAAAGGTCAATGTGGATATTCATGTGGAGACCTGTAAATGGAGAGAAATAATCTTCTCTGCAAACTTCAAGCTAAATGATGCAGAGATCTGATTCATTCACCACAATCCACATAGGCTAGTAATGCATTTCAGACCGCTGCTGTAAAGTGGTGCAACTGATAGAGCTGCTGCCTCACAGAGCCAGAGACCCGGGTTTGATCTTGAACTCTGGTGCTGTCTGTAAGGAGTTGGCACATTCTCACCATGAAGATTTTCTTCGGATACTACAGGTTTCTCCAACATTGAAATGAACTGGGCAGCACGGTGGCACAGCAGTAGAGCTGCTGCCTTACTGCGCCAGAGACCCAGGTTCAATCCTGATGATAGGTGCTGTTTCCAAGGAGTTTATACGTTCTCCCTGTGACTGCGTGGGTTTTCAGGTGCTCCAGTTCCTCCCACATTCCAAAGACGTACAGTTAGTAGGCTTTGTTAAATATTGTAAATCGTTCCCAGTGTAAATAGGATAGTGTTAAGGTGTGGGGATTGCTGGTCGTTGAGGACTTGGTGGGCTGAAGGGCCAGCTTCTGCACTGTATCTCAAAACGAACCTAAACTAAATGAATTGGCCTCTAAAAATTACCCCAATTGTGTAGGGAGTGGATGCTAAAGTGAAATTACATAGAACTAGTGTGAATGGGTGATCAATTATCGGTGTTTGCCCGATGGGTGAAAGGGCCTGTTTCAATGCTGTATCATTCAATCAATCAATCAATCAATCAATCAATCAACCGATCACAAGGATTAAAGCAAAAACTTGCAATATTAGAGTAGGAAAACTTTCCAAGACAATTCATATCAGAGTTAAAAAGTCCTTATAAGGGTAAGGAGGTAAATGGTATAATAAATGTTTGGTTAATTGATGCAGTAAAGAGTATCTCTTAAGGAGGGAGACGCATGGGCATATCTACAGAAAATAGCGCCTATGGTAAGCACTGAAATTGTGTCCCTGTCCACAGCTGACCTCTCCTGCACAGGGCAATACAAAACGAGCTTCCGAATGCTTTCCAATCAATTTGCACCCCCAACATTCAAATGCGATGCGCGTTGCGAATAGCAATGAATATTCTGCACTGTGATCCACTCGCCTTTTCATGAATGGGACCAATGCAGTTTGGGGAGGTAATGAACATGAAACCGCCAAAGGTCTTGCTTGTATGGGATTGCCATTAAAATTACAGTTTCTCGGGCGTCTGTGTCAAAATTATACAGAAACATCGAAAAATAGGTGCAGCAGTAGGCCATTCGGCCCTTTGAACCACTACCGCTATTCAATATGATCATGGCTGATCATCTAAAATCAGTATCCTGTTACGTCCTTTTCCCCATATCCCTTGATTCCTTTATCCCTCAGAACTAAACCTAACTCTCTCTTGAAAACTGTTTCTTAAATGTTGGAATATCGCTGTCCTCTGGCTCGAAGGCAGAATTTCCAACATTTATTCAACATTGTATCTCTACCAAACCATTCTTGTACCCTTTCGTAAACGTGGTGCTGGACTGCCTGTTGGACTTCTTGCCCGAGGATGTCAACAAGGGGAAGATCATGCTGCTGACCCTGACGGAGGCATACGTGCAGGAGATGGTTAAGGTTTGCAATGACCCTGACCGCTGAAGCCTCATGTCGCGTCCAGCAAAAGGGGCAAGAACGTCAAGCTGAGGTTTGTGGACTCTCTCCGGAGGCAGTTCGAGTTCAGCGTGGACGCTTTACAAATCAACCTCGACTTGCTCCTGCTCTTCTACGAGTGCTCCGAGAACCCAATGTCCGAGCACTTCCACTCGAGCATCCTGGGTGAGTGTGTCTATGGCGACTTCAGCCAGGCCTTGGAGCATCTGCAGCAGAGTTTGATTGCCACCAGGGGAGGGGGTCTACTCAAGTACAGCAACCTGCTGGTGCCGGTCTTCTGCGCCGCTCCGAGAGCGAGATAAAAGGCATGCAGAGGTACATGTGCTCCCGCTTCTTCATCGGCTTCTCCGACATCGGCAAACAGCAACACAAGCTGGAGTCCTAACTCCAGAACCACTTCACGTGACCTCCTTTGATCAGGTAAAATGGATAAACCATTTTCTGATTTTCTGGAACCAAGAGTGCCAGAAAATCAGTGGTGGAACTGTAATGAGTAAATATTAAATATAAGTGCAAAATTATATAACTATATTAATTAATTAAGATGGAGTTAAAATATAAAACACAGCAGAAAAGCCAATTACCACCTTTTGGGGCTGATTATCAATTTATGTGCGAATTTACTTCAACAAAGTACTTCAATATGTACTTCAATAAGCAAGATGACATTATACTCTAAATTACTGCAATTAGTGATCATATGTGGGTTTGTTTTCCCCAGGACTAGAACCAATGTAGAGCAGAAATTCACATCCTTGAATTTGATGTGAAAATTGTAACATTTGAAAATTTGAAAATTAAAAAAAAAATTAAATTGTAAAAAAATGTAAATGCATTTTTGAGTCATTTTTGTGTTTAATTTCATATTCGTAATTATATTATACACTTACAGCATATTCTTGGAAAATTCTTGGGTATTATAATAAAGTCTTCAACCTGTTATGTCATTTAAGAGTATAATAATCATAGGGAATATATTTAGCAACATCTATCCGGCGCCAGTGTGAAACGGCCTTTAGTGGTCAGTAGACAGGAGCTGTACGCGACGGACTTTTATGTAGGGGTTCCCTGAGACATGAAAATTATTTCAAGGGTTCCGCAAGGGTAAAATGGTTGAGAAACGCTGATCTATACACAGTGTAAGAAAATAACTGCAGATGCTGGTACAAATCGAAGGTATTTATTTCACAAAATGCTGGAGCAACTTAGCAGGTCAGGCAGCATCTCAGGAGAGAAGGAATGGGTGAGGTGTTTCACACTAGGGCTTCCGAGATGTCCTCGTTTTTCAGAAAACGGGGCTTCCCCTCCTCCATTATAGATGAGGCTCTCACTAGGGTCTCTTCTACATCCCGCAGCTCCGCTCTTGCTCCCCATCCCCACACTCGCAACAAGGACAGGATCCCCCTCGTTCTCACCTTCCACCCCACCAGCCAGCGGATCCAACATATTATCCACCAACATTTCCGTCACCTACAACAGGACCCCACCACTGGCCATATCTTCCCATCCCCTCCCCTCTCTGCGTTCCGCAGAGACCGTTCCCTCCGCAACTCCCTGGTCCACTCGTCCCTTCCTACCCAAACCACCCTAACCCCGGGCACTTTCCCTTGCAACCGTACGAGATGCAACACCTGTCCCTTTACCTCCCCCCTCAACTCCATCAAAGGACCCAAACATTCTTTCCAGGTGAGACAGAGGTTCACCTGCACCTCCTCCAACCTCATCTATTGCATCCGCTGCTCTAGATGTCAACTTATCTATATCGGCGAAACCAAGCGCAGGCTCGGCGATCGCTTCGCTGAACACCTGCGCTCGGTCCGCATTAACGCAACTGATCTCCCGGTGGCCCAGCACTTTAACTCCCCCTCCCATTCCCAGTCTGACCTCTCTGTTATGGGCCTCCTCCAGTGCCATAGTGAGGCCCGCCGGAAATTGGAGGAGCAGCACCTCATATTTCGCCTGGGCAGTTTGCGGCCCGGTGGTATGAACGTCGACTTCTCCAACTTCAGATAGCTCCTCTGTCCCTCCCTTCCCCTCCTCCTTCCCAGATCTCCCTCTATCTTCCTGTCTCCACCTATATCCTTCCTTTGTCCCACCCCCGACATCAGTCTGAAGAAGGGTCTCGACCCGAAACGTCACCCATTCCTTCTCTCCCGAGATGCTGCCTGACCTGCTGAGTTACTCCAGCATTTTGTGAATAAATCGATTTGTACCAGCATCTGCAGTTATTTTCTTATAGGAATGGGTGACGTTTCGGTTCGAGACCCTTTGTCAGACCTCTACAGTAAATGGCTCAATTGTGATCATGTATTGTCCTTCCGCTGACTGGATAGCACGCAACAAAAGCTTTTCATTGTACCTCGATACACGTAACAATAAACCAAACTGAATATGTGATTTGAATTTAGAGGAGGTGTTATATTGCTGGGAATTTTAGACAGAGCCTTAAGCTAAGGTCATGTATGTTCTTGTGTATTGGGGCTGCTTTTGGTTTTACTGTCATATAGGATGATTTACTTATGGGATATTTAAATTTGGATGAGTGATGAGTAATTAAAGGGATGTGAATTTAATCTGTTTGTCAAAAGAGGGATTTTATGGCTTTAGTCATACTGCTTTAGGGAGATCCTCCTATCTTTTTCAGAGGTGAGGTTGCAAAGGCTACTGGGGAGGAGTTTAAAAGAAGATTTTGCAAGGCAAAAGTCAAGAGTTATGTTTGCATTCCTAGAACAGAGATTAGGATCATATCAGGGGAAAAGAGCGAATGGTTTTACAAAGGCATCAAAAGTGGTGAATGTGCAAAGCAATATTATTTTGTTGACCAAAAAATGCAGATATGCATATCATTCGTTGCTGTTGGTTTTGATGGTACATTATTTCTCCATAAACTGCTTCAGCTGTTTAAGGGCCTGACTGCCTAAGTTAAAAATAATATATATGCTTTTTATTTCTTAAACTTCAGTAATCTTTTTGTAATCTTAAGAATTCTAAAACATTGAAAATATAATTTTAAAACTTTTTTGAGGTGCCAGAATGAAAACCATCACCAAAAAACCCACTGGAGCACAGCAACTTAAACAGTCCAAAACAACTACGAACAAAATTGTCTTTGTTTTATTTATTTCCCTGTGACATAGAAGAAGGCTATTTTAGCCATCAAATCTATGCCAGCCCCAAAACGATATCCATCTTCCAATAACTTTCCTTGTAATCTATTTTCCACTCATTCCCACCAACATTCCCCACCACTTACACCGATCAGCCAAAACATTATGACCACCTGCCTAATATGCTGTTGGTCCTCCGTGTGCTGCCAAAACAGCGCCGACCCGCCGAGGCAAGGACTCTACATGACCCCTCAAGGTGTCCTGTGGTATCTGGCACCAAAACATTAGCAGCAAATCCTTCAAGTCCTGTAAGTTGTGAGGTGGAGCCACCATGGATCGAACTTGTCGATCCAGCACATCCCACAGATGTTCAATCGGATTGAGATCTGGAGAATTTGGAGGCCAGAGCAACACCGTGAACACTTCATCATGTTCCTCAAACCATTCCCGAACAATGTGTGCAGTGTGGCAGGGTGCATTATCCTGCTGAAAGAGGCCACTGCCATCAGGGAATACCATTGCCATGAAGGGGTGTAGCTGGTCTGCAACGATGTTTAGGTAGGTGACACGTGTCAAATTGACATCCACATGAATGGCCGGATCCAGGGTTCCCATCAGAATATTGCGCAGAGCATCATACTCCCTCCACCGGCTTGTCGTCTTCCCACAGTCGGTTCAGACCAGACGGGATAGCCTTCGCTGGCCTCACGCATCGATGAGCCTTGGGCGCCCAACACCCTGTCGCCAGTTTGTGGTTTGTCCCTCCTTGGACCATTGTCAGTAGGTACTCACCAATGCTGACCGGGAGCACCCCACAATCCTTGCCGTTTCAGAGATGCTCTGACCCAGTCATCTGGCCATAACAATTTGGCCCAAGTCAAAGTTCCTCAGGTCTTTACTCCTGCCCATTTCTCCTGCATCCAACACATCAACTTCAAGAACTGACTGTTCACTTGCTGCCTAATATATCCCACCCCTTGACAGGTGCCATTGTAACAAGATAACCAATGTTATTCACTTCACCTGTCAGTGGTCATGATGTTTTGGCTGATCGGTGTTTGTCTGCCATATAGAATATTTGCAGTGCCCAGTTACCTACTAATCCACATGTCTTTGGGATGTGGGAAGAAAGTGGACCAGTCGCAGGGGAAACTCACACGGTCACAGAGAGAATGTGCATGTCCCCACAGACAGCACCGCAATCCAAATTAAGGTGACACAAGGAACTGCAGATACTGGAATCTTACGCAAAACACAAAGTGCTGGAGTAACTCAATGGATTAACAGGCATCTGTAGGGTGAATGGTTAGGCAACTGGGTCAGAAGAAGGGTCCTGTCCTGAAATGTCATCTATCGACCCCCTCCCCCTCCACAGATGCTGCCTGATCCATTAGGTTAATCCAGCACTTTGTGTTTTACATCAAAGTTATAAACTTGGGTTGCTGTGAGGTTGCAGCTCCACTAACTGGACCATTGTGCTGAACAATTTTTCTCTTAACAAGTCCCAGTTCCCTTTGATGTACGTTATAACAGTAACCCTCCCTTCCACCCTCCCCTACCCTGTTTGTGCAGGTCTCGTCTACCGATTATTGTGTATAATCCCCCTCTGAGAATGTCCTCTGACATTACGATTTACATTACTGGTGCCCCTGGAGCTGTGAGATACTTTGTAGGGCTGGGTTTCCAGTAAACATTTCTATATTAAATAAAACACCCAGAAAAGGTTGGAAATATTCACCTGTTAAAAGAGGTGGAAAGAGAAACAGGGCGAACATTTCAGTTTGAAGAAGGGTCATTGATAAAGGGTCTTGAACTAAAACATGAACACTGTTTCTCTTTCACAGATGTTTCCTGCTCCACTGAATGGATCCAACATTTTCTGTTTATGTTTTGCTTTTCCAACAGTGTCAGTTTTTGATCTTCAGTGGTTCTATATATAGTGCAGAAGTTCTGTCACAGGGGCTATATTGCCTGAAATGGTGCCTGAAAAGGCTGAGAGAAAATCAATTTTATTTTACAGGGCGAGTCTTGAAATTTACGAATCCCTGTGATTTACCCAGTGCTCCCTCCACACTGATTAAACCCTCTGGGTGAACGTATCTGTGGTCGTGATTTTGACTAGCTGAATGAATGATGGAAGGTGGTGAATACTTTCTTTTGTAATAGCCATTGGGAGATTCACAAAGGTCACAGAACTGATGGAATTGGAACAGATTGGTGCTTCTGTGACAACTCCTCAAAATGTATTTATGGCTTGTTGTCGTGTGTGGCTCAGTGTGTGAGCATACAAACTAATTTAGAAAAAGAACAGCAAAGGTTTGGTAACATTATTGATATTGGGAAAGACCTTCACATTCCCTTTGTATTTCCCTTCTGAAAGATTTTGTGAGGCTCTTTTGAAATGAACGTGAGGGTTCTCCAGTGATGCTGCTTGGCCCACTGAGTTACTCTTGCGCTTTGCGTCTTTTTGTGTGAATGAGCATCTGCAGTTCCCTGAGGGTTGAAATCATTGGCTCCCTTCCCTTAAGAGTCTTTGTTTTCTGCAAGCAACGGAGTAAGGTTGAGAGGTTGCAAGACCCAGAAATAGCACCTAGGTGTCCACCCCGCATGATCATCATTATAGGAAACAAATCTTATACGACAAAAAGACACAACAGTGCTGGAATAACTCAGCTGGCCAGGCAATATCTCCAGAGAACATAACCTATCCATGGTCTCCAGAGGTGCTGCCTGACCTGCTGAGTTACTTTTTTTTTGTAAACTGGCAACTGCAGTTCCTTTTATCTCTATAACTTTTATCTCTATACAAGATTTTCTTTGGGAACATTCTGGGCTCATTCTTGTGTGTCCGCAGCTTTAGTAACAGATTGCAGGATAGACACATATGCAAATGAGTCGTACCAATGTCTGAGCTCTTTGTAGAGCTCATAGACTGCCAACAAGGAGGCTGAGAAAAACAGCTCAAAACACAGGGTGCTGGAGTAACTCAGCAGGTCAGGCAGCATCTGTAGCTGGAATAGAAAGGCGATGTTTCCAAGGGAATGGATAGGCGACCTGAGTCTGAAGAAGCTCGCGCCCTGAAACGTCGCCTTTCAATTCCTTCCACAGACGCTGCCTGACCTGCTGAGTTATTCCTGTACTTTGTGTTTTGATCGAGATTCCAACAGCATGGTGTGCATATTTTGCCCTTGCCGGTGTTTCAAGAAGAAAGGAGTGAGTGAGCAGATTATCTCAGAGTTACAAACATTTTTTCATCTGGATCAGGCGATCCTGAGGTTGATCTTGGCATTCGCCAGCACCTCTGCCACCTCCTTCCTCACAGTGTGAATAACTCCCCTGTGCTCAGAGCCCACGAAAAAAATAATCACACAGGGCAGCTTCTTTTCATCCACAGCTGTACTGAATATGTGTGGCTCTTACCTGCTGCAGTCTTAGCGTTTGAAAAATTTATTGGGCCCGGTCCAATTTTTGCCTGATACAAAGTCAAATTGCTCTTTTCTATAGCTGCTGTGGCATGTTTGTGAGGTACAAAGGCACCCAAATTCCCATTCCCATATGCTGCATTCCCCCTTCCCCCCACATCAGGTTTTTGATGGAAGTGGCCAAATCCAAACAAAGTGCTCCGTAATTAACATTCCATTCCCAGACAGCTCCAGGTACAGGGAAGGCCAGAAAATAGCATTTTGCTGCAAGCAAGCAAATATAAAGCATTGATTCACATGAAGATGGGGTCTTCGGTCCAGAATTGGTTGCTGTTTTTAAAATGCCTCCACTTCAATTTTGCTCGTAAACTGTCGTTTTTTGTTTCGTTTTTAGTTCAGAGATACAGCAGCCCTTCGGCCCACTGAGTCCTCGCCGACCAGTGATCCCCACACATTAACACTATCCTACACACACTGGGGGCAATTTATATTTATCACAAGGCAATTAACCTACAAACCTGTACGTCTGTGGAGTGTGGGAGGAAACCGAAGATCACGGAGAAAATCCACAAGGTCACAGGGAGAACGTACGAACTCCATGCAGACAGCACCCATGGTCAGGATCAAACCTGGATCTCTGGCGCTGTACTGCAGCAACTCTACTGCTACGCCACCATGCTGCCCTTGCATTTTTAATGCAAGTTTTTCACTATCAAAGAAATGTTATAAAAGTGCAGCAATATAGTTCAAAATACCTGACTGAATACTAGTGCCAAGCATCCTCCTCTTTCACAATTTTCATCCTGAACATTGTCTGGCAATTCTCAACATATACTGATGGCAAGTGAATCTTACAGTCACTGGCAATTTAGGTACAGTTGAAAGATAGTCATAACAATTAAAAATTGTCTCTATGCATTTATCTTTTAAATGTGATCGCTCTTAGTCCCCATTAAGGATAATGTGCACTAAAATAGCGCAGTTTTCACCATTGTATCTCCTGGGCACTGTTCCCATGTGTCGCAATGTTTTTCTTCCTATTTCCACGCTATTCTTGACATTTATTAACTAACCATTTTACTACTTAAAAGACTTTTCCAAATCAAGAGGTAGACACAAAATGCTGGAGTAACTCAGCGGGACAGGCGGCATCTCTGGAGAGAAGCAATGGGTGACGTTTCGGGTCGAGACCCTTCTTCAGACTGATGTCAGGGGAGGGGGCAGAATAGAAATAGAATGTAGTCAGAGACAGTAAGACTGGTGGGAATGGGGAGGGGATGGAGAGAGGGAAAGCAAAGGGTACTTGAAATTAGAGAAGTCAATGTTTATAATGATTCATTCCTCGCCACAGCCATTCCCCAGTCCTAGCCCCAAATATGAACAGATTTCAAACATCCTTTTTCTTCTCTTTTTCAAAGGCACAGATTAGCATTGCTATTAAGAATGATTGATTATACCCAGCAAATTAGGGGCCTAGCCAGTTTCTCATTTTGGATTGTAAAATGAATGAGAGAAACATGTGCTTTTGAAATCTAATTTCACTGAACATCTGAATGGCACCAATAAAAAAAAGAGACTTTGAAGCGGGTGAACTATATTCCCTCCTTTAAAACAAGCATGTCCAACAAATTCAGCTAACACCCATAAAGCGAAAGAGGTGAGTCATAAAACCATGGAAACCTGAAGTTTAGTATTGAGAGCAAGAGGTCTGTGATTGATCGTAAGGCCATAATCTCAATTCTTTCTCAATGTGCTTAATGAGATCTGCATTCTTGGGACTGGGGACTTGTCCATAATGTTTAATACAATGGAATAACTAACTACCTAAAATGACAAATTAAGTAAGCCTGTGGGCACTTTTCAGAAGGCGCGAGCAGATTGTACCCCAGCAGGGAGCCAATGCTCCATTTAGATTTTTTAAATGCACTAATTCATTCATAGACTGCAGGGGCCGCCAGCAAGGCCAGCATTTAGTTTCTGTCCCTCATTGCTCTTGAACTGAGAGAGTTCCTAGGCCATTTTAAAGTTTACCACATTATGTGGTGGTGGGGGGTCTATTAATTTTGGCTTGATAGGGGGGCTGTTTTAATTCTCCCCAAAAAATGCTGAACCAGTGGATTGATAGTCACATGTTTGATCCAGAAATATGAAATTAGCTGAATTTAAATTGTCCATTTGCCTTGTTATGATTTTAGCTCGTGTCTCCAGACCAATAGACCAGGTCTCCAAATTGCTTAAACAGATGCTTCTGTTTAAGCAATCTGAAGCCGAGTCTATTGGCAATTTGCTGCCATAACTCTTAAACCAGGACTCTTAAACCATAAAGATTTTGAAATCGCAATTAAATGGCAGGGTGTTGATTGTCAACAAACTTCCAAATTAATTCCCAAAAGATTTTTGTTGCCAAGATTGGGACATATTTGAAGCTCTGAAATATTAAATCTGAAATATTCAAGGTGAGTTTTTTTTTCAGTTTTAATTTTAGAGATACAGAGTGGAAAGGCCCTTTGGCCCACTGTCCACATAGACCAGTGATCCCCACACATTAACACAATCCTACACACACTAGAGACAATTTACACTTTACCAAGCCAATTTACCTATAAACCTGTACGTCTTTGAAGTTAGGGAGGAAACCGAAGACCTCGGCGAAAATCCACGCGGTCACGGGGAGAACGTACAAACTCCGTACAGACAGCACCTGTAGGGATCGAACCCGGGTCTTTGGTGCTGCAAGTGCTGTAAGGCAGCCACTCTACCGCTCCATTGAATTAAGATGGAATGTGCTCTGGAGATTCATAGGAGTAGAAGTACGAGACCTTGTGACAATGATTCACTACCATTCAGATTCAATGCAAAATGAATGTGATATTCACTTTACATTCAATCTGTATGTTTTAAGTATCATACTCATAAACAAAAATGAAGGAGGGGCCCATAACAACCTTAACACGTTTGTTAATTTTTGATTTAACTATATTTTCCTGAGAGACAATAGTCTCTAGGAGAAAGACACAAAAGGCTGGAGTAACTAATTAGATCAGGCAGTATCTCTGGAGAAAAGGAATAGGTGTTGTTTCGGGTCGAGACCCTTCTTCGGACTAAATGTCAGGAGAAAGGGGAACATGAGATATGTTACTTAGACAATAGACAATAGACAATAGGTGCAGGAGTAGGCCATTCAACCCTTCGAGCCAGCACCGCCATTCAATACGATCATGGCTGATCACTCTCAATCAGTACCCCGTTCCTGCCTTCTCCCCATACCCCCTCACTCCGCTATCCTTAAGAGCTTTATCCAGCTCTCTCTTGAAAGCACCCAATGAACTGGCCTCCACTGCCTTCTAAGGCAGAGAATTCCACACCTTCACCACTCTCTGACTGAAAAAGTTCTTCCTCATCTCCGTTCTAAATTAACTTAGTACTTAGAAGAAATGAATGGAAGATATGCAAAAAGCAATGATAATCAAGGAGACGTGGGGCACACAACAGGCCATTGGTGGCTGTGGGATAGGTGATAACAGATTATACAGACAAAGGAACCCAACAGGATGACAGTAAAACACGTGTGATGACAAGGGTGGGGAAGAGACAGAGACAGAGGGGATGCAGAGTTACTTGAAGTTAGAGAAATCAATATTCATATTGCTGTTGTAAAATGTCCAAACAAAATCAAACCATCCACAAGTACAACAGGTAGTGCAAAGAGAAAAATACCAGGGTGCAGAACATGGTTTACAGCATTGTATCCTTACAGTTACAAAGAACAAGTCCAATGTCCACAATGAGGTAGGTTGGAAGTTTGGGTTTATACCCGAGTATATGGGAACACTGTTCAGTAGTCAGAGAGGAACAGGGGAACCAGCTATTCATGAGTCTGGCGATAAGTGCTTTCAAGCTTTTATACTTACTGTCTAGGAGAGGGGAAAAGAGGGAAAGACTGAGATAAAAATGGTCCTTTAATTATGTTACCTGCTTTCCTGAGACAGCGTGAAATGCAGATGGAGTTGATGGTGGGGAGGCTGGAGAGTATGATGGACTGGGCTATATCCACAACTTTCTGCAATATATGCAGTCTTGGGGGGAGTGTTCCCAAACAAAGCTGTTTTGCACCCAGTGATATCATCACAACGTTGCATCTGTTGGAGTTAATAAGAGTTATTGGAGTCATGCCGGACTCCCTTCATCTCCTGAGAAGGCAGAGGCATTGATATATTTTTTGGCCATAGCTTAATGAGGTTGGTCTGCTACAGATTGTTGCTGACATTTACGCTAAGTAACTTGAAGCAAACTGGAGGAACAGCACCTCATATTCCACTTGGGTAGATATAACCCAACGGTCGAAACATTGAATTCTCCAATTTCAGATAACTAACCAACACCCCCTTCTTCTTTCCTCTCCTCCACCCTCTCTTCCCTGTGCCCCAACTGGACTTGCACCCTTCCCTTCCGCCTACATTCCTTCTTCCGGCTTCATAATTTGAAACTCTTCCACTCTTATCTCACACCTTTGGTCTTTTCATCTCTGGGCTTTGTCCAACCACTTCCTATCAAAAAATCCCCCCTTACCTGTATCCACCTATCAGTCGACAGGTTTTGTGCTGCCTCTCCAAGTTTTATTTCTCCCACCTCCCAACACACCTCCCGCACCTCCCCATCAGATCAGTCTGACAAATGGTCCCCACTCGACACATCACCTATCTTTACTTACTTGTGTTTGATCTCTGTACATCATTTCTTATTGAATTAATATAATTGACGCCAGTGAAGACTGCATGTTTCAGACTTTGATCTGAATGTGGGAGTGAATTCGGAATCGCTTTGACTATTCACAAGGGTCATTCATCCTTGAAAACACTTACATGGCAATAACCTTCTATACAAATCAAATGCAAACTGAAATATTCACAGAAATATCTCAGGTAAATGTACCTAAGATTGTTTTCCTGTCACTGTTGGTTCATCGCTACCTGCAATATCCAGGCCGTTATCAATTAAGTAACTTTTAGGCATGGCCTCAGACATTTCAAGATGTTCACATTATGTCACAAAAGTAATGAGTTAGGAAGAGGATAATGTTACATCAGATGAGTAGAACTATATACTCATTGCATTATATATGTGTGTATAACGTAATTAAATTTTATTAATATTCTCGTCACTAAAGATAACACCAGTGGGATTTTTAAATTTTTTGCTCTAATATAAATTGTGATGTAAAAGAAAACCTGCTGGAAAATTTGATCAAGCAAATGAGAAAATAATTGCTTTTCAGCATGTAGTTTAAATTAATATGTGATTACTTAGTAAAACATAACAGAGGTTTATGTCGTTCTTTTGGATGTTTTTCTGTATCACACAGCAAGAGTGAAATCTGTGTTTTGTCTAGTTGAATGATTATCGTGTACAGTTATCCCCATTTACTGTCCATATTTTGTTCCACATGGAAAATCTCACAGACGCAGATTTTGAATTTCATCCACACATCATTTTGTTCTCCTTTTTAACAGAATAGTTAAAACAGGTTAGTGAGATCAAAAACATTATAGTTGTTCTGTAAGGACAGTTCAAAATCTTGAATGAAGCAGAATGTATATTGTGGAAGTTTTCCTTTCCTTGAAGGCCTGATTATTTTCATCATCTAAAAATGAAAGTGAAACTAGAAATGAAAATGATACTTGAAATAGTGTGGCTTAGGATTGTTTCTGAGTGTCAATAGGTACAACATCACAACAGAACTAAGCAGCATGACGTATCATACCTTAAAGGTCTAATGTAATTTGTCACAGTCATTTTGTATCTTCAATTTCTAACAAAAGGTAGTTTTACGGTTAAAATAGGTCACAGAGAAGTCATGCCTAAATGGAGACCCTCAACCTCCAGGGAGTCTTATTCCCCATTAATCTTGCTTTTGGCTTTTATCCAAATCAAAGCCCATAAGGGCCATGTGTTTGATGACTGGAATTGATGGAGTTCAGCTCTGTGAATTTAGTTTTAACTGGAGGCCTGATATTAACAATACGAGGACCATGCTTTTTTATTATATACACCAGTGTAAAAATAACATTATTTGACATGGGATTACAATGGACATATTGCAAAGAAACAGAACATTTATTCCAAACAATCCAGGTCCGTGCCATGGGCTGCATTGCAAGACAGACTACAGGAAAAAGAGACCTTACTATCATCGTATCGAGACAATAACCTCTTCCTCATGGTCAGCAAGGGGACGAAGGAATTAGTTATTGAATTCAGGAAGTGAGGTGGAGTATGTGGCTAAATCAGCACCAATGGTGCTAAAGTAGAGATTATCAAGAGCTTCAGGTTTTTTAGGCATAAATATCACCAACAATCACATTGAAGGTACAAGTAAGTCCTGGAACATCCATATTGAAGCTAGAGCTAAGAAAGCACACCAACACCTCCAGTTGCTCTGAAGACTAAGAAGCTTTGGCATGTCTCCAATGACTCTTACCAAGTTGTACAGATGCACTGTAGAAAATATCCCATTAGGATGAATCAATAGACAATAGACAATAGACAATATGTGCAGGAGGAGGCATTCGGCCCCTTGAGCCAGCACCGCCATTCAATGTGATCATGGCTGATCATTCTCAATCAGTGCCCCGTTCCTGCCTTCTCCCCATACCCCCTGACTCCGCTATCCTTAAGAGCTTTATCCAGCTCTCTCTTGAATGCATTCAGAGAATTGGCCTCCACTGCCTTCTGTGGCAGAGAATTCCACAGATTCACAACTCTCTGACTGAAAAAGTTTTTCCTCATCTCAGTTCTAAATGGCCTATCCCTTATTCTTAAACTGTGGCCCCTTGTTCTGGACTCCCCCAACATTGGGAACATGTTTTCTGCCTCTAACGTGTCCAACCCCTTAATAATCTTATACATTTCGATAAGATCTCCTCATATCCTTCTAAATCACAGCTTGGTTAGACAACAGCTCTGCTCAAGACCACAAGAAATTGCAGAGATTGGTGGATGTAACCCAGGTCATCACACAGATCAGCCTCGCAACCATTAACTCCTTGAAACACTTCTGCTACCTCAGGAAAGTGGCCAACATAATCAAGGACCTTTTTCATCCCAGGACCTTTGTCATTGGGCAGAAGACACAAAAGCTGGAAAGCATATATCGCCAACTTCCTCCCACCTATTATTAAACTACTGAACAGTCCTCCTACAAGTAAATAATTCAATCCCCATCTTCCAACCTCTCACAGTGGACTACACTTTTTTTCCTGTAACTTTAATGTTCGAATGCTGTAACACTCTACTGTGCATTCAGATAGTTTTCTCTTGTGCTCTATCTGTTGTATTTGTGTATGACATGATTGTGTACAATATGAATTGAATTATGTTCTGCAAATTAAGCTTTAATTTGTACCTCAGTCTACATGCCAATAATAAACCAATCACAATATCAATACCAGCACCAATTCCTATTTCCTCTTCTAAATCTCAACATACCTTTCTATTTCTTTCTCTCTCCTTCCTTCCTCGAAATCTAGAATTGAGTCTCTCAACTTCCTTCTCCCTTTTAAATATATGCATGCTATTCACTTCCGTCAGACCTTGCAGTAGCAGGTTATGCATGCTATTCACTTCCGTCAGACCTTGCAGTAGCAGGTTATGCATGCTATTCACTTCCGTCAGACCTTGCAGTAGCAGGTTATGCATGTTATTCACTTCCGTCAGACCTTGCAGTAGCAGGTTATGCATGCTATTCACTTCCGTCAGACCTTGCAGTAGCAGGTTATGCATGCTATTCACTTCCGTCAGACCTTGCAGTAGCAGGTTATGCATGCTATTCACCATTCTTTCAATAAAGATGTTTCATCTGCATCTCCAATTTATTGCAGCAATAACTTGGAAACAGTCGGCTGTGTTTTTCTTCCTGATGGTTGTTATCAAGGGTCTGGAAGTAATTGCCTGCCAATTTCTTAATGGGAGATATTCTGGAGAGTCGTATTTGGATAAAGATTAAAATTAAATTACATTTCTAAAATGAAGGCAGAAAGTAACTTGGCTGCTGTCAAAGCTACAAAGAATTAAAACAGCCACGAAATAGTAAGAAAATATATTGCTGTCAGCAATATGTGTAGCTAGTATTGGTGTAGCTAGTATTGGTGTAGCTAGTATTGATGGTGTAGAGTGTATTGATGCTGTCTCAATATTGACGAAAAACCTTTTCACCCAGAGAGTTGTGAATCTGTGTAATTCTCTGCCATAGAAGGCAGTGGAGCCCAATTCACTGGATGTTTTCAAGAGAGTAGATTGAGCTCAGAGGGCTAAAGGAATCAAAGGATATGGGGAAAAAGCAGGAATGGGGTACTGATTTTGGATGATCAGCTATGATCATATTAAATGGTGGTGCTGGCTCAAAGGGCCGAAGGGCCTACTCCTGCACCTATTTTCTATGTTTCTATGTCTCATTGGGGCAGAGACCCGGATTTGACCTGTCCTTGGGTGCTGCCTGTGTGGAATTTGTAAGTTCTCCCTGTGACTGCATGAGTTTTCTACCACATGCCAAAGACGGGCGGGATGGTAAGTTAATTGGCCTCTGTAATTTGCCCCCAGTGTGCAGGGAGTGGAAGTGAAAGTGGAATGACATGGAACTAGTGCGAATCGGTGATTGATGATTCGCATGCACTTTATGGGCCGATCGGCCTGTTTCTATGATGCATCTTTCAATTAATTCAATCAATCAATTTGTAAAGTGAAGCAAAGATACTAGAGGAGCAAGATGGATCACTTTGAAGCAAAGATACTAGAGGAGCAAGATGGACCACTCCGTTGAAATCGCCTATACTGAAGTGTAGTACGCAAAGGAGTGGAACATTTGCCATTTTAGTAAGCAAAACCCACCGTTCGCTGTGCCTCTCGCAGTGTAATCAGTGATTTGGGGGAACAGTATGTGTGATGATACCATAAAAATGCAGAATATATCTCATCTATCAATTCACAGATTTTTGGTATTTATCTTTTTAAATGTTTCTGCAACGTTCTGCCTACTAAAATGGCACCATGACATACTACGGTTTTTAGGGTCGAGTGGTCTATTTTGCTCTGCTCTATTATCTTTGCTTTGAAGTATGTCAGTCTACTGGAAATGTTGAGAAGCATGGGTATGACAAGGTGTCAATATGTATGCATTTTCAAAAGTCGGGAGCCTCGATCGCCTTGAGGCAGCAGTTTGACTGCCTGACCACGGGAGAAGAATGAGGAGGAGATAAGACTTTTCTTTGCCTTCCATCACAGTGAGGGTGTGCCTGTAGCAATCACTGTGATGGTTGTTTGTGTTAAATTGTAATTGTGTGTCTTGTGTTCTTTATTGTTTACTGTCGGACCCTGACGTGAGAGGACGCTGGCGCTATTTGTTCGCCGCTTCTCCGTCTGGACAAATCTTTTGTTTGTTTGTTTGTTTTATGTCTTGTTTGCTCTGTAAAGCGTCTTTGAGTATCCTGAAAAGCGCTATATAAATTAAATGTATTATTATTACTATTATTATTTTCAATGTGAGAGAAACCTCAATTTGATGTAAAGTTTTGCTGTTGAATGATATCTCCTGTAGAGGGAACTGCTGTTATATTTTGCTAGTAAATAGACAGTTGCTCTTCCAACCGTTGCCAAAGTTATAATAGCTTTACAGTGTAAGTTATGCTTTCATCTGGTCGGGGGATTAGAGATTTCGTGAAAACCGAGTGAGCAACAGGAAATGACAGCAATTGTAATTTGGAATAGTTGGGTAATCAGAAGTAGTTGAAATGTTATTCATTATGCTCAGTTTTAAGGAGTTTTGGTTTCCCGGAAAAAGTGTTTGTGAAACTTTGTTTCCCCACAGACAGGAGACGAGAGTAGATTTCACTCTGAAATATGATGTTGCATCAACAGAAATGCCTTGTGCTGCCTCGTGTTTGATACAATTGAAATGTGGATGATAGATGGCACATGATAGATGATGGATCTTAAATTAGTAATAATTTCCTTTTAAAATGTTCCCTCACCAATCTGCTTCCCCTTACTGACCTCTTTCCCCTCCCTCACCACCTATTCCACACAGCAATCATGAAAGACCTGTCTCTAAGATTTATACTATGCCCCCATGTTCCTGACTTCCACGTGAGCAAACCTTTTTTCTCGCTGTCAATGCTGTCAATTTGCCTTACTATCTTGATTTAAAGAAAAACTCCTTTGCCTTATAAACTCTAGGAAATAAACCCCTGGGTTTGTGTGATTTCTTCTTATGAATTTTTTTTTTTTTAGTTTAGTTTAGAGATACAGCCTGGAAACAGTTCCGAGCTTTTTCATTGAGGGAGAGGCATGACAATGCATAAAGATAAGGTTGAATGGTCAGAGATGACTGAACAGATAGCGAAACGTAAAAGATTGAGTGAAGTAAATATGAGGAATGCCAGGGTAGAAGTAAGAAGAGCAGAATGAGTGATCGGGTAAAGTATATATTATTTATATTTCATCACAAATTATTGACATTTGAGGTACACTATGGGGCAGATGCCAAGGCAATCTTGCCCACACAGGACTGGAGAGTGCATTTTACTTCCTGCATCCACCATTCTGGCTGCGGCACTACAGCACAGCAGTAGAGTTGCAGCCTTACAGCACCAGAGACCTCAGTTCGATCCTGACTATGGATGCTATCACAACATGCTGGAGTATCTCAGCAGGTCAGGCAGCATCTAGGAGAGAGGGAATGGTTGACGTTTTGGATGCTGTCTGTACAGAATTTGTACGTTTTCCCTGTGACCTGCATGGGATTTTTCCGGATGCTCCTATGCACTTGCTGACAAAGTCAGTCACGGAAATAGGGTACTCATTCAAGTTGGCTGGGGGTTCCCTGAATATGGACCAGTCCTCGTGGTCCACAGCCATTGCATAGGATGTCATTCGTGTCCGCCAACCTCCATTGGACAACTCTCTGCCCTGATCCTCCTGCTTCAGTTTTTGTTTGTGAAGTAGAAGCACAGCTAGGTGATCAGATTTCCTGAAATGTGGCCGAGAACATAACGGTAAGCATTTTTATCCATGTGAAGCAGTGGTTGAGGGTGTTTTGGCTGCTGGTGGGACAAGAGACGCTGAAAGTACTTTGGTAGTACGCCCCTGAGGTTGACTTGATTGAAGTGTCCGGCTACAATGACCAGGGCTTCAGGGTGTTTTGTCTCAAGGCTATTGAAAGTGGAGATAGACACAAAAAGTTGGAGTAACTCAGCGAGTCAGACAGCATCTTTGGAGAAAAGGAATAGGTGATGTTTCGGGTCGAAGGTATCACAAAAAGCTGGAATCATTCAGCGGGTCAGGCAGCATCTCAGGAGAGAAGGAATTGGTTTTAATCGGCTACAATGACATGTCGAGACCCAAAACTTCTTAAAACCAATTCCTTCTCTCCTGAGATGCTGCCTGACCCGCTGAGTTACTCCAGCTTTTTGTGATACCTTCGATTTGTACCAGCATCTGCAGTTATTTTCCTACATGTTTCGGGTTGAGACCCTTCTTCAGACTGGAGAGTCAAGGGAAAGGGAAACGAGAGATATAGACGATGTAGCGAGATATAGAACAAATGAACGAAAGATATGCCAAACAGTAAAGATGATCATGGAAACAGGTAATCGTTAGCTGTTTCTTAGGTGAGAACGAGTTACAGACAATGAGACTCAACAAGACGACTTTGAAGCTGGTACGACTTGTGTGGGGGAGGGATGGAGAGAGAGGGAATGCAGGGGTTACTTGGTGTTAGGAAAATCAATATTCAATGTGGAGTACAGTTCATTCAGAGCAAGCTTAATGTCCACATGGGGAGGGATGTAGATTACTGTCAGCAGGGCCGTTTTTACAGCATTATGGGCCCCCGGGCAAAGCAGTGTACTGGGGCCCCTACCGTTACTCTCCCCCACCCCCCTTTCCCTACCAGCCCCCCCCCCCCGTCGTGCCGGCAAAAAGCACTTACCGAAAAGCACAGCGATGGACTTAGGGTGCTACATTGTTGCGAAAAGCACTTACGGATCGCTGTGAGAAGCACTTAGTGACCGAAAATGTTGCGAAAAAAGCACTTATTGAACCTACATTTTTAAAGTAGTATTTATTTATTGCAAGTCACTTAACATACACAGATCAGCATGGGGCCCCTATGCTCGTGGGCCCCCGGGCAAGTGCCCATCAGGCCCATGCGTTAAGACGGCCCTGACTGTCAGGATAGATGAGGTGAATTCCACCGGCAGGTAGTGAGGAAGACACTTCACAGTCAGATATTGTAGGTTCGGGGAGAATGAACTTGCCAGGACTGCCACGTCTGAGCACCATGATGTATTAATTATAATAATAATAATAATATATTCCTTTATTTGTCCCCCACCGGGGAAATTTACAGTGTTACAGCAGTAAAGTGGATAGCAAGAGACATTCATTATAAATAAAAATAAAGATAAGGATAATTGTCATCATTTACTGTGTTTTTCCTTTACTGTTACTGTTGACTGGTCTGTTGACTGGTCAGCTGGGAGTAGCGCTGGTTGTGCAGTCTCACAGCAGTGGGAAGGAAGGACCTCCGATATCGCTCCTTCACACACTTGGGGTGTGTGCAGACCTCACTGCCTCTAACTTTGTCTGAAGATCCATACGGTCCATTTGGTGAAAGGAGAAGCCCTTGAACTGAATGGCACATATACTTTACCACAGACCACAGGGCCATAACACCATTAGTGGTAAGATTGTCGCTTGGCCATTCATCCTCTCAAACCTGTTGTGAAATCTGATGGGATCATGCCTGATTCAACATTTATCATGTCCACCTTCCTGTCATAACCCTACTCCACTTTTCTCTATAACCCTGATTACTGTACTGATTAAAATGTACCCATTTCAGCCTTAATTATCCCCAAGGACTGTCTGTGCACCCACAACTCTCCTTGGTAAGAAATTCTAAAACTCGGAACCCTCTGCAAGAAGAAATCCTTCCCCATCTCAGTCCCAAGGCAGCCTATTACTGAGAATATACAGTATATCATGTCCAGTCCCCTAAGAATATTATATGTTACAATAAAATTTATTTCTGCTTTTTGTTGAAAACACCCAACCAGCAAAAGCATCAATAATTAATATTGGATTGGAACATCTCAGCTAATGGGTGTGACATAGCCCCAGCAGGAATAGAATCATCTTGAAACAATGATCTTGGTCTCCTTTATTATGTAAATCTGGAATCAAAGAATGTGAATTGCAGAGTTCCCTTAGTGAAGGATGAAAGCAATGCAAATGCAGTGAAAGGTTGCTCTAGGGCTCAATGACTAATAATGTCATGTTGCAAACTTTGTGTAAAATGATTTACTTCTGGTTCCTGTAAGATTTTATTGGGGATGTATAAAGTTTAAAGTTTTAGTCAGCAGTAATTTTATAATGATCTGTTTTATTAGCATGCAATAACATTATCAGTAAATGCAAAATGAGTGTGATTTAGTGCAGCTCTGCTTCCAGCAATACATGTGGTACATAAAGTCACTGATTCCTTTCTCCATCTCTACATCAGAGAACGAACAGCATGTGGCAAAGCAACAGGAGGGATTTTCTTGAAGGCTTCTTCAATTGCAGCAGCCATAGGCTGCAGAGCCAGAGTTGTTATCCATGTGGCAATTTTGCTTTGCCATCGTTATCAATAAAGGGTCACCAGTTTTCATTAATGGGTCAGTGGTGGAGACAGTTAGCAGTTTCCCCATTCCCAGGCATTACATATTGGATGACCTGTCCTGAACCTAGCATATAGTGATCACAAAGAAGTTTAAAGAAGTTTAAAGAGATTTGGCACATCACCCAATACTCTAACAAACTTCTATAGAGGCACTGCAGATGAAACTATCCTGGCTGGTCGCATCATGGCCTGGTACAACAATTCCAACACAGGGGAATGCAAGAGGCTGCAGAGAGTGGTGGACAGAGCCAGTCCATCATGGGATCAACCCTCCCCACTATTGAAAGCATCTATAAAATTCACTGCCTCAATAGGAACCCCACCATCCAGATCATGCCCTTATCATGCTGAACACGACAGGGAAGAGATGTGAAACATTAGTCTTTAGGTTGTTCAATTTTGGCCTCACAATTCAAAGTAGAGGGCCATGGTGGAGAGGTGTCATTTGACTGGATTCCATGACCAATAGTGTTCTGCTGTGTGATAGGATTTAAATGAAAATGTATGATGAGTAACTTTGCAGATGAAGCAAACATTGATGAAGTTGTGGGTAGAGAGGTACATTGTCAAAGGATACAATTGGATATAGATCAGTGGGAAACATTGGCGGAGAAACGGCTGATGGAGTTTAATCAAGATAAGTGTGAGGTGTTGCATTTTGGAAGGTCATATGTAAGAGGAAGGTATACAATGAATGGCAAGACCCTTAAAAGCATTGATGTACTTAGGGATTTTGTGATACAAGTCCACAGCTCCCTGAGCATGGCAGCTCAAGTGGATAGATGGTAAAGAAGTTTTAAAGCATGCTTAGGGTGTTGAGTATAAAAGTTCGTAAGTCATATAACAGCTGTTTAAAACTTTGAATAGGCCATATTTGCAATATTGTGTGCAGTTCTGATGTGCAGTTCAGGAAAGATGTGTAAGCATTTGAGAGGGTGTAAGCATTTGAGAAGGTTACCAGGATGTTGCCTATATCAGCCTATGAAGAGAAGTTAGATAAACTTGGAAAACCGAAGAACTGCAAATGGAGATGCAACACCTGTCCCTTTACCTCCCTCCTCAACTCCATCAAAGGACCCAGTCTTTCCAGGTGAGACAGAGGTTCACCTGCACCTCCTCCAACCTCATCTATTGCATCCGCTGCTCTAGATGTCAACTTATTTATATCGGCGAAACCAAGCGCAGGCTCGGCGATCGCTTCGCTGAACACCTGCGCTCGGTTCGCATTAACGCAACTGATCTCCCTGTGGCCCAGCACTTTAACTCCCCCTCCCATTCCCAGTCTGACCTCTCTGTCATGGGCCTCCTCCAGTGCCATAGTGAGGCCCGCCGGAAATTGGAGGAGCAGCACCTCATATTTCGCCTGGGCAGTTTGCGGCCCGGTGGTATGAACGTCGACTTCTCCAACTTCAGATAGCTCCTCTGTCCCTCCCTTCCCCTCCTCCTTCCCAGATCTCCCTCTATCTTCCTGTCTCCACCTATATCCTTCCTTTGTCCCACCCCCGACATCAGTCTGAAGAAGGGTCTCGACCCGAAACGTCACCCATTCCTTCTCTCCCGATATGCTGCCTGACCTGCTGAGTTACTCCAGCATTTTGTGAATAAATCGATTTGTACCAGCATCTGCAGTTATTTTCTTATACTACTGGTTGATACACTAGAGGACACAACAATTGTAACCAACAAAGCAGATCTTGGAGAAATCTACTGTGTTCGACACAAGTTCTTCACTCCTGCTCTTGACTCCTCCAAACATTCTCGCTCACGTGCGATGCACAACAACAATTAATTGCAAAGGAAACTATAATTTCTCTTTGTCCTGGGGCGGATGAGTATCTGAACACAGGTTCAGGTTTGTACAGAAGATAGACACAAAAAGCTGGAGTAACTCAGCGGGGCAGGCAGCATCTCTGGAGGGAAGGAATGTGTGACGTACTGGGCCGAGACCCTTCTTCAGACTATTTAGGGATAAGGGAAACAAGAGGTATAGATGGTGGAGAGATAAAAGAACAATGAATGAAAGATATGTCTATTTTCAGGTTTGTACAGGTGTGTTCCCTACAGGTTTGCAGGCTAATTGGCTTGGTATAAATGTAAGTTGTCCTTATTATCTGTAGCATAATGTTAGTGTGTGGGGATCACTGGTTAGTGGTGGGCCAAAGAGCATGTTTCCATGCTGTATCTCTAAACTAAACTAAACACCCTCAGAGGAGTGTGAACTCGATGATGGAGCAGTCTCTGTGATGCAAGTTGGGACACCTCTAAATGGTAATGCACAGAGATGGACCATAAATGAGGCATGAAACCAAGTATGCTTGTATTTAATGCTGTTGCTTATTGATATAATTTAGAAGCTATTCCAATCACTCTACCAAAATATCGAGTTTGTATCAATATATCATTATCATTTTTTGCATAATATTGCCTGCAACAATGTTGGAATCCTGGCAAAGTTCCACGAGCACTATTAAAGTAAAGACTCGAGGATCTGCTTTTGTAATAAGAGGTAAATGTTAGCTAGGAAAAAAGGGAAACACTCCCATGCCCTTTAATTACTGCTCTGTCCAATGTCCAACTAGAGATCAGAATGGATCGTGAGTTAATATTTCTTCTGAAAGGGCCTAAGGAGATGTATCTCAGGCTCTACTTTGCTTGACATACTCCCTTATTTATTCCATTTGCCTCTGCAAATGACTATTCGTTCCCGATACACATGCTGTGTCCAATTCACTGAATAATACCTGTGTAGGGAGGTACTGCAGATGCTGGTTTATACTGAAGATAGACACAAAATGCTGGAGTAACTCAGTGGGACAGGCAGTATCTCTGGTGAGAAGGAATGGGTGATGTTTTGTTTCGGGCCGAGACCCTTCTTCAGACTTCAGATAATATATATGTTCATCTACTTTCATCAGCCACTTTACATTTGATCAACATTAATCAGCTCATTCAGATATTTTTTCCTAATTGTATCTTACAATGTCCTCCTAGTTACTTAATGTTGACAATGGCTGAACTTGCTTTGCAAACACCAGCATAAGCAGAACATATTTTCACGTTATTCTCCAGTCATCCACTTTTTCCTGGGCTAGCCAAGACAGTAGCAGGCAGTCCTACCATGGAAGGCATTCGAATTGAAAAGCAAAAAACTACAGATGCTAGGAATTTGAAATAATCACCTAAAATAGAGGGCAGAAAACAAACTGCCAGATGTATTTCAGCGGGCCAGGTAGCATTTGTGGGGGGAAATGGACAGGAGACATTTGGGGTCGGAACCCTTCTTCAGTCTGATTTCCTCCAGCAGTTTGTTTTTTTGCTCAAGATTTCAGTATCTGCAGTCTCTTGCGCCTACACAAAGGACTGGGAATCGTTGCCCTGCTAAGTATTTCTAGCATTTAATAGACAATAGACAATAGACAATAGGTGCAGGAGTAGGCCATTTGGCCCTACGAGCCAGTACCGCCATTAAATGTGATCATGACTGATCATTCTCAATCAGTACCCCGTTCCTGCTTTCTCCCCATACCCCCTGACTCCGCTATCCATAAGAGCTCTATCTAGCTCTCTCTTGAATGTATTCAGAGAATTGGCCTCCACTGCCCTCTGAGGCAGAGAATTCCACAGATTCACAACTCTCTGACTGAAAAAGTTTTTCCTCATCTCTGTTCTAAATGGCCTACCCCTTATTCTTAAACTGTGGCCCCTGGTTCTGGACTCCCCCAACATTGGGAACATGCTTCCTGCCTCTAACGTGTCCAACCCCTTAATAATCTTGTACGTTTCGATAAGATCCCCTCTCATCCTTCTAAATTCCAGTGTATACAAGCCTAGTCGCTCCAGTCTTTCAACATATGACAGTCCCGCCATTCCGGGAATTAACCTAGTAAACCTACGCTGCACGCCCTCAATAGCAAGAATATCCTTCCTCAAATTTGGAGACCTTTTATTACGGCAGAATCTGACCCTGTTCTCACACAATTACCACACTGCACTGTTGGAGAACGGCTAATTATATTACTATTAACACTCACTGCTGTGTCCTCGTTGATATATGAAGATTTCCTTTCAAGGCCAGCTTCTATAAAGCACAGGCTGCTGGCAGCAGCAGCTTGTCGCCTCACTTACTTGTCCTACTCTTCAGTTTCAACCTTGACAGTGGGCATCAGCAGTCTAATTAGTTATCGAGGGATGGTAGCTGAGTTCAATGCTTTCTGCACGCACTAGTCATACATACACATGTAATCTGTTATGATGTCTCAAAGCATTGGATGCATGCAATAATTTCTAATCACTGTTGTTATTAGATTTTTGCATAAAAAACCAATGGAAAAAAGCATGAGTTAGGATGCTTGCGTGAAATCTCTGCCTTTTGTCAGATTTTGATACTTTGAAATGGAACAGAGGAGAGACTGGGATTTCAGTAACATGATAGATGCACTTTATTGAGATGTAATTTCTAATCTGAAATGGAGACTCCGCTCTCCTCCCTTTCATTCAATGACCTGCCAGCATTTGAAAGGATTTGCAGCATTGGAGCTATTGCTTGTGATTCTGGTATTGACCATTGTAGGCTCTCAACCCCATCTGACCAAGTGGACCACAGATAGCGCTGGTATCTCTGAGCCATCTTGAATGGGTATTCTGAGACTGGGGCTTGGTGGTTCTCTTGAAATCCATACTGGACCTCCTACCTTTTGAGCCCTTTGTTTATGCAACCCCTTGACTGCCTCAATATTTGACTTACCAGAGAAATCCCCTTTGTCTTACATATAGAAACAGAAAAACATAGAAAATAGGTGCAGGAATAGGCCATTCGACCCTTCGAGCCTGCACCGCCATTCAATATGATCATGGCTGATCATCCAACTCAGTATCCCGTACCTGCCTTCTCTCCATACCCCCTGATCCCTTTAGCCACAAGGGCCACATCTAACTCCCTCTTAAATATAGCCAATGAACTGGCCTCAAATACCTTCTGTGGCAGAGAATTCCACAGATTCACCACTCTCTGTGTGAAAAAAAACTTTCTCATCTCGGTCCTAAAAGACTTCCCCCTTATCCTTAAACTGTGACCCCTTGTTCTGGACTTCCCCAACATCGGGAACAATCTTCCTGCATCTAACCTGTCCAACACCTTAAGAATTTTGTAAGTTTCTATAAGATCCCCCCTCAATCTTCTAAATTCCAGCGAGTACAAGCCGAGTCTATCCAGTCTTTCTTCATATGAAAGTCCTGCCATCCCAGGAATCAATCTGGTGAACCTTCTCTGTACTCCCTCTATGGCAAGAATGTCTTTCCTCAGATTAGGAGACCAAAACTGTACGCAATACTCCAGGTGTGGTCTCACCAATGCCCTGTACAACTGCAGCAGAACCTCCCTGCTCCTATACTCAAATCCCCTCGCTATGAATGCCAACATACCATTCGCTTTCTTCACTGCCTGCTGCACCTGCATGCCTACTTTCAATGACTGGTGTACCACGACACCCAGGTCGCGTTGCATCTCCCCTTCTCCTAATCAGCCACCATTCAGATAATAATATAGCTGCTCTCCACCTCCTCTGCTATCTAAATTGTCTTTTTCTTGCTCAGTTCAGAGGAAACATTTCTCTCTTCACAGGTGCTGACTGACCTGTTATTTATTTTCCAGAATTTCCTGTTTTTATTTTGGGTTCCCAGCATGTTTTGGTTATGTTTGTTCACATGCTACCTTCCCACCTGTTTACATTCACATAACCTACTGGTTTCCTGCCAAAGTCACGTGCGTCACATGATGAAGAAAACTATGGTTCCCTTGTCATTTCTGTGAAGCTGTTCCCTGTTGTCATGGCCTTAAACAGCATTTTCCTATTCCACACGCTCCCCAAATTTCAAGAGAGTAAAAGGGTCAAGAGTGTTTTATTGTCATGTCCCGAAACAGAACAATGAAATTATTACCTGCAACAGCACAACAGATTTGTAAACATATTATTTTGCAAAATCCTCAATAAACAACCAAAAAAATTGTTCAGTATATTTATATATTGTGGCATCAGAGGATGGCAGCATATAGTAGATTTTTGCCTTCACCACATGTGTGGTAATCTGGCTGATTTCAATGGAATGAATGTTGGATGGGTTTTAAAGTGAAACATGATCACCCAGGCAGCGATGATAAAAATATAAAACAGAATTGTTCTGCATAGGTAAACTAAGATGGATCAAATAGTTAACATCATATGTTAACATCATATTTTCTCCGAGATCTTCGGTTTCCTCCCACACTCCAAAGACGTACAGGTATGTAGGTTAATTGACTGGGTAAATGTAAAAAATTGTCCCTAGTGAGTGTAGGATAGTGTTAATGTGCGGGGATCGCTGGGCGGCGCGGACTTGGTGGGCCGAAAAGGCCTGTTTCCGCGCTGTATATATATGATATGATATGATGATAAAGAAGCAACATAAATTAGTGCAACAATGTATAATTGTCAAAGTTTCTGTCCCGATTCTTGAATTATAAGTGAAAGTAGGGGTTTTGTTCGGTATTTCCTCTCACATTTGCATAATTGTCTATCACTGTTCCCTCTGTTAGAAATAGAGTTTTGGATCAAATCAGTACTGGGATTAATTTATCATTGTCAGGTGTACCAAGATATAGTGAAAACTTTGTGTACAATGTGTTTGCTTTTAATACGCTTATTTTCACGCCTGTTCAATACTAATGTAAACTCATCGCAATTCCACCATAGCACTGTTAACATATTTGATAAAACATTCCCCTAATCAATAGCCGAGTAACTGATCAAATTACTAATTGCTTTTCGTGCGATCTTGCTGCGTGAAAATTGCATGATGCAGTTGTCCTACAAAATAATACTTTTTTCACTGGCTGGCCTAACAAAAAGAAATTATTTCTTTTACTTCCTCTCAACCATGAATGTAGAATATCAATCGACGTTTCAACAAGGACTAACGCTTGTTTTCGCTGCAGAGCAGTCACAGCATGTTTAGTAATTGACTGTTTTGTGTTGCCTTTGGCCCTAATGTGTTAAGATGGGGGATGTGTGATTACTTACTTCATTCAGTCATATGTGGTCTATACCCAACCTCCAGCTTCCAAACAGAGCTATTTAAGGAAGGTCATGTCTGTGGATTTGTTGAATTCCAAAGGGACGAATTATGCATTTGGTCCAATTGCAATTACCAATATATTCACCATAAAACACTACAAAAACTCAGTTCCCCAGTTGAAATTCTCTTTATCTCATATTCCATTGGCTCTGTCACAAACTCCTGGGTTCCTCTGCCATTAGTTTGGGGAGTATGTTACTGTTGCCATTACTTAACCTCCATAAATTGCCCCTAGTGTGAAGGGAGTGGTTGAAAATGTGGAATAACATTGAACCATTGTGAATGGGCAATCAATGGCCTGCATGGTTCAGTGGGCTGCAGGGCTTGTTTCCATGCTGTATCTTTCAATAATTCAATACCTCTCTAATCTTATACTCCTTATCTTAAATCAGACAACCATGGGGAAAGGCTTCTTAACATCTGCATTATCTTCTTTTGCTGCACTCATTGTATGACAGGTATATCTATTTTTTAGCCAGAAGACTGATGATGTACAGAAGATTTCATGACCCTAAATAATAGCTATAAGACATATTCATTCCTGTACTTCAATAATCCTGTGACAAAGGACAACGTATCATTTGCCTGACTAATCACTTGTTGCACATGCATGTTGGTTTTCAGTGCTTTGTGCCCAGTAATTTAAAGAATACCCATGTCTTCTGTTTGTGCACCAAAAATGGATAATTTCATACAATTTCATATTATATTTTTCCTACCACATTCAACTTGCATATTTCCTTTTGAAGACTCCAAATACAGCAGGGAAATTAACAATCTGATTAAGTGATACCAGACAACAATCTTGCTCTCAATGTTAGCAAGTTCAAGGAACTGATTGTGTTGGAAGGAACTTCAGATTCCGGTTTAAACCGAAGATAGACACAGAAAGCTAGAGTAACTCAGCGGGTCAGGCAGCATCTTTGGAGAAAAGGAATAGGTGGCATTTCGGGTCGAGAACCTTCGTCAGACTGAGAGTGAGGGGAAAGGGAAATGAGTGATATAAATGGAGATATAGAGAGATATAGAACAAATGAATGAAACTTATGCAAAAAAATAGCAATGAAATTCCTTGACATTTTCAAGGAACTATGTATCTACACTCCTGGATTCCTCTGTTCTACAACAGAGCCCTACCATTCATTGTGCAGGCAATGACCATGTTAGACTTCCCAAAATGCATTACCTCACATTTCTCTGTATTAAATTCTATCAACCATTCCTCATCCCACCTGACCAACCTATCAAGATCCTACTACAATTTTTGACAACCATCTTCACTATCTACAAAACCACCCACTTTTGTGTCATCTGCAAACTTACTAATCATGCCATGCACATTCTCATCCAAATCATTGATATAGATGACAAACAGCAATGGGCCCAGCACCGAACCCTGAGGCACACCACTGGTCACAGGCCTCCAATCTGAAAAAAAAAATCACTTTCTACCATCACCCTTTGCTTCCTTCCATGAACACAATGTTCTATCCATTCATCTATCTCTCCTTGGCTCCCATGCACTCTAACCTTCCAGAGCAGCCTACAGGTGGAATTTTGTTCAATGCCTTGCTGAAATCCATGTCCACAGGTTTGCCCTCATCAACCCTTTTTGGTCACATCATCAAAAAACTCAATCAGATTTCATGTACAAAACCATACTGACTAATCTCCCTAATCAGCCCTTGTCCATCTAAATGCATGTATATCTTATCCCTCAGAATAATCTCTAATACCTTTCTGACTACAGATGTTCAGCTCACTGACCTGTAGTTCCCAGGCTTTTCCCTGTAGCCCTTCTTGAATAGAGGCACAGCATTTGCCACTCTCCAGGCTTCCGCACCTCAACTGTATTTAGTGATGACTCGTAAATCTCAGCCAGGGCACTTACAATTTCCTCTCTAGCTTCCCACAGTGTCCTCAGATATATCTGATTAGGCCTGTTTTCTCACCTGCCCCTTCCCCCCACCCTCCGCCCCTCCCAATCCCCTAATTTCAGTCTAAAAGGAGGGTCCCGACTCAAAATGTCAACCATCCTTTTTCTCCAGAGATGCTATCTGACTGCTGAGTCACTCCAATACTTTGTGTCTATTTTTTTATAAACCAGCATCTGCAAACAGCAAACAATGGTCCGTTTCCTTTATCATTGTTACTTTTTTGCATATCTGTCATTCATTTGTTCTATAGCTCTTTGCTTCATCATCTATATCTCTCATTTCCCTTTCGCTTGACTCTCAGTCTGAAGAAGGGTCTCAACCCGAAACGTCACCCATTCCTTCTCTCCAGAGATGCTGCCTGTCCCGCTGAGTTACTCCAGCTTTTTGCGTCTTTCTTCCGTTTAAACCAGTATCTGCAGTTCCTTCCGACATTTTGTCTGTGGTTCTTTGTTTCTACAAAATGGAAATTCAAATGCTTTTCAGAAGGAAGTTGGCTATAGTCTTTGGAGGGTTAATGATCAACTTAACATGTCACACAACAATTTCAAAATGCACTGTTTATGTGGGTGGCGTTTGTTGAAGTGCCAGAAGAAATCCATCAATGGTATAACCAGAGCTTTCCTAATCCTAAAGACTGCCACATAACAATAGAACTGCCTTTAGGTAGTAGAAACATTTGACAGATAGTACTTTAAAAAAAGACTTCCTGACTGCTGTGCTCTTGTAATTGAAGAAATGGTCATCCTTCAGGGACTGTGTCCATGCATTTTACATTTGATGGTAAAAGCGCTTGCTACTCCATTCACTGGTCTTCAAGTATTCGGATAGATTTAAAGACAAAATGCTGGAGTAACGAAGCGGGACAAGCAGCATCTCTGGAGAGAAGGAATTGGTGACGTTTTTGGGTTGAGACCCTTCAGACACTTCCTACACAAATATATTTAAAGTTGTTCTGGTATTCATTAGGTAAAAAAATACATCTTATAATAGTTTGAAAACATAAGACAAAATGAAGAAGGGTCTCGACCCAAAACGTTACCCATTCCTTCTCTCCAGAGATGCTGCCTGTCCTGCTGAGTTACTCCAGCTTTCCGTGTCTATCTTCCGTTTAAACCAGCATCTGCAGTTCTTTTCGAGACAAAATGAACAGTTCCCGTTTGGGAGTTTTGAGCATTTTGAGTTTGATTCTGGCATGGTTTACAATAGATGTCGTATTTAAATTAAAATGTGTTCCTTAAGTTTGAATCCAGTTTTCAGGAAGTGTTAGGGAAAGGGGGAGATAATAAGATGAAAATGGTTGTCCATTGAATGTTTCCTGCATCTGTTAAGACCAGGGGCAAATGCTTGCTGGGGAATATTCATAGGCTATAAAATTACATGGGGAGGAGATATTTATTAAAATAAGACCCAATCTGAACAATGGCAAAGCAACCTGTTTACAAGTTAACTTTGTAAGGATACTTTAAGGTTATTGGAATCAGTCATCGGGTGTGGAACATTCTGATCAGTACCACTGAGAACAATATATTAATGTCCATGTTCAAGAGAGAGAGAGAGAGAGAGACAGAAAGAGTGTTTTATTGTCATACTAGACCAAGTGGACCTGTTGGGCCCAAACCTCTCCTGCATTGGTGCAGCACCCCCTCCCCCCTCCCCTACCCTCCCCAACTTCCCTCTCCCCCTCCCCTCTCCCCCTCCCCTCTCTCCCTCTCTCCCTCTCTCCCCTCTCCCCTCTCCCCTCTCCCCTCTCCCCTCTCCCCTCTCCCCTCTCCCCTCTCCCCTCTCCCCTCTCCCCTCTCCCCCTCCCCTCTCCCCCTCCCCTCTCCCCCCTCCCCCTCCCCTCTCCACCCTCCCCTCCCCTCCCACTCCCACTCCTCCTCCCCTCCCCCTCACCCCTTCCCCTCCCCCTTCCCCAGCCCCCACTCCATCCCCCTCAACCCCCCTTATCCTCCATCCTCCCTCCACCCCCTCCCTCCTCCCTCCCTAGGAAGTAGATTTAAACTTTAAAGTGTGAATAACTTAAAAACATATAACACCGATTTCAATGAAACTTCTTCCATTAGCACCAAAGGGACAATGGTAAGGTGGGCCTAAAATTGTTGCACTATTGTGTACCATTTTGGCTATAATTCAGGAACAAACAAACAAACAAACGAGAGTTTTAGTATATAGATGTCCCAGATAGAGCAAAGAAATTCTTACTTGCTGCAGCTCAACAGAATATGTAAACATAGCACACTGTAAACAATGTAATAAACAAGAGAGAAAAAAAGTTCAGTGTGTATTTATACACACACTCACAAGAACACACGTACAGTGCCCCCCCATAATGTTTGGGACAAACACTGCTGTGATTTCTACATGGTGAAACCAAAATGTATAAAAATGGCCTTTATTAAAATCTGACAATGTGTACTTCAACTACATGCGATTTTTTTAATTACAAATTTCAAATTGTGGAGTACAGAGGCTAATAATAATAATAATTAATAATAATAATAATAATAATAATAATAATAATAATAATAATAATAATAATAATAATAATAATAATAATAATAATAATAATAATAATAATAATAATAATAATAATAATAATAATAATAATAATAATAATAATAATAATAATAATAATAATAATAATAGTCTATTGTAGTTCAGAGTTTATTTGAGGCTGTAGTGTTTAATAGCCTGATAGCTGTAGGGAAGAAGCTGTTCCTGAACATGGGCGTTACAGTTTAATTGACCATCCTTAAAACCACCATGATGATATCAGGGAAAAATATTAAGTTGCCATCTCATGTATTAACATATCCATAAAGGCATACACCAGCCATTCAATGCACAGTCTACCTGGTCATTTCATATTCTGCTGCTTGTTTATCCAGGGAGTCAGACAAAAGAGACATATTTTGGGTGTCTGGGTTCTGTCTGCAGAACCATTTTGCCATCCATGTGAATTAGTTTGTCCCAGTAAACGTGTTTGAATATTCAGAGGTGGCTTGGCAGCTACAGTGTGCTCCCATTATAAATATTTAAAATTGCAAAGTTACCAGTCTACACTCAAAATGTTAAAGCTAAGTAGATAATTATAGCCATTCACACTGCAGCTAATCTTTTATTGTGTCTGAAAAAAATATTACAAACTCAATGTACTTTGAGTTTGGAATTCTACCTCGAGAATCTCCAAGAGAATGTCTCTAGGTGTCCATCAGGGAATGTTGCCAACTGGCCCATTCCAGACTGCAGGAGTACATGCTGAGGGGCGCACTGAAGCTTGGTGCAGCCAACGCCAAGGCTCTGTGGGGGAGGACCACAGTCTAGCATCCTTCTGCTGCTGGACATTGGGGGGAAGAGTGTGATGGGGACTCCCCTCAAATACAGGAAGGGCTATAACCCAGGGGGCCACATGAGTGGCAAGGGTGCTTGGTATAATGATAATTTGCGAACACTACCAAACATTGCAGTGGTGCAACGGTACAGTTGCTGCCAGGGTTTGATCCTGACCACGGGTGCTGTCCATATGGAGTTTGTAGACAATAGACAATAGGTGCAGGAGTAGGCCATTCGGCCCTTTGAGCCAGCACCACCATTCAATGTGATCATGGCTGATTATTCTCAATCGGTACCCCGTTCCTGCCTTCTCCCCATACCCCTGACTCCGCTATCCTTAAGAGCTCTATCTAGCTCTCTCTTGAATGCATTCAGTGAATTGGCCTCCACTGCCTTCTGAGGCAGAGAATTTCACAGATTTACAACTCTCTGACCGAAAAAGTTGTACCTTCTCCCCGTGACCTGTGCGAGTTTTCTCCAGGATCTCCGGAGATCCCACACTCCAAAGACATACAGGTTTGTAGGTTAATTGGCTTTGTAAATTTGTAAATTGTCCCAAGTGTGTGTAGGATAGCATTAGTGTGCTGGAATCGCTGGTCAGTGCAGACTCGGTGGGCCGAAGTGCCTGTTTCCATGCCGTATATCTCTAACCTAAACTAAACTAAACAAATGAATGCATAGACACTGAGAATGACAGAAGAGTTTTGGCACTATTCTGGTTTTGTATATTTGTTCTATTCTGAATATAGTTTATTATTGGGAAAAAATCTCTTGATGAATAATGACTTTTACATCAACCAGCTTCAGCCTTGAGTGATTTAAGTCACAACAACGCTGAACCATTATTTGGAGCCTCCTATGCTCATTGGTTTGAGATAACACAATCTATATATTAAAATTCTCGTTTGTTTGTTTGTTTGTTCCTGAACCAAAGCCAAATTGGTACACGATAGCGTGACAATTTTAGGCCCACCTTACTCACCGTCGTCCCTTTGGTGGTAATGGAAGAAGTGTAGCGCGTCGATAAAGGCAAGGAGCCAGGTATTTCGGGAAGGTATATTTATTGTATCGTGGGTCTCAGACGGGTCTAGTCTGCCGGAATGGCTTGGCGCCCAAACCTTGTCCTTATATACCTGAGTCCAGGACCACCTCCCGGGACTGGTCCATTCCCGTGCCGAGGGGTCGGTAGTAGTATGGCCCGACCCTTGGGAGCCGCCACAGTAGTTTCATTGAAATCGGTGTTATATTTTTCAAGTTATTCACATTTAAAAGTTTAAATCTATCTCCTAGGGAGGGAGGGGAGTGGAGGGAGGGGGGGAGGGAGTGGGGCAGAGGTAGGGAGTGGGGAGGGGGGAGGGAGAAGGGAGGGAGGAGGAGGGGGAAGAGGGGTGGAGGGGGGAAGGAGGGTGGATAGGGAAAGGGCAGAAAGGGGGGAAGGAGGGGTGAGAGGGGGGTAGAGGAGGGGTAGAGGGGGGAGAAAGGGGGAAAGGGGGAGAAGGGGAAGAGGGGAGAAAGGGAGAGAGGGGGGGAGAAGTGGGGGAGAGGGGGAGGGAAGGGGGAGAGGGTTGGGGGGAAGGGGGAGAGGGGGGAAGGGGAGGGGGAGGGGGGAAGAGAGGGGGAAAGGGGAGAAGGGTGGAGGGAAGGGGGAGAAGGGTGGAGGGAAGGGGGAGGGGGAGAGGGGAGAGGGGTGGGGGGGAAGGGGGAGAGGGGGGAAGGGGGAGAGGGGGGGAAGGGGAGGGGGAAGGGGAGAGGGGGGAGGGAGGAGTGGGGGATGAGGGAGGGAGGGAGTGAGTGGGAGAGGGTGCTGTGCCAATGCAGGAGAGGTTTGGACACAATGGGTCCACTTGGTCTAGTATATACTGAAAATAAAAATAAAAATTTCTCAAGGAGTACATGTCTGCTTGGGGTGTGCAAACCTGTTTAAGTGGCTGACCCCTGAGGACGGGAGTTGCGGGTTTAACTTGCAGCTTCCTGTCCCAGAAGACCACTCACGCAGAGCAGAAACACATGTGTGAAGTGGGAGCTGTTGCAAGATGCAGACCACCACTAAAGAGGAAATTAATTATGGACCCCACAAATAGAAGCAACCTTTACCACCAGGAGAAAGAAGTATAATAACATCTGTTAAAGGCATTACTCTGCTTGTTCTCTTGCTGGCCGTAAAACCCCCCCATAGTTAAACAATTAACGTTGCAGCATTGGAAGGGGTGAAGTGGCACAGAGAAGGTCCAGACCTGTCACCTATGCAATGTCAACTATCCGTTGGAACTCCCTCCAGACAGTTCAATTAATTCAATGATGTTTCAATAGTTCAATGGTTCTTTATTGTCACATGTACCAAGTTATAGAGAAATTATTGTTTTGCATGTGGTCCAGTAAAGTATTACTGTACATAAACACAATCGACTATCGGCCGCTTTGATGACCCTCGGACTATCCTCGATCGGACTTTGCTGGCTTCACCTTGCACTAAATGTTATTCCCTTCTCATTTAATGCAAGTCAAAATGTAGAAACAAGGAACTGAGAATGCTGCTAAATACATGATAGGACACAAAGTACTGGAGTAACAGCAGCTCAGGCAGCATCTCTGGAGAACATAGATAGGGGACGTTTCAGGTCTAGATATAAACATAAACGTAACTGCTGGGTGACTCCAGAACTTTGTGTCCTTTAATGCCTGTCACCAAGCTCCTCTTTGAACAGGATTTAACTTGCTGAGAGGAAAATTAGATTTAATATCAATAAATTTACACATCTAATATCAAGGAAATGTTTTGAAATTAGTCAGTGATAAATCCGAAATGCCATCTGCTATATGAATAATTTGGTGTAAAACCTTTTTTTGATGTTTATTTCCAAATAAAGGTAATGGAGTGACTGTTCTGGCTTACAACAGTAGGCAGCTGTCTGTGTCCCAGACCACACGATTATGACGGCATGATTTTGAGGGTCAGTCTGGGAGTCCAGCTCTCAGCATCTGTCGAGAGGCAGGGCAGCAGGAAGCAATTCCCCATGTATGTGACAAGAACAGCTTGGATAGCACTGAGAACATGATACTGCTCACTGTCTGTTAAACCTGCCTTTTGAACCAAATATTTACAAAAGTCTTTGACACTGTAACAGACCCATTATTGTTTGGAATGTGAAACAATGCATTCCCTTTCCGTGGATAAATCTGTTGTCAGAACTCTTTAATAAAGTCAATTTAGTCATTAAGATACATTTGAATTGGTGTATTTGTCAATTTGCAATAAAAGTTAACATAATTGTTATGTTCTCATCTGTTGACATTTCGCAGATTGCTGATCATTAACCAATTATGTGCCCTTCACATAACAATCAACAGCAAAGCAGTGGCTCTCCAAAGCTCCTTATTTAAAGAACAAAACACTAGGTTATTTCTGAGAGATTTTTGGGACAGGAACCAATTTAAAAAAAAATTTACTTCTTTAGTCATGATCAAGGCTGAGTTTGCTCCTATGAACAGACAAAATATGTTCCTTCATCATTCCATTACCCTGAAGTCTGTGCAAATTAGAATGCTTTCCAGCAATAATTAGTAAATAATTTACCCCTCCCTGCCAGTCGCAAAAATAGCTTGCAATGTTAAGTCAGTGATATTTGTTCACATGCCGGTTATCGGGAAGCTGGAATTGAGTTTCCTACTAGTCTCTTTCCTATAAATAAATAATCTACTGGAATACGGGTCTTCCCATAAATGACAGCAATGAAGAGTAAAATTCTTGCAGGGATCTTAGGAGCTTTTCTTGACGATCGCAAAAATAGATTGCCTATCATCAGAGCCTTTCAACATGATTTGTAAAAAAGGTTTCATTTAACTAAACCACCTGAAATTCTATTGAAGTTTTAGGGTTATCAGATGAGAACCTCCCAGAAGATGATTCATAATGGGCCTCGGTGTAAGAGGTGGAGAAGTGGTCAACAATCACAATTTACACTGATATCTGCATGTGTACATTCGACTGGAGAAGGAATTTCGATAATAGATGATTAAAAAAAAAGTCAGATTCCATGATTATTTAATTTATTCAAGCAGAAGCCCAGGCCCATGAATGGTGACAGAATAGACCAGTAGTCTGATCTTTTGGGCAGAGGGAAGTGAAGTGACTGGAAGAGCTTTGGAAGACTATGAGCAAGCCTGAAATTCCTGGTCTTCCACAATGGCAGAAATTTGGCACACAAATTTGGACTGTGGTGAAAATGAACAGTAATTAATGAGAAGTTGCTTTACATTAGGCCTTCTCAGATAACCAATTTAGTACACACCGTCTGGCCTGTGATCTTGACTTTAATCCTGAGGTGGGACACTTTTAGCCATTGAACCCCAAATAATAAAGTTGATTCAAGACCAAAGTAGAACAAATTCCACTTGTTCTACTCATGTCTGAAGAATAGTCCCGATCCAAAATGTTGGCCATCCATTCCCTCCACAGGTGCTATCAGACCCACTGAGATGTTCCAACACTTTGCAGCATCTGCAGTTCTTTGTGTGTCCAACTTCATGAGTATTCCAGAAGAAGGGTGCCGACCTGAAACATTGTCTGAGGTTGAGAGGTTGGTTATGGAACATATCAACTCCTACCTCACCAAGAACCTGGACCCACCACCTACAATGTACCTACCACCACAATGGAGAAAGCAATTTCATTGCCTCTCCACTCTGCACTGGACCACTTGGACTTTAAAAACACATATGTCAGGCTATGTTCGTGGACTACAGTTTAGCGTTTTACACCATCATCCCCTCAAAGCTGGTTTACCAGGCTCACGGAACAGGATCTTTGTGCATCCTCCTGCAATTGGATCTTCGATTTCCTCATCAACAGAACACAATCCGCATGAATTGGCAGCCGCATTTCCTCCTCGATAACCACCAGCACAGGAGGACCTCAAGGCTGTGTGTTCAGCCTCCTGTTCTACTCACTCAATACCCATGAATGCAACGCTGGACACATTTCTATACCGATCTTCAAATTCGCCAATGACACCACCGTTGTTGGATGCATCACAGGTGATGATGAGTCGGAGTACAGGAGGGGGATCGAACGACCGAAGTTAGTGTCAGAACAACAACCTTGCTCTCAACGCCAGTAAAACCATGGAATTGATTGTTGACTTTAGAAGAGGAAGGCTGAGGATCTACAAGCCAAACCTTCATCAACGGGTCGGTGGTGGAGAATGACAAAAGCTTCCAATTCCTGGGCGCGTATATCTCTGAGGATCTGTCCTGGACCCAGCACAATGACGCAATCATACCAACACCTCTACTTCCTTAGAAGATTGAGGAGATTCAGTATGTCGATGAATACTCTCATGAACCTCTGTCGGTTTACAATAGAGAACATATTGACTGGTTGCATCATGGCCTGGTTCGGCAATTCGAACAACCAGGAGTAAACAAGGTAGCTGAAAGTCGTGGACACTGCCTGGTTCATCACCTGTACTGACCTCCCCACCATCAAAGGAATCTACAGGAGTAAACAAGATTGCTGAAAGTCGTGGACACTGCCCGGTTCATCACCTGTACTGACCTCCCCACCATCAAAGGGATCTACAGGAGTGGCTTCCTCAAAAAGGCAGTCAGCATCATCAAAGACCTATACCACCCTGGCCCGCTCTCATTTCACTCCTGCCATTGGGAAGAAGGTATAGGAGCCTGAAAACTCCTATTGTCCAAGTTCAGGAGCGGCTTGTTCCCAACAACCATCAGGCTATTAAACACTACAACCTCAAATGAGCTTTGTCTTTGCACCATTATTGTGTGTTTATTTTGTTTTATATATTTTGGACTTTTTTGTCGTTTATTATGGTGTTTACAGAGTACTATGTCTACATATCTAAGACAGACACAAAAAGCTGGAGTAACTCAATGGGACAGGCAGCATCTCTGAAGAGAAGGAATGGGTGACGTTCGGGGCGAGATCCTTCTTAAGGTATGTCTACATATCTGTTGTGCAGCTGCAAGTAAGAATTTCACTGTTCTGTTTTGGGATATGTGATATAGAAACATAGAAACATAGAAAATAGGTGCAGGAGGAGGCCATTTGGCCCTTTGAGCCAGCACCGCCATTCATTGTGATCATGGCTGATTGTCCCCAATCAATAAACCCGTGCCTGCCTTCTCCCCATATCCCTTGATTCCACTAGCCCCCTCGAGCTCTATCTAACTCTCTCTTAAATCCATCCAGTGATTTGGCTTCCACTGCCCTCTGTGGCAGAGAATTCCACAAATTCACAACTCTCTGAGTGAAAAAGTTTTTTTCTCACCTCAGTTTGAAATGGCCTCCCCTTTATTCTAAGACTGTGGCCCCTGGTTCTGGACTCGCCAAAATTGGGAACATTTTTCCTGCATCTAGCTTGTCCAGTCCTTTTATAATTTTACTTGTTTCTATAAGACAATAAAACACTTTTGAAATTATTAATGCTTTTTGATGAATTTTAAAACCAGCAAGGTAAATAATTTCAGCCATGATTCTGTTTCTGGTCCCAGCTCAGTTTTGGATTCAGCAAGACATGGCAATGCTAATCCAGCACAGCGCCTGCCACTCTCTCACTCCCAATCATTCTTTAACCTGGAAGACACTACCATCACTTCCACGATCCTTTGCTGCATTCGATGTTTTTGAAAAAATATATATCATTTTCAGCAGCCAAGTCAGCTACTGTCTATTTTTTAATGAATGTTTGTCAGATGATGTGACAGAAAACAGATGTCTGAAAAGAAATACCACATCCCTCAGGTTTTTTTTTCAACAGCACACCAGGGTAATTAGAAGGCAGCCACTTCTCACATCCTGTCGCAAATCCCAAAAAACACTCCTTAATCAAGCTTGTTTTATTTACACTTTTTGACATAAAGTAACTGCAACGGAAGTTGGACTGTAGCAAAACTATTTTAAAATTACCATCTCAAATCACAAACTGTATGCAATAATCTTACTCACCGAGTTTATTCTCTTCAAAACCATAGTTGAATATTTTCACACTGAAGATCTGAGAAGACAATCCATTTCATCCTAGTGTTTCAGTGGAAAGGCTAAGGTGAGCTCAGGGCTGTGATGCATCCATCCAGTCTGCGTGCAATTAAAATGGCAGGTGACCATTACAGAAGCTGTAACACACTTGTGGATCAACTATTCTTCCACCGCTGCATGAGGATTTGAATGTGACAGGCAATGTTGTGAGTTGGGGGCAGCAGAGCTGCTGCCTCCCAACTCCAGTAATCTGGGTCCAATCCTGAACTCCACTGCAAGTTATGCAGAGATTGCACATTCTCCCTTAAGGACCTGTCCTACTAGACGATTTTTTTGGCGACTGCCGGTCACTGTCAAAGTCGTAGCAGATTGCCAAAATTTTCTTTTACCCGACGACAATGACCACGACAATGCCGAGTCAGGTCGAGATTACACCGTCTTCGGAAACATCGCGAAATTCCCACGCTGTCAATGCTTCTACGGCGTCTTAATTTTTGATGAAATCATTAGACAATAGCCAAAAGACAATAGGTGCAGGAGTAGGCCATTCGGCCCTTCGAGCCAGCACCGCCATTCAATGTGATCATGGCTGATCATTCTCAATCAGTACCCCGTTCCTGCTTTCTCCCCATACCCCCTGACTCCGCTATCCTTAAGAGCTCTATCTAGCTCTCTCTTGAATGTATGAATCACTGACAAGTCGGTAAGTACTTGAGAGTTTTGAACTATAACATCTTGTATGGGTTACTTAAAAACCAAGCTTCACTGTAACAAGGCATAAACTAGATTTACTTCCAGTTTACTAATAGCTGTATTAAAAAAAAATTGTTTTTAAAGTGGTTAAGTGGATGTTTGTGAAAAGTGTGTGGGCATTCTTTGAAAATGTACGGGAGATGCATATCTGGTTTCTGGGTTGCATATCTGGTTTGGGAGCCCACTTTAAATGTAATGGCTGATGGCCATAAACATTGCGAAAATTCCCACGCTAACCTGACTGTCAAATTGTCGCCTCCAATCTACCTGTCAAATGTCCTAACGGTAAATAAATTGGTTAAACACAAGCATTTTATGGTATTTTGAAATGACTTTACTTATTTTAATATAATGTGCTTCTAAATGCATTTAAGATAACCTAGCAAATCTGGGGACAGCATGCGACAGCGGCTGCAATAAGTAACGATACCTGGCAACAAGCCAGCTGTCGCCAAGAAATTTCACTCCGGATGATTTCTCAGTGACGTGCTGAGATCCACTACGATTCTTGGAAGACTCCTCACGATCATGCCCACGACACCCCGGCGAACTGTTGGCGACAGCCTAGTAGCCGGCAGTCGCCTTAAAATCGCCTAAAGTGGGACAGGCCCTTTAGTTTAATTTAGAGATACAGCGCGGAAACATTGTTCATTCAAGCAAAAAAAATAATTGAACTATCTTGAATGATGAAATTGTGTATTTCCAATAGTCCTCATGTTCGCAATTAACCCGAAATATATCTAAATTTTTAAAAAGCCAGTTGAAATGATTAATGCCCTCTGATTAATGGATAAAGTATGTATATATATGATATGACTATATGGTATGTGTCTGAAAGCATGCAGACACAATGGGCAGATAACAAGCCACAGCAGGTCTGAAGTCATGCTCATCTCATCTGAAAGGGGCAGAGAAAGGCAAATTTGTGGAGGACGGAAAAGCAAATGAAATGGTAGATTTCAATCACAGGAAATGGAACTCATGCGAGAGGCGTTTTACTGGATTCCATCCCTTCCGATGCAGCCTGAGGGTGCGGCTATTGAATGAGGAGCAGAGAGCAAAAGAACAAGTGTTGGCAGATTCCTGCACACATCATCTCTCTCTGGAATTGTATAATGCAGGCTGCAGCGTGCCACATGGTGAGGCTAAAGGGTTCAGCTGCCGGTGCATTTTCTACATAATCACCATACTTCCCTCCTTGGGTGACAAGCACTCACCATTTTCTGGCTCCTCTGCTGGCATGTGCTTTTCTTCCATATGTCATGATTCAAGCTGTTTTGAGTAAAACATAATTAATGTTCATAAGTTCTTTGAACAGAATTTGGCCATCCGTTCCATCAAATCTACTCCGTCATTCAATCATGGCTGATCTATCTTTCCCTCTCAACCCCATTCTCCTGCTTTCTCCCCATAACCCCTGACACCCTCACTAATCACAAAATTGGCTTCAGATCTCAAATTTAAAAAAAAAAACTAATTTTATGTTGGAATTATCAATATTTTGTGCATGCATTTGACATTTCTAATTAACGAACATGAATACATTAACAAAATCTTCCATAAGTATTCTGATCTTGTTGTGCTCAAGCTGAGCCTGCCATTATATTTGGAAAATCAACCTCTTTTTTTTGCTCCCATCATGGGAAGGAAAACACTTGTATACCTTATGCCTGAGGGGAGAAGAGGGAATGGAAGCCCGAGGTATAAATGGAGTCAATGGAAGGGAGGTTGGTTTGTGTGATGGTTTGAGCTGCGTCCACAATTCACTGCAATTTCTTGCGGTCTTGGATGGAGCTGTTCCCAAACCAAGCTGTGATACACCCTGATTAAATGCTTTCTATGGAGCACCTGTAGAGGTTGGTGAGAGTTGTAGGGAACATGCCGAACTTCCTAAGCCTTCTGAGGAAGTTGAGGCGTGGTGTGCTTTCTTGGTTGTTGCTTCAATATGGGTGGTCCAGGAGAAGTTGTGGGTGATATTGACTCCTAGGAATTTGAAGTTTTCAACCATCTCTACTTTGACGCCGTCAATGCAAACTGGGGTATGTGCACCGCTTCGCTTCCTGGAGTTGATCACTATCCCCTTTGTCGTGCTGACATTGAGAGAAAGGATGTTCTCTCGACACCAGGACACATGGTTCTCGATCTCCGACCTGTACTCTTCTTCAAAAAACGTTTCTGTTTTTCTTCAGAAAGCCTTCATTGTGCTTGAATGGGAGAGCCCCTTATAGGAGTCTCACATAGAAATGTCCAGGTGTTCCAAGTTAGTATAATTTTCCTCGTCACGCGATACCTTGATAAACCAAAGAAAGCAGCTGTTTTCAGTGAAGACCTTTCCCAGTTAGAGTGAATACTTTATGCTGAAGCATAGTGTGTTTTCCTTGTGAAGGGAAAAATTGAAATGAATAATGTCAAGTTCAGTTTATGTTAATTTAGTTTAGAGATACAGCGCAGAAGCAGCCCCTTCACCCACTGAGTCCACGCCAACCAGCATTTCCTGTACATTAACACTACCCTACACACACTAGGGACAATTTTACATTTAGACCAAGCCAATTACCTACAAACATGTACGTCTTTGGACGATGGGAAGAAACCGAAGATCTCGGAGAAAACACACGCAGGTCATGGGGAGAACGTACAAACTCCGTATAGACAGCACCCTTAGTCAGGATCAGACCCGGGACTCTGGTGTTGTCAGACAGCAACTCTACTGCTGCACCACCCAACGAATCAGTTTATCTTTAAGGGATAATATTCATGTTAGTTTTGCATCAGGTGAATTGAAGTGTTAATTTAATGTAAAGTTGAGTTTTTATTTGCTTGTCTCAAAACAAACATTGATTTCCCCTGTCGGGCTACTATCATCGAGAGGAACAAATGTAATTTATGCATCTCAGGAGGAATGCTGGCCGAACATTTGAAGCTCTGGAACCTTAGGACATGGAATTATCAAGTGACCACATATACATTTGCATTGATAATGTGTTTTAATACTCTCTCTTTTTTTAAAACATTATTTCATATTTAATCTAGAATGAACTGAGATTAAATTTAATTAAACTTTTAATTAAGCTTGAAATTAAATTTGCTGATGATATCAAATTGGTTGATATCAAGAAGATTACTACAAACTAAAAGACGTTAAAAGTTGCAGACTAAGGATATGACTGGCAAGTGAATATCAACATAGATAATGAGGTCACATAATAGTTGGAAACTTAGTGTCTAGATGGAATGAAGTTGCAAAAGGATTATTAAATGTAAACATACAAAGCACTAATGTAATAAGACAAATTAACAAGGTTATGAAAATGTAAACCAATTACTGGAATTTTTTTTACAGCCATTTTTGAAAAATAGAGATATTATCATGCAAGGAACAAAGGCTGAAATGATAATATCTGTAATTATCAAATGATAATACTTTATTGCCACATGTACCTAAGTACAGTGAAATGCTTTATCTTACATTCAACCCAGTAAAATCATGTAACAGACTTCACCTAGGCAGTACACAAGTGTCGCCACGTTTTGGGGCCGACAGAGTTATAAATGTCCTAAATAGGATAGAGAGGCAACAAGGATAATGAAGAGAGGGTTTCAATTATAATAGCAGGAATGTGAGGGTATACACATCAGGAAAGGATGTACAGGCTGAATTTGTTTGTCTATAAAACGAATACAGAAAGGTGGCTTCATAGAAGTCTGAAATTATGACAGGATTTTTCGAAAGAGTAGGCTACAAGAACCAGGTGCAATAAATTTTTTGTGAGGAAGAATAAAACTTCAACTTTCAATTATCAGCAAGAAATCAGAGTCAATACGTTTGGTACCATAAGAAAGTGGTTGAGGTGAGCAGAATAGATGCCTTTAAAGGAAGCTAGATAAGTAAGGGGGGGGGGGGGAGAACGGAAAGCACTGGTATGCTGATAAATTTAGATTAAGATGAATGAAGGAAGATGGGTACAATGTAAACATCAACTTTCTCACCACTACTACAATCAGCCTGAAGAAAGGGTCCTGGCCTGTGTGACCTCACCTACGCATGTTCTCTAGAGATGCTTCCTGACCAACTGGGTTTCCGCAGCACTTTAGTGTCTTTTTTAAAGACTTAGTTAGTGGTGAGTAAATTTAAAAAAAATATGCTGCATGAACTTTTTACTGAACATCAAAAACAGCCCATAAATCAATCAATTCTACATGTTCCGATTACCTGCGTTACCTGGGGTGAATAACAAAGTACGTCACCGTCACTTTTAATCATCTTGAGAGTGCATTTGAAAAAGGCTCTCTAACAGAGTTAAAGACCAGAAGATTTTGGTTTGTGTTGTTTAGATTTCCCCATCTAATTTTCTGCCTATTTTGCAGTGTTCCTCCTGAGCATGAGGGCTCAAAACATTAATGTGTTCCATTGCATCATCACTGTCTTTACTTTATTTTACTTTAGACTTTACTTTAGACTTTAGAGATACAGTGTGGAAACAGACCCTCGGCCCCTTAAGTCTAAGCCAACCAATGATCATCCCGCACACTGGCACGATCATACCACATTAGGGACAATTTACAATTTTACAGAAGCAACTAACTTACAAACCTGTATGTCTTTGGAGTGTGGAGGAAACCAGAGCACCTGGAGCAAACCCATGTGGTCACAGGGAGAACGTACAAGCTCCGTACAGACATCACCCATAGTCAGGGTCGAGCCCGGATGTGTGACACTGTAAGGTAGCAGCTCTACCGCTGCACCAAAATGCCACTTCATGTCTGAGGTTAAATAGTCAATGGATAATTAAGGTACTATCTTAAAACTGGTCACAGATTCTAGAACCAGAGGGCATAGCCTCAGCATACAAGGGCAAAGGAGGTGAGGCGCAATTTCTTTAGTCAAGGGTTGGTGAATCTGTGGAATACATTGCCACAGACGATTGTGGAGGCCGAGTCATCGGGTATTTTTAAAGTGGAGTTTGACAGGTGATTGATTAGCAAGGGTGTCAAATGTTATGGGGAGAAAGCATTAGAATGGGGTTGAGAGGGAAAGATAGATCATCAATGTTGGAATGGCCTAATTCTGCTCCTATGACTTATGAACATGGAACGCAGCTTCTGGTGCTTCCCCGGGAGTGCCAAATTGGTTCTGAAATGGTGACAGACGTGTGTACATATTTCTCACATACCACACCAGTTGGCACATTGGGAAGGATTTCAGGGAGTGGTTTGCGAACACCCAGCAGAAATATGTAAAGCAAGCAGAATGTGACATCAATTGGTATGCAAGGTTTACTGCATGATTGAACACGTGTCAAACTCACACAGCTGATCTCGTGTACAGCAGTACCAATGTCATTTCAAAGGATCATCTAAAACATACAGGCTAGCTGTTGAGGAATCACTGTTGCCTTTTGCTTAAGTTCAACAAGTATTTTGCCCTATTTAATCTTTACTAAAGTTGTGGGTTTACACAGAGTAGTGCACCAGGAGCCAAAGCATTTGTCTTATTTCTAAGACCTGTCAGAAACAGTTGCTCCCTGCAGCAACCAATACCCCCTTACTCTTTCTCTTTTCCCTGTGTGCCCCCTAACCTGGTATGCACCAATTTGTTTCAATATCTGCAACCTTCCCATACATCCTGCTCCTTTCCCCTCCTTTGTCCACTCATCTCCCATCCCCTGGCCTCTCATTTCCCTGTTTTGCATTCCGCTCTGATCACTTCCATCTATATCCCTTCCTTTGGCTTAACATTTCACTCCTTTCTCACCTTATACCCGTTGTCAGTCTTTTACCTCTATCCTTTGTCATTTACTCAAGCCATCTGCCTATTAAATGCCACCCCACTTGTATCCATCTCTTTTTTCCAACACCCCCCCCCCCCCCCATTACTATTGGTCTGAAGACAGGTCCTCACCTGCAATATCATCTGTCCATTTTCTCCACAGATCTTGTCTGTACTGCTGAGTTCCTCCAGCACTTTGTGTTTTAATAAACAGATGTTCCTGGTCATAGACAGAGGAGCCGATGCTCCACTTGGAGTGCAGACTGATAGGGAGATTATCAGAGCTCATTCAGGGTGGCACAGACAGTTATAAGTGTGGGAGGTGGAAGTGGGAAGAAGAGCTCTCAGGTAACTCAAGGGCCTTCATGGAGCAATACTTGCAAATGATTGCAGTGAAGCACATGGTTTTAAGCATCAACACTTCAGTCAGGATATTTTCAGTGGAGTATATTTCAGACCCCAGCTTCAACTCCTATATCAGATCAGGGTGAGAACTGTTTTACCAGTGGCTACCGAGAACAGCTTGACTCTGAATGTTGGCCTGTCTTCCAAGTGGAATTGGGAGTTAGAGTCATAGAGTGATACAGTGTGGAAAAAGGCCCTTCAGCCCAACTTGCCCACACCGGCCAACATGTCCGAGCTACTCTAGTCCCACCTGCCTGTGCTTGGTCTATATCCCTCCAAACTTGCCCTATCCATGTACCTGTCTAACTGCTTCTTAAACATTGGGATAGTCCCAGCCTCAACTACCTCCTCTGGCAGCTTGTTCCATACACCCACCACCCTTTGTGTGAAAAGGCACCCTTTGCGGTATATTTGCAACATATGCCAATCCCGGGCACACTCAGTTAAACCAAAGCTGAATATTATTTTTTTCATTAATCTTGCCTGTGAGATCAGAGATTTGTATGGATGGCAAGTTTCCTAATAGTGAAAGGTGTTTTTGACTGTGCTTGCTTTACCTCATGTGTTTCAGATGTCAGCTCGGCTATGTTACAATGAAAGTGGGATAACTCAAAACTTGCATGAAAGGGTGATTAATGATTGGTGTGGAGTCAATGAGCTGAAGGACCTGTTTCCTTGCTGCATGACTCTATGAAATCTATGGGACAACAGCTTTGAAGACATGGGCAGCATGTTATTACTGCAGCAAGAGTGAATGGTCTTCCTAATGTAGGGGCCTTTACTTCCAAATGTGTGAGTTCTAAGCTACTCTGTTTAAAAGTTGGAATATATCTGACAGGGAAGTCAAGATAAAGTGTGAAACAGTAAAAAAGGAGTGCCATGTGGCTTCTTTCATAAGGAACACCACACCATCACAGCCACATGTTATATCTATCTACATGATGGAGCCCAGCCCAGGTGACTCTTTGTGTGCTAGTCACAGAAGTGGAGAAGCACAGATTACAATTGCTCCACACATTTAAATCTCTACTCTGACAGCACTAATCATAGTTCCCTTATCATGTATCTGTACACTGTGAATGGCTCAATTGTAATCGTGTATTGTCTTTCTGTTGACTGGTTTGCATGCAACACAAGCTTTTCGCTGTACCTCGGTACACGTGACAATAAACTAAACTGAAACTGAAACTGAACTGAAACTGATCTAATTGAATTGAATTAAATTGAATTGAATAAATTTTATTAGGCAAGTATGTATACATACAAGGAATTTGCCTTGGTGCTTTGCTTGCAAGTAACAACACGGCATACAGTAAACAATTAAGAATAAAACATTATAATTTAAACATTTGAAGAGTGAAATAAAATACCAGAGCAAAAGGAGCTACAGACTTTTGGTTGTTGAGTAGAGCTACTGTTCGTGGGAAAAAAAGCTGTTTTTACTTCTTTGACAGTCCAGAGACAGTTGCCTTCCAGAGGGAAGTGCTTCAAAGAGTTTGTGGTCAGGGTAAGAGGGGTCAGAGATGATCTTACCCACTCACTTCCTGGCCCTTACAGTGGCACTCCAAAGACGTACAGGTATGTAGGTTAATTGGCTGGGTAAATGTAAAAATTGTCCCTAGTGGGTGTAGGATAGTGTTAATGTACGGGGATCGCTGGGCGGCACGGACTTGGTGGGCCGAAAAGGCCTGTTTCCGGCTGTATATATATGATATGATATGATACAGTTCGTCAATGGGGGGAAGGTTGCAGCCAACAACCTTCTCAGTTGATGGAACGATGCGCTGCAGCCTCTGGATGTCGTGCTTGGTGGCTGAGCCAAACCAGACCATGATGGAGAAGGTGAGGACAGACTCTACAAAGGCAATATAAAACTGAACCATCATTGCCTGTGGCAGATTGTGTTTTCTCAGCTACCGCAGGAAGTACATCCTCTGTTGGGCCTTTTTGACTGTGGAGTCGAGGGGCAGCGGGTGCGAGATGTGCTTTCCCAGCCTCACATGCTGCTTCCTGTCTGTCAGGAAGTTGGTGATTCACTGGTGACAGAGGGGTTCAGGCACATTCAACTGGGAGAGTTTGGAGTGTAGTAGCTCTGGCACAATGGTGTTGAATGCAGAGCTAAAATCCACAAACAAAATCCTTGCATAGGTCCCCTGGCAGTCTAGGTGCTGGAGGATGAAGTGCAGGCCTAGGTTGAATGCGTCATCCATTGATCTATTGGCCCGGTATGCAAACTGCAAGGGGTCCAGCAGGGGGTTTGTGATATTTTTCAGGTGGGCCAGCACAAGTCTTTCAAGGGTCTTACGGCTAATATCCAATCATCCTGCTAAGGGGGAATTTAACACATACCTCTGAATATGTATAGGAAGGAACTATAGATGCTGGTTTAACCCGAAGATACACACAAAAAGCTGGAGTACACATGTTGTATGTTGGAGTACATATGCTGTACACAGATAATTTTATTAGCAGCTAATAATGGCCAGTTTCCTTTATCATCGTTACTTTTTTGCATATCTTTTATTCATTGTTCTTTATCTCTCTACATCTCTGTCTATATTTCTCATTTCCCTTATCCCTAACCAGTCTGAAGAAGGGTCTAGACCCGAAACATCACCCATTCCTTCTCTCCAGAGCTGCTGCCTGTCCTGCTGAATTACTCCAGCTTTTTGTGTTACACTATTTCTATGTTATCCCACTTTCTCAACCATTCCCTACACACACCTTTACGATGTGGGAAGAAACCCACATGGTCACATGGTCATGGTCATATGCAGACTCCACACAGACAGCGCTCAGGTCAGGTTCGAACCCGGGTCTCTGGCGCTGTGAGGCAGCAGCTCTACCAGCTGTGCCACGGCACCACCTCATTCTCATGACGTCCGTCCAGCAGGAAAGGAACACAAGAATGGCAAGTGTCTCACACCACCTATTATGGTAACATTGATTTCTATTCTGTCTGGGAAAAGGGCAGCAGGAGTAACTAAACCGCTCACCACATTAGATTCACCCATGGATAATGTTTTATGCTTTATTCTTAATTGTTTACTGTATGTTCGTGTTGTTACTTGCGAGCGGGGCACCAAGGCATATTCCTTGTATGTGTACACACTTGGCCAATAAACTTATTCATTCATTCATTCATAACCTAACAAGATATTGGCCGAACAAGATATTCTTGAAAGAATCTCTTAACATCCCATCGCAACTGTAGAGTCTTCCACTCTTTTTAAGAATTTTTATGATTAGTTTAGTTTAAAGATACAGCGCGGAAACAGGCCCTTCGGCCCACCGAGTCTGTGCCAACCGGCGATCCCCAAACACTAACACTATCCTACACGCTAGGGACCATTTACAATTTTTACCGAAGCCATTTAACCTACAAGCTGTATGGCTATGGAGTGTGGGAGGAAACTGGAGCTCCCGGTGAAAACCCACGCAGGTCCAGGGGAGAACGTACAAACTCAGTACAGAGAGCACCCGTGGTCAGGATCGAACCCGGGTTTCTGGTGCTGTAAGGCAGCAACTCTCCATCTCTAGAGCTGCTGCCATGCTGCCCTGAAGGCACTGTGAATATCACGGGCCTTGATGATGCAGCAAGGATCTCAATCGTTGTGATTACCCCACTCCTGTCACTACTTCACCTTCAGTATCCTTTTTTATGCCATAAAGGAACTTGTATACTTCCTGTCACTCTTCCCAGCCATCCAAGGACACCACACTTCATCACTGCCCCTTATGACTAAATTGTCATTGACAATTGGTTGAGATCTCCAAATCGATCAGGCCTTTCCTCCAGCAACTTACACTTGTAGGATTTAATCCTCACTTGCCACTTGCCAACGTCTTTGCAATGTTATAATCCCTAAATAAGGTAACCTGTAATTATTAATCACCTTCACTTTTTTTTCTCTTCTAACAACTCTTTCTGGTATCCTTTCATATCTGACCCTAATAATAATACTCTATGTGTGAGCCTTAATAATGTTTATAGCAGAACACAAAATACTGGAGTAATTCAGTGGGTCAGGCAGCATCTGTGAATGAAAGCTAAGTCAGAAGAAGGGTCCTGATCTGAAACATCGCCTCTTCATTTCCTCCACAGATGCTGCCTCACCCATTGAGTTCCTCCAGCACTTTGTATTTTGCACGATTCCGGCATCTGCAGTTCCTTGTATCTCCAATGTTTGTAGCTGACCATTTGACTGCAGGAGGGATCACTTTCAGGTGTCAGGGGTTATGGGGAGAAGGCAGGAGAATGGGATTAAGAGGGAAAGATAAATCAGCCATGATTGAATGGCGTAGACTTGGTGGGCCAAATGGCCTAATTCTGCTCCAATCACTTATGAACTTATGAACTTATAATACAACATACCCTTGATTGTTCAGAAATGGCTGCTTATTTTAAAGTTGTTTCAACATTTAATCTAGAGCCCCTCTGCTCATAGATTATTGCAGATCAGCTGAGATGGCAATATTAATAGTGGGTCCATTAAGGTAACATACACTATCTAGAACATAAGTAAAGCAGCTTCAATCATTCTGCCCCAACCACATTTATATTGGTAATGCCAGCACAACTCCACTGGGAGCTCAATTTACAAGTATATCATCGGGATAATGTTTCTCTATTATTTCACATGATTAGTAATGTTATCACACCAATGCCAGTTAAAGGGATATCATTTTGAAAGAGGTTTTTGTTTGAAGAGAAAAAATAATAATTTTGCAACAAAGTAATATGATCTTCAACTGACACAGTTTAATAATGAAATGTGATTTGTATGAAAACATATTTTCATGTAGATTCTGCTCTTTTCATATCATATATCATATATCATATATATACAGCCGGAAACAAGCCTTTTCGGCCCTCCAAGTCCGTGCCGCCCAGCGATCCCCGCACATTAACACTATCCTACACCCACTAGGGACAATTTTTTTTTTTTACATTTACCCAGCCAATTAACCTACATACCTGTACGTCTTTGGAGTGTGGGAGGAAACCGAAGATCTCAGAGAAAACCCACGCAGGTCACGGGGAGAACGTACAAACTCCTTACAGTGCAGCACCCGTAGTCAGGATCGAACCTGAGTCTCCGGCGCTGCATTCGCTGTAAAGCAGCAACTCTACCGCTGCGCCACCGTGCCGCCCTTTTTTTAAAACATGTTAACCCTTTGATGTTGTAACATGAATCCAGTTCTTTAGCAGCGCAAATATTGATGACAAAGTTCATTGATTTGTTCACCCAGCACATAATAAACAAAAGGTCACGAGAAATACGCGAGGATAATGAATGAGAAAGATAATTTCTGCTGCATTATCATGAATGTTCAACCCACCAACTACATCCAACAGCAAAACAACAGTAAAAGCAAAATAAAAATTATTAGTTGTACAATAAGGAACTGCAGATGCAGCTTTACACTGCAGATAGACAGAAAATACTGGAGTAACTCAGCAGGTCAAGCTGCATCTCTGGAAAGAAGAAATGCGTGATGTTTTGGATCGGAACCCTTCTTCAGACTAGAATTATTTGTTTTGATACAGTAATAATGAGCACAAAGTTGAAAGGTTACACAATTCTTTTCTTGTAATGATTATAAAATCCAACATGATCGAGAAATAAAGATTTTGCTCTCAGCCCAGTGGCAATCACTGACTCAGAGCTTTGCAATGACTACAAATCAATAACCAGATCACTGCCATGTGCTGAAAGGGTCACTTTCTCCACAGACACTGGCATAATGATAGGATGACACACTGAGGCTAAAGAGGAGGCACTCGAGACCCCAAATGTGACCATGGGCAGTATGTTTGTGTTCTGATCGTTCAATATGATACCAAATTTAGCAACATAGAACATAGAACAGTATTGCACAGGAACAACCCTTTCAGCCCAGAATGTTCATGCCAAACATGATACCAAGTCAAAATAATCTCCTCTGTCTGTCCATGATCCATAACAGGCAATGTTATCAGGCAACTGAATCATCCTACCACAACTAGAGAGCAGTCTTGAACTACTATCTACCACATTGGTGACCCTTGGATTATCTTTGGTCGGACCTTACTGGCTTTACCTTTATTAAACGTTATTCCCTTCCCTGACATCAGTCTGAAGAAGGGTCTCGACCCGAAACGTCACCCATTCCTTCTCTCCAGAGATACTGCCTGACCTGCTGAGTTACTCCAGCATTTTGTGATACCCTTATCATGTATCTACACACAGTAAATGGCTCGATTGTAATCATGTATTGTCTTTCCGCTGATTACTTCGCACGCAACAAAAGCTTTCACTGTACCTTGGTACACATGACAATAGACTAAACTGAACTGAACTAACCCTCCATTCCCTGCATAATTCAAGAATTTATCCAAAATCACTTAAATGTCATTGTCGTATCTGCCTCCACGACCATCCCTGGCAGTGTATTCCAGCACCCACCACTCTGTGTAAAGAACCTGCCCCACAAATCACTGGTGCTGACCTCCTTACAATTGAAGGGATCTCTCAGAGACACTACTTCAAAAAGGCAGCCAGCATCAAGAACCCACATCACTCTGGCCACGCTCTCATTTTACTCTTGCCATCAGGAAGAAGGCATAGGAATCTAAAAACTGTGACCTCCTGGTTCAGGAACAGCTTCTTCCCAACAACCATCAGGTTATTGAACACTACAAACACCAACTAAACTTTGAACCACAAACTGTTTTGGTTGAGCAAGAGACTTTGGGCTTTTTGTTTATTTTGCACGAGATTGGATTTTTTAACTTTATTGAACTTTTTTTGTTTGATTGTTATGTTATCTGTTGAGTACTGTGTTTACATACATGGTATGGTGTGGAAATTAGAATGTAATTGTTCCATTTCGGTACACATGACAATTAAACGATTGCCACTCTTAAATGTTGCCCACTCACATTCTAAATTGCCACCCTGGGAGAAGCTTCTGCCTGCCTAGAATAAAAACAGGAAATGCAGGGAAAGGCGGCACGATGGCGCAGTGGTAGAGTTGCTCAGCGCCAAAGACCCAGGTTTGGTCCCGACTATGGGTGCTGTCTGTATAGAGTTTGTACGTTCTCCTCATGATTGCATGGGTTTTCTCCAAGATCTTCGTTTTCCTCCCACACTCCAAAGACGTACAGGTATGTCCCGCCCGCTCCCCTGACATCAGTCTGAAGAAGGGTCTCGACCCGAAACGTCACCCATTCCATCTCTCCTGAGATGCTGCCTGACCTGCTGAGTTACTCCAGCTTTTCGTGATACCTCCTTTTGTAACTCGGTCTCTCGTGATTTTCACCCAAGTTCTTTGATTTTTCTTCCCATCCCCCTTCCCTGTAACTTAAAATAGGTATTATAGAGTCATTGAGTCAGTGTGAAAACAAGCCCTTCAGCCCAACCTGCCCACACCGACCAACATGTCCCATCTACACTTATCCTACCTGCCGGCATTTGGCCCGTATCCCTCTAAACCTGTCCTATGTACCTGTCCAAATGTTTCTTTAATGTTGCAATAGTACCTGCCTCAACTATCTCTTCTGGCAACTCGTTCCATGCATCTTTTTAAGGCGGGATTTGACATATTGGGCCAAAATCAGGCAGATGGGACTAGTGTAGCTGGGACATGTTGGCCGGTGTGGACAAGTTGGGCCGATGGGGCTGTTTCCACACTGTATCACTCTATGACTCTATGACTCTATCTGGAACCACTTGTGGCTCCAGTCATGTTTTATTGTCCATGCAATACCTTGATGGGGGTGACTCCCTATTCAAGGAAATCTATGTTGTTGTATCCTATGTTATGGTAGTTTATCCCTGGAATAAAATCTCTTGAGGCAGCTACTGACAACCCCTGTGGGTGTACATTCACCACACAGAGCACATGTGTACAAATGTAAATGCCCTCACTATCACCCTAAAAGAAAGTGAGAATGTAGTAAAATGCTATCAATATCCAGATAAAGATAGTGAATGTAATATTTTTTCAATACAGTCGAGCACCCACAGAGTAGTTTGTGCTGGCAGGTATCCACTTTGATTGTATTAATATAATAACTATCCTAAGAGAATCATATTTACCTTGATGCTGTGTGGAGTTCACAGTTTGAACATTTTACACTGCAAATGAAAGCTGCCTATACACAATGAGTGTGACCTCCTGTGACAATGTGAATGATACAATGGGCAACAACAGATCCCAGCTGGCTAAGAGTATACAGCAGGATTATAGCATTTGATAATGATACATTCAACCACAATGATCTTTCACAAATCAATCTTGAGAGTCACTGATCTACGATACAATATGATACGATAAAACTTTATCGTGTATAAATGGTTTCTATGGCTTGCTTTATGCCATCAACTGGCCACTCTGTTCAAATCAAAGCCATATTGTTGGATAGATGTTTTTGGCAATAGATTTATGGATATTTGCCAACAAAGACGGCACGGTGGCGCAGTGGTAGAATTGCTGCCTTCCAGCACTTGCAGCGCCAGAGACCCAGGTTCGATCTCGACTACGGGTGCTGTCTGTACGGAGTTTGTACGTTCTCCCCGTGACCACATGGGTTTTCTCCGGGATCTTCGGTTTCCTCACACATTCCAAAGATGTACGGGTTTTAATGTTAATTGGCTTAATATAAATGTAAAATCGTCCCTAGCCCTTGTTTAGGATGGTGTAAATGTGTGGGGATTGCTGGTCGATGCGGACTTGGTGGGGCGAAGGGCATGTTCCCACACTAGCTCTAAACTAAACTAAACTTTAAATCCAAAGCATTGGGGATAAGTTTTATCCTTGCTGCTTTTAAGGGAAGAAAACAATGCAAGGTTAGTACTGGAAGGTTTTGTTGATGTGAAATATCAACTGTGATTTTCTTGAATGACGAGCAGGCTCAAGGAGCTGAATAAAACACTCTTCTATTTATTTTGTTCTTCTGGTTGTACACTTAATCTGATGGGTGACACCCAGAAAACACCCATTTTGGAGGATGATGTGGGTGGAATAGGCAAGTTATGGTGCTGTGCTTAAACCAAAATACCTAATCTATCATAATTGGAAATTAAAAGCGGACTGATTCTATAACATACCCGACAAAATATTCTGACCTTCTACTTCCCTGTCTGTTCCCCATAGCTTTGACATCTCCATTGTGCAAAACTCTACTTTTAAATACGTACATACAAAAATTCAGTTTTCACGACTATTTGGACTGGAGACCTCCAAAGACTCATGATCCTTCTTAAACATGCGACCAATGTATGAGGGAGTGACTATCATGATCTAGTCCGCTCATGCCCCTCATAACATTTTAACAGAACTATCAATGACAGAGTGTGAGAGGCTATTTTTGAAAGGTCCTAATTATATCCCAAACAAGAGTCTAATGCAACTGTTACTAAAAACAGCCACAAAATGCCTGTTTTTTGTATGTCTGCAAGTAGAGACAGGCCTGAAATTGTCCACACCTCGTTTGAATAAATTCAGCAAATATCAGGCTCCAATCAGCAACTCCAACAAAATTTGGTGGTCTGCACTTTTTCATGTCAATACTTTGCAGGTAAATCCTGAGAGATTTGTCAATTGGAAGGTGATTAAGAGGAGGTATGGCATGTTATTGTACGATACTTTATTTGTTATATGTACCAAGGTAGAGTGAAATTCATTTTTGCATACAGTTCAGAACAACTATCATATTCACAAAATGCTGGAGTAACTCAGCAGGTCAGGTAGCATCTCGGGAGAGAAGGAATGGGTGACGTTTCGGGTCGAGACCCTTCTTCAGACCCGAAACGTCTCGACCCGAAACGTCACCCATTCCTTCTCTCCTGAGATGCTGCCTGACCTGCTGAGTTACTCCAGCATTTTGTGAATAAATACCTTCGATTTGTACCAGCATCTGTAGTTATTTTCTTACAGAACAAGTGTCATTATACATAAGCACATAGATACTCTTCAGTCTGAAGAGGGGCTCCAACCCGAAACATCATCCAATCTCTTTCTCCAGACCAGTCTGAAGAAGGGTCCTGACCCGAAAAGTCACCTACCCTTTTTCTCCAGAGATGCTACCTGATCCACTGAGTTACTCCAGCATTCCTTGTCTATCTTTGGTATAAACCAGCATCAGCAGTTCTTTGTTTCTACAGAAAGTTAACCTGTCAGTATCCTGCACATTCACTCACACGTGCCATTGCCATTGGGCAGACTATGAAACTGACGGAGCTGAGTGCTGCGGTTTGACTTATTATCGACCCCCTTCCCCCTCCCTCCCTCCCTCCCTCCCTTGCAGACACAGGTGTGCAGATATGACCTGTGGGCATAGACACCTTGCTTCTGCAACCTTAAATAATTCACAGCTTTGTTTATTCTCCTTTTCCTCCAAGCACTTTAGGGAAAAAAAGGATTCTGATTAAGATGTTTATCAAACCGATAGCTGGGCTGTAGAATGTGTTGCATACATGTCAGTTTTCTAGGTTTAGAAGTGACCGTTGAAACCAATGTGGGAGCTGCAGGCTCCTTCGCAGATGGGGCAGGAGGTGTCCGGTGATACTGGAGGTGCCCGATGTGATTGTAGAATCGGTATTTTGTAAGCTGTTGCACTTCTGCCAGTACTTGTGAGGGGTTTTTATGGGCATAGTGCCTGGACTCAAGTTTCTTATTCCCATCCTGAACACCCTTTCCACTTTGGGGATTACAGAGTGTCCAGAGATCTCCGTCATTAGGAATATGAGTATGCAAGATAAATTGGGTCTGTATTCTTTGAAGTTTAGATGAATGAGTGTCATGAATGGGATGTCTTTGAAATGTTTCACCCAGTGGGCATAGACAGCCTCTCTGTCCCGAATGAGTTTGTCCCCATTCCTGGCTCTCATTTGGAAGGGACCGTGGATATTTGGGCCATAACTGATTTTGTCAGTGTTTTAAACTCATATACATCATAGCTGTCAATCAATTTATGAGCCTCTTAGTCCACTAACTGTACTTTGTGTCCATGTGAACATCTGTTTGTCTGTCTGTAGAACTCTTGCGTTTTCTCTTAAGTAATGGTCGAGCAGGAATGCCTTAAGTTTGCTTCTAACTAGCTCTTTGATCATCTAGTCATTAACACCATTTGTAGTCCTTCTTGTTGGAGAGTCTCTTCACAAGCGCCAGTGATGGAGGCCCTCAGGGAAGCCCGCAAACTATAGGCACTCTGCTACTCCTATAGGCTAGGAGTTGACAGGTTGTATGTGAGATATCACCTGAGAAAAACTACCTTGGCGCGGTTCCTGATATCTTCAACATTGGCCTTTACGTTGGTGCGGGTGATGTGACCATTTTTATGGCCCCTAGTGCAAATAATGATATAATTTAACCGGTAGCACTACATGGACAGAGACCGTGGCCTTGAGATCTTGTGCTTGATCCCTCTTCGACTTTCATATCCATGTACCTGTACACGTGTCTTTTAAATATTGTTATAGTACCTGTATTGACTATCGCCTCTGGTAGCTTGTTTCATATATCCACTACCTGTTGAGTGAAAATGTTGCCCCTTATGTTTCTATTCAATTTTGCCCCTCTCATCGTAAACCTATGTCCCCAGGTTCTTGATTTTCCTATCTTGTGTAAAAGACAGCGCATTCTCCCTATCTTTTCTCCTTGTGATTTTATATACTGCTACAAGATCACCCCTCTCAGCCTCCTGCATTCAAAAAAAATAAAGTTCTAGCTTGCCTAACCTTCCCCTGTAGCTCAGGCCCTCAACTCCTGGCAACGTCCTCGTAAATCTTCTCTTCACTCCTTCCAGTTTAATAGAAACATAGAAACATAGAAAATAGGTGCAGGAGTAGGCCATTCGGCCCTCGAGCCTGCACCGCCATTCAATATGATCATGGCTGATCATCCAACTCAGTTGAGAGGGAAAGATAGATCATCCATGATGGAATGGCCTAATTCTGCTCCTATGACTTATGAACATGGAACGCAGCTTCTGGTGGATCCCCGGGAGTGCCAAATTGGTTCTGAAATGGTGACAGACGTGTGTACATATTTCTCACATACCACACCAGTTGGCACATTGGGAAGGATTTGCGAACACCCAGCAGAAATATGTAAGGCAAGCAGAATGTGACATCAATTGGTATGCAAAGTTTACTGCATGATTGAACACGTGTCAAACTCACACAGCTGATCCCGTGTTCAGCAGTACCAATGTCATTTCAAAGGATCATCCAAAACATACAGGCTAGCTGTTGAGGAATCACTGTTGCCTTTTGCTTAAGTTCAACAAGTATTTTGCCCTTTTTTATCTTTACTAAAGTTGTGGGTTTACACAGAGTAGTGCACCAGGAGCCAAAGCATTTGTCTTATTTCTAAGACCTGTCAGAAACAGTTGCTCCCTGCAGCAACCAATACCCCCTTGCTCTTTCTCTTTTCCCTGTGTGCCCCCTAACATAGAAACATAGAAATTAGGTGCAGGAGTAGGCCATTCGGCCCTTCGAGCCTGCACCGCCATTCAATATGATCATGGTTGATCATCCAACTCAGTATCCCGTACCTGCCTTCTCTCCATACCCCCTGATCCCTTTAGCCACAAGGGCCACATCTAACTCCCTCTTAAATATAGCCAATGAACTGGCCTCAACTACCTTCTGTGGCAGAGAATTCCACAGATTCACCACTCTGTATGAAAAAAAACGTTCTCATCTCGGTCCTAAAAGACTTCCCCCTTATCCTTAAACTGTGACCCCTTGTTCTGGACTTTGCCAACATCGGGAACAATCTTCCTGCATCTAGCCTGTCCAACCCCTTAAGAATTTTGTAAGTTTCTATAAGATCCCCCCTCAATCTTCTAAATTCCAGCGAGTACAAACCGAGTCTATCCAGTCTTTCTTCATATGAAAGTCCTGCCATCCCAGGAATCAATCTGGTGAATCTTCTCTGTACTCCCTCTATGAAATCCTTCAAATAGTAGGATGACCAAAAGTGAACATAATACTCCAAATGCAGCCAAAGTTGATAATCAAAGGATCAATGGGGAAGCAATGCTATTCGCAAAGCAAATTTATGGTGCACTGCTTTATGAAGTGTCTATAATCTGAAAGAACAATGAAGTGTCTATAATCTGAAAGAACAATGTCTCCAAAAACTAAACTATAATACTAAACTATAAAATTGCAAAAGGCAAGTTTGAAACTGAAACAACATGTCTTCATATAAACAAACACTTAGTTTACGGGGAATGGAATTTTAGGTGGAGCTGTTGAAGCAAAATTTCTTGAATACCAAGGAATTATTGGAAACTCTTTAGACGTCAAAGTGAATGTATGAGCCTGATATACTATGCGATTTTGCAACTCTGTATCTGACGTGTGAACTTGTGCTGTCCTATTATTACCATTGACATGCCCAATGTAGATCTTGCAATAAGGAAATACCTATGGAAATACCTATGTGAGACGTAGACAGTTAATGAGGTGTTACAGTATCTAATAGCCTGTAGCCATCCAAGGCATAGTGACATTGTTTTTTTTACTGCCAACATATTTGCTTTATTAAAGACTGACACTTTTTCGATAAACGTCATATTTTGCTAATTATTTTGAATTTTTCTTCGCATTCTTTGGAAATAATTAGATATCCTCCCATAAGCTAGGGTACTGCCCGATTCACCTCAATCCCATTGTGGACATTGGAATTTGTCTATGGACCTGATGCATTACAATGCTATATTCTGCAATCTGTATTTTCCCCTTTGCTCTACCTATTGTACTTGAGTTAGGAATGATTGCATTTATGTATAGTATATCTGATCTCTTCGTATAGCATGCACAATAAAGCCTTTCACTATACCTCAGTACATACGACAATAATAAACATAAACCTAAATGAGTGTTTTAACTTCAATTAACAGCTAGCTGCATAATTCATTTAAATGTCTTTCTGGGTCTTCTCCACGTCTTACCTTTAGACAGCTCATCCTCAAGTCACAACAAAGGTTTAATTTATTTTCATCACCTTGCAAAGAAGTGTTATCACAGGCATTGTTTGGCCACCGTCATCACACACACACCTAGCTGTTTCTTGAAGTGTGAGTTAGTTAGTAAATGTTGGTAATGCTCATCTACAACCAAAAGGTAGAGAGACGGGATAGTCATAGACTACAGCTCAGCGTTTAATACCATCATCCCCTCCGAGCTAGTTACTAAGCTCACGGAACTGGGTCTCTGCGTATCCCTCTGCAACTGGATTCTCGACTTCTTCATCAACAGACCATAACCTGTAGGAGTTGGCAGCAACACCTCCTCCTCTATAACCATCAGCATGGGAGCATCTCAAGGCTGCGTGCTCAGCCCCCTGCTCTACTCACTCTACATTCACAACTGTGTGGTTGGACACAGTTTGAACTATATCTTCAAGTTTGCCGATGACACCACCATGGATGAATTATAGATGACCATGAGTCGGAGTACAGGAAGGAGATCGATCGACTGATCAAATGGTGCCAGAACAACAACCTTTCTTTCCATGTCAGTAACACCAAGGAACTGATTGTGGACTTTGGAGGAGGAAGAACGAGGATCCACAAACCTGTCTTCATTGACAGGACGGTGATGGAGAGAGTCAAAGACTTCAAATTCCTGGGCATGTATATCTCTGAAAATCTATCCTGGACCGAGCACATTGATGCAATCATAAAGAAAGCTCATCAATGCCTCTATTTGCTTAGAAATCTGAGGAGATTAGGATGTCAATTTATTTTTAGTATGTTTATTTATATATATATATATATAATTCCTCCATATACTGAACTTTTTTTTGTTTATTGAGGGTTTCACAGAGTACTATATTTACATATCTGTTGTGCTGCTGCATGGAGGAATTTCAGTGTTCTGTTTCAAGACATATGACAACAATACACTCCTGACTCTTGAGATTGTGTCCTTTAAGACCAAATGAGAATGCAGACAGAGCCTCATGAAAAAGATGGTTTCCAACTAAAGCACTCCTTTAGCGGTCTGCTGTAATAACCTAATTTGAAATAACGTTGTCCATTTAAACTTTAACTGGCTGAATGTAATGGTGCATTGGCCGAGATTTTTGGACTCAAAGTCTGGAGTGTAGTTGAAAGACAGGCAGGAGACGCTGAGAAGAAGACACTACAAGAAGTATCATATCATATCATATATATACAGCCGGAAACAGGCCTTTTTGGCCCACCAAGTCCGTGCCGCCCAGCAATCCCCGTACATTAACACTATCCTACACCCACTAGGGACAATTTTTACATTTACCCAGCCAATTAACCTACATACCTGTACGTCTTTGGAGTGTGGGAGGAAACCGAAGATCTCGGAGAAAACCCACGCAGGTCACGGGGAGAACGTACAAACTCCTTACAGTGCAGCACCCGTAGTCAGGATCGAACCTGAGTCTCCGGTGCTGCATTCGCTGTAAAGCAGCAACTCTACCGCTGCGCTACCGTGCCAAGTATATTCCAATTTTCTACTTCCCAGACCCGCCCAGCTATCTGCAATGAAATGAATTCTGAATTTCCTTTACTAAAAAGAGCTGATTGAAGCCACCTGATTTTCAGCAGCAAGCCTCATATTCCTGTTTAATGAGGGGTGAACTTGTAATGAGGCCCTGAAATTGGAATATTCCGGTTCTGAGTTTCTAACACAAACTGCCATTCACCCATCCTCTACGATCCGAGAGTTCAAACCAGGGTCAAGAATAAATCAGGAGATTAAAATTATAGCTATTGGAGATCTGAAATGATTGCCATTGTGATTATGTTAAGCTACATAGCCGATTTGTATAAAAGGTTATGAGACATTGAAAATGGTGGTTTGGGTAAATCATTTTGCTAATTGTACATGATTGAGTTACTGATTGTACTAGTCCCAGAAAGGAAGTTGATGTTATAGCAACGATCAATTAAATGAGCCATGTTCTGTTCAGAAGCCATTGCCACAAAGCTTTCCTTGTATGTAAATGAGGCAAACATATGGCGCTAAATTGTGCTTGTGTAAATTCACAGGGGTACATCTGCAGTTACATTTCAATTTCTATTTTATCATCATTTGTGTGTTGGATGCCACCAAGAGCATTCAAATGCAAATGATGTGATTACCCCACTCGCTGCCCTGAACAGAATATGTCAGCAGAATTTGACATATTATAAAAGAAGTACACTGAGACAGCAACAAATATCCCTGTGAAGCAAAAACATCAGCTGCAGACGACTCCTTGGAGATGGGTTTCAACTGATGCACAAAGGGAACTACTGGGGTAGAAAAGTACTTGTTCACAAGGGTTTACCAAAATGCAAGCTGAATTGAAGCAAATTGTTCTGCCTCCTGTGTACAAGGTTTTGAGGTCAGAATTTCCTGGAGCTCCTTGCCTTGAATTTTCCAACCCATTTCAGCAGGATTACAGTGAGACATCAGAAGAAGTTCAATTCAGAGATTTTTCTTTTGCCGCTGAACATCAGTTTGCCAATCACTAACCACAACACGAGGACAATATTGAAATGATTTTTATTGATGATGATGATTAGCTACCAGTATTTCTGACTTAGACAATAGACAATAGACAATAGACAATAGGTGTAGGAGTAGGCCATTCGGCCCTTCGAGCCAGCACCACCATTCAATGTGATCATGGCTGATCATTCTCAATCAGTACCCCGTTCCTGCCTTCTCCCCATACCCCCTAATTTGTGCCATTTTCATAGTCCTGTCAAAATGAATTCGACCAATAAGCTTTTTTATTATTAAAATAATATTTATTCATAAATAGTTGGAAGAAATACAGGAAAAACAGTGCATGGCCTTCTTTACGTTCACGGTGTTAACCAGTGTGTATATTCATAATGTTATCAAGTCGATACATTAGTGGTGTTGGATAATTCTAAATACAAGGCACCATTGCCACTTGTTTACACTTAGACTTTAGGCTTTAGAGACAGAGTGCGGGTACTGGCCCTTCAGCCCACCGAGTTCGCGCAGACCAATGATCACCCCATACGCTAGCACTATCCTATACATTAGAGACAATTTATGATTTTTACTAAATCCAATTAACCTACAAACCTGTACGTCTTTAGAATGTGGGGGAAACCGGAGAACACCCATGTGGTCACAGGGAAAACGTACAAACTCCGGACAGACGGCACCCGTGGTCAAGATCGAACCCGGGTCTGTGGCGCTGTAAGGCAGCAACTCTAACGCTGCACCACTTATGTGGCCTCTGAATGAGATGCACTTCAAGTGTTGGAAAAGCTTTACCACAGGACCCGGCCCTTGTGCCCAGTGGCAGCTGGACCTTAGGCTGGAGTCCTTACCCATAAAGCCCCTGTGTTGGCTGCACCAAACGTCAGGGTGTCCCTTGTTTAGATCCAGATGATATACTGTCGCACACTCTTACCTTTCTGAGCACCAACACTCTAATTAGAACACTAGGTAGCATAAGTGGAGGTTAGGAGAATTCTCTAGGTAATCCATACATATGCAGGAGGTGAAAGGACATCTCAAGAAACAATTAGGCCAATATTAATTTATATCCTATTTCTGTTGATTAACATTGTTATGGACTTCAGAGGGTTCACTGTCTCAAGAAACACCTCATAGAACTACGAGATTATGTAAAATAATAATTAATTAGACCAACAAATGCTCACACCTGGGTGACAATTAGTAGAATTTGTGTGCCAAGTGTCTATGAAATAATCTATGAAAATATTCATAGAACCTTAGAATTGTCAAAATTTACAGGGTAGAAATAAAGATATTTAGTTTCCTTAATTTCCTAGCTCTTGGTCTGTAATGTTGTAGGTCAAAGGTAGACACAAAATGCTGGAGTAACTCAGCGAGACAGGCAGCATCTCTGTATGCCTCAATTCACAAAACTTGCTAGATATTGAGAGGGGTAGGGCATTTGATGAGGGCAAGTTTCTGTGCCACTGTGATGCCTTCACAGTTATGACAGGCTCCTTGACAAACAGTCTGATTGCCCAGTCTCAGACAAGAAGAGGAACCGTGTTTAGATAAGTAGATAAATAGCGACCACAAAACAGTTGGGATGAGGGGTGGATGCCACAGGTTGCCACTGACCCTAATGTAAAACACTCTGTCCAGGAGGGGCGATATAGCAAATTAAGTAAGCTTGTACTATATTGATAGCTCGGAGAGGACGGGGATCACCATGGCAACTATTAAAACCCCCAATAAACCCACCCCTTTTGCCAGGGAGTGCGGGCCTCTGTCATGGCGGACAGGAGCTCACGTCCAGTCCCTGCGAGCAGCCGGCCGCGTTGTTCTTCACCCCCTTGTCTGTGGCTTGAGGTCCGGGGGTCGGGTTGGGTCTGGTCGGGCTCTCTCACCACGGATGCCGTGACTGGACACGGCCACAGCGATGTGTCACCGCCAGCTACCCGTTAAAGGCATCGTGACATGCAGACTTTAATACGCCAACAAATAGATGTGCTTACAAGCCCCAGAGTCGAATTGTCACCGATGCATGTTCCCCAGAGCCGCTGCCTGACTCCGAGTTACCTCCTGAGAATATTGTGAAGGGGGGGGTGCATTTATTAAAGTTTCAGCCGGACGGCTCAGCAGCTCCCCTCCCCCATTGGCCGCCACTCCTGTCACCCTGGCGGGTCATGGCACCAGTGGCCATATCAGGCACCCCCCCCCCCCCATTTGGCCGACACTCGGGCAGGTCTCGACCCCGGCGGCCACCTTGGCTCCCCCTCATTGGCCACCACTCCCGTCACTCTGGTGCAAAACGAGGCTGACGGCCCTGGGAAATGGAGAAGGTAATTTTTAAACTTTAAAATGTCAATAACATTAAAAGTATAAGACCAATTTGAATGAAACTTGGGTATTACAAACCCCAGGACAATGGCGAGTAAGGTGGTCCTAAAATTGTTGTGCTTTCATGTGACGGGGGCACAAACATACGGCACAAACATGCGAAGGAACAAACAACCATACGAGGGAACAAACAAGATGAGAGTTTTAGTAATAAATAGATAAGATCCCCTCTCATCCTAAATTCCAGCGAATACAAGCCCAGTCGACCCATTCTTTCATCATATGTCAGTCCCGCCATCTCGGGAATTAACCTGGTGAACCTACGCTGCACTCCATCAATAGCAATAATGTCCTTCCTCACTTTAGGAGACCAAAATTGCACACAATACTCCAGGTACAAGTGCAGTAGGACCTCCTCGCTCCTATACTCAAATCCTCTCACAATGAAGGCCAACATGCCATTGGCTTTCTTCACTGCCTGCTGTATCTGCATGCTTACTTTCAGTGATTGATGTACAAGCACACCCAGGTCTTGTTGCACCTCCCCTTCTCCTAATTGGACACCAGTCAGATAATAATCTGCCTTCCTCTTCTTGCCACCAAAGTGGATAGCCTCACATTTATCCACATTATACTGCATCTGCCATGCTTCTGCCCACTCACCCAATCTATCCGTCACCCTGCAGCCTCATGGCATCCTCCTCACAGCGCACACTGCCACCCAGCTTTGTGTCATTCGCAAACTTAGAGATGTTACATTTAATTCCCTCTTCTGAATTATTAATATATATTGTAAATACCTTGGGTCCCAGCACCAAGCCTTGCAGCACCCCACTAATCACTGCCAGTCATTCTGAAAAGAACCGGTTAATTCCTACTCTTTGACGGAATAAAATCTTCTGAAGATTACGGTGAGAATATATATAGCGTTTCGGGATGCTATTAGCTTGTGTAGTTGATAAATGATATTGATATCTTGTTGTAGATAGTTACAAAATGGCTCTTGTTGTTGTTTTAGCTAATAGAAAATGAATGCCTGATTTTAAGTAGTAAAGCAGTGAAATGAATACTGGCTTGTAGAAGAGTCAATGTTCTCATTAGAAAGTAATGTTTTTTTCAGCTCAGAGCAGAAAGCCCGCGAACTTTACTGATAAGAGAGCCTACTTTACTGATATGAGAGCCTGCTAGTGGTAAAAACAATTACTTATATGGGCATGTATCCAAAGTCAGGTGGTAAGTTTCGTTTTTGTATTTTTGTGACTCATTTCTTCGTAATCATGTGAATTGTATTAAGATTGTAATTGGTTATTGATTATCTTTGCACCACCCTTTTTCCTTTCTGTATAAAAAGTAATTAATCTTGGAAAAGTTGTTCTTTCCCTAGCTGAGATCTCTTCAGAGACTTGTATTGGGTCTGAGGATATTCTCGGGGAAAACCTCACTGTGGAATAAAATCTGTTGTACTCATTCAGTATTCGAGTTAATCATTATGAAATCAGACTGAAGGTAAAGAAGGTAAAGAGCTTGGTTTATCAATGGCAGCACAGTGGTGCAGCGGTAGAGTTGCTGCCTTACAGCGCCAGAGACCCAGGTTCAATCCTGACTATGGGTGCTGTCTGTACGGAGTTTGCACGTTCTCCCTGTGACCACTGGGTTTCCTCCATCCCAAAGATATGCAGGTCTGTAGGTTAATTGGGCTCTGTTATTTGTCCCAAGAGTGTAGGATAGAACTAATGTAAGGGGCGATTGTTGGGTGGCACAGACTTGGTGGGCTGAAGGACCTGTTGCTACGCTGTATCTCTAAACTAAAAAAAATACACAATTGTGATGAACTAAGTGGCCTGTTTTTTTGCTGGTGAAGTTACTAGGTCTGTTTGATTCACATGGAGCTAACAAGAATTAGAGTTCCCTATTGTTTCGGGGCATAATCCGGAAGATGCAGGATCATTTCATTCCAAAGAGGAAGAAAGATTCTAAGGGGAGTAGGAGGCAACCGTGGCTGACAAGGGAAGTTAGGGATGGAATAATAAAATAAAAGATGTACAACACAGCAAAGAGTAACGGGAAGCCAGAGGATTGGGAGACTTTCAAAGGACAACAGAAGGTAATAAAACGGGCAATACAGGTTGAAAAGATGAAGCTGGCCAAGAATATAAAGAAGGACAGTAAAAGCTTCTTTAGAGAAAAAGAGTAGCAAAGTCAAATGTGGGTCCCTTGAAGGCAGACACGGGTGAAATTATTATGGGTCACAAGGAAATGGCAGAAGAGTTGAACAGGTAATTCAGATCTGTTTTCACTAAGGAAGACACAAAAAATCTCCCAGATGTACTAGAGGACAGAGGATCTAGGGGGATAGAGGAACTGAAAGAAATTTGCATTAGGCGAGAAATAGTATTGGGTAGACTGATGGGACTGAAGGATGATAAATCCCCTGGGCCTGATGGTCTGCATCCCAGGGTACTCAGGGAGGTGGCTCTAGAAATAGTGGACGCATTGGTGATCATTTTCCAATGTCCAATAGATTCAGGATCAGTTCCTGTGGATTGGAAGATAGCTAATTGTCATCCCACTTTTCAAGAAAGGAGCGAGAGAGAGAAAACAGGGAATTACAGACCAGTTGGCCTGACATCGGTGGTGGGGAAGATGCTGGAGTCAATTATTAAAGAGGTAATAATGGTGCATTTGGATAGCAGTAAAAGGACGTCCAAGTCAGCATGGATTTATGAAAGGGAAATCATGCTTGACTAATCTTCTGGAATTTTTTGAGGATGTGACAAGTAAAATGGATGAATGGGAGCCAGTGGATGTAGTGTATCTAGACTTCAGAAAGCCTTTGATAAGGTCCCACACGGGAGATTGGTGAGCAAAATTAGAGCACATGGTATTGGGGGTAGGGTGTTGACATGGATAGAGAATTGGTTGGCAGACAGGAGGAAAAGAGTAAGAAAAACAGGTCCTTTGCAGAATGGCAGGCAGTGGCGAGTGGAGTGCCGCAAGGCTCGGTGTTGGGGCCACAACTGTTTACCATATATATTAATGATTTGGATGAAGGAATTAGAAGTAACACTAGCAAGTTCGCAGATGACACAAAGCTGGGTGGCAGTGTGAACTGCGAAGAGGATGTCAGGAGGTTGCAGGCTGACCTGGACAGGTTGAGAGAGTGGGCAGATGTGTGGCAGATGCAGTATAATATAGATAAATTGGAGGTTATCCACATTGGCGGCAAAAACAAGGAGGCAGATTATTATCTCAATGGTGTCAGGTTAGGTAAGGTGGATGTGCAGCGAGACCTGGGTGTCCTTGTACACCAGTCACTGAAAGTTGGCGTGCAGGTACAGCTAATGGCATGTTGGCCTTCATAACGAGAGGATTTCAGTACAGGAGTAAAGAGGTTCTTCTGCAGTTGTATAGGGCCCTGGTAGGACCACATCTTGACTATTGTGTACAGTTTTGGTCTCCTAATTTGAGGAAGGACATCCTTGTAATTGAGGCAATGCAGCGTAGGTTCACGAGATTGATCCCTGGGATGGCGGGACTGTCATATGAGGAAAGATTGAATAGACTAGGCTTGTATTCACTGGAGTTTAGAAGGATGAGAGGGGATCTTATAGAGACATACAAAATTATAATAGGACTGGACAAGCTAGATGCAGGAAAAATGTTCCCAATGTTGGGCGAGTCCAGAACCAGGGGCCATAGTCTTAGAATAAAGGGGAGGCCATTTAAAATTGAGGTGAGAAAGAAACTTTTTCACCCAGAGAGTTGTAAATTTGTGGAATTCTCTGCCACAGAGGGCAGTGGAGGCCAAATCACTGGATGGATTTTAGAGAGAGTTAGATAGAGCTCTTGGGGCTAGTGGAATCAAGGGATATGGGGAGAAGGCAGGCACGGGTTATTGATTGTGGATGATCAGCCATGATCACAATGAATGGTGGTGCTGGCTCAAAGGGCCGAATGGCCTCCTCCTGCACCTATTTTCTATGTTTCTATGTTTCAATGGAAGGATTAAGGTTTCAGAATGATGAAGATGAGGTAGGTGGCCAAATGAACTTTTCTCAATTCAAGCTTCTTATAGTTTTCCCATGAGTTGTATGTGATGTATTGTCCCTGCAAAACCTCACATGAAAAAGTTTCTTGTGTGATGTACTTCATTAAAAGAAGACTGTAGTTTATTCTTTAATTATAATGCCATAGGCCAAGTGTGTTCTTCATTAATGTTGCCATGTGTGTTTGGCTTTACACTGGTAATAGTCTGCATATATTGCTTCAACCACCAATTAATAATCATCTTTCTTGGATAGCTTTGTAAAATTAATTACAACAATAATTAGCTTCTTTAATTTTCAGCTTCAAATCATCTTGACTGTATAATTACATTACATTCCATACTTCTGGCAAAGTTTCCGTGTGATCTGTTTTTTTATTGAGCCAGTATGTGAGGCCCAGGTCCAAATCTACTTAGTAAAAGCATTAGGGAGATATCTGTGAAACTGAGACACACTTTAAACCAGTATTAGAATATATATTTCATTCTAAGCCTGCATTAGATAAACTTTAGAGAAATACTGAAATTCTATGTAAGGATAAGGATGTTGAAATCAGAAGTGGTCTTTGATAAACTGACTGGAAGCAGGACGGAATTTAAGGAGGGAATCAGGAGGACTAAAAGAGGCTGTGAAATGTATTTGGTAAGTCAGGATAAGGAGAATACCAAAGCATTTTAGTCATACATTAAAAACAAGAGGCTAACTAGGTAGGACCATTCAGGTATAAAGGAGGGAATTTATGGAAAGAGCCAGAGAAAGTGGGTGAGGTACGAAATGAGTACTTTGCCTCAGTATTCACCAAAGAGAAGGACATGGAGGACAGTAAGATCAGGAAGGGTTATGCTGATATTCTAGGACATGTTGATAACAAGAAGGAGGAGGTGTAGGGTCTGTTGAAGAACATTAAAGTAGATAAGTCAGAATAACACCCCTCCACATTATCCTCTGTCAGCCAAGCCAACTTTGAAACCAGTCTACCAAATCTCCATGATACCATCAAGGTCTGAGGGGATCGACCTCAGATTATTGGGAGGGGCAATTGCTCGGACCCTGAGATAGATCTTTACATCCTCGACAGGCATTGGAAAGAGTAGAAAATATTGGAGAATGGCCAGTGATTTTCCTGTTTTTAACGAAGGCAGTGGAGGCAACAAAGCTTACATCAGTGGTAGGGAAGGTTTTAGAGAAGATTCTTAGAGATAATATCTACTCGTATTTGTGAAGCTGAGATTTATTTGGGGATAGTCAGCGTGTGTGTGTGTGTGTGTGTGTGTGTGTGTGTGTGTGTGTGTGTGTGTGTGTGTGTGTGGAGGGGGGCTATATCATACAAACTTGATTGAGTTTTATGAACAGGTGTCAATGATGAAGGTAGGAAAGTGGATGTCATACATGAATATGAGCTTTACGGCATACAGTAAAACCTTTGGTGAAGTCCTTTATGGTAAGCTGATCCAGAATATTAATGCACATAGTATCTACGGAGACTTGATAGATGGGATTCAAAATTGGCTTGGCTGACAGAGGGTAACATGGAGGGGTGTTATTTTGACTGTTCATCTGTGATCAGTGGCATTCCTAAGGGAAAAAATGCTGGGAGCTCCGTTATTTCTGAAATATTTAAATGAGATGGATGAAAATATAGGTGAGATGATTAGTGAGATTACAAATAACGTGAAATTTGGTGGGGTTGTGGATGGTGAGGAAGGATATAGATCATTTGCAAACATTTGCAGATAAATGGCAGATGGAGCATAATTAAAGTTACGATACAATACAATATTTATCCCAGGAGGGAAATTGATCTGCCAACAGTAATGAAACACAAAATACATGAAATTAAAGTGACAAGTGGAAAGGATTGGGGATGTGCAAAGATTGGGGAGGGGGGAGGGGAGAGTCTACTCCAAGACAGAAAGGGGAGGAGTTGTACAGTTTGATAGCCACAGCGAAGAAGGATCTCTTGGGGCGTTCTGTACCGCATCTTGGTGGAACCCGTCTGAAATGCTGAAGGTACTCCTCAGGTTGACCAGTGTGTCATGGAGGGGGTGAGCTGCACTGTCCAAGATGCTCCACTGTTTGAGGAGCATCCTCCCCTCCAAGACCACCTATGAATCCAACTCCATCTTGGAGTAGACTCTCCCTTCCCCCCTCCCCAATCTTTGCACATCCCCAATCCTTTCCACTTGTCACAGATATAAACAGACAATGAATGGAGGATGCAGTTTAAATTGGCATCATGGTCGGCACAGACATGGGCCAAAGTGCCTATTCCTGTGCTGTACTTGATAATGTTCTATGTCAAGCATGTGGTAAATTTTAATATCAGTGATAAAGATAGAACATTAAATCTCCATCACAAATATCTAGAGCTAAAATCTGAATCGAATGGGAATTGAAATTGTATTATTGACTGTCACAGTTGTTTTAATAATCCCTTCATGGTGAAAGAGAATTGGTAGAATGACAATATGTTTTGTGCCCCTTAGTGTTGGCCTGTGATTTCCCCCAACAGATGGTGAGAGTCCCGAATACAAGGGGACACATGAGAGGAGCAGCGCTTAATGCTGTATCTGCTCTCTGATTTTCTTCCTCCCCGTATCCACCATCTTCTCATCCATCAATAGGACAGCTTTCATCCACTCCATCGCACACTCGGAAGGGTGCTTCGTCATCATTTTGCATCCCTCTCTGTCTTCAAATCACATCTTAAAACATTTTTTTTTCAATAGCAGAATCAGTCGCCAAACTTCACTTGTCCTTGGGGCTGTTTCTAATTTTTGGCGGAGTTTACGGCATTTAAGTGACATCCATATTCATCTGCGGTGCAATTTCATGGATGCCATGACTAAGCACCTAGGGAATCTATCTGACAGGCAGCCTTGAGAGGATTTTCCTGCTGATCCGTGTTCCACTGTAAGTATATTTACTCAAGGCTTTAAAACCAAACTATGCAGAAATCCTGACTCAATAGCAGCATCCAAAATCCAAATACTTATCTTTGCCTGATATTAACAACCAATCCACAGTCATTCATTCATACATCTTGCTCTTAATACTGACTTGTGCCAGTAACTTATGGAGTACTGTTTAGTTCAAGATAATGATTGGATGTAAAAAGGACGCAAAGTGCTGGAGTAACTCAGCGAGTCAGGCAACATCTCGGGAGAACGTGGACAGGTGATGTTTCAGGTCAGGACCCTTCTTTAGTCTGAAGAACAGCCCCGACTCAAAACGTCACCTAGCCACGTTTTCCAGAAATGCTGCCTTACTCACTGAGTTATTCCAGTACTTTGTGCTCTTTTGCATAAACCAGCATCTGCAGTTCCTTATTTCTACATATACAGTAGATGGATTTTTATCACACAAATACTTGCACTGGTAGCGGTGGAAGGGGAAAGGGAATGCTAGTGGCTGTGAATGGTCTGCAAGCTCACCTCCTGTGCCCTCGGGAAGTGGGACGTGATGATCTTGGTGCATGAAAGCAGAGGGGTGGCTGTGGGAGGTGTCAGATGCCGCGGTTGCAGTGGTCACGGGTCATGGTGTTGGTGGAGGCGGCTGCCGGAGGCACTGCAATAGCTGGGTGAGTGAGTAAATCGAGCACAGTTCACAGCAGCTGTATGGAGTGGCCATGGCCATGAAGGGAACAACCAGCATCGCTCTACACTGGGCTGACACCTAACATCGTCGATCCACTGAGGCCAGGACATCAGGCCTTAAAGTGAAAAAAAAATCACATATCTCCTTAGGCCAAGATCAGACATTTCAGAGACTTGAGACTTGAAGGGTGCAGGAAGGATCAGGAACAGAAGCGAACAATTGGGATAGTATTAGTACTGTTGCTTCAATACTTCAGTGACCTAAGCTCAATGCTGAGAGCTGGCAATATGATGTTTGCATATTCCCCCCTTGATTGCATTGTTTCTCAAGGTGTTTCTCAGTTATATGCTGGTAGGTTAATTGGCTTTTGCAGATTACACTTTATCATGGGGAAGTGGCAAAAGGAGCAAAAGAGATTCTTTTTGATGGGTATATGAAGATATAAGACAAGGGAGAATGGGACTAATGGGGTTGTTTTACATGCCTGGACCCAATGGACCAAATAGTCGTGTTATATGTCTCAGTAAGGCTGTTTGTTAGTTAGCAGATACTTGGGGCAATAATATTACATAGGTTGAACAGAAATAAACAGTTGACTGTGGGAAAATTGGATGGGTAGGCGGGTGAACAAGGAGGATGGAAATATTAGGATTACTGCTTACCAGAAAGAGGCAATAAATATTTCAAATGGACACTTTGCAGAATGCTGAAAGAGACCCCGTGGAGAAAAAGAAAATTGTTCAGATCTTTAATCTGGAAAGAGCGCAGAGAAGATTTGCACAGGACTCAAGGGTTGAAGCTATAGGGAGAGATTGGTAAAGTTAGGACTTTATTCATTGGAGCGCCAGAGACTAAAGGGCCTGTCCCACTTAGGCGATTTTTTAGGTGACTGCCGGCGACTGTCAAAGTCGTAGCAGATCGCCAACATTTTCTTTTACCCAACAACAATGACCACGACAATGCCAAGTCAGGTCGAGATTACACCGTCTTCGGAAACATCGCAAAATTCCCACGCTGTCAATGCTTCTCCAGTGTCCTAATTTTCGATGAAATCACTGACAAGTTGGTAAGTACTTGAGAATTTTGAAATATAACATCTTGCCCGGGTTACTTGAAAACCAAGCTTCACGGTAACAAGGCATAAACTGGATTGACTTCCAGTTTACTAATGGCAGTATTACGAAATTTAATGTAAAAAGTGGTTAAATGGATTTTTGTGAAAAGTGTGTGGGCATTCTTTGAAAATGCACGGGAAATGCATATCTGGTTTCTGGGTTGCATATCTGGGTTGGGAGCCTATTTTAAATGTGATTTTAAATGTGATTGCTGATGGCCATAAACATCGCGAAAATTCCCATGCTTACCTGACCGTCAAACTGTCGCCTCCAATCTACCTGTCAAATGTCCTTATGGTAAATAAATTAAATTAAACACAAGTAAATAAATTAAACACAAGTATTTTATGGTATCTTGAAATTACTTTACTTATTTTAATATGATGTGCTTCTAAGTGCATCTAAGAGAAACTAGCAAACCTGGGGACAGCATGCGACAGCGCCCGCAATAAACAACGATACCTGGCGACAAGCCAGCTGTCGCCGAGAAATTTCACTACGGTTGATTTCTCAGCGACGCGCCGAGATCCACTATGATTCTTGGAAGACTCCTCACGATCATACCTGCGATACCCCGGCGAACTGTCGGCGAGAGCCTGGTTGCCGGCAGTCGCCTTAAAATCGCCTTAAGGGGTGAACTTACAGATGTATTTAAAATCATGAGGGAAATTGATAGGGTGAATGCATAGTCTTTTGGCCAGGGTATGGGAATGAAGAACTAGAGAACATAGGTTTAAGGTGAGACGGAAATGATTTAACAAGAGCCTAAGGGGCAACGCTTTCACTCAGAGGGTGGTGGGTGTATGGAATGAGCCTCCAGAGAAACAAAACTGCAGATGCTGGTTAAAATTGAAGGTAGACACAAAATGTTGGAGTAACTCAGCGGGTCAGGCAGCATCTCGGGAGAGAAGGAATGGGTGACGTTTCGGGTCTGAAGGGTCTCGATGCTGCCTGACCCGCTGAGTTACTCCAGCATTTTGTGTCTGCCTGCCAGAGGAGGTAGTTGAGGCAGGCACAATAACAGCATTTAAAAGCCTCTTGGACAGGGACATGGATAGGAAAGGTTTAGAAGGATATGGATCAAATGCAGGCAAATGGGTCTTGGTTCGATGGGGTATCTTGGTTGTCATTGGCGCATTGTGCTAAAGGGCCTGTTTCTGTGCTGTCTGACTCTGTGGCTCTAATTCCTTGCTGCAGTAGGAAAAGAGGGGAATAGCATTAGTTTAGAGAAAATGTAAAAATTGTCCCTACTGTGTGTAGGATAGTGTTAGTGTGCGGGGATCACTGGTCTGTCTGGACCCGGTGGGCCGAAGGGCCTGTTTCCGCCCTGTATTGGGAGGGCACGGTGGCGCAGCAGTACCGTTGCTGCCTTACAGCGCTTTTAGCGCCGCAGACTCGGGTTCGATCCCGACAACGGGTGCTGTCTGTACGGAGTTTGTACGTTCTCCCCGTGACCTGCTTAAGTTTTCTCCGAGGTCTTTGGTTTCTTCCCACACTCCAAAAACGCACAGGTTTGTAGGTAAATTGGCTTGGTAAATGTAAAAATTGTCTCTAGTGTGTGCAGGATAGTGTTAATGCGTGGGGATCACTGGTCAATAGACAATAGACAATAGACAATAGGTGCAGGAGTAGGCCATTCGGCCCTTTGAGCCAGCACCACCATTCAATGTGATCATGGCTGATCATTCTCAATCAGTACCCCGTTCCTGCTTTCTCCCCATACCCCCTGACTCCGCTATCCTTAAGAGCTCTATCTAGCTCTCTCTTGAATGTATTCAGAGAATTGGCCTCCGCTGCCCTCTGAGGCAGAGAATTCCACAGATTCACAACTCTCTGACTGAAAAAGTTTTTCCTCATCTCTGTTCTAAATGGCCTACCCCTTATTCTTAAACTGTGGCCCCTGGTTCTGGACTCCCCCAACATTGGGAACATGTTTCCTGCCTCTAATGTGTCCAACCCCTTAATAATCTTATACGTTTTGATAAGATCCCCTCTCATCCTTCTAAAAGGATGGCACGGACCTGGTGGGCCGAAGGGCCTGTTTCTGTGCTGTATCTCTAAACTAAAAAAAAACTAAACCGGAGCAAGAATCAGAAACACTAGAGAGGAAGAGGAATGAATTACAAAATTGGCAGAGGTCTGTGCCTTGCTAACGTAGCACACTCTCCTCTGAAAGCAGCCCAGTGCAGTGCCTCCTCCCAAAGTATACATGCTTGCCAAATTACTGCAATAACAAACAACATACAGAAAGAACCAGACTAGTCGCACACTAAGTGATCTATATATTTATGGTAACAAAAAAAGCCCTTTGTGAGGTTGTGTGGCGGTGTTGCACAGCTTCCTTTGTAATTGACTTAAAGTGCTGATTATTTTCCTGACTGAACACTGCTGTTTCCTTCTAATTTCTGACAGTGTCCAAAACTATTGTGTTAGCACCGACGGCAGGTTCTTGCAAGCACAATTATTTCCATAAAGGGTTTATGTAAATAAACTCAGCTCTCTTTTTCTTTGCCGGTCTGGAAAACTCTGTTATTTCTTCCAGCCATCGGTTTCCTCAGGTTTATATTAATCCTTAAACTGAACGTTTTCATTCCCATGATCCCCCTTCACCTTTCTCTGTACTCTGTACTTGCCTGGTTTCCTCTCATCTGCCACCAGTCATAACAAACCCCTGGGGCTGTTTGCAACTCAGTGTTCTTTGATCTACGACCTTCAGCAGGTGCTTGTGTGCTTAGCCTTGGGTTTGAGAAAGTAACATCAAAGTGTGTGCTGAGTGTGCAAGTCCCTATAGTCTCAGTCTTGTTCAATGTTTGATCAGAGAACCTTCGGATTATAAGATGTAAAGCAGCCATACTGCCTGGTTGATTAGAATGTTGAAGGTTCATTGAGATAGTGTTGGAGAAGCTTGATGCTCTAAACCATGCTGGGTCCACTTGGTTATAAATCACGTGTTATTTACATTAACGATTTGGATGAGAACATAGATGGCGTGTTCAGCAAATTTGCAGGTGACACTGAATTGGTGGCAAATGGTCATCTCTGATCACAACAGGATCTAGATGAACGGGGGAAGTGGGCAAAAAAATGGCAGCTGGAGTTTAATTCAGATAAATACATGGTGTTCATCAGTCAGGGTATTGCATACCAGAGTTGGAATATGATGTTGCAGCTGTAAAGGATTATGGTAGGTCCACATTTCGAACACTATGTATGGTTCTGGTCACCCCACCATTGGAAAGATATCATTAAACTGGAACGGTGGAAAAAAGGATTCACAAGAAGGGTTACGGCATCTGGAGGGTTTGAGATATAAGGAGATACTGAGTGGTCCAGGACTCTTTTTTTTTCCTGGAGTGCAGGAGACTCAAGCGTGCCTCATAGATGTTTATAAAATCACAAGGAGATTAGAGAGATGAATAGCCACAGTCATTTCCCTACTGAGGGGGAGCCTCAAACTAGAGTGCACTGTAGGGACGTGAGGAGCAACATTTTCACACAGAAGGTGCTACATATGTATAAAAAGTGCCAAATGAAGTGGTTGAGGCAGGTACAATGACAGCTTTTAAAAGACATTTCGACAGGTAAATGGTATGAAAGATTTAGAGGGATATGGGTCCAAAATGGGCTAATGGGACTAGCGTAGATTGGCATCTTGGTTCACATAGACGAGTTGGGCCGAAGGGCTTGTTTCCGTGCCATGTGACTATCAGTTTATAACCTTATGTTCTGCAGACTTCATGATGATGTTCTGTTTAAATCCAGCTCAGCACTGTTTTATTTAGCCACATCTGAAGTCCCAAGGCAAAACTATCCATCAAGAGAGCATCACAAATGAATTTTATGACTAACTTAATAATTGTCAGAACTTCCATTTCTGAAAGTCATGCAGATTTTCTTTAACTGTTGACTTTGTGCAATGATATATACCAGAAATTATGAAATTGAAAATGCAGTACCTGTTTACTTTGCTCACATGAAGGCCCTTTAAAGTCCAGAACAGTGATAGTACTTCACAATGGTGATGTGTTAGCACATGCAGGATGACAATCCACTTGATACCTGCATTTAGCAGCAGTCCTCTCTGACATCTGCAGCTGATCCCATGATGTAAAGTGGCTAACGAATATTCTTCAATGATGACTTTTAAGTCTAGTTCATATTTGGTTGAGCATCCATGTATGACAAATCTTATTGCTTCAAGAACTTGGTACACACCAAACCTGCGTGGAAACATTTACTCATCATCAACCACCTGGTTCTGGCAGTGGCATCGTTGTATCATGATCTAACCATAATCAAATGTAACATCTGGTTAATTTAGTTTAGTTTAGTTTAGCGATACAGCACGGAAAAAGCCCCTTCGGCCCACCGAGTCCACGCCGACCAGCGATCCCTGCACATTTACAGTACCCTACACACACTAGAGACAACTTACACTTACACCAAGCCAATTCACTTACAAACCTGTACGTCTTTGGAGTGTGGGAGGAAACCAATGATCTTGAAGTAAACCTGCGCAGTCACAGGGAGAACGTACAAACTCTGTACAGACAGCGCCCATAGTCGTGATGGAACCCAGATCTCTGGCACTGCAGGTGCTGTAAGGCAACAGCTCTGCCGCTGCGCCATCGTGCCACATGGGTGGGTAAAATATTTCACTGAGGTATTTTCTTCTCTGGCTTGTCTAGCACTTCTCTGACCTATGTTTCTGTGAAAGAAGAACATCTGAACTTACAATACAGTTCAATCTTAGTATTACTCGTAACCAGCAATGCCAATTTAGGCATGCTTTAAACTTAATTCACAATTGTGCAATAGCATTTCCAAATACATTTTTACAGTATTTGTACAAACACAAAACATACTATTACAACAGATTTTTTAAACACAATCCTTGCTATGAAACATTGGATGTTCTGTGCACTTGACTGTGGATGTTGCCATTTCTAATCATTGGCCATTGGAACAAACAATACATTGTATTTGGCCAAGGTAGACACAAAATGCTGGAGTAACTCAGCAGGTCAGGCAGCATCTCGGGAGAGAAGGAATGGGTGATGTTTTGGGTTGAGACCCTTCTTCAGACTGATGTCAGGGGAGGGGCGGGACAAAGATAGGATGTAGTAGGAGACAGCAAGACTAGCAGGAGAACTGGGAAGGGGGAGCGGAAAGAGAGGGGCAGAGGAACTATCTGAAGTTAGAGAAGTCAATGTTCATACCACTGGGGTGTAAACTGCCCAAGCAAAATATGAGGTGCTGTTCCTCCAATTTGTGCTGGGCCTCACTATGACAATGGAGGAGGCCCAGGACAGAAATGTCAGATTGGGAATGGGAGGGAGAGTTGAAGTGCTGAGCCACCCGATCAGGTTGGTTCAGGCAGACTGAGCAAAGGTGTTGAGCGAAACAATCGCCGAGCCTGCGCTTGATCTCGCCGATGTAGAGAAGTTGACATCTGGAACAGCGGATACAATAGATGAGGTTGGAGGAGGTGTAGGTGAATCTCTGCCTCATGAGTTTGGAGGAGGTGCAGGTGAATCTCTGCCTCATCAGTTTGAAGGAGGTGCAGGTGAACCTCTGCCTCATGAGGATGGAAGAGGTGCAGGTGAACCTCTGCCTCGCATTGTATTTGACCAAGCACATTCACATCTTTCCTTGAATATGGCTTGTTAATCTGTTAACGGTGGATATGTATCAGATTTACACATGATATTTATATCACATATAAATATCATTAAATATTTATCCTAAAAATACCATTTCCATGATACATAAATATTATCATGTATAAATATTCCGGCTGTATCATATTTATACTTGATGGAATAATCAGCTGTTGGATCTATATTCACTTCTCAAGCCTGGTCATTAATTAATGCTGGCATTTAATTTTTTTTGTTGCTGCTTGCCATTTCCATTGGTAATATAAATGCTGCAAAAGTCCGTCTCAACTCTATCTGTAACAGCTTCAAGGTTATTCAAACTCCCCCTCTGAATTTCCATGCAGAAAGAAAATAATTGCTTTTTGTGCAGGGATTATATTGGTGGCACAGATCTGGTTAGTTATTCTAGGTATGGATCCACATGCTTTCCCTTCTTCTAATACCGATTATATTTTGCCTCCTTAAAAATGAACTGGCCTATGATAATAACTGGAAATGCATCTCATTTTCACTCACAGTGTTTTTGGAACAGCATTTGTCTGCACAAGTGACAAGTGGATATCATAATCTTGATTTGAATATGCTGGAAAGTCTCTGGGATAGGGGAGAGAAGTCTTTGCCGTACAAGTCAAGTCAAGTCAAGTCAATTTTATTTGTATAGCACATTTTAAAACAACCCACGTTGACCAAAGTGCTGTACATCAGTTCAGGTACTAAGAACGAACATACAATGGCACACAAACATAACAGCACATACATAAACAATTCACAGCGCCCCCTCAGAGGGCCTCAAACGCTAGGGAGTAGAAATAGGTTTTGAGCCTGGACTTAAAGGAGTCGATGGAGGGGGCAGTTCTGATGAGGAGAGGGATGCTGTTCCACAGTCTAGGAGCTGCAGCTGCAACCGCAAAACCGCATTGAAGGTACAAGGTGAAGGGGAGGGAAGGTTAGGCCATTAGAGTTGGATGAGAAGTATAAGTGGAAGCTAGAATGGAAATTTAAAGTCATCCGTGGAACAGCTGGGTCTAATTGCATGTTTTGCATACTAGATTCTACGTAATTGTATCCAATTGCACTTGTTTCTTGGCACCATCTTGTTATTATTTCTAAATATAAATGCCACATGGTCTCTCCAACTTTGGCAAGATCCTAAAATGTGAACTGGTCTTTTGTTGAGCGTAGTTCCTATTTTTCGGTGGCTAGCATCAAGCCTTAGAATCATACAGCTTGGAAACAGGCCCTTCAGCTCAGCTTGCCCATGCGGCCAAGGTGCCCTGTCTACATTAGACCCATAGGCTGCATTTGGCCCATATCTTTCTAAACTTTTCCTTTCCGTGTACCTGCCCAAATGCCTTTAAATTGTTGTCATATTTTCTGCCTCAACTACCTCTTCTGGCAGCTCATTCTATATACCCAACCCCCTCTGTGTGAGAAGGTTGCCCCCCAGATTCCTATAAAATCTCCAATTAAATCTTTCCTCTCTCATCCTAAACCTATATCCTCGCTGGGTAAAAGACGGTGCGTCTTCCTGATCTGTTCCCCTCATGATCAGAGCTGTACAAGATCACCTTTCATCCTCCTACACTCCAAGGAATACAGTTCTAGCCTGCCCAAACTCTCCCTATAGCTCAGGGACTCTAGTCCTGGCAACATCCTCGTAAATCCTCGAGGACCAAAACTGAAACACAATACTTCAACTGAGGCTGCACAATCCCCTTGTAGAACTGTAACATAACCTCCCAACTTCTATACTCAATACCCTGATTGTTGAAGGCCAATGTGCCAAAAGCCTTCTGGACCACGCATTCAAGGAAGTATGTACCTGCACTCTTAAATCCCTCACTCTATAACACACTCCAGAGCCCTGCCATTTACTATGTTGATCATGCCCTGGTTAGACTTCCCAAAATGCAATACCTCGTACTTCTCTGTATTAAAATTCAACCATTCTAGCCCACCTGCCCAACCGATCAAGATCCTGCTACAATTTTTGATAATCAACTTCTCTATCTACAATACCACCCTCTTTGGTATCATCTATAAATGTACTAATCCTGCCTAGAACGTTCTCATCCAAATGGTTGATTCAAACCACAAACAGCAATGGGCCCAGCACCGATCCTTGAGCCACACCAAATGCCGCCTGTCCCGTTGATCTACTCCAGCTTTTTGTGTCTATCCACTGATCACAGGTCTCTAGTCCGAGAAACAACATTCCACTACCACCCTCAGTTTTCATGAAGCCAATTTTCTATCCGGTTAGCTAACTCTCCCTGGATCCCATGAGATCTAACCTTCCAGAGCAGCCTATGAGGCAGAACGATGAATTCTGAAGAAGACCCGAAATGTCACCTATTCTTTCTCTCCAGAGATGTTGCTTGTCCTGCTGAGTTACTCCAGCTTTTTGTGTCTATCTTCCATATGGACATCGTCTATCGCTCAGATTCGTGAGACATGATTTCCCACATGCCATACCATGCTGACTATCCCTAATCAGTCCATGTCTATTTGAAAGGAAGTATACCTTATCCCTCAGAATACTCTCTAGCCAACCACTCAGACATGAGCCAACCACAGATGTTAGGCTCAATACCCAGGCTTTTTCTTGCAGTCTTTCTTAAATAGAGGCACAATATTTTCCAATCTCCAGTCTTCTGGCACCTCACCTGTATATAACATTACTCATATATCTCAGCTTGGGCGCCTGCAATTTCCTCTTTGGCTTTCCACAGTGTCCTCGGATATATCTGATCAGCCCCAGGAGATTTGTCTACCTTCAGACGTATTCGGATGTCTAGCGCCTCTTTGACCATAATACTGTCCTCAAGACACTTCCATTGATTGCCTGAGTTCCCGGACAATGTTTTTTTCTGTAAAAACAGAAGAGAAATACTCATTGAAGACATTGCCCATCTCCTGTGGCTCCATACGGTGATTCCCGGTGAGCCCTAAGCTCTCTTTGGTTACCCTTTTCCCCTTAATGTACATAAAATCTCTTTGGATTTTCCCTAATATCTGCCAGAGCTATCTCCTGCCCCCTTTATGCCCTCCTCATTTCCTTCTCTAGCGTGCTCCTCAGTTCCTGAAACTTCTCCAGGGATACACTTGATCCCAGCTGCTGTACCAATCCCATGCCTCCTTCTTTGTCTAGACTAGAGCTTCAATCTATCCCATCTTCCAAGATTCCTTATGCCCACCTGCCTTGCCCTTTGCTCCAACAGGAAGATGCGTGCCCTGAACTCTAGTCACCACATTTTTATAAGCATCCCACTTTACGGATGTTCCTTTTCCTGCAAACAACCTTCTCCAATTAACTTGTGCGAGTTCCTATCTAATACCATCAAAGTTGGCCTTTACCCCAATTTAGAATTCTAACTCAGCCCTGTCTTTATCCATAGCTATCTTAAAAGCTAAGAGAAAAGTAGCCTTGTAGCTCAATTGGTTTTCAGAGTCTTTGTCCCAGATTAAGTTATTTTTACTTTGATGCCAGGATTCAATTTTAGTCACACCTTGATCCATCACTTTCAATATTTCACTAGCAAAATCAATATTTACATTAGTGAGAACAGATACAATGAGACCATGTATTGATTTCCCATCCAAAGCTGTGGTTCAGAATACCCAATATTGTATTTGATTGCTCCATCCCCTATGTAGAATAAGACCTTGCTATCAATAATGCAGTTAAGTGCAATATTTCTCTTGTGCCCTATCCAATAGAAGATTTTGTCACCTCTAACCGAAGCCCACACCTAATGCATTATGTAAAATGCTTCCTGCATGTGGGGAAATAGTCACATATCTACTAAATCTACTCAATGTTGCTGTGCTATAGCCTTCCTGTGAGTAATGCTCAAGGAAAGCACTGCCTGGGAATCTAGTCCTGGAGAAAGTTAGTAAATAGTGCTGTTGATTTCATTACCTTTGTTCTTACTTTCACAAATTTCCCTCCAAGTGTTACACAGGGGATAACCGAGCCTCGTTGTAAATTGCTCATTGACTGACAAGCAGCCAAGCTGGATGCTGCAAGAATGACAGTTGCACTATTTTATTATTTTCTTTACTTCTCCAATCTGACAGTGCTGCTATGGGGAGATAAGGATTCGGATTTTATTTTTTCCCACCTGCAAATGACTGAAATTTGAATCTTTGAATATTAAATCCGAATAATGAGAAAATGTCAAATGCAGAATAATTCATTTTCAAATTAAGCACTTTCTATTTCCTCTTGGCTACTGTCAAAAGCAAGCCCAAGTTATGATTCTGACAAATCGTAAAGGATGACATTATTATTACTGTGTTGCAAATTTTTATTTGGAAACAATAAAGTGAACATAGGGAGGATTGGAAATCGTGCCAGAAATGAATGTTTCATTTGAAATGTTGTTTTCAGTTTTGCAGGATAGTCTCAACTGAGTCTAGTAAAGGCGTAGACAGAGAAGATGAAACTGCACAAGTTCTGGAGAGGAGGTCAGTGTCCATCAGATTCCTACTATTTGCAGAATTGTTGAATAGACTGAATCAAGTGCAGTTTAAGATGAATGCTTTAAGTGAGCATCTGCATTTTTGAATGCCTGTTGTACAATGTGGAGGCACTTCGGAGATCAGTGGATTTTATGAATGATGTTACAACAGATATGGACTTACAACTATAGCACCGAAGAACATCAGATGTTGGTGAAAACACAAACCAACACAGTGCCAACCATCTGCCAATCAAACTACCCCCCCTGGAGGAAAGCAAATTTATAATACCCTGTCATTAAATGACAAGTAAAATTCATTGGCTTGGTTCCCACAAGCAGGAATTTGCCTTTACATTAGGTAGCGGTAGGTGAAGCAGGATCTTGATAAAGAAGGAAGATCTTCATAGAATCATAGAGTCTATAGCATGGAAACAGGCCCTTCGGCCTAACTTGCCCGTGCCGGCCAACAAGCCCCATCTATACCAGTCCCACCTGCCTCATTCGGCCCATATCCCTTTAAACGTGTCCTGTCCACGTTCTTGTCTAAATGTTTCTTGAACGTTGCGATCGCAACATCTTTTATTCTTCTTTTTCTTTTACCCACAACCATTACATAAATCTTTTTCCCCCCAGAACTAAGCCTTAGGAATCTTGCATAGAAAAGTTGAAACAATATAATAATTCTCCTCCTGGGAGCATTTGAAAAAACTCAATCACGATTTAAACAACAGAAATTGATAAGCTTCATTCAGCCCATCGATACTACTCCGCCATTCAATTATGGCTAATCTATTTTTCCCTCTTAACCCCATTCTTCTGCCTTCTCCCCCATGTTCATACCTATGGTGCTAATTTCCAGGAACTATGTACCTGTACTCCTGGATCTCTCTGCTTTACAACACTCCTCAAGCCCCTACCATTCACATGAAGAACCTGGCCTGGTTTGACTTCACAAAATGTAGCATTCCACACTTATCTGCATTAAATTCCATCACCCATTCCTCAGCCCACTGACATTTCTCAAAGCGTCAAGCCAAATGTTTGCAGCAGTTATTTATGTCTCACGTAGTCATCATGTGAGGGTGCAGGTGGGTTACAGGGACCTGGAAACCTTACCAACAAAACAGCTGAGAAAAGCTTTGACAACATCTCAGTAACAACCCCAAACCTCAGTATACCTGGATGTCAAAAGTATCATCACTCTGAAGCTTTAAGAATGCTTTGACATTCTCGAATATTCAGATACAAAGAATTTGAAAAAAATGTTTAAAGCATTCTAAAAGTGAAGACACTTAAACACAAGAATATTGTAAACAATGAAGAACATTGTGTGCGGCAGTGGAGTTGCTGCCTTACAGCGTTTGCAGCGCCGGAGACCCAGATTCGATCCCAACAACGGGTGCTGTATGTACGGAGTTGGTATGTTCTAGCGGTGACCATATTTCTACGAAATCTTCGGTTTCCTCCCACACTCCAAAGACGAACAGGTTTATAGGTTATTTGGCTTGGTATAAATGTAAGTTGTCCCTAGTGTGTGTAGGATAGTGGATCGCTGGTCGGTGTGGACTCAGTGGGCCGAAGGGCCTGTTTCCACGCTATATCTCTATTTTTTAAAAACACATCAATTGAATGAATATATTTAAAAAACACAGACCATACACTTGTGATCTTTACAATCTTTCCTCACTTTTTCAAAATAATCAATTTACATCCTGCACTAGGTTTAAACTGATCTAAGTTCAGAGTGTAGATTCCCTCAGTGCAACTTTTGGTGTAAACATTTACCCAAACATCTCACACAAAAGTGCTCAGTCAAAATGAAACATGGACTGCAACAGTAACTAATGCAGCTCAGTTCCACCAACACATAATATAATTTATGGGTACTTTGGGCAGCTTTTAATGGAGAACAAATACTTAAGAAAAGTTCTGCACAAAATATGATCCCCTCCAGCACAGCTTGAAGCAATGTGTTGGCCATTTTTATGCACGGAAATTTCTATTGTCAATTTGACATTATTGACACCTGATTGAATGAGGGTAAGATGATTTTGAATTCTGTATGTTTACATGTATGCTGGTGAGCTGGTGAGTGCCTGATGCTTCACAATAAAGCCTCTGAGATCTTTGCACTTCGTCAGCTAACTGTGAAATATCTGATCTACCTTTTTAAATTACACTTGTCAAAATGTTCATGAAATAGTCACTATTCCCTATTCCCTTTGAATGCAAAAAAAGATCAGCTGTACTGTAGATTGTGTAGGAAGGAACTGCAGATGCTGGTTAAAACCGAAGATAGACACAAAATTCTGGAGTGACACAGCGGGACAGGTAGCAGCTCTGGAGAGAAGGCATGGATGACGTTTCGGGTCAAGGCCCTTCACCAGACTGAACGTCAGGGGACAGGGAAACCTCACCCATATAGTATGTCCTCGCACATAACAATTTCTCTGTTTACTCCTCTCACTTTCTTCAAGTCAAAGGTGTAGCCATAGGCACTTGCATGGGCCCCACCTATGTCTGCCTTTTCAGTGGTTATATTAAACACCCTATATAACAATATATATATATATTGTTACAAACATAGCGCAATACCATCCCACAACTTTTTCTCCAGTATATCGACGACTGCATTGGGGCTGCCTCCTGCACCCTTGGAGAACTCGATGATTTCAGCAACTTTAATATTAACTTCCATCCTGCCCTCAAATTCACGTGGACTGACTCTGACTCCTCTTCCCCCTAGTTCCCCCATTTCCCTTTTAAACTCCTCCCCTCGCCCCCCGCCCTGTCCCCTTCCACCCATATCTCTCCTCCTGACTTTGCACTTCGCTCCTCTCCTCTCTTTATCTGACATCCTTTGGTTCCTTTTCACATCGAGCCTTTGTCACTAACTCCACCCCTCTGTCAATGAAATACCCTCACCTGTATCCACCTATCATTTGCCAGGCTTTGTCCCACAGCTCTCTTTTCCAGCTTTCTTCTCTCTAATCCATCAGTCTGAAGAAGGGTCCCAACCTGAAAGATCACCCACAGCCAACAAAGGACCATTGTGGGCTCTACCTTTCCTTGTTCAATGTTACTTTTTTGCATATCTTTCACTCATTTGTTCTTTATCTCTCTCTATCACCGTCTATATCACTCATTTCCCTTTCCCATGACTCTCAGGCTGACGAAGGGCCTCGCTCCGAAACATCATCTGTTCATTTGTTCCACAAATGCTGCCTGACCCACTAAGTTCCTCCAGCACTTTGTGTTTTGCTCTCAATTCTATCCATTACTTGCCACCAAACACAGATTTACAGCAAAGGCCACTGAAGAGCAAACAGAAGCAGAAACTTCTAGAAGATAAAAATAAAAAGCTGGAGTAACTCAGTGGGTCAGGCAGCATCTCTGGAGAAAAGGAATAGGTGATGTTTCGGGGCGAGACCCTTCTTCAGCCTGAGAGTCATGGGAAAGGGAAATGAGTGATATAGACGGTGATAGAGAGAGATAAAGAACAAATGAGTGAAAGATATGCAAAAAAGTAACATTGAACAAGGAAAGGTGGAGCCCACAATGGTCCTTTGTTGGCTGTGGGCGAGGTGATAATGAACTATACAGACAATGAAACTTAACAGGACAACAGTAAAACTAGTACGATGACTAGGGTGGGGGAGGAATGGAGAGACGGTGGCGACACTGTGGCGCAACAATAGAGTTGATACCTAACAGTGCCAGGGACCCGGGTTCGATCCTGACTATGGGTGCTGTCTGTATGGAGTTTGTAAGTTCTGCATGGGTTTTTAAGGAGATCTTTTGTTTCCTCCCACACTCCAAAGACATACAGGTTTGTAGGTTAAATGGCTTGGTATAAATGTAAAGTTGTCCCTAATGTGTGTGGGATAGTGTTAATGTGTGGGAATTGCTGGTCGGTGTGGATCGGTGAGCCGAAGGGCCTGTTTCCGCGCTATATATATAAACTCTCTAAAGAGAGGGGAGCAGAAACTTCTGTTCTTTACAAGGGACACTTAGGCTTTCAGTCAGCATGCTTATGGCTCAAAAGAGAATTCTTGAAGCCTTTCTGCGAGAAAAGATAAAACACAAGTTTCGCACGAGATCTGCTCCAGGAACGTTTCTCCAATTAAATCTAAGTTGGAACTTCTCATGTAACAATACTCACAATTCAAGTATTGTACCTTAGTAAGTAGGCATCTGCATGCTGCAGTTTAATTTATGAGAACTAGGTCACTGTGATAATCCTATTTCAGAGACAGGGTTTATGTCACAAGGACAAGGAAAGTGGTTCAACTGGGTTAATTCCCTTTTTCCAGAATGCTAGGTTCTCAGCAAATCATACCGTTTTCCCTAAAGTTGCGCTGTAGGAATGAAACAAAAAGTATTTTTATTTTCCACAAGCAGATGAACTCTGGAATAGTTCCCCCTGAGACAAATATTTAAAATATTTGCATGAAGGGGTAAGTGGAGATCTGACAGTGGAACTCAAGAAAATGGATGAGTCTGAAGCCAAAGATAGACACAAAAAGCTGGAGTAACTCAACGGATCAGACAGCATCTCTGGAAAAAAGGAATAGATGACGTTTTGGGTCGAGACCTGAAGAGTTACTCCAGCATTTTGTGTCTATCTTCAGTTGAAACCAGCATCTCAAGTTCCTTCCTGCACATGACTCTGAAACCATTTGAAAATCTGTTCCTATACTGCCTTTTAAATTGTTGGATCACAATGTTTGAGATCCAATGCTGACAATGAGCTAAAACTTAAATAGAGGTTGGATAGAGGTTGGCCGGCACAGTGGCACAGTGGTAGAGTTGCTGCCTTACAGCGAATGCAGAGCCAGAGACTCAGGTTCGATCCTGACTACGGGCGCCGTCTGTACGGAGTTTGTACGTTCTCCCCGTGACCTGCGTGGATTTTCTCCGAGATCGGTTTCCTCCAACACTCCAAAGACGTACAGGGATGTAGGTTAATTGACTGGGTAAATGTAAAAATTGTCCCTAGTGTGTGTAGGATAGATAATGTTAATGTGCGGGGATCGCTGGGCGGCGCGAACTCGGTGGGCCGAAGGGCCTGTTTCCGCGCTGTATCTCTAAAATCTAAAATCTAGACTTGGATTGGTTTTTTTCTGCCTGGAACAATGGAGGTTGAGGGGAGATCTGATAGAAAAATATCAAATTATGAGACATAGATAGGGTAGACGGTCAGTGTCTTTTTCCCAGGTTGGAAGAGTCATATACTAGAGGACATAGCTTTAAAGTGAAAGAGACAACATTAAAAGAAGATGTGTGAGGCAAGTTTTTTAAACAAAGGACGGTGAGTGCCTGGAACACGCTCAGGAGTGGTGGTGGAGCCAGGTACAACAGTGGTGTTTAGATAGGCACATATATATGACGGGAATGGAGGGATGTGAATCATGTGCAGGCAGATGAGATTAGTTTATTTTGGCATCATGTATGGCACAGACATTGTGGGCAAAAGCGCCAGTTCCAGTGCCATACTGTTCTATGTTCTATGTTCTAATACATTACCATATAACCGCAGAGAAGTAGCAGCAGTTTGTTCTGGACTTCCATGCCTGTGCATTACTGTGCAGAGGTATAGAATAAGCTGGAGATCAGATGCTGGGCCCTGCCTGAGGTTTCATTCACCGTGTAATATAGGAGCATTCCATGAGTTGATGAACAGAGGAACTGAATACACTAAAGCCCCTCAGCTTTACATCACCACTGACTGGCACATCTAGCACGTCTCCACTCACTTCGGTGATAGAATTTTAAAAAAAATCTTTTATTTCATTGTGCATTCATCTTTTAATTAACTATTACTTTGTTACTCACTTTTATATGAATTTATTAATCCTTCACATTTTTGAAAAAATTGTGTTAAACTTTTTACTTTTGCAACCCTTGCCGATTATCTCTGTTCAGAGAGGCACTTTCAACAGCAAATCAGAGAGAAGAGTCCATGAGCAGGGCCTTTCTTTCCATCTTCCATCTCACAGTGATTTCTTGCTTTCCTTGGCCTGCAGTCCAGCTCCTGGTCGAAGACATGCACCTCACAAAAATCTCATAGCTGTAATGTTTGCTCACTCTCAGAAGTATATTTAGTCAGAGGGTGGTGAATCTGTGGAATTCATTGCCACAGATGGCTGTGGAGGCCAAGTCAATGGATATTTTTAAGGCGGAGATTGATAGGTTCTTGATTAGTAAGGGAGTCAAGGGTTATGGGGACAAGGCAGGAGAATGGGATTAAGAGGGAAAGATAGATCAGCCATGTTTGAATGGCGGAGTAGACTTGATGTGCTGAATGGCCAAATTCTGCTCCTACAACATATGAACTTATGAACCTATGAGTTGCATGGCTGCAACAGACCAGGGCAGTAGCAATACTGGTGCAGCAGCTGTGGGCATGGTGCATACACCTGGTGGAACGTATCTCTAACTTGCATCACTGGACCCTTAATGCAATCACCTCCAACATCCTACATGAGTACTGTACCTCAAAAATATGTGATCTACACCACCGAGAGACCATGAGTAGTGCATATCCTTTAGAATACCTTCTGCCAATGCAAATATTCTGATATGGTCAGTTTGACTTCAAGTAAGATTTTTGATTCAAACAGAAAAAAAATGAGTACAGCCAGAGTGTCAGTCAGTGATAAACACATTATTGTTTCATGGTCGGTGATTCCTCATCAGGTTACCTTAGGCTTCTATGAAACAGCTTGGAACATAATTGAATATTAAAGGCACCATGAAAATGCAGGTTGTTATCGATGCTGTTGTCCGTCTGACATCATCAATTTGAGGTTGAAGCCATTTCTCGAACACATTCAAATTTCAATGGCTGGCTGCCCACACATGGCTTTCCAGCTGTGATGTGCAGCTGTCAAAATGGGATTTGCAATGCAATGGAATTACATAGTATAACTTTGATTGCAAAGTACCCTTTCACTCTTCTACAACTGACGTTGAAATGTTTGGAGATGACACTAATCACTGCTACATTTGGATCTTTCTATATTTGGATCTTGGAAAGATGCATTTGAACTGGCGGGGAGGTTATTATTTGACCACCTTGTCCTCGTGAGGCAATATAGATTATACACTGAACACATGAAACATAGCTCTCAAAACTGACCTTTCAGTTGTGTTGTCACATCAGTGAAATGATCTGAACAATAAATGCAAGATGATTTCCTGAGATTAAAAACAAGGACAAGGCATTAACTGCACATGCGGCCTGTCCCGCTGAGTTACTCCAGCAGTTTGTGTCTATCTTCGGTATATACCAGCATCTGCAGTTCCTTCCTATACAATCACCCTAGTTCGCACTAGTTCTATTTTATCCCACTGTAGCATCCACTCCCTACACACTCAGAGCAATTTACAGAGGCCTATTTATCTACAAACACACTCAGATCTGAAGAGGGGTCATGACTTGAAACGTCATCGATCCTTTTACTTCAGAGATGCTACCTGAGTTACTTCAGCACTTTGCGTCTATCTAAGGCACTATCTCCTCTTGTTCTAATCAAACTCTCACTGGTGGCTGCTGTCAGCAGGGGCAGCATTCTTTCTGCTTGGTAACTTGCAAATTTACAGCAATTTGTTGCAATCATAAAGAAAGCCTGTCGATGCCACTATGTCCTTAGAAGAGTGAGGACAAGTACATTCATGAAGCTCTACAGGTGTTCGGTAGAGAGCATAATGGTTGGTTTCATCATGGCATTGTTCGACACTTCAAACGCCCAGGATTACAGGGAGTGGTTGCTGATCTCCCCTCCATCGAAGGTATATATAGGAGGCACTGCTTCAAATAGCAGCCAATATTATCAAAGATCCACATCACCCTGGACTTCACTCTTACAATCAGGAAAAAGGTGTTGGAGTCTGACAACTGTGAACACCAGGTTCAACAATAGCTTCTTCCCAACAACCATCAGGCTCTTGAACACTACACGACAGTAAATTCAACCATGAACTTCTATGGACCGTCTTTAGTTCACTAAGCACATTGTTTTAATTTTGCACTAGTACTGTGGTAATTGATTTATTTAATTTTTGCTTATGATATATTATCTATGTGTATCGTGTTTACAGGCTTGTAATGCTGCTGCATGTAAGAATTTCATTTTTCAGTTGTCAGTACAAATAACGATGAAACACTCTTGACTCATGAACTTCCCTCTCCTGCATTAAGCTGCATTCCCATCCAACAGAACAGTCTCCATCAGTCCCCTCATTAAGATTGAAGAAGATATAATGGGGGACTGGATCAGTCATTCAAAGAGTAACTGGAAGCAATATTTTTTTTAAATCATCTGCCTATTACATGAGCCTTGTAGTCCTACAGCACCATGCTGAAAGGTTTTATTTCTCACCTGCTGCTGCTACATCAATTCATTTTAAATCTTATTCATTCTTTTCCCTCTTTTCTTTCCCTAGGTCCAACTCAATGCTCAGAAAATTTTGAGAGAAGAGAATAATTTTTTTAATCCATTTAGGGTAACAGGTTGGAGTGAAATAGAGGCACAAGGAACTGCAGAAGCTGTAAAATTGATCAAAATACAGTGCTGGAGGAACTCAGCAAGTCAGGCAGCATCTTTGGACAGGTCTGAAGAAGGTCCCGACTGAAAATAGACAATAGACAATAGACAATAGGTGCAGGAGTAGGCCATTCAGCCCTTCGAGCCAGCACCGCCATTCAATGCGATCATGGCTGATCACTCTCAATCAGTACCCCGTTCCTGCCTTCTCCCCATACCCCCTCACTCCGCTATCCTTAAGAGCTCTATCCAGCTCTCTCTTGAAAAAATGTCACGTGTCCATTCATGCCACAGATACTGCGTGACCCGTTGAGTTCTTCTAACACTTTGTGCTTTATTAATATCCTTAGGTTGGATGGGAGCCTTTAAATTCCATCAACCATTCCTCAGCCCACCTTCATAACCGAACAAGATCCTGCTGCAACTTTTAACAGTCATGTTCACTATCTACAAAACCACCCACTTTAATGTAATCTGCAAACTTGCTAATCATGCCTTGTACGTTCTCATCCAAATCATATATATAGATGACTAATAGCACCTTCTGACCATCGAGGTGGGCGAAATTCCTCAGCAATTTTTGTACCATTTCCTTTCAGGTGCCAATCTTGCAAGTCACATAAGGTGGAAGATTCAGAGTGCTTATCCATTTGCAATGAATCGAACCATTAAGTAGTCCACGGTTTAAGAATATGCACCTCACAAAAAGCTCCACTGACTGGATAAAGCTTTTAATGCAAAAATATGGTTTCTGACTGTTTCTTCTGTTCTTTAATTCTTCGAGTTGAACTTGCAACTCTGCTCTATTTTTAGTAGCTGTGGATTGAAGTAATCCTTCAATTTCCCCTCTAAATGGAACGGCTTTGATTCTCTGTGGGTCTCGCGGATTAGCGAGCACGTGATAGATCTCGGAGCCAATCTCTGCCGACAGAATAGTATGTTTATGTCCTCTTTTTGTAATGCTCGGCACCTTGATATTTTCAACGTGATCCTTTACTTTGAAGATATGAGTAGCTGTCAAATATTTCCTACCTTTGCAGATTGCGATGTAAAAGACTCACATTGGATTGACACCGGGCTATTAATTGGTGTTAACGGCAGCATTGAGAACAGTGAGTGCCTACTTTTCCTGGAACGCTGTGCAGCTATGCTACGGATAGCTGTCAATCTAGCAAAATACATTTGTACTTTTTAAATAATAAGATAACAATATATGAAACAAGGGGACGAACAGGCTATTTGGCCTCTTGGGCCTGTTTGCAACATTATTTTTCTGCCCCATCCCCAAATCTGCAGTTCTTCTAATATTTAGAAATCCATTGAACTCAGATTTGAATGTCACCACTAACTGAATCTCTGCGAGCCCACACGGCAGACAACCTAAATCCTCTGAGAAAAGCTATTTCTCCTGATTTCAGCATGCAATGATCTCCATCTTACTTTGACAGTGGCAGTTAGTTTTAGGCCACTTAGCCAGGAGAATCCTTCTCCCCATATCTACCCTGATAAGCTCTCCAAGCATTTGCAATGTTTCCAAGTGGCTACCTCTCATTCTTCAAAACGTTGGGGCATTACAGGCAGAGGTCAGTCAGTGTCATAGACAATAGACAATAGACAATAGGTGCAGGAGTAGGCCATTCAGCCCTTCGAGCCAGCACCGCCATTCAATGCGATCATGGCTGATCACTATCAATCAGTACCCCGTTCCTGCCTTCTCCCCATACCCCCTCACTCCGCTATCCTTAAGAGCTCTATCCAGCTCTCTCTTGAAAGCATCCAACGAACTGGCCTCCACTGCCTTCTGAGGCAGAGAATTCCACACCTTCACCACCCTCTGACTGAAAAAGTTCTTCCTCATCTCCGTTCTAAATGGCCTACCCCTTATTCTCAAACTGTGGCCCCTTGTTCTGGACTCCCCCAACATTGGGAACATGTTATCTGCCTCTAATGTGTCCAATCCCCTAATTATCTTATATGTTTCAATAAGATCCCCCCTCATCCTTCTAAATTCCAGTGTATACAAGCCCAATCGCTCCAGCCTTTCAACATACGACAGTCCCGCCATTCCGGGAATTAATCTAGTGAACCTACGCTGCACGCCCTCCATAGCAAGAATATCCTTCCTCAAATTTGGAGACCAAAACTGCACACAGTACTCCAGGTGCGGTCTCACCAGGGCCCGGTACAACTGTAGAAGGACCTCTTTGCTCCTATACTCAACTCCTCTTGTTACGAAGGCCAACATTCCATTGGCTTTCTTCACTGCCTGCTGAACCTGCATGCTTCCTTTCATTGACTGATGCACTAGGACACCCAGATCTCGTTGAACTCCCCCTCCTCCTAACTTGACACCATTCAGATAATAATCTGCCTTTCTATTCTTACTTCCAAAGTGAATAACCTCACACTTATCTACATTAAACTGCATCTGCCATGTATCCGCCCACTCACACAACCTGTCCAGGTCACCCTGCAGCCTTATTGCATCTTCCTCACAATTCACACTACCCCCCAACTTAGTATCATCTGCAAATTTGCTAATGGTACTTTTAATCCCTTCGTCTAAGTCATTAATGTATATCGTAAATAGCTGGGGTCCCAGCACCGAACCTTGCGGTACCCCACTGGTCACTGCCTGCCATTCCGAAAGGGACCCATTTATCCCCACTCTTTGCTTTCTGTCTGTTAACCAATTTTCTATCCATGTCAGTACCCTACCCCCAATACCATGTGCCCTAATTTTGCCCACTAATCTCCTATGTGGGACCTTGTCGAAGGCTTTCTGAAAGTCGAGGTACACCACATCCACTGACTCTCCCTTGTCAATTTTCCTAGTTACATCCTCAAAAAATTCCAGTAGATTTGTCAAGCATGATTTCCCCTTCGTAAATCCATGCTGACTCGGAACGATCCCGTTACTGCTATCCAAATGCTCAGCAATTTCGTCTTTTATAATTGACTCCAGCATTTTCCCCACCACTGATGTCAGACTAACTGGTCTATAATTACCCGTTTTCTCTCTCCCTCCTTTCTTAAAAAGTGGGATAACATTTGCTATTCTCCAATCCACAGGAACTGATCCTGAATCTATAGAACATTGAAAAATGATCTCCAATGCTTCCACTATTTCTAGAGCCACCTCCTTAAGTACTCTGGGATGCAGACCATCAGGCCCTGGGGATTTATCAGCCTTCAGTCCCATCAGTCTACCCAAAACCATTTCCTGCCTAATGTGGATTTCACACGGGAAACCTCCAGCCCAAGAACTTTATATTTATCTCAAAACTGAAAGAGGTAATTTGGTCCATCGGGTCCATGTCAGCTTCCAGCAATCCCGTTAATCTCCCTTTCTATATTTTCTATTCCTGTGACCATATCCTCTCTCACATGTGCCAATTAACTCAATTTTAACTCTTTTCCCCATTAACCTACACTTAGAGTAATATACAGCAGCTATTTAGCCCACTGGCATATCTTTGAGAGGGGACAGGAACACCCAGAAGAGACCCAGATGGCCACAAAGAGGATGTGCAAACTCCACACAAACAGCCCCGAGATATGGGTTGATCCTGTGTCCCTAGAACGGCGAGACAGCAGCATTGACATCCTTGTATTGTCCTGGTAAGACGATGATAAGATAGACACAAAGTGCTGGAGTAACTTAGCATCTCTGGAGAAAAAGAATGGGTGACTTTTCATTTCGGGACTCTTCTTCAGACTGAAAGTAAAGGGAGGTGGGGGGTTGAGAGCTGGAGGTAAGAACAAAACCAGGACCAATCAGAGCCAGCCACAAATAACCTCAGGCAGGGCAGTGCCTGGTAGGCCCATAGTTGGCAATGGAAAGTGTGATCTAAAGAAGGAGGCACCGCACGATGGCTGCCTCGCCTACAGTCTGCCTGTCTTTTTCAAACTCTTTTTGTTATTTTTGGTAAGTTTTAAAAGTTTGTGTAAATGTTCTCTGGTTTGTTTTATGTGGGGGGGTGGGAGAGGGGGTCGGGGAAACTTTTTTTCAATCTCTTACCTTGCCGGAGATGCGATTGTTTTCCGGATCGTATCTCTGGTCGCTCTGCAGCCTAACATGACTGATGGAGCTGGAGGTCTTGCCTGGGACTGACCATGAGTCCCCGCGGGGGCGTGGACATATCATCTGAGCCTGCGATCCCTTGCCTGGGATCGACGCTCCAATGCAGCCTTCGGACTTTAACATCAGGAGCTCGCAGTCTCGGGTTGAGACCGGACGGGAGCTCCAAAAGCTGCACGAGGTTCGACTGGTCCCGACCCGGGGTAGATCGCCGGCGCGGTGGAGCTGAGATCCCCCGATGAAGGAGCTTGATCGCCACGATGAGGAAGGCTCGCCGCCAGCTACGAGAGTCAAGATCATCTCGTCAACGGAAGGTTAGAGCCCCCGACCGCTGGAGGACAAAGAAGGGAGAGATTGAACTGTTTTTTTTCACCTTTTATCACAGTGAGGAATGTGGAGGAGTCACTGTGGTGGATGTTCATGTTAAAATGTATTTTGTGTATCCTGTTGCTTTTTATTGTTATGACTGTATGGCAAATGAAGTTCCTCGTATGTTGCTAAACATACTTGGCTAATAAAGTTTTCTTGTGATTGTGATTGGGATTGTGATTGTGAAACAATGTGGAGAACTGTGAAACTGGTAAAATGACTAGGGTGGAGGAAGGGAGCAAGAGGGGAAGGAGAGCATAGGGAGAAGTTACTTAAAATTAGTGAATTCAATGTTCATAAGCTACCAAGCAAAATATGAGGTACTGTTCCTCCAATTTGCATGTGCCCTCACTCTGCCAGTGGAGGAGGCCCAGACAAGAAGGGACAGTATGGGAACGTGAAGAGGAGTAGAAATGGTTGACAACTGGGAGATCTCGTAGACCTAGGATGGACAGAGTGTAAGTGTTCAGAGAAAAGGTCGCCCAGTCTACGTTTGGTCTCTCTGATGTACAGGAGATCACATCGGGAACACCGGATGCAGTAGATAAGGTTAGAAGAGGTACATGTGAACCTCTGTCTTACCTGAAAGAACTGTCAGGATCCCTGGATAGAGTCAAGGGAGGAGATTCCGTGGAAACCGCTCCCTCTGCAACTCCTTAGTTCCCTCATCCCTTCTCACCCAAACCATCGCCTCCCCAAAGGCTTTTCCCTGCAACCGCAGGAATTGCAACAGGTTCATCAGCCTCTGTTTGTAGGTTAATCAGCCTCTGTAAATTGCCCCTAGGTTGCGTAAGGGGAATAACATAGCACGAGTGTGAATGGGTGATCGATAGTTGACATGGACATGGTGGCCTGAAGAGCCTGTTTCCAGCATGTATCTCTAAATCTCGACCCGAAACGTCACCCATTCCTTCTCTCCTGAGCCTGACCTGCTGAGTTACTCCAGCATTTTGTGAATAAATACCTTCGATTTGTACCAGCATCTGCAGTTATTTTCTTACACTAAACTAAACAAAGTGCTGGAGTAACTCAATGGGTCGGGCAGCACTTGTCTGGACAGTGACCTTTTGGGTCAGAACCTTTTCTTTAGACCTGTTAATGAGGGTGTTCTTTGAGTCATGAGTAACTTGCTTTAAAATAATACTTAACAGGGGATAGAGCTTCCCAGACTTGGCAAAAAACAATGAGTAATATTTAGTTTTGTAGCCTAATGGTTTGTCAATGATTGATCATTTGAAAGGTAGAAAAGCAAAACAACCACTGAGTGTCTGTGACCTGGACATGCCAGTCCATTGTACTGAGTGCCTGAGACTGGCACAGCTGCAAGGTTTCAATGACTGCTAGCTCCCTGAAGAGAAAATAAAGGTACGAACTCGAGGCTAGCAAGCAGGTATGCAATTATAACAATGATTGATGTTTGAGGATCTGTGCTGCAAATGGAAATTGTTGCTGGGCACAGTGTTAATTAATGGACGTGCTGCCAGGGCTGGTGGGGATTCGGAGGGATTGCCGTGAGTACAGTGATCTCAGTGTTTGCGGGGACATGGCTCCATGAGGACATCCCGGAGTTTGGTGTGAGTGTGGATGGCTTTCTGACTGTTCGGGCGGACAAGACCTGCGGTCGGTACAAGTCTGGTCACATCACGGTGAAGGAGCGTGTGTGTGGCCTGGACATTGAGCTGATGGTTGTGGGTCTCATCTTATGCTGTGTGAGCTCGGGACTCTCACTCTGGTGGCTGTTTATGTTTAACCTTTATGTAGTTTTGTATCTCGTTGCTTTTTTTGATATGACTGTATGGTAAATCAAATTTCACTGTACCTTGGTATACGTGACAATAAAGGACCATTGAGCCATTGATTGAAATAATTTAAATTAATTTTAAAAACTGTTAATGCCTGGTAGGTGGTAAAGGCACTGATGTGCAGTTAAGTCAAAGATCACTTTTTATCTGGTTAAGTAGCAAAACAGGCTCAAACAATTGAATGGCTGACTTCTGCTTTTATATTTCTGAACATACAGAGACTCAATCAACCACATATGATCCACTGATCTATGTTATCACAAGTCTAAGATTCTTTACTAAGAAAAAAATAACAACTATCCTTTACTAACCACACTTCCCTATGGAAATGTACTAGGTGGAGAGGCATCTTTTGGTTTGCATTGGACCTCTGACCTCTTTCCTCTCCACTTTTAGTGTCATGTTTCCAGCTAGTTGGCTCATCTCCATGAAACGGAATGTTTAATGATCAAAGCTGAGCAGTCGTTCTATGTAAGGACAATGAAATGCGCCTGTTCTCATTCAGCTATGGTGCATAAATGTACAAAGGGGACAAAATACTTCTCGGCAATCATTTTAAGAGCCCCCCTCTCTGGCAGGTCGAACCTATCTAAAGTGAGTTTCAACAGCAACAACCAACTTCAAGGAGGAAAGAGAAGCAAAGAAGTTGAAGAAACAAAAGAATTGCAGATGTTGGTTGATACCAAAGTGAGACACAAAGTGCTGGAGTAACTCAGCGGGTCAGGCAGCATCTCTGGAGAAAAAAGGATGGGTGACATTTCATGTCAGGACCCTTCTTCAGACTGACTGAAGCAAAGACGTTGAGATGCTTATGAATGGAATTCCGGAGCTGGGGCCTTTTGGCATTGCTACTACTCATGAGAATTGAGTGGGGGAAGAGTGGTGGGTGAGTGGGGGTGGGTGAGTGGGGGTGGGTGAGTGAGGGTGGGGTGGTGGGTGGGGTGGGGGAGGATGGTGGGTGGGGGAGGGTGGTGGATGGGTGGGGGAGGGTGGTGGGTGGGTGGGGGAGGGTGGTGGGTGGGTGGGGGAGGGTGGTGGGTGAGTGGAGGGGGGGTGGTGGGTGAGTAGGGGTGGGGTTGTGGGTATGTAGGGATGGGGGAGGGTGGTGGGTGAGTGGGAGTGGGTGGTGGGTGAGTGGGGGTGGGATGAGATGAGGTGTGGGTACGTGGGAGGTAGGGTGGGGTAAGGGGTGGGGGCTCAAGAGGCCCAGCTTGGTGGTGGAAATAATCCTTAAGGGGTCTAGAGTCCAGTGTCAAGAGAGTCGAGTGTTTTATTGTCATAGGTCCCATGCAGAACAATGAAATTCTTACTCGCAACAGCATTACAGAATATGTAAATATCGTTCTCTGTAAACAATATAATAAATGAGAAAAAAAGTTGAAAGAGAAATCAATTGGAGAATGAAGGGCTTGAGGAAATTACAGAGACATGGAGAGTGAAGCCAAAATATATTTGAAATCAAGGAAAATAATTTTACCTCAGCATTGTTGCTATTCCCCGCAAGCTTTCTTTCATGCTCTTTCCACCCCCCTCTTAATTGACCCCTTTGTCCTCCTCTGTTGAGTTAGGCAGAGGAGATGCTCAGCTGAATGTAGGTGGATCATTTTTTATGAACATATTTTGTTCTGAATCAAACATGAATTAATTGTCTATCATTGTTGAATTCATAGTTTTTAGTAAGGCTCATAGTTAAGGCTCAGCTAATTTGCACAGAGACACAGCTTGAAGACCTGCTGGTTCACACATCCAGCAACCTGGGTTTGATCCTGACCTCCAAGTTATCCCAGTCACTGACTGGGCTTCCCCCAGTTGCTTTGGTTTTTTCCAACACCTCAGTCATGCATCTTGGAAGGTTAATTGGCGACTGTAAATTGTCCCAAGTGTAGGTGAGTGGCTGAAGCTGGGGATGCGATGAGAATGCAGGAAGAATAAAATCCGGGCGCAAGGAACTGCAGATACTGATTAACAAAAAAAGACACACAGTGTTTGAGTACCTCAGCGAGTGAAGCAGCATCTCTGGAGAACATGGATAAGTGACGTTTCAGGTTTAGACTATTGCTGAGGGGCTCTAGATTTTAATAAAAATAGCAATTTACGGTATCAAAGGTAGTTTCTTTGAATCATGCCCTATAGTAATAGAGTCATATCGCATGGAAACAGACATTCTGTTCCATCAAGTCACGTCAACCACCCATTTATGCTTATCCTAAACTAATCCCATTTTATTCTTGGAAAAAAATTGGGATTAGTTTGGGATAAGCATAAATGAATGTTTTATCAGTTGGTGTGAGTTGATGGGATAAAATGTTTATTTCAATGTAATATGACTATCATTATTGTGAATGATTCAAGGAGACTACCTTTGATGGTTCTTAAAATGTTGTGAGCATTAAAATCCAGAACCCGTCGGCAATGGTCTCTCTGAACGTGAATCATTGCAAACTATTCGATATCATTAGATAGTCCAAACCAAAGCAACTGGGGGAAGCCCAGATTAATCGCTGGGATGGCGGGACTTGCATATGAGGAAAGACTGGATAGACTGGGCTTGTACTCGCTGGAATTTAGAAGACTGAGGGGGGATCTTATAGAAACATATAAAATTCTTAAGGGGTTGGAGAGGCTAGATGCGGGAAGATTGTTCCCGATGTTGGGGGAGTCCAGAACCAGGGGTCACAGCTTAAGGATGAGGGGGAAGTCTTTTAGGACCGAGATGAGAAAACATTTCTTCGCACAGAGAGTGGTGAGTCTGTGGAATTCTCTGTCACAGAAGGTAGTTGAGGCCAGTTCATTGGCTATATTTAAGAGGGAGTTAGATGTGGCCCTTTTTGCTAAAGGGATCAGGGGGTATGGAGAGAAGGCAGGTACAGGCTACTGAGCTGGATGATCAGCCATGATCATATTGAATGGCGGTGCAGGCTCGAAGGGCCGAATGGCCTACTCCTGCACCTATTTTCTATGTTTCTATGTTTCTATGTTTCTATAGTCAAGTAGGCCACTGAGGAACAACTTCCTTTTAAGCTCCACTTTTAATTCACTAAAGATGTTGCATGATACTTCATCAGGGCTTTGACAAACAAAGATTTGAAACCTGGTTACAAAATTCAAGGCTTGAATAAATGTGGGCATGATCAAAGATTTAGATTTTTGAAGAAGCATTTTAATAAAAGAAAGAGATGTAGAATATTTGACGTTCTTGGATGGAATTCCTGTGCTTGAGGCATGGAAGTTAAAGGCAAAACAAGTTCACAAGTTATAAGAGTAGAATTAGGCCACTCGGCCCATCGAGTCTACTCCGCCATTCGATCATGGCTGATCGCTGCCTCCTAATCCCTATCGCAGAACCCGAGAGCTAAATAGTTAAAAGACACTCAGTTCTCTGGTGGGATATTTCTATTCTGCCTCGTTAGAGGCTTCCATTGAAAAGCAATTTTCTTACCTGAACTAGAAGGACATATACCAATTAAAAACAATTTAAACGTGAAACATATGTAATTAAAAGTATTTTGTATTGTTTTAATGCTTTGACAAGTGTGACTATAAAGTTGTTAGTAATTAATGATATCTGCAGATGATTGAGGTTAAATTCAGCAGGACCCTTGGTCTAGAAAAGACAGCAGCTTGAGTTCAGATATCGAGCCAGCAGCACAGCAAAGCCCTCCAGAGGATGTACATTAAGATTTTGCAGATCTCATTACTGTGATAATCATCATCGGAAAGTAATTGCTGCCCACTGCAAATTGTAAATCAATAGTTTTAATATATGTCAATCATCGGAGTTTCATTTTGACAATACTGACAATGAGGCATAGTAATGCATCGCTATTTTCTCATAACAAATTGCATGGATTAAAAATCTCCATGAAGCTTTCACCCACTCAATTGTCATTGCATTGTTAAATGCGATTCAAGCATAGAACGTTACCCTCATACCCCAACATTTATGTACTCGTATTCAAATTTTAAAAAAACAGCTAAAAGAATAATATATTTGAAAACTGAGTGTACCATGTGCAATGACATTTAATACCTTGTTGTACTAGATACTGCTGTTAATTGTGGGTCTCACATTTGTAGTTTCTGATAATAGTCTGGTGCTACTACTTAACATTGTACATAATTAGATTCAGAGCTACTATCAAGATGTCTTTTATTAAAAAATAGTCAACTCCCAATCAACAGCAACCCATAGTTCATTTCTCCTTGGACTTCCTTGGATGCTTCAAGGATTGGTAGAGAAGGATAGCAGTAGAGCAAGCAAGATGGTGATGGACAGAAGAGAGGAACATTGAGCAGACAGTGGGCTTGCCTCCCGCACCCTTGAAGGCACTCTGGGGGTTCCAGGGTCAGCTGCCGGAGACGCCCTGGGGCACAGAGGCTGAGAGGAGGCCTTGGGTTCGATTGTTACGTATTCCGATCGATGTGTTGGTGAAGCGGGCTCCTGGAGGCCTTGCAGCAGCCTGGGGCTCGATTAGATCAGGTGCCACTTCAAGAGGCCAGGTGCATGGATCGAAAGCGCCCTGCAGCGATGTACAGCAGCCGTAGAGGACATCAACAACATCGCTTGGCAAGGCCGATCCTTGCAACTCCAACTCAGTGTTGCCGGCAGGACCACGGGCCTTTATAACCAAGTTAAAACTTTACATTTTTTCACAACTTTGAACTTAAAAGGTACAAGATGGTGCTGGAAATGTGGCGAATCTTGCGTACTGCCTGAGTGTAATCTATGATTCTTACACTGCTTTACCTACGTATGATTGCGTGCTGATGTAGAAAGTAAGATTTTTACTGAACTGTATGTAAAAAAAAGAATGTCACTTTGCCATGAATCATTGAACCTTTGATCATTTTAGATAGGACCAGCCTAAGAGAGCACAGGATGGTCTCAGGAAAGTTAACAGTTAATGCACATAAATGCACGGAGAATTAAACAAAATGAAGAGTTGGAGATGCAATTCGGCAAGTTTGACTTTGATGTTGTGGCAATAAAGAGGACGGGATTGGTTATTAAATATTCCTGGATTTCAGGTGCTTGGGAAAGACAGGCAATGAGAGAAAGGAGATGGGTTGTTGGTAACAGTTGAGAATATTGCAGTGCAGAACAAAGTGAGAGTATTTTGGAGCAGACAATAACTCAGTCTATTATAATTAGAGTTTAAATAAATGCAGAAGTACTGGTACAATATTCATTGCATTTTAAAGGCTGCCAATAGAATTGCATTCTATCTGCGAAGGACAGAGAAGGTCAAATTTGCAGGGAAATTACAGAACAGCACAAAAGTCATCAAATATTAATGAGAGATCTTCAATTGGACGTCTTGGAGGTTGCTCTGAATCTGTTATATGCCTTATTAGGTAACAACACTGGACTGCCAACAGACACTAAAACTGCAAGTTCCACAATCAACAGCAGTGCCTGGTGCAGCTACCTAATACGGATGGGAAAATTCAGAGAAAGAGATTTATCTGAAGCATGTTCAGTAAACTTCTTTCTCAGTTCATGTTGCAGGGAATTGTACGTCTGACCTGTATTTTGAATCTAGCTTTCATGTGGGGCCCAGTTGCCCTCTTAATTACAACTCAGATTGGGACAGCACACTAAGAAAATCTCGTGGAGTAGTGGTGAATTTCTCAATCAAGTCAGTTTATTCAAGGAATAACAGTATATACAGGGAAGCACTCTGTGAGAACCCAAAGTGCTTCAGTGATTCGCAGCAATTACAACCTTTTTATATTCTCCAACATAATGGTCATATGCGGATTTTACATTTTTGAAATAATTCATCAGTGATCAATGCATCTTTGTAATCTTACATCCTTGTGTTTTTCCCCAGAGTTATCTTTAACCTTCTGTTCCCTGTTATTTAGAAAACCATTCTCCTGCTTGTCTGACAAATGGGTGTCAAAAAGTGACTTCTCTCATCTCATGGTCAGTTTTACTACCCTCAGCCTGGTTTACAACCTCCTATGTTTATCATTACTCCAGCTAGCTTTGCCTTATAATCTAAACAATTCCTAAATCTATTTATTCTCCAAATGTGACCTAAGAGTTAACTTCACTATGTTGCCCTCTTTTCCCATCATGCTTCTCAGGTACATGCTCTCAGGACAAACTTACTCAATTTTCTTATAATTTCTAGAATTTCCTCTAATAATACATTTCCCATTCAGTGAAAAAGGAAGCATTGCTGGTGTTGGTCCTCAGGGATGAGATGGTCAGGTTCCCATGTATCAGTGGAGGAACATGCTGAAGAAGGGTCTCGACCCGAAATGTCACCCATTCCTTCTCTCCCGAGATGCTGCCTGACCTGCTGAGTTACTCCAGCATTTTGTGAATAAATCGATTTATACCAGCATCTGCAGTTATTTTCTTATACTACTTGAGGAACATGTAGGGAAGTGTAATCATATGGAACCGATGCCTGAGTGAAGCCACGTGCAAACGTGACGACTAGCATCTCACATTCTTACAGCTTACAACCCAGAACAAGGGGCCACAGTTTAAGAATAAGGGGTAGGCCATTTAGAACGGAGATGAGGAAAACCTTTTCAGTCAGAGAGTTGAGAATCTGTGGAATTCTCTGCCTCAGAAGGCAGTGGAGGCCAATTCTCTGAATGCATTCAAGAGAGAGCTAGATAGAGCTCTTAAGGATAGTGGAGTTAGGGGGTATGGGGAGAAGACAGGAACGAGGTACTGATTGAGAATGATCAGCCATGATCACATTGAATGGCGGTGCTGGCTCGAAGGGCCGAATGACCTCCTCCTGCACCTATTGTCTATTGTCTATTGTCTAACCCAATAGCATGAACACTGAATTCTTCAATTTCAAGTGATACATCCCCTCTATTTCCTATCCCTATCCATGCAGTCGCACACACATTTCTCCCACCATTTCTCACTCTCTCATGCTCCCTACTCCTATTCTCCCTATGTTCATCTCCCATTCCCTAATCAGCTATTTTCCTTTTCTCCCCCTCTAACCCCTCTCTCCTGCCTCCTTTCCACCCATATCCCTTCCTCCGACTTTACATTTTACTTCTCCTCGTCTCTCCAAGTCTGACCACTCTTTTTTCTCATTTATACCTCTAGCCTTTGTCACTAACTCTACCTGTCTACCATTGAAACACCCCTCACCTATATCCACCTATCACTTAAGATAGACACAAAATGCTGGAGTAACTCTGTGGGTCAGGCAGCATCTCTGGAGATGCTGTCGGACCCGCTAAATTACTCCAGCATTTTGTGGTTATCATCGGTGTAAACCAGCATCTGCAGTTATTTCCTTCACCTATCACCTGACAAGTTTGGCATCACCCCCCCATTTTATTCTTCCAACTTTCTCTCCCCGTCTCCATTATTCTGAAGATAGGTCCCCACCCGAAACAACGTCTGTCCATTCGGGCCACAGATGCTGCCTGAGTTCCTACAGCAAATTTTGTTTTGTATGAAGGACTGACAACAAGATATGTGGGAAGGCCAAATGCCACAGAGATTAGGAGTCCCTGAAATGCATGTCCATTCATTAACCAATTCAGTAGAGGCACACTCTGTATCGACAATGAACTCAAAATATCAAGAAGGTCACTAACACCTCTAACACTTTAGTGTATCTCTAAACTAAACTAAAACTAAACTAAACCTTGTATGTAAATAAATCGCCTTCCAGCCCTAACAACAACTCGGCCTTGTAATAATTGGTGATACCTATCCACGGATTAGGTTACCCATGAATATACCATGAATTGGGGTTTGTTACCAGGATGATACTGACGCATCATTATTAGAAAGAGTCTCGTTAAAATGATTCCTCAGGCCCAGGGAAAAGCTTCGTATAATTAATCGAAAAGGTCAAGCACTAATAAGATGGATCCTGGTAACCATGGCATTGATAGTTTCCACAAAATTGTAACAATGAGGCTTGACTGGATAAAGTATGTACCAAAGATAGCAGAGCAGAGCAAGATAGACCATTCGACCCTAAAAACCATAGTATGTCATGGCACCATTTTAGTAGGCAGAAACTTGCAGAAACATTTTTTTTTTTTAATTTAAAAAATCTGTGAGTTGATAGATGAGATATATTCTGCATTTTAATGGTAGCATCACACATACTGTTCCCCCAAAACACTGATTACACTGCGAGAGGCATAGCGAACGACGGGTTTTGCCTACTAAAATGGCAGATGTTACACTCCTTTGCATACTACACTACAGTATTCAATTCCATTTCAACGGAGTGGTCCATCTTGTTCCTTTAGTATCTTTGGTATCTACAAGCATCCACATGATATATTAAGAAACTTCACTTTGCAAAGGTCCAGCAAAGCATTCCGTCTAGCTCTTTATGTTAAATAGTCAAACTCGCATCTTTTGAATACAGCGTCCCCATATTCTTTGAGATCGGAATGCACAGAAATCCCTTGAGATTTTTTTCCTGCTTTCTAGCAAAAGACTCTGAAGCTTTGTTTGTTTTATTTTAAAAAACCACTCGGTGTTATTTTATCCCATTTCACTTCTTATACTGAAAGATTGTATATCTTTGTTGAGAAAAAGGCCAAAATGCAACGAAACTGAACGCAGAACTGTCACAACCTTTCACTCCTCCTACGGTGCTATTGCTTGGAAGCGTAACACTAACTAAGCTTAGCACAAACACCAAGAATATCTCATCTTTCAACCATGCACATTCTAGCCCACTCAGTAACTAAAGACCACATCGAAATTTTTTATTTTCCAGAAGAAAGTAATGGGGTAACGCAGGTTAAACAGTGGTTGGAGGTGGGAAGGGAAGGTGGGTGAATCTGTGCAGTTGGGAGGCCTGGGGAATAGGAGTTGATGTGAGGTCTGTGGAAGGAAGTCATTGTGTTTACTGTGTGCATCTTTTCTGCGTTTCTTGCAGTATTTGTAATTTTAATTTTGGAGCCTACATGCATACTCTGTAGTTTCCATTTCTCCATTTCATAGAGATCTATCTCTACTGCAGGGCCGTCTTAACGCATGGGCCTGATGGGCACTTGCCCGGGGCCCCACGAGCATAGGGGCCCCATGCTGATCTGTGTATGTTAAGTGGCTTGCAATAAATAAATACTACTTTAAAAATGTAGGTTCAATAAGTGCTTTTTTCGCAACATTTTCGGTCTCTAAGTGCTTCTCACAGCGATCTGTTTCGCAACAATTAGCTCCCTAAGTGCTTTGCTTTTCCATCCCTAAGTGCTTCTCACAGCGATCTGTAAGTGCTTTCCGCAACAATGTAGCACCCTGTCCATCGCTAAGTGCTTTTCGGTAAGTGCTTTTCGCCGGCACGACGGGGGGGGGGGGGGTTGGTAGGGAAAGGGGGGTGGGGGAGAGTAACGGTAGGGGCCCCAGTACACTGCTTTGCCCGGGGGCCCATAATGCTGTAAAAACGGCCCTGCTCTACTGGTGTGGGTTCCTTCCATTGCTATAGCTATTTCTATCTCCATTGTATTCTTTAGTACTGCTCTGCTGCACCTGATTGAGATTGTATATTATAAACACAATACAGTGGTACATCAACACGTCATCTGCTTGATTTCTTCTCCCTCATTTTTCTTCCCTAATTCTGAGTTTCTTTATCTAGCTTTTATTTTTCAGTTCTGTCATGAAATGCAGACAGAATGCAAATCTATCTGTGATCTAAACTGGCGTTGATTGACCTTCAGTAAGTTCCAAGTCTATTCTGCATCTCTTTAAAATTATTTTGTGCTTTTTGCAAAGAAACAAAAAATTACGTGTATTTTCAAATTATACTTTACCTTTGTTTCTTGGAAAATGTAAGTAAATGTTTTCACAAAAAAGAACTAAATCATTTCTCTGGTCTCAAGATATGTATCTTATAAGCCTGGAACATAGAGTAAAATAAATGTCACATGAAAAAATTAGCATGGTAAAAGGGTAACCATAGTAAGCAGAAGCAATGTGTGTAGATGAGACGTGTACATTTCTTTAAAGCATTTTTTGCCTCTGCCATTAAACATGATCAGAAAAAAAGTCAAAGATAGACACAAAAAGCTGGAGTAACTCAGGGGAACAGGCAGCATCTCTGGAGAGAAGGAATGGGTGAAGTTTCGGGTCAAGACTTGTCTTCAGACATTGCATTCCTTCTCTCCAGAGCTGCTGCCTGTCCCTTTGAGTTACTCCAGCTTTTTGTGTCTATCTTCGGTTTAAACCAGCATCTGCAGTTCCTTCTTACACAGAAAACAAGTCAAGTGTGTTGAGAACATAAACTTTCCCATTGTCACTCTTGAGCTCAATAACAGGATAAGATCATGATCTCTCACCTAAATTATGTTCACAGCTATCTAGTTTCCACTTAAGTTACTAAAATCAGAGTTGTCACCGATGGCTCTTCTTTTAATCCTAAACCTGGTGTTTCAAGACTTCCCTAAGCTTTGTCTCTGTCACTCTAATTCTCATAACAAAAGCTTCCTTCACTCATCAACTCATGACAGGTTTGTTCAAAGGGTGTTTCATTCTGAACACTTCAACAACTCTAATGTAAAGCATGTTTATGTGCGCTATCTGAAAGGAATTTCAGTAGAATACGGATCACTGAACTCAATCAGGCACTTGTGTAGGAAAGAACTGCAGATGCTGGTTTAAATCGAAGGTAGAAACAAAGTGCTGGAGTGACTCAGCGGGACAGGCAGCATCTCTGGAGAGAAGGAATGGGTGACGTTTCGGGTAGACGTTTCGGATTGAAGTGTAGAACAAATGTCTGAACTCCATTTACATATGTTCCATTCTCATTCTATGGCCTGAAAGTAGTGTGGGCTGCTCAAGTCAGAGCCTTATTTCACAACACACCTGAGGTCGGCTCCATTATAACTTAGGGGGTCCTACCACAGGAGGATAAGAAAATAACTGCAGATGCTGGTACAAATCGATTTATTCACAAAATGCTGGAGTAACTCAGCAGGTCAGGCAGCATCTCGGGAGAGAAGGAATGGGTGACATTTCGGGTCGAGACCCTTCTTCAGACTGATGTCAGGGGGGCGGGACAAAGGAAGGATATAGGTGGAGAGAGGAAGATAGAGGGAGATCTGGGAAGGAGGAGGGGAAGGGAGGGACAGAGCAGCTATCTGAAGTTGGAGAAGTCGACGTTCATACCACCGGGCTGCAAACTGCCCAAGCGAAATATGAGGTGCTGCTCCTCCAATTTCCGGCGGGCCTCACTATGGCACTGGAGGAGGCCCATGACAGAGAGGTCAGACTGGGAATGGGATGGGGAGTTAAAGTGCTTGGCCACCGGGAGATCAGTTTTGTTAATGCGGACCGAGCGCAGGTGTTCAGCGAAGCGATCGCCGAGCCTGCGCTTGGTTTCGCCGATATAAATAAGTTGACATCTAGAGCAGCGGATGCAATAGATGAGGTTGGAGGAGGTGCAGGTGAACCTCTGTCTCACCTGGAAAGACTGTTTGGGTCCTTGGATGGAGTTGAGGGGGGAGGTAAAGGGACAGGTGTTGCATCTCGTGCGGTTGCAGGGGAAAGTGCCCGGGGTTGGGGTGGTTTGGGTAGGAAGGGACGAGTGGACCAGGGAGTTACGGAGGGAACGGTCTCTGCGGAACGCAGAGAGGGTAGGGGATGGGAAGATATGGCCAGTGGTGGGGTCCCGTTGTAGGTGACGGAAATGTTGATGGATGATATGTTGGATCCGCTGGCTGGTGGGGTGGAAGGTGAGAACGAGGGGGATCCTGTCCTTGTTGCGAGTGGGGGGAGGGGGAGCAAGAGCGGAGCTGCGGGATGTAGAAGAGACCCTAGTGAGAGCCTCATCTATAATGGAGGGGAAGCCCTGTTTTCTGAAGAACGAGGACATCTCGGAAGCCCTAGTGTGAAACACCTCATCCCGGGCGCAGATGCGGCGGAGACGGAGGAATTGGGAGTAGGGGATAGACTTTTTGCAGGGGACCGGGTGGAAGAAGTGTAGTCCAGATAGCTGTGCGAGTCGGTGGGTTTGTAGTAAATGTCCGTCACTAGTCTGTCTCCTGTGATGGAGATGGTGAGGTCCAGAAACGGGAGGGAGATAGTCCAGGTATATTTAAGGGCAGGATGGAAATTGGAGGTGAAGTGTATGAAGTCAGTGAGTTCTGCATGGGTGCAAGAGGTAGCACCAATGCAGTCATCGATGTAGCGGAGGTAGAGTTCGGGGATGGGGCGTAGCTAGGGCCCATGCGAGTGCCCATAGCTACGCCTCTGGTTTGGAGGAAGTGGGAGGAGTCAAAGGAGAAGTTGTTGAGGGTAAGAATCAGCTCTGCTAGGCGGAGGAGAGTGTTGGTCGATGGGGATTGGCTGGTTCTACGGCTGGTTCTACGGTCGAGGAAGAAACGGAGGGCTTCGAGACCATCCTTGTGGGGGATGTAAGTGTAGAGTGACTGGACATCCATGGTGAAGATGAGGGAGTGGGGGCCTGGGAACCGGAAGTTATCCAGGAGATGGAGAGCGTGTGAGGTGTCTTGGACGTAGGTGGGGAGGGATTTAACCAGGGGGGATAGGATGGAGTCGAGGTAGGTAGAGATAAGTTCGGTGGGGCATGAGCAGGCAGAGACAATGGGCCTGCCGGGACAGTTGTGTTTGTGGATTTGGGTAGGAGGTAGAATCGGGCCGTGCGGGGCTGGGGAACTATGAGATTGGAGGCACTGGGGGGTAGATCGCACGAGATGATGAGGTCAGTGATGGTGCTGCTGATAAAGGTCTGGTGCACCTGTTATAATACCAGTTATGTTTAGTTAACCAGCTCAATGCTCTTGAGATGAGCAAGCTTATAGACCATATGATACAGGAGCAGAATTAGGTCATTAGACCCATCGAGTCTGCTCTGCCATTCGATCATGGCAATCTTTATATATCCCTCTCAACGCTAGTGTCCTGCTTTCTCCCCGTAATCTTTGATGCCCTTACTAATCAAGAACCTATCAATCTCTGCTTTAAAAATGTCCAATAGCTTGGCCACTGCAGCCATCTGTGGCATTGAATTCTACAGATTCACCACCCTCTGGCTAAAGAAATTCCTGTTCATCTCCATTCTAAATGTACGTCCTTTTATTCTAAATCCGTGCCCTCTAGTCCTAGACACTCCAACTACTGGAAGCATCCTCTCTATATCTATTCTATCCAAGCCTTTCATTATTTGGTAGGTATCTATGAGATCCCCCGCTCATCCTTCTAAACTCCAGCGAGTACAGGCCCAGAGCCATCAAACGCTCATTGTACGTTAACCCAATTATCCCCGGGATCATTCTCGTTCATCTCCTCTGGCACCTCTCCAAAGCCAGCACATCCTCAGATTTGGGGCCCAAAACAGATCACAATATTCCAAATGTGGTCTCACCAGCGCCTCACAAAGCCTCAGCATTGTATCCTTGCTTTTATATTTTATCCTCTCAAAATAAATGCAAATATTGCATTTGCCTTCCTTACTACCGACTCAACCTGCAAGTTAACCTTTTGGGAATCCTGCACCAACACTTCCAACTCCCTTTTCACCTCCTATTTCTGAATCCTTTCCCCATTTAGAAAAAAAGTCTATGTCTTTATTCCTTTTACTAAAGTGCATGACTGACAGTACACTTTGCTATTCTGTATTCCATTTCCCACTTCTTTGCCCATTCTCCCAAACTGTCCAAGTCCTTCTGCAGACTCCCTGCTTCCTCAACACCACCTGACCCCCCACCTATCTTCGTATAGTCCGCAAACCTGGCCACAAAGCCATCAATTCTTTCATCCAGATCAATAACATATAATGTGAAAAATAGCGGACCCGACATTGACCCCTGCGGAACACCACTAGACATCAACAGCCAACCAGAAAAGGCCCCCTTTATTCGCACTCTTTGCCTTCGGCTGGTCAGCCAATCTTTCTTCCATGCCAGTTCCTTGCCTTTAATACCATGAGCTCCCATCTTGTTTCACAGTCTGACCGTATCAAAGGCCTTCTGAAAAATCCAGCTAAATATCATTCATTGACTCTCCTTTGTCTAGGAGTGAACTACAGATGCTGGTTTATACCGAAGATAGACACAAAATGCTGAAGTAACTAAGCGAGACAGGCATAATCTCTGGATAGAAGGAATGGGTGATGTTTTGCGTTGAGACCCATCTTCAGACTGAGAAGGGTCTCGACCCAAAATATCACCCAATGCTTCGTCTATCCTGCTCGTTACCTGCTCAAAAAACTCAAACAGATCTGTTAAGCATGAACAGTCTGTTCAGTCTGAAGAAGGGTCTCGACCCGAAACGTCATCCATTCCTTCTTTCCCGAGATGCTGCCTGACCTGCTGAGTTACTCCAGCATTTTGTGAATAAATACCCTCGATTTGTACCAGCATCTACAGTTATTTTCTTATACTATCTGTTAAGCATGATCCCCCCTTAACAAAACCATGCTGACTTTGGCAGTTTTAACTACGTGCTTCCAAATACCCTGAAACTTAATCTTTAACAACTGACTTTAAAATGTTAACAAGTACAAAAGTCAAATTAACTAGCCTATAATTTCCTATATTTTGCCTTTAAGCCCTTAGACAGTGGGGTTACATTCACGATTTTCCAGTCCCCCGGAACCATTCCTAACTGGTGAATCTTGAAAGATTACCACTAATGCCTCCACAATCTCTACGGTAAAGTCAGTATCTCAGTAAAGTCACTAAGAAATCTGTAACGAGGACAGCGTGCTGTTATGTGATGTGCAGCATGTTGGTTAGCCGCAGTCCCATTCAAACAAAACAATGGGGTACGGTAGCGCTAAATGACTGTGGACCATTGAGCCACACAAAGGCATCCAATTCCCACCTCAGCAGCTGGCAAACTGAAATTCAATTACAGCAATCTGAAGTTAAAAGGCTAGTCTCGGCAACAGTAACCTTGAAGCAACAGGAATATTGTAAAAAAAATCTCGTTCACTGCCATGTTTCAAGGAAGGAAAATCTGCCACCTCTAGTCCCATCGATATGTTGACTCTTTGCTGCCTCTTCAGTTCAGGGATAAATTGTGATAGATAATGAATGGCAATTCCAATCAATTCCATAAACAAAAATCTGTCCAATATTAGAGAATTAAATGGCTGCATCGGCCATGTCCCATTCAGGGCTGATTAAAAACCTTCCACGTTTCACAGCACATCGAAACTCAGCAGCTTCACTGCTGCGCTGAGAATCACACGTTTATTCCAGACAGTAACCTCATTCCATGCTTTCTTGCACATCATTGCACTATTGAGTTTGGCAGCGATTTAAGCTTGTGTCTTGAAAGCTTTCAGTAAAATGCTTCAATCCCACTTTTATGGTTTGCACTAGGTGTGAAGAATGATGTGGGTGAAGAATGATGTGGGTGAAAAGGTTTGGGACTGAAGGATCATAAATCAGTGATGAACCATGCATAATTGTTCTAGTAAAAAGGCATGCAGTTCTCCTTGCCAAATATCCGCCCCTGATGAGTCCAAGGCAATGCTAATGCTTGATGATAAAAGTCCACTACACTGATCTTCATATTAATTCAGTGGCGGTATTTTCTCTTTCAGTCATCCTTTATAAAAAAATTATTGCAGGAAAATTCATCTGTAAAGGTAAGGTAAACCACAAAAAGTTATGTTGTGAATGAACTGAGGCCCCCAACATGAAGCCACCTGCTTTTTATCTGCCACTGCAAGATATATTCTTTATGACATAATTCGCCATTTCAACCTGTCACATTTATGCAGAGCAACCCTATTTCCCTGAAAAAAATCCCTTTAACTTATTCTCCCTACATTCCCAACTTCACCTCCAGTTTGTAGTACCCACCAACACACTAGGGACAATTTATTGTGGCCAAGTAGGCTGCTAACCTGTGTAGGAAAGAACTGAAGATGCTGGTTTAAACCAAAAGTAGACACAAAAAGCTAGGGTAACTTAGCTGGTCAGGCAGCATCTCTGGAGAAAAGGAATAGGTGACGTTACTGTTCGAGACTATTCTTCAAACAATTTTGGGATGTGGGAGGAAACTGGAATACACAAGATAAACCCATGTGGTCACAGGGAGAACATATAGCCTTCATATAGATGTCAATGGAAGTTCAGGATTGAATCCGGGTTGCTGGACAACTTGGCCAGGGAGACCACCATGTCACCATGGAAGACTCTTAGCAAAAAAAGTAGAACAGCCAGAGAAACTCCCTTCCCACCCAAACCACCCCATCCCCGGGCACTTTCCCCTGCAATCGCAGGAGATGCAACACCTGTCCTTTTACCTCCCCCCTCAACTCCATCCAAGGACCCAAACAGTCTTTCCAGGTGAGACAGAGGTTCACCTGCACCTCCTCCAACCTCATCTATTGTATCCGCTGCTCTAGATATCAACTTCTTTACATCGGCGAAACCAAAAGCAGGCTCGGCGATCGTTTCGCTCAACACCTTCACTCAGTCCACCTTAACCAACCTGATCTCCCGATGGCTGAGCACTTCAACTCCCCCTCCCACTCCCAGTCTGACCTTTCTGTCATGGGCCTCCTCCAGTGCCATAGTGAGGCCCACCGGAAATTGGAAGAACAGCATCTCATATTTCGCTTGGGCAGCTTGTAGCCCAGCGGTATGAACATTGACTTCTCCAACTTTAGATAGTTCCTCTGTCCCTCTCTTTCCGTCCTCCTTTCCAGTTCTCCCTCTATCTTCCTGTCTCCACCTATATCCTTTCTTTGTCCCACCCCCCGACATCAGTCTGAAGAAGGGTCTCGACCCGAAGCGTCGCCCATTCCTTCTCTCCTGAGATGCTGCCTGACCTGCTGAGTTACTCCAGCATTTTGTGAAATAAGTACCTTCGATTTGTACCAGCATCTGCAGTTATTTTCTTACACTAGAGAAACGCAACAGGTCAGGCAGAATCTGTGGAAGGAATTGGACAGTCAACGTTTCAGGTCAAGAACATTAATCTAAGTCAATGTCAGCAGTCCATTTATCTCCACAGATGCTGCACGATCTGCTCAATTCCTCCAGCTGCTCTCCTTTTTTTTGCGAGACATTCCTTAATCAGCTGTCTGTGACGCTTTAAGGAAAGCGTTAAATTGTATCCAAACAGGACATAGTTGTCACTGCCAATTGACAATCAATCTTCTCTCCTAACTGCTCAGCAAAGACAATACAGTAAAGCCTTGTTTTAACAACCCGTTATGACAGGTGTTAGCAGACAGACCTGCCGACCCATCCCCGGCGACCCTTCTTCACCCACCAAAAGGACACAGTGCTGGAGAAATTCAGCAGATCAGGCAGCATCTGTGGAGGGAAATGGCCAGTCTATATTTATCTAGATTAAGGTAGACACAAAATGCTGGAGTAACTCAGCGGGTCAGGTAGCATCTCAGGAGAGAAAGAATGGGTGATGTTTCTGGTCTAGGCCCTTCTTCAGACTAATGTCAGGGGAGGGGGTGGGACAAAGATCTTTGCTTCCTTTGAAGAAATTCTCCTCCTCTCTCCGATGAGAGTTCTCTCACTGCACCCCCTCTGTGGCATTGAAGAAGGGTATCAACCTGAAACGTCACCTATTACCTTTCTGCAGAGATGCTGCCTGACCCATTGAGTTACTCCAGATTTTTGTGTCTGGCACTATGGCTTCTGGTCCTAGACTCTCCCACTAGTGGAAAAAATCCTCTCCACATCCACTCTACTCTTCCACCTTCCTCTCCACCACCATCCTTCTGACTCTAACCACCCAGCCATTGCAGTCACTGATCAACCATCCTCACCTCTTCCATGATTGCTGTACAGTCTCACAAATTGCTGGCTGCAGTGGGGAAAACAAAATAGACAACAGCAGATGACTAGTCCTGCCATTAAATTCAACTGGACCTGGGAATATGCTATTACTTTGGATTGTCAGAAGGCTACCTACAGCATTACACTAGTTTGCCCCCATCCCATATAACTGACACTTCCTAAAACCACCCTGTAAATATCCAAGCCAATTAATCCACGTATATATACTTGAGCATTGAGGTGTTCCTATCTGACTATACATTGTACACAACACTCTCACTGTCAAATATTTATCTACAGGTATTAACAGATAACAATAAGCTAGATCTCACAAATGAGTGTTCTTCGACCAAAAAGTATTTTGACAGCAGCAGCCACCCAGAACCGGAGTGCTGAGGACACTGTGACCTTTACAATTTTCTGGAAGCCAAACCATTACTTATACAGCCCTGTTATATAAGTAGTGGGTTGTTATTTTTATTCTACATCCCTAAGCGCACAAATCAGAAATTCAAATGAATCGTACATGAATTTCCATTCACTTAAACTAAAGGTCAATAAATTAAGCTCAGCATATGCCCAGATTTAAAATAGGTTCTCTTGACAAGGGAGGTTCTCTACTTGAAGCAATAGGATGATGTATTTCATTTTATTATCCTTTCATAACTTAATCATTCTTACGTAATCTTCCAGCATAAATTAAAGGAATACAGAATATTGGGAACAGTCAATGGGTCAGGCCATTTCAATGGAAAGAGAAGCAGAGTTAATGCTTCAGAATTAATTCTGGGATGGTACAAACTAAACCCATGGAGCCCTAAAACAGTCCCCTTGATCCCCAACAATTTTGTCACGTTGTTTATTGTCATAACCAGGCGTTAGGTTCAAGTACCAATCTTGTTTGCAGCAGCATCATGGGCACAAAGCTACAGACAACACAGATTTAGATCAATTATAAATAGATTACACATAAATTCTACAAACAGTGAAAAGTAAAATACTGTGCACTAAAAAAAAGAATCACCCACGAAGTCCAGGTATGACCTCCTGAAGGCCATCACGATCTCAAAGATACAATTCCGGACTAAGCTGGAGTCACAGAAAGGCGCTCAACAGCTGTGGCAGGACAAGAATGCTATCACTTCCCACAAGGCACAACCTGGTAGCACAAGTGGCAACAATGCACCATCTCCGGTTAGGCGTAATGCATTTTACGCATGCTTTGAATGGAAAAACAATTTCCCTACATAAGGCCACCCAGTCCATAACAACTCTGTGATCTCAGTCTTTGGGGTGGTAGTCAGAGCATCCTTCAAAAAGGTGCAACCATATATAGCATCCAGCTTAGGTGGTGTACCAAGCTGAGTACCATAGACTGTGCAAATTGGCTGGAGTATTTAAGGTATTTTAGTTTAGTTTAGTTTAGTTTAGCTTAGAGATACAGCTCAGAAACAGGGACTTCGGCCCATCAAGTCCGCACTGACCAGCGATCCCCGCACACTAACACTATGCTACACACACCAGGGACAATTTACAATTTTACCAAGTCAATTAACCTACAAGTGTGGGAGGAAACCGGAACACCCAGAGAAAACCCACGCAGGTCATGGAGAGAATTTACAAACTCCATACAGACAGCACCCGTAGTCAGGATCGAATGAGTCTCCGGTGCTGTTAGGTAGCAACTCTACCGCTGCGCCACCATGCTACCCACTTCTCACTTCTGCAGTTTGGGGCTTCCCACCTTTTTCAAAAGGGTTCTATTGTAGTGATGCCCAAAGCGAGAACGATGATCTGCCTCAGTGGTTACTGTTTGGTTGCACTTAAATCCACCAGAATGAAGTACTTTCAAAGGTTGGTTATGACGCAAACCAAGTCCTGCTTGAGAAATGATCTGGATGTGCTTCAATTTGTCCATCGCTAAAACAGGTCAACAGCAGATACAATCTCACTGGTGCGCCTCTCTGCTCTGGATTACTGCCGTTCATCTTACTACATCTTGGCATTCAACAAAATTATCCCTTCCAAACTCTTCACCAAACTCCAAGACCTGGGCCTCTGCATCTCCCTTTGCAACTCGAACCTCAATTTCCTCATCGGCAAACCTCGATTAGTGTGGATTGGTATCAAGATCTCCTCCTCACTGACCATCAACACTCAGGGCTCCATGTTTTGTTCCCTGCACTATTTTCTTTACACCAATGTCTGAATAGATTACACAATTCCAACATCATTTTATAAATTCATTGACAATAGCACTGTTGTTATCATGCTGTGGCGTACAAGAGAGAAACTAAACGAGGTCTAGTGGTGCTGTAAAAGCAACAACCGATTAATGTCAACAAGACCAAGGAACTAATTGTTAACTTCAGAAAGGGGAAACCAGTAGACCATGTGCTAATTTTTGTTGGTTGGTTGGTAATGGAGAGAATTAACAAATTCAAATTCCTGAGTGCTAACATTCCTGTGTGTTAATAGCTCAGATAATCTGTTCTGGGCTCAGCATATAAATTTAGATATAATCCTGAAGAGGGCATTCGAATACTCTAACACATGTCTGTAGGTTGATTGTGGAAAGTATAACAATTGGTTACATTATGACCTAGCACAGCAGTTCCAATGCACAAGAATGCAAAAGACTGCAGAAAGTGGTAGGCACAGCCCAATTTGTCATGTGCACAGAATCAGTCTGAAGAAGGGTCTCGACCCAAAACATCACCCATTCTTTCCATCCAGAGATGCTGCCTGTCTCACTGAGTTACTCCAACATTTTGTGTCTATCTTCAGTGTAAACCTGCATCTACAATTCTTTCCTACACATACCTCCTACAACCGTGAGGTTCTTGAACCAACTTGCACTACCCTAATCCTCCCTCGACAACGGTACAATGCGTATCAGCTCTTGCATTATCATGAACTTGTTTTCTCATTCTGTTTTTGCATTAATGTCTTGATTTTACTGCAAAAAGAGATTTGGCTGGACTTCACAGCTTTAGCATTTGGCTGTGTTTACCCTCTCACTAAATATGCAATAAACAATGCTCTAAATCATGTGCAATAAATGGAACGTGATACATGTTGAACACACGCGATACGGCTGAATGATACATGTTATTGCTGTTCACATTAGGAAATAAATTAAATAATTTTAATTCATTCTGGGTAATGTTTTCTTAGGTCTATGGTTTAAGTAGAATTATGCATATAATCACTGTCGAAAATTCAGATGCCATCAAGTTATGTTGTGACAGTTTTGACAGGAAAAGACGTCATGACATCTGGACATGTGAACATTTTGGCAATAAACCATTAAACACACATACGCAATGTTATTCTGTTTGGTCCCTGGGGGAGCTGCTTAACCCATTCACCCTGTCTGTATCAGATTTCCTTTGCGATAATACACAAGCTATCTGAGTACAGAACACATGCAGGAAGAATCTTCAATTTCTTTCTGAGGTTTGCATGCATTTTTCCTGACAATTCCTTCCCTTACAATTTCAAAATAATTCCAAATCCATAACCTTCTGTTTGAGCAACCGTGACGTAAACATAAACCCTAGCAGAACACCTCACAATGTACAAATTTCCAGCCCCAAAGGTTATACTGGTAACGGACATAACTACGCAAATATTCCTATGCTACTGTGAAATCACTCACAACCCCACTGGTATTTTATTTCATAAAACACCAATAATTATGTTTTGTTTCAATTATAATTCAATAATTATGATTGAAACAAATCATAATTATTACAAATATCTACTTCACAGAGCAGTGGGGGTACCTTCACAGGTCTTTCACTTGCGCCAGGCAAAGGTTCTCTACATCCTATTATAGAATAAGATGCTGCTATTACCTCAGTCATAGAGTCACACAGCATGGACACAGACCCTTCAACCCCATTCATCCATGCTGACCAAGATGCACACAAAATGCATGAAACATGAAATTAAAGTGACGAGTGGAAGGGATTGGTGGTGTGGGGGGGGGGGGGGGGGACTGGAGGAAAGTCAGTCCACCCCATGACAGAAGGGGGAGGAGTTGTACAGTTTGATAGCCACAGGAACTCTGTACTGTGGCGTTCTGTACTGCATCTTGGTGGAACCAGTCTGTTGCTGAAAGTACTCCTCAGGTTGACCAGTGTGTCATGGAGGGGATGAACTGTATTGTCCAAGATGCTTCGCAGTTTGAGGAGCACCCTCCCCTCCAAGACTACCTCCCATGAATCCAACTCCGCCCCCAGGATGGAGCCAGCCTTCTTGATGTGTTTGTTAATCTTATTGGCATCCGTGGCCTTTGTCCTTCTGCCCCAGCACACGGCAGCGAAGAAGATGGCACTGGCTACCATCGATTGGTAGTACATCTGCAGCATCTTACTGTAGACTTTGAAGGAGAGGAGCCTTCTCAAAAAGTACAGCCGGCTCTGTCACTTCTTGTACAGGGCCTCAGCGTTCCTGGACCAGTCCAGTTTACTGTCCAGGTACACTCCAAGGTATTTGTACTCCCTGGTAAACTGTACATCCATTATATAAAAAAGAAAAGCTAATGTTTGAATTATTTTTTTTAAAGTTTTTATAGAGGTGGAGAACATTTGCAGGTGTATGGCAAACTTAAGCACTGGACATAAAGGACAAACAGATCACTTACACTTATACTGCAGCAGATCATTCTGAAAGAACTCCCTTATTTGGAGAATGCCGTGAATGTGAAATGAAGCAACAATTACAGAGAATTGCGTGGATGAATATACAATGAACCTAGATAAACACACAAGAGATACAAGAGAGACAATGTTTGGATTCTAAGCATTGACATGACCCAATTATAATAAATTACCAGATTTTTTACCGAATGTTATGCGTAAAATTTCCAGCTGCTAAGATTAGCCCTGCGTGGCTTCAATTGTTATCCCATTTACTTCATCTGTAGAGAATCGAGCAGATAAAACATTTCTCAAAAAATATGAAAATATTGCAAGCCAGATGCTATTTTCATAAACATATATAAATACATAAATGCTGATTTGTGCTCTCATGCCCAATGATAAAATACACTCAGGGAGAAAGCTGGTCAGAGAATCAGGCCTGGAGTATTTCACTGCTACCTGTGACTAATGCTCCCTTCACGTATAGCTCCACAGGGTCTCCATGTTCTACTTGGTTCACAACAAATGATTCTTCAAGATTCATTTCTCTTGGACAAAGCTCCCATTTAAAAAAAAAATCCAAATGCCTGATCTTTACAAGAGATGTAAGGAATTAATGACCAGTAGCTGTTTAACAGCTAAGGGCATTACAATCACAGGCTCTAAATAAAAAAATAACTCTGATCACATTAATGTGCAGGAAGGAACTGCAAATACTGGTTTAAACTGAATTATAGACACGAAAAGTTGGAGTAACTCAGCTGGTCAAACAGCATCTCTGATGAAAAGGAATAGGTGATGTTTCGTGTCTGAAGAAGGATCTCGAACCGAAACGTCACCTCTTCTTTTTCTCCAGAGATGCTGTCTGACCCACTGAATAACTCTAGCGTTTTGTGTCTATCTTCTGAACACATAATCCTTTCTAAGCCTTACCAGTGTCTTCATTTAAGATCACAACAATTATTGCAGCCCCATCACTGTGACAACTGATATAAATTCAGCAAATTAATATGTGGTCTGTCTGATCCCTCTGTTTCTATTTTTGACTGCCTCAACTGTTTTTTTCCTAAATATGTTTGTTTAAATGCCAAGCAAACATTCTTGTGACAATGATTTAGAGAAGATAGTAAATCTCGCAATACACGGCAGCTGAATTAACATCCATTTCTGAAGAGACAAGATAGATCAGTGAAGCACCTGTATTTAGTGACATAAAATCCTGCGGATATTAGTCCAGCTGTTTCCTACTGATTATTTCAATGACTCCTCTGAGCCTGTTCATGCAAAGAAACCAAAAGATGGTGGGACTGAAGTGCAGCCAGAAAGCGAGGTGCAGCCCCCTCAAATACTCAAACAGGGGCTACAACGTCACACACTCCATGTGAGCATGGAACAGAGGCTCTTCTAGCCCACAGAAATGGCAGGTGGTTGGCGAGTCTGTGAACCGCCTCAGGAATTGGTTGCATGAGGCTCTTCGACGTAGTACCCTCCAGATCAGAGGTTAGTGGGTGAATCAGTGCAATGCTGGGGATTCACTGTGCTGGGGAGACCAATGATACCAGGGAACATTACATGGGAATTTACATCATCCTCTATGCTCCTGACATGACACAAGTGTGATGTATGCCTGAAGGGTCTAATCGGATTTCCATGGGGATGCAGAATGATGCTGATGAGATAAAGAATTGTTAAAAATGTTTCTCCCTTTTCAAAGTTCGCTTGAATGTATTACAAAGTGCAAAGTAATGCATTCACCCTGACTAAAATGATTACCTAATAGAAGACAATAACAGTGACCATATCAAAATGTACTTATATCAAAATGTACTTGCACAAACTTCCAAATGAATACACAAAACATTGTATTTTGACATGTCCTTGCTTCTACCCCAAGTTCAAAACATAACCTCCGTGGGTACATTTACCACCTTGCCTTGGCCTTCAAATTCAGGCTGCATTTGCTTTTAAGATGTGAGTTAGTAATCTTCCCCCATGACTTCTCCACAACTCAGACCCACTTCACAGATTTTGAAGTCATGGGCAATTTCTGAAGAAAATATTGACTAATAATTCTTACTATTGGAGGAATTATTCAAGTGTGTGAAGGAGAGATATGGGAGGTCCTTCCTACCCGCTGCTGTGAGACTGCACAACCAGCACTGCTCCCACGAGTCGACGAGTCAACAGTAACAGTTAAGGAATACACAGTAAACTGATGACAATTTATCCTTGTCTTTACTTTTATTTATAATGAATGATCTCCTGCTATCCACTTTGCTGCTGTAATACTGTAAATTTCCCCGGTGTGGGACAAATAAAGGAATATATTATTATTATTGTTATTAATTAACCCATCTTGGAGCCAATGTTACTCCATGAGAAGAGTTTTCGACTATTTCACCTTCCTGAGGCAAACGTCTGCTATCTTCATGGCAGTTATTTGTAGTGGTGGTATTAAGGAGAGCAGGGCAAGAGAGTCCTAGCTTGTACCCCACAGCCATCTAAATGTGGCTGAGAAACAAAGAACCGAGGTTGTCATTCCAGTGAAGGGGGCAAGAATTAGTGGCAAATACAAGCTAGGCAGTTAAATATCAGAAAGTCCTAAACTACGTCCCTGCATTATCCAAATGCTGTCCCACATTTTGATTTCTCAAAACTATCATATTGAATGAAACATGTTTTTATCCCTATTGAATTAAACATATACTTTTTTCCCTTTAGCTGCAACTTTGTCTATTCATTTCCAAGTCGGTTTAGGTTTCTTATTGTTATATGTACCGAGGGATAAAGAGAAAAGCTTTGTTTTGCATGCTACCTAATCAAATCAGATAATACTATAAATAAATACAATCAAGTCAAACTCAAGTACAATAGGAGCAAATTGTAAGATTTGAGAAGTTTTCCCTCATTCTGCAAGCAACACCAAACCAAAGAGCTGCAGTTTGGACATTTTAAATGGGAGACTGGGGCTGATAGCGGAGAAAGGCTGCGGTCAGTTTACCAAGGGATGTCACAATCCGTGGGTCCTAAGATGGCCGCGGGACCTCGTGACCAGCCACAAAAGCAAAAACCTTACAGCCCAGTCTCTAGGTTTCTGCAAAGCCACGGCCAGAACAATGGATGGATATTGGCCATGCAGAAACCTGCGAAACCAGGTCGAAGTCCAGACACTGGGGCGCTGACATCAGCATACTCACAATGCCCCAAGCCGACCTACACAGTTAATTTCGTTAAGGGGGCACAATAGCCCATAGAAAACTACCTGGTAGGTGATGGGAAACCAGTTAAACCCATCACCTCGCAACGAAATACCAATTAACACCGTCTGGCCATCCCCGGTACCCCCGGACATAACGCAGGACAAAGGGGAAACTCAATACATATCTTTTAAACAAAGAGATCCCGAGATCTGGCGGGAGATAGGACGGGTCAGAATAGTATAACTCGCCACGACTTTTGGGTTTTAAACTCAAGAAGAAATACTGCAAGAAAACCTGCAAGGAACGCAAGTCAGAAGGAAGACGAAAAGGACAGGCAGGAAAGACACGCTCGCAGCAGGGACAGCAACGCTCGCAACGACTGGCCAGGAACGCTCGCAGCAGGGACAGCAACGCTCGCAACGACTGGCCAGGAACGCAAGAAACGGAAGGAAGAAACTCAGGGGACAAGCACGACCCTCACGGAAAGCAGCGGAGAAGCAGCACGAACAGCCAGTAACCCCAGTAATAGCTCCATGGTGAGCATGTACCCCGATCCTGCACATCCTGGACATAGTTTAGTGTAGAGGGGAGGGTGGTTTGAATAAACGTGGGTGTGTACATGAATATGTGTTGGTCAATTTTGCGATGTGTCGTACGTTCCCCATCTTACAGCCAAGAAATGTCTAGTAGAACTGTGTCTAAGTATTCGTGTAGTTATGCATATGTCTGATAGAAATGTGTATAAGTATTCATGGACAATAGTCCCAAGCGCTCAATAAAAGCCTTTTCCATTTAAACCCTGGTCTTCAAATCTGGTCTGGTTGAGTTTTTTTCTGCACTATCAACGCTCCTGCATCTAAGTCCAGTATCTAGAACCGTAGGGGGTGAGTGGGTCGAACCACTCAGGGGGAACCAGTGTGCGCGGCCTGGTCAATGGATCAGAGCAAGGCACGGGGACCTTAGGTCGGGCGAAAGCTCGGTGCAGATACCCCTTACAAATGGGAAGATATAGAGTGCTGAACATAGTTGTCTTGCATTGTAACGCATCAATGCAAAATGATAATCATAGAAATTGGATTGACAAATTGATCCTCAGCCTTTCTATTTCTGTAACATTTTTTCCTCATAAAGCACTCCTATAAATCTGGCCTAATTGGTCTAATCTCTGGCACTGTAAGTCAGCAATTCTACGGCTACACCGCCATAACGCCCAGGTGTACGGCAACAATGGAGTTGCTGCCTTACAGCACCAGAGACCCAGGTTTGATTCTGACTCTAGGTACTGTCTATATGGAGTTTGTACCTTCTCCCCATGGCCTACCTGGGTTTTCTCCGGAATCTCCGGTTTCCTCTCAAACTCCAAAAACGTACAGGTTTGTACATTAATTGGTTTTGGTAAAATTGTAAATTGTCCTGAGTGTGTGTCGGATAGTGTTAGTGCATGGGGATCGCTGGTCGGCGTGGACTCGGCAGCCGAAGGGCCTGTTTCCGTGCTGCATCTCTAAACTAAACTAAACTAAACTCCTGGCCGATCTATTCATTTCTCCATGCTATATACAAATAATCTACACATCAGTCTATCGAGCATCTCTATCAATGCAGCAGCTATTAACATAGAAACATTTTTGTCCTGATTTGTGAGTCGAGCTGTCTGTAAGAGGAAATTGAATTAGACAATGTTATAACCTCAGTAACTCTGAAATTAATTTAGTTATTTAATTTGCAAAAGATAACTACAATCATGAAACTACTTCATGACTTTTAATAAAGAGTATATAATAGTAATATCAAGTGAGTTTGGGATTTAAGCAGTTAATTGATTTGCATTTAACAGAATATTTTGCTCAATTGTCAGTGAACAAAGTTAAAGGCATAGGAAATGAAATTACATACTGATTAATAATCCATGAGTTATTTAATTATAAAAGAGCTTTAAAAATGATATTAACAGAAGTATTCATTGCTTCAAACAAATTGTACATAAATCTAAACAAATATTTACAACTGTCAAGGGAATAAAAAAATATAATCAATGACTCTCATGTCAACCAAATTGTTCTTGACATCTGTATATTCCTGCAGATTACAATGTTACCATGATATCATAGCTTTTTATCTGCATTGCAAGCAACATTTTGCACCAAATTTCTCTTGAATTCCCTGCTAAATAAATCTGACCATTTGTTTCACAGTGAAGCAACAAAGGATATTTTTTAAAGTGTCTCAGATCTTTGGTTTGTTTTCAAGTTGCAGTGTATTAAAACACCATGTTCAATTTTGACCTGCTTATTCCTCTCCTTCAAACTGATTGCCAATCAACTCTACCCCCTTTCTCCTCATCAAACTCACATTCCAGTGCCATTGTATCACCAACATATACCATCCCCAACAGGAATCCCAACCTTTGTTATCAGAGCATCTACAGTCAATGGAATTACATTTCAGATGAGGAGCACAAGGTATAGAACAACTGAACAAGTAGATATAGAACAACTAGAAAGTGATTTCCAATCGGATATGGCCCTCATCTCAATGGCAATAGAAGCTTTAAGGTAAGAAATAAGCTGCGGGCGGAATCAGGCTGTGGGCAGAATGAGAGAATGATCTCAGCAATACTGGCTAATGATATGTATTATTTTGCTTTATTTGTCCTGGGGATTTGTGCAATGGTGGCAAAGCCTAGGTTATTATGGTACATGTGCAAGTTATTATGGTAAAGTACATGTGCTCTGTGGGTTCCTGACCTCGAACAAATATGAGACATGATGAGGTCAAAGCGCATATGTGTTCTGGACATACGCGTTTGCACGCCATGGAAGAACAGAACATGTCGTGTGGTTTTTTGGAAGAATTCAATGCACACTCTCTGGAAATGTCCACAAAATATTGTAGCAACCCAAAAGCAAGCAGCCACACTCTGTAAAGAAATGATAGCCTAAAACTATCAAATGTCAATACAAATTACATGAAAGTTGTACATGCTTTAGTGAATTGAGAAGATTATGGAATTTTTCACCTTGAACAATTTTGATTCTTTGCGTGTTTTATAGTAGGAACGACTGTTAATGAAATGGAAGGATTTATACACCATTTCATCCTGTTCTACAAAGAGAATTTGAATGTATGGAGAAGTGATATTAGAAAAACTGTTAAATGTATGTCCAAATCAGAATCATTAGGTTTATGTTTAGATTTATTATTGTCATGTGTACTAATGGACAGTGAAAAGATTGGTTTGCCTACTATCCAATCAGATCAGATAATACTATCCATAAACACAATCTAATCAAGCTCAGGCACAATTGGTAGAGCAAAAACGGAAGTGGATGCAAGGAATAGATGGATATGAATCATGTGCAAGCAGATGAGATTAGTTTGGCATCATGTTTGGCACAGATATTGTGGGCCGAATGGCCTGTTCCTCTGCTGTACTGTTTAGTTTAGTTTAGAGATACAGTGTGGAAACAGGCCCTTCAGCCCACCGAGTCTGTGCCGACCAACGATCCCTGCACATTAACACTAGGGACAATTTATAATTTTACTAAAGCCAATTAACCTACAAACCTGTACACCTTTGGAGTGTGGGAGGAAACCGGAGATCCCGGAGAAAACCCATGCAGTCACAGGGAGAACGGACTAACTCTATCGAGGCAATCACCCATAGTCAGGTTTGAACCCGGGTCTCTGGTGCTGTAAGGCAGCATCTCGACCAATGCGCCACCATGCTGCTCCTCCCCCTGCCGCACTGTTCTATGTCGATGATAATAGCAAAAATTAGAATGTAGAGGGGCAAACCAAGCAAGCCCTATAAACAAAATGGTGCTCCATCTACACCACTATAGAACAGGAGCTGTTGCTAAGAATCCTAACACATTATACTGGATTTTTAAAAATATTTTTTTTAAGTTGCTGACTCTAACACAATGTGAAATAATAAGGACAAGCTATGTGACCTGCGGCAACTTTGTGAAGTGTTGTATCATCAACAATTTCTAAATTAGCTTGTTGCCTTTCCGACTTCCTGTATTACTCCTTAACAGTGTTGGCAGCTGCTGAGCGAGGGAATGTGTAAGCATCCTGCTGAGAGATCACTTTAGACACAGCGATTTTAGCCAGAGGTGATTCATGCTGCCATCTACAAAACTCAACCTGCAACAATAATATTAAATCAGCCTGGCAGTGCACTGACTGAAGAGTTGTGGTGCATTTGCGATGAGATTTTTAATGGCTCTAAATAACAGTTTGCACCACCTCAGATTACCAGATTCTCGTGATTTGCCCAACCTCTGAGACGTCACCGTGGTCTCATGTGGCACTCACATTTGAGTTCACCTGCCCATAATCAACAACTCTCCCACCTATTCACACCGTCCAGTGTAAATTCCATTTCCATCTGACTAGCATCACATTGCATTTCATACAAGTGAAAAAGATATTAAAACTTTGAAATGGAATTTTAATCTATTTTTTTCTATCTTAGTGTTCTGTACAATGGAATTTTAATGGCAGAGTATATATTGGAGAAACATTCTTGTCCCTGACATTTGTTATATGTTAAGCCAACAAAGATTTGTAATTATTTTCATAAAAATCGGAATAAATAATCCGTAATGACAAAATAATGCATTGTTGTGCGTAGCAGACACACTAACCTTTATAAGAGTCAATACATTTAATCTTTGTTACTCAGTGCTAAGTTTGCTTTTTAATTCTGGCGAGCACAGAATAGTCGGGCGCAATTGCAACAAATGACGCACAAAGTTGACTTAATTTGCAGCTACAGGAACAATTTGTGCCCGAGTGCCAATGGTTGAGCCAAAAAAATTCCCAATAGGAGGCACCCTTTGAGTTTAAGTGGACTGTGTGTGTTTAATGATTCATAGTTATAAGTATTCGTGTGATTCGGTATGTGTTTCATAGACATGTATTATAGAACTGTATAAGTATTCATGGACAATAGTCCCAAGTGCTGAGTAAAAGCCTTTTCATTTAAACCCTGGTTTTGAAATCTGGTCTGGTTGAATTTTTTCTGCACTATAAGAGCTCCTGCATCTAAGCCCAGTGTCTAGAACCGTAGGTCGGGCGAAAGCTCGACGCAGAAACCCCCTACAGATCAGAGATTATATTAGTTCTGAAAATTATTGTGCAGCAAGAAGTTCTTTGACATTATACTGGTCCATTCATTCTGAAACTGGAGGTAGCGCAGCGGTAGAGTTGCTGCTTTACAGCGAATGCAGCGCCGGAGACACAGGTTCGATCCTGACTACGGGTGCTGCACTGTAAGGAGTTTGTACGTTCTCCCCGTGACCTGCGTGGGTTTTCTCCGAGATCTTCGGTTTCCTCCCACACTCCAAAGACGTACAGGTATGTAGGTTAATTGGCTGGGTAAATGTAAAAATTGTCCCTAGTGGGTGTAGGATAGTGTTAATGTACGGGGATCACTGGGCGGCACGGACTTGGAGGGCCGAAAAGGCCTGTTTCCGGCTGTAGATATATGATATATGATATATGATATGATATGATATGATACATTTTTAATCTATGTCCAGCCATGGAAATGGCATTGGAGGTTAATATTCCCTTTAAAACAGTCAAAGAAGAGACTACAGATGCTGGGATAGACACAAAATGCTGGACTACTAACTCAGCAGGACAGGCAGCATCAGCATCTCTGGAGAGATGAATGGGTGACGTTTTGGGTCGAGACCCTTCTTCAGACTGAGAGTCAGGGGACAGGGAGACACAGAGATAAGGAAGGGTAAGCGGTGAAAATGAGACACCAAAGGAGATGAGGATCAAGGAAGATGTGGAATAGATCATTTTTAGCCAGGAGAAGGTGACAACGAAGCATTCAGAGATAAAATTTAATCAGGGGGACAATCAGACTGGTCAGAGAAGAAGGACGAGATAAGGATGGAGAGGGAGGGAGAGCAAGGGTTGATTGAAGTTGGAGAAGTTAATATTCATACCACTGGGGTGTAAGCTGTCCAAGCGAAATCATTTCTAATGTTGGATGTGGGGAAAAATAGCCCACATTGGCAGTTTTAGATCTAGTCATAATTCTACCCTTACCTCCCAATTCCACTTTCACAATTGGGTTTTGGGCACTTGTACCGATATTCTTGTCGACTTCCGTATCTGGATACCGGACTCAATATATTTTCTATTTTTTAGCACTGCAACGTGGGTGGTCTCCACATTTCTACCCTGGTAGAAACCTTCTTAGTTCTGCAATGGACAAAATATTCAAGTGAAATCTGCTGCAAATTGATGTTTCAGGTTGAGACAAATCACTGGGTGGCGCCACCTGCAATGGTCAATAGTCAATAGTCAATAGTCGTTTATTCGTCACATACACATAAATGTGTAGTGAAATGAAACATTACCCGCAGTTGAACAATAAGACCAATAAGAATAATCAATAAAAATGCAATAACACATACAATCACAAACTAACACCAAACAAAAAGAAACATCCATCACAGTGAGTCTCCTCCAGTCCCTCCTCACTGTGATGGAAGGCCACAATGTCTTTTCTCTTCCCCTGCCGTCTTCTCCCGCGGTCAGGCTGTTGGAGTTGCCACGTCGGGGCGGTCGGGGCTCCCGACATTGAAGCCCCCGCTGGGCGGTGAAAATCCCGCGGCCTATTCCAGGCCACGCTGGACGGTGAAAGGTCCGCGGCGGGCCGACCCAAGCCCCGCAATTCGGGACGGGCGAACACGCTGCCTCTGCCGTTGCCGGAGCTCCCGATGTCGGCCCCCACCCGGGGGCCTGCGGGCTTCCGACGTCCAAGGGGCCCGCGCCGGAGCCTCCGGAGACAAGTCGCAGCCGCTCCCGCAGCATCCGAAGGCGGCCAGCGCCGCAGGTGGTGAGTCCGGGCCGCGGGCTCTGCGAACCAGAGCCCCAGGTGGTCCCAGGTGCATGGCCGCTGGTAGGCCGCAGCGGGAACGGAGACACGACACAGAAACAAAGGTCGCATCTCCGTTCGGGAGAGAGAATTTTACAGTTCCCGTTCCCTCCCACCCCCCCCCCCCCCCCCCAAACATAACATACAAACCCTACACCATATTAAAACTACAATTCAGACAAAAACAACAAAAAACACAAAAGACAGACGGACTGCAGGCAAGCCGCAGCTGCGATGGCAGCGCACCAACAGGATCAGGACAGTCTGTCTGTCCTTCCGTCTTTTGTTATTTTTATTATATGTTATGAAGTATGTTTTAGTGTTCCTTGGATTGCTTTATGTGGGGGGGGGGGGGAAATTGGGGGAAACTTTTTTTCAATCTCTTACCTCGACGGAGATGCGATTTTTTTCCGTATCGTATCTTCATCCCCACTGTGGCCTAACATCGTGAAGTGGTGCGGCCTTTCCTGGAGACCGACTCGGCGCTCCAAGCTGCGGGAGTCTGCGGGACTTTAACATCGCGGAGCTTGCGATCCCTTTGCCGGGGATCGAAGCTCCAACCGCGGTCTCTGATAAGAAGAGGCCGATTCGGGAGCTCCATGCCGCGGAGAGAGCTTCGATCGTCGGCTGCGGGGGCTTTGATCGCCCCGACTGCGGGAGGTTTGACTGCCCCGACCACGGGAGAACAAAGAGGAAGTAGATTGAACTTTATTGCCTTCCATCACAGTGAGGAATGTGGAATCCACTGTGATGGATGTTTATGTTAACTTTTATGTGATTGTATGTCTTGTTGCATTTCACTTAGTATGGCTGTATGGTAACTCAAATTTCACTGTACCTTAATTGGTACATGTGACAATAAACTGACCTTGAAACCTTGAAACCTTGAAACCTTGAAACCCTTGAAACCTTGAGACCCTGGATCAGGACTGAGAGGGAAGACAAAGAATTGTCAGTATGTGGTGGTACAGATGAGGGTGGGGGGTGGGGGTGGAGGTGGGGGTAGAGATGAGGTGTGATAGAGGCTGGCAGGAGTTAAGTGGAACCATATGGTGAGGAGAAGATGGGCAGATGGGACCAGGTGGGCAAGTGGGGTGGAACAGGGATGGGTAGCTGATAGTTAGAAATGAATGGGGAGGGAGTGATCGTCAAATAAAACCAGGTGTGGGTTGGACGTTGGGAGAGGTGAACAAAGGGAAAAAAAACTTATGTGAGTGTGAGTGTGAGTGTGAGGAGACGCCCTCTTCCAGTTCCACTTATTTCCTGTCTCGCCCCTCTCACCCCACCCACCTGGTTCCATCTGCCCAACAAACTCTTCCAATCTGGTTCTACCAATCATCTACCACTCTATATTCCCACTACCTTCATACTGCTGTATACTGGTGACCTTTCCCCTTTCCTTTTAGCCCTGATGCAGGATCTCAACCTGAAATGTCAACCTACACTTTTTCCTTCCACAGCTACTGCTTGACCCACTGACGTCTGGGTTCTTGAGTTTTGTTCCAGATTCCAGTAGTTTTGTTGGTCTAAGTAACTACCACTCATTCTGAAACCGTGACCCTTCATTCTAAACTATTATCTGAACACACCCATTTGAGCCCTTTAAGAATTATCCAAGTTTCACTGAAGTCATTCTCATTCATATAAACTCAGGAGAATACAGGCCTTGTCAACACAATCTTTTCTGTCATTTCAGGTCCAGCCTAGTGAAACTTCAAAGTCGTCTTTTTGAGTCTCATTGTCTACACTCGTTCTCACCTCGCCCACAGCTAGCAATGGCCTGTTTCCTTTATCAGCGTTACTTATTTGCATATCTTTCATTCATTTGTTCTATATCTCTCTACATCATTGTCTATATCTCTTGTTTCCCTTTCCCTTGACCCTCAGTCTGAAGAAGGGTCTCGACCTGAAATGTCACCTATTCCTTTTCTCCAGAGATGCTGTCTGACCTGCTGAGTTACTCCAGCTTTTTGTGTCTGTCTTCAGATTAAACCAGCATCTGCAGTTCCTTCCTACACAAAACTTCATTGCACTCCTTTTGTGACAAATATATCCTTTTTGAACTTACTTGAGTTTCTCCACCACTTTCATGTCTTCAATTACTAAAGATGATAAACAGAATGTTAGAAAATACTTTGATGCTACAGAGTTAAATATATTCTGTATTTTGTGAGTTGAAGATCGAAAGTGAAAGTAGTCAAGATGCTAAGTGCTCAGACATGAAGGTGTCTGTTCATATCTGGATAGCTCTCAGAAAGAATTGCCCTTGGCTAACATTTCCAGGAAGGTAGACACAACATGCTGGAGTAACTCAGCGGGTCAGGCTGGAGAGAAGGAATGGGTGACGTTTCGGGTCGAGACCCTTCTTCAGACTGAAGTCAGGGGAGGGAGCGGGACAAAGATAGGATGTAGTCGGAGACAGGAAGACTATTGGGAGAACTGGGAAGGGGAGGGTATAGAGAGGGAAAGCAGGGACTATCTGAAGTGAGAGTTAATGTTCATACCGCTGGGGTGTAAACTACCCAAGCATAATATGAGGTGCTGTTCCTCCAATTTGTGCTGGGCCTCACTCTGACAATGGAGGAGGCCCAGTATTGGGAATGGGAGGAGGAGTTGAAGTGCTGAGCCACCGGGAGATTAGGTTGGTTAAGACGGACTGAGCGGAGGTGTTCAGTGAAACGATCGCCGAGCCTGCGCTTGGTCTCGCCGTTGTAGAGAAATTGACATCTGGAACAGTGGATACAATAGATGTGGTTGGAGGAGGTGCAGGTGAACCTCTGCCTCACCTGGAAAGTGTTTGGGTCCTTGGATGGTGTCAAGGGGGGAGGTAAAGGGACTGGTGTTGCATCTCCTGCGGTTGCAGGGGAAAGTACCAGAGGAGGGGGTGCTTTGGGTGGGAAGGGACGAGTGGACCAAGGAGTTACGGAGGGAACGGTCTCTACGGAAAGCAGAAAGGGTTGGAGATTGGAAGATGCGGCCAGTAGTGGGATCCCGTTGGAGCTGGAAATTTAAAACAAAAAGAGAGTGAATGCCAGAGTCACTCGGCAGGTCCAGCAGCATCAGAGTTGAGACTGGAATGGTCTCAACCAGAAATGTCACTCATTCCTTCTCTCCAGAGATGCTGCCTATCCTGCTGAGTTACTCCAGCATTTTGTGTCTATATTTGAGAAAAAGAGTTAGCCTTTCAGGTCCATGATCCTTCATCAGAAACACTGCCGGATTCTATATGATATATGATTGCAAGACATGCAGAAGTTTTCATGGTGCTGCTGACTTGCCCATCTCACAGTAAACAAATATTATTAATAACTCTCTAACTCTAACTTAGGACTTGCTCTATTGGACAAAGCAGACTTCAATTCGAGACAACCAAATTCTGCAACTTTGCTGGTTTAGTTTAGCTTTGTTTATAGACAATAGACAATAGACAATCGGTGCAGGAGTAGGCCATTCGGCCCTTCGAGCCAGCACCGCCATTCAATGTGATCATGGCTGATCATTCTCAATCAGTACCCCGTTCCTGCTTTCTCCCCATACCCCCTGACTCCACTATCCTTAAGAGCTCTATCTAGCTCTCTCTTGAATGTATTTAGAGAATTGGCCTCCACTGCCCTCTGAGGCAGAGAATTCCACAGATTGACAACTCTCTGACTGAAAGAGTTTTTCCTCATCTCTGTTCTAAATGGCCTACCCCTTATTCTTAAACTGTGGCCCCTGGTTCTGGACTCCCCCAACATTGGGAACATGTTTCCTGCCTCTAATGTGTCCAACCCCTTAATAATCTTATATGTTTCGATAAGATCCCCTCTCATCCTTCTAAATTCCAGTGTATACAAGCTTAGTTTAGTTTCGAGATGTAGCGTGGAAACAGGACCTTTGGCCAACCGAGTCCGCGCTGACTAACAATCACCCCAAACACTAGTTCTATCCTACACACTAGGAACAATTAACAGAAGTCAATTAACCTACAAAATGCATGTCTTTGTGATGCAGGAGGAAACCGGAGCACCTAGAGAAAACCCATGTGGTCACAGGGATAATATACACACTCCGTACAGACAGTTAGGATCGAATCTGGGTCTCTGGCACTGTAAGGCAGCAACTTTATCACTGCGCCTCTGTGCCAAGAAAATACACCGATCAGTCAAAACATTATGACCTGATCAGCCAAAACATTATGACCACCTGCCTAATATGCTGTTGGTCCTCCGTGTGCAGCCCCATATGCAACAGGGTGCACTGTGTATTGTAACACATTCCTCCCGTGACCACCATTAAAATTTTCTGTGACTTGTGCCACAGTAGACCTTCTGTCAGTTCGGTCCAGACGGGATAGTCTTCGTTGCCCTCGCGCATCGATGAGCCTTGGGCACCCAACACCCTGTCATCGGACCACTGTCGGTTAGTACTCACCACTGCTGACTGGGAGCACCCCACAAGCCTTGCTGTTTCAGAGATGCTCTGACCCAGTCATCTGGCCATAACAATTTGGCCCTTGTCAAAGTCGCTCAGGTCTTTGCTCCTGCCCATTTCTCCTGCATCCAACACATCAACTTCAAGAACTGACTGTTCACTTGCTGCCTAATATATCCCACCCCTTGACAGGTGCCATTGTAACAAGATAATCAATGTTATTCACTTCGCCTGTCAGTGGTCATAATGTTTTGGCTGATCGGTGTAGATTAGAAACATAGAAACATAGAAACATAGAAAATAGGTGCAGGAGTAGGCCATTCGGCCCTTCGAGCCTGCACCGCCATTCAATATGATCATGGCTGATCATCCAGCTCAGTAACCTGTACCTGCCTTCTCTCCATACCCCCTGATCCCTTTAGCTACAAGGGCCACATCTAACTCCCTCTTAAATATAGCCAATGAACTGGCCTCAACTACCTTCTGTGGCAGAGAATTCCACAGACTCACCACTCTCTGTGTGAAGAAATTTTTTCTCATCTCGGTCCTAAAAGACTTCCCCCTTATCCTTAAGCTGTGACCCCTGGTTCTGGACTTCCCCAACATCGGGAACAATCTTCCCGCATCTAGCCTCCCCAACCCCTTAAGAATTTTATATGTTTCAATAAGATCCCCCCTCAGTCTTCTAAATTCCAGCGAGTATAAGCCTAGTCCATCCAATCTTTCTTCATATGAAAGTCCTGCCATCCCAGGGATCAATCTGGTGAACCTTCTCTGTATTAAGGTTTGCAATCATCAGCAATCTATTTTATACTTTAATTAGCAGTCTAATTAATGTAAGACATGAAGTAAAGGAATTTTCTCAACTGAGAAAGACCATTTAAAACATTATTGTAACAAATATTGGAAATTTGTCGCAAAATGCTTCAGCAGTCAGATGTTCTGCCAAAACAAATTCACCTGCTCCCAATGTCAGAATTGAAAACTAACATATGATAAAACATGCCCTCACACGTAATCGAACAGACCAGTACCTAGAGGAATTTGGCTGTAAAATTGGCTGAGGCATAATTAATAATGGAACTTTTGTTTCCTTGGTCTAGAAAGAACAAAAGAGTTTAAGTAAGGAGAAATAAATGTATTGAATGCAATGGTAGGGACACAATTTCAAGATGGGGCAGGAGTGTGGGAATACGTTGCTATTCTGGTTTGGGTAGACAGAAGGGTGCAAACCATCGTTGGCCAGAGAAATAAAATGGGCCAAGCCAAACGGTAAGATTAAATGGACTGGCATTAAGTGAGCTGCCATTTAAAGGTGGAAGAGGTGGGTACAATTACGACATTAAAAAATACATTTGGACAGGTAAATGGATGGGAAAGTTCAGATGGAAATAGTCCAGGTGCATCCTCCCTGCAAACTGCCTGCCCAACCCTGTCCAATCTCTGCTCACTTTTTTAAAGTCTACTGAATGCAGATGTAATCTCTCGTCATGCAGCCAGTCTAGTGAATATTTGCTGCACCCACAATTTGAAAATTGTATAATTTTTTTCAGATAAGGAGATCCACAATCTGCCCAATACATCAGGCATGGGCCTACCAAGGCCTAATATAATTGAAGAATGACGTCTTTACTTATGTTCACTCAACATTTATCATTTAATTGCTTGCGGCACCTTAATCTTGATACACAGTGATATCTACTTTCTAAATGTACGTCATTTATTCCGAGGTGATGGCCTTTGGTCCTTGACTCTCCCACGAGTGGAAATATCTCCACATCCACTCTATCCACGCCTTACACTATTCACTAAGTTTCATGCAGGTCCCACCTCAACCTTCTACTCCAGCGAGTACAGCCCTAGTTCCATCAAACGCTCATCATTCTTGGGATAATTCTAATAAACCTCCTCTGGATCCTCCCCAATGCCAGCACATCCCTTCTCAGATATGGGGCCCACAACTGCTCACAATACTCCTAATGCAGTCTGACTAGTGCCTTATAAAGCCTCAGCCTGATATGCCTGTTTTTATATTCCAGTCCTCTTGAAATAAATGCAAGGATTACATTTGTCTTCCTTACTATCAATTCAACTTGCAAATTAAGTCCCTTTGCTTGTCCGATTTCTGAATTCTCTCCCCATTTAGAAAATAGTCTACTGTGGCGGCGCCCGGGGGCTAGGCCACTCCCTTGGTCATTCCACTCGGCACTCAGTGGACGGGAGGGATTAGGTCACTTCCTGGGTCAGTTCCCTTGGGTCAGGTGGTCCGGAACTACAGTGCTTTTGACCGCGAGCTCCTTGCCCTTTACCTTGTTGTCCGCCACTTCCGCTATTTTCTCGAGGGGCGGACTTTCACCGCGTACACGGACCACAAGCCCCTCACCTTTGCGTTCGCCAAGGTTTCCGACCCGTGGTCAGCTCGCCAGCAGCGGCAGTTGGCTTTCGTTTCGGAATACACTACCTCCATCCGTTTCATCGGGGGTAAAGACAACCGGGTGGCCGACGCCTTGTCTCGAACCCGCGATCCACGGCGTCCGGCAAGTGGCCGATGGCATCGACTACTCAGCCCTGGCGGCGGAACAGTTGTCCGATAATGAGATGTCCGCCTACCGTACCGCCGTTTCGGGCCTGAGGTTGGAGGACGTTCCTTGTGGCACTGGGGGCGCGACGCTGCTTTGCGATGTGTCCACCGGGCAGCCACGCCCAATCGTGCCGGTTGCCTGGCAGCGCCGGGTGTTCGAGGTGCTCCACGGGCTTTCCCACCTGCATCCCGTGCCAAACTGCAAAAGTACAGCGGCATGTGCGTGCGCCGCTCCAGGAGTTCCCCGTCCCTCGCCACCGTTTTGACCACATCCATGTGGACATCGTGGGGCCGCTGCCGCCTTCTCGGGGATTCACATACCTCCTGACAATGGTGGACCGTTTCACGCGGTGGCCAGAAGCAGTTCCACTGCCGGACACGTGTGCCTCTACTTGTGCCCGTGCCTTGGCGGCAAATTGGATTGCCAGGTTTGGGGTTCCGCTCGACATTACGTCCGACAGGGGGCCGCAATTCACCTCCGAGCTGTGGTCATCCATGGCCCAACTGCTGGGGGTTAACCTGCACCGCACAACAGCGTACCATCCGCAGGCGAACGGCCTGGTGGAGCGTTTCCACCACCAGCTCAAGGCCGCTCTGAAGGCCCGGCTCGTTGGCCCGGACTGGGTTGACTCGTTGCCGTGGGTTTTACTGGGTGTCCGCACCGCCCCCAAGGAGGACTTTTCCACCTCCTCGGCGGAATTGGTGTACGGGGCTCCGCTGACGGTGCCCGGGGAGTTCGTTCCCTCCGCCCAGGGTCAGGCAGAACCATATAACCATATAACCATATAACCATATAACAACTACAGCACGGAAACAGGCCCGTTCGGCCCTACCAGTCCACGCCGACCACTCTCTCTGACCTAGGCTCATCTACCTGCTCTCAGACCATAACCCTCTAATCCCCTCTTATCCATATACCTATCCAATTTACTCTTAAATAATAAAATCGAGCCTGCCTCCACCACTTCCACCGGAAGCCCATTCCATACAGCCACCACCCTCATGTTACCCCTAAACTTTTGTCCCTCAATTCTGAAGCTATGTCCCCTTGTTGGAATCTTCCCCACTCTCAAAGGGAAAAGCCTACCCACGTCAACTCTGTCCGTCCCTCTTAAAATTTAAAAAACCTCTATCAAGTCCCCCCTCAACCTTCTACGCTCCAAAGAATAAAGACCCAACCTGTTAAACCTCTCTCTGTAGCTTATGTGCTGAAACCCAGGCAACATTCTAGTAAATCTCCTCTGTACCCTCTCCATTTTGTCGACATCCTTCCTATAATTTGGCGACCAGAACTGCACACCATACTCCAGATTCGGCCTCACCAATGCCCTGTACAATTTGTAAGATTTGAGAAGTTTTCCCTCATTCTGAAATCAACACAAAACCAAAGAGCTGCAGTTTGGACATTTTAAACGGGAGACTGGGGCTGATAGCGGAGAAAGGCTGCAGTCAGTTTACCAAAGGATGTCACAATCTGTGGGTCCTAAAATGGCTGCAGGACCTCGTGACCAGCCACAAAAGGTAAAAACTTTACATCCCAGTCTCTAGGTTTTCTGCAAAGCCACGGCCAGAACAAAGGATGGGTATTGGCCATGCAGAAACCTACCAGGTCGGAGTCCAGACACTGGGGCGCTGACATCAGCATACTCACAATGCCCCAAGCCGACCTAAACAGTTCATCTCAGTGAGGGGGCACAATAGCCCATAGAAAACTACCTGGTAGGTGATGGGAAACCAGTTAACACCCATCACCTCACAACGAAATCCCAATTAACACCGTCTGGCCATCCCCGGTATCCCCGAACACAAGGCAGATCAGAAGAAAACTCATACATATCTTTTTAATCAAAGAGATTCCAAGATCTGGCGGGAGATAGGACGGGTCAGAATTGTATAACTGGCCACGACTTTTGGGTTTTAAACTCAAGAAGAAATACTGGAAGAAGAAGCTGAAGCTAGAAGAAAACCTGCAAGAAACGCAAGCAGGCAAGAAAACGGATGCAAGAGAGAGGAACAGGCACGCAACTCGAGGAGAAATACTGCCAAACGAACAGCCAGTAACCCCAGTAATAGCCCCATGGTGAGCATGCATTCCAAATCCTACATATCCTGGACATAGTTTAGTGTAGAGGGGAGGGTGGTTGTGAATAAACGTTGGGTGTGTACTAAAATATGTGTTGGTCAAGGTTGCGATGCGTCGTGCGTTCCCCATCTTACAGTCGTGTATGTGTCTTGCAGAACTGTGTTTAAGAATTCATAAGTAAAAGGTATTCGTGTATATGTCTTATAGAACTGTGTGTGTTTTATGATTCATAGTTATAAGTATTCGTGTGATTCGGTATGTGTTTCATAGACATGTATTATAGAACTGTATAAGTATTCATGGACAATAGTCCCAAGTGCTGAATAAAAGCCTTTTTCATTTAAACCCTGGTTTTAAAATCTGGTCTGGTTGAATTTTTTCTGCACTATAAGAGCTCCTGCATCTAAGCCCAGTGTCCAGAACCGTAAGGGGTGAGTGGGTCGAACCACTCACGGGGAACCAGTGTGCACGGCCTGGTCAAGGGATCAGAGCAAGGCACGGGGACCTTAGGTCGGGCGAAAGCTCGGCGCAGAAACCCCTTACAAATTTTAACACTACATCCCAACTTCAATATTCGATGCTCTGATTTATAAAGGCAAGCATACCAAACGCCTTCTTCACCACCCTATCCACATGAGATTCCACCTTCAGGGAACAATGCACAGTTATTCCCAGATCCCTCTGTTCCACTGCATTCCTCAATTCCCTACCATTTACCCTGTACGTCCTATTTTGATTTGTCCTACCAAAATGCAGCACCTCACACTTATCAGCATTAAACTCCATCTGCCATCTTTCAGCCCACCCTTCCAAAAGGCCCAAATCTCTCTGTAGACTTTGAAACTCTACTTCATTATTAACTACACCACCTATCTTAGTATCATCTGCATATTTACTAATCCAATTTGCCACACCATCATCCAGATCATTAATGTAAATGACAAACAACAGTGGACCCAACACAGATCCTTGGGGTACTCCACTAGACACTGGCCTCCAACCTGACATACAATTGTCAACCATTACCCTCTGGTATCTCCCATTCAGCCATTGTTGAATCCATCTTGCAACCTCACTATTAATACCCAAAGATTTAACCTTCTTAATCAACCTTCCATGTGGAACCTTGTCAAATGCCTTACTGAAGTCCATATAGACAACATCCACAGCCTAGCCCTTATCAATTTCCCTGGTAACCTCTTCAAAAAATTCAAGAAGATTAGTCAAACATGACCTTCCAGGCACAAATCCATGTTGACTCTTTCTAATCAGGCCTTGTTTATCCAAATAATTATATACATTGTCCCTAAGTATCTTTTCCATTAATTTTCCCACCACAGACGTCAAACTAACAGGTCTATAATTGCTAGGTTTACTTTTAGAATCTTTTTTAAACAAAGGCACAACATGCGCAATGCGCCAATCTTCCGGCACCATCCCCGTTTCTAATGACGTTTGAAATATTTCCGTCATAGCCCCTGCTATTTCTGCACTAACTTCCCTCAATGTCCTAGGGAATATCCTATCAGGACCTGGAGACTTATCCACTTTTATATTTTTCAAAAGTGTCCGTACCTCCTTCTTTAATCCTCATAATTAACAGCCCTCGGCCGCCCTGCAACGCCTTCGGGAGACGGTGGGCTCGCTGGCGCCAGTGCCGACGTCTCGCCATGGTTCGGTGCGGTCACATGTCCCTTCCACCCTGCAGGACTGTCCTTTTGTTTTCCTGCATCGGGATGCCCACCGGACACCCCTTCAGCGGCCTTATGAGGGACCGTTCAAAGTGCTTGAGCGGGGCTCTGCCACCTTCGTGTTGGACATGGGGGGTCGTCCTGAGACAGTCTCTCTTTCACGGCTGAAGCCGGCGCACGTAGACGTTAGCCAGCCGGTTCTACTGGCGCAGCCTCGCCCTCGGGGTCGTCCCGCGTCCCGGCCGTCACCCCCGGAGTTCCCGCGGGTGCCTTCCCCTGGCGGGGTGGTTCCGGTTCCTGCGCCCGCCGTGGCGCGCACGCGGGCTGGCCGTTTCGTACGTCCCCCTGTCCGTTTCGTGCCTTCGGTTCTTGGGGGGGGGTCCTGTGGCGGCGCCCGGGGGCTAGGCCACTCCCTTGGTCATTCCACTCGGCACTCAGTGGACGGGAGGGATTAGGTCACTTCCTGGGTCAGTTCCCTTGGGTCAGGTGGTCTGGGACTATAAAAGGTTTTGGGTGTGTCGACTCACGAGTTCTTTAGTGCGGTGTTTGTGTGCCTTAGGAAATAAAGTATATCTTCTACTCACCTGGCGTCTGGCCTGATTTCCGCGGTGACCGCACCCACTACACTATGCCTTTATTCCTACTATCAAAATGTATGACTCCACACTTTGCTATGCTGTATTCCATCTGCTTACTCTACCATTCATTATTTTCTAACCACAACGCCCTGATCACCACCACAACTGCTCTGAATGTCAGCCTCTCCTCTTTTTGGTTCTCCTGGGGTTAAAGGTTGAGTTTATACAGCAGGATAGAGGAGTCACAACTTGATGCATTAGACGATGAGCCAGCGTGGATCAGCAATGAGTAATCGATCCAGGGATGATTAATGCACAGGTATGCACCCGTTTAATCTATTTAGTTCCTGTTTTAATATTGTTTTGTGATTTGGCTAATTTAAATCTTTAACATTTTTAATTGTGCAAGTTTAAATGATAAAACTGTGAATGGGAGAAATATTCTCCATGCCTTATGAATTAGAGGAATAGACTTATCACAGAACAGGTTCTTGCAAGTTGGAGTCAATTTCCTAACGCTACGGCTTCCAGGGACGCTCTGATTGATTCTTCACCCTTTTCATAGCAATGTGATGAATTAGCACCTGGGGCCTCAGTCCACTCTTTAAATGCAATGAATAGCTGTCATACCAGAACCATTAGTCTGATCACACCTAGCATGCAAGTACCTGACCAATTTAGTCACAAAATGGCTATCATTTTGGAGAAGGTACTAAGCATTATTACTGAAATGAATATTAGATTGTAATTAGGCTTAGGACAGCTTCCAGTTCGAGCAGAATTATTCACTTGCTATAAATTAGTTGGCCTACATTACAATGACCTGCTGCCAGTCCAGAATAAATTAAAGGGATCCCCGAAACATTTGTCATGTCAGTGCTCATATTGCCTTTGACCTCAAGAGATAAACCTCAGTTCAGAAGCTACTTTCATGTTGAACTTGGATCCAGAAACCAGTTTATCTTAAACAGACTTTTATTGATTCACAAGATGGTGGTATTTAACATAGATTTAAGTAAATGATTAACCAAGCTGTTCAGAAAGTCTGACACATGTTTGTACAATTTACCAGCAGGATGCACAGTGATCTTCAATGCAAAGCCAAAGTATCCTGTTCGGGGTCTTTTCCAATTAATTAACAAAATCAATATTTAGCTCATTCCAGTGCCATTAAATTCCTGCCAATTTAAAATGTGATGAATAATGTTCTGTTTATGTTCTGCAGCTAGTGTGAAATAAAGCCACGTAAAACAAGAAGTTCAAGAATCAACCATTAGTCAGCATTGCTTTAACTGCTGTCATCATCTGAGCCACTCTAATTAACACAGAGCCTTTGGGTTAAAGAGGGAAAAGGTTGACAAGGTTCATGCTGTTGAATGCTATCCAGGTGGTGACGGGATCACAATCTGCCAAGATGCCTGTGTCTGAATGGCCCACCAAGACACAATTACCAGGCTCACACATGAATTCCGATACATTGCATAAAGGACCCGAGGGCTGCTGTGAAATGTTGCCAGCGTGCATCACCACCAAGTGGGGAGACGTTGAGAGAAGGAGTATAATTTAGTTTAATTTAGTTTTGAGATAGAGCGTGGAAACAGGCCCTTCAGCCCACCGAGTTTGCGCTGCCCGGCGATCCCTGTAGGATGGGGAGAAAGAACAGAACATCATACATCTGTACCTGTAATTTAACCAGCATTCATCACAAATGGTAATGTGTCACAAATTAGAGACTAATGAGTGCGGCACAGTGGCGCAGCAGTAGAGTTGCTGAAGATAGGCACAAAAAGCTGGAGTAACTCAGCAGAACAGGCAGCATCTTTGGATAGAAGGAATGGGTGACGTTTCAGGTCGAAGAAGGATGTTGACCCGAAATGTCACCCATTCCTTCTATCCAGAGATCCTGCCTGTCCTGTTGAGTTACTCCAGCATTTTGCATCTAACCGACCACCTGTATGTCTTTGGAGTGTGGGACCAAACCGGAGCACCCGGAGAAAGCCCATGTGATCACTGGGAGAATGCGCAAACCTGTAGTCAGGATGGAACCCGGGTCTCTGGTGCTGTAAGGCAGCAACTCCCCTGACTAGTCTGAAGAAGGGTCTCAACCCAAAACGTCACCCATTCCTTCTCTCCAGAGATGCTGCCTATCCTGCTGAATTACTCCAGCATTTTGTGCCTATCTTCAGCAACTCTACCGCTGTGCCGCTGTGCTGCCCTCATTAGTCCTCCCTGATTTGTGACACATTACCATTTGTGATAAATGCTAGTTAATCGACAGGTACAAATGTATGATGTTCTGTTCTTTCCCCCAATTCCATTTAATTTCACTAGTCAATGAACTGTGATGTGTTCCTGTGGGCAGGAGGGAGACATATAATTCCCTAAACTCTATGCCTTTTCTATTGAATCTTTTCCATCATTTGTCACCTATTTAATAACGGTGCCAACCACCACTAGCTTAATTTAAACAAATTTGCATCGTTATAAATAACTGCTTTTTTTCTTATGTTTTCAGGGACATTTAAACTGCTCTTTTATTTCCCTGAACCCTATATGTTGGAATGGAGTTATAATAAGTTATCAATTAAAGATTTCATCCCATATCTTCTGCAGAACTGTCAAAATCATCAACTCCCTTGAAATCTTTGAACTATAGCACAACTTCGGGACATGTGAAAGATTCACTACCTGGTGGATGTACAGCATCAAAGCCATGCTGTATATTTATGTATTTCTTATAAACAATTTAACAAAGATTGAACTGCAGCTTGCATTGATGTGGTGATTTACTGAAATCCTTTGGAGGATAGGGCCAAGCCTGCAAAGGTTTGACCTGGTTTTGTTAGTTTACGGTGTGTAGCTCAGTATTTGTTACGCACTTGCTTCTTGCTGTCAGATAATTAAATAGTTTATGTTGGCCGACTGGAGGCATAATCAAGAGGCCCGAAAATAATCACAATTTCAAACATATTGATCTGAAAATTTGAATTTCCATCCACTTGGTGACCCTCAGAGAGTACAAAACACACCGCAGTATCATAGAACAAAGGAAAAGACCATTTGAGCCATTGTGTCTGCATTGTTTTTAAAAAAAAGTTATTTCATATCTTCTTCTTCCCTTTTCTTTCCCTATAACTATATATTTTTCCCTTTCCACCTACTGATTCAATTTTGCTTCACTATTCAAGAGTTTTCACCACCCTTTTTAGACAATACCGTGCCTACCTGATTATACATGTGAGGCAAAAATGTCTTATTGATTGTTCTGAAAAACTATATGGTACTGCATTTGGTGAGCCTCAGAATGTACATACTGTATCAGAGACCACATCATATAGCAAACAAAAATGCCATCTTCATCTCCCATTTAACTTATTTACCAATTAGTTTAAATGTGATAGAGTAGCAGAGTGATACAACATGGAAAATGGCCCTTTGACCTAACTCGTCCATGCTGACCAAAGTGTCCCATCAATGCTAGTCCCATTTGCCTCCATATGGCACATATCCTTCTAAACCTTTCCTCTCTATGGACCTGTCCAAATGTCTTTTAAATGTTGTTATTGTATCTGCCTCAACTGCTTCCTCTGGCAACTTCTCCTCTCATCACCTTTTCATCAATCAATAGTCAATAGTCGTTTATTTGTCACATACACATAAATGTGCAGTGAAATGAAACATTACCCGCAGTTCAACAATAAGACCAATAAGAATAATCAATAAAAATGCAATAACACATACAATCACAAACTAACACCAAACAAAACCTGTGTGTGAAAAAGTTGCTCCAGGTTCTGATTAAATCTTTCCCCTCTCACCTGAAACCTATGCCCTCTAGTTATTGATGCCACTACGCTGAGGAAAAGATCATGTGTATTTACCCTAATCCCGTCATAATTTTATACTCCTCAATAAGTTTTCTTCCCTGCACTCCAAGGAATAAAGTCCTTGTCTGCCAAATCTCTCCCAATAGTCCAGGTCCTCAAGTCCTGGCAACATCCGCATACATCTCCTCGGCACTATGTAGCTTAATGGCATCTTTCCTATGGCAGGATGACCAAAATTTAACATAACACTCCAAGCCGTCCAAAGAAGGGTCTCAAAACATCACCCATTCCTTCTCTCCAGAGATGCTGCCTGAGCTCTCCAGCTTTTTTGTGTCTATCTTCGGTTTAAACTGGCATCTGCAGTTCCTTCCGACACATAACGCTCCAAGTGCAGCCTCACCAACATCTTGAAGAACTGTAACATAATGTCCCAACTTCCATTCGCATTTCTTTTAATGTATTGATCTTTATTATGGTACCTTCTGAGCACTGTGTTTATAAACCAGCTGTGCTGCTGCAAGTAAGAATTTCAAGTAAGAATTTTGGGGCATATGATAATAAGACTCTCTCTCTCCCTCTTTCTCTCTCACTCTTGACTAGAAAAGCTGGTATTCTCACCTCGGACTGATAGAGATCAGGAGACGTCAGTAGGTTGCAACACATCCCTAATGAGTCTGTTGTTTTATGGGTTCATCCACACAGATGCTTCCTTCAGCACAGTAACTGTACAAAATTACTGACAATTTAGTGTATATTTAGAGAAATAGAATGGTAGTGATACTCTATGAAACAGGAAACAAGCCCTTCAGCCCAACTTGTCCCACACCGGCCAACATGTCCCAGCTGCACTAGTCCCACCTGCCCGCATTTGGCTCATATCCCTCCAAAACTGTCCTATCCAGGTACCTATCTAACTATTTCTTAAATGTTGGGATAGCCTCACCTGCCTCAACTATCTCCTCTGGCAGCTTGTTCCAAACACCCACCACCTTTTGTGTGAAAAAGTTACCCCTCAGATTCCTATTAAATCTTCTCCCCTTCGCCTTAAACCTATGTCCTTTGGTCCTCGATTCACCTACTCTGGGCAAGAGATTCTGTCCATCTACCCAATCTATTCCTCTCATGATTTTATACACCTCAAGAAGATCACCCCTTGTCCTCGTGCGCTCCAAGGAATAGAGTCCCAGCCTACTCAACCTCTGCTCATAGCTCAGACCCTCCAGTCCTTTCAACATCCATCATTGTTGTTGTTGTTGTTTTTGTTGTTGTTGTAGTATCCAATGTGCCTGTATACGCAACAAGCTACAGCAAGAAATAATTTTATTGTTCCAGTTCATATCTGGCGCATATGACAAATAAGCACTCTTGGTTCTTGAAATAGAAATGTACTGGAGCCCTTTCTTCAATCCCCCCCTCCCCCCTCCCTCCACTCACTTCCCTAATCATTGGATTCATCCCTCTCCCTGTCAATACTATTCACAATTGTGGATGTAATAACTGAGGCAGTCCACAGTGTACCACTAACACTTTAGCAATACTAATTAGAGGAACATTTCTAATCAAGTACATATATGGAAAGCACTCACAGAAAGTACACTTGCAGCTTTATAAGTGTATTATATCAGATAAGGCATTTCACAGAAGCATACAGTATATAATGTTATTACAGCAAAGGGCCAAAGATTTTACTGGAGAGGGATCTGCCTCTTAGGCAGTCCCAGGACCACTTTCCATGCTAGTTTAGTTTAGTTTAGTTTAGTTTAGTTTCATTTCATTTATTGTCATGCGTACAAAGGTACAGTGAAAAGCTTTTGTTGCATGCTAACCAGTCACTGGAAAGACAATACATGACTACAATCGAACTATCCATCGTGTACAGATACATGATAAAGGGAATAACATGGATAACGTTTCGTACAAGATAAAGTCCAGTAAAGTCCCATCAAAAATAATTTGACGGTCTCCAATGAGGTAGATATAGCTCAGGACTGTTCTCTAGTTGTTGGTAGGATGGTTCAGTTGCCTGATAACAGCTGGAAAGAAACTGTCTCTGAATCTGGAGGTGTTTATCACACTTCTATACCTTTTGCCTGATGGGAGAGGGGAGAAGAGGGAGTGGCTGGGGTGGGACTCGTCCTTGATTATGCTGGTGGCCTGCTAATTTTGTAAATTTTGCGGTGACTGATGAGGTCAAGGTGGGATCCACAGATTCTTTACAGACGGGGCTGAAATTGGCTGATGGGATGGGTTTGTGAGATGGTCCACAGATTCTTTACAGACGGAGCCCTGATGGGACTTTACTGGACTTTATCTTGTATGAAACATTATCCATGTTATTCCCTTTATCATGTATCTGTACACGATGGATAGTTCGATTGTAGTCATGTATTGTCTTTCCACTGACTGGTTAGCATGCAACAAAAGCTTTTCACTGTACCTTTGTACGCATGACAATAAATGAAATGAAACTAAACTAAACTAAACTAAACTAAACTAAACTAAACTAAACTAAACTAAACTAAACTAAACTAAACTAAACTAAACTAAACTAAACTAAACTAAACTAGCATGGAAAGTGGTCCTGGGACTGCCTTTACTAATTTGAGGAAGGATATTCTTGCTATTGAGGGCGTGCAGCGTAGGTTTACTAGGTTAATTCCCGGAATGGCGGGACTGTCATATGTTGAAAGACTGGAGCGACTAGGCTTGTATACACTGGAATTTAGAAGGATGAGAGGAGATCTTATCGAAACGTATAAGATTATTAAGGGGTTGGACACGTTAGAGGCAGGAAACATGTTCCCAATGTTGGGGGAGTCCAGAACAAGGGGCCACAGTTTAAGAATAAGGGGTACTCCATTTAGAACTGAGATGAGGAAAAACTTTTTCAGTCAGAGAGTTGTGAATCTGTGGAATTCTCTGCCTCAGAAGGCAGTGGAGGCGAATTCTCTGAATGCATTCAAGAAAGAGCTGGATAGAGCTCTTAAGGATAGCGGAGTCAGGGGGTATGGGGAGAAGGCAGGAACGGGGTACTGATTGAGAATGATCAGCCATGATCACATTGAATGGCGGTGCTGGCTCGAAGGGCCGAATGGCCTCCTCCTGCACCTATTGTCTATTGTCTATTGTCTATTGAACTCACTGTTAAAATGTTAATGATTTTCTTCCTGCTTATCAAAATAGTTTAATAATACATCTATCTTTCATGAGGAGGTGTGCTTTCCATCCTGCTGTGAATAAACAATATTAATCTAGATTGTCTGCCTAATGCTTACCATCATAATGAACAGCTCATGTTATTGTACATCTTAAAGCAATATCAAGTAATTTAATATAATATTTTATCACTGTTTCGCATCAACAGAAGCTGAGTTGCAAACCTCAAGTGAAACCTTTAAGATGAGTTCACGTAATTGACATGATTATTATTGAGTGATCCAGTACTTTTGCCTTGTTCCTTTGTAAGCTTCCCATTGTTTTTTACTTTGAGTGAGACTTTAATTCAATGTTCCACTTTATTGCTCAGATATATATTGGTCTCCACACCACTATTCATAGAAAGCCGATAAATCCTTCATATTTTGAATCTTTTTTTCAATGTTCATTTCCAGCATTTTTCATATCATATCATATCATATACATACAGCCGGAAACAGGCCTTTTCGGCCCTCCAAGTCCGTGCCGCCCAGTGATCCCCGTACATTAACACTATCCTACACCCACTAGGGACAATTTTTACATTTACCCAGCCAATTAACCTACATACCTGTACGTCTTTGGAGTGTGGGAGGAAACCGAAGATCTCGGAGTAAACCCACGCAGGTCACGGGGAGAACGTACAAACTCCTTACAGTGCAGCACCCGTAGTCAGGATCGAACCTGAGTCTCCGGCGCTGCATTCGCTGTAAAGCAGCAACTCTACCGCTGCGCTACCGTGCTGATTTTACTTTCCTTTTAAATTTAGATTACAGTCTGTTTGGAGCAAGGGTTGACTCATTGGGCTCGACCTCAGAATAAATACATAAAATCTACCTTCCCACGCTGATAAGTGGCACAGGATTTTGGTTTGTTCAGGGCTTAGATTAAACAGGTCCTGCTCTCTTGATTGATTTATGGGATCTGGGTATTGCTGGCTAGCTTATTATTTATTGTTCTTCCCTAATTACCTCTGAGAAGGAAGCAACATGACGCCACCATGTACTGTTGCACTGCCCCCTGTGATGGTGCTCTCATAGTCCTGCCCACTAGGGAGTTCCATGGGCTCTTCCCGAGCCAGCTGCCTACCTCTTTTCCGGGGTTACGTCCGCGCCCGGGTGGTGTCGGAGAGGGACTGTGCGCTGTCCACGGGCACCCTGTGGGATTTCCGGGACCGCTGGGCACCGCGGGGGATTGGATGCATCCTGGATAGGGATTGTAATATAGTTGTATAATAGGTTTTTTTGGAATATTTGTTTGTATTGTATTCTGATGGTGGGTTCTGTTTTGTTTTATTGTATTGTAAATATTGTTTTTAAATGATTGAATACATTTTTTGATAATAATTTAAAAAAGGGAGTGAAAGTTGGAGGAATGGCGATCAAGTCAAGTTCAAGTAAAATTTATTGTTCTTTGAAAACGTATAGTGAGGTACTTGTTCATCCCCGAAGATAGACACAAAAAGCTGGAGTAACTCAGCAGGACAGGCAGCATCTCTGGGGAGAAGGAGTGGGTGACGTTTCGGGTCGAGACCTTTCTTCAGACTGGTTAGGGATAAGGGAAACAAGAGATATAGACAGTGATGTGGAGAGATAAAGAACAATGATTAAAAGATATGCAAAAAGATAACAAGATAAAAAGATAAACAATCATAAGGGTCTCGACCCGAAACGTCACCCATTCCTTCTCTCCCGAGATGCTGCCTGACCCGCTGAGTTACTCCAGCATTTTGTGAATAAAACAATCATAAAGGAAACAGGCCATTGTAAGCTGTTTGTAGGGTGAAAACGAGAAGCTCGTGCAACTTGGCTGGGGAAGGGATCGAGAGAGAGGGAATGCCGGGGCTACCTGAAGTGAGAGAAATCAATATTCATACCACTGGGCTGTAAGCTCCCCAAGCAAAATATGAGATGCTGTTCCTCCAATTTGCATTTAGACTCACTCTGACAATGGAGGAGACAGAGGACAGAAAGGTCTGTGTAGGAATGGGAAGGAGAATTAAAGTGTCCTGCATCTGCTGTTCCTTCTTACACTGTTGTTCATCCTCACCCCATCTGGTTCCACCCATCACCCACTGGCCTCTATCCGATACGATACGATAGTATAGAACTTTATTCATCCCCGGAGGGAAAGAGTTATAACACACAACAAGGTACACCAGAACTTGAAATTAAAATTAAATTAAAAGTGAAAAAATAAATAAAAAGACAAGCAACTGTTGACTGGCTGCCGTGTGCAAAGTGTCTTAACTGGAATGAACGAACAAACAAACAAACGAACGAACGAATGCAGGTTTATCTCCTGGGCAGAGGATTCTAAAACTATAGAGCCCCCCCTCCCCCACACCAGGTCCCCTTTTGTTCTCCCACCGTCCCTCATGGTGGTCCCGCCACGCCGGGTCCTCCATTGTTCATCACGGCCTTATCCACTCCCTTACATACTGCTACATGATGACAATCTTTTCTGGTCCTTCTCAATCCTGATGTAGGGCTTCAACCCTTAATTTGCACATATTACCTTCACAAATACTGATTGACCAGTTGAGTTCTTCCAGTATTTTATTTCTATGCTCCAAGATGAAAGAGCATGAGTTACATTTCCTGGTGTCATCTGGGAAAGGTCCTTGCGAAAGGGAGTGGTTGGTTATAAAAGACAAGTGGATCAGGAAGTCAGGACAGTGTGGGTCGCACGGTGGTGCAGTGGTAGAGTTGCTGCCTTACAGCGCCAGCAACCCGGGTTCGATCCTGACGATGGGTGCTGTCTGTGCGCAGTTTGTACGTTCTCCCCATGACCACGTGGGCTTTTTACCAGGTGTTCCAGTTTCCTCCCACACTCCAAAGACGTACAGGTTTATAGGTTAATTGGCATTGGTAAAAATTGTAAATTGTCCCCAGAGAGTACGATAGAAACATAGAAACATAGAAAATAGGTGCAAGAGTAGGCCATTCGGCCCTTCGAGCCTGCACCGCCATTCAATATGATCATGGCTGATCATCCAACTCAGTATCCTGTACCTGCCTTCTCTCCATACCCCCTGATCCCTTTAGCCACAAGGGCCACATCTAACTCCCTCTTAAATATAGCCAATGAACTGGCCTCAACTACTCTCTGTGGCAGAGAATTCCACAGATTCACCACTCTCTGTGTGAAAAAAAACATTCTCATAGTGTTAATGTACAGTGACCGCTGGTCGACACGGACTCGGTGGGCTGAAGGGCCTGTTTCCACGCTGTATCTCTAAACTAAAGTCACAAAGGAAGGGTGCTTTGTGATGACCCAAAAAACTTCTAAAATGGACCAGGAAACATCTCTGGAGAACATGGATAGGTGACGATTTGGGTTGGGACCTGATTGTGGTGGGAGGGGATTGAGCTGGAAGAGAGGTGGGGGCATGACAAAGTCTGGCAAGTGATAGGTGGATGCAGGTAAGGAGGAGTGGGTTTGGTTAGGATATGGTTGGACAAAGGCTAGAGACAAAAAGTATTAGATAAGGAGTTAAGGGTAGAAAAGGTGCAAATTGTGAAACTAGGGGAAGAAATATAGGTGGAAGGGGACGGGGAAGGGGAAAGGGAGAGATGGGTGCACATCCAGATGAAGCTCAGAGAAATGTGGGGGGAAAAGAGGGTAGTGTTTGTAGGCTTGTTTGCTAAAATTGGAGAATTCAATGTTCATTCTGTTAGGTTGTAAGCTACCAAAGCGGAAAACAATGTGCTATTCCTCCAGTTTGTGTGCGGCCTTAGTCAATGGATTTTGGTAGCACAGGGTAACATCACTAATATGCATGTTCTATTGCATTACATATTTAGCACACATGACCAAGGGCAAATGTTTATTCAGGATTCTTCCAAAACACTGTTATCTGCATGCTAAATCACACCAAGTTTCACTCACACGCTATATGTTCACTGATTGACACTGGCTCCTGATTAAAAACATTTCTTCATAGCCTCACCCTTCTTTATCATTGTAAACACCTCCACCTCGATACTCCTCCAATATACAGTATCTTTGGTCCTCTAATTCTTACTTATCAAATCCTTCCCAGCTGATGGTCATGTGTAAACACCTTAAATGTACAATTACTTTTGCAAAGCACCCTTCCTTTTCGTTACTCATGTGGAAAACTATGTACACCAAGCTTTTGGTTGGTTTGCTTAATATATTATGAGGGTCCATTTCAGATTTTGCTTCTTAATGTTCCTGTGAACTACCTTGAAATGTTTTGTTATTTTGTTGTTGCTCCACAAACACCAGTCATTAGTGTCTCACAGAAAGCAGAGCATTATATATGCTATCAGCTCGCTGGAAGCTGTGTTTAGCTTTTGGGTGAACAATGTATGATTCTGCTCCTTTCACCAATTCCCAGACAAGGCATTTAAAAAAAAAAGCTTTTCAAATTATGCCATAGTCATGTGTGTAGGAAGGAACTGCAGATGCTGGTTTACACCAAAGATAGACACAAGATGCTGGAGTAACTCAACGAGTCAGGCAGCATCTCTGGAGAGAAGGAATAGGTGACGTTTCGGGTCGAATCTGAAGAAGGGTCTCGAACCGAAACATCACCTATTCCTTCTCTCCAGAGATGCTGCCTGACCCACTAAGTTACTCCAGCATTTTGTGTCTATCTTCGATGCCATAATCAAGTTAGTTCCTATGTTTTTGGTGCACACTCCCGATGAGTTTAGTTACCCAATGACTGTACGATTTGATAAGATGCCTTTTAAAGTGTGAAAATGTGACAGAAAATCTATTGCATAGCCTCTAAATTTGAACAGGGAACTAAGAAATCAGTCAGGAAAATAGAATCAGTATTCCAATACCTGATACCTGCAGGAAAGCCACAGCTGGAGAACATATTCTGTTCCTAAATAGATTCAATTGAGTCACTTTGATGCACAAATCATGGGATTAAGCAAATCAGGCCCTTAAGAACACAGCACAGTATTATTTATTCAATGAGGTAAATCGGAGAAAGAGTTTTGAATTGCAGTTACTTTCATGCCAAAGTACCATTCTTTAGCTATCAGTTTCTTTGTTCCTCTGTAACTTGACCACCTGCATTGGTCTGCTTTTTCCTAAGAAGAATATTGAATAGATACTTGTTAACTTGGTCATTAGGACTTTTTACAAAGGGAAACAATAAGCCATTATCTGTGAAACAGGTTTAACCAGCAATATAAAACTCTGAGCACCAGACACTCTCCAGTTTCTGTCAGATAACAAAACAGTGCAACCGAAACTCAAACACAAATCCTATCTGCAGTGCTAACGTCCCTATATGTGTTCCAACTTCTCGACTTCTGCGCAATAAGTACGTCACAAACAAATAATAAGAAACAGGAGTGTCAGTGATCTATTATTTTATTACAGCCTGATTTCTGTAAATGAAATCAAGAACAGGAAAACTGTACAAATACATTTTAATAGGTGTAGGAAGGAACTGCAGATGCTGGTTTAAACCGAAGAAAGACACAAAAAGCTGAAGTAACTCAGCAGGACAGGCAGCATCGCTGGAGAGAAGGAATGGGTGACGTTTTGGGTCATGACCCTTCTTCAGACTAATAGGTAACTGAGTTAGGAATGTAAATATTATTTACTACCCCACACTACCCCATTTGAATTTTTGACCTTTTTGTTTCTCATTAATGGCAAAGATGATTTTTTTTTTAACTGAAGCAGACTAGGTGGCCCATGATGCCTCTCCTGACTCTTTGTAAGAATGATCTAATTGGATCCCCCTTTCCCCAAGCCTAGCATAGATTTCTCACTTTCAATGTTACATCCAATTCCCTTTTTCAAGTCAGAAACGGGAAACTGCAGATGCTGGTTTGCAGCATGTTAGGCTTCAGAAGGGTCCCGACTTGAAACGTGACCTATCCATGTTCTCCAGAGATGCCACCTGACCCGCTGAGTTACTCGAGAACTTTGTCTCTCTTTTAAACGTTAATGGTGCATCTGCTTCCACTGTCATTTTAGGCAGTGAATATAAGATGATTACAACTCACTGCATATAGAGTCGTAGAGTCAGAGTGATACAGTGTGGAAACTGGCCCTTCGGCCCAACTTCCCCACACCGGCCAACAATATTTAATAAAAAATGCAGATGGGAATACAGAGATACAAAAAACTGCAGATGCTGGAATTTTGAGTAAAACATAAAGCGCTGGAGTAACTCAATGAGTCAGACAGCACTTATGGAGGAAAATGTAGAAGGGGTGGTAAATAATGTTGCACATGACACCAAAATCACACAAGTGGCAAGCTGGCCCTCCAAGCTCAATCCACTACATATCAAAATCATGGCTGGTCTATTAGGTTCTTGAATCAACCTGCACAACCCTAATCCTACCTTGGAAACAGGACACAACAGTCCACTTCCTGTGCTACCATGGACTTGTTTTTTTAAAACATTTTTGTTTTCATGCTTTAATGCCTTGTTTTATGCGCAGTTTTCTTTATTTTAGAAATTTTACGTGCAATATATGCATAACATGGTTTCATGTGCTATCTGAGTCTATGTGCCTTTGATCCTGCTGCAAGTAAGATTTTTCATTATACTATATCTCATTGTATTAGTGCACATGACAAGAAACTTGATTTACCTTGACCTCAACTCAGTTTTCCTGCACTGTTCCTAAATCCCTTGAATCCCTTAATTTCCAAAAAATGATGGGGCCTTAACTGATACCGTGCAAAGGAAAAACAGAAGTAAAAGTTGATTTTGTAAGCTGTACGCAAAACACCTCTATTGTCATTCAACAACAAAAGATAGTGGTGAGAATGTCCTCTGTTAATATGATTTATTCAGAGGAGTCACAGTGGAGCATTGGTAATGAGCACACACAGGAGAATTATTTACAGCTTTAGTTCAGGCCAAGGGGTCTCACACGACTTCACCCACAAGTTGAAGGATGGTCTCCTGCACCCTCCCTCCCTCTGCCCCACCATGCTGGTTGTTTCCCATCTAATCCTTGTATAATTTCAGGAGATAAATGAATTGGCCTTACCTTTCTTTATGCACACCACTGGAGGCTTGCACTTCAGATAACTGTCTTTTTGTGCATAAATAGTAGAGCTCTCGCCATCCTTCCTGCAGCTTCCCACCCCTGAACACACGCCATGGCTGTGCTTCACTGCTCCCAGGCGTGATGCCCTAATGTTGCGCTGTTCCACTTGCAACAAATACCAGCATCTATGCAAAATTCAGCTGTCCCTTTGTGAACTACACAGATTCAACAGCATTTAATTACAGGTGCAAACCACCTGTCTTTCTGGTCAATGTCATGTCTTTTTGAGGGAATTTTACCCCTTTACCATTATGGGTTTATTGATCCCATTGTACTGCAAGTATGGAATGCAACAATGCTTCATTGCACCAAGAATTGCTGAAATTCAATGTCCTGGCATTATTAGCAACACAACAGATCATACAGAAATGCAAGAGAGACAGTGAACACCTTCGCTCAATCCACCTTAACCAACCTGATCTCCCGGTGGCTCAGCACTTCAAATCCCCCTCCCAGTCTGACCTTTCTGTCCTGGGCCTCCTCCATTGTCATAGTGAGGCCCAACGCAAATTGGAGGAACAGCATCTTATATTTCGCTTGGGCAGTTTACACCCTAGCGGTATGAACATTGACTTCTCTAACTTCCGATAGTTCCTCCGTCCCTCTTTCCTCTCCCCTTCCCAGTTCTCCCACTGTCTTCCTGTCTCCTACTACATCCTATCTTTGTCCCACCCCCTCCCCTGACATCAGTCTGAAGAAGAGTCTCGACCCGAAACGTCACCCATTCCGTCTCTCCTGAGATGCTGCCTGACCCACTGAGTTACTCCAGCATTTTGTGTCTACCAGCAAGAGAGATAGTGTTGTATTCCCTTTTAACTATCTGTTAGACTTGGCTGCTATTTTTCAAATGAAACACAGTGATTCATTAAACAGTGTGTTTGTTTTAATTTGTTGAATTTGCTTCAAGGGTTATCAGTCGGCAGTGAGATGTGTATCCCTGAACTCCAGTGCAATTGTTAAAAGATAGATCAACAAATTCCTCCTCCTCCCCCAGTGGTGAGCTCACCCAACAATGGCATTCACATTAAACTGGTTGCACCTGGAGGTTGCTTGGTTGCAACTCCTCCCTTCCTGAGGGAGGGGAAGTAGATAGGGAATTGTTGTTCTGTGCAGTTGGAGCATTGTTTCAAAGCATTCCACCACAGCAGGAAACACATTGCTCCAGCTTTAGTAACCCCGAGTTTCAACAATACTGCATATTATTAAACAAGATGTTCTCAACACAGGGGATTGTTCAAATTATATAAGATTAAAATGGGATTATTTTAATAGATTAAAGATCTGAAATATTTTAAAGATTAAAAGCTCCTGAAAGGAAGAGCATCACAAATCAAATAATTTGTTAATTTCCCACATTCCTGTTATTTTTAGCACCATGTATGTCAATTAATTATTTTTGACTCCCAGGCCCAAATTAAACTGACTCCCCACATCCACTTCATCACGAAGGATGCATTCTTACATTTATATAAAATGTTCCGACTTTCCCACTGCTATCCCCTTGCTCCTAGTGGTGCCTGAACCTCAGTTGAATTGGGGAGCAAGTTAGTTTCATTAACCGGCAAGATCCGCAAAGCAACACTCAACAATAAAGACCTAAGAAGAAAAAAAAAGACTTGAATTTAATGCATTGGGATGAGCTGCAGTAAAAACCAATAAAGGTCTACAAACCTTCACTTAAAATAATTAATTTCCTTAATTAGGTTTCCATTGGTGATAATATTAAATTTTAAAACATTGAATAACTATGTAATCATGTAACACTCACATCCTAATTGTATTGGGAAGGAGAAATTCAATTAACAGCAACATTTCAAGGACTAGTTTAGTTCTTTAAAGCACAGCCTTACTTTGTTTCATCTAATAATAATGCCAGATATGACCTATTTTATAAACAATAAAGCTAATAACCGAATAGGCACTATAATGCCTGCACTACCTGTGACACATTCAAGTAACATTAAAGAGAGACAAAATACTGGAATAACTCAGCGGGACAGACAGCATCTCTGGAGAGAAGGAATGGGTGACATTTCGGGCCGAGACCTTTGTTCGTAACATAAATAGTGGTGACATTAAGAGGTTTGTCACAGTATAAAATATAATCAATTTTCAGAAGAAGGTCATCTACAATTATAAAAGGATCTAGGGAATTGGGCCAAGAAATTGCACGTAGAATTTAACCTGGATTTATCAAGCGTGAGGTGTTGCATTTGGGTAAATTAAATCAGCGAAGGAGTAAATTAAACCATAGTAAATGATAGGGCACTGGAGAGCATTGTAGAACAGAGAGATTTAGGGGTACAAGTACATGGTTCTTTAAAAGTGGTGACACATGTAGACGGGTTGGCGAAGAAGGCATTTCTCTTCATCAATCAGGGCACTGAGCACTCTATAACTTTGGTCCTAACTAGGTTAGAGAGACTTCTACTTGACACTGATGACAAATGCATTTACTAATCATAATTTGGACCCAGGGATTGTCCTGAATAACATGAATTCCAATGGTGTGCGACGTCAAACCAAATTAAGCTTATTTTTCAAAGTTCTGGATACTGAGCAACAGATAAATTCCCCATAGATGTCATTAAAACACAATTTAAATTGAGGCCTTTTAAAATTATGGAGTAAAAACAAATCATGCGTGAACATTGTTACAGTGCAATAAATTAACATTCATTTGCTACGCTCTGTCTGTGCAATGCAGAGGCTGCATTCTGAGCTAATATTTTTGTTATTATATGTAACATAATGACATCCTGAAGACAGAATGTGAAACTCATTGTTCTGTTAAAACCAGAAGTGCGAATGCAACACGCTCAACCTTGGCTTTCAGGATCTGTTCAAACAAAAAGTGGTAAGGTTGTAATTGGATCATCACTTCTGAATGCAAGGCCGGTCGGTACCAGCGCTCTGTAATATAACTCCCTGATGATAAGACTACATCGAACCCTGGAAATCTAACGTCATGTGAAAACTCAGCCGACTGCTGATAATTTATCGCTGATCAATGGTGCTGAACAAACATATCTTAGTGATTCCACGTTTCACTCCACCTCTGCATTTCGGAAACAGAATTTGGACTTTCAGCCTCTGACTGAGAGTCCCTTATTCAGCAAATAACCTTTCGAAAACGTGGCTTCAGTACAGGTGTAGGATCACTGAATTCTCAATGGTTTGCTGAGTCCAGTATTCGCATTTTATAAACGTTATATTCAAGCACAACGGTTATACAACATCCGAGCAAAGCATTAAAATATCTGCAGACCTTAACTAAAAACTGAACGTTTCATAACTAACAAAATAAAGAAACGATGGAACTGTAACTAAAGGACTGAAGACTGAACATGACTCGAGACAAAAGACATTCACCTGACACTTTTACAGAACAGGCACAGAATGCACTGCTGAAATAAAGAGTGATTGATGTCCTTTGAATACACCTATCCAGGATGAGAGCCGCAGGGGTTAAATTGCTGTGCAGGTGGCTATCACCTCACTGTTCACAGCTACTCTAGAAATGTGTAGGAAGGAACTGCAGATGCTGGTTTAAACTGAAGATAGATGCAAAACATTGGAGTAACTCAGCGGGTCAGCATCACCTATTCCTTTGTCTGACTCATTGAGTTACACCAGCTTTTTATGTCTATCCACTCTGGAAGTGTCTTTGTACTCGACTTCACAGAGACACAGCTTTTGCAGCCCCCTGTTTCATTAAAAACTACAATCCTGGGAGTCCACCGAGTAATGGTCTCCACTCCAAAATGGCAACCGCATAGTGAACTTCAATCCATTCTCTGCAGGACGCTCATTCCATCAATAATGTGCAGGCTGCCACAACGGGTAACATAAGAGTTGAACTGTCTCCAAATGACCACCTATTTATACAAAGGCAAAATAAAAACATAAGCATACATTTCAAAAGGATAGTTGTACTGGAGAAATGTCATGATTTTTTTTCAGGAGGTGACAACAAGGGAAACTGCAGTAGATGTAGTGGAGGGACTAGAGGTGGTTAAGGGTGGCAACATCAAGGGAGAGGATTAAGTAATAACTAGAGTGGGAATAAAACATATTATTTCCTTATGAATAAAAAAAGATCGAATAGTACAGCACACGAACAGGCCCCTCGGCCCACAATGTCTGTGCCGAACATAATGACAGGATGAACTAATCTCATCTGCCTGCACAGGATCCATTTCCCTCTAGTCACTGCAAATTCATGGGCCTATCTAAAAGCCTCTTAAACACCACTACCATATCTGCCTCCCATCACCTTCCATGTAAAACACTTGCCCCGCACATCTCTTTTAAACTTTTCCACTCTCAAAAGCTCTCGGGTTTTAAACATTTATACCCTGGAAAAAGGTTTTGACTCTCTACCCGTTCTATGCCTCGCATAATTTTCTAAACTTCTACCAGGTCTCCACTCAGCCTCTGGAACTCCAAAGAAAACAATCCAAGTCTGTCCAATCTCTCCTTATAGCTAATACTCACTAACCCAGGCAGCATTCTTGTTACCCTCTTACGCACCCTCTCCAAAGCCTCCACATGCTTCCTGTAAAGGGGTGAATGTGAAGTTGCATTGAACAATGAACAATGGAGGACCCGGCGTGTGGAAGGGGAGGGGGGAGAATGGGGGTGGGGGGGGGGGGGGGGAGAACAAGGGGGACCTGGCACAGATACTTTGTAACTTTGTAAGCGCCCTTTATGTGGTGACTATTTGCATTGGGTTTGCAAGCAAAGAATTTCACTGTGACTTGTCCCATGTGACAATAAAGTATTCATTCATTCATTCATTCATTCATTCATTCATACGTGGATGGAAAAGGTTTAGAGGGATATGGGCCAAATGCAGGCAAATTGGATTGGCTCCGATGGGACATCTTGGTTGGGCCGAAGGGCCAGTTTCTATGCTGTATGACTCCCTGTAAGGTCATCACTAACCTGTTACAAGAGGATCCGAGAATGGACATTCTCCATTCTCTGCTTGTGAAAAGAAAAGTAAGAACAAGGTTATTGTTTCATGTTGACGACCGTATGACCTGAATTGTTGACTCTGTTTCTCTCACCGGAGATGCTGCCTGACCTGGTAAGTATCTCCACTTTTCTTCTCTGAGGGTACAACTCTAAAAATGGTACATAAGAAGAAATATTGCAGGATACAACAGGGCAACATTTGCGAAAAGTGCTCGGCCAGCTAGACAAAGTGGTTAGAAAAGCAAATGAGATCCTGAGATTTGTAAATACAAACAAAATAGCTGGAGCAAGGAAGTCATGATGAATCCTTCCACCACAGCTAGAATACAGTGTCCGCTTCTCGACACTGCACTATAGGGAAGATGTAAAGGCTTTATTGAAGGGTATAAATGATTTACTGAACTGATTCCAAGGATGAGGGACTTTGGTTTGGTGGAAAGACTTTGGAGCAAAGAAGATGTGGGGAGTTGGGGTGTGATGGAGGTATTTGGAATCATGAAGGTTGTAGATAGAGCAGATAGCGAGAAACTGTTCGCAAGAATCAAGGGATGTTGTTTGCAAAAGAGTCAAAGATGAAATGTGGATAAACCTTTTACATAGTAATTTATTTATTTATTGTCACGCGTCACCAAGGTACAGTGAAAAGCTTTTGTTGTGTTGTTAACCAGTCAGCGGAAATACAATACATGATTACAAATGAGCCGTTCACAATACACAAATTCATGATGAAGGGAATAACATGAATAATGTTTAGTGCAAGTAGACATTTAGGGTCTGAAAGACAGTACTATGAATAATTGTGGAGGAGATTTAGTAATGGTATACAAAAGGGAAGTGGGTAAGTATATGAGAAGAATTATTTTGCAGGGTTAATAGACAATAGACAATAGATAATAGGTGCAGGAGTAGGCCATTCGGCCCTTTGAGCCAGCACCATCGCATTCAGAGAATTGGCCTCCACTGCCTTCTGAGGCAGTGAATTCCACAGATTTACAACTCTCTGACTGAAAATGTTTTTCCTCACCTCCGTTCTAAACTGAAAAAGTTTTTTCTCATCTCCGTTCTAAACTGAAAACGTTTTTTCTCATCTCCGTTCTAAACTGAAAAAGTTTTTCCTCATCTCCGTTCTCCGGGTTATAGGGAGAGGCTGGATAAGTTGACCATCTGAAATGCTCTAATGTGGAACTGGTACAGGCTTGACATGCCAAATGGCCTCCTTTCGTGCTGCAGCCAGTCTGTGATTTTGTTGTCGATCTTCTGTCTGGAGGGAAGAAATGTAATGAACTTTTAATTCACATGCTTGAATATCTGGATTAACATTTCTTTTCTGAACCATAGTAAAAGCAGTTTTTCCATGGATGACATTCCTTCAATTTTCACTTCCTTTAATGCTTTCAAATCAGTGACAAATCATGTGTAGGAAGGAACTACAGATGCTGGTTTATCCCAAAGATAGACACAAAAGCTGGAGTAACGCAGCGGGACAGGCAGCATTCTGGAGAGAAGGAATAGGGGATGTTTTGGGTAGACCCATCTTCATACATATTTGTATGATGTAAACTGGTAACTGGGCAATGCAATGATAACATTCTTGGATCCTAAACCCTCCAAAAGTAAAATGTTTTATTGCAAGTTATGCTGAGGAATATGGAACCTGACAGATCAGCCTTGCATCAAAAAGATGAATCAGTACCATATGTATTCTGAACATCAATAATGTAATAATTTATTGTGAAAGTTGACTGAAGGGCAACATACTGAGAAAAAGAACATCCAAAACAGATGCCTGAATCCAAATACCTTTGAAAAGAAAATAAAGGAAGAAAGCTCGAACAATAACTTCTGGGTTGCAGAATGATTACAAGAGACTGGCCAAAATTCCAGGAACTTGCAATGCAGCACCTCAAGGAAGGTTAAGAAGCCAAATCATGTCAGAAAGGTTCTCCAGCTACATTGATCAGGTGCTGTTCTTCTGCTTTTCTGAACATGGATGATGGAATTGATGATCAAACCATCTCCTGATGATACAATCGTCAACCCAATAATTAGTAACTTACGTACATCACCAAATATTGTTAAAGGTGATTGATGAACATTAAGAATAAGAGGACACAGACACGAAAAGCTGGAGTAACTCAGCGGGACAGGTAACATCTCTGGAGAGAAGGAATGGGTGACATTTCGGGTCGAGACTCTCGACCCGAAATGTCACCCATTCCTTCTCTCCAGAGATGCTGCCTGTCCCGCTGAGTTACTCTTGCTTTTTGTGTCTATCTTCCGTTTAAACCAGCATCTGCAGTTCCTTCAAACACATTAAGAATAAGAGCTCCTCCTCGCAACAGTTCTCTCCAAGGTATCCACACGCCACCCATCGCTTCTCGCAATGGTGCTCCCTCCTTGCACTGTCCTCTACCTTCTCCACCATGTGTGGGGTATATTCTGGCCCTTGCGCAGTCACTCTCGCAACTCTGGGCCTTGCTCTCCCAGACGTGCCATGGACTGCCGCTTCTCCAACGGAAGAACACTAAACACTGAGCAAATTAATCCCAATAACTGAAAAAGAAAATGAAGGAAGAATGAAGTAGCGTTAACATCTAAGCGTCTGGATGGCCAACCAGCTAGAGTAAACCTCAAGGACCATGGCACTCAGTGACATTGAAGAATCCAGTTAAATATATTTTAGAAATAAATCATGCAGTTATAATATGTGTTATTCTCAGGTAAGTTATCTGACAGCACATCCATCACAGTGTTTGTAAATGTAAACCTTGCACCATTTTTTTTAACATATATAAAGTTGAATGAATACCTCCAATGCACTCGTGCACTCGAAAGATCTGACGAAGGGTCTCGACTCGAAAAGTCACCTATTCTTTTTATCCAGAGATGCTGCCTGACCCACTGCATATTAAATTATTCTTCATATGTACATAAGTGGCAGAATCTGGAAGGGTTGAAAAAAGAACATGGAACAGTATAACACAGAAAAAGGGTCTCGGCCTGAAACGTCACCCATTCTTTCTCTCCAGAGATGCTGCCTGTCCCACTGAGGTACTCCAGCTTTTTGTGTCTATCTACAGAAACAGACCATTCAGCTTGCATTGTCCATACCAAACCTGATGCCAAGGTAAACTCCTTTGCCTGCACATGATCCATATCCCTCCGTTTCCTGCATATCCATCTAAAATCCTCTTAAATGCCATTATCGTACGTGCCCTCACTGCCACCCTGGCAATACTTTTCAGGCACTCACCCGCACTCTGTGGGAAAATCACTTTCCCCCCACATCCCACTTAAATCTTGCCACTTCCACCTTAAACCGATGCCCTCTTGTCTTTGACATTTCCACCCTGGGGGAAAAGATTCTGACTCTGTACCCTATCCGTAGCTTTCATGATTATCAAAAGGACACAAAGTGCTGAAGTAATTCAGCATGTCAGGAGAACATGGATAGGCAACTTTTCAGGTTGTGACTCTTCTTTTGTGCATTAACCAGCATCTGCAGTATTTACCTCTCATAATTATATATATTTCTGTCAATGTTTGTCCTATACTTCCTTGCAGCTAACAATCACTAAATATGGTAAAAGTGCAGATAATTAAATATGGGATTAAAGTAGAATTGATAGAATTGAGTGGTTGATGGTCAGTGAGGACTTGTCAGCCAAAAGGCATTTTGCTCTGTAGATCTATCAAATATCTTTTAACACCAATCTGCATTTAATCAATCGCCTTCAGTTACAGCATAATAAAACAGATAAAACATTTATGCCGAAGAGAGACACAAAATGCTGCAGTGACTCCAGCAGGACAGGCAGCTTCCCTGGAGAGAAGGGATCTGAAGAAGGGTTTCGACCCGAAACGTCACCCATTCCTTCTCTCCAGAGATGCTGCCAGTCCCGCTGAGCTACTCCAGCATTTTGTGTCTATCTTTGGTTTAAAACAGCATCTGCAGTTCCTTCCTACATAAAACATTTATACCTCTGCGTCAACTTTCCAGGTCAGAACTGTTGATCGGAAAATCCATTATTTTAAGACTGATTTTAAGCCAACAAGTTGTTAATTTTTCTGAACCTGCTCTCACATCAACAATAGAAGCTGGGAACTACAAACGGGATTAAACAAGTAAACAAAAGCTTTCAGAAGTAATCCTGTAGTAGCACATTATTATTTAGAAAAAAAGGTGAGATAGCATAAAAGACTAAAAGGAATATTCAATGGTCAGATAAAGAATGGTAAAAGAACAGGGAACAAAAAGAGATCAAAGTATTAAGAGAATTGAAAAACGCTGAGAAAACATGAGCAACTGAATAGTGTGTTAAATATGCAATACACCATACCCCTTCTGAAGGTTCCACTTGCAAATGTTATTGCCCAAACCCGAGGCCTCCAGCATAAAAGAACAGACCATCTCCAGTTAGTATGTGTGCAGTCCTTTCCTCCACTGTTAGTTCATAGGTCTGCTCAGCACAATGTTAGGGGAGCCTAGATGAATAAATATGGAGAATAGGGTGATCAGGGCACTGATCAGTTCAGGGTGTGATAAGTGCAGGAGATTGGTCCTTGATTCAAACTTAAGTGTTGAGGTAAGAAGGAGATTCGTAAAAGGATCGCATTCAAGTTGTGGTGGATGGGATTGGTGGGAGAGCCGGGTTTGGAATTTAAAATGAACCCGGTGGTTCCCACTCAGCCACATTCCGTTTAAGCCTTGCTGGAGCAATGTACAGCTTTATTTTTTCAGATGGAGGAGTCTAGAATGAGATGGCAGAGGTTTAAGGTGAGAAAAAAAAGATTTAAAGAGACCTCGTGGCAGGTAATAGATGGACACAGGTTATGATGGGGAGGGGGGTTCATAGGCAGATGGTAAAAAAAAAATTATTGGTGGCACGGTGGTAGAATTGCTGCTTACAGTGCCAGAGACCCAGGTTCGATCCTGACTATGGGTGATTGTTTGTACGGAGTTCGTACATTCTCCCTGTAACCTGCGTTGATTTTCTCTGTGATCTTTGGTTTTGTCCCACGCTCCAGACGTACAGGTTTGTAGGTTAATTGGCTTGGTATAAATGCAAACTGTCCCTGGTGTGTTTAGGATGCTGTTAATGTGCTGGTTTCACTGGTCGGCGAGGACTTAATGGCTCGAAGGGCCTGTTTCCATGCTGTATCTCTATACTAAATCTGATGGACAATTTCTTCACATGGAAGGTGGTGTGTATGTGAAATGAGCTGACAGGGAAAATGGAAAGGCAAGTACAGTTGCGAAATTTGGTTGAGATTTGGACAAGTACATGTATTGAAGAGGTTTTTAGTTATGGGCCAAACACAGGCAAATTAGGTCAGTATGGATGACTTGGGCTGAAGCAATTGTTTTGAGCCTGGTTCAATATTTGATCATGTACACCTCCTCTAGCTTTGTCTACTGCATCCGGTGTTCCCAATGTGGCCTCCTGTATATCGGCAAGATTAAGCGTAGACTCGGCGACCATTTTGGTGAATGGTTGTGCTTGGTTTGCCAAGACCTACTGGATCTCCTGGTTTCTAACCATTATAACACTCTTTCCACTTCCCACGCTGACCTTTCTGTCCTGGGTATCCTCCATTGCCAGAGTGAGGACACATGCAAACTGGAGGAACAGCAGCTCGTATTCCACTTGGGTAGCTCACTACCCAACAGTATAAACATTGAATTCACCAATTATAGGTAACCACTAATAACCCCTCTTCCCTTTTCTCACCCACACACATCCTTTTGCACTCACCTTTTTCACCCCTCCCCCTCCTCAGCATGATTGTCAACTCTTCAAGCTTCTCATAGAGTCATACAGCATTTGTATGCTCACGCCCTTGATATTTACAAGTTCCAACAAAATCCAGAGCAATTTGAAAAAAGATTATGAACACCACCCACGTTGGGAAAGGGAGAACAAATGTGGTGGATTATTGCAATTTGACATTCTTTATTATAGTAAATGATGATTTATAATGATAAATAACATATTTTATAATAGAAAATGGTATTTAGTTGTGTAGGAAGGAGCTGCAGATGTTGGTTTAAACTGAAGATAGACACAAAAAGCTGGAGTAACCCAGCGGGTTAGGCAGCATCTCTGAAGAGAAGGAATGTGTGACGTTTGTGGTCGAGACCCTTCAGTCTTGACCAAAAACATCACCCATTCCTTCTCTCCAGAGATGTTGCCTGCCCTGAATGGTATTTTGTTTGCAGTTTAATTCACTTCCATGAAAATGAGCTTCTCTGCAATTTTGTTCTTTAATTGGCATTTGCTCAGGTACTGTTGCATTTTCCAGGACTGGGGTTTGTAAGAGGCCAGCATTAGTGTAGGGGGTTTGTGAGATAATTTCATTGACTGGGCAAGACCGAAGGAGCTTATCTCACAAGGAAAGTATTGTCAGTTGACATTGACATATGATGAAGGAATGGATCGACTGGGCTAGTATTCACTGGAATTTAGAAGGATGAGAGGGGACCTTATAGAAACATATAACATTTTAAGGGATTGGACAGGCTAGATGCTGGTGGAGTCCAGAACCAGGGGTCACAGTTTAAGAATAAGGGGTAGTCCATTTAGGACTGAGATGAGGAAAAACTTTTTCACCCAGAGAGTTGTGAACCTGTGGGATTCTCTGCCACAGAAGGAATTCACTGGATGAGTTAAAGAGAGAGTTAGATATAGCTCTTGGGGCTAACAGAATCAAGGGATATGGGGAGAAAGCAGGAATGGGGTGCTGATTCTGGATGATCAGCCATGATCATATTGAATGTGGGTGCTGGTTCAAAGGACCGAATGGGGAATAGATCATTGTTTATTTGCTACATCACCAGCAGTTTTCCAGGGCTTTGATCAAAGGCTTAAGGGAAAACTGCAGCATCTATGGAGTACAGAATTAATGGGTCAATTTAATGACATTTCAAACTAGCAGGGGAAAGCTAGTTTTAATATGTGACGAACCTGGGGAAGTAGAGACTAAAAGGAAAGGTTTTTGTGAGTGAGAGGACAGGAGGAAATGAATGATACAAAAACGCAGAGGTTGGGAAAGCAATGAACCAGAAAGAACTGGATCAGGAGGGATTGTATTTGAGAAGTCAAATAAATCCATGAAATTACCATGCACCTTATCACAGGCCTCTTTCCATTCTACTCAACTTAAAGCTTTTCATAAAAAAAACCTAGGAAGAAGGCCATTCAGTCCATTGTGTCAATGCTGAATCTATGTAAGAACAATCTACATAGTTATTAGGATAGCAAGGTTTGGGGCAATTGCAGGCTGGTGCAACTAGTGTAGATAGGGCATTTTGGTTGGCGTGGTCAGGTTAGGTCAAAGGGCCTGTTCCCATGCTGTATGACTGATTATGTGCCCTCTCTACAAGCCCCTGCATTTGTCCCCTTTCAGCTTCTATCATGTTCACTATTGAATATCATGACTAACTCCACTACCACTACTGATCTTTGCAGTCCATTTATATATTTACTACATGTTTCAAATGCCCTTGTGGCATAGAAGTGGGCTCATTGAGTGAATGCAGCCTCTCAGAACAAATATATTAATGTTATTCCCTTATTTCTCTGTATCTTATTTCACTCTACATAAGGAGCATTTTACAGTAAACCCAATTAATTTGCTATTAATAATTAAAATCAACATGGTTTTGAGCTGAAAGAAAAAAATGGAACACTTAGGAGGTGCCAATCACAGGTAAATCATGCAAACCTTACAGAAGCAGCATCTTAAGTCAGGACCAAACACACTTTTGTTTTAGTTTACAGATACAGGGTGGAAACAGGCCCTTGAATCCATGCTGACCAGCGATCACCTGTACACTACTTCAATCCTACACCCTAGGGACAATCAACAGGAGCCAATTCACCTACAAACCTGCATGTCTTTGGGGTGTGGGATGAACCGGAGCATCCGGAGGAAAATCCACATAGTCACAAGGAGAAAGTTTTAACACCATACAGACAGCAACAATAGTCAGGATCGAACCCAGGTCTTTGGTGCTGTAAGGCAGCATTCCTATTGCTATGCCATTGTGCCACCCCAATGAAGGAGCTATGAGACAGCAGCATTATCTAACCGAGTTGCTGAGCCAATCTAACCACCTGTATACCATAAGGATTTGCCTCTTGCCACTATTTACTGGTAACTTTTCTCTAGTTTTGATGAAATGCCATCAATCTGAACATTTACTCAGTTTCCTTTCCCACGGGTGTTGCTTGATTTCTTAACTCCTCAACAGGCATACAAAAGTTGGGAGTGGGAATCAAAATGAAGCAACACAACCCCATTCCACACAAAAAGAAAAAGGAATCCTAGTGAACATACAAATGTTCTGGCTTAATGTCGGTATTGCTCATAGAACCTGTCTTTCACCTGACAATGGGGAAAATGTTACACATCCTGATATCAGGCAGCAGAAATAAGGCAAAAGGACCAACCAGCAAAAAGAATGAATAATTTTATATTTTTGTGGGTTTGGGGGAACTAGGCTCATCCAAATTTTACAAGGAAATCCATTGGTCTCCAGAGGCCTAATCTTGGATCTAATCTTTCAAACGCCTCTCCTTTCCTGATCATTGCTTGCAGTCCAACCAACAGCTCACTTTGTAATTGTGTTACCATTGGGCAGGAGGTGCAGAAACCTGATTCAGGAACAGCTATCATTTGAAACCACCAGGTTCAGGAACAGCTATCTTCCTTAAGCTTTCAGGTTCTTCAACCAATCTGCATATACCTAACTTACCTCAGTAATAGAACACCATAGACAATGTCTTGCTGACCTTGGACTTGTTTTCCAAATGTCTTGCTTTATTACAAAGTATTTTTTCCCTTATTTAGCAGAATTGATGTATAATTAAAATATGATTTATGTTTTAGTGTTTTGTCTGAGTCTATATAACATATACCTATGATATGCCTATGATGCAAGTGGTATTTTCATTTTACATGTACCTCACCATGTGTGTGCATCTGACAATAAATTCAACTTGAACTTGACTTGATTGCCGGGGACAATTCCCTCAGGAATCCCAGCCCTAAGGCATTCAACGAGCCTGTTAGTCAGATGTCCCTCAACAATTACTTCATTCAATGACGTTCTGGCATTGTCATTTAGATCAACAGGGCATCTATTCCTTGTCATATTCTTTACCTTTATCTGAATCACACTTCCCACTTCCCCATAAGTACCAGAACCAAGGGCTCTGCCATTCCTCCATTAAATTCCCAAAATGGAGATGGAAAACGAAAGGCTGGTCATGCTCCAAAATTTAGGCATGGAAGGTTGAGATTTGCTGCAGTTCAAACCATCTTTAACATGACTTTACTGGACTTTGTCTTGCACTGAACATTATACCCTTTACACTGTATCTGTTCAATGTGGACAGTGTGATCGAAATCACGTTTAGTCTTTTTGCTAACTGTATAGCACGCAACAAAACACTTTTCACTGTACTTTGGTACATGTGGCAATGATAGACGAAACCAGTATAAATAAAATCTTCATGCCTGTGCCAAAACATGATCAAGCAGGTCTGATGCTCATAATCGTAACCTGGGATGAACAGGCAGCTACACCATTAAAAAAATAGCCAGAGGGCATACAGCTCATCAGCAATGGCTAGTTCCATTTAGAAAAGCCCTTATAGGGGGAGTCTAAAATGGGCCCTTAATATAAATATCACAGACTATCATTTGTCAGAATCTGTGCCGTACACACACTGACTATCTCCATGGACAAATATTACAAAAAGGGTTTTCAAAGCAGTTGAAGTGACTTGGACAAAATGACTTGGACAAAGTGTGGATGGGTTAGTTAGCAAATTTCAGATGACACGAAAATTGGACAGTGAAGAAGGCTGTCAAGGGAGAAAGCAAGATAGAGATCAGTTGCATACATGAGCAGAGAAATGGCAGATGGGGTTTAATCATGGCAAGTGTGAAGTGTTGTACTTTTGGAGGTCAAATATGAAGGGAATCTATGCAGTTCATGTCAGCAGCATTACAACTTTGATTTACATCGGGAACTTAGGGTCCAAGCACTCTGAAAGTAACAACACAAATAGAATATTAGGGAAGGCATTGGTATGCTTACCTTCTTTGTTCAAGGTATTGAATATAAGAATCAGGAAGACATGTTCAACTTTATAACATTTTGGTTTGGCTGCATGTGGAGTATTGCATGCAGTTCTGGTTGCCACCTTACTTGAAGAATATGGAGGCTTTGGAGAGGGTGCAGAAGATGTTTACCTGGATGCTACCTGGATTAGAGGGTATTAGCTAAAAGGTTGGGCAAACTTGGATTGTTTCCTTTGGAGTGTCAGGGAGCTCTGAGAGAAGTTTATTAAAATGGGAGAAACGTGGTGTTGTACGAGAATTTTGCCCGAACAGTCTGTGACCCATAGCGCTGTGGCCATAGCGCTATGTTTAAAGCCCATAGCACCGACAGCGCTCTGTTTAAACCTTTGCGTGCCAAGTCTATAGCGCTGTGTGTATTACCCTGCGTGCCAAGTCTGCAGCTGATAGCGCTTTGTTTCCAAGGGGGGGGGGGGGGGGGGGGAGACTTGCTTGTGATGCAGTCCCCTGCCGTTGGTTGTAATTTGAATTTTGGGACAGCGCTATTGGCCAGGACTTACCGGCGGTTATTTCAGTGACTGATTTTTGCCTGCATAAAGGTAGGCGCTGGTAAGCCATCAAGTAGTTATTGATGAGAGGGGTTCACCGACGGACTGGGTTATGATCATCGCCGCGGACGGAGTCAGAGAGAGAAGGAGGTGTACTGCTGCAAGATGGGCCCCGCACATAGCGAGACAAGTATTGCTTTTGTTCCCTCTCGTGCCAATAAACCTGATTTGTAACTTAACGGACTTTTTTCTGTTGTACTAGTCAGATCCTTGAACCTGTTCCCTCATAACACATGGATAGGGTAGAAAACATTGAGAATCTTTTTCTCAGAGTGGAAATATCAAACACTAGAGGATGCTGCCATAAAGTGAGAGAATTAAAGTTTAAAGAAAATGTGTGGGGTAGGTTTTTTCACACGGAGATTGGTGGGTGTGTGGAGTACACTGCCATGGTGGTGGTAGAAGCAGGTATGATAGTGGGATTTAAGAGACTTTGAGATGGCCACATGAATATGCAGGCAATGGGAAGATATGGATCACATGTAGGCAGAAGGGATTAATTTAATTTGGCATCACATCTCACACAGGCATTGTGGGCCGAAGAGCCTGCTCCTGTGCTCTACTGACCTGTGTTCCATAATCTCTGTACTCTCAGGTGACCTGACCTGGCAGATGACTTTGTAGGCCACATCATTGATTGTCAAACTCTAAACTCTTCCAAAATCATTTAGATTCAATGTTCTTGTTTCTTGTCCTCCTGAAAATTAAGCGATACATTCTGCACAAAAAATGCCAATGTTGTTTAAGTTGTATAATATTTCCAGACTCGCCTTTTGGTAAGAATTTTTTTTTTTCCACTTATGTTTAGGAGGGAATCAAGTTTAATTTATTCATCAACACACTGAAAATATGGGAGATAGACACACAAAGCTGGAGTAACTCAGCGGATCAGACACCATCTCTGGATAAAAGGAATAGGTGACATTTCGGGTCGAGAAGGATCTCGACCCAAAACGTCACCTATTTATTTTCTCCAGAGATGCTGTCTGATCCGTTGAGTTACTCCAGCTTTTTGTGTCTACCTTTGGTTTAAACCAGCATTTGCAGTTCCTTCCTACATGTACTGAAACTATGGGAATATATCAATGTTAATCAGTTTAAAAATAAACTTTAAGTGTCTCTAATGCAGAGTCCCAGTGTTGGCCTGTTTTGAGAATTGACTGTCATTAGTGGAAATGAGATGAGCAACAGCCAGCATCTGTCAGTGATCTGTGTGCAGGCTGATATTGCCAACCAGAAGCACATAGAGCAGAATGGGGATAGTTCTGTGTAACAGATTTGTGTTTGGGAGGGTTGTTAAAATTGGCATGATTTGCCTGCCTGACTGGAAGCCAGTTGCAACATACTGAGTCGTGAGCTTGACTGGCAAGTTTTGAAGTAAAAAAAACATTCCCTTCAGAGAGTTAGGTTACAGCTTATAATATTTAGATGAGGAAATGAGTACAAGATTTTAACCATGATTTAAATTCAACATGACATGCTCATTTTCTGAATCTTCCTGAAACTCATCATTGAAGTGAAGACGAGTAAACCAAATGGCAGCTCAGGGATCCAGTTAAAAGTCAAGTATATGGATAATAGTACATATTCAGGTGGTCAGGCTGCATCTGGGAGAAATAACAGAGACAATACTTCAGCTCAGTGACATTTCATCGGAACAATGCATACTTACAGCTCTCAGTTGAACCATTATCTCCCTTTGGGTAAAGGGCTGTTGAACTTACTTAAACATAGAACAGTACAGTACTAGGAGCAGGCCTTTCAGCCCACAATATCAATGCTGAACATGATGTTAAGATAAACTAATGTGTGGGAAGGAACTGCAGATACTGGTTTAAACCGAAGATAGACACAAATAGCTGGAGTAACTCAACGGGACAGGCAGTATCTTGGAAGAGAAGGAATGGGTGACTTTTCGGGTCGAGACCCTTCTTCAGACTGCTTTGAGGAGGGGAACTGGTGGTGATGGGCGATCGTCACTGGGTGGTGAGGACTCCTTCCCATCGATTACAGTCTGAAGAAGGGTCTTGACCTCAAAACGTCATCCATTCCTTCTCTCGAGAGATGCTGCCCGTCTCGCTGAGTTCCTCCAGCATTTTGTGTCTATCTTCAGTGAAGATAAACTAATCTCATTTGCCTGTACATGACCCATACCCCTCCGTTCCCTGAATATCCATGTGTCCTAAAAGCCTCAAGTGCCACTATTGTATCTGTCTCCACCACACGGTCCCTGGCAGCCCATTGCAGGCACCCACCACAATCTGTGTAAAAAGCTTGCCCTTTAAACTTTGCCTCTTTCACCTTAAAGCTCTGCCCTCTTGTCGTTGACAATTCCACTCTAGGAAAGAGGTTCTGATTGTCTGGGCCTCTCATAATCTTAAAAACTTCTAACTCCTCTGAGCCACCGACATTCTCGAGAAAACAATCCTAGACTCTCCAACCTCTTCTTATAGCTAATACCCTCTAATCCAGGCAGCATTTTTTGGCAAATCATTTCTGCACCCTCTCCAAAACCTTTTTCATGTAATGGCATGACCAGTTCCCATGATGACGATACTCCAAATGTGACCTAACCAAAGTTCTATAAAGCTGCATCATGACATTCTGACTCTGATACTCAATGCCACAACCAATGTAGGGAAGCATAATAGACATCTCCTTCACCACTCTATATGTGTTGCCACTTGCAGGGAGTTATGGACTTGGACCGCCAGATACCTCTGTAGATTAATGCTGTTACAATCCATGTAGACAATATCCTTTGGCCTACACTCATAGATCACCTTTGACACCTCCTCAAAGAACTCATTCAAATTAGTATGACCTACTTGGGGAGAAAAACTAATAAGTATAATTAGGATAACTGAGACACAAAATAGGTGGGGGTTGACCTCTGAGTGAAAAGGTTGCCCCTGTGGCCTCTCTTAGATCTTTTCCCCCTCACTTTAAGCCTATGCTCTCTAGTTTTAGAATCTACTCTGGGAAAAAGACTGTGAGGGTTCACATTATCCACGCCCTTCATAATTTTGTATACTTCATTAAGGTCACCCCTCAGCCTCCCGAGTTCCAAAGGAAAAGGTTACAGCCTCTCCAAACTGTCCATATCATCCAAGCCAACAAATTCTAATAACATCCTGGTGAATCTCTTCTGCATTTTTTTCCATCTTAATGAAACCCTTCCCATAGTAGTCCAAGCACGGTCTCAGCAATGACTTGTGCAGGTGTTCCATACGTCCAACTTTAGTATTCAAGGCAAATCAAGGCAAGTTTATTTATCTAGCACATTTCAGCAACAAGGCAATTCAAAGTGCTTTACATAAAACATTAGAGAGCAATTAAAAGCAATTAAAAACAGTCATTAAAGAGAATAGAAAATAAAAGCAAGCTAAAATAGAATAAGACAGGTATAAAATACAAGAATAAAAGTTACAGTGCGGTGTTACAAATGAATAATTATTTGATTTAATAAAAGGCAGCGTCAAACAGAAATGTCTTCAGCCTCGATTTAAAAGAACTGAGAGTTGCAGCGAACCTGCAGTTGTCTGGGAGTTTGTTCCATATATGTGGTGCATAAAAACTAAAAGCTGCTTCTCCATGTTTAGTTCTGACTCTGGGGACAGAAAGGAGACCTGTTCCAGACGACCTGAGAGGTCTGGATGGTTCATATTGTAGCTAGAGATCAGAAATGTATTTTGGTCCTGAAACATTCAGTGCTTTATAAACCAACAGTAGTATTTTGAAATCCAGTCTGTCAAGACCTCAGAACTGGAATGATGTGATCCACTTTCTTGGTCTTAGTGAGGACTTGAGCAGCGGTGTTCTGAATCTGCTGCAGCTGTCTAATCGATTTTTTAGGGAGAGCTGTAAAAACAACATTACAGTAGTCAAGTCTACTGAAGATAAATGCATGGACAAGATTTTTCAAATCCTGCTGAGCTATAAGTCCTTTAACCCTTGATATATTCTTAAGGTGATAGTAGGCTGACTTTGTAATTGTCTTAATGTGGCTGTTGAAATTCAGGTCCGAGTCCATGACTACACCAAGATTTCTGGCTTTGTCTGTGGTTTTTAACATTGCCGATTGAAGCTAAGCACTGACTTTTAATCATTCCTCTTTGGCATCAAAAACAACTACCTCAGTTTTGTCTTCGTTTAATTGAAGAAAGTTTTGGCACATCCAATCGTTGATTTGTTCAATGCACTTACTCAGTGTTTGTATTGGACCATAGTCCCCTGGTGATATGGTTATGTAAATTCAATACCCTTCCCAATGAAAGCAAGCCATTATTCATCCTCTTGAATCCGCGCTGTATCTCTAAACTAAACTAAACTAAAGTGTGAGGTGTTACACTATGGTATGTGAACCAAGTGCAGGACAGACATAGTAAATGCTAAAGATTTGGAGAATAGAGTGATTTAGGAGTACATGTGCATGGTTTCCTGAAGGTAGCAATTCAGGTGGACATCCTGAATGTGAGGACCAGCGATCCCAGCTTATTAACATTATCCTACGCACTAGGGACAATTTTTACATTTACCAAGCCAATTTACCTACATACCTGTACGTCTTTGGAGTGTGGGAGGAAACCGAATATCTCGGAGAAAACCCATGCGGTCACGGGGAGAATGTCCAAACTCCATACAGCCAAACACCAGTAGTCGGGATCGAACCCGGGTCTCTAGCGCTGCAAGTGCTGTAAGGCAGCAACTCTAACGCTGTGCTACCTTGTTGCCCTGATGCTGGAGATCTTGAGCAAAATACTAAGTGCTGGAGTAATTCACTGGGTCAGGCAGCATCTGCAGTGGAAATGGATAAGTGATGATTCGGATCACATCACGAAACATCAACTATGCATGTATTCCCTCTGCAGATGCTGCCTGACTTGCTGAGTTACTCCAGCACTTTATGTTTTGCATAACCAAATATAAAATTACTTCACTGGCTGTATAAGATATTGGAGCATCCTGCGCTTGCGAAAGGTGTTGCACAAATGTCAGCTTTTCTTCTTTTATTTGATTTGCTTCACTTTATATAGTTATAGAGTCATAGAGTGAAACAGTGTGGAAACAGGCCCTTCGGCCCAACTTACCCACACTGGCCAACATGTCCCAGCTACACTAGTCCCACCTTCCAGCATTTGGTCCATATCCCCCCAAACGTGTCCTATCCATGTACCTGTCTAACTGCTTCTGAAATGTTGGGATAGTTTCTGCCTCAACTACCTCCTCTGGCAGATTGTTCCATACTTCCACCACCACAGTTATCATATCTTGTGTCAAACACTACGATGATCATCATGTTTTCTCGATCTTATCATGTATTCTTCTTGTGTCTTGATAAATTGTTTTTTGCCAGAAAGCAACTTCCTTTAACATTCCATTCAACAAATCACCAGTGGCAGGCCAACAAATGCAGAATGCTCAAATGAATGCAAAACAGAGGAAGACAGACTTTAAGAGTGAACTTGCAATAGATCGGAAATCAAGCGTAAAATGTTAGCGTGTAGACATGGCCTGAATACAATTCATTGCTGACGGTTTTGGGGACCGGCCAATATTAGAAATAAGAACTGAAGCAGGCTTTAGTTGCTTTATTTGCATAAGCAAGGAGGTAACAATAAGCAAGGAGGTTCCATGAGGCTTGTTCATGGAGCACAAGAGCAAAACACAGTTTCAGAAAAAAGGTTCTCATGAAAAGGTCAGCAAAGTGAATTGGTAATTAGCTGTAGATGCTATCTGATCAATTCAATGTTTACAGTATATATCCTTTTAAAATTGTTTGATTTTGTTTAAATTGAATGGCATTTATTAGCAGATCAATATGTAAAAACACATGCTTTGCGCCTTAATCTGCAGGCTGATCTTTCCACAGCATTAAAAGTACAAAAATTAAATTGTTTTTTTTAAAGCAGCTCAATAAAAATGCTGCTGCACAAATCATAACTGCCTGAAACAATATTATCAATCAAAGGCATCAGAAATCCTATTCTTTCCCAGACCTTTGGCTCCAGCCTAGAAGGTAGAATTTAATAACAAAACGATTAAATTCTACAGGACAGAAAGAGGTCGTTTGTCTCACCCCAACTGTAGCAACTCTTTGACAGAGCTTGCATTGTTGCTGACTTGCAAGCTCTGCTGTCTGAGATTGAACCAGCAACACTGGTAAAGTGCACATGCAGCAGACTGAGAGGCATTTCTAAACTGGATACTAAAAATCTAGATCAAGACAAAGCAACTGGGCAGCACGGTGGCGCAGCGGTAGAGTTGCTGCCTTACAGCGCCAGAGACCCTCGTTCTATCCTGACTACAGGTGCCATCTGTATGGAGTTTGTATGTACTCCCCGTGACCACGTTTTCTCCGGGATCCCCGGTTTCCTCCTACACTCCAAAGACGTACAGGTTTGGAGGCTAATTGGCTTGGTATAATTGTAAATTATCCCTAGTGTGTGTAGGATAGTGTAAGTGTGCGGGAATCGCTGGTCAGCGTGGACTCGGTGGGCTGAAGAGCTTGTTTCTGCACTGTAAATGTAAACTGAACTAAACTAAACACAATTACTTCATGCTAGGCCCTGTATACTATTGGAAGAATCTCAGACCTATGAGGCAAGTTAAACCTTCAGGACAAGGTTAATTTATGTACTAGACAAACTGCAGGTGACAGTGAGAATATGGGTTTTCCATATTGATTAGCTGTGAACTCTCTGAAACATGAAGTAATGGATCACATCCTGGGTGCTAGTAAAGCCTGTGATAATCTGAAATTATCTGAAGTCGCTGTTGATCCTAGTGTTCAAATTGCCTCCAATAATGTTTTTTGTGGTCTGAAATGGTGGGATTGATGCAGAAGATAGACACAAAATGCTGGAGTAACTCAGCACGACAGGCAGCATCTCTGGAGAGAAGGAATGGGTGACGTTTTGGGTTGAGACCCTTCTTCAGATTGAAAGTCACGGGAAAGGGAAACGAGAGATATAGACGATGATGTAGAGAGATAGAGAACAAATGAATAAAAGAAATGCAAAAAGTAACAATGATAAAGGAAACAGGCCATTGTTAGCTGTTTGCTAGTCACGCTGTGAAAACGGAGAGGATGAGACGGAGCTTCTTCCCACAGGCCATCGGGACTGTCAACTTTTATAACCCCAGAGACTAAATTTTTGTTGACACTTTTTGTGCTATGTTTAGTAACTTATTAACTTTATTTATATGCTGTAACTGTAATTCTTTTTGTGCACAACCCGCAGGCATTGCCACTTTCATTTCACTGCACATCGAGTATGTGTATGTGACAAATAAATTTGACTTGACTTGACTTGAGGTGAGAACGAAAAGTTGGTGTGACTTGGGTGGGGGAGGGATGGAGAGAGAGGAATGCAGAGGTTACTTGGAAGTTAGAGAAATCAGTGTTCATACCACTGGGTTGTAAGCTGCCCAAGCAAAATATGAGATGCTGTTCCTTGACGCAAATGTAGATTTATTGAATCTTATAGTCTGATTGGGACCACTCCAGGGTAAACACTTTGAAAGTGCAGTCATTCTGCACACCGATCTAAACTTGACAAGTACCTCATTCTCACCTACAATATTTCTCCCTTTGAAAATAAAGTATGGAATCAGCTTCCACTGTTTTTGCAGACAGCTTTTCCAGATTCCAATAATTATTCATTAGTTAAAAAAATGTACCACAGTGAGTGAGCATCAGGTAGAGCTGCTGCCTCACATAAACAGAGATCCGGGTTCGATCCCGACCTCGGGTGAGATCTGCGTGGAGTTTGCATGTTCTCACTGTGACCGCATCTGGGTTTTCTCTGGGTGCTCTGGTTTCCTCCCACATGCCAAAGACATGCAGGTTTGTAGGTTCATTGGCGTCTGTAAATTGCCCCTAGTGTGTAGGGAGTGGCTCTGAAAGCGGGATAACATGGAATTAGTGTGAACAGGTGATCAATGGTCAGTGTGGACTCATGGGCCGAAGGGCCTATTTTCATGCTGTGGTTTTCAATCAATCAATCTTTCTTCCTGGTATTTGTCATTGTTCTTATAATAAATCACAACTTCTAATTGCTCACACACTCATTCAATCAAAACTATGCATTCTATCAAAACCTCTCATCATTTTGACTAAAAAAATATATTCTCATAAGCTTTATTCCGAAAAGTAGCTTTAACTTTAAAAGTGTACCTCATAGATTATATATACCACCATTGTGGACCGGGTATCAAATTTTGATGAGACAGAGTATACGAAGGAGATTGAAAACCTCGTGACCTGGTGTCGAGACAAGAACCTTTCTCCTAATGTCAGCAAGACAAAGGGGATAGACGGCTCTGAATTAGAGATGGTTGAAAGCTCCAAATTCCTAGGAGTAAATATCACCAGCAACTTTGCCTGGACCACCCATATTGATTCAATAGCCTAGAAAATACCCAAACACCTCTACTTCCTGAGAAGGCTCAGGATGTTCGGCATGTCTCCAACAATTCTCACCAACTTCTACGGATGCACTGTAGAAAGCATTTTATCGGGATGCATCACAGCATGGTTTGGGAACAGCTCCATCCAAGACTGCAAGAAATTGCAGAGAATTGTGGACGCAGCCCAGACCATCAGACAAACTGGTCTGAAGAGGGGGCTCCACCCAAAACGTCACCTATTCCTTTTCTCCAGAGATGCTGTCTGACCGCTGAGTTACTCAAGCTCTTTGAGTCTGTCTCCCTTCCATTGACTCCATTTACACCTCACGCTGCTTCGGAAAAGCCACCAGCATAATGAAGGATGAGTTGAACCCCGGCCATTCCCTTTTCCCTCAGCAGTCCTGAGCTTCTATCAAACTAGTGTCATTGGAGACCCCGGACTATCTTTGATCAGACTTTACTGGCTTTATCTTGCTTAAACGTTATTCACATTGTTCCAATTAACTTACAAACCAACATGTTGTTGAGATATGAGAGGAAACTGAAGCACCTGGAGGCAACCCACTCAGTCACAGGGAAAACATGCAAACTCCACCCGGACAGCACCCGAGGTCAGGATCAACCCATTGTGAAGCAACGGGTTGACCAGCTGTACTGATGTGACATCCTAATTTGGGGTTTTTTTGTAACTGAAGCATTAACAATATTTCTTTCTGTACAGATGCTTCTGGACCTACTTCCAATATTTTCCACTTTTGGCAGTATTTTGCTTTCAAATGAATATTTTATGTATTCTCATTTCAACACTCAATTTGAGCTTGAAGTAATGCAGAAGTAAATTTGATACATTCCAACATATTAAATAGAAAAGCAGAAAAGACCATCTCATCCAACAAACCTACAATGTATAGCCATTTTAACTGAACCATCAAGCTTAGTTCCTGCTATTCAGCAATAGGGATATAAATTTCTGGAAGAGGTAACAAACAATAAATAAAACCCAATGTAATAACAAGGAACTGCAGATGCCGGTTCATACCAAAGATAGACACAAAATGCTGGAGTAACAGCATCTCTGGAGAAAATGTGTCGGTGACATTTTGAATTAGAACCCTATTTTATTACAATAAAACTAATTGTATTGGAGGAAACATTTTCTGGAAAACTCCTCTCCAACCCCTCTGCTTTTTGGAATGTCAGACAGTCACAGCTCTTTTGATCATTCCATTAAAAATTCTCATACTAAAATATATAAATTTATTTTTTCCTGATAATTGCCCAGTTCAAAGTTTCACTCATTCATGAAAATAATAATACTGCAGTTATTCTTTCTTTTCATCTGATTTTCTCTGTATTTCTCCAGAGCTAGCTCATTGTTTGCTTGCACCTCCTCCCTCGACTCTGACAAAGGACCTCGGGTGCTGTCTGTGTGGAGACAGACATATTGCATATTCTCCCTGTGACCAAGTGGGTTTCGTCCAGGTGCTTCAGTTTCCTTGAACCTCATCTCTTTCACACCTTACCTCTCCTTATCTCTGTGCCTCCCTCTCCCCTGACTCTCAGTCTGAAGAAGGGTCTTGACCTGAAACATCACCCATTCCTTCTATCCAGAGATGCTACCTGTCCCGCTGAGTTACTCCAGCATTTTGTGTCTATCTCCTTGTTTGTTTGCTTGTTTGTTCATGGTACTCTGTCTCATCCTGTGCTTTTGTCCATGCCTCTACATTTCCATCTATGTACCTTCAATCTGTGCGACCACCAGAAATGAATCAAAAGGTGACAGTTTACTGTTGGGAAAAGAAAATAAGCAGCGTACAGAGGAAACAAAATTGGTATTGAAAGCTTGCAACAAATCACAGCGCTCATTGATTTTAAACAGTATCGCCCACCCCATGGACATAAAAATATAAACATTTCACAGGCAGTGTCTGGTTTAAAAATAGATCAATGATCACTCAGATGTTGAAAGATCAGCAATTATAGGACGTTTCTCTTCCTATATCTTTACCGTCTTGCTTACTAAAGTATTACACAGTAGCATACTTCAATGGGATTTAGTTCAACATTCTTCAGTGCATCTGTGATATGACAACTAAGATACTAAAATGGCATGATATTTATCAAGGAATTAAAGGAATGTGTATATCTGTCATATTAAGCTGTTTTCCGATGCCTTGGTTTGCCTCACCATTTACTGGATTATGGAACTATTTTGGCCTCTGATGATTTGTGCTTGCTCAAAGCCTAGAAGGTTTCAAATTTATGAAATGAGGCTGGACCTTTTTAGAGTAAGGAATCCAATCCACCTGGAAAAAAAGATATTTAACGTAAAGGAAGCGGCTCAGAACTTTGTTCCATGTCCACATATGTAAATAACACAGAAAAAGCAAAAATGTCCATGGTTTTGCAGTGTTTTCACCCATTTCCATCAAATGCACTTTCCATCAGAAAGATAGATCTGGCGAAGTGGACATTATTCCCTTAAATCTCAGGTTTAATGTATCTGTCATATTCCCCATATGTGATAACATCATCAATGAGTATGCATATTAAAAAAAATTCAGATAATGGAAATCTGAAATAAAAACAGAAAATGAATAGGTCAGACAGCATCTACCGAAAGAGAAATGGTCAATGCTTTGGTTGTGTAACCTTTCTCATTTTAATTATTTAAAATAAGAGAAGGAGTATGTCACGGTGAAATTTGTGAACTATGCTTCGTTTAAAAAGTTCCTCCCATTTAATACTCAAAAAGTCTTCCCACGAAATGACTATTCGGAAAGATAGGCACCAGTAGGCTTCTGTAAAGATTGTGGCTTCAATGGACTAATACTTCACAATCCCCTTGTCCTATGACTCCAATGAATGGCACTGACAATGAGCACTTAGGAGGCCACCTGTGATCTTGGTTTGTTACCTGACCTCACTCAGGACTGCTCTCTAGTTGTGGTAGGATGGTTCAGTTGCCTGATAACAGTTGGGAAGAAACTGTCCCCAAATCTGGAGGTGTGCATTTTCACACTTCTATCATATCATATCATATATATACCGCCGGAAACAGGCCTTTTCGGCCCTCCAAGTCCGTGCCGCCCAGCGATCCCCGCACATTAACACTATCCTACACCCACTAGGGACAATTTTTACATTTACCCAGCCAATTAACCTACATACCTGTACGGCTTTGGAGTACCTGTACGTCTTCTATACCTTTAGCCTGATGGGAGAGGAGAGAAGTGGGAGTGGTCAGGGTGCAACGCATCCTTGATTATGCTGCTGGCCCTGCCAAGGCAGCATGATGTATAAATGGAGTTAATGGCAGGGAGGTTGGTTTGTGTGATGGTCTGGGCTGCGTCCACAATCGCTGTAATTTCTTGCGGTCTTGGATGAAGCTGTTCCCAAACCAAGCTGTGATGCATCCTGATAAAATGCGTACTACGGCGCATCTGTAGAAGTTGGTGAGAGTTGTTGGGGATATGAATGAATGAATGAATGAATGAATAAGTTTATTGGCCAAGTATGTACACATACAAGGAATGTGCCTTGGTGCTTCGCTCGCAAGTAACAACACCAACATACAGTAAACAATTAAGAATAAAGCATAAAACATTAAAACATTAAGAATACAATATTACAGTATAAAGATGTGAGTGAAATAAACCAGAGCAAAAAGAGATAACAGACTTTTGGCTATTGAGTAGAGCTACTACTCGCGCAAAAAAAGCTGTTTTTATGTCTGGCTGTGGCTGCTTTGACAGTCCGGAGTCGCCTTCCAGAGGGAAGTACTTCAAAGAATTTGTGGCCAGGGTGAGAGGGGTCAGAGATGATCTTGCCCGCTTGCTTCCTGGCCCTTGCAGTGTACAGTTCGTCAATGGGGGCAAGGTTGCAGCCAACAACCTTCTCAGCTGATCGAACGATTCGTTGCAACCTCCGGATGTCGTGCTTGGAGGCTGAGCCAAACCAGACCATGATGGAGAAGGTGAGGACAGACTCTACGATGGCAGTATAGAATTGTACCTTCCTTGCCTGTGGCAGATTGTGTTTCCTCAGTTGCCGCAGGAAGTACATCCTCTGTTGGGCCTTTTTGACTGTGGAGTCGATGGTGGCCCCCCATTTAAGGTCCTTGGAGATGATAGTTCCAAGGAACTTAAATTACTCCACAGATGTGACTATGGTGTTGTTGATGGTGAGTGGGGGGAGGGGAGGGGGAGCTCTCCTAAAGTCTACAATCAGTTCCACTGTCTTAAGAGCATTGAGCTCCAGGTTGTTGTGATGGCACCAGGACGCCAGCTGTGTCACTTCCTGTCTGTAGGCAGATTTATCCCCATCCTGGATCAGTCCAATCAGGGTTGTGTCATCCACAAACTTGAGAAGCTTGACAGAGGAGTCTGTGGAGGTGCAATCATTGGTGTAGAGAGAGTAAAGGAGAGGGGAGAGTATGCAGCCTTACGGTGCTCCTATGCTGAGGGTCAGTGGGTCCGAGATGTGCTTTCCCAGCCTCACAAGCTGCTTCCTGTCTTTCAGGAAGTTGGTGATCAAACTAGCCAAACTTCCCTTAATAGGCGTGGTCCAGGAGACGTTGTTGGTGATATTGGCTCCTTCATCACAAAGATATAAGAACTGCCTCTCTAGCAAACATTGCTTCTGTGAAGCAAACATGTCAATGTTTTATGCTCTAATGGGAGTTCAAACCAGAATAATTATTTATTTGCACTTCATTTTCTTATTTTTCTGTTGTGCCATCCAAGTCAGCAAAAGTGTTTTACATAACGCCCATTTAGTTTGTCAAAAATCCCTCTCAAACCCAATGTCCAGTTAAACCTGTTGTGCTTTGCAACAAGTTCCTGTTCAGTCTTTTCAAAATGTTAATGAGACAATAACTGTGAGCTACATAGGAATATTTACAATGTATATAGATAGACCATTCCATAATGTACGAGGTTTGCATCGATGCTGATCCCAATCTAGCGCCACTTCTTCCAGCAGTGGTCAATGAACATTAAGAACAGTTGGAAATTGTATCAGATGATGTTTACACTCTCTAATCCTGGAGGGCAAAGGCTAGGTTGTCACGACATTACCATGTGTGAGAACATTCCATGTGCAAGTTGAATGTCACCATTTTTTCAGATGAGATGAGTTATCTTCATCTAAGTGGAATTAAACTCATAATGTTCCTTATCTGAAAAATTCAGATGCTTAAGTTACACACTGAGCCCTTATGGCAGTTAAGCACTGAGGAGGGGAAATCTGAGATCAGAAATTAATTGAGTGTATTGCTGAAAAGGACACTCACTTGCTCTCACAATGCTAGAGAATGGATTGTCAAAAAGCTTTTATGTCATATGCTTCTGATTAGATCAGGTAGATAAAGCAGCTTATATTATCACTGTTTTTCATAATTATATGGGGTTTTACTGAAGCTACCACGTTGAGCAATCATTCACGGTAATCTCAGATTTAATTCATTCCTATTCATGTGCTCCCCTTAAGAGCGTAAAATAGCAGGTAGGTCTGCAGGAGACAAAACTATTTGGCTATTGCACGGATAGGTTACAAACTGCACGAAATAGACACCATGGAGTAAAATATTCCAGGCGATTTTCAATCAATACGCAACTGTTGCCAATGAACTGGGAATCCATTTAGTCTTTTGAACCAAGTGCTCAAATAGAAGTAAAACGTTGAAGACAATAATATTATTTTTTTTACCTGAGGATTGATTCAAACTGAGCTATCAAACTGTAGGATATTAATTTTGTTTTTGCAAACAGTACCAGTCAACTCTGACAAGCTGCATTTCACAGATGAGAGATGCTTTGTAATCATATGACCCATTGTGATTTACATCTGTCTCATCACAACCGACTGTATATCTCCAAATAATCATCAATTTAATGGACATTTATCCAGTGCTTTGATTTCATTTTGGAGCAAAATGTTAACTGCTTCTGTATTCAATATTTCAGTCTCTCAAAGAATCTTCTAAATGACTGACCTGGGGCACTGGAGTCCAGAATATTCTACCTCGACTATCGATTTTCAATGTGTTCTTGATTCAAACACACAGCAATTATTTGTATTTATATAGCAACCTTAACAATGTTAAAAAAATGTTCATATGCAATTTATCAAGACTAAGGAGTTGGTGGGGGACTTTAGAAGGAGAGGAATACCCCTTTTCCCTGTCTCCATCAATAGTGTGGATGTGCAGTTTACCAGGGAGTACAAATACCTTGGAGTGTATCTGGACAGTAAATTGGACTGGTCCAGGAATGCTAAGGTCCTGCACAAGAAGGGACAGAGCCAACTGTACTTTTTTAGACGGCTCCGCACCTTTAATGTCTGCCATGAGGTGCTGCAGATGTTCTACCAATTGGTGGTAGCCAGTGCCATCTTCTTCGCTGCCATGAGCTGGGGCAGCAGGGCGAAGGCTGTGGACGCCAATAGGATCAACAAACACATCAGGAAGGCTGGCTCCGTCCTGGGGGCAGAGTTGGACTCTTGGGAGGTGGTCTTGGAGGGGAGGATGCTCCTCAAACTGTGGGGTATCCTGGACAATACAGCTCACCTCCTCCATGACACACTGGCCAACCTGAGGAGCACCTTCAGCAACAGACTAGTTCCACCAAGATGCAGGACAGAACGCCACAGGAGATCCTTCTTCCCTGTGGCTATCAAACTTTATGACTCCTCCCCCTTCTGTCATTGGGTAGACTGAGACTGATTCCGCCCCCCCCCCCCCCCCCCCCACCGCCACCTCAATCTTTGCACATCCCCAAAGCATTTCCACTCATCACTTTAATTTCATTTTTCATGGTTTTTATGACTGTTGGCAAATTAATTTCCCTCCTGGGATAAATAAAGTTCTATCGTATCGTATCGCGTCAACCAAAATTTGTCACTGAATTGCAGAAGAAAAAATTGGGACCATTGATCTAAACTATGAACAGTGTATTGACCTACTTAATCAAGTATTGTGGAGTGGCCTCAACATGGAGAGAGTAACAGCAAGAATTTGCAGCAGAAATTCAGAGCTTTGGCCTCAAAGGAGATGGCAATCAATGGAAGAACAATTAACATCAGGGATTTGCAGAGGCAGAATTGAAGAGGGGACAGATCAAGGAAGATCTCTAATAACTCCATGATTACACATTATTTCCATAGGGCCGTATGTATTAAAAATTGCAGTATATAATCTATTTTCTTCATTGATATTCTGGGAAATAACTTCAGCTTAATTCCCAAATCCCAAATTGAGGAACACTATAGATGAATAAAATAAGAAAAAGACTGCCCTGTATATTCCTGAGTCAGACAGAAGCGTAGCATCACAAGACATACATGTACTCACTTCAATCCACTGACAACATTTCATCTGCGGTTAAAGGATCATTGACAATGTTACCGGTCTGAAGAAGGGTCTCGACCCGAAACTTCATCTATTCCTTCTCTCCAGAGCTGCTGCCTGACCTGCTGAGTCACTCCAGCTTTTTGTGTCTATCTTCGGTTTAAAGCAGCATCTGCAGTTCCTCTCTACACTTGACAATTTTACACGTGTAATGGGTTGGATGAAGGAATTTTGCCTTGAGTTCTGTTTAGGAGGAGTGGTAATACTGTTTAGTTGTAGCAATTTCAGAAACACTGCAGCCCAGAGGTTTATATTTGCAGATTATCTTGGTCGAGATGGAGAGTGGCACGGAGAGCATGAAGGGTGATTAGACTAGCAGTCTGTACCAGCAACTGAAAATGAAAGTGCAAAAATGTTATTTACGCACTCATAACGTTGGACTAATAAATGAATGTACAAGCACCCTTGCAGATATTTGGAAAGCACAATGCTACAAGAATGTATAAGAAAATAACTGCAGATGCTGGTACAAATCGAAGGTATTTATTTCACAAAATGCTGGAGTAACTCAGCAGGTCAGGCAGCATCTCGGGGGATAAGGAATGGGTGACGTTTCAGGTCGAGACCCTTCTTCAGAATGATGTGAAGAATGGTTCTTCAGACTGATGTACAAGAATGGTTCATTTCCATCTGCTCATGATTAAAAATGAAAATAGAGACGAATGGAATGATTAATACAAAACAAAAACCAGTAAACTAATATCTCAAACTATGGAGGGAATGAACAGGTAACGTTTCATGTTAGGACCAAACTGATTGTAGTAGGGGGCAGAAAACTGAAAAAGAGAGGTGAGGGCAGGACAAAGCCTGGCAAGTAATTTCAAATCACCATCTCTCAATTTACATTCAATATTTCATTGACCTGTGAAATATTCTGTGTTTTCATTTCCTCGCCCTGCCTCATCTTTTCTTGCCTTTATAATCTTTCTCTTCAATAGTGTCTTTGACATTTGTTGCAATTGGGTTTGCTGTAGCTGAGCCAGTCTTGCCCCTCCTCTTCTTGGCTCACTCATCTTCTGCAAACTGATAAAAGAGCAGTGAAGTTAATCGGACTGAATGAACTGAACTCGGTGGCTGAATGAACAGGGAAAACAATGTTTTACCTGTTTAACCTTGTTAAACCTGTTTAACAAATAAGATTTTAAAATTGGACAAGAGGCAGAGAGACGGCTGAGAAGAATAAATGAAAGGGAGTGAACTTCATGTTAAATCAGCTGCAGGGTAGGAAATCAAAGGAGAGAAACAATTTTTGGACTTTATTAACTTCACCACAAAATTCAACCCTGCCCTCCAGAGATATCTCTGACATCTCTCTCCGCTTTCTTGATCTGTCTGTCTCAATCACAGAAGACAGACTATTGACTGACATCTGGTACAAACCTACTGACTCCCATGGTTATCTGACTACACTTGTTCCCCACCTTGCTTCCTGCAAAGATGCTGTCCTTTACTCTCAATACCTCCATCTCCACCATATCTGCTCCCAAGATGAGGTTTTCCATTCTAGGACATCTGAGATATTCTCATTCCTCTCTTTTGTCATAGATGGGCCCCTCACGTGTGTTTCATCTGTGTCCCGTGGTTCTGCTCTTGCTCCTTGCCCTCCCAGTCGCAACAAGGTCAGAGTTCCCCAGGTCTACACCTTTCTCCTCACCAGCCTCCATGTCAAACACATCATCCTCTGACATTTCCATCACCTCCAATGCTATCCCACCATTTATCACATCGTCCGATTTCCACATCTTTCCATCTTCCGCAGAGACCGCTCAAAGGAGAAAGGTACAATGTAGGATAGTGGTGAAGGTATTAAGGAGAAAACAAGTGTGTGTGTTTGTACCATCTGCAACTAATGAGATCAAAAGACAGCTCCCTCTTTAATTCCTTGGTTCACGCATTCCTTCCCACCCAAATCACCTCCTCCCCCTTTATGCGATGACACCTTGCATAGCCTGGGTATGTAAAGCAAAGAATATCGCAGTGACTTGTCATATGTGACAACAAAGTATCATTCATTCATTCATTCCCCAGATACTTCCTCCTGCAACTGCAGGAGATGCAACACCTGCTCTTCAAAGCCTCTTCCTAGTTCCAGGGACCCCGGCAGTCCTTCCAGGTAAGACAAAGGTTCACATGCACCTCCTCACACCTCATCTACTGCATCCTGATGTGGGCCCCTGTACATTGGCGAGACCAAGCGCAGACCCGACAACCATTTCGCTAGAAAGCTTTCGCTCGTTCGTCAAGGCCTACTGGATCTCCCCTTTGCTAACTATTTTAACTCCCCTTATCATAACCACACTGACTTTTCTGTCCTGGGCTTCCTCTGTTGTCAGAGTGAGGCCACATGCAAATTGAAGGAGCAGCACTTCATATTTTGCAAACCAGCAGTAAGAATGTTGAATTCTCTAATTTTAGGTAACATTCAAACAGCCTCCCACCATCCCTCCATTAATAGTGGGTTAACTAGTTCCACAGTTCTCAGCCATGTATCCCTCTTGAGATCATATCGTCCCCAGCCAACAATCAGCTGATCAGGATCACCCTGCCTGATGTTATCTGTTGCCGGCCCTGATTTATCCTAGTCATTTCTTGCTTCCAGTTCCTCCACCCTACAATCAGTCTGGAGAAGGGTCCAGACCCGAAAGGTCACCTATCCATGTTCTCCAGAGATGCTGCCTGACCCGCTGAGTTACTCCATCATTTTGTGTCTATCTTTGATATAAACCAGCATCTGCATTTCATTTTTTATAATATTCATATATAAAAAACAATAATAGTGCAAAAAAGACAATAATAGTGCAAAAAGACAAAACCAATGTCCCCAAATCTATGCAGTTCAGATCTTATTTGGAGGTTGTAGTGTTTAATAGCCTGATAGCTGTAGGGAGAAAGCTGTTCCTGAATCTGGATGTTACAGGCTCCAGAAATGTTAGTTTGTGACCCATTTTAAAGTAGAAGAAAGAATTAAATTTGTTTTGTGTTTTTTTTACACAATCACATAACAACCTAAATTGCTTTCTGGCCAATAAAATACTTTTGTAGTGTTGCTGTCACAATGTAAAATTGCTCCTGTGAAGCATCTCACCACAGCAATGTGATCAGTACCTGATAATGTGTTTTACTCTTGTTGATTGAGGGATAAATATGGCAGAGAAGACTGGTGATAATTCCCTTGTATACACATAGTGCCAAGGGACCTGTGACATTCACATGACAGAATAGATAGTGTCTTGATTTCATGCTCCAACAAAAGATGATTTCCCCATGGTTCAGTGTGTTGTTGACTGCTTCCACAACGCGGAATGGATTCGGCATGTCAACTCTGTCCTAATTCAGAACCTAAAGGAATTCAAGCATTCAATTCCCTCAGGAAACAGTGCAGGTGTTCTTGCTATTCTTGGTTCCACCTTACCTACAAGTCCATAGCACTTAGAATCTTCCTCTTGGATTAATTCCCCTGTGTATTAGCTTTTAACTAATTTCTAGTTGAGGGCAGAGACTCTTCAATTAAATAATAGAATCATGCTTTCATTGTTCTTCCTCTACTATCAGGAGATGTTACATTTACTATATATCTCAAAGGAGAAAGGCACGTAAGATAGTGGTGAAGGTAGTGAGGAGAAAATAAGTATGTGTGTGTTTATAACATCTGCAACTAATAAGAACAAAATATCAGAGCGGGAATCGACCTTTCAGTTCTTTCAGGCTGCTCTGCCATTGAGCAAAGTGCACTTTATATCATTGACCTCTACTTTCCTGCCTAATCCCGCAGATGCTCAGACGAGATTGAGGGCTGAGTTGGAAATGGACTGTGAGATAGAAAAGGATGGAAGAGGCTGTTCTCATTACTTTCTGCCCAGTCTCTGGCCACAAACTCAGGCATTGTGCTTCCATTAAGAAACAGCACCATCTCCAACAATGGAGACGTACGAACACGTCTTCCACCAAAGTGAGCACGCAGGTACAGCAGGCAGTGAAGAAAGCAAATGGCATGTTGGCCTTCCTAGCGAGAGGATTTGAGTATAGGAGCAAGGAGGTCCTACTGCAGTTGTACAGAGCCCTGGTGACGCCGCACCTGGAGTATTGTGTGCAGTTTTAGTCTCATAATTTGAGGAAGGACATTCTTGCTATTGAGGGAGTGCAGCGTATGTTCACCAGGTTAATTTCCAGGATGGCAGGACTGACATATGATGAAAGAATGGATCAACTGGGCTTATATTCACTGGAATTTGGAAGGATCAGAGGAGATCTGTCTCCAACACAGATCGTTGACTGACATCTGGTACAAACCTATCGGCTCCCATAGTTATCTGAACTACACTGCCTCCCACCTTGCTTCCTGCAAAGATGCTGTCCTCTACTCTCAATACCTCCATCTCCACTGTATCTACTCCCAAGATATGTTTTTCCATTCTAGGACATCTGAGATATCCTCATTCCCCCCTTTTGTCATAGATGGGCCCCTCACACGTATTTCATCTGTGTCCCGTGGTTCTGCTCTTGTTCCTTCTCCTCCCAGTCACAACAAGGACAGAGTTCCCCTCTCATGTTTCAGGGATTGGACTGCATCTGCTGTTCTTTCCTATAAATAATGAATACAAATGTCTCGTGCAAAACAAAGGAATAGTGCAAAGACTGTCGTGCAATCTCAGGTAGTACAGTATAATAACGGACAATCGATTGAGGTAGAGTTAAGAGTAAGAATATGGGCAGCACCTCCGGGAAAGGGGTGTGATGAGAGGGATTGGTTGTGGATTCTGATAGCAGTGGGAAAGAAGCTGGTCTTAAGTCTGAACATCTGAGCTATCAAGCTCATGTATCTTCTCCCAAAAAGTAGGTCAGAGGGAATTGTCGGGGTGGCAGGCATCCTTTATATCGATACTTCTGATAATCTGTAAGGTGACATTTGCTTTCGGATAGAGATCATTAAATGTGGAGATCAAACATGACTTTAAAAAAGCTGATGCCTTCAAGATGTGATCACAATAGTATCGTCCTGGTTTTTGGGTGGCCCCAATCGCAAATAGCAGCCGGTAACAATGGTCAAATTTCACTTGGTTGGTGAGTTGCAAGTTGTGTTTCTCAGTCTCTGCAGCCCAGTGTTGATCTTGTGCAAGGGCTGAAGTTGACAAACATCCTCTCTCTGGGGATTCAAAGATCTTCCACACATTCCATCCATCAGCCACCCATGTAGAGCAGCTGTCAAAGTGCACAACATTTGCGCATCTCTCAACATTATATCCCTGTCTGTATCCCTCTTATTAATTTGCCTGAGAGCTGCTGCACACTAATAGTGTCTCACTCTTAAAGAGCATTTAACCTTGTAACTGGGTTTATCCACTTAATTTTAATTCTTCATGCACCATGCATTCTCAAAGAATTATATTATATATTAAAATAATGCAAACTCTTCTTTTAATCTGTTGCAAAGATCACCACCTCCCCCTGGAACCCTCGGGAAGGGACTGCCTCAAGAAGGCAGCATCCATCATCAAGGATCTCTCCATCTGAGTCATGCCCTCTTCTTGCTGCTACGATCTCGCAGGAGGTACAGAAGCTCAAGTCTCACACCATTATATTCAAGAACAGCTACTTTCCACCAACTATCTGGTTCTTGAATCGACCCGCACAACCCTAATCCTACCTCAAGAATGGAACACTTGAAACCACCTCTTGCACTACCATGGACTTTGTTTTCTTATTGCATTTTTACATTGATGTCTTGCTTTTTCAATCTTTTTTTGTCTTAGTGCTTCATATAAATTATGTATAATTTATGTTTTATATGTTGCCTGCAGGTTAAAATTTACATTGTACCTGTACCTAACCATAATTGTGCAAATTACAACAAAAGACGATTTGACTTGATTTGAAACTTTTCTTCCATTTTATGCAAACACTTAAAATGTTAATCTAGCATACAAATTAAACTACATATATCTCTTCCCTATTGAAGTAAAGGCTTGCCATAATTTTATGTCACTGGCCCTATAAAAATACATTCCATTTTACACGGATTTGGGAAGCAAAATAGGACCGAATTTGGTCAGTTATTCCAAACTACAAGTGCAGAATAAATAAATACTTCAGATGCAGAGTGCACAATCCAGTGAGGCATTGTAGCATAGATTTTATATCCATTGCAATAATTCTGTCGGCTTCATGAGTGAAAAATGTACACCGGTGTATGAATAATGAAGCACAAAAGCCAAAAGAATAATAACTAAATTAACTCCTGCGAGGTAAAACTAAATTAGCCTATTAAAAAGCATTTAACAAAAGACAAAATAATTAATTAGATTAAATAATTAAGCCACCTAACGATTAGAACCTGTCATAGCAATTAATAGAGGAAGGGTTTGGACAATTAAAATTGCGCATTTATATTAAACATACACTGTACAGCTGCATTGTCAGACAATGAAGTCAGTGAGAAATAAAGGAGATGATTATTGCAAAATGTAGTCAAGGAACAAATACAAAATAGGTGTTTTTTCCTATCTGATAAAGTGACAAAAATCCTGATCAATCACCCATGTTCAATTAAGATGCATTTGTGTGGTCTCAGGTGTTTTCTGACAGTTGTGTGTCTTTGAAAAACAATCCACTGTAATCTTTAACCTATAATCAAAGGCAAACAATGAGAGATGTTATCAAGAACAACACAATCATGTAGAAAGAAAACATCAAGCACACACCAGTCTCTGTCACCCATGGTAGAACATTGCCAGTGTTCTCTCATGTAAGTTAAAGTGCAAGTGCAAGCTCTTCGCACAATGGCTCATTTTAGCAAAGCTATGTAGATTTCCATTTGATACTGAGTGCTTAGATCTACAAAGAAAAAAGCATAAGACTTCTACATATCAGTTCCTGTACATGATTTACACACAAATCTATCTTCCAAATGCATACATCTGTGTCTTTGGACTTCTGAATAGTACATACTATTCAACAACTGAGCAACACAGCAACATTAAGAAATAATCAGTTGTTTTTTTAAAATCTGTACACCCTCTATGCAAATGGTGATGAAAGCATGTGCTGAATGAAAGATCCTTAGTTCCAGTCTAACAGTACATTCAAAAATGTTCCTTTTTTTTCCAATAACAAAATAAATCTAGAATGCAATAAGGCAGATTTTACAGTGCTCCAGTGTTGACCAACGAAATCATTTCTTAATAATATATATTGTTAATGGGATATTGTTTTTTCTTAAACATTTTTGTAGATTTTCAAAAACACATAAAGGCACGTTTCAGGGAAAAGTAAGAGGATTTTCCAGTGACATGGGAGAAACTAGAGATACATGGCAAAATCAACATATTAAAATCCAAAGATAGATATAAAAAGCTGGAGTAATTCAGCAGGACCGGCAGCATCTCCGGAGGGAAGGAATGGGTGATGTTTCGGGTCGAGATCAAGAAGGGTCTGCCTGAAGATGCTGCCAGTCTCGTTGAGTTACCTCAGCTTTTTGGGTCTATGTTCAGTTTAAACCAGCATTTGCAGTTCATCCTACATATTAAAATCCAATCTGCACAGTGGCATTGTTGTATTCATTCCAGGCACTGAGAAATCACAATATTTGCCCAGCTTGAGGGTATCTTCATGGAATGACACAGAAGCCCTCTTCTATACACTGCCTCTGCAGAATTCTGTTACAGGATCACACTGACTGAAACCTAGAAGTGGATTAATAGCATCTGTTGTCCCCAGGTTCAGAGGCACCAACATACATATGCATTTCTTTTCTTCATCACTAATGCTCATCCATTCTCCAGCTACTGTGTGTGAGCACTATGCTACTTCTCGGTTTTTCACCTCTTTTCAAATATATGTACATAAAAAATGTAGACACAAGGAACTGCAGATGCTTGTTTACAAAAATAAACACATGGTGCTGGAGTGATTCAGCGGGTCAGGCAACATCCCTTCAAAACATGGATAGGTGGCATTTCAGCTCAGGACCCTTCTTCAGACTAAAGGATCCCGACCTGAAACTTCACCTACCCATGTTCTCCAGAGATACTGCCTGAGCCGTGGAGTTACTGCAGCATCTTGTGTCTTTAGTCAGAGGGTGGTGAATCTGTGGAATTCTTTGCCACAGAAGACTGTGGAGGCCAAGTCAGTGGATTATATTTAAAGCCGAGATAGATAGATTCTTGATCCGTACAGGTGTCAGAGGTTATTGGGAGAAGGCAGGAGAATGAGGTGAGGAGGGAAAGATAGATCAGCCATAATTGAATGGCAGAATAGACTTGATGGGCCAAATAGCCTAATTCTGCTCCCATCACTTATGATCTTGATCTTATGATCTTATTTTCCAGCATCTGTAGTTCCACGTGCCTCCGGTATTATTAGGTTTGGTGATGTAGAAACATAGAAAATAGGTGCAGGAGTAGGCCATTCGGCCCTTCGAGCCAGCATCGCCATTCAATATGGTCAAGGTTGATCATCCAAAACCAGTACCCTGTTCTGGCTTTTTCCCCATATCCCTTGAATCCCTTAGCCCTAAGAGCTAAATCTAACTCTCTCTTGAAAACATCTAGTGAATTAGCCTCCACTGCCTTCTGTGACAGAGAATTCCACAGATTCATAACTCTCTATGTGAAAAAGTTTTTCCTCATCTCTGTCCTAAATGGCCTACCCCTTATTCTTAAACTGTGACCCCCCCTAGTTCTGGAGGCATGGTGAGGAGAGTGCCACTAGTAAACCAATAATGATAAAAATATATTTTTAACCATTGAATCATATCATGTTCTCCAAGGATCCTGCTTCTGAGTTACAGCACTTTATATTGTTTTATTTACATAGAATCTAGGTAACACAGCATTGTTATTCACACATGCACAAGCAGTGGAAGTTGGCAGGTTATTGTTCCCCACTGATCTTTTAGATTTAGTCATGATCTATTATGCATGTTACTGCTCTGGTGACCAGAAGAAGCAGATTTTCTTCATTGTTTACAAAAAAGGAAAGAAACAACTTTAAATAAAAATCCACTCCACATTCACTCTATCCAGTCCTTTCATTATTCGGCAAGTTTCAATGAGCTCCCCCCTCATCAGGCCCCCATGCCGTCAAACGCTCATGATATGTTAACCCAATCATTCCTGGGGATCATTCCCGTAAACCTCCTCTGGACCCTCTGCAAAGCCAGCACATCCTTCCTCAGATCTGGGAACCTTAAGATATACTGGTTTGAAAAGATCAGCTGCAGATCATCATTATTCATTGCATTCTCAGAAAATTAATATCAAAGAAATTACAATGAATCTTTTGCACAATTATTCTGTAAAGATTTATAATGGTCAGCCTTTTGCAGAAGGCTTACAAATGAAATGTTTCCTCAGCATAATGGAAAATCAACGCACTAGAATTTTGTTTTGTGCTTACGGACACAACTATCGCATTATATGATATCATCCATTCATATCTCAACTGGGCTCAATTTGACCACTTCAGCAGCTAGTTACAGAATAACATTGACAAAAGCTTAGATGTGGATTAATGGCTCATCCTCTTTGGTGTGTAACCTTAAATGGAGCTGTACAACCTAACGGCAGCGGCTGACTAGCAGTCTGTCCGTCTTTTTTTTGTTGTGTGTCGGTGTTGGGATGGTTTTTATATATATTTTTTTGGTTGTGTATGTGTGGGAGGGGGTGGTGGTGGGGGTGGGTGTGGGGGGGGGGGGAACTTTTCTCTTCCTCACGGCGCGGGGTGCGGCTCGGCTGCGGGGCCTAACATCGCCCGCTGCGGCTCGGCCGCTGGACTTTACATCCCGGTGCGGCTTGGCCGCTGGACTTTACATCCCGGTGCGGCTTGGCCGCTGGACTTTACATCACCCGGTGCGGCTTGGCCGCTGGACTTTACATCCCGGTGCGGCTTGGCCGCTGGACTTTACATCCTGGTGCGGCTTGGCCGCTGGACTTAACAGTGCCCGGTGCAGCTCGGCTGCGGGGCTTAACATCGCCTGGTGCAGCTCGGCTGCCGGGCTTAACATCGCCCGGTGCAGCTCGACTGCGGGGCTTTTCATCGCTGGTGCGGCTCGACTGCGGACTTGACATCGCCCGGTGCGGCTCGACCACGGGACTTAGCTGCGCAAGGCTTGGTCGCGGGCCTTTCATCGCCCGGTTCGGCCGCGGGACGTTTCAGCGCCCGGTGCGGGGACTGTACGGGTCGGTCGGGGACGAGCTGTCTGTCCGTGGGCGTGGGGAAGAGAGTGGAAGTTTTGTTGCCTCCATCACAGTGAGGGGGTGTTTGGAGTCACTGTGATGGACGTTTGTGTTGGGGTTATGTGTCTTGTGTTCTTTTTTTTTTTCTATGACTGCTATGTAGTTTCGTTCGGTACTTCGGTACCGAACGACAAATAAAGCTCTGTTATACCTGTTATACCTGTTATACCTGTTATGAGAGAAACAAAAAGGAAATTGTCTGTTTATTTCAATCAGTTCCCCAAGGGCTCTGCAGAAGAAATCCTATTACATGGGAAGGAGAATGACTGAACCAAATGATAGTGCATTTTAGTTACTTTGTTTAGAAATAGTGTGTCAGACTGCAACCCAAACTGAAGATTGATTTAGTTTGAAAAGATAATGGAGTGGAGCATAAAACCACTGCTAATTTGCTTTTGTGACACAAGAGACTGCAGCTACTGCAATCTTGAGCAAAACACAAAGTACTGGAGGAACTCAGTTGATCAGGCAACATCTGGGGAGGGAATGGATCAATAGTCTGCGACCAATGGTGTTTTGCAAGCAACCTCTGCTGTTTGTAATATTAAAGAATTGCACGAAAATGGAGGTTGCCTCATTAGCAAGTTTGGAGACTATACAAAAATCGATGAAATTGCAACGGTGAGGAATTTTGTCAAAGGATACAGCAGATGGAGTTTAGGTGGTTGGAGTGGCCTGTTTCCATTCAGTATCTCTAAAATAAAGTAAAGTAAAGTAAACTTAGGGAAACTAAACAGACAAGTGTGGGGAGTTGGATTTTGGGAGGTCAAATACAAGAGGGAAGTATTAACCCTAAGGGGGGGTTGAATCTTTGGAAAGCTCGATCCCAAAGATCTGTCGAGGTTCTGGCTTGATTGTGTTCAAAATTAATATTGATTAGGTAGTTACAGCACTTTATATTGCTTTATTTACATAGAATCTAGGTAACACAGCATTGTTATTCACACATGCACAGCAGTGGAAGTTGGCAGGTTATTGTTCCCCACCAATGTTGTAAAGATCTTTTAGATTTAGATTAATAAACCAGGTCTCAAAATAATAGTTTGAGTCAATTTAATCAAAATGTAACTGTAGCCCTCTGAGCAAACCCCGACCCACATGCCCCACAGGCCCCCATTCCCTCCAAGTTTGAGGCTCGAACCTTAGCCACGATATTCCCAAATTGTAGAGTAGCAAGGTTCAGTGATTCATAAGTTCAACTCATAAATCATATATAATCAAAATCTATCTATTTCACCAAACATTCCATCCCCATAAACAATATCTCTTCATGAGACCAGGACAATTTTTTTCTGGCAATGCACATTCAAATGATTTACTACATTAAAGATAATTATATATATTTTTTTCTCACAGCATCAACGCATCACGTCCCATGTCCTAAATTAATGGAGATCAAAACCTTGTTTTTTTGCAACTGGGACTGCACAGATTTAAAACTTTATTAGAAATTGACATACTATCATGCATCAAAATTTTCTGTACTATTTGGAAATCAACACATATACTAAATCAATTATGCTATTGATCAATAATATATAATCAGTGAAGCAGCTTATTTGAAAAGCTACAGAAAGTTATTTTATGAAATAACTCAGCTAATCATGATCATACTTTATTTTTGTAGTTGATTTTGTCTGTCATGTTCAATGAAACACTGCAATTGTGCAATGGGTACAGAAATAGCAAAAATTAACAAAGTATTATTTAATAACTGAAGCTACACTAAAATAAAAGAATGTATCATATTGCAGAAGCCATTTGCAATAATATGTTTCTGCTTTTTAAATTATTCTCCATATTTTTTCTCTTCTTCCTTCCCTCCTGAGGATATTTTTAATGTGAAAGTTATAGCACGAATAATGTGGAAAAAGGGTCTGAAGAAGGGTCTCGACCCAAAACATAACCCATTCTTTCCCTCCAGAGATGCTGCCTGACCAGCTGAGTTACTCCAGCTTTTTGTGTCTATCTATAGCATGGATAAGGTAATTTGGTCATAAGTAATAGGAGCAGAATTAGGCCATTCGGCCCATCAAGTTTACTCCGCTATTCAATCATAGCTCTATCTCTCCTTCCTAACCCCATTCTCCTGCCATCTCCCCTGACACCCGTACTGTTTCAGAATAGGGACTATTCTGCTGACTGGTGCCTTCTAAGAGTGACACAATCTATTTTACACTCTTTCTTTTCCCCATTACCCTGGATGTTTTTATCTTTTCACATATTTTAATTACCGTTTGGACGTTCACAACATGAATATTTTTCCTCATGTTGCTTCTTTCACTTTGGCCAATCGCCTGTCGATCCCTCTTCCATTTGGAAAATACTTTACTTCATTCCCCTCATTCAAATTGCTTCAAAGATTTGAAGCACTGACAGCCTGACCAGCAGCCCATCTACAGCATGAATAAAGCCTGACCAGCACCCCATCTACAGCATGAATAAAGCCTGACCAGCAGCCCATCTACAGCATGAATAAAGCCTGACCTGCACCCCATCTACAGCATGAATAAAGCCTGACCAGCACCCCATCTATAGCATGAATAAAGTCTGACCAGCACCCCATCTACAGCATGAATAAAGCCTGACCAGCACCCCATCTACAGCATGAATAAAGCCTGACCAGCACCCCATCTACAGCATGAATAAAGCCTGACCAGCACCCCATCTACAGCATGAATAAAGCCTGACCAGCAGCCCAGAGGGATAACTGGCACTGGGTGATCACAGCTGGAAATGCGAATGAAGGCAATTGTGAGCACATTATTAAAGGCAAAGAGAAACAGTTTGAGTTTTGAGACTGTTAATTGATTTCTGTGCATGATGCCAACCATGAACTAAAATTCAATGTCATTGAGAATGATAAATGCAAACTATTGTGAAAGTATTGCTGAATAAATCCAGTGGACCCCCATCCTGTTTTTAAAATTTTCAATTAAAAACATCAAAGTAGGAAATATTAAAATACTGAATAGAGAATACCTGTACTTATTGCAATTTCTGAACTATTTGGTGTCAAATTATTATTTCATTGAAATTTAAAAGTTTTATCAAAACTCATTATTTCTTACATGAACTGAATTGTAAAGAGATAGTGTAGCTACTGGTAGAAGCCTTTCGAAAGATAGAAGGACAAAAATAAAGTCAATAGATCATGTTTGAGAATAAAGTGAGGAGGATTTCCATTCTGTACTGTTCAATACCTCACATAATGTTTTCTCGTGTGAAATGTGGTATGAAGCAAAGTTCAGTATTTTTCTTAATGTGATCAAAATGGGAAGGATGAAAATGATCCATCTGTAGAATCTTTGTAAAATTGGTCTCAGAGAGGAAGATGGAGCACCTGTATTGATTTTTATCGCCAAATCATTTATCTAATGATTTCCCATCTCTTAAGGCAATCACATCAGAATCACATTAGAATTAGAAATAATCCCCCCCCCCTCCCCACCCCCCCACCCCCACCCCACCCCCTCCCTCCCCCCATAATTTAGTAAATAGCATGTTTTGAAAAGTCTGGAAAATGGGAGGCTTTTATTGCATTGGAATATTGCATTCAGATGTGGCCACCCTGCTGTGGCAAAGATGCCAGAGAGGAAAGCAGAGAAGATTAAAAAAGGTTGTTGCCAGGACTTCAGGGCCTGAGGTATAGGTTGAGGTTGGGCAGGCTAAGACTTTATTTCCTGGAATGAAAGAGGCTGAGAGATGATTTTATCGCAATGTATTTTATTTGCCAGGATATGGAAATCAAGAACTCGAGGGCATTGGTTTAAGGTGAGAGAGAAAAGATTTAATTGGAACACAAAAGGTGGAAAATATATGGGACATACATCAAGCTGCTTAATATGGGACATGCATCAAGTAGGCGAGACAGGTACAATAACAACATTCAAAGGACATTTGGACAGGTCTGCAGCCATTATTCCTATGTAATTTAATAAATTTATGCTTCCCCATTGTGTGCTGGTCACCTCCAGAATATTTTAAGGGGTCATTATTGGTTACCTAATATGGGCAAATGGGATTAGTGTAGATGGGCAAAAAGGTGGGCATGGATGTGATGGGTCAAAGGACCTGTTTGTGTGCTGTACAAATCTATGATTCCTATTGCGACTCTCACTGTCAGTAAAACGCTTACAAAATGGTTTTGTCTCCTCTGAGTGTGAGATTTTCAACAGCCTCTTCACATTTCCTTTCATAAGCTTGATATCGTCCATCCTAGCACTGTCTCTTCTGTCACCCTGACCCTAGCTTCACTCTCCCATTAACACTAGCAACCTTTGTCCCCAATGGAGATTGAATTTTGAATTCCTCTCTAATGTAATTCTGGAGTATTTCTGTCATTTTATCCTTGAGCCCTCTGACTTTGGTCTACTGTGAACTGTCTACTACGTCCACAGTAGTTTCTTGTGGTATGACATTGGATTACCTTCCACTTCCACTTTGAACCTCTCAACTCCAGTCAAATGGACCACTCTGTTTATATCTTTCCTTTCAATTCCTTCTCAAAACAAATTGTTTCCAAGTGTTTGATGACCTCAGTTTTTGGTACTCCAATGGTACACCCATTTCCTTCCTATTTACGAACTTTCAGATTTCTTCCTTAAATTAAAATGTTAGATAAATGTGATTTTTTGTTGTCTGGGTCAGCCCCATTCGACTGGAGGAAACAGACAAATTCATTACCTCGAATTTGATTCATCAGTGGTTACTTGAGAGGAAGGCAGTTCATGTCTGAAGTCTAAACAGGAAAGCCAGCAGCACATTGAGAAGCAGAGGCAGCTAATATCGAGACAGAGCAGCAAGCCCTGAGGAATCTGCATCACCAGAGACTCTTGCGAGATCCGGCGTAGACAGAAACAGGGGCGAACAGGAGCAGAAGAAGTGGAAAATGCACACTGTCATTATCCAGCATCAAATTAGAGTCAAAGTATTGCCATCCTTTGGCTCAGAATATTGGAGATATTAACAATTTTTAATTACAAAATACAGCAGATAAAGCACAAAAACAGGCCCTTCGGCACACCTTGTCCGCACCAACTAGTAATCCCCATACACTAACACTGTCCTACTCATAGGGACAATTTTACCAAAACCAATTAACCTACAAACCTGCACATCTTTCCATGCGGGAGGAAACCGGAGCACCCGGAGAAAGCACGCGCGGTCACAGGGAGAATGTACAAACTGCATACAGACAGCACCCGAGGTCAGGATTGAACCCAACTCTACCACTGGGCCACCCAAACCAATCACATTCTTTGTGGGGACAACGGTTTGGAGATAAAGGCTGGTGGCTCAACTCCCTTTGATTGCTTCCAACAATATAATATTGAATATAATTTTTTCTGGCAGAGGGGAGACTTGATAGAAGTATATAAAATTGTGAGGAGCATAGATAGGGTAGGCAGTCAGAACCTTTTCCCCGTGGTGGAAATGTCCAACACGAGAGGCGTAGTTTTAAGGTGAGAGGGGGAAAATTTTATAATAATAATAATAATAATGCATTACATTTATATAGCGCTTTTCAAACACTCAAAGACGCTTTACAGGGATTTCTAGAACATAGAGAAGTGAATAAATAGATCAATAAGTAAACGAACAGAGAAAGGAAACAGAAGGTGAGGTGACCTTCAGTGGTTGAAGGCAGTGCTGAAGAGGTGAGACTTCAGTGATGTTTTGAATGTGGTGAGTGAGGAGGAGTCTCTGACGGTTTGGGGTAGTGAGTTCCATAGGGTGGGAGCAGCGATGGAGAAAGCCCTGTCCCCCCAGGGAGATATGATATGGAGATGGAGATATGTGGGGCAGGTTTTTTTACACAGAGAGTGGGGGGGGCCTGGAACACATTGCCAGGTGTGGGGGTGGAGTCAAATACGATAGTGGCATTTAACAGGCTTTTAAAGAGTCAAGTCAAGTCAAGTCAATTTTATCTGTATAGCACATTTAAAAACAACCCACGTTGACCAAAGTGCTGTACATCTGATTAGGTTCCAATGGAAAAAAAATGAAACATACAGTAGCACGCAAACAGTTCACAGCGCCTCCTCAATGAGCCTCAAACGCTAGGGAGTAGAAATAGGTTTTGAGCCTGGACTTAAAGGAGTCGATGGGGGGGCAGTTCTGATGGGGAGAGGGATGCTGTTCCACAGTCTAGGAGCTGCAACCCCAAAAGCGCGGTCACCCCTGAGCTTAAGCCTAGACCGCGGGATAGTGAGTAGCCCCAAGTCGGCCGACCTGAGGGACCTGGAGTTAGAGAGGGGGGTTAGAAGATTTTTGACGTAGGGGGGCAGTGTCCATTTAGGGCTTTGTACATGAATAGGAGGAGCTTGAAGTTGATTCTGCACCGTACAGGGAGCCAGTGGAGAGAGGCCAGAATCGGGGTGATGTGGTCCCTTTTACGGGTACCCGTCAGGAGTCTCGCTGCGGCGTTTTGGACCAGTTGCAAGCGGGACAGGGAAGATTGGCTGATCCCAGTGTATAGGGAGTTGCAGTAGTCTAGGCGGGAGGAAATGAAAGCGTGAATGATTTTTTCTGTGTCGTCGAATTGGAGGAAAGGTTTGATTTTAGCTATGGTTCGAAGTTGGAAGAAGCTGGCTTTTACCACAGCGTTGACTTGCTTATCAAATTTTAATGCAGAGTCAAATATCATGCCGAGGTTTTTGACATGCGGTTTGACTAGGCAGGATAGGCTTCCAAGACTGCCTGTTAAGAGGTTCACAGAATTGCAAGGAACAGAAGGATATGGATCGTGTACGGACAGATAATATCAGTTTAACTGGATATCATGTTCGCCACAGATATTGTGGACTGAAAGCCCCATTCCTGTGCTGTACTGTTCTATAAGAAAATAACTGCAGATGCTGGTACAAATCGAAGGTATTTATTCACAAAGTGCTGGAGTAACAGCAGGTCAGGCAGCATCTCGGGAGAGAAGGAATGGGTGACGTTTCGGGTCGAGACCCTTCTTCAGACTGATGTCAGGGGGGGCGGGACAAAGGAAGGATGTAGGTGGAGACAGGAAGATAGAGAGAGATCTGGGAAGGAGGAGGGGAAGAGAGGGACAGAGGAACTATCTAAAGTTGGAGAAGTCGATGTTCATACCACTGGCTGCAAACTGCCCAGGCGAAATATGAGGTGCTGTTCCTCCAATTTCCGGTGGGCCTCACTATGGCACTGGAGAAGGCCCAGGACAGAAAGGTCAGACTGGGAATGGGAGGGGGAGTTGAAGTGCTCAGCCACCGGGAGATCAGTTTGGTTAATGCGGACCGAGCGCAGGTGTTCAGCGAAGCGATCGCCGAGCCTGCGCTTGGTTTCGCCGATGTAAATAAGTTGGCATCTAGAGCAGAGGATGCAATAGATGAGGTTGGAGGAGGTGCAGGTGAACCTTTGTCTCACCTGGAAAGACTGTTTGGGTCCTATGATGGAGTTGAGGGGGGAGGTAAAGGGACAGATGTTGCATCTCGTGCGGTTGCAGGGGAAAGTGCTCGGGGTTGGGGTGGTTTGGGTAGGAAGGGACGATTGGACCAGGGAGTTACAGAGGGAACGGTCTCTGCGGAACGCAGAGAGGGGAGGGGATGGGAAGATATGGCCAGTGGTGGGGTCCCGTTGTAGGTGACGGAAATGTTGGCGGATAATTTGTTGGATCCGCTGGCTGGTGGGGTGGAAGGTGAGAACGAGGGGGATTCTGCCCTTGTTGCGAGTGGGGGGAGGGGGAGCAAGAGCGGAGTTGCGGGATGTAGAAGAGACCCTAGTGAGAGCCTCATCTATAATGGAGGAGGGGAAGCCCCGTTTCCTGAAGAACGAGGACATCTCCGAAGCCTTAGTGTGAAACACCTCATCCCGGGCGCAGATGCGGCGTAGATGGAGGAATTGGGAGTAGGGGATAGACTTTTTGCAGGGGACCAGGTGGGAAGAAGTGTAGACCAGATAGCTGTGTGAGTCAGTGGGTTTATAGTAAATGTCCGTCACTAATCTGTCTCCTGTGATGGAGATGGTGAGGTCCAGAAACGGGAGGGAGATGTCGGAGATAGTCCAGGTATATTTAAGGGCAGGATGGAAATTGGAGGTGAAGTGTATGAAGTCAGTGAGTTCTGCATGGGTACAAGAGGTAGCACCAATGCAGTCGTCGATGTAGCGGAGGTAGAGTTCGGGGATGAGGCCGGTGTACGTCCGGAACAGGGATTGTTCGACGTACCCGACAAAGAGGCAGGCGTAGCTAGGGCCCATGCGAGTGCCCATAGCTACGCCTCTGGTTTGGAGGAAGTGGGAGGAGTCAAAGGAGAAGTTGTTGAGGGTAAGAACCAGCTCTGCTAGGTGGAGGAGAGTGTTGGTAGATGGGGATTGGCTGGTTCTACGGTCGAGGAAGAAACGGAGGGCTTCGAGACCATCCTTGTGGGGGATGGAAGTGTAGAGTGACTGGACATCCATGGTAAAGATGAGGGAGTGGGGGCCTGGGAACCGGAAGTTATCGAGGAGATGGAGAGCGTGTGAGGTGTCTTGGACGTAGGTGGGGAGGGATTTAACCAGGGGGGATAGGATGGAGTCGAGGTAGGTGGAAATAGGTTCGGTGGGACATGAGCAGGCAGAGACAATGGGTCTGCCGGGACAGTTCTGTTTATGCGTACCCGACAAAGAGGCAGGCGTAGCTAGCGTACCCGACAAAAAGGCAGGCGTAGCTAGCGTACCCGAAAAAGAGGCAGGCATAGCTAGCGTACCCGACAAAGTACTGTTCTATGTTCTATGAAACCAAGTAAATCCTCAATGACAGTTTTGATGATCTAATTATTGAGCCCAGTAGGCGCGTAATGTGCTAAGACACTGACAATTGTTAATCTGTCAGACCGGCTCATCAGAGGATTATGCAGTGGTTAGGCATATGTATATGGAACTCTGGCTCATTCTGTAGGTCAATGCCCCGATAGATAGCTTGGGCCTATTTTGAGAAACAGTCGTAAGTTTACTTTTGACACACTGTTTTTCGGAAGATATATTGGACAACTTATTGGGAAAATAATTACTGACCGTGGACCATTAACAAACTGTAAGAAAATGTAGAATCATCCAATTTATTATAAGTATCAAGAAAGGAAGTAAAAGAGAAAGGCATTGGTCTGCATTTGAGGAATTGTTCAAGAACTCATCAAGGAGAGAGAGCCCAATAACAGAAGGTTAGAGGTACAGGGCTGTCTGCAGAGTAAAATGGTATTTTTAAAAATAACTGCATACAAGATCATAGAGGTACCGATTTTAGAATTGTTTGATCTCTTGATTGATAGATTTTCAGATATCAAGGAAGATGGGAAGTCAAACAGCAATACAGATAAAAGATCATATTGAATGGCAGAGTAGTCACAATAGGCTAAATGGTTAACTCTCCATCCATTGCTTTACTCCTTAGGCACATCCATAATTTTGGCAGGAAGAATCATCAGTTAACAATACAAATCAGAAATCGATGGGCACATATTTTTTTTACGATTTGGTTTCTTTCGTTGGATGGTTATAATCAGTCTGAGTAGGATTTCCAATATGCTCTGCTGGAGATCAACCTTGGTAGTGCAGGTGCATTACATGGTCTGAGTGTAAATATTTCTAACTACCATAAGAGTCATATAAAATTTATTGCACAGAAACAGACCAGTGGTTTCTGTCAGAGTTGGAATTGTGCACAAGCCCCTTCTACCTTGGCGCGGTGGCGCAGCGGTAGAGTTGCTTCCATGCAGCGCCGGAGACTCAGGTTCGATCCTGACTACGGGCGCTGTCTGTACGGAGTTTGTACGTTCTCCCCCTGACCTGCGTGGGTTTTCTCCGAGATCTTCGGTTTCCTCCAACACTCCAAAGACGTACAGGTGTGTAGGTTAATTGACTGGGTAAATGTAAAAATTGTCCCTAGTGTGTGTAGGATAGTGTTAATGTGCGGGGATCGCTGGACGGCGCGGACTCGGTGGGCCGAAGGGCCTGTTTCCGCGCTGTATCTCTAAATCTAAAAAAAATCTAAATCTGAAAAAAAATCTACCTTGTTGTCTTTTTCCAAACTGCCACCGTATACTTTTTGTCCTTTGCAATATGAATGCATCAAGCTTTCCTTTAAATGGAAGATAGACAGAAAACACTGGAGTATTTTGAACTAGTCTGAAGAAGGGTCTCGACCTGAAACATCACCCATTTCTCTCCAGATATGCTGCCTGTCTCGCTGTTACTCCAATATTTTGTGTCTACCTTCAGTGTAAACCAGCATCTGCAGTTCCTTCCTACACATTTCCTTTAAATAGGTAGTGATTTACATATTCTCATTTTACTCTGTCAAAGAAAACTTTTATTAATATTTATAGATCTGTTAACAGTTATCCATATTTATATCTCCTTGGTCGGAATCCTGAAATAAATAGCTTCTCCACTTCAATCCAATCAAAACCTATTTTGATGGTCTTGGTAAGGTCTCCTTTATGTCTGTTCTTCCTGGAGTAAAAGAGTCTCAGTTTACGTCATATTTCTTGGTAGTTGCACGGCCCGACAATTAATTGCAGTGATATTGCCGTAAAATGGCTGGCGAGTTTCAAGAGAGCCTCTGGCAGGATTTCTGGGAAAAGAGGTCACTTCATTATAATTCCATTTAGTGCAGGATATAGGACCTTATGACTTCTGCAGAACATTTTGGTCATTGTGGTCATTCTGCAGAACAATCGGGAGATGGGAAGGGAAATGGCCTGCACACATTGTGTTTAAATTAGCTGGGGATGATTTCAGATGGCCGCTGCAAAGGATTCCCAGTAGATAAAATTTTATCACAGCAGCATCACAATCTAACATTTAACATTACAAGCATTGAAATTAATTGAGGTCCTATAGTTAAACATATTGCAATTATCAATTAGATATAATGACTGACTAGATAATCTTTCTTTTAGAATTAAAATGGCTCTATGTATTTCTTTTCATGAAACACACTGCTACGCGTTGAAAGGAAATAAATAGCACATTGGATTGTTGGAATGGAGACATTGCAAAGAAAATGTTAGGGCGGCACGGTGGCACAGCGGTAGAGTTGCTGCCTTACAGCACTTGCAGCACTGCAGACCCGGGTTCAATCCTGACTACGGGCGCTGTCTGTACGGTTTGTACATTCTCCCCCGTGACCGCGTGGGTTTTTTCTGAGATCTTTGGTTTCCTCCCACACTCCAAAGACATACAGGTAGGTAGGTTAATTGGCTTGGTGTAAGTGTAAATTGTCCCTTGTGTGTGTAGGATAGTGTTTATATGCAGGGATCGCTGGTCGGCGCGGACTCCGTGGGCCAAAGGGCCTATTTCCGCGCTGTATCTCTAAACTAAACATAAAAGGCTTTCAGTGAGCTTATTGGAAAGTGCAGAGGGAGGTAGCAATATTAAGTGTTTTTAAAACAGAATTATTGATTATATTTAGGAAAATTCCAGCCCCTGACAGTAGAACAGTGGACGCAGGGCAGTAGTCAATGTAGCATTGAAGAAGATTGTGACTTGTAAGTCAAAGTTTTTGTAAATACAGCCATTTGCTGCTGGGTACATTTATTTATTACATTCCCACCACTTCAATCTGCTGCTCTACTGATTTCCTCATAAAGCACATCCACCCCACCTCCACAAGCCCCATAAGAATATCCCAACCTCTTCATGTAAGGTGTTTCATCGGGCAAACCACAGTATCAGCTCTGCCAGATTTCCTGCCTTCTCAAATAACAAGATACCCATAGCAGTATATTTGACAAAAGCATGTATTTAAATGACACCCTGTCAAAAACTCAATCAAGCATCCCATGAATAGCATCAGGCTAATGCTGGAGTTTCCACCTATTTGACATGAGAATTAACAACATTTTCCAGCTTCCAGTTGTATTTCTGTTGAAATCCGTGCAGCTGTCAAACAGAAACCAGTAAAATGTAGACACATGGAACAGCAGATGTTGGTTTACAATTAAAAAAAACATGGGTGCAGACCTCCCCATCGTCAAAAGAGTTGTTGCTTCAAAAAGGCAGCCGGAACCATCAGAGACCTACAACACCCTGGCCACGCTCTCATTTCACTCCTGCCACCGGGAAGAAGGTAGAGCACACTAAAGGCTGTAACGTCCAATTTAAGCAATTTCTTCCCGGCAACCATCAGAGCAATTAAACACTGCAGCCTCCAAATGAACTCTGAACTACATAGACTTTGGGCATTTGTTTTGATCATTGCACTATTATACGTGTATATATATATATACCGATTTTTTTTCCCCAGTTTATTATTGTATTTTCAGAGTACCATGTTTACATGAGAGTTCCCCCTCAACTCCATCAAAGGACCCAAACAGCCTTTCCAGGTGAGACAGAGGTTCACCTGCACCTCCTCCAACCTCATCTATTGCATCCGCTGCTCTAGATGTCAACTTATTTATATCGGCGAAACCAAGCGCAGGCTCGGCGATCGCTTCGCTGAACACCTGCGCTCGGTCCGCATTAACGCAACTGATCTCCCGGTGGCCCAGCACTTTAACTCCCCCTCCCATTCCCAGTCTGACCTCTCTGTCATGGGCCTCCTCCAGTGCCATAGTGAGGCCCGCCGGAAATTGGAGGAGCAGCACCTCATATTTCGCCTGGGCAGTTTGCAGCCCGGTGGTATGAACGTCGACTTCTCCAACTTCAGATAGCTCCTCTGTCCCTCCCTTCCCCTCCTCCTTCCCAGATCCCTCTATCTTCCTGTCTCCACCTATATCCTTCCTTTGTCCCACCCCCGACATCAGTCTGAAGAAGGGTCTCGACCCGAAACGTCACCCATTCCTTCTCTCCCGAGATGCTGCCTGACCTGCTGAGTTACTCCAGCATTTTGTGAATAAAACCATGTTTACATATCTGTTCTGCGGCTGCAAGTAAGATCTTCATTGTACCATTTCGGAGCGTATGTCAATGAAACATTTTTGACTTCTCTGAAAGTTGATGTTTGTATAATATATTAGCATATCCAAATACACAAAAAAAACTTCTCCTGCTGTAACACATTTACTTCCTCGGGGGATATCCCGCAATAAGAAAAATTGGACAGGTCACTTTCGGCTGTAATTTATTCTAATGCAGATTTCATTTGCCTATTATATTTCCCCCCTATTGACTTCATCAATGTGAGTGCTCAATTAATTATTTAGGAACAAAAATTGGGTCAAAAGATCACAACTACAACCTTTCTAATTAATTCATTATAAGGTAGAGGTGCTGCCTTACAGCGCTTGCAGCGCTGTAGACCCAGGTTCGATCCCAACTATGGGTGCTGTCTGTACGAAGTTTGTACATTCTCCCCGTGACCTATGTGGGTTTTCTCCGAGATCTTCGGTTTCCTCTCAAACTCCAAAGGCGTACAGATTTGTAGGTTAATTGGCTTGTGTTTGTATACTTGGTATAAGTGTAAATTGTCCTTCGTGTGTGTAGGCTTGTATTAATGTGCAGGGATCGCTGGTCGGTGCAGACTCAGATGGGCCGAAGGGCCTATTTCTGAGCTGTATCTCTAAACTAAACTAAACTAAAAAAGGATAGGAACACATTGCAGTGAAAGCAATGAGCCAAGTATAGTTTAAAGTGACTCCTGGTATTGAGTCATGCAGCGTAGAAACAGGCCACGTGGTCAACCATGTTCATAACGATCATCGAGTACCCATGTATACTTATCCAATTTAGCAGTACTTGATCCATATCCTCCTATGCCTTGACAATTCAAGTGCTCATCCGGTTATTTCTTAAATCACTGCCTCCACCACCCAACTACCAGAATCAAAGGATATAAGGAACAGAAAAGTAGAACCGAGGCGAAGATTAGATTAGCTATGAATTTATTGAATGAGAATGCAAAATGACGTGGTTCTACTTCTATTTCTTATGTTCTTAACATTTCGGATAGATTTGCCCAGCCAGCAAAAATAGACATGCCTCATATGCTGAAGTGATAAATTTTTATGGTACAGTTGTAGGTCAGAATGTAATCAATGATATGGAGAGCCTTGTAGTTTTTGAACAGAAAGAAATATACAGCCAAAATCACTGTTCAGGAAATCCAGGATGTGAAAAGCTTGAATTTAGTTAGAGACAATTGGGAAAGATGAAAAGAATTTGAACCATGGCATATAAGAGAATCATTTTGATTTAGTGCATTAGGAAAATTATGGTTTACTTTAACAGGTGCTGCAGCAAACAAGTGTGACACAAAGTTCATATATGCAATACAGTGGGCTTCTTAAATGCAATGGAAACTTCAGATTCATGTCGTTAATAGCATTAAAAATAAAACCTAGTGGGATTGTAGATGCACATTTTTTTGAATCATACTATTTACAATTGAGTCTCCATTTAAAATAGACCCAGATGATTTATTTTTACCGCCCAGCTATACATGACCACCTTCCAATGGGTTTTCATGTTATGCAGAAATAAGAAATTAAGAAAATAGGGGAGGGAAATTCACTGATGTTCATTTGAAGATTGCACTTCTGGGAACCCAGCCTTAAATTTAAAAGTAACACTGCACCAAGCCACTTACTTTCAGCATGACCAGACACACATGTGGTCAGATACATTACAAGACTAACAAGTGCACAAGGGGTTAAACCTCTGTTTATTGCAACCAGGCCCACTTAGCTGTTAGGTGTAAGAACATAGCAATCATGACTGAATTAAGGTAAATAATATACTGCATAGTCAAATATAATAGACTTGGTGTAATGGGAAACTTGCTATCTGAGCACAGTTTTCTAGTTCAGGCATGTAAGTGAAGATAAGAAATTAAAGAGTAGAATGTGTCAAGGATATCATGTGGAGGGGCGGGTCATTTTGAAGATTGCTGCGGCAGAAATGTGATACAGACCAAGTACAGTTTCTTCTTTCAGTTTTTTTTTGTTATTTGTATTTCACTTCCGTTTTAATTTTCATGGATTCCTTGACAGTTCTGGTTCATTTCAACGTTCCTTCTCTTTGTGGCAATTATCCAGATCTGAATGACCTGCCGACCGTAAACCAAGCTGTAGAAGTGGGTAAATGGATGCATGGCTCGCTGAAAAGAAATTTGGTCATCTATATCCATAGTGCACTCTCTTCAGATGCATTTTCAGCTGAAAGCAGCAAAGCCCGAAATATATGCAATGACCAAGGCCATGACGGCCCTCAAGCCAATGGCAGTTCCATCAACTTGAAGTGCAACTCTAGGACCAGTGTTCAGGGACCAGAGACTGGTGTGGAAGATGGGCAGAAGTGTGAATGGAACGTGGCCAGGAATGTGGGCAGCTGTATTGATGGCACGGTGGTTGATGTGCAGCTGGGATAAGGAGTTGGGAGATGGACCATGGATGGAAACAGGTGCAGGTGACACAATGAGGAAAGGAATGTAAAGGCTGAAGGACCAGGGTCTGTCAGAGTGAAGGGGGATGTCAGAGAACAGTGCGGAGGAAGGAGAAAACTCTGCATGAAGTGGTCAGGGATGAGGAGGGCTACTTATGTGAGGTGTATAAGAAAGTTGGGTTAAGGAATATGAGAAGCAAGGAGAGAGGCAGTGGGAAAGCGCATCTGTGTTATTGCTCTGTAAAAGCACATCATGAAGTTATCGTGTTAATTTAATAGTAAGATACAGCACGGAAACAGGCCCTTCAGCCCACGATGTCTATGCTGATTCAAACTGCACACTTGCCTGCACCTGGTCCATAATTCCCTTAATTCTCTATCTGTTCATGTGTTTGTCTAACTGTCTCTTAAATGTTGCTATCATATCTGTTTCCACCACCTACCCTGGCAATATATTCCAGGCACCCACCATTCTCTGCGTTAAAAATCACCCCTAAATCTCCTTTAAACTTTCCCCTTCTCATCTTAAAGCTGTGCCCTCTAGTATTTGACATCTCCATCCTGGGAAAAAAACTCAGTCAATCATATATTTCTATCAGGTTTTCTCTCAGCCTCCAATGCTCCAGAAAAATAAAACAATCCAAGTTTGTTCAAAGATAGACACAAAGCACTGGAGTATCTCAGCGGGTCATGCAGTATCTCGAGAGAAAATAGATAGGTGACGTTTCAGGTCGGGACTCTTCTTCAGACTGCTGTTTTTGGGGGTGAGATTTGTGTGGGTAAGGGGTGTAGAGAAGTCAAGATGGTTGATGCCTCACTGGCAGTTAGAAATAAAGAGGTTGAAAGCTGGCAGGCAGAGTTCAAGACGACGAATGTTGGAGACGGGAGAAGGGGTCAACATTGGGCCTTGAGGACTCCTTCCCTTAGATAAAAGGCCTTAGGCGGAGGTGACGAAAGAAAAGGTCGACATCATGGCTGGCCTGGAACCCTTTACGGTGGGGGTGGAGTGGTACAAAGGTAAGGCCTCTGTTGAGGACTGACCATTCGATATCAGAAAGAAGATGGTCAGATGGCGTAATGAAAGCACGACAGGGGTGGGGGCAGGGGTCAGAGGGGGCAGAGGGGTGTAAGGAGGCTCGGGCGAGGTATTGTGGATGGTGATGGGGGTCAGAGAGGAGAGGAGTGTGAGGAGTGATGTCTACCTAAAATTAGTGGTAAACCTCCCTTCTATTGACTCTATTTATACCTCACACTGCCTTGGCAAGGCCAGCAGCATTATCAAGGACGAGTCGCAACCTGGCCACTCCCACTTCCCTCCTCTCCCAACGGGCAAAAGGTATCAAAGTGTGAAAACGCACACCACCAGATTCAGAGACAGTTTCTTCCTAGCTGTTATCAGGCAACTACCACAACCAGAGAGCAGTCCTGAACTACTGTCTACCTCTTTGATGTCCCTCAGACTATCCTTGACCGGACTTTGCTGGCTTTACCTTGCACTAAACATTATTCCATCATGTATTGTTTTGCTGCTGATTGGTTGGCATGCAACAAAAAGCTTTTCACTGTACCTCGGTACACGTGACAATAAACTAAACTGATTTAACTGAACTGATGTGGGGTTCTGTTTGAATCCCTTCCTGTGCTTCAATGCTCGATGTTCTCTGTGAGTGAAAGGGTAGGTTTACAGGAGCTTCTGATTCCTTACCTGCACCAGCAGTAAGACAACATTACATCACCTGCTACAACCACAGACGGTTGATATGCGACTGAAATGCTCAAGTTCAACTTTGTTATCACTGGAAGTGACTACTTCAAAGTCTCTGTTAATTGCTCCCCATGTGTACAGAGTAGAAACAAAAGTGGGATAACATAGAACTGGTGCAAACAGGTGATTAATGGTCAGTGTAGACTCAGTGCACTGAAGGGCTCGTTTCCATGCTGTATATCTAATAACACAAAACACTTTGCCCAGTCTCCCACATCTTAACTATTATAACAATTATAAATTTAATAGAATTCAAATTTCACCATTTCCACCATGATTGTGTCTCATTGAACCAATGACTCAACATTGGCATTATTATCCTTTTTTGACCTTGCTCCTCCCTGGAGTTTAGTTTAGTTTAGTTTAGAGATACAAGCGGAAACAGGTCCTTCGGCCCACAGAGTCCTCACCGACCAGTAATCTCCGCACATTAACACTATCCTACATACACTCGGGACAATTTACACATACACCAAGCCAATTAAACTACAAACCTGTGCTCCTTTGGAGTGTGGAAGGAAATCGAAGATCTCGGAGAAAACCCACGCAGGTCACGGGGAGAAAGTACAAACTCCATACAGAGAGCACCCGTAGTCGGGATCGAACCCGGGTCTCTGGAGCTGCAAGCGCTGTAAGGCAGCAACTCTGGTGCCGCCCACCGTGCTAACCTTCAATTCAACTCTCAGGCATTCTACGTGGCATCGTGTACCATCATTGTAGGTCATTCCTTATGCTGCTGGACTTAGCTCTAAACCTTTCTGCCTCCTTAAAGACTTGAAAAGTAATCATGTTGGCTAAAATACCCTCCCCAATGTCTTCTCCTTTGCATAGCACATATCTGTGGAGGCACAATAGATGTGATGCTTGAAATGTTCACCTGTCTCCTAGTTTTCTGTCTCTTCCACTTTAGTTCTCTGCCCCATACACTCTGTGTTCTAAACCTCCTTCAGTCCTGAAGAAAGGTCCCGACCCAAAACGTGCCTGTCCAATCCCCTTCAAAGATGCTACCTGACCTGCTGATTTGCTTCAGCTGTTTGTTTTGTTCCCCTACATTATTTTCTTACAATACAATACAATATATCTTTATTGTCATTGTACAGGGGTACAAAGAGATTGGGAATGCGCCTCCCATACGATGCAATAATTTAATTAGCTAATCAGTATTAATTTAAACAACCCAATTAAACAAATTGGAACAGTTTTAAAACAGAATAAAGTGCAAGTAGATCTGTGCCAGATCACTGTGCGATGTGACCATCCGGCTCAGCAGGACCGGTTCATAGCAGTTATGGCCCTGGGGATGAAGCTGTTCCTAAGTCTGAAGGTGCGGGCGTAGAAGGCCTTGTATCGTCTGCCCGATGGTAGAAGTTCGAACAGACTGTTGCAGGGGTGTGAAGAGTCTTTGTGGATGCTGGTGGCTTTTCTGAGGCATCGTGTGTTGTAGATGCCCTCCAAGGCTGGTAGCTGTGTTCCGATGGCCCTCTGAGCTCTATGGACCACCCGCTGAAGAGCTTTCCTCTCTGTCTCCGTGCAGCTGAGGTACCACACAGGGATGCCATGTGTTAGGATGCTCTCTATGGTGCAGCGGTAGAAGGTCGTCAGCAGCTGTTGGGGTAGACCAGACTTTTTCAGTGTTCTTAGGTGGAACAGTCATTGTAAAGATGAGGGACAGCACCTCAAATTTCACCTCAGCACATTTGAGCCCTGCAGATTCAACACTGAATTCAACAAGTTTTGTGATGTTTCTGAGATTCCCAGATGAGGCCCTTCTTTTGTTTCTTTCCTTGTCCCATGGTTATCACCTTCTGTTTTGCAACATCAATCTCTATATTTAATCAGTATTCAGCATTCAGACTTCAACATTATTTTCCACTTTATCGTCCGCTTTCAAGAAATTAGGGCAGTTTTATAAAAGGGATCTTTTGTTCATGAAACTATTTGATTAATATTTCTTTGTCAATCATGTTGGAGTATTTTTTCCCCTTACAGTCGAAGGCATCAGGGCAAAAACAAGGTAAGATCCCTCTGGCATCTCTCTCTCGTAACAACTGTTAATCAACTGTTGAAAATTTACTGTAATATTCACTGTGAACAAAAAAAAACCAGACTTGCACTGAATTTTTCCATCAAGTTTGCCTATGGGAAGAGTTTCAACCTCTAATTGATTTGGAAAATATGGTGTTGCCTTCAAAGCAAATATTGGGTAATATAAACCACAGATATGCAAACAGGACTCATAAAAATATTACTCTTATCATGTTCTATATTTACAAAGAATTCTTGCCTCCTGAAACTGATAAATCTGTAAGTCTGCAGGACTGTTTGCTTTGTCTGTTCTTGTGCAACACCACGCTGTAGCAGAAAGAAAACTGCAAGAAGGAAAACGTGGTGAGTCCCATTTTTTGTTTAAAAGCTGTGAACAAAGACAGCCAGAGTCTTTGATGTACACTCTGCTCAAGTTGGAGAGTTTCCACATGATCGCCATCCGGCTTAACTATACTGTAGCACTTTTCAACCCAGCCTTATTTTCAACTTACAATTTGCTGATGCTTCCACGCCATTTACCAAACAGATATAAAAGAAAATTGACAGCTTTGCCTATGTTATTAACATTCTAATCTAGCCATAAATAAAAGTGAAATTAGCATTGCTTATACCACATGGTTTTTGTTCCTTAAGATGGTATAGGGCCACATATCCGACACAGGTGAAATTTCAATTTATATTTAATTATATTTAATTATATTTATAACACAGGGGAAATCAACCACAAGCTTGATTTGCATGTGACTTTGCAGACTATTTTTTTCCATCTATTCTCCCCATTGCTTTTGAAGAAATTGATTTCATCGGATGTGACCCATTCTGTTTCCCTCTATCAATAGGAACCAACTGCCAGCTCATTCTGTTTTTTTAACCCTTGAGGTTAAACCAGGCCTTAACCTTTGGGTGGATCTTAAAGTTCTTAGAAAATACTGTTGGGAGACTGTTCTTCGAACCAAGGAGTATCAGACTGATGCATAATAGATATATGAATTTCAATGTGGGGTGCCATGCCCCTTTATATACTGCTATCGGTGCAGACAGAAATACTGGACTTGCAAAAGACTCACATCTGTGCCTCTTTGTGAAAGTGGAGCTCATTTGTATTCTGACAGGGAGGAATTATTTAATGTAGAAACAAGGAACTGCAGATGCTGGTTTACTGTTATCCTGGTGAAAATGATTGAAGGGCTTGAAGACCTTTGCTTAACAGGTCAGGCTATGGCTGTCATCAGACATGCAAAGTTTTCACATGCAAATGCCGCCCTGGAATAACTATAAAGGCACAAATGGCTGTTGACGTTACCGACCCACAAGTCTGCATACCCGTGATAAAAGAAATGCGGGAATTGCACACAGCAGAGATGCAGCTATTATGCATATCTATCACCTCCACTTCAACATGTTAATAATCTATTAGTCTGCAGCAGAAGCTCATGAATAACTAGCCACTCCAATAGTTCCACGATTATCACTACAGAGCCTATACATTAGAATGCTTTCAATGTCTCCAACACTTTAGTTGCACTGCCTGTATAGATTTTACTCCTGTCACGGTATAAATAAGGCATTTAAATGAAATACGCAACGAAGTAGATGTTCTTTTTAAATCATTGAGTTACCCTTGAATAAGTGAAGTCCTTAAATCGGGAGAGACACAAAGGCAGTGAAGTGTTGCTCAATAAATGGTTAACATTTTTTTATCTGCATTCTGCAGTGCAACTCTTTATAAAGCTTTACATTGAATATCTTATAATTATGTCCAAAGTGCATAATTCCTGTAATTTTGGTAATCTCTTTTGATGGTTTGTCCATTTAGGAAAATCAAGTTTCATTTCCTGATCTGGTGAGCTGGCTGATATTTGATAGACTGAATGAATTAAGGTGGGAGGAGGGCTGTGGGGATTATAATAATAATAATATATTCCTTTATTCGTCCCACACCGGGGAAATTTACAGTGTTACAGCTGCAAAGTGGATAGCAAGAGGTCATTCATTATAAATAAAAGTAAAGACAAGGATAAATTGTATTCCTTAACTGTTACTGTTGGCTCGTCTGCTGGGAGCAGTGCTGGTTTTGCAGTCTCACAGCAGCGGGAAGGAAGGACCTCCTATATCTCTCCTTCACACACTTGGGGTGAAGGAGTCTGTCACTGAAGGAGCTACTCCGTGCAGTGACAGTGTCCTGCATGGGGTGGGAGTCATTGTCCAGCAGCGATGTTAACTTTGCCATCATCCTCCTCTCTCCCACCGCCTGCACTGTCGAGGGGGCAACCCAGGACAGAGCTGGCCTTCCTGACCAACTTGTCAAGTCCCTTCCCTTCCGCCGCTGACAATAGATAATAGACAATAGGTGCAGGAGTAGGCCATTCGGCCCTTCGAACCAGCACCGCCATTCAATGCGATCATGGCTGATCACTCTCAATCAGTACCCCGTTCCTGCCTTCTCCCCATACCCCCTCACTCCGCTATCCTTAAGAGCTCTATCCAGCTCTCTCTTGAAAGCATCCAACGAACTGGCCTCCACTGCCTTCTGAGGCAGAGAATTCCACACCTTCATCACTCTCTGACTGAAAAAGTTCTTCCTCATCTCCGTTCTAAATGGCCTACCCCTTATTCTTAAACTGTGGCCCCTTGTTCTGGACTCCCCCAACATTGGGAACATGTTTCCTGCCTCTAATGTGTCCAATCCCCTAATTATCTTATATGTTTCAATAAGATCCCCCCTCATCCTTCTAAATTCCAGTGTATACAAGCCTAATTGCTCCAGCCTTTCAACATACGACCACTCCATAGAAAATGGCTGATGCAACCACCGTGTTGTATAAGGTACTTAGGAGTGCCCCCTGCACTCCAAAGGACCTATAAGCATTGACACAGATTTGTTGGTCTTGAGGCCTGTTTTCATACATATTCTGGGTAATCTGGAATTACACAAGGAATTCTCCAATGGCTCCAATCATTCAGGGTAATCTAGAAATTGCTTTGTAAAATTGTTTTAAAAAAAGTAATTCTGACTACTTTTTTGGGTGTCGAATCAGTTGATGAAAAATTTGACTCCTGAATTTTAATTGGGATTTTTATTTATATAATTCCTTCTTATTCATGCAATGCCTCCCCAAACACCAATACAAAATTCAGTTTCAATTATTTTTTTCTAATGTTATCGGTTTGTAAATCAATCCTTATCAGCCCTATTTCCTCAAAACTATGCAAGTTAAAGGAACAATTCTTATTTTGCCTCTGACATCAGCCACCTTAAATATACTTGATGTTTTACTCAAGTTTCCAGTAATTCCAGTTTCTTGCATCTTCACATATATAGTTCCTCTGTCCCTCTCTTTTCCCTCCCCTTCCCAGTTCTCCCACTGTTTTCCTGTCTCGAAATACATCCTATCTTTGTCCCATCCCCTCCCCTGACATCAATCTAGAGAAGGGTCTCGACCCAAAACGTCACCCATTCCTTCTCTCCTGAGATGCTGCCTGACCCGCTGAGTTACTCCAGCATTTTGTGTCTACTTTCCTTCACTTATATTTTGGTTTGTTTTAAACATGGAGGTGTAGACCACAGTTACTCTCAGCTTTCCAGCCTCAGAATAACTCTATGTTGCTGTGGGTGTTCTCTGCAAATTTCCACATTCATAACCCACAGGGGTAGAATTAGGCCATTCAGCCGATTGAGTACACTCCACCATTCAATCATTGCTGATATATCTTTCCTTCTTAACCCCATTTTCCTGCCATCTCCCCATAACCTTTGACATCTTCACTAATCAGAACCTGCCAATTTCTTCTTTAAAAACATCCACGGAATTGGCCCCCAAAGCCGTCTGTGTCAATGAAATCTACAGATTCGCCACCCTCTGGCTAAAGAAATTCCTCCTCATTTCCTTTCTAAAGGCATGTCCTCTTATTCTGAGGCTATGGCCTCTGGTCCTACCTAGACTCCCCCACTAGTGGAAATATCGTCTCCACATACACTCTATTCAGCCCTTTCACTATTCAAACTTGCTGTTTGCTGCTTACGTTCTTTGCTGCAATAGGGAAGTTATTCAGACACAATGTTCAATGACTGTAGTTTTCATTTACATTTTCCTTAGCCCATAGCAGGTGAAGGAGGGCACAGGCATTTTTCTGTCTTGTCGGTTTCCCAAGAGGAGGCATTGAAAAATCTCTATTCACATCCTTACAAAAACCTCCCAAGCAACTTTGTGAATGGAGCACCTGGTTGTAGCCATGGAGAATGTCTTTGGCTTTCTTGCACTAAGGACATGACTACTCTGGTTCCTCTGATACCCTGAGAGCACGCTCCCACCCTCCTCTAAACATTGCAGCTTCCATTTATACAGCTAAAAGTAATGCTTGCATCATATGGTGCGTTCTTTCACAAACTGGATGCAGAGATTATATCTGCTAGGATAAATACTGGTGAGTGCTATTCCTTGTAATAGTCTGTTGCAGTGAACCGACATTGTTAACTTCAGTGGGACATTTGTAGAGAGCTGTGGGAATTGGTTTAGAATGGTGATATTATAAATCTTACTTAGTTATTTAAACATTTGTGATGTGTGAACAATTCATTGTAAAATGTAATAGTGTGGTAAAGGCGAATGTGTCAAGAAAGTGGCAAATAGCTTTATTAAAACTGGTTGCTGAAGTGATCGGTCACATGACAGGAAATATTTGTCATGTGACAGGAATTGTTTTATCATCCGTATAAAAGGAGATTTTCAAATGATTGGATGGATTCTTAGAATTTGGATTGTGAACAATGTTGGGAGCTGTAAACATACATTTGCACTTGCCATTGCTGGGAATTCCTAGGAGTAGATGGATTTGTTGAGTGGTGTGGGCTGAATCACCTGCAGCTCAACACCGACAAGACTAAGGAGTTAATGGTGGACTTTAAGAGGAGAGGAACATCCATGGTACTCACCTCTGAGTGAATTATTGTGGCAAATTTCCACTAAATGAGCCCACCTGAGACCTCCAAAATGGCTTAAATTAATGGAGAGATAATGGGAATGAAAGCTTATCTCAGGGCTCATAAGAAGCTAATGTTCCAATCTGTCTGGTTTGGCCTGAGACAGAGGGAAAGCACTTAGTTTGGCCAAATTTTAAGCTGGAAAGAGTGCAGAGAAGATTTACGAGGATGTTGCCAGGACTCAAGGGTCTGAGCTATAGGAAGAGGTTGGGCAGACTAGGGCTTTATTCCTTGGAGCGCAGGAGGCTGAGAGCTGATCTTATGGAGGTGTATAAAATTATGGAGGGTATAGTTAGGGTGAATGCACAGAGTCTTTTACCCAGGGTAGGAGAATTAAAAACAAGAGGACATAGGTTTAAGGTGAGAGGGCAAGATTTAATAGGAACCTGAGGGACAACATTTTCACTCAGAGGGAGATGGATATCGGGAATGAGCTATCAGACGCTAGAACTATCGCAGGCACCATAACATCATTTAAAGGGCACTTGGACAGGTACATGGATAGGAAAGGTTTAGCACGTATGGGCCAAATGCAGGCCAAGTGAGTGTGCTTTCAAGGGGTACCTGCAGTTGTGGTATTCCTATGTGCCCAATACCCTCAGGCTTCAGGGTGATAGAGATCGTGGATTAGAGAGGAATTGTAGCAAATAGTAGAAACAAGGAGTGGCCTGGTGGCGCAGCAGTAGAAGTGCTGCCTTTCAGCGCCAAAGCCCAGGGTTCTATGTTGACTATGGATGCTGTCTGTACAGAGTTTGTACGTTCGCCCTGTGACGGTGTTGGTTTTCCCCAGGTGTTCCAGTTTCCTTCCACACTCCAAAAATGTACAGGTTTGTAGGTTAATTGGCTTGGGTAAAAATTGTAAATAGTCCCTGGTGTGTAGGATTGTGCTAGTGCACAGGGTGATCGTTGGTCGGTACAGTCTCGGTGGGCCGAAGGGCCTGATTCCGTGCTGTATCTCTAAATTAAACTAAACTTAACTAAAAGGAACTGCTAATGCTGCTTTACAAAAACAGACACAAAGCGCTGGAGTTACTCAGCGGGTCGGGCACATCCTTAGAGAACATGGATAGGTGATGTTTTGGGGTCAGGTCGCTTCTTCGAACTGAACTGTAGGAATGCTCTAGCCATGTAACTGTTTTTGCTTGTGATGACAGTGACATATGATGTTTCCCAATCCACAGTCATCAATTTTATGGCGGTATGGTAGGTTGAAAATCTGGTTGCATTCTCAACCTTGAGTGCATGAAATGTTACAAAATGTCACTCTTTGTCCTTGGCAGTTTCAAATATTATCTGAAACCTTTCACTCGATTACTGACTAGCAGGGACACAATGAACCAGTGCTTCATTATGCTCTCTCTATATTAGGGAATGCATTTTGAGCAGGAATGCTGCTGATAAAGTACCTTAGAGTTAATCAGTCATTGGAGTGGTAAACACATACCTGATGTTACTCCCGGTGGAATGAACCAGTGGCCTTCTCAACAAACCTTCAGGCGTTTCAGTCTTAATCATGGAAATATTCAAATGCCCCAATTCTGCCACGTTCATTAATGACTAATAAAAAACAATCACTGTTTTAACTTCAGATTTTTAAAAAAGAAGTAAATGGAGATAGTTTCACCAACACCAGGTAATACAAATATACAGTGTTATTTTGAACAGTACCATTACAGATTATTAACTTTAATGACAGGAACATGACAGCTCATTAGAAACACCTCAACATTTTTGATTAATTCGGCACAATTCTGCTGATGATGGAAATTGCTTTTGGGTATCATCACTCCCTGGACAAAAGAATATTAGAAATAAGAGCAGGGGTAGGTCATTTGGACTTAATTTGTATGCCAATTTCCAATTCACGCTCAAATCTTACATCCACGATGAATCAACTCTGTGTTCCTGTCAGCAAGAAGATCAAATAGAGTTGAAATCACCTGCTGAGGTACAGCTGCTGGAGGCAGACGCGGAAGTTCACTATAATTGCAACGCAGCAGAAATTATCGTCAGCGGTTACACGAAGCATCTGAGTTTACTAATGGACAGCATTTAACACTGGAAAGCACTGCATCAATATCACTGAAGTTCATTGAGTGATATTGGAAACTGCTATAGATACCAAGTTCCCACAGATTATATTGGGTGGATAAATGTGATCTAAACTATTTTCTTCACATAAAAAGTAAATGTTGCCATGAACTGGCTGGGCTAAATGCCCACCCTCTACATTGTAACTTCTATGTAATCATTTGCTGTACTGTGAACTGAGGGAGAGAAACTGCAAGTGTAAATGTATTATTATAGAAACATAGAAACATAGAAAATAGGTGCAGGAGTAGGCCATTCGGCCCTTCGAGCCTGCACCGCCATTCAATATGATCATGGCTGATCATCCAACTCAGTATCCCGTACCTGCCTTCTCTCCATACCCCCTGATCCCTTTAGCCACAAGGGCCACATCTAACTCCCTCTTAAATATAGCCAATGAACTGGCCTCAACTACCTTCTGTGGCAGAGAATTCCACAGATTCACCATTCTCTGTGTGAAAAAAAACTTTCTCATCTCGGTCCTAAAAGACTTCCCCCTTATCCTTAAACTGTGACCCCTGGTTCTGGACTTCCCCAACAGCTGTTATCCAATTATCCAGGTACAGCTGGCCCGAACAGTAAATGGAACTTTTTGTGTCGTTGCAAAGCAGGTGCATGACATCTACAGCACAGCATCAGGACTGGGGAGATAGTGTCTTGGCCAACAACCTCGCAATGATGGAGCACTTGACAGCTCCTTTATGGACTATTCCACCTGCACTGCATCAGGGCAAGTTGACCTAGTAAAAGATAAGATAAAAATGTGTGCTGCTGATAATGGAGGATGGGTCATGGATGGGTTAATGACTGAGTATTGGGAGTAGTTTAGATCAGTTTAGTTTAATTTAGAGATACAGCGCGGTAACTGGCCCTTCAGCCCACTCAGTCCGCACCGACCAACGATCCCCGCACACTAACACTATCCTACCCACTCAAGGGACAATTTACATGTACATCAAGCCAATTAACCAATAAACATGTACGTCTTTGGAGTGTGCGAGGAAACCGAAGATCTCGGAAAAAAACTCACGGGGTCACGGGGAGAACGTACAAACTCCATATAGACAGTGCCCACAGTTGGAATCAAACCCGGGTCTCCGGCGCTGCAAGCGCTGTAAGGCAGCAACTCTACCGCTGCGCCACCGTACTGCCCGTGTGGAGTACTTGTGCCAAATAATCCCTTTTGTATTCCTCTTCTGAGCCAACAATTTCACGGTCAGGAGTGGGAGTTGGAGGGCAGGGTTAGTCGGGGAGAAGAAGGGAGCCGCATAGTCCTGGCCACAGGAGCGTTGAAGTGATGTCTGTCTTCCTACTCAAAGACATTGGACACACAAGGTCCTGCTGCATATGGGTAATGGGTTAAGGGGGAGTGCATAATTGAGATCCAGGATTTGCACAGTTGTAATTTAAATTTGCATTGGCTCAACATGATGCAACTGATATCTTTCATTCATTTGTTCTATATCTCTCTATATCATCGTCTATATCTCTCGTTTCCCTTTCCCCTGACTCTCCGTCTGAAGAAGGGTCTCGACCCAAAACGTCACCTATTCCTTTTCTCCAGGGATGCTGCCTGACCCGCTGAGTTACTCCAGCTTTGTGTCTATCTTCAGTTTAAACCAGCATCTGCAGTTCCTTCCTACACATGATGCAGCTGAGGGTCCACTGAGCTGATCAAGCTGTCTGTGCAACTTAAAACACACATCTGACAACAGGTCACCAACTTGAATCATTAACTCTGTTTCGTACTCCGCAGATACGGCCTGACCTGCTGCTGACTTCTGACACTTTCTTCTTTGATTTTCCAAGGTCGTGGTTATCCTCAGAATTGTGACTGTGACTGTGACTCAAACCCCCTCTTGTAGGAGGTGGACCCCTCTCTTCCCCCTGCAGTTATTGGCAGTCGGGGTGCGGGTCACGGTGAGGCCTGTAATCAAGCTGCGGACTGTCTGCTGCCCTTTATTAATTAGGTGAGATTTGGCATCTGAGCAGTTTGCGGTCGGTTTTATCCAGAGCTGCCCCTCTCTGCAGGGTCAACTGTTGATCAGCGGTTAACAGTGAACATTCAGCTAACAAGCCAACAAAATGTGAGTGTCAGGTTTGGCGCATTGAATGCAAGGGGATGTGCCTTTGGGAGGAATCAGCTACCCTCAGTCCCTGCTACAGAGAGACGATATGAGGTAGCATTGGCATGATTTCACTCGCTGCTACTCAGTGCTCACTTTTTCTGAAAGAGCAGACTGTAATAACATGTATCCAAAAATAGGCACAAGGTGCTGGGCCAACTCAGCGGGTCAGGCGGCATTCCTGAAGAAATGAAACAGGTGACATTTCAGTTCAGAATCCTTCTTCAGTCTGAAGAAGGGTTCTGACCCAAAACGTCACCTATTCCTTCTCTCCAGAGATGCTGCCTTTCCCGCCGACTTACTCCAGCACTTTGTGTCTATCTTTGGTATCATCCAGCATTGTTGTTCCTTCCCACACAACATGTATCCACCCATAGTTACAGTTCATTTCATTCAGGTGAATATTAAGGAGAAGCAGCAAGCTAGATCAGGATAAGTGAGAGTAAATAGATGGACAAAGATGCTACATGCATAGCAGGAGCTAGGAGAATCCACTGATATCACTAAGTTTGTTGGCTAAGTCATTAGGGCAATTCCTTTGCTGAAGTTGGCATGTTTTCTTAATTCTCCTGTGGTAACAGCTGCGTTGTTTCACCCAATGCAATGATGTACATCCCTCAGACTCCTCACTATTCCGAGCAGTCCACATTGTTAAACATTTATTCACAAAATGCTGGAGTAACTCAGCAGGTCAGGCAGCATCTCAGGAGAGAAGGAATGGGTTACGTTTTGGGTCGAGACCCTTCTTCAGACTGAAGAAAGGTCTCGACCCGAAACGTAACTCATTCCTTCTCTCCTGAGATGCTGCCTGACCTGCTGAGTTACTCCAGCATTTTGTGAATAAATACCTTCGATTTGTCCCGCATCTGCAATTATTTTCTTACACATTGTTAAACATGGTTAAAGTAGAATGCAACCCTTAAATACTCATAATCTAAACCAACCAACTCCTCCAAATTCCTCCTGTGGATTAGCTCTTTAAATACCAGAGTTAAAAACGGTTTCATGTTGAATCACAGGATCTCCTATTGATTCAAATTCAACTCCAAAAACATGGATGTTACGTTACTAGGTACATTAAGTTATGCAGACAGATGCGACAAGATTAAAGTCTGATTAAGTGCCTGCATCATAACCCGATACATTTTGGAGTGATTACTAATGAATTTTTCTCTTTCAGATTTTGTTCTGCAAGCTGATTTAATGTAATTTCAAGATTTCAATATCTTTTTTTTTGCAGTGAGAAAATAGCTAGAAGTTAAGGGAAAAACGAATTAACCTCTGCCAGTGCTGAAGATAGAACGGCAACCTAATAAGACATCAACAAGTTTGAATCATCTGTATAAAAGCTTTTGAATCAAGAAAACACTTAGTGCAATAACCCTGCACCAATAAGTGTTCTTGAATAGCACAGAATCATATGTCATAATTATCACACAATACTTCAGCCAAACCATCATCATAGAATCAGGGAGAAGATATGGTTGATCCCTGCTTTATTGTGAATTACGTAATTTTTAGTTTAGAAACTTAGGTTTGAGAAACAGTGCGGAAACAGGCCCTTCGGCCCACCGAGTCTGCACTGACCAGCGTTCGCGCATTCTAATGCTATCCTACACACACTAGGGATAATTTACAAAATACTGGAGTAACTCCGTGGGACAGGCAGCATCTCTGGAGAGAAGGAATGGGTGACGTTTCGGGTCGAGACCCTTCTTCGGACTGATGTCAGGGGAGTGGGCGGGACAAAGATAGAATGTAGTCGGAGACAGTAAGACTGGTGGGAGAACTGGGAAGGGGGAGGGCATGGTGAGAGAGGGAAAGCAAGGGCTATTTGAAGTTAGTGAAGTCAATGTTCATACCACTGGGGTGTAAGCTACCCAAGCAAACTAAGAGGTGCTGTTCCTCCAATTTGCGCTGAGCCTCACTTTGACAATGGAGGAGGCCCAGGACAGAAAGTTCAGATTAGGAATGGGAGGGGGAGTTAAAGTGCTGAGCAACTGGGAGATCAGGTAGGTTAAGGCGGACTGAGCGGAGGTGTTCAGCGAAATGATCGCTGAGCCTGATCTTGGTCTCGTCGATGTACAGAAGTTGACACCTGGAACAGCAGATACAGTAGATGCAGCCAACCTCATCAGTCTGAAGAAGGGTCTCGACCCGAATCGTCACCCATTCCTTCTCTCCAGCACTGCCTGTCCCGCTGAGTTACTCCAGCATTTTGTGCCTACCTTCGATTTAAACCAGTATCTGCAGTTCTTTCCTGCATACAGAGATAATTTACATTTACACCACGCCAATTAACCTGCAAACCTGTACGTCTTTGGAGTGTGGGAGGAAACTGAAGATCTTGGAGAAAAACCACGCAGGTCATGAGGAGAACGTACAAACTCTTTACAGACAAGCACCCGTAGTCAGGATCGAACCTGGGTCTCTGGCGCTGTAAGGCAGCAGCACTACTGCATAATCTCTGAGTAGAAATCTGTACGGATGCCACACGTGCATTTGTCTTCCATTTTAGGAAAGGAAATATGGGCCAAGTTCCTCTGAGCACTCAGTAAACGCTGGAAGAGCGCATGTTTGAATATCGTGCCAGGACAGGATGAGCCTTGGCAGTTTGCCTTAGGGTTGATTAACCCAGCAACATTCTTTATCTGTGAGCAATGATGGTGAATGTTCCCTTGAACAAGTGCTTGGCATCTGTGAAATTCTGCTTCAGCCTGGGGTCAATGCAGTCAGGTGGAATGTGATAATAATTGCAGGAAAAAAGCATAAAGGGACCCGTGTATTTTTCACAGCAGGGCATCTATCTTGTAGAGTTTATGGCTCGTACGTGATCAGCACTATGACTATTTGATGTGAACACTGCAGCATTTCTTCATCACAAACTAATGGGACCAAAAAACTGGAAACTAAGAACTGCAGATGCTGGATATTATGTACAAAAGGACGTAAAGTGCTGGTAACTCAGCAAAATCTATCCAAACACAAAATAAAAAGGTACTACATTTTATCACATACTTTATATTGTGAAAATTACCCCATTTTTGAGTTCAGAGAAGAAAAAATGTCCACTTAAATCGCACATTTCCTGACCTTGGAGTGTCCTTAAAGCTCTTTACAACCAAAGAGGTAATTTCTGAAGTGCAATCATTGTGGTAATGTGGTAACAAAGGCATCTAATTTGTACACGGCAAGATCAAACAAAGTGCAACATGATAAAGATGGGATCATCTGATTTGCTCATGTTTGTTGAAGGGTAAATATTAGCCTGGACTCCAGAGCTATTCTCCCCTGTTCTTCAATGCCGGTGGTTGTAAAATATGCCAAGGCATTGTGTCGACAGGTGGTCCTACTCACATCAGCAAGATATACAGTCTCCACACTCAGTGCTTCTATTTCTCAATACCAGATGGAAGAAATAACCAGGTTACTGAGGTTGAGAAAATTTGCTTATCTTTGTAAACCTTTAATCAACTGGGATAGATAATTAAAAATGCTGAATTAAACAACTCAGTCCCCTCTGTCCACCATCTCCAAGGATTCATTCCATGAAGCTTCACAGGGAAGGACTCAATTGGAGTAGTTGAACGAGGGGGTTGGAAACAATCCCTTTGGCCCAACTTGCGCATGTAACAGGTGGATCCACATGAGGAGAGATTGAAGTCAGATAGGAGAGGGAAGGAAGGAAATAGCAAGGAGCTGGGTGGTGGTAAGTGGACCCAACAAAAGGCTGCAGGTTATGGAGTCTTACCAGTGGTAGGTGAAGCAGGTAAGGTGGGCAATGGGAACAGTGAGGGAGGGGCCCAGTGGGAAGTGGGTGTGGTTGATGGATGAGGAAATAATTGGAGGAAACATAGAAACATAGAAAATAGTCGCATTAGTGGGCAATTCGGCCCATCAATATGATCATGGCTGATCATCCAGAATCAGTACCCCATTCCTCCTTTCTCCCTTGATTCCATTATCCCCAAGAGCTATATCCAACTCTCTCTTGAATACATTCAGTGAATTGGCCTCCACTGCCTTCTGTAGCAGATAATTCCACAGATTTACAACTCTCTGGGTGAAAAAGTTTTTCCTCATCTCAGTCCTAAATGGCCTACCCCTTATTCTTAAACTGGGACCCCTGGTTCTGGATTCCCCCAACATCGGGATTTTTTTCCTGCATCTAGCCTGTCCAATCCCTTAAGAATTTTATATGTTTCTACAAGATCCTCTCTCATCCTTGTAAATTCCAGTGAATTTCCAGGAGGGGAAAAAACCTGAGGAATGAGGGAGAGGATGATTGGGAAGAAGGGTGTGTGTGTGGAGGGCCTGGGTGGATAAGAAGGAGAAAGAAAGGGACAGAGGGGAGTGGGTTATCTGAAATTGAAGAATTCAATGTTCATGTTGACAGACTGTGGACTACCCAGGTGGAATATGAGGTGCAGTTCCTCTAGTTTGCAGTTGGCCTCCCTCTGGTACTGGAGGATATCAAGAATGGACAGGTGGGTTTGGGAATGGGAAGGGGATTAAAATAATTTGCAACTGGAAACTCAGGATGGCCGTTGCAGAATGAGTGCAGGTGCTTAGCGGAGCAATCACCTAGTCCCTGATAGATATCACCGATGCAGAGAAGGCCACATTGAGAGCACCTAACACAATCGACATGATTAGTGGAGGAGCATGTGATTCTATGCCTCACCTGGAAGGGCTGAAATGGTTCAATCTGTTTACTGAATTTTGAAAAGGACAGGATGCTTGTCTGTCTGATTTGCTGGTTCCTTGACTGTTCAATGACTTATTCCTAATGGGAGTTTATGCCTTGCAAATCTCAGCCTTTAAGTCTGCCTGAGTGCTCCGTGATAAATGTCACTGCATGCTCAAATGTATTTGTGCTGAGCATTTTTAGCCCACCAGGAACTTCTAGTTCATTCCCCGGGGAGCAGCGTGTGCTGTGGGAGTGTCCCAGGGAGCCGTGCGCTCTGCGGGAATGGCCCGGGGAGCCGCTCGCGCAGTGGGAGTGTCCCGGGTGAGCCTCGAGCGCAGTGGGAGTGGCCCGGGGAGACGCGCGCTGCTGGAGTGTCCCAGGGAGCCACGCACTCTGCGGGAATGGCCCGGGGAGACACGCGCGCGGCGGGAGTGTCCTGGGGAGCCATGTGCTGCGGGAGTGTCCAGGGGAGCCGCTCGCTCGGCGGGAGTGTCCTGGGGAGCCGTGTGCGATGCGGGAGTGTCCCGGGGAGCCACGCGCACAGCAGGTGTGTCCCGGGGAGCCGTGCGCTCGGCAGGAGTGTCCTGGGGAGCCGCACACATGGCGGGAGTGTCTCGGGTAGCCCCGAGCGCAGTGGGTGTGTCCTGGGGAGTCGTGTGGGCCGATCCACCTGCCGAACAACCAGGCCGCCGCCGACCAGAACAACGAACGAAGACCAGAACGCGCACCAGAAGACCCGACTCGCCCCACAGGCTTTCCAGTGGACTGTGAAGAAGCCAGGCGGTGAGGCATGTCTGGGCCGAAGGAGCCTCAGCGGTGGTGGCGACGGGAACCTCAATGGCGGTGGCAATGGGAGTCTTGGCGGCAGCAGTGGGTACCTTGACAGCAGCGGGAGACTCAACGGCGGTGGGAGCCTCGGCAGCAACATGGGCCTCGACGGCAATGAGAGCCTTGGTGGCGGTGGGGCCTCGCAGTCGATGAGTGTGAGTGGGGAGGGAAAGTCAATGGGGGACCCTATGTGGGGGGAACCGCCGTGAAGAACAATGGGGTCCCAGCGTGGGCGGACCGCCGTGAAGAACAATGGGGACCCGGCGTGGGCGGACCGCCGTGAGGGATGGTGGGAGAACAATGGGGGATCCGGTGTGGGGGAGGGGGGACACTCTAGTTTAGAATCCTCTGCCGAGGGTTTAAGTCTGTGTTTTGTTTGTTTGTTCATTTGTTCTGGTGAAGGCGCTGTACACACGGCAGCCAGCCAACAGCCGCTTGTCTTTTTCTTTTTTTCACTTTTAATTTCATGTGTTGTGACTATCGGTAGACCAATTTCCCTCCGGGGATGAATCAAGTTTTATCGTATTATATCGTATCGTATAGATAATTTTACTTGGATTGCTTTTATCGATTGCTTTATGTAGGGAGGGGAGGCAGATTCCCCATTCATTCTCCTGGGGATTCTATAAGGAAGAATCAGGAGATTATCCAAATTATATTCTTCCTCGCAATATGCATGATTTACATATCAATGATTGTAACATTTTTCTGTTCTCTGTTAAACTATTTGGGGATACCCTTTTCAGTAAACATCTGTTAATCGGGGATCTTGTTGCAGCCAATTGATAAATTAACTGGCTATAGGAAATTGTCTGTTGGTTAATCAATTTGCTATACCATTGTTGTGCTGTGTCTGAGGCATAATTTTCCAGAATTAAACTGGATAAATAGATATCCGCTGTAGTTTGCTCTGATCTTACATCGGAGAGTTACCTGTTTACATAACCAAAGAAACAGATGCTACAGACAAGCACACAACATTGCAAACAGATGCCACAGGCACACCTTCACAAAGGAGCTGCGTAGAAACAGATGTCACGGACATCCAAAGACACACTAGGCAATCACCACGTTCTCCAGACCACCAAGCACAGATACAAGATCTAGAGATGTGTCTCACATACAAATAAAGTGAGAGAGTGAGAAGGTGAGAGAGTGAGACATTCTCGGCTCAGCATCTTCAGAAGTGGACATTTCTAATAAAAATAACAAACCAGAATTTTTTGAAAATGTTCGTAAAACCTGCTGAGGAAATGTTTACCCAAAACAACATCTGCTTCTTGTAGGCTTCTGGAGAACTTGGGTGGTTCCAAACTCAGTTTTCTTCTGACACTTTAATTGAGCAACATGATTAAAGAAGAGTTTATAACAATACGTTTCACATTTCTGAAGGAATAGTTCCCCTCTAATAAGCTAGCTCCCAATGATCTAACAACTGTAATCATAAAGAGGATGGGTAATTAAATAGAGAATGTATAAGCTTGTATTTTGTTCTTTCTACCATAAGCTGTTGTCAACAGAGGTGTTTAATCAAAAGATTAATTGTTGTTCCCTATTCATGTTAAAGTCCCTGAACTTTGCATCTGCAATCAAAGTACAATTGCTCTTTCCCATCGAACAACTTTAAAGAATAGAAAAAGCAGTAATTCTATTACATTCATAATCACCAGATAACCGAATTTCATAAAATATCTTGCAATTTCTCCTTTCATATTGTTTTAATGTAAAACAAAAACAATTTTGTGTGCAATTTAATGAGTGCAATGCATCTTCTATGAATATTTTAAACCCTGTAAGACACTGATACTTCAAATGGGTTGTGCTAAACAACATGCCTTTCAACATAAAGCATTTACTTTGCTACTCCCGTTGTAAAATCTAATCCAAGTATGTAATTAACATCCAGTGTGGACTTCGCAAAGGAAAACAGGTCTGAAGGGCAGCGACATGCCTGCAGCTATGCTTATTGGAATCAGTTGGAGACTGAGTTGCTGGAGAGCTCACTTCATTCCTTGAGGCAGAAGACAGCAAAATGAAGCAACAAATTTGGGTCAGTGTTGATGGCTGGGTAGCCTTCATGTACTGCTCGTCAGTGTTGCTTTAGTGGAGGCTCTGCAGGGATGCCCAGGAATAGGAGAGGCCAAAAACAAGACAAAGGTGCAATAGAAAGCTGAAGGGAAAAGACCAGAAAGGGTTTGGTCCAAATCAGAAAGCCATTGTCCAACACATCCAGCCACCAGTTTTCTGAAGCAGTGATACCTGAAATGTTATATTCTGCTCCTTAGTTTTTTTAGTTTAGTTTAGAGATACAGCATGGAAACAGGCCCTTCGGCCTGCCGAGTCCAAGCTGACCATCGATCACCCATTCATACTAGTTCTATGTTATCCCACTTTCTCATCCACTCTCCTACTCATAAGGGATGATTTACAGAGCCCAATTACCCTACAAACCTGCACGTCTTTGAGATGCGGGAGGAAACCAGAGTACTCGGAGTAAACCCACGCAGTCACAGGGAGAACATGCAAACTCCAAACGGATAGCACCCGAGGTCAGGATTGAACCCGTGTTTCTGAAGCTGAGATAGCAGCTCTATTAGTTGCTCCACTGGTCGACCCTCTGCTTCTGCCTCACAAAATTTCCTGGATTACAGGTAACGGTTGCTCTGAAACTCTTGTCTGGGTTGTAGTGGCTGATACATCCAACATTAGATTTTAGCTAACTGGTGTTTACAAGTTTGTTGAAAATTCTCTTTTTCAAGTAACAGTTAATTAATTTTTTCCTCTTAAAGTAGAGAGGGCAGCAGACACTATTTGCCAGGATTATGGGCTCCCCAGAGATCCAGGAAGTTATAGGTTGTATTCATGGTGTATCACATACTACCCTTGAATCTAAAGTTCTTAATGTACAAAGAGGCGTACCTAACTATCAAGGTACTAAGAGATCATAGAGGAAAATTCTCATGTTAATGCAATGCACCAAAGATATGCACAGGATTTCATTCTGAGGGTAGACACAAAATGCTGGAGTAATTCATCTGGTCAGGCAGCATATCTGAAGCACATGGATAGGTGAGATTTTGAGTTGAGACCCTTCTTCATTCTGAAGAAGTGTCCCGAGCTGAAACATCACCTATCCATATTCTCCAGAGATGATGCCTGACCAACTGAGTTACTCCAGCACTTTGTGTTTTTCCTTGGTAAACCAGCATCGGCAGTTCCTTATAGAAGCAAAGAACTGCAGATACTGGTTTATACCAAAGATAGACATAAAGTGCTGGAGTAACTCAGTAGTCAGGCAACATCATGTTCCAGCACTTTATGTGTATCTGCAGTTCCTTGTTTCTTCATTCTGAGTGTGCCTATTGTGCATGACGTAGTTCACTCACTGTGCTTCATGAATGGATAACTCTTGGGGGTGGCAAGGTATCTCCATCATCCTTGCCTTTGAACTGCTATCTGACCTTTTATCGTTTTAAAGAAAGCAAAGCATAAAACTGCATGCACAAAACCACTGGATGCTGAGAGGAGAGTCCACTTCTGCACTTTAAGGTGGGATTCCATGTGTGAACCACTCTGGAAGCCACCACAGTAAATCCACCATTTCACAGCTGTCTGCCTTCTTGCAGCAGTGCGCCATGAAGATGTTTTTGCGGTTGTGCAGGGCTGGTCCCTTGATGGGCCGGACTGAGTGTCAGAGTCACTGGTGAGAGGAACTTTGTTAGTAGAGGAAGGAATATTTCCCTTTCATCCTGTAGATTGGTTCCACTGAAATAGGAAGTTATCTGGGGGTAAAGCGCAATATTGCAGTGAGGAAGATTCAGAGAAATGTTAGAGCCTTGCTTTGCCCTCGTCTGCACTGGGATTGGGTTACTGGAGGATTCATTCCTTACAATCACACCTTGTAGGTCATCATGATAAGGGGGTCAGCACCACACAGATAGAAACAGGCCCTTCGGCCCAACTCATCTGATATAACCAATAAACATCCAATTAGTCCAGTTACCAGCATCTGGTCTAATGTATGTCTTGGCAAATCATGTGATCGTGTCAATGCGTTTCAGATTGCAACTACCCACTGAATGAAAAAATCATCCGATTCCCTTTGGAAGTTTCGTTATCATCTCAGGTCAAGTATTTATTGCCATGCGCATTACTACGGTGAGGGACAGGTACAATAAAATTCTTGCTTTCAGCTTAGGGTGGAACGGTGGCGCAACAGTAGAGTTGCTGTTTTACAGCGCCAGAGACCCAGGTTTAATACTGACTATGGGTGCTGTTGTATGGAGTTTGTACGTTCTCCCCATGACTGCGCGGTTTCCTCCCACGCTCCAAAGACGAACAGGTTTGTAGTTAAATTGGGTTCAGTAGACATTGTAAATTGTCCCTCGTGTGTAGGATAATGCTGGTGAATGGGGATTGCTGGTTGGCGCAGACTCGGTGGGTCAAAGGGCCTGTTTTCATATTGGATTACTAAACTAAACTAAAAAACAGCATCTCCCCTATGGAATGGAAACAAATATATGCACACACGTAAATTTGAGAAGTGCTCTCCACAATCGCTTTCAGTTGGCAGAGTTGGAAGTTTTTGTAATTTGAGAAAGACCAGGTGCAGCAGTTGATGTTTCTCTCTGCTTTTCTCATGAAATGTTTGTGCGGCTAAGATCAAGTTCCATTGTGTCTCTTGACGGATGGAATGAACACAGTCATTTGGACATCATCTCTTCACCCACTGCAGGAGTCAGCTGAGGAGCCTGTTAACAATTTACCCGAGGCGTAGCCCAAGTTACTGTAAATAGCCTCATCTCCCTTCTTAAAGATGACAATGAAGATGTCAATGAAGGGGTTGGACACGTTAGAGGCAAGAAACATGTTCCCAATGTTGGGGGAGTCCAGAACAAGGGGCCACAGTTTAAGAATAAGGGGTAGGCCATTTAGAACTGAGATGAGGAAAAACTTTTCAGTCAGAGAGTAGTGAATCTGTGGAATTCTCTGCCTCAGAAGGCAGTGGAGGCCAATTCTCTGAATGCATTCAAGAGAGAGCTGGATAGAGCTCTTAAGGATAGCGGAGTCAGGGGGTATGGGGAGAACGGGGTACTGATTGAGAATGATCAGCCATGATCACATTGAATGGCGGTGCTGGCTCGAAGGGCCGAATGGTCTCCTCCTGCACCTATTGTCTATTGTCTATTGTAAGATGATTATCAGACAAGGGAAATGTGGCTGTCAGAAATTCGTTTCTGCAGATTTGTAGAACTTGCTGATTTTCAGTTGGCATTTGGCCTTTTATCAACCTGAAGTAGAGCCAAGGACATTTACATGAAGGACATAGTCTCAGAAGGGATTTTCTCCAGAGATGCTGCCTGTCCCGTTGAGTTACTCCAGCTTTTTGTGGCTATCTTCAGTTTAAACCAGCATCTGCAGTTCCTTCCTACAATACCGACCAAGCCTCCGAAGGACCAATTCTCTGAAGTGCTCCTTTGGACGGTACTGAATGCCTTGCTGTTCTTGAAACACTCTCTTCCTTTCCTTGTTCTCAGGGTTGAGATCAGATTAGTTATTTTTTCATACACAGCAGGGTTCAACAAAATTCCTTGGTCACACAAAGCTCACAGAGTAAACAGTATACATGCAGTTATGATAAATAAAATAATTAAAAAGTCTAAAACAGCAGACTAAAGTAGCGCAAAGAAAATATTAAAGTACAATAACGGTATAACCAAATGAGGTAGATTTAGGAGTAAACATAGAAACATAAAAAATAGCTTCAGGAGTAGGCCATTCAGCCCTTCGAGCAAGCACGCCATTCAATATGATCATCCAAAATTAGTACCCAGTTCCTGCTTTCTCCACATATCCCTTGACTCCATTTGCCCTAAGAGCTATATCGAACACTCTCTCTCTTACTTGAGTATGAGTAAGTAGCAGTACTTTCAAGAAAAGGGCGTGAAAGATTGGTAAAAGAGTCTGAGAGCATGGGGAAACCTGTTTTAAGTCAGGAGATCCGATCAGAAGTAGAAGAGAGAAAGGGGGGTGGCCAGGGTGCCAGACATCCATGACGATACTTCAAACTTTCCTGATGCAATGCACCGTGAAGATGGGCGTGAAAAAGAACATTGAGTCCTTAGGTGTTTGTATCTTGGCAACGCTGAAGAATTCACTCATATTGTACTTCGCAGTTAGTTGCTGCATATTTTCCACACATCATCTGCTCTTTAAGCCAAGAAGTTTTTTTTAATTGAACCTTGAGTTTCAGGTGCCCGTAAAGCTGTGTTTTTCCTTTGAAGCAAGATGAAGGTTTCTCAGGCAAAAGCAAGAGGAAGGCATGTTGACCAGTGGCCAATTCATGAAATTAAACAAATTAACTTGTGGACTGACATAATTCCATTCAGCATTTGACTAATGTGCACAGGACATTAGCCGTGAACTTCTAAGCATGTGGCAGGACATTTTACAATTCTCATTAATGAGTCCCATGTTCTCAGCTCATGATAAGCAACAGGGCTAAGTCACTGTGTACTAACTTTCTTGACGGTATTTATTCACAAAATGCTGGAGTAACTCAGCAGGTCAGGCAGCATCTCAGGAGAGAAGGAATGGGTGACGTTTCGGGTCGAGACCCTTCTTCAGACTGTCAACTTTCTTGACAACCAGTACCAGTTGTATAGGGCACTGGCTTATAGAAATTTAGTGCCTCTTGAAGGAATGATCTTACACACCTCACCTCCCTAAACCTTTCCATGTCTCAACCATAAACAAATAAATGGGAAAAAGTTGTCAATGATTATCCAACTAAATTTCACTGATCTTTCTCTATCCCTTTGCTAAACCTGAACTGTTCCACTGCTTGCAAATAACAAGAACTGCAGATTTTGGAAATCTAAAACAAAAATAGAAATTGTAGCGCAGCAGTAGAGTTGCTGCCTTACAGCGCCAGAGACCCAGGTTCTATCCTGACTATGGGTGGTGGCTGTACAGAGTTTTACCTTCTCCTCATGACCTGTGTGGGTTTTCTCTGGGCGCTTCGGTTTCCTCCCACACTCCAAAGACGTGCAGGTTTATAGGTTAATTGGCTTGGTAAATTTGTAAATTGTCCCTAGTGTGTAGGATAGTGTTAATGTGTGGGGATTGCTGGTCGACGCAGACTTGGAGGGCTGACGGGCCTGTTTCCACGCTGCATCTCTAAACTAAACTAAACTAAAAATCAGGCTAAATCTATGGGAGGAGAAAGAGAGTTAATGTTTCAGGAGCCATTTTATTCTGATCTGTTGAATATTTGCAGTATTTTCTCTTTCTGTAACATGCTTAGCCAACATCCTGAAAGTCATGAACAGAAATTGCATCCAATGAGTTAATGTAAGTTTGAAGACATCAAACTCCACCATCCCTATTCCATCCCATCTCTCTGCAGCAATCTAAGCCTTAACCACACCATTCCCAACCCTGAGATAAAATTCCAATCTCATACCAGAGCTATCAATTAATATTTCTTCCCCTGAAAAATCTTCACAAAACTCTGCTACCACGGCATTTCTGCTGCTGAATGCTCATCGCTGCTTTTGCTACCTTCAAGCCTGGACTGATTTAATCTCTTAGTCATTCGACAAGTACAAACTATTTATTTTGGAAAGATTTGCAAGTAATCGTCACTGCATGTAGTTGCAGTGGGACTAATGTGCTGAAATATAAATATCTAGTTTTTGGGCGGCACGGCGGTAGAGTTGCTGCCTTACAGCGCCAGCGACCAGGGTTTGATCCTGACTATGGGTGCTGTCTGTACAGAGTTTGTATGTTCTCCCGTGACTTGCGTGGGTTTTCTCCGGGAGCTCCATTTCTGTCCCACACTCCAAAGATGTACACGTTTTAAGCTAAGTGCCTTGGTAAAATTGTAAATTGTCCCTAGTGTGCGTAGGATATTGTTAGTGTGCGGGGATCGCTAATTGCCGTGAACGCAGGTTGAAAGCCCTGTTTCTGCACTGTATCTCTAAACGAAACTTTTCAAACTAACTATTGCTTAGCTGTGAATGTTTTAATTACATGTATACTTCTCCATAAATGGTGTTTAAAATGTGACATTACTAATGCAACTGCTGATAAGGTGCATATATCAGAACTTTCAGAGTGACGTCACAGTGTGGCTTGACACTAGAACTCTGAACTGAAATTGTATCTGTTGTTGACCCCTTAGTTAGGTTAATGGCTTGCAAGCCATCATGAAGCAAAATATATTTTTATTTCCTTATATTCCTTTATGATATAGAAGGAAGCCATTCAGCCCATCGGGTTGATGTTGTCCTTCAAGGCAATTCCACAAGTCCCAGTTATTTCCTAGCAACATATCCTCTCTTACATTAATTCCCATTAATTTCCCAAACCTCCCCTTTGCTACAGGTAATTTAGATTGGCCAGTTCACATACCAAATCACATGCCTTTGGGATATGGGAGGAAACCAGATTCACTGGGGAAACCCACAGATTCAAAGGGAGAACAGACAAACTCCATACAGCCAACACAGGAGAATAAAAAAAACCAGAATCAGGAGGATGCAGCGATGAGGCAGATGGACTGTAACACCAGTTGCAAACCAATCCACAAGTAAAATTCAGATTCAGATGAGTTTATTGTCTTATACATCAGTACATTGAATTTCCTTGTTAGTATGAAGCTCATAGAGTACACAGTATACATGATAATGAGAGATAAAACAGCAAATACAAATGAATGCAAAATAACAGAATGGTGCAAAAATTGTAGTGCAATCTGTAATGCAAAAATGACAAAAGTGCAACAACAGAATAACTGAATAAAGTAGAGTTAAGAGTAAGACTACATGGCAGCACCTCCGTGAAGGATGTGTGGAAGAGGTAATTGGTTCAGTATTCTGAAAGCAGTGAGGAAGAAGCTGTTATTAAGTCTGGAGACCCAAGCTTTCAGGCACTTATATCTTCTCCCAGATTAAAAAAAAAGAATCTTGGTTAATCTGGCCAATCTTGGTTAATCATCCAGCGTTGCTGAAGCGATGTACCGTGAAGATGGACTGAATGGAAAGAAGTGACAAGCCTCTGATGGACTAGGCAGTGTTCACCATCCTCTGCAGGTTCAGGCGGTCAAGGGTAGAACTGTTGCCATGCCAGGCTGAGATGCCACAGCACTGTAAAGATGAAATAGTTTCAAAGTTTCTGCACTCCTGGAGTTTGGTTTGGAAACTGGTTTAAATCTCAGACCATATGATATGCCAGAATCTGTCAACATGTATCAAGGTTCTGAGCTTACCTTTCGTGGTTGAGTAATTTTACTGTCATTCGCTCAGATTTACTGTCATTGAGATATCATTCCCAGGTTAATATTTCAGGTGCACCCCTTCTTTGGTGCAGATGGATCTGCTATAATACGATAGTATGCCCCAAAGGAGCCACACGTTACAGAAAGTTACCCTTTCAAAACAATTGTCAGTGAGGAAAAGAGAGTTGAAAGTGAGAACGTTTCAGACTTGCAATAGAAAAGTTATTTTTTCGACATGATTTTCAACAAAAAAAGTTTTTTGCAGCATGGTATAACAGTTCTACCCTTGTCTGCCTGAACCTGCATGTTTATTTTGTTACTGGAAGCTAAAAGAAGTAAAGTCTGCATGTTACATTGTTTAGCAGAATATCAATGCATGCGGAAAATAAATAAAATACAATTAATTTTTTTAAATAGTACAAACAAAATAAGAGTAAGACAAATAAAAAAGACTCACATGAAAGAGATATTACACATGGAATAGCTTATGATGTGGGAGATAACAGATGGTTGAATAGTTTGTGATATGAGCAAAAGACAGCAGGAAGGAGCCTCAAGTTATAAAAGGATAATGAACTACAAACAGCTGTCGGGGTTATAACTTGAAATACTCCCACAGAAAATACCGCAGGCAGCTTGATGCTGGAGTAACTCAGCGGGTCAGGCAACATCATGCTGCCTAACCCACTGAGTTACTCCGGCACTTTGTGCCTACATGAGTTGTATTACCCAACTTGAACTGAGACCTGCTGCAGACCACTCCTTTAAAATGTACTGTTGAAGAGCTGTTAAAACCTAGCTCGGCTATGCATGTCAACCAACTGGTATGCTTCAGAGCAACATGGACTTACTTTCTCAGCATTATTTTTTAATAAAACCGTTGCACGTACATTGAAGTGCATAAATATTATTGGCACAAGCACAATTCACAACCTAACGTGCCCCTGCTCAGATTTCAGCTGTGATACACAATCATTAAAATAACATTCCACCCTAGGACAAATAAACACTTGATTTTCATATGCACAGTGCTTGCAAGAGCAGCACCCATGATCAAATATCTATGCAAAAATGGGATATATATTCATGGGGAGCAGAGGATTACCAGACATCTTTCCTGTATTCTAAGCATGTGGAGTCAGATATTATGGGCTCAGCTTCATAAAAGGTCATTTGATTAGCATCGCTCTTAAGGAAAAAACACATATTGCATAATCATGGAGTATAGAAGCTCCCTTTGTACCAGTTGCAGGATTTAACATAATACATTGCAATATGGAGCAAGCAGGAACACCAGGAATTCTTGCATTTGCTTCTCCTGACTATCAGAGTACCTAACATGAGAGCTTGAGGTGTAGGGAGAGGTTAGGCAGGGTATGGCTTTCTTTGGACTACAGGAGAATGAGGGATGATCTTATCGAGGCGTAGAAGATCATGAAAGGAATAGATAGGGTAAATGCACAGTCTTTTATGCAGAGTATGGGAATAAAGAACCTGTGGACATAGGTTTAAGGTGAGAGGGGAAAGATTTAATAGGAACCTGATGGGCAACCTTTTCACACAGATGGTGATGGGTATGTGGAACAAGCTGCCAGAGGAGGTAGTTGAGGCTGTACCATAGCAACATTTAAAATATATTTGGACAGGTACAGGGATAGGAAAGCTTTAGAGGGATATGTGCCAAATGCAGGCAGGTGGACCAGTGTAGATGGGACATCTTGATCAACATGGGCAAGTTGACCAGAAGGGCCTGTTTCTGTGCTGTATGACTCTATGACATAGTTATGGTGTGTCACTGAACTTTTGGTCCTGGAGTAATATTTGTAGAAAACAAGAAGTTGCAAGCATCCAAAAGAATTGAGATAGCAAATTTTAATCAACCAAATACCACCCATCATGTCAATCCTGCCACAGAACTGTGCGCATTCTAATCTAGAACCCAACACACATGGCCAGTGTCTACCTTCATAATACCATCTCTTCCTTGTTAATATGCCTTTTCTAACCAATCCTCAACATTGGCAATGCAGCCAGTTTAGTTTAGTTTAGTTTAGTTTAGTTTAGTTTAGTTTAGTTTAGTTTAGTTTAGTTTAGTTTAGTTTAGTTCAGTTTAGTTTAGAGATACAGCGCAGAAACAGATCTTTTGGCCCACCGAGTCCGGGCCGATCACCGATCCCCGCACATTAACACTATCCTACACAGGCTAGGGACAATTTTACACTTATACCAAGTATACAAACCCAAGCCAATTAACCTACAAACCTGTACGTCTTTGGAGTGTGGGAGGAAACCAAAGATCTCGGAGAAAACCCACGCGGACACGGGCAGAACGTACAAACTCCGTACAGAAAGCACCCATAGTTGGGATTGAATCCGTGTCTACGGTGCTGTAAGCGCTGTAAGGCAGCAACTCTACCGCTGTGCCACCGTGCCGCCCTGTTGAAGAGTGGTTGCAGGTTTCAGGTGCCCTAAGGAACAAGCACATCTTCATGCTGACACAGAAAACTCTGCTTCATTGGCCCTTTAGTAATGATTTCAACATAGCTCAAGGAGAGTTTTATAAACCAACTGCGCGGCACTAAAAATCAGTTTAACAAAGAAGCACATTGTAAGTAAATTTGCACAGTGAATCATGTGATATAAAATCTCATGTTCTGATGTGTATCAGTTCTTTGATACTTACTTTTAAAAGAATGCCCTGAAGTCAATTTGTAAAACAACATACATACAGTTCTTTCCATGCTCAATAAAGACTTTACTTCTTTGGGATATATTACTGAAGGAATAGCATGGTCTACATACTCTGGTGAAAACCTTCCTTTAAGCATCAGCCTTGGTTAAGTGGTCCTGTCTTTTTTGAGTCAGAAGATCATGGCTTGTGAAGAAGACAGCAACTGCTAAAGTATTGTAGAGACAGTTCTCGGAGCCTGAGGGGATCTAATAAACAATGTACTTACTTGGAGCAAAGTCTAGGACCAGTCCTCTGAACAATGGTTGCTCAGATCAGGAGCCAGAACCTGATGGCGTGACAAGAACATTTGAGATCAGTGACAACTAGGTACCAGGTTCAGTAATCATTTGCTAGTAGGGCAGGGTCTCAACCGAGTCTGGCCCATAACATCAGCAGAATAGCAAATATCATCATTACAATACTTACTTTCATTTGTATGATTTATGCTTAATTGTCCGCTGTTTCAAGTGTCAACTTTTCTACATCGGTGAGACCAAGTGCAGACTCAGCAATCGTTTCACTGAACACTTCCGCTCAGTCCGTCTTAACCTACTTGATCTCCCGGTGGCTCAGCACTTCAACTCGCCCTCCCATTCCCAATCTGACCTTTCTGTTCTGGGCCTCCTCCATTGTCAGTGTGAGGCCCAGCGCAAATTGGAGGAAAAGCACCTCATATTTCGCTTGGGTAGTTTACACCCCAGCAGTATGAACATTGACTTCTCGAACTTCAGATAGTCCCTGCTTTCCCTCTCTATTCCCTCCCCCTTCCCAGTTCTCCCACTAGTCTTCCTATCTCTGACTACATTCTATCTTTGTCCCGCCCTCTCCCCTGACATCAGTATGAAGAAGGGTCTCGACTGAAACATCACCCATTCCTTCTCTCCCGAGATGCTGCCCGACCCGCTGAACTACTCCAGCATTTTGTGTCTACCTTGTAAGCCAATTTTGCTGGACTAGATTTAGCCTTATTGTTCTGTCAGCTGAATACAAGCACAGTTCTGAGATGGTTGGTGCTGCAGGGGGTAGAATGCTTAATGATCGGGATCCAGTTACACTAGGATCAAACCTGTAGTTTGTATTGTACCATATGTACTGCACATTCCACAACCTTAAAAGCAAAAACCCTCCTAATTTATCGGACTTCTTTAAAGTACAGGATTTTGACACTTTTACAACGTAATTTTGATGACATGGTTCAATATAATATTGACCATTTTGATTCCTGTTTGCTGCATTTAGACACTGTGAACATTGCTGCTTTCTGTCAAAATTTCCAGAGATTTTATATCCTGAGACTATGAAACCGTTCATGCCTTATCTATTCTGTAAGTATTTTCTCTTTGCACTTTATCATTTTCTAAATTTCATTTGTTGTTCAATTTTATCCAAATTGCCACATTTAACAGATAGGTAATGTGCATAGATGACTGGCTAATATGAAGTCTATGCAGAGCAAGTTAGATAAATGCAAAGTCAGACTATCCTGCTTTAGAGAACTGAGAGACTGCTGCACACTTTGTTTCACAGAGACATGGCTCACCCCAAATATTCCTGAACTGTGCCATCCAACCCAAGGGCTTCTCCCTTCATCAGATGGACCGTACGGCATCTTTGGGCAAGGTTAGAGATGGAGGGGTCTGCTTTCTAATCAATATCTCGTAGCGCTCAGATGTGGCCATCCTGGTGAGTTCATGCTTCTGGTGAGCCTTTACTTCCTTAGAAGGCTCAGGAAGTTCAGCATGTCCCCTACAACCCGCACCAACTTCTATCGATGTGCCGTCTAAAGCATTTTTCACCAGTTTGTATCACAGCTTGTTTGGAAACAGCTCCAACCAAGACCACAAGAAATTGCAGAGTGCTGTAGACATAGCTTAGATCATCTTGCAAACCAACCTCCCATCCTTTGACTCCACCTACACATCACACTGCCTCGGCAAGGCCACTAGCATTATCATGGTAGTGTGTCACCCCACTCACTCCATCTTCTCCGGTAAGAATGACAAAAGTTTGAAAGTACATATCTCCAGATTTAGAGAAAGTTTGTTCTCAGCTGTTATCAGGCAACTGAACAATCCTCTCACCAATTAGACTGCAGTCCTGACTTCCCATCTATTCGTTGGAGACCTGTGAACTATCTTTAATCGGGCTTTATCTTCCACTAAACGTTGTACCCTTTATCCTTTATCTGTACATTGTAAAAGGCTTGATTGAGATCATGTATAGTCTTTCCTTTTGACTGGATAGCACACGACAAAACCTTTTCACTGCACCTCGGTACATGTGACAATAATAAACTAAACTAAATTAAATTAAGAGTTCATTATATTGTATCTAGATTACACAACTGCAACTTTTGAGGCTGCAAATAAGCCAACATCAATAATGTCAGGAATAAAATTGGGTAACATCCATTTGATTTTCCGAGTGTTGAAATGTAATGAGAGGTAATAAACATGATTAATTCTCAGCAAAACGGAAAAATTTTGCCTGGTTAATAAAAAACATATTTTCCCCCAGGTTCTAAAGAGCTGAAGCAAATAGTGTAACAAAGTGTGGAGTCATGCCTTTTGGGAGGAGGAATAAAGGCATGGATTATTTTCTAAATGGGGAGAGAATCCAGAAATTGGAGGTGCAAAGGAACTTGGGAGTGCTGGTGCAGGATTCCCAAAAGGTTAATCTGCAATTCAAATCAATAGTAAAGAAAGCAAACTCAATGCTAGCATTTATTTTGAGAGGGCTTATATTAATAAAACAGGGATGTAATGTTGAGGCTCTATAAGGTGCTGGCAAGGCCGCATTTGGAATGTTGTGAGCAATTTTGGGCACTGTATCTGAGGAAGGATGTGCTGGCTCTGGAGAGGGTCCAGAGGAAGTTTACAAGAGAATGATCCCAGGAATTATGATAAGCATTTGATGGCACTGGGCATATATTCGCTGGGGTTTAGAAGAATGAGGGGGGACCTCATTGAAACTAGGTTAATTCCCGGAATGGCGGGTCTGTCATACTAGGTTAATTCCCGGAATGGCGGGACTGTCATATGTTGAAAGACTGGAGCGACCAGGCTTGTATACACTGGAATTTAGAAGGATGAGAGGGGATCTTATTGAAACGTTTAAGATTATTAAGGGGTTGGACACGTTAGAGGCAGGAAGCATGTTCCCAATGTTGGGGGAGTCCAGAACAAGGGGCCACAATTTAAGAATAAGGGGTAGGCCATTTAGAACGGAGATGAGGAAAAACTTTTTCAGTCAGAATTGTGAATCTGTGGAATTCTCTGCCTCAGAAGGCAACGGAGGCCAATTCTCTGAATGCATTCAAGAGAGAGCTAGATAGACCTCTTAAGGATAGCGGAGTCAGGGGGTATGGGGAGAAGGCAGGAATGGGGTACTGATTGAGAATGATCAGCCATGATCACATTGATGGCTTGAAGGGCCGAATGGCCTACTCCTGCACCTATTGTCTATTGCCTATTGTCTATTAAAATGAACAGAATAGTGAAAGGTAGACACAAAATGCTGGAATAACTCAGCGGGTCAGGCAGCATCTCAGGAGAGAAGGAATGGATGAGCCAAAACCAGCATCTGCAGTTTTTTTCGTACAGAATAATGAAAGGCTTGGATGGACTGAATGTGGAGAGGATGTTTCCACCAGTGGGAGAGTCTAGGACTAGAGGTCATAGCCTCAGAATTAAAAGACGTTTTTTTAAGAAGTAGATGAGGAAGAATTTCTTTTGTCAGGAGGTGGTGAATCTGTGCAATTCTTTGCCACAGAAGGCTGTGGAGGCAGTCAGTGATTATACTTAAGGCAGAGATAGGTAGATTCTTGATTAGTACAGGTTTCAGAGGTTATTGGGAGAATGCAGGAGAATGGGGTTAGGAGGGAGAGATAGATCAGCCATGATTGAATGGCGGAGTAGACTTGATGGGCCGAATGGGCTAATTCTACTCCTATCACTTATGATCTTATGATCTATTGTCAATATATAATCTGTCACAAAATCCTCTTTGATGAGCCACATATAAAATATTCAATGAAGGTAATCTGCCAGAGTAATGTTACAAATGTAACAAAATCTTTATTTGATTAATGCATTTCAAGCACTTCAAGAACCTCATTAAAGGTCAACATTTGGGACACATTTGAAATCTGTCCGAACAATAAACATAGTTCTCAGCATTTTGGTTAAATATTGAAGAAACAATTCAAGGATCTTTCCACTAAGATTCCACAAACATCCAGCTTCTAACGCTTTTATTTTTTCATTTTATCGATATACTGGAATTAAAATTCAAGGTGAATCTTTTAGACGCACCAAGGACAATTATAGCAACAATAACATTTCATTTATTTAGCAGATTTAGCATAGCAAAACACAGGAGGTTATCAAACGCTTTATGCAAATCATTGGCACTTCTGACCTTGTGTTTGTGTCAGTCCTGTCAAAAAGCTTTACAGCTCTAATTTTTATTCAGAAATTTAGCATACGTCTATTCAACAGCCAGCCTTTGCAATATTGAGTTATGAAAATCAAAAAAGATCCTGCATTCCTTTGAACCTGCAATTCCTTATGTTTTTTTTTTCATTTTCATGGGGTTTCATTCAATCTGCTAACAAGAATAACAAAAAGCAATATATTGGAGAGTATAAAATGTTAAAAAGAACTGAGATAGATCTTAAGGATATCAGTGCACCATTTCTAACAAGTTGCAGTCCACAGTTAAATATTTCATCATCCCATCTGGATTAGAACCAATGCATTTCCGAATCTTTGACCATCCCTCTGATTCTGTCCTTGTTATTTCTTCATTCTTTTTTAAGGAATTAATCACCACAGAACTAATCAAATAGTCACAATTTTTCTCTCTTGGCTGATGACTTAGCCTCCTGATGTCTCAAGTAAAATTCGACAAAGAGCCAGTCAATTCTCATACAAATTCAACATTCAAATATATGTACTTTCAGAGATGAATATTGGATACTCTGAAGGAACAGGACTCTGATCACTTTCCAATTCCTTAAGCAAGGTCAAATGCAGTCTTCCAACATTTGAGACCCAATTACAAGACTATTCTTTAATCAAGCTTTGATCTTTTTCACTCTGTGCAGCCCAGCTAAAATGGTTTTCTATGAAAAGCCATATACTTGCAAACTAGTTTAACCTTCGTTTCATATATCTAATGGTAAAATTCCCTTCATCAAAATAATTTCAGACAATCCTGGGTATTGCAAGTATTTTGGTAAACCACTCTGCTGCTCCTTTGTAGAGATGCTGCTGTACAGGAGCAACATATCGAAAGTCCATTGGCCGAGGAACTCAGATATGTCTCTTTCCAGAGTTATTCACATGGCTCAAGCAACAAAATCTGAAGGGAAAGTATATTCAGCGATTAGTGTTTGAGCTTTCTGACACCAGAGCCCAAAGATGTGCGTTCAATAAAGTATGAATTAAAATGCATTTTAGAGACACAAAGCCATCCTTCTTTTTGGGTGTTCTCTATAGTTTCAACTCTGAGAAAAATAGATGCCAAGTAAACTATCTCATATTTCATTCATGGGGATATGGGATCTACATGGCTTCCAGTTATAAATTTAATTTTCCCCTGTGGAGGAACTGCATCAGCCTAGGGAGACAGTGAGAGGAATTTAATAGTTGGATTGTCTTGCACTGGTACTCCTGCCACCGACTGCATTTGGTCAGGGGAATTGGCACTTTCTTGGTTTCATTGAGCCGAGAAATCGTTAAGGATTGGCAAACATCTGGCAATTAGAAACGTTGGATCAGAATGAAGACGTGCGGGTTTGTAGGTTAATTGGCTTTGGTAAAAGATTGGTGATCATCCCTCGTCCGAATGAAAGCGTGGCCAGAACCAGGGGCCACAGTTTCAGAATAAGGGGTCGGCCATTTAGAACTGAGATGAGGAAAAACTTTTTCACTCAGAGAGTTGTGAATCTGTGGAATGCTCTGCCTCAGAAGGCAGTGGAGGCCAATTCTCTGGATGCTTTCAAGAGAGAGTTAGATAGAGCTCTTAATGATAGCGGAGTCAGGGGGTATGGGGAGAAGGCAGGAACGGGATACTGATTGAGGATGATCAGCCATGATCACATTGAATGGCAGTGCTGGCTCGAAGGGCCGAATGGCCTCCTCCTGCACCTATTGTCTATATCTATATCGTCTATAAGAGAAGTACCCAAGGCTTGGGATTGGAACTAATACTGGTTATTAATTTAGATCAGTAACTGAATATTAATACACAATGACCCTGTTTGATGGATGGATGGATGGAAGGATGGATGGAAGGATGGATGGAAGGATGGATGGAAGGATGGAAGGATGAGCATGGAATTGTTGACCATCAATCACCTGATCACCCTAGTTCTATGTTATCCCACTTTCACATCCACTTCCTACACACCAGGGACAATATGCAGAGACACATGGGTTTGTAGGCGAATTAGTCTCTGCATATTGTCCCTGGTATGTTGGAAGTGGGTGTGAAAGTGGGATAACATAGAACTAGGGTGATCAGGTGATTGATGGTCAACATTTCCATGCTCATCCTTCCATCCTTCCATCCTTCCATCCATCCTTCCATCCATCCTTCCATCCATCCATCCATTCATCAAGCAGGGTCATTGTGTATTAATATTCAGTTACTGATCTAAATTAATAACCAGTATGTTCCAATCCCAAGCCTTGGGTACTTATAGACGATATAGATATAGACAATAGGTGCAGGAGGAGGCCATTCGGCCCTTCGAGCCAGCACTGCCATTCAATGTGATCATGGCTGATCATCCTCAATCAGTATCCCGTTCCTGCCTTCTCCCCATACCCCCTGACTCCGCTATCATTAAGAGCTCTATCTAACTCTCTCTTGAAAGCATCCAGAGAATTGGCCTCCACTGCCTTCTGAGGCAGAGCATTCCACAGATTCACAACTCTCTGAGTGAAAAAGTTTTTCCTCATCTCAGTTCTAAATGGCCGACCCCTTATTCTGAAACTGTGGCCCCTGGTTCTGGCCACGCTTTCATTTGGACGAGGGACGATCACCAATCTTTTACCAAAGTCAATTAATAGCTTTTGTGCATGTTATCCAGTCAAAGAAAAGACTATACATGAATACAATCAAGCTGTCTACAGTGCACAGATAAAGAATAAAGGGTACAAAACCTAGGGCACGATAAAGCCCAATAAAAGATAGTTCAAAGGTCTCCAGTGACGTAGATGGGAGATTAAGACTGCACTCTAGCCAGTGAGAGGACTGTTCAATTGCCTGATAACAGCTGGGAAGAAACTGTCCCTGAATCTGGAAGTATGCATTTTCAAACTTCTGTGCCACCTGCAAGATAGAAGAGGGGAGAAGAGGGAGTGACTGGGGTGAGACTGGTCTTGATTATGCTGGTGGCTTTGCTGGTGCAGCATGAAGTGCAAATGGAGTAAATGGAAGGGAGGTTGGTTTGCCTAATGATCTGGTCTACATTCACAACTCTGCAATATTTTGCGGTCTTGGATGGAGCTGTTCTGAAACCATGCTGTGATGCATCCCACTAAAATGCTTTCTGCTGCACAGTTTAAAGCAAATTAGAGTGCACTAAAAAATTATACCTTAAATATCAAGTCTAACTATAATCAGCAGTTAACAAGACAAATATTCAAACACTGAATGGAGACAAATGACACAAGATTAACAATTTGTAGAAAACCTCTTATAGTATGATTTGTACTGACCGATAGCTTGTTTATAGCTTTACAATAGTTCTTTCATTATTACATTCCCATTACTTGATTTAAATTTGGTAACAAATCAGTCCATCTCTGGATAGGTGACAATAGAATAAAAGTTAGACAAAAGTAATTTTGCAGTTGAGAAACTATTTAGTTTTTTAATGCAGAAGGTTTATGATGAAATGTAGAATGGGCTAAGATATTAAATTATCAAGTGCCAAAAAATCAGACTACAATAGACAGTGAATTAATGTTAACTGCAGGGAAGGAAAATGAGAATTTCTTCAACAACAGATAAACATCTCTAATCAATACAGAGCAGCAATCAACAAAGCCAATAGAATGTTAAACTAAACAGTAAGAACATCAGAATGTAAATCTAGAGAAGAAGCAATCAAACGTCAAGGTGCTGTAATCAGACTGCATATTATAAACTACATTTAGTTTTAGTCACTTAGAAATAAAACAAAGTCATTTAAATGTTGAAGGAAATGTAGACAATTGACACAAAGGTGATGATAGAGATGAGCTACCTGTATAAAAAATAAAGATAGCTTGCGCCAGTCAAGAATGAAGACAGTTGAGAAGTAAAGATCAAAATCATTACGTATAGGAAAATAAATCTGCTAAACTACTAAAACATGGCGGAGATGGACTTCTGGTATAAATTCATGGAATTGGTCATAACATTTCCTCCACCCTGACCCTCAACATTGGTGGCCCTCAGGACTACATGCTCATTCCCTTGCACAACTCCCTGTTCACCCATGATTATACGACTACGTGGCCAAGTACAATACAAACTCTATCGTTAAGTTTGCAGATGATACCACAGTTCCTGATCGGATCTACAGCAAAGATGAGATGAAGTGCAGGAAAGAGATAGAAAACCTTGTGTCATGACATGGTGACAAGGCTACACCTTAATGCCAGCTAAACAAAAGAGTTGGTTGTTGGTCTAAGGAAAAGATAGGTGAACCTGTCCTCATCACTTGAATTGCTGCAGAGTTGGTCAGAGCTACAAGTTCCTAGGCATTTACATCCTAGGAATGGATGTTCCTAGGATGATCCATTGACCCTTGACCCTTCATACTGATGTGGCAATTAAGAAAGTGCATCAACGCATTTACTTCCTTAGTCATCTGAGAAGATTCAGCATGTCCCAAAGGATTCTCCCAAACATCAACAGATGCCTTGGAGAAACTATTCTAATGGGATGCATCTCGTATGGCAACTGCTCTGTTTTTGACTGCCTGAACCTGCACAAAGTGACGGGCACAGCCCAATTCATCACAGGCTCATCACTTTCTTCCATACACTTCATCCTCACAATGTGGTCCTTCAAGAAGGCTGGAAATATCATCAAGGATGCCTCCCACCTTGGTCATTCTCTTTTCTCTCTTCTACCTTCTGGGAGAAGATACAGGAGCTTGAAAACTCGGACGTCCAGACTTAAGAACCTCTTCTTCCCCACTACCATCCCAATCCTAAATCACACACCTCTTTCATGCCCCATTCCTGGATGTGCTGCAACCTACCCTTGCTCTTAACTCTAACCCAATCAGTTATTCCATTAATATTCCTTTCACTATAATCTTCCACCTCTCTGCTGTCTTGCTGTATTTATCATTACTTTATGTGTACTCTTTACCCTGTGAGCTTCATGTGAGCAATTTCTCATTCCAGGTGTATATGACAATAAACTAATCTGAACCTGAATCTACTATTCCAAATTAGACAGTAAAGCAGTGAATTATAATGATCAAAAAATAACTATGATATAAATCAGGAAATTATTTATATAATGCAAAATGTGCAACTTAGTTCAAGGTGAGGTTGTGAATGGAAAAAAAAAAGGTCCTTGGAACTATTTCAGACACAAATTGGATCCTTCTACATTGATGAATTATGATGGGGCCCATTGGGGTTCATAATGGGCCATTAGTTTAGTAGTTATCCTATGATTTGTGAGGCACTGAAGTATGCCCTGAATTATTTCAAGGTGTCAGCATTCCCTTTAAATATATAACAGCAATCAGTTGTCATGAAAAATATTCTTCCAATTGATTTAGATGCAAAGTGAAATCATAAAATGTTGCCAGCAAAGTTAATAAGCCTGAAGATTGTTTAAAATGCAGCAAAAAGTTGATTCAGACAGTATAAATAGAGTATGACTAAATTTACAAGGAAAAGTGGAACGTGAAAGCTGTGAAAATGAAAAACATGTGAAGATAAATGCATGTTTTTGCAGCCTGAAATGGGAAAGTTAATGGAAAATAAAGAAATCGCAGACCAATTCAATAAATACTTTCATTCTGTCTTCACAGAAAAAACTACAAATAACTGCACAGGAATTCTAGGAAAACAAATCAAATTAAATGGGGCAATGAAAGAAATTTAGTAAAGAATGTGCAGGAGAAATTAACAGGACTGAAAGCTGGTGAGGCAGCATAGACCAGGGCCTGATAATCTGCAAGCAACAATACTGAAAGTGTAATCATGGAAATAGGGATTCATTAGTTATCATTTTTCGAATGTTCACTGCGGATTGGAACGGTAGAAATACCTCCAGTGTTGGTGGGACAATGATGTAGCTGGTTGGAATGTCAAAGAATGATGCGCTGGATGAAGTGACTGAGGATGAAAGGACCCAGGGAACACTATCCCTGTTCTGTCTGGGGGGTAGAGTATAAGTAAAGGGGGGAGGAAATGCAGGTGAGGGCTCATCCATCACAGTGGGGGTGGGGGAAATACCACGTTTCATGAAGAAGTAGGACATCCCAGAGTGGAAAGCCTCGAGAATAGATGTGGCAGAGACAGAAAATGAGAGAAAGGAATGGTGTTCTTATTAGAGGCAGCGTGGGAGGAGATATAGTTTTAGTAGCTGTGGTAGGCAATGGGTTTGTAATAAATGTCATGGGTTAATTTGTCTCATGTGATGGAGACAGGGAGGTCAGGAAAGTGGAGAATGTTGTCGAAAATAATCCAAATGAATTTGAGGGCAGGATGGAAGTTAATAGCGAAGTTGATCAAACTGATGAGTTCCGCATAAACGCAGGAGGCAACACAAGTGCAATCATTGATTATAGTGGAGGAAGTGTTGAACAGTAGTGCCAGGTGCAGCAGGGATAGAAAAACTGAGAGAAAGGGCAGGTAGAGAGACAATGGTGGGAGGAAGTATACTTTAGATGGCTGAACTAAATACCACTCCACTTGGCCAAAGAAAAGGCCAGAGCTAGACCTGGTGTCCATGCGATGCCCGTGGCTATGCCTTTTATTTATAGAAAATGAGAGGAACTTTAAAAAGTTGTTCAGGGTCAGGACAAGTACTGCCAAGCAGAAGAAGTTATAGTAGAAGGCACTGGTTGGATCTATGGTCTGGAAAGAAACACTAGGGCACTAAGGCTTTCCTGATGGAGACGGGTAGAGTACAGAGACTGGACATCCAGACGGGTAGAGTACAGAGACTGGACATCCAGACGGGTAGAGTACAGAGACTGGACATCCAGACGGGTAGAGTACAGAGACTGGACATCCAGACGGGTAGAGTACAGAGACTGGACATCCAGACGGGTAGAGTACAGAGACTGGACATCCAGACGGGTAGAGTACAGAGACTGGACATCCACGGTAAAGTTGGGGCGGTCGGGCGAGGAATAGCAAGTTTATAAATGATGGAGAGCATGAGAGGTAAACTGGAAGTGGGTGGGAATGGACTGGACTTGGGGGGACAAGATAAAGTCGAGATATGAGGAAATAAATTCAGTGGAGCTAGAGCAGGAAGAATCAATGGGAATACCAAGGCAATTGTGTTTGTGGATAGTGAAAGGTGAAGGCAATTTCTTTACGTAATATTTCAATGAACAAAATTAATATTTTAAACAACTTTGATGTCTTGCCAAGAACTTCAATTTGACGTATTTCTGCTTTGACGGACAGTTAACACATCAGCGGAGAAAATCCTGGTACTGTACTTAATTAAAAGCAATCTATTGTTTTCTGTGGGAACACTCAGCATTCAAAACAATAACTGTTGTGGTTAGTTGGATCTTCATCCTGGATAAATGTACAAAATGTACTGTAGACAGGTTTATGTAACTGGGCAGAGACCGAGACAAAGCACAACAACTTCCACTCAAAAAGTTATTAAGCTGCTTTGCCTCTCTCAGCAACCATGTCCTGACTCAGCAAAAACTATGGGAAAGGAAGGGCATTACCAAAATACTCCACCTAAATAATTCAATCCTTTCTTTATTACATTGCGTGACTTCTTAAGATGTCAGCAGTGCGACATAAAAGACTATTGCCTGGATTATAAAAACAAATGGGAGGACGAACAGCAAGTATTCCTTATGTGGGTGTTTTCATCTCTCCTGCCGTCAGCTTGTCTGATGTGTCCCAGATTTAAGTCTGTGCAACATGACCTCGGTCACTATTGTTTGCTGAATGAGGCTGATGACAAGCACACAAAAATAGATTTGCTTTTAAAAATTACTAAACAATGCGCCTGATCAATAGAGATAAGTACAGAAGAAATATTCTACAAATTGCAACCACATGTGATGACTTTCATTTTTACTTTAAATTTGGTTTAATTTCAGATCATCCTATATTGTCAGGGGGTATGGGGAGAAAGCAGGAACGGCGTACTGATTGAAAATGATCAGCCATGATCACATTGAATGGCGGTGCTGGCTCGAAGGGCCGAATGGCCTACTCCTGCACCTATTGTCTATTGTCTATTGTCTATTTACAGCTGTTTATGTAGAAAGGCAGCTTACAACCCAGTGGTATGAATATTGATTTCTCCAACTTCAAATAACCCCTGCATTCCCTCTCTCTCTCCATCCCTCCCCCACCCAAGTCACACCAGCTTTTCGCTCTCACCCAACAAACAGCTAACAATGGCCTGTTTCTTTTATCATTGTTAATTTTTGCAAATATTTCATTCATTGTTCTATATCTCTCTCTACATCATCATCTATATCTCTTGTTTCCCTCTCCCGTGACTTTCAGTCTGAAGAAGGGTCTCGTATCGAAACATCACCCACCCATTCCTTCTCTCCAGAGATCCTGCCTGGCCCGCTGAGTTACTCCAGCATTTTGTGTCTGTCTTTACTTAGCTGTTTGTTTGATGTAACCAAAGCCCACCACCTTGAGCTATTTAGTTTGTGCCATTGGACTCAGGCTGGCATTCAGCCAGAAACTAATTTATTACAATTGCTTTACTATAAAATCAGGATAAAAGCTTATCCTCTTTTTAAATTAGATACTGTAACATTCAGACATACTCCACTGCAAAACCTCTTCCCCTCACAAAATCAGGCATTTGTTTTATTGCAATAACAAGTAACTGAAATGCTGGTTTATACCAAATATAGACACAAAATGCTTGAGTAACTCAACAGGTCAGGCAGCATCTCTGGAGAATTTTCTCCAGAGATGCTGCCTGACCTATTGGGTTACTCCAGCATTTTGTGTCTATCAGACATTTATTTTGTGCATTCTGGGCAGCGCAGTGGCGCAGCTGGTAGAGCTACTGTTTCATAGCGCCCGCGATCCAGGGTTGGTCCTCACCTCAGCTGCTGTCTGCCTTGAGTTTGCACAATCTTCTCATCCCGGGTACTCCGGTTTCTACCCACCCCAAAGACATGCAGGTTTGTAGTTTAATTGCCATATGTAAAAAAACGTGCCCCTAGTGCATAGGGAGTGGAGGAGAAAGTGGGGTAACATAAAACTAGTGTGAATGTGTGATCGATGGTTGGCTTAGACCCAGGGGGCCAAAGAGCCAGTTTCCTTGCTGTTTCTTTCAATCAATTCAATCATTCAGTGGCGACACGGTGGCGCAGCAGCAGAGTTGCTGCCTTATAGCGCCAGAGACCAGGGTTCGATCCAGACTATGGGCACTTGTCTATATGAAATTTGTACATTCTCCCTATGACTTGCATGGGTTGTCTCCTGTATCTCTGGTTTGCTCCCATACTCCAAAGAAGTACAGGTTTGTTGGATAATTGGCTTAGTATAATTGTATATTGTCCCTAATGTGTGTAAGATAGCATTAGGGTGCCAGAATTGCTGGTCGGCGCGGACTCGATGGGCCTAAAGGACTGTTTCCACACTATATCTCTAAACTAAATTAAACAGTCCACAGGTTTATAAGATTTCTTGCATATTTGTGCTTTACTTGTTAAGTACCACGTTACTCACTTAGATGAGAACCATGAAGGAAATGAGTCTGTTCATCATGGCAGGTGACAGCTGAATCGAAAATATTGAATATGCTCCAGTATTTAGAGTGCAGAATATGTTCCCAGGAATGAAAACGCTGGTGAAATCAGCTGTAAAAGGAGTCACTGTGTCATCTATAGTTTTTATTTATCTGCACTTTCTCTTTAGCTGTAACACTATATTCTCTACTCTGGCATCTTGTTCTTTGCAAGTTGTATGACTTGATTGTACTCATGTACGGTATGATTTGATTGGACAGCTTGCAAGATTTTTCACTATATCCCGGAACACATGAGAATGATAAACCACTACCAATACTGATAGAGTTGCCGCAGTGCAAGCCTTTGTCCCCAAACCGCCCCTTTTGCTGTGTATTGTTGTGCCAAGAACCTAGGTGCCTGGATACTGGTATAAATCATGCAATGTAGGTGTAGTGAGACTGCCTGTGTTGGCTGGTGTTTGGTGTGCCGAGACCAAGTGGTGCGGCTTCTTAGTGCCAATAGGTGGGATTCCGAGCCGCACCCTGGCTGGCACAGGGGGAGCGAGGATTTGCTTGAAAATGGCAGATGTTCATCTCAAAATATTGATAACCAGGCTTCAGTTCAGACTTAACAGATGCAACTATGCAAATAAAATCCTTTGTTCTAGAAGGTGGCACTTTGCATTTTCTTTAAATCCCTGCACCTTTCTCATTTATTCCAATGCCCAACAAACATCAGGGAACCACAACCAACCATTGATTCATATCTTACTCTGGAATATTGCCACTTTAACCATGAACTGTTATTCCTTCTCTCCTGAGATGCTGCCTGACCTGCTGAGTTACTCCAGCATTTTGTGAATAAATACCTTCGATTTGAACCAGCATCTGCAGTTATTTTCTTATACTATCCTTCCTTTGTCCCGCCCCCCTGACATCAGTCTGAAGAAGGGTCTTGACCCGAAACGTCACCCATTCCTTCTCTCCTGAGATGCTGCCTGACCTGCTGAGTTACTCCAGCATTTTGTGAATAAATACCTTCGATTTGTACCAGCATCTGCAGTTATTTTCTTAAACTGGCTCCTCATGATCATTATGACAAACGATCTGAATATCTGGGCCATCTTGTTTCTCATCTCCCATCAAAGTGCTCCCAACATCTCCAGTCCTGCTTCTTTGAGTTCATAGTGACTTACCTACTTCTCCTGACAAGCAGTGTGCCTTTGCAAGGCATCTGATCAAATGATTGGAATCAGTGCTGATCAGTCAGGAGTAAGGTCCTGACATGAAACATCTCCCAACCATGTTCTCTAGAGCTGCTGCCTGGCCTGCTGAGGTAGCCCACCATTTTGTGTTGTGTTAATTGTGTTTAACTGAATCAGTAACTTTGAAATCTATAAGACTGGTTAAAGTGTCACATTTCACTGCTGAACTGTGGGTACATCATGTGAATCAGGGGGGAATAGAGACTTGTCATCATCTTTGGCCACAGTGCATTGTGCTCAAGCGCCATATGCTTAGACCTGACTGATTTGATCCCGTCCCTGCCCAGCGCTGATAGCTTCTTTGCGTCGTCTGTCACCATTGTCAGCATCTCTGTTTCCAGGTAATCTTGAGCAAAATTTCACCTCACCTCTCTACTGTTCTCAGCACATCTCCTGATTCTGTGCATATTGAAGTATTGTTCCTCATCAGTGCAATTTAGCTCAAATTGAATCTATTCAGTCTTTTGCCATAGTACAAAGTGTTCTGCTGCATTATCAGAGTGCACTCGCAGTAAACCAAATTATTACATTGTGGTGTCTTTAAATTCATTGCATTCCTTTACCCTGTCTCATCCATGCATTTTTGCATCTCTTTATTTACTTCTATTATTATTGTAGCACCCATTTTGGTTGTTTTGAATAATATTCCCTTGCTTGCAAGAAATACATGGACAATAGCTCCCAATAGTTGCTACTTTCATAAACCTATGCAAGATGTCCTATTTTATATCAATTACAGCAACAATCTGTGATTAATATTATCTCTCCATTACTTCCCTGGCAATAAGCCTGCAGACAAATAATGCTTGGTCGAGAAATTCTGGTTATAATGTTTCGCTAAGTATCTCAAATTCACAGTTCAATCATTGATTGCCTCCTTTGACATCTGATTACATGCACCAGATTAATAGCTTTCAAATACATCATAGATTGCTTGATTAAAATGTGAGTTTATTTTTTCAAGGACTAGGCTATCGATTGCATTGCATAATGCCAACAGGTTTGCTGTGTTGCCTTAATTTGTAAGCCCCACTGTAGTATTGCTTTCTTTGACTCATGAATCACTGTATTTCAAACTTCTGCTGAGTCATTCTGTAACACTATGAGCTCTGAAGAACATATTCAGTTATTCAGATTTTTTGTTTAGATTTAGAGATACAGTTAAGTTTTAGAGATATATTCAAGTTAAATGCCAAATAAATCTTCCGATCCATCATATTTATCATGTTTTCCAGTGTATCCCATCTTGACATTTCATAGCATTACGATGGCCATATACCACATCATAAACGTCTTGCTTTCATTCTTGACCAGAAACTCAACTGAAGCAGCTACACTAATACTGAATACCTGAAATGTCGCCGATCCATGTTCTCCCAAGATGCTGCCTGACCTGCTGAGTTACTCCGGTACTTTGTGTTCTATGCAAGATTCCAGAATCTGCAGTTCCTTGTGTCTACACAAATACCGAGGCGGCCAAGGCTGGGTAACCTGCACCCAGTAGCCGTAAACATTCATTTCCTCCACCACAAGTGTATCATTGATTAGTGCCATTGATTAGTATGGATGTCTGGGCTTATGGAGATAAAGCAGGAGAATAAGGGTTAGGAGGGTTAGGAGGGAGAGATGGATCAGCCATGATTGAATGGCGGAGTAGACTTGATGGGCCGAATGGCCTAATTCTGCTCCGATCACTTATTACCTTATGACCTTATGTATACCTGCCACAAAATGCTGCAAGTACTCATTTAGGCTACACCCCCATCCAAACCTGCAGCCTCTACCAGGGAGGTTCTGCTGCAGTTGTACAGGGCATTGGTGAGACCACACCTGGAGTATTGCGTACAGTTTTGATCTCCTAATCTGAGGAAAGACATTCTTGCCATAGAGGGAGTACAGAGAAGGTTCACCAGATTGATTCCTGGGATGGCAGGACTTTCATATGAAAAAAGACTGGATAGACTCGGCTTGTACTCGCTGGAATTTAGAAGATTGAGAGGGGATCTTATAGAAACTTACAAAATTCTTAAGGGGTTGGACAGGCTAGATGCAGGAAGATTGTTGGGGAAGTCCAGAACAAAGGGTCACAGTTTAAGGATAAGGGGGAAGTCTTTTAGGACCGAGATGAGAACGTTTTTTTTCACACAGAGTGGTGAATCTGTGGGATTCTCTGCCACAGAAGGTAGTTGAGGCCAGTTCATTGGCTATATTTAAGAGGGAGTTAGATGTGGCCCTTGTGGCTAAAAGGATCAGGGGGTATGGGGAGAAGGCAGGTACGGGATACTGAGTTGGATGTTCAGCCATGATCATATTGAATGGCGGTGCAGGCTCGATGGGCCGAATGGCCTACTCCTGCACCTATTTTCTATGTCTCTATGTTTCTATCAAAAAAGGACAAGGATATTGGACAAAAGTTGGGGAAAAGCACTGCCTGTATTTTCCTTTCCAAGTTGCATGTCATCTTGACTTGGAATTATATTGATATTTCTACATCATTGTAGGAATCAATCCTGGATCTCCCTCCCATGTAGCACTGTGTGAGTACTTTCACTAAACGCACTGTGGCTATTCAGGAAAATGGCTCACCACTGTCACCTTCTCAATATCAGTTGAAAATGACAATCCAAGGTCAGACAGATCTTGTAAAAAGAATAGATTTGAAAAAAATCAGCATTAAGGTCACAGTGGAACTTCACAATTTATAAACAATCCACAAAATAATGTAGCAGACACAAGAAACTGCAAACACTGGAATCTTAACAAAAAACATAAAGTGCTGGAGTAACTCAGCTGGTCAGGCAGCATCTCTGGAGGACATGGATAGGCAACGTTTCGGATCGGGAAGCTTCTACAAACAAATATAGCAAAAAGTGATGAACACTGCCCAGTCCATCACGGCTACTGATCTCCCCATCATCGAAGGGATGTACAGGAATCGCTGCCTTAAAAAGGCAGCCAGCATCATCAGAGACCAACACCGCCCTGGCCATATTCTCAATTCACTCTTACGATCAGGAAGAACGTATAGGAGCCTGAAAACTGTAACGTCCAGTTTCACCAGTAGTTCCTTCCCTACAACCATCAGGCTATTAAACACTTCAGCCTCAAAATAAGCTCCATAGACTTGTAGGCATTTTTTTTCACTTTGCACTATTATTGTTTGATTTTTAAAATATTTATATACTGAACATTTTTGTTGTTTATTATGGCATTTACAGAGTACTATGTTTGCATATCTGTTGTTCTGCTGTAAGAACCTCATTGTTCAGTTTCAAGACATATGACAATAAAACACTCTTGACTCTTGAGATCTACTGTTGGATTCTGCCATAGCCAGTTTGGTAAATATGCACCTTCACTTTGCCTTTTATAAAATCTCCAGTACTGTGAAAGCCCGCAGGTATTTCCTCACTTTGAACACGTGAGAACAATAAATCAAACAGTTCGTATTAAAATACACAAACTCTGTCTCCTTTATACTTTCATGCACTGGTGGTATATTCACCTTCCTTTTAAAAATATTTAAATTAACTAAATATTTCTAGTTTATCCCTTATGTTTACATAAACATTAATAAGTAGCAAAATTATATATATATGAAGATCAAAGAGGTTTCATTGTGGTAAACCTGTTGAGCTCAACCAAGATGCTGCTAGACACTCTACGGCTGACAAAATGGCCCCAGGGAAGGGAAGTATTTAATATAAATCCATCAGCATGTCCTGCTGGGTATCAATGTTGATTGATTACTGCTATAACTGTGTGTGCACATAAACTTTTAAGATGTTTTGTTTATAAGATAGTTTATGAAGCCTCTTTAGATTAACCTCTTGGAAAACTGAATTGCTTTGGACATCTGGGAACACTACCCGGATTGTGAAATCTTATCCCAGCTTGATACATTCTGAAATAGGGAAGAAATACTGGCAGGTGTGGAGGGGGACTATATATGAACTGTTTTAATAATTTGTTGTCAATTCCTTGTAATCAAGGTTGTGTAATGCTGGGTATGTCCTCCTTTAGGCTTCAAATATATCCTTAATGCAATTAGTTTATAATATATGAAAAAATGCTGATTAATTGAATTGGATTGAATTGAATAAATTTTATTAGCCAAGTATATGTACATACAAGAAATTTGCCTTGGTGCTTTGCTCGCAAGTAACAACACGATATACAGTAAACAATTAAGAATAAAATATTAAAATTTAAACATGTGAAGAATAAAATAAAATACCAGGGCAAAAGGAGTCTACAGATGTTTGGTTGTTGAGTAGAGCTACTGCTCGTGGAAAAAAGCTGTTTTTATGTCTGGCTGTGGTGGCTTTGACAGCTTGGAGTCGCCATGCAGAGGGTAGTGCTTCAAAGAGTTTGTGGCCAGGGTGAGAGGGGTCAGAGATAATCTTACCCACTCGCTTCCTGGCCCTTGCAGTGTACAGTTCGTCGACGGGGGGAAGGTTGCAGCCAACAACCTTCTCAGCTGATGGAACGATGCGCTGCAACCTCCGGATGTCATGCTTGGTGGCTGAGCCAAACCAGTCCAGGTCTGGACATTTAGGACAGACTCTATGATGGCAGTATAAAACTGAACCATCATTGCCTGTGGCAGATTTTGTTTTCTCAGAAGCCGCAGGAAGTACATCCTCTGTTGGGCCTTTTTGACTGTGGAGTCGATGGTAGCCCCCCATTTAAGGTCCCTGGAGTTGATAGTTCCAAGGAACTTAAATGACTCCACAGATGTGACTGCGGTGTTGTTGATGTGGGGGGAGGGGAGGGGGACCTCTCCTAAAGTCTACAATTAGTTCCACTGTCTTGAGAGCATTGAGCTCCAGGTTGTTGCGATGGCACCAGGATGCCAGCTGTGTCAATTCCTGTCTGTAGGCAGATTCCTCCCCATCCTGGATCAGTCCAATCAGGGTTGTGTCATCCACAAACTTGAGAAGCATGACAGAGGAGTCTGTGGAGGTGCAGTCGTTGGTGTAGAGAGAGTAAAGGAGAGGGGAGAGTGCGCAGCCTTGGAGTGTTCCTATGCTGAGGGTCAGTGGATCCGAGATGTGCTTTCCCAGCCTCACATGCTGCTTCCTGCCCATCAGGAAGTTGATGATCCACTGACAGAGGGGTTCAGGCACAATTAACTGGAAGAGTTTGGAGTGTAGTAGCTCTGGCACAATGGTGTTAAATGCAGAGCTAAAATCCACAAACAAAATCCTTGCATAGGTCTCCTGGCAGTCTAGGTGCTGGAGGATGAAGTGCAGGCCTAGGTTGACTGCGTCATCTACTGATCTATTGGCCCTGTATGCAAACTGCAGGGGGTGCAGCAGGGGGTTTGTGATATTTTTCAGCTGGGCCAGCACGTCTTTCAAGGGTCTTCATGATTACGGAGATCAGTGTGACAGGCCTATAGTCATTAAGACCCGTAATCCATGGCTTTTTAGGTACAGGAACAATAGTGGAGACTTTGAAGCAGGCAGGGACAGTGCAGGTTTGCAGGGACTGGTTGAAAATGTCTGTGTAGACTGGTGCCAGTTGTTTGGCAGAGAGCTTGAGGGTAGAGGGGGAAACATTGTCCGTTCCTGGCGATTTCCAGCTATTCTGTCGCCTGAATAGCTTCTCCACCTCCTCAATTTCTATTGTTAGTGGAACAACAAACCCAAATGATGCACACAGACTAGAATCTGATTCTAAGCATATTAGAATCATAGAGTTCTTAAGAACTCATTTATAGGCACATTTCTTAACAAAAGCTGCTCTTTCATTGCCTCCACATCTGACCCGCTGAGTAGCACCTGCACTTGGTTTTAATGCTTTCTAACTAGCTCTGCTCCTGTTGCTTGTTGAAGGTGAATTAAATACTTTATTTGTCACTCTTCTAAGTCAATAGACAATATTATTCAGTCAATTCATTGTAATAAATTCAATTCTCAAAGGACAGAATCCTCAATATTATAGAAACCAAATGCAAATTGGGTGACAGTTTGCACAATAGCTTCATGCAATGACCAACTTCTGGCTGCCCGAATAACCCCTTCAATTACCATTCTGTTGTCTCTGTTTTTGACTTCATAACAATAAAGTTCAAGTAAGCACGAGGAATAGGACTTCCTCTTTTGACTGGGCAATTGGTTTAGTTTATTACAGATAACTAATCTGCTATTCCCACTTACACCACCTGAAGATTAATTTTATATGCAGAAAGGGAAGTGAGAAAACGTAATACCTATACAGAGGCTATCAGTAATGATCTTAAAAGATGCCTGTGGCACAAGAGGTCAGAAACATAGGAAACAAAGGAATAACGAGGGCAGGGGAGAATGAGGTGCCCCTTGAAAGACCCTGGGACTTAGGGAGAAACAAGACATTTGGAAATACTAAATTCAGATCAAGCAGAAGTCCATACAGGGATGGTGGATATCAAAAAACCGCAGAAGCTGCAAATCTTAAACAGAAACAGAAAATATTGGAAATACTCAGCAGGTCAGGCTGCATCTATGGCAAAAGTCAACACTTCAGGTTGGGGACTCTCTTCAAGGGTCTCTTGGTTCCAACAAAGGAGCTTCAACTTGAAAGGACGCAAAGCGTTGGAGTAACTCAAACGGGCCAGGCAGCATCTCTGGAGAACATGGATAGGTGACGTTTCGGGTCGAGACCCTTCTTCACAATCGTGAGTGTTTCTCTCGCCCCCTTCCCACAGGTGCAGCCTGACCTGCGGAATATTTCTCGCATTTTTCGTTCTTGTTGTCGGCCTGGAAGACTTGCACGATGAGCGATGAGATACAGACAGCAGAGTTTGTGATGAAGTGAAATTATGGATAATGAACAAGAGGCGAGCCAGGGGTGTATTATTTGTAAATACGTTGAGGTATTTTTCATCTTCGCTGCACTTGGGCAGTAGTGTTCTCTGCCAGAACATTATGTGCAGAAAACATCCAGTCTGGATCATGTTGATCCCAACCACCGAAGAATCCGGATAATCAATGCTTTGGAAAACATCAAAGCAACCTTGCAGCCACTTGTTTACCCAACTATAATCATTGAATAATATTCCAGAGTGAAGAAAATAACTGCTTATTTTTGTTTATCCTAGTCTGTGTGCAGCAAACAACGCCTTCTCTCATTTTAGCTGATGACATTTAACCCAAATAACACATATCTTCCTGGGTTTTCACAAGGTTATATTTACTGCAGTTTTCTATCGTGTTTGGTGTTTGTCGCCTATTATTGAACTTTTGATCACAAATAAAAGTGTTTTAATATTTTCTATAGTATGCAGAATGACCAAATCAAATGAAAGATTTAATACCAAGTGCTGAAGTAACTCAAAGTGTCAGGCAGCATCTGTGGGAAAACATAAATGGTGATATTTCAGTTTGGCTTCCTTCTTCAGATATGCCTTAGGGGTGGAGGTGGAGTGGGTGGGGTGGGGGGTGGGGGGGGGGGAGGTTGGAGGGGGGGGGAAGAAAACTGGATTAAAAGAGGGACAGAACAAGAACTGGCAGGTAATGGGTTGATACATATCATCATATCATATATATACAGCCGGAAACAGGCCTTTTCGGCCCACCAAGTCCATGCCGCCCAGCGATCCCCGTACATTAACACTATCCTACACCCACTAGGGACAATTTTTACATTTACCCAGCCAATTAACCTACATACCTGTACGTCTTTGGAGTGTGGGAGGAAACCGAAGATCTCGGAGAAAACCCACGCAGGTCACGGGGAGAACGTACAAACTCCTTACAGTGCAGCACCCGTAGTCAGGATCGAACCAGAGTCTCCGGCGCTGCATTCGCTGTAAAGCAGCAACTCTACCGCTGCGCCACCGTGCCGCCCATAAAGGTGAGGAGACTTGTTTGATAGGCAGATGGTTAGACAATGGCCAGAGATGAAAAGACAGAATGATTTACCAATCCTAATGATCTAAATATTTAATTGTTGATCTCACTAAGGGAGGTCAGGAGACCCTATACCAGCTTTTTGGTGTGTCACTGATGGAGAGAATTAGCAGCTTCAGATTCTTTGGCGTTAACATCTCGGATGACTTGAATTGGGCCCAGCACATGTATGTAGTCATGAAGAAGGTGCACTGATGTCTCTACTTGGAAGTTTAAACAAATCCTCTGAATAATCTTACAAACTTCTGCAGATGCATTGTACTAAGTATCCTGACTGGTTGCATCATGGCCTGGCACGGCAATTCCAGTACACAAAAACGCAAGAGGCTGCAGACTGTGTAGGAAGGAAATGCAGATGCTGGTTCTACACCGAAGATAAATACAAAATGTTGGAATAACTCAGCAGGACAGGCAGCATTCTTGGAGAATAGAAATGGATGAATTTTTGAGTCAAGACCCCTCTTCAGACCAGGGAATGGTGGATTCAGGATGACCCAATATGTGCACAGCCTTGACACCATAGAATGCACCTTCATGATCTACTGCCCTAAGAGGGCAGCATCTGACATCAAGGATCCACACCACCCAGGTGCTGCCATCTTTTTGCTCTGTGTGCCTGGGTCCTGGACTTTCTCACCGTCAGGCCCCAAGTGGTCAGGATGGGGGAACACACATCTAGCTCCCTCACCCTGAACACAGGATCCCCCCAGGGTTGCATCCTTAGCCCCCTACTGTACTCCCTGTACACACATGACTGTGTGGCCAGGTTCAGCTCAAACTCCATCATCAAGTTTGCTGATGACACTGTGGTGGTGGGCCGGATCTCCGACAACGATGAGAAGGCCTACCGGGAGGAGGTGGCTGATCTGGCACTCTGGTGTCGGGACAATAGCCTCCTCTTGAATGTCAAAAAAACTAAGGAGCTGATTGTGGACTTTAGAAGGGCTCAACATCCAAGGACGTACACGCCACTGGAAATAAATGGGTCTACTGTGGACAGGGTGAGCAGTTTTAAATACCTGGGAGTCCACATCAAAGAGGATCTGACATGGGCAACGCACATTGCCGCACTGGTGGGTAAGGCAAGGCAGCGCCTTTACCACCTCAAACAGCTGAGGAAATTCAGAGTGTCGCTGAGGATCCTTCAATGCTTCTACTCCGGGGCTGTAGAGAACATCCTGTCCGGCAACATTACAGTCTGGTTTGGGAACAGCTCTGCCCAAGTCAGGAAGGCCCTGCAGAGAGTAGTGCGTTCGGCAGAACGCACCATGGGAACTACACTCGTCCCCCTGCAGGACCTATACATCAGGAGGTGCAGATCCAGAGCAAGCGAGATCATGAGGGACCCCCGCTACCCCAGCAACAGACTGTTCCAGCTGCTACGGTCAGGCAAACGCCTCCGCTGTCACGCTGTGAAAACAGAGAGGATGAGACGGAGTTTCTTCCCACAGGCCATCAGGACTGTTAACTATTATAACTCCAGGGACTAAATTTTCTTTTCTGTATTAATTTTAATTTATATGCTGTAATTGTAATTTTTTTTGCACAATCCGCAAGCATTGCCACTTTCATTTCACTGCACATCGTGTATGTGTATGTGACAAATAAACTTGACTTGACTTGACTTGACTTGGAAGTGCAGAAGCCTTAAGTCCTAAACCATCAGGTACAGGAGCAGATACTTTCATATATCCATCAGATTCTTGAACCAATCTACATCCAGAGAGGATAGACACAAAAAGCTGGAGTAACTCAGCAGGATAGGCAGCATCTGAGAAGGATGTTTTGGGTTGAGATCCTTCTTCAGACTGGTACAGGTTTGTAGGTTAATTGGCTTGGTATAAATGTTTTAAAAAATGTCCCGAGTGGGTGTAGGATAATATTAATGTGTGAGGATCACTGGTCGCTGTGGATTTGTTGGGCCGAATGGCCTGTTTCTATGCTGTGTCTCTAAACTAAACTAAAAAAACAAAAATTCTAATCCTACATCGACATGGAGACACTACAATCCACCTCTGGCATTACCAGAGATCTGTTTATTTTTCTAATTATGTTTTTACACTGATGTCTTGTTTTTTACAGTCCCCTTTCATAAATGTTATGTATAATTTATCTATAATTTGTTGTGTGTGTGTGTTTGCGTGTGTGTGTTTGCATGTGTGTGTTTGTGTGTATGTGTGTGTGTGTGTGTGTGTGTGTGTGTGTGTGTGTGTACGTGTGTGTTTATGTATGTGTGTGAGTTTGTGTGTGTGAATGTGTGTGAATCTGTGTGTATGTGTGTGCGTGGTGTATGTGTATGAATGTGTGCATGTGTTTGCTTGTGTGTGTTTGCGTGTGTGTGTGTATGTGTATTTGTGTGTGTGTGTGAATGTGTGTGTGTATGTGTGTGTGCGTGTATGTATGTGTGTGTGTGTGAACGTGTGTGTGTGTTTGCATGTGTGTGCTTGCGTGTGTGTGTGTGAATGTGTGTGTGTGTGTGTAAATGTGTGTGTCTGCGTGTGTGTGTGTGAATGTGTGTGTGTGTGTGTGAATGTGTGCGCATGCGCATGCGCATGTGCGTGTGCATGCGTGTGTGCATGTGTAAGTGCGTGTGCGTGCGTGTGCGTGCGTGTGCGTGCGTGTGCATGTGTGTGTGTGTGTGTTTGTGTGTGTGTGAATATGTGGTTGCTTAAGAGGCTGCTGCAAGATTTTTTTTCATTCAATCTGCACCTTTAACAGATTACAGACAGTTCACCGTTAATGGCTAGGAAATGATTTGTTGTTAATCTTAACAGCAATAGTCTTTTCCACTGTCCTTTTAACAATCCTTCTAATCATTGTTAGTTTCTTAACAGTATATTTTGGTAGTGTTTCTCCAAATTCATATTTGAGTAATTGTGCTCAACAGTTTATGCCCCTCATTATGGGTTACCAGACCTCTGAAATTCCCTTTGGTCACATTTACATATTATGTCAGGGGCAGCAATGTGCTTGAGTTACTGCGAAAATAAAATATACAATCTACCTCGAGGCCATCCTTTAGCTGTCCAGGTGGCATCTTTTGGAATTTGCATTTACATATCCATTCTCTTCATTTTGTATACCTCAAAACCGCCACCTTGATTTATGTTTTAAACACCAATACATTATCTTATTCCCTTACGTCTTTGGTGTCTGGAGGTAGGTTTCAATTTTTAAGATGCAAGATGAGTTGTGAGAAGTGGTGGAAAAACACACGAAAATCCCTGCTGGGAATTGATAGTTTCAGGATGGAAAATAAACAGGAGAGAAAGCACAATATAAATTCTGTGCAAACTATGAAATGCAGACACAGTAGATACTAAACAGAAATATTACTTGGCATTCTGCAGAGAGAATTGGTGACATGTTGGAGTCCAGCAGGAAGTTTATAGAAGAAATCTATCAGCAACTTCTGGATTTGCACATAAGGATGGGTGTCCCAAAATCTGCTGACACTCATACGGGTGTAAATGTCAGCAGTTTAACGTGAAACTACTTGCATTTCCCTGCAAGTTTCAGCCCAATGAATTCCACAGGTTCACATTATGGCGAGTCTGGAAACTTGTTCTTTGTGGAAGAAGTTTATTGTGACAGCAATATTCGATTACAAAGTTTTCTTAACAAGGTATCAGACAATCATTAAAACTCACTGTCCTCTTCGAAGACGTCTCCTGACTAACTATTTTCGGGCGCCAAAAGCGCACATGACAACGCTGTCCAATCAGCGATGTCGCTCTCTGGACCAATCCCTACGGTCGCGCCCACACGTGACCTTGCTGGCCAATCTGAGGGTTCGACGACTAGGACCACTCTCTATGGTCGCTACAACATAATGATTCAACTAATCCCATTAGCACCCATGTGCACCATCAAAACCTTTGTCATTCAGACTCTTTTGTTCTCTTTTGTTCTTTCCTTGATTTACCCTTCTTTCCATTTCACTTGTTTCTTTATTTTGATCCAGATCAACTTTGTTTGTTAACCTTATTTCTCTCTCCAGAAAGTTGCCTAGCCATCTATGAATTGCCACCTTTTTGTGTTTTTATTTCTTTCCTAAACCAACATGTTTTCATAGATTCATTTTTGTCTCAGTTTTAATTGAGAATGATCAGCCATGACCACATTGAATGGCGGTGCTGGCTCGAAGGGCCAAATGGCCTCCTCCTGCACCTATTGTCTATTGTCTATTGTCAATTGCAGATGTTGGGTTAAACCGAAGATAGACACAAAAAGCTGGAGTAACTCAGTGGGACAGGCAGCATCTCTAGAGAGAATGAATGGGTGATGTTTTGGGTCGAGACCCTTCTTGCTCCACTCTGATTCACCTGTATCACAAACCAATTCCTCTTCCAAAAGGATAGACCGGGAACAACATGTTTTTTGTAAGGATGATACAAGTCTACAGTCAGCTGCCAAGGGGGCCTGTGAGATCACCCAGGGCAACCTGCTTTCACAGTTCCACTTTATCCTTGTAGACACAAGAAACTGCAGATGCTGGAATTTGAGCACAATATGCTGGAGGAACTCAGTGGGCCAGACTGCATCTGTGGAGGGAATGGACAGATTACCTTTTGAGTCAGGACCCTTCTTCAGATTCTGAATCAAAAGAAGTGTCCAGCCCCTCAACTTTGTTTGTTCATTCCCTTCCAAGATGAGGCCTGACCTGCTGAGTTACTCCAGCACTTTGTATTCCACTTCATCCTTTACTGTGTAAAGTTGCCTTCTGCAAACAGCATGGATGAATCAGGATCTCTGCAAGTGGGAATAACAAGCAACCATTCACACTACCTTCCCTCTCATAACTTCTTGAAATACCAATGTGCGGCACAACTACACCAGCTGTTATTCAACTTGCATAGCCAGTTTCCCATAATGCTTCAATTCCAGTTAATAACTAAGCACATTGCAGGTTCTTTTATAATTAATATATGTGCCCCCCCCCCCTCCCCTCCCCCAGGATACTAGGATACAAAAATAATCCATGAGCTTTGTTCACTACCCACCATTTATGATTAATGATGTGATTTCAAAGGAACATTTTAATGTGGAGGCTGCTGGCTGGGTTGGGGCCAAAAATGTCAGCAATCGGCGTCAGATGGAGACACAAGAGATCGCAGGTGCAGGAAAGCGCTAGAGGAACTCAACGGTTCCAGCAGCATTTGTGGTGGGGAAATAGACTGCCTTGAAGAAGGGACCCAACACAAAATGTGTTATGCCAAGGGCCTTTTCCATATTGAGCAACTGCATGACCCTATGAATCAAAACAGTGTGAAATTCTGTCTCACTGATAGAAATTAGAAAATCAGTATTAGACGCAGAACGTGGTGGAACATTGCTTTTATCATTATGGGTATTATCTCCGAGACATAGACCCTGTCTTTGATGATCACTGTGGGAGTCACCTTATTGCAGTACAGGCCCCAATCAGGCTACTCCATGATGTGCGGAGTCTTTCACCTAACTCAACCTCAGGCTGAAGAAGGGTCTCGACCCGAAACCTCACCTATTCCTTTTCTCCAAAGATGCTGTCTGTCCTGCTGTTACTCCAGCTTTTTGTGTCTATCTTCGGTTTAAAGCACCACCTGCAGTTCCTTCCTACACAATGCGACCTTTGACGCTTATCTCAGATCTCCCTCCTTCAAATTTGCCCCCTTTTTTTTCCAGTTTTCAGCCTACCCATCAAGCCCACCATCCCCATTTCCCCACACCTCCAAGACAACTTGTGCGGCCTCTGTAATGTGAGCTCTTTAGTATTGAGACATAAGGAATGGGAGATGGTGGAATCTTGAGCAAAGCACCAAGTGCTGAAGTAACTCGACAGGTCAGGCAGCATCTGGGGAAGGCAACTTTTCACTCACAGCTTAATTATTTTGTCCCAGATCAGGTGGTCATTAACATGTTAAACTTATTTCTCTCTCCACCAAGTTGCTTGGTCTTCTGTGAATTTTCACCATTTTGTGTGCTTTATTTCTCTCCTCAACCAATTTTTTTTCATAAATCATTTTTTATCTCTGTTTGAAAATTATTTTGCTCCACTCCATTTGATTCACCTGTATCACAAACTGATTCCTCGTTCAAGAAAACAGACCGGCAACAACTTTATGTATTTGTGAGGATTGTACAACTCCAGAGTCAGCTGCCAAGGAGGGCATCAATTTCACCCAGAGCAACTTGCTTTTATTTTATCCTTGGAGACACATGAAACTTGGCAGGAGCCTTCAATCATTCCCTCCACAGAAGTTGCTTGACCCGCTGAGTTACTCCAACTCTTTAATATTGTTAACCTGCTTCCTCTCTGGCAATGCACAAGTGCGGGGATTGATCCCACTTCTCGTGCCAGCTGCCTTCTGAGGATGGCCTCCAACTTTGAATGTTCATCAATTGTCGAAAACTACGTTAAATGTCTCAATTTGGTAGTTCTTTTGGTGACACCCGAATTGATATAAGAATAAAACACAATGTCCACTGGGCACATCAAAAATGGATGAAGCCCAGAGTCAGGTTCCATCACTGCACTGCACTGCATCTCCAAAAAAATGATCATTTTGCCTGACTGATTTATAATTACTTGAGCAGTAATTCTGGAGAAACACTGCTCATGCCATTTCATCAAAGCTTCCAGTAAAGTTATGACTGAAAGTGATCACTGGAAATCTTGTCTTGCCTACCTTCATTAACTGTGTTTGTCAGCACTGCATTTTCTTGGTCTTTGAAGATACGTTTCTCTTGTAGCGGAATAATGGTACTGATTTTTATTCAATTTGTCAGAATGTTGACAGCTTTATAAATAGTACACCAAAAATTAGCATTCTGAACATTTGAGTTTCAAACAATGTTTTATATTCATTGAATTCAAAGGAAAATATTAATCCATATACAGTAAAATCTGATCTGATTTAACATATTCCATCCTAATTTCAATTTCTTTTAAGTTCAACTTTGATGTTTTATTATAATTTGATTGAGTCCAAAAATACAGTTAACAATTTTCAGTTTAAAAGCATTTCTATTTTTACTTTGATTTAGAAGTGGATAAGAATGAATTGTGCCAGAAATGTAAAGGACTGATAAAAGATGGCTCATAATTTCCAGAGAACTCTAAAACTCAAAACAAAAAACATGTCAATATGGATACCATTAAACCCAACAATGAAATAGAATGAAAAATGTTGGAAATACTAAGCAGGTGAGGCAATCCCCACGGAAAACCAGAGTTAACATTTCAGATGAAATGTTTTTATTAGAACAACAATGGCTTAAAGAAAGATAGATTTTAAGATTAGAGAAATGGATAAGGAAAGAGAGATCACAAGGGAAATTTGGTAATTTAGGGATTCATTGTTAGAGCTGGAGGGACATTATGGTACAGAAAGAGATAATTCAGCCCATCTATTCCATAAGTGATCTCTAATGGAACACAGCCGGTACATTTCCCCTCTATATCCCCACAGTCCCACATTTATTTCCTTCAACTATCCAGCCATTTGAAATCTTTGTTTGCATCTGCTTCCACCAAACTCACTGGCAGCATTTCGGGCCATTACCGTTATTCTTTCTCACATTTCCACAGTTTCTCTTGTTCGCAACCTTAAATCTGTGTCCCCAGTCATTGTCGCTCTGCCAGCTAAAAGGACAAGGGCAGCAAAAAGCATGGGAACACTAGCACCTAGAAGTTACTCTCCAAGCTACACACCACCCTGACTTCGAAATATAATTCCATTTGATCATTGTTGCTGGGATCAAGATCCTGTAACTCCCTCCTCAAGGTCTGCAGCATTTCAAGAAGGAAGCTCACCACCACCTTCTCAAGAGCAAAGGCATTGCAGAAGGCTCCTGGGATGTGCCACGGAGCTGAAAAAAGACGGACCTGGCAGGCCGCTGCAAGTACCCCAGCAGATCGCTATTACCTCCAGCGCCTTCAAAGTAGGTTGCAGGAGGCGCCTCCGAGACACAAATGTGAGATATCCGTTCGTGGGCTGAGTCGGTCGATGGTGACAGAGGTGACCCAGCAGCAGACTGGGGCTTACCTGGATTGTACATCCAGCTCCAGTACATCCAATATGTGGACTTTTTCTTTGTGTAAATGGTGCCAAAATATGCCAACTTGTGCATGTGTAAGCTATGCAAAAAGAATTTCACTGTTCAATGCATATGTGACAATGAAGAACCATTGATTGATCCCATTGTTGAAGTCCCCCCAATATTGCCTCACTGTAGTCCTTGCACATCTTTCCTCTGCAGATTTGCTCTTCTATCTCCATCTAATTATTTAGAAGCTAATAACATGAACATATCCTTTTTTCATCTCGGCTCTAATTAAAATATATCTGAACTACTCCTGAAAGCCAGGCTCACTTTCCAACATGACAATGTCTTACCTAATCCGTACTGATATTCACTTCCCTTTTATCAGCCCATTTTCTTTTCTGAGAACTTTGTTTGCATAAATATTATGCACCCAGTCCTTATCTTTTGTGAACTACATTTCAGACAATGATTCTGTTCCTTTCATTCATGCCTCCCCAGACCAATCTTTTAATCTCTTTACTCATTATATTCCATCTTCTCCTGCCTTGTATTATCATATCTCTTTGTTATTTAACCTTTCCTGCTTTCCACCTCATCATAAATCATTCCCTTGCATCCAAAACTATCTCTTTGGTATAGAATTCTGTAGTGATTTCAGTCTCCATAACTGCGTGATCCACTATGATTCCATTAGTTCGAGCAGGACAGCTTTAAGAAATGCCCTTGTGTTCAAGCCAGGACATAACTGTTTTTTTCATAACAGCCTGGCTGTAATGAGCGCACAGCTGGTGAGCATCATAAACACTACAATTTTACATGTTGGCCAATTTATTTAACGTTGGCATGTAGGCCTAGCACATTCTCCACTGGAGCGAGAATCGCTATTGAACAGTGCAAAGGGTCTACATGTTCCAATATTGTTTGATCTAATCAGAGATCCAGACTTTATTCACAGCCTTTGTTGCAAATTCTGCTCACCCATTTTACAAATTAGTTCCCGGCAGCTGGAATTTTTATCCATTTTTTAAAAAAATTCACCAATAAAAGGGAAATCCATTTTTGCTTAAACTTCTTGACATAGATCTAATCCTTCTACTTTTGCTGTTATATAATTCGTTTTATATAAATTCTATTGGACCTGGCGAAATTATAAAAAAGGGGTTGTGAAAAATGTGATGTACGGCTATTGGCACATCCAGAACTTCAAAACGGTCTAAAGATTTGGATAACAGCCAATTGGAAGAGCTTCATGATCACACTACATTCTCTCAAGACCATATTACATGGTCTGTACAGATTCAATTAACCCCTGTTCTGTGTAGTTATTCCAATTTGAGCATCTGTTGAAACAAAAAGATTGTTCAAAAGATAAATTAGGTTTACTCCTGTCACAGTGAGTTCTTGAACCGAATAAATATTAATGTCCGGTGAGCTGACCAACTCATTTCTTAGTAAGAATACGAGGACAAGCCCAAAGTCCAAGCTCGCACACAAATAATAATTGTCACATCACCAAACTGACCAGAATTAATTGGCATCATTCGCATTCTTAGTGAAGGCATTTCAGAAGAGAGTCAAGATTCAAGAATGTTTAATTGACATATGTACTAACAATGGAACAATGATCTTTTTCTTTGCATAATAGGCCTCTAAACAGAATACATGGATAATAAATAAATACAAATACATCCATAATGCTAATACTAGTGCAAATAAAAACAGAAGTCCTAAGTGCAACCAAAGAGTTCACAACTGAGGTCAGTGTTGTGTCACAAAATGCTGGAGTAACTCAGCGGGTCAGGCAGCATCTCTGGAGAGAAGGAATGGGTGACATTTCGGGTCGAGACCCTTCTTCAGACGCTCAATGTTGTGTAGTGTTCAACAGCCTGGTGGTTATTGGGAAGAAGCAATTCTTGAAGCTGGTTGTCACAGTTTTCTTCCCGATGGTAGGAGAAACTTTAACAAGAAGGAATGGATAAAGCATATGAAATCTCCTCCCCTAGTCCCCCTTATCCCACCTCCACCCCCTCCTTCCCCCTCCTTCCCCCTCCTCCACCCCCCCCCTCCCTCCCCACCTTCCCTCCCCTCTCCCTCCCCCACCGCCCCACCTTCCCCCCTCGCTCCCCACCTCCCCCTTCCCTTCCCCACCTCCCTCCTTCCTTCCCCCTCCCTCCCTCCCCCTTCCCCCTCCCTCCCTCCCCCTCCCCATCCCCCCTCCCTCCCTCCCCCTCCCCCATCCCCCCTCCCCGCCTCCCTCCCCTCTCCACCTCCCTCCCCACCTCCCTCCCCCCTTCCTTCCCCACCTCGACCCATCACCCATTCCTTCGCTCCTGAGATGCTGCCTGACCCTCTAAGTTACTCCAGCATTTTGTGATACCTTCGATTTGTACCAGCACCTGCAGTTATTTTCCTACACAACTTAAATGAACAATTTGTTAATCATTGAAATCAGTCCAGGGATGAAGCTCCATTACTCTGAGACTGGTACCGGAGTACTGATGCCTTCAATAGGCAGGGAACTATGCAAAATGTTATGAGATTTGAGCACATGAATCTGCTCGGCAGCTGTGCACTGATGTTGCTTTGTAAATAGTGCAAGTGACGATACATTTGGGAGGTTGGAACACCTGAGTTTTCCATCTCCTTTCCAAGTAACGTTACCCTTAATTATAATAACTTGATAATTGTGTAAGTGCTTGGCAGAAGATCATACATTGAGTGTATGTACTTTTACTGAGACCTCAGTAAGCTTGTATGCGTAAAGCACTGTCAACATTCAAAATGAAACACTGAAGTGCATAAAAAATAGAAGATGACCGTGATCGCAGCAATTCTGCATTCACACCAGCACGAAGCAGAAGCTTCCCAGTTTGATGCAAAGGTGCTTTTCTGTCAATAAAATATTTCAGCTGGAAATTTTTAAAGCACGACCAGAATACAAAAATATAGGTAAATGAAAGTGTGACTCTGCAATAATTCATTTTCCAGATGATATTAATCTGCCATGAGAACAAATTAAATGTTGTGAGATGTAAATAAGAATGAATATACAAGTTGGAAGGACCAATCAGATACACTTTATGGAAAGTGTTTAGGAAGGAAAGAAAATGTCTGAAGAAAGGTCCCGACCCAAAATGTCGCCCATTCCTTTTCTCCGGAGTCTGACCCGCTGAGTTACTCTAGCTTTTTGTGCCTACCTTATGGAAAGTGTTGTTAGTTATTTATGCAATAGAGAATAAAATGCAATTAATGCAATTACACAGAAGAGAGAATATACCCCCTTTGAGGAAGAAAGGGCAGTATGATGGTGTAGAAATAGAGCTACTGCCTTACAACGCCTGAGACTCGGGTTCGATCCCAACTATGGGTGCTTGTTAGTATGGTGTTTGTACGTTTTCCCCATGACTTGCGTGGGTTTTCTCCGAGCTCTTCGGTTTACACCAACACTCAAGGTTAGTAGGTTAATTGGCTTGATATAAATGTAAAATTGTCCCTAATGTGTGTAGGATAGTATTAATGTGCAGTGATCGCTGGTTGGTGCGAACTCGATGGGCCAAAGGGCCTGTTTCTGCATTGCATCTTTAAACTAAACAAAATACTTTGGCATGCATGATTATTTGAACTTATGATAGACAATATATTGAAATCATTGTGTGAATTTTTGCAAAAACTTCTCCTTAGTTTAACTTTATTTTCTCTCCTCAGTATTCATGTACATTTTGTCCTTTCAGAAAAATTTCAATGGTTGAACGTCATTGCGTCAATGATGTTGCCTATCTCAGCCCCACTGAACAAAACTGAATGTTTGCTGATGTAGCACTGCTGATGCATGCCATTTACACTTCCTATTTGATCATCAGTGAAAAACCGACACAGCATTGCTCCAGAAGGTTTGACCATTACAGATAACAATTTGCTTTGAATATTTGAAAATACATTCTGTGTTACATGATGAAAAACAAAGCATAGATTGTCTAAATGAAAACATAGATGCCTAAATGAAAACCAAGCAAGCAAGTAGCAGATCTCAGTAAACACTCCGTGGCATTGCGAATGTTACATTTAGTTCTATTATAATAATAATAATAATAATAATATTCATTTATTGTCATTGCAACGAGTACAACAAAATTAAAAAATAGCCAATCCTGACGGTGCGTAAAAACATATATGCAATAAATGCAAAAACAAATAAATACAATTATATTAAGTACAAAAGTTTTAACAGTGTTGCCTAGTGCAGAAGGTAGTGTTCAGTTCTCGTATGGCCCTGGGGTAAATTGCTTGATTGAATTAAATCCATCACTCTTGGCTTTCCCAAAACTATCATTGTCATACAAGTTAAACACAGCAGAAACAGTCAAACGTTTAACTTAAACTCAGTAAAAAAAAGGCCACGTTACCAATTAATGGAAAATATTAGCAGGATACTTTGGTTATCTACATATTAGAGTTTTGACAGACAGTGTTTTACCAAGATGGTGGTTTGCATTTGTATAACAGCTTTTTTAAAGTAAGCATCCCAAAGGCATAGGAACTGTAGACTGAGTTAAAGTAGAATAGATGCATAGTCAACATTTTGTCTTAGAAATTTGGATTTCAACCCATGAAGCCATCTGCCATGGTCACATGGCCTATCAGTGCTGGAGTAACTCAACAGGTCAGGCAGCATCCCTAGAGAACATGAAGAGGTGATGTTTTGGGTCGGGACCCTTCTTCTTTCCCAATTGACCATTAACATACAAGTCTCAACAGTGTGTGTCAAGCAGACTATTCAAATGCAAGACAGATGCACTGATCAGAATTCTACACATCAAAAGATACTGACCACTTTACCTTTTTAATCCATGCTTTGCAAAGTTTCTTGACATTTTGCTGGAGTTAACGGTGAACGGAGATTGAAAGTGGAAACTCAGCAGGCAAGATTACTGAAATAACATCGTTGCCTTTCAATTCGATGACAGTTTCCCCCGAATTTCATTCTATAAGAGAGTTGAAATAAATGGATCTGAATAATCTTTTTAGTTCTAACAGGAAAGGGAAGCTTTTGGAAGAAGTACTGCATGAATTGAAAGAACACAACATCACAGCACACAGTGACTGACTCTTGTCCCAACTCTACTTTGTATATTTAATGCCCAGAGGTAGTCATCTCAGACAAGGTTAGTATTGGCCTCCATTTCTAGCTAATCTTAGGGCAGTGGTAGCGTGCATTGAACTGCTGAAAATCACGTGGGAAGATAACTGTTAATATACGTCTACACGTGTAAGTTCAGGATATGGTTCCAGTGGGGCAAATGGGCTTCAGTATATTTTATATTGTAGCGACCATAGAGAGTGGTCCTAGTCGTCGAACCCTCAGATTGGCCAGCAAGGTCACGTGTGGGTGCGGCCGTAGGGATTGGTCCAGGGAGCGACACCGCTGATTGGACAGCGTTGTCATGTGCGCTTTTGGCGCCCGAAAAGAGTCAGTTCGGAGACGTCTTCGAAGAGAACAGTTAGTTTTAATGGTTATCTGTAATCTTGTTAAGAAAACTTTGTAATCGAATATTGCTGCCGCAATAAACTTCTTCAACAAAGAACAAGTTTCCAGACTCGCCATATTGGTGACTCCGACGTGATCTGGACGATCACCGACCATGAATGAACACGACGCCCCGTTTTTGGCTATTGCGCCTGGCACACCGGAACTAAGCGCGGTCAGCGTTCATCTTCCGTCGTTTTGGACACATCAACCACAATCTTGGTTTGTCCACACCGAAGTCTAGTTTCACTTAAGAAACATCTCGACAGACGCGACGAAATACTACTACCTCGTCAGCGCTCTATCGCCGGAGACGACCACACGCGTGATGCGGTTCATCGTTAACCCTCCCGCGGAAGACAAGTACGAGGCCATGAAGGCACTGTTACTACGAACCTTCTGCACCTACCGGATCTCGGAGATCGGCTGCCATCCGTTCTCATGGCTGAGATGTTAATGCTAGCAGGTGAGCATACGGATTGCCTCATGTTCGAGCAGGCATTCCGAGAGAAGCTTCCCGAAGATGTCAAGCTTATGCTCACGGATTGTTCTTTTAAGGACCCCGTGGCATATGCAGAAAAAGCTGATGCGCTCATGGCGTCCAAATCGAAAGGAAGCGGTTCGATCAACAAGGTCTCGACATCAGTGACCACGCCACAGCGACATCAAGATGGCGCCGCGTCTCCCGCCATTTCTCCAAAAGCCCGCCAAAAGGATCCGCACAAGCGCGGCTGGTGCTACTACCATCTACGATGGAGTGGAGAATCCCGCAACTGTCGCTCACCTTGTACTTTCTCGGGAAATGCCTCGGCCGATCGTACATAGGGGCAGTTGCGATTGGCCAGAATCGATGCCTCTACGTCCGAGACCGATTCACGGACACAGAATTTTTGGTGGACACGGGAGCCATTGTCAGTATAGTACCGCCGACCGTCCTCGAGACCAGATCCGGTAAGACAGGTCCTACCCTCATCGCGGTTAACGGCAGCCCCATCCGCACGTATGGTACGCGGAAGATGTCCTTAGTTTTAGGCCTCCGCACGTATGAATGGCCATTCATTATAGCGGACGTCAGCCAGGCAATCCTAGGAGCAGATTTCCTCTGGGCCTTTTCACTAGTCCCCGACGTCTGCGGTAACGACCTCCGACCCTCCGCCAGCGATGAGCCCGTTGCTCCGACAACCGCCACCCCGCCCAGCCCAACTGTCCAGGCCGTCGTCGCGACCCCCGACTCGTATGCTGAGGTCCTGGCGGAGTTTCCAGAGCTGCTCATCCAGCGTTTTGACGCCCTTTCGACCAAGCACGGCATAGTCCACCACATCCGCACCGAGGGCCCCCCCGTTTTCGCTCGGGCCCGGCGGCTACCGCCCGACAAGCTGATGGTGGCGCGGGAGGAATATCGGAAGATGGAGGACATGGGCATTGTCCGTCAGTCCGACAGCCCGTGGGCCTCGCCGTTGCATATAATAATAATAATAATAATAATGCATTACATTTATATAGCGCTTTTCAAACACTCAAAGACGCTTTACAAGGATTACTAGAACATAGAGAAGAAAATAAATAGATAAATAAGTAAACGAACAGAAAAAGGAGACAGAAGGTGAGGTGACGGTCATATGGTCTCCAAAGCATCTGGGGGGTGGAGACCATGTGGCGATTATCGGCGTCTCAACGCTGTCACCACGGCTGATCGCTATCCCATACCGCACCTGCAGGATTTTTCATCTGGGCTGGAAGGTGCGGAAGTGTTCTCCAAAATCGATTTGGTGCGAGGATACCACCAGATTCCTGTGCGGCCGGAAGACATACCAAAAACTGCCACGATCACTCCGTTCGGGTTGTTCGAATGGTTGCGCATGCCTTTCGGTTTAAAGAACGCAGCACAGGCTTTCCAGCGACTGATGGACCGTGTGGGTAGGGGTTTACCTTTTGTGTTTATTTATTTAGATGATATCCTGGTCGCCAGCCCCTCAGTGCAGGAACACCTGGTCCACTTGCGGACTGTATTCCAGCGGCTACAAGACCACGGGCTCATCATCCAACCCTCCAAGTGTCAATTCGGCCTTCCTTCTCTAGATTTCTTAGGGCACAGCATCACCCCTGCCAGAGCCACCTCTTTGCCCGAGAAGGTAGAGGCTATCCGAGCATTTCCGCGGCCCACCACAGTGAAGGGTCTGCAAGAGTTCGTAGGTATGGTTAACTTCTACCATAGGTTCGTCCCGGCAGCAGTGCGGGTCATGCGCCCGCTCTTCCAGTGCCTTGCGGGTAAACCTGTAGAGTTGATATGGTCCCCGGCCGCGGAGTCGGCCTTTACCGCAGCTAAGGAAGCTTTGGCAGACGCCACCATGTTGGTCCACCCGAGTCCCTCCGCCCCCACGGCCCTGACGGTCGATGCGTCTGACGTGGCGGTGGGTGGGGTTTTGGAGCAGCAGGTCGGTGGCCTTTGGCAACCCTTGGCGTTTTTCAGCCGGCAACTGAGTTCAGCTGAGCTGAAATATAGCGCTTTTGACCGAGAGCTTCTAGCCCTCTATTTAGCTGTTCGTCATTTCAGGTATTTCCTTGAAGGCCGCCCATTTGTGGCCTTTACGGACCATAAACCATTAACTTTTGCTTTTTCCAAATTGTCCGACCCATGGTCGGCCCGCCAGCAGCGGCACCTGACTGCCATCTCCGAGTTTACCACCGATGTCCGTCATGTCGCTGGTAAGCTTAATGCCGTTGCTGACGCCCTGTCTCGGCCTGCTTTTTCCCCCATTTCTGCGGTTGACTGCGAGGTGGATCCCCAGGAGCTTGCGGAGGCACAGCTTCTGGCGGATACCGCCTCGGCGTACCAGTCCACCACTTCGGGGTTGAAGTTGGCTCAGGTGACCTGCGGGCCGGAAAGCACAAAAGTCAGGTGTGATGTTTCCCTTCCCCGTCCCAGGCCGGTAGTGCCGCCCTCCCTTCAGCGCCGGGTTTTCGATGCCATTCACGGGCTGGCGCACCCGTCCTTCCGCTCCACCTCTGCCTTAGTAGCCGCTCGGTTTGTGTGGCACGGCCTGCGTAAACAGGTAGCTGTTTGGGCCCGTTCCTGCGTTCCCTGATAGACCGCTAAAGTCCACCGCCATGTCCAGCCCCCGGTACAGGATTTTGAGGTCCCAGCGGACCGTTTTTTCCACATCCACATGGATTTAGTCGGACCCTTGCCTTCCTCCCGGGGCTACACCCATCTCCTCACGGTGGTGGATCGGTTCACCCGGTGGCCAGAGGCTTTCCCATTGTCCGATACCTCTGCTGCCTCTTGTGCCAGGGTTTTGGCCCTCCATTGGGTGGCACATTTCGGGGTTCCAGCTGTTATTACCACCGACAGGGGGCCACAGTTCACTTCGACCCTCTGGGCCACGCTTGCAGAGCTGTACGGTTCCCGGTTACAGCACACCACATCGTACCACCCCCATGCTAATGGCCGTGGGTTCCCTGGCCCCGGTTCCGACTTCACGTCATGGGTGTCCCATGGTACACGAACCGCCTGCCCTGAAGGACTGTGAGTTTGTATTTCTGCCCAAGGATGCCCATCGTTCCCCGTTGCAGAGGGTCTATGAAGGGCCGTTCCGGGTTTTGCGTAAGGGGACGGTCACCTTCACCTTAGACGTGGGCGGCAGGAGTGAGCTCGTCTCGGTGTCCAGGCTTAAACCTGCGCACTTGGATCCGGACCTCCCGGTCTTGGTTGGTCAACCACCCCGGAGAGGCCGGCCTCCGGCAGTCCCGATCAGTCCAGGACCCCCCATTCCGGCAGTTCCACCTGGTCCGGAATCCCCTGCTCCTGTGGTTCAGGCTGCCCCTCTCCTTACTCGTTCTGGTCGCGAAATCCGGCTCCCTGCTAGGTTCCGTACTTCGGGTTCTGGGGGGGGTCATGTAGCGACCATAGAGAGTGGTCCTAGTCGTCGAACCCTCAGATTGGCCAGCAAGGTCACGTGTGGGTGCGACCGTAGGGATTGGTCCAGGGAGCGACACCGCTGATTGGACAGCGTTGTCATGTGCGCTTTTGGCGCCCGAAAAGAGTCCGTTCGGAGACGTCTTCGAAGAGAACAGTTAGTTTTAATGGTTGTCTGTAATCTTGTTAAGAAAACTTTGTAATCGAATATTGCTGCCGCAATAAACTTCTTCACAAAGAACAAGTTTCCAGACTCGCCATAATATCTTTAATAATCAATGTGTAAAAACATAGAAATGTAGAAGTGCTGAAGAAGCCCCTCAGGCTCTTCAAAATCCTGCTCCACTTCAATACTTTGTTCCTGCTTTCTCCTCATAATCCTAGTCCCTTTAACATCAATAAATATATCTGCCTCCTTCATTCATTGCCTTTTGTGGTTGAGAATTCACCCTCTGGAAAATTTCATCTGATTTCAGTTCCAAATGGCATGTCCCCTATCCTGAGGCTGGAAGACCAGATTTAGGATTCCTCAACCACTGAGAGCATCCACCCTGTATCGACTTTTATTAAAAATCACACGCCGTTCTGTGAGACCCCTATCATTCTTCTAAACCCCAGTGACTATAGGTCTAAATGAACCATCCTCCTGGACTAAGAAATCCTTCCTTCGATAAAGAGATTACATTTCTGCAAAAACTCCATCAGGCATCTCACCAAAACCCTGAACATTTGCAGCAAGATATCCTTCCTCGTGTACTCAAATACTCTTGCCAAGTGAAGGCCAATCTACCAGATGTCTCCAAGTGTTTTACAGCCATAAATTTTGCTTCTTTTATGTCGGAAAAGTGGCAGCTGCTGCGCATAAGATAAGCTCCCACAACCAGCAAGTGATAATGAGATAATCAGTTTTAATGATAATGACGCAGGATAAAAATTTGTCAAGGCACAAGAATGTCACATGATTTTTTATGCCCAGCCAAGAGAACACATAACATTTTGACTCAATGTCTCACCCATACATCAGCACCTAGGACTTATTATCCTGGAGTGAAGGAGGCTAAAAGGTGACATGATAGAGGTATGTAAAATTATGAGAGGTCTCAATAGGGTTGAGAGCCAGGCTCTGTTTCCCATGGTGGGACTGTCTAATTCTAGAAAACATAGGTTTAAGGTGAAAGTGGGGAGGTTAAAAGGGGGCCTGAGGGGTGAGTTTTTTCACATAGTATTTGCCAGAGTGGAGGGTTAGTTGGAGGCAAGAATAATACCATTGAAGAAGGCTCTCGACCCAAAACGTCACATAATCCTTTTCTCCAGAGATGCTGCCTGACCCGCTAAGTTACTCCAGCTTTTTGTGTCTACCTTTGATATAAACCAATACCAAAGTAACAATGTTTATGAGGCATCTGGAGAGGTACTTGAATGAGCAATAGGCAGATATGAAATTAATGCAGGGAAGTAAAAGAATAGGTTGATGTGATGGTGGGATTGACACTGCAGGCCAAAAGTCATGTTTCTATGCTGTTCAATTCACCGACTTTATGACACCTCCCACAGTGCAAACAAGGAACTTGAGGGGTAAAAGGTTGTGCTTGCGGAGGTGCAGCATGTTGAGTTTCTGAATGCTTACAGTACGTAATATTTACAATATATTACTATGAACAATATTTACAAAGTGCTGCAGGAAATGGATTAGGTGATGTAATGGGTGAAGACCTTTCTTCAGCATTTATTTAACCCTCCACTCTGGTTGACAGTTAATCCCATGGTGGATGAATCAATGTTGATAATGTCACTCATTACCAAGGGTGGCAGTTATACTGGCTCTCATTGGAGATTGTTATTCCCTGGCTCTTACACATAGTCCAAGGCGGGATGTTGCATGAATCTGACTTGTTGAGGCCATGGAGTGTGCCATTTTCTGAAGAGTTGCTAATGGACAGCTCAGGGACACCCTGCAGAATTCTCCAGTGTCTTTATCTGCTGATCAATTGATAATCTGACCAATGCGAGGGTCAGCCCTTTTGTGTTGTACAACAGCAGCAGAGTGAAATGCAGGAAGAAAAGGAAGGTAACAGCTAACGATGAAGAGTGATGCCTGTGAATGTGCTGCCTGAGACTCATTCTGCTAACACAGGCACAGATAGGAATGGTTGAGAGATTCACCTCCCAGCTACAACAATGAACGGGAGGACAGAAGGAGATCGGCTCAGCAATTTCTGAATGGAAATGAAGTGCCAGTAGTTACTCCAGTAACTGCCGGCCTGCACGTTTGAAGATCTGGGCCAATACTTTGTTTAAATCATTTGTTTAAAATTCTGGGAACAAAATACAATAAATCAGCCACTTAAAGCAAATGTTTGTATTCTTCTGTGTAGGAAGGCACTGCAGATGTTGGTTTACACTGTAGATAGACACAAAATGCTGGATTAGGCAGCGTCGCTGGTGAAAAGTAATGTTACTACTGGGCAGAAGTAATGAAAGGAATAGGTGACCTTTCGGGTCGAGACCCTTCCTCAGACACCTTATATTCTTCTGTTGTCCTCAATTCTAATTTAGTTGGTTGATATTTTAAAAAACAAGAACATAAACTTGTGATATCCCTCTCCAAAGCATAAATCAGATACTAGTTCAGTTCCTTTTGAAAAAAAACTTTAACCTAATCAGCTGTTTACATTTCGCAAGCAGACTTCCCTTCACAAATAGAACATTTAATGACGTAATATGTTTTGAAGAAACAGTTCTGTGCGTTTCCAGGAACTTTGTAAAGTTGGGTTTTAAAACTACCTCTGGTACACAGGGAAATATTTATTTTGGTTACTTCTTTCACAGCCCGACATGAAAGGTTTTACTTACTGTAAAATGGGCGTAGGAAATGGAGGGATATGACTCATGTACGGGTGGATGAGATTAATCTTCACATCTTGTTCGGTACAGACATTGTGAGCCAAAAGGCCTGTTCCTGTGCTGTACTGTTCAATGTTCTACGTTCACAAGAGCACCCGTTTTCTAATTGCCCTCCTACTAATTTGCTGCAATAATAATCTTATAGGAGCTCTTCATTTTCACGATGGAGAACTATCTCATGGTCGCCCAGTCAGAACTGAATTGCCAATTTTACGAGGTGCAAGCACACCTTCAGAAAGGACCATAACTTTGTTAGTTTTAAGATAACTTTGGAAAAGGGTAGGACTTGTCCCCGATGGGTTCTGAAATTGGGACCCAATCAATTGGCCTTTGGCTTCATGGACATCCCCAACCTTTCACTTCAATAGTCTACTGTTCCCATTTGCCTCAAGGAAACCTCCATCATTCCAGTCCACAAGCAAAGTAAAATGAACTATTTTAATAATTTCTGCCCAGTAGTTCCATCACTGACCGTAAGGAAGTGCTTAGAAAGATTGGTGATGGCCCACATCTGCAACAGTCTTCTGGAAAATCGCGGCTATTTGCATTTCACATACAAGAAAAGTAGGTCTGTGGAGGACACCATCTCTCTTGCACTACATTCAACTGTGCATAGATACAAAAAGCTGGAGTAACTCAATAACTCAGAGGGACAGACAACATCTCTGGAGAGAAGGAATGGGTGAATATTCAGGTCGAGACCCTTCTTCAGACCAGCATCTGCAGTTCCTTTCTGCACATTCAACTGTGCATCATCTTGACAATAAGAACACCTGAGTTCGGCTGTTATTCCTAGACTTCAGATCAGCCTTCAACACAATAATACTAAATAAGCGTATCCCTAAACTTCTAGACCTTAGTATTGTGGCCTCTATCTGCAATAGGTTTCTGGCCTTCCTAATCAGCAGTCCTCGGTTGATTAGAATTGGCTATAAAATTTAATTCACCCTGTCCCTCAACACTATTGCTACTCAAGATTGTGCGCTCAGTAGATTGCTCTACCCTTTGTACAGCCATGTCTATGTGGCCATGTACAACGTCACCTTGATCGTTAACCCCGCTGATATCACTGAGGTTGACAAGCTCAAAGAGAGAGTACATGAAAGATAACCTTGTGTCATGGTGTCAGGACAACAACCTGGCACTTAACAGCAGTAAGACAAACAAATTGGTTGTTGATCTATGAAAGCAAGTGGTTAAACACAACCTTCAGCTTCATCGTCAGAGCTGCTATGGAGATGGTCAACAGCTTCGGGTTCCTTGGCTTTCATAACAAGACCAACCTACCCTGGTCTCTTCACAATGATGCAGTGATAAAGAAGGTGATCTCAGGATGTGCAGCGGCGGCAGCAGAATACTCCCGGGGGATGCTCTGCAGAGCAGAATGCAGCGGGCCACTGCGTAGGAACATCCAGCGAGCCAGGCACAGTAGCAAGCCTGGCTCACCGCCACCAAGGACCCCGGTGGGCTGGTGCCTGCATTCCCCTGGCATTCAACCTCCCAAAGTGCAACATCTCACACTTGCTCGGATTAAAACACCAAGTGCCATTTATCTGCACGTTTCTGAAGCTGATCTATATCCAGCTGTACACGTAGCATTTCTCACATTCCGCAACATCAGCAATCTTGGTGTCAACAGCAAACATACTAACCAACCTGTTTACCTTTATATAAGAAAATAACTGCAGATGCTGGTACAAATCGATTTATTCACAAAATGCTGGAGTAACTCAGCAGGTCAGGCAGCATCTCGGGAGAGAAGGAATGGGTGACGTTTCGGGTCGAGACCCTTCTTCAGTCTGAAGAATTGTTTGAAGTATTATTTTCTTATACTAATCAATCTATAATATACACAAAAAGTGTGGAACAGGCCCTTCGGCCAAACTTGCCCACACCGGCCAACATATCCCAGCTACATTTGTCCCACCTGCCCCTGTTTGGTCCATATCCCTCCAAAACTGTCCTATCCATGCACCTTCTTCAGTCTGAAGAAGGGTCTCGACCCGAAACGTCACCCATTCCTTCTCTCCCGAGATGCTGCCTGACCTTATAGATTGATTAGGTCAGTTTATATTCTGTTCAATTCGCATCGCATATTGTCAAATTGTTCTGATCGAATTATCAATGCTATCTTTAAAATATGAACTGTAAGCACAAATGTGTAGAAAGGAACTGCAGATGCTGGTTTACACCGAAGACAGACACAAAAAGCTGGAGTAACTCAGCAGGTCAGGCAGCATCTCGGGAGAGAAGGAATGGGTGATGTTTCGGGTCGAGACCCTTCTTCAGACCTTTTATGTTCAAGTCATATATAGCCGAGGTCCCAGCACAGATTGATTTGCTCCCCCTTCAAATGGATATGACAACAGGTCAATCGCATGTCTTCAGTGCAAGTGGATCATTTCCACACTGAAATCTCCAGCCAAACATGTCATCTTCTGAAGATAGACACAGAAAGCTGGAGTAACTCAGTGGGACAGACAGCAACTCTGGAGAGAAGGAATGGGTGACGGTTCTTACACATGTCATCTTTTGAAGTGCATCAGGAATTGAGAAAGAGTACAATGCTTTCATGTGATGATATGGGAAAAGCAACAGCTAAACAGGAATAAAACATAGTAATCATAGCAGTGGGAGACCTGCCCCATAATTGATCTGGTTTAGACATACAGTACAATCTTTGTACTAGGTATTCTCAGCATTTCACAGTGAACTAAAGCAAGGTAGGTAGTATGTACACATTTAATGCAAACTGCTTTTATATTAGAGTATTTGAAGTACAAATAGTTCTGTAATGCTGTGGAATTTATGTAGCTGTGTTGAATTAATTGCTTAAACAACATTAAAATACACCATTAAGAAACTTGAATTAGCAGAAGACTAAGTTAATGAACACAATCTATACCAAAAATACAATGCACTAATAGAAATGCGTAAGATCAAATAAATGTTATGGTAGGCTCACAATCTGAATTTTATCATCTGAAAAATCACAAAGGCTCAATGAATGGGTTAAAATACTTTTATAAGCAACTAAAAATATGTGACTTTAATGTAGAAGATGTCCTTCAAAGCAGTTTAGTAAGGGAAAGACATTAAATGGAATATAACAAAATTATTCACAATGTTTTAACTTTAAATAATGTTGAAGGTAATTTTTTAGAAGTCTTGAGGCCCTTTTTTGGTGCACAGAATGAAAGACTTGTATGTATACAACTTTATCGTATTTGAAAAAATTACCCAAGTATTTCATATAATTTTTCAAATAATTATATAACGACAAAGATGACAATAATGTGCAAGTTCCTATAAATAGCAAATGATTAATTGAACTGTTTAAGTTAGACGGGAATGTCAGTGAAGAATTCTCCTTGCTCCTTCAAAGAGTGCCAGTTACTGCCAGGCTGTAAAATGGAAGCATGCAAACAGTACTTGGTTTACAATCCTGTGCAAAGAACTGAATCTGCTAGTGCTGTAACCCTTCAGAACTGCAGCGTAAGGTTTGATTACATATTGATGAGCTGCAGTGGAACTTCAACCTATTGCCTTCAGACTCCATGTGAATACTTTGCAGTAATAATAAATTAAAATGACAGTAGCGTTTAATAAGGGCCATGCACAAATATATTTGAAGGTGCTAGAAATAAATGATATCCCATTCATCTTGTCAGCACTCCAATGGCTCGGTTTAAATGTACAACACTACAACACAAGAGCAAGCTGGATTTCCACTATTGTGTCATAGAGTTGGACAGCATAGAAATAGGCCCTTTGGTCTCATTGCATTCGTGCTAACCCTCATGATAATTTACACAAATGCCACATTCCTAAGTTAATTATGTATCTCTTTACGCCTTGCTAATTCAAGTACTTGTCTAAATACCTGTTACATGTTGTTACCGTTTCTGCCTCCACCACCTCCTCTGGTAGTTTGTTCCAAATACCAACTATGTGAAAAATGTACTCAGATTCCGTTTAACCCCCCCACCCTCTCAACCACTTAAACCTATGCCCTCAAGTGTACACACCTCCACCCTAGGAGATATATATACTCTATAAGCACTATTAATTTAGATCATAAACAAGGGTCCCAGACTTCCAAACAAAAAAAATCATTATTCCACCAACACACTTTGCCTCCTATTTTGTGCCCAATTAGCCATCTTACCTTAGATCCCACATGCTTTAACCTTCTGGACCAATCTACTATATTCTCTGCCATAGAAGGTAGTTGAGGCCAGTTTATTGGCTATATTTAAGAGGGAGTTAGATGTGGCCCTTGTGGCTAAAGGGATCAGGGGGTATGGAGAGAAGGCAGGTACGGGATACTGAGTTGGATGATCAGCCATGATCATATTGAATGGCGGTGCAGGCTCGAGGGGCCAAATGGCCTACTCCTGCACCTATTTTCTATGTTTCTATGTTTTCTATGTTTTTATAAGGACCTTGGTAAATGCCTTACTAAAGTCCATATGGTCAATGTCTATTGCCCTCTCTTCATTAGTCTTCTTAGTTACATCCTCAAAAAACTCAAAGTGAGACAGGATTTCCCTTGCAGAAAGTCTTGCTGACTATCCCCGGCCAGTCTCTGCCTTCCAAATGTACATAAAACCTATCCTTTATGATTTTTTCCAATAATTTCCCAATTCTTGACAAAAGGCTCACCACCTGGCTTATCACTTCTGCCCTTCTAAAACAAAGGAACAACATTAGCTATCCTCCAGTCTTCTAGCATCTTCCCTGCAGCTAACGACAGCGGAAGAAAAAAAAATCTGCCGGTGCTCCATCTATCATGCTTCCCATAGCAACCTGGTATAGATCTCACCAGCCCTGGGAATTCATCAACTCATGTATCCAATGATATGCAACACACCTCCTTCTTCATTCTGACGTTTTTCAACTCATTTACAAACCCCTCCCTAAACTCACTGTTTTCCACAACGTTGTTGGGGCCCTTCTTCAGACTGAGCGCAGTAGGGGCAAGAAAGCCAGAGGGAAGAATATAGGTGGAAGGAGGCGGGGGGGGGGGGGGGGGGGGGAGTTAGGATGGGTGGGGAAGGGGGGGAGAAGAGGGGCTTGATAGTAGGTCCAGCACATTATAATTCTACTTGCGTAGCTTGCAAACCAACAGTATGAACAATTGGTTCTCCAATTTTACGTTTTAAGTTTCCACACTCACTCTCCATTTCTTGTGCCCCACACACATTTCTTCTACCATCCTGCCCTTCTTTCCCCTCCTTCCAACTCTCCCTCCCCTTCTGACTTTATATTTCACTCCCACTTTCTCCTTATCTAGACCCTTTTTTCTCCTTTTCATCTCTAGCCTTTGTTACTTCCTCCACCCATCTGCTAACCAAATCGCCTCACCTGTATCTCCCTATCACTTGCTAAGCTTTATCCTGCCTCCACATCTCTTCTTCCAGCTTGCTTCGCACTACTAAAATCAGTCTGACTAGGGCACCCAACATGAAACGTTGCCAATCTATTCCCTCCACAGATTCGGCCTGACACTTTCAGTTCCCTGTGTCCCTATTTTTACACTCGCTTTCTTCAGGTTATATTTTGTGCTCCAGACTGCTAAAGATATGAACTACAGCAACACCAACTCCACCTTCAGAACCTATAATATCAGAAACTCCATTGTTTCATTCTTTCCTTTCTGGGCCTCCCAGAATTAACTGATAGTTCAGAAGTAATAATCAAGATATTTATGAAGTCCACACAATGTGAATTGTCTGTCCTACAGCAATGAGCCTAATTCATTTTATTGGCGTAAATGCAAATATTTCCAAAACATGCAGCTGGGAGATCACAAAGAGTTGCTCATTTTATTTTTTCTAGGTGCATTGTGACAAATGATAGAGCAATCCAAATTATTTAGCAATTTCTAGTGAATTGAACACATGCGTATTCCGCTGTGCTTTTAATAATGGCTGGCTATTACCGCCTCAGCAGGTTATGTGCCACATATAAAAGTAGATTGTGTTTGCACCCTGCTGTACTCAAAGGATGAAGCCTTTATTTCAATCTATCCTTTGGTATTTCAGTCGAGTACACATTGCAGCACAAACCTTATGCATTAACTCATTCGAACTGTATAATTAAATATCCTTAACAAAAAATGCAAAACAAACTCTGAACTAACTAGAAAATAGCCGTTTAAATATACATTACTGATAAAAAACCTTTCACAGTACATAACTCTCAAAGGAATTCAAACCACCTGACATTTCCCACCCATATTTTCTTGCATTCCATCCCTCACGTTGCAATTTCCATGGGAAATATCAGTGAAGGAGTACAGAATCAAGGGGTGGGGTAGTGCAAGGAATTTTAGCCAGGGTGGAGTTTCTATAGTTAGGGACTTTAGCTTGTAGGTTGACGTTCATATGAAGCACAATTTATTATTTGGTATTTGAATGCCAAGAAAGCATTAAAAAGATACAAATCCTATCGGATTTATCAGCAGTAATCTGTAGAATAGAAATTGCTTTGTTCACCCCTGAGGTTTGTGCACAACAAATTTTGCAAACTGTTTAGTGCCACTGATTACAAATTGCATTTGCATCATCGTTACTTGGTCAGCATATCATGCTGATCTACTAGAAGTTCATTTATATTGAAATGAGATAAGACGTTAATCAAGTGAACTGAATTGGTTTTTCCCCTCTCTCGTGTCATTGCTGAGCTACTGAATACAGTGATTAGAATCAGTGTGTTGCACATTTCACTGTTTAAATAGTTCAAATGGGAGAAGGTATAGCAGCTCAGGCAGGTTCATGCTAATGGAAACACATATTATAGAGAGTAGAAATCTAAAATTAATGGAGAAGGTGCAGGAAATTTACATCAGGTTAGGTAAAATCTGTTGAGAGAGAAAAACAATTAAAGGTCAGTGAGCATTGATGAAAACTGGGAAACGTGTTAAGTTGCACAGAAAGATACAAAAGAGTGGAGAGAGCCAAAGGGCAATATCTGCGATAGATACATTAAATGATTAAAAAAGGCAATAATACAACTTAAAAGAGAGTTGTCTTAAGACAATTCAAAGAAACACTAAAGAAATACTAAAGATAGACACAAAGTGTTGGAGTAACTAGACGGGTCAGGCAGCATCTCGGAAAAAAAAGGATGTGTGATGTTTTGGGACAGGATCCTTACTCAGACCCCAAAAATACTAGATTGGAACATCAAGTGCAAAAACCAAAAACAGAATCATTTTCTAAATTTGCCAAAGTAAACCTGAATTAAAAATGCTAATAAAAAAATGTTGAAAGAAGTAGATCTGTTCTTCAAGCTTCTTCAAAACAGCACAGGAGGCCAAAATCAGATAAATCATTTGGAGCAGGCAAAATAATTAATAGCTACAGGATTTCGCTTGAGGACTGAACAGAAGTGTTCACAAAGTGATCACTCAAATCTGCATTGCCCCAAGAAAAAGTAAACCACATTTCCACAAACCACATGCATATGCAGCATATTAAATTGCAAGTACAAGTAAATTGTGATTTCGAGGCTTGGATAGTATAAATGCAAGAAATGAAAAGTATACGTGAAGTGAGAGCCATAGGGAGCAGAGAATCAGAATGTCTTAGAGATATAGATCCCTTCATAATGCTGCAAGGCAAGAGAGAGGAAGACGTCTGGTCACGTTGAAGGGGTCAAAGATGTGGCAAATGAACTAGTGCACAATACAAAGTGCTGTATAATACTTAGTGGGTCAGGCAGCATCTTTGGAGGGAATGGACAGACAACGATTCAAGTCGGGATCCTTCTTCAGTCTGAAAAAATGTCCCAACCCAAAACATCGTCTGTCCATCCCTTTCACAGAAGCTGCCCGACCCACTGAGTTCCTCCAGAACCGTGTTTTGCTCAGGATTCCAGCATCTGCAGTTTCTACCATCTCTGACAAATTAATCATATCCAGACACAAGGGACCTGAGACAAAATAACAAGATGCTGGAGGAACATGGCTGATTTTGCAGCATCTATGAAGGTAGAGGATTGTCAAAGATAGACAAAAGTGCTGAAGTAACTCAGCGGGTCAGGCAGCATCTATGGATCGAAGGAATGGGTGGCGTTTCAGGTCGAGGCCCTTCTTCAGACTGAGGATTTTTGTTTAGTTTAGTTATACTGTGTGGAAACAGGCCATTCGCCCTACTGAGCCCACGCCGAACAACAATCACCTATACATTAGCTCTATCCTACTCAATAGGGAGAATTTACAGAAACCAATTAGCCTACAAACCTACACACCATTGAGATGTGTGAGGAAACCGGAGCACCCAGAGAAAACCCACATGGTCACAGGGAGAACGTACAAACGCCATACAGACAGCACCCATAGTGAAGATCAAATCTGGGTCTCTGGCGCTGCAAGGCAGCAACACTACTGCTGCGTGACTATGCTGCTCTAAACAACAAAGGAATGTTGTCATTAACATTTTGGGTTGAGACCATGCATTAGAACTGAGAGTGTGGAATATAATGAATTAAGAGAGAGTGATGAGGCTGGGGCTGGCAGCTGACAGGTGGGGAGAGGGAGAATGGATAGATGGAGCAAAGCGGTGGAGGGGTTCAGTTGGTAGATAGTGACTGGCAAGTGAGAGAGAGGCAGACATATATAGAAAAAAATAGGAGAGACGATGGAGGCAATTTGGGGGAGATGCAGGATGGGAAACGTGAGTTGTTGAAGGGAAGGTGGAGGTAGAGACAGAGTATACAAGATGGTAAGTGAAGACACAAAAGGCTGCTTCTGCTTGAATGTGATAATTAAAAGTGATAAATGGAGTCAGATAAGGGAGGGATGAACAGATGGAACAGGTTTGGGGTGGAGGGAGCGGATTTGCTGGGCTGAAGGACCTGATTCCAGGCTGTATCTCTAAATGCAGAAACAGAGAATAGGTGCAGGAGTAGGCCATTCAGCCCTTCCAACCAGCACCGCCATTCAATATGATCATGGCTCATCAGCCAAGCAAGGATCCAGAGCCTGCTAGGGTGAAAGGCAAAAACCGAGGAGTCCCTTATAACTGAACACCCCGGATTGGGGGGGGGGAGGGGGAGGGGGGCAAGGGGAGAGTGAATTTATTGAAGGAAAATGCACCCAGATTCTGGGAGAGCAAAGTGATTTGTTTGTCCCACTATTTAGAAAGTGCACTTCGCTGCAGGCCTAAAAGAGGTTAATATGACAAACAGAAACCTGGCTAAAATGCTTGATCATTTCACAAGCATGAGGTAAAATAAGCAGCAAACAATCTTCAAGTTAACATTTCAGCATTGCATAGTTTCCACACAAAAAAAGTTTTCCATACAATGGAGAAACCAGAAAATGTATATGTTAATGTTATAATCAAATGCAAAAACCATTCTTTTTCTTTGGATTACCTGGTCCATTTCTTGCTTTGTTCATGAATTCATTACCATGTCACGCCACCCTAGGGTTCCAGATAGCCTAGCCTTTCACTTCACATTATTATCAATGTGCAGCACTATACCAAATAGATAGGTTCATTATCAATATGCAAGAGGTCTTTCTCACTTTAGGCTATATTTTCCTACTTTCGATTTATCATTTCATGATCTACAAAAAAATGCAGAAGGATAGTGTTGAGAAGTGCGCTTTCATTGATTCTGGTCTGGGTCTGCTAACTGGAATGAAAAATAAACATCTCACAACCAATAATTTCGGAATGCCTTTCAGATGCCTATCAAACCACTTCAACATCATTCCAACATTAGTACAGCACAATATGCAGCTTGAAAGATTCATTTGTCTATTGAAAGACAGAAAATGCTGGAGTAACTCAGCGATACAGGCAGCATCTCTGGGGAGAAGGAATGGGTGACATTTCGGGTCGAGACGCTTCTTCATACTGACGTCTGTCAGTCTGAAAAACAGTCTCTACCCGAAACCTTTCCAGAGATGCTGCCTGTCCTGCTGAGTTACTCCAGCATTTTGTGTCTATCTTCGGTGTAAACCAGCATCTGCAGTTCCTTCCTACTCATTTGCCCACTTATTCTTTTCCCCACCCCACCCCACCCCACCCCACCCCCAAACAATAGTGCAAAGTGTGCTGTGGAAAAACAGCCAGAGTTTTCTGGCTTGAGCTAAAGCTAATCAGCGTCACAATCCGTCAGAGAAAACAAACCTCAGTTCCAAAGTACAAAAGAAACCATGCAACTACGTAGAAGAGTACAAAAGGTTAAGCTAAAAGAGCAGCACAGGGCTTATATGCACATCAAAGAACAATGCAACCATTAAAGATTTATATAAAAGCACTGGAATCACACAGAACTCTTGGCAAGCATTAGGAAGAATGGTTTCACAACTGAAAATAACAAATAAGCTGCCATGTTACAAGTAAGGACAAATTTACAAACATGGAAAAAAGCTATATAGGGCAAGTCAAATTATCTCAATCCAGTCTACCATTATCATTCTTTTTTTGCTTCCACTTTTCATTTGTTGAAAACCTTTAAGCTTCACCCACATGATCATTACTGTTATGCAAAGCACACAAACACTAGGTGAGCAGCTTCTTCTGCTGTAAATCAGGTGAGGGTAAAAAGATAATGCTGGTAGAGGCGAGGTCGCTATCTACAAATTACAGCAGAAACACACCTATATCATAATTTTCATTTATTCCCTTTAAAAAAAATCTTCATATCACTGGCACATTTAGTCACTTAATACCTTTTTATAATTCCCCTCACCTTCTTGAAGTACTGCAAAAGAGTTTAAGTGTCATATGTACTGTCAATGGAACAATGCAGATCTTAATAGCTGCAGGTTAACATATTAAATCTCCTCAATCTTCTGAGGAAGTAGTGGTGTTGATTTCTTCGTGAGCTTTCTTTGTGATTGCATCGACGAGCTGGGTATAGGGCAGATCTTCAGAGATAATTACAGTGCCCTCCATAATGTTTGGGACAAAGACCCATTATTTATTTATTTGCCTCTGTACTCCACAATTTGAGATTTGTAATAGAAAAAAAATCACATGTGGTTAAAGTGCACATTGTCAGATTTTATTAAAGGGTAATTTTATACATTTTGGTTTCACCATCTAGAAATTACAACAGTGTTTATGCATAATCCCCCCATTTCAGGGCAGCATAATGTTTGGGACACAGGCATTTGTAATTGCTCAGGTGTGTTTAATTGCCTCCTTAATGTAGGTATAAGAGAGCTCTCAGCAGCTAGTCTTTCTTCCAGTCTTTCCCTCACCTTTGGAAACTTTTATTGCTGTTTATCAACATGAGGACCAAAGTTGTGCCAATGAGAGTCAAAGAAGCCATTATGAGACTGAGAAACAAGAATAAAACTGTTAGAGACTTCAGCCAAACCTTAGGCTTTCCAAAATCAACTGTTTGGAATTAAGAAGAAAGAAAGCACCGGTGAGCTTATTAATCGCAAAGGGACTGGCAGGCCAAGGAAGACCTCCACAGCTGATGACAGAAGAATTCTCTCTATAATAAAGAAAAATCCCCAAACACCTGTCCGACAGATCAGAAACACACTTCAGGAGTCAGGTGTGGATTTGTCAATGACCAGTGTCCCCAGAAGACTTAGACAATAGACAATAGACAATAGACAATAGGTGCAGGAGTAGGCCATTCAGCCCTTCGAGCCAGCACCGCCATTCAATGCGATCATGGCTGATCACTCAATCAGTACCCCGTTCCTGCCTTCTCCCCATACCCCCTCACTCCGCTATCCTCAAGAGCTCTATCCAGCTCTCTCTTGAAAGCATCCAACGAACTGGCCTCCACTGCCTTCTGAGGCAGAGAATTCCACACCTTCACCACCCTCTGACTGAAAAAGTTCTTCCTCATCTCCGTTCTAAATGGCCTACCCCTTATTCTCAAACTGTGGCCCCTTGTTCTGGACTCCCCTAACATTGGGAACATGTTATCTGCCTCTAATGTGTCCAATCCCCTAATTATCTTATATGTTTCAATAAGATCCCCCCTCATCCTTCTAAATTCCAGTGTATACAAGCCCAATCGCTCCAGCCTTTCAACATACGACAGTCCCGCCATTCCGGGAATTAACCTAGTGAACCTACGCTGCACGCCCTCCATAGAAAGAATATCCTTCCTCAAATTTGGAGACCAAAACTGCACACAGTACTCCAGGTGCGGTCTCACCAGGGCCCGGTACAACTGTAGAAGGACCTCTTTGCTCCTATACTCAACTCCTCTTGTTACGAAGGCCAACATTCCATTGGCTTTCTTCACTGCCTGCTGTACCTGCATGCTTCCTTTCATTGACTGATGCACTAGGACACCCAGATCTCGTTGAACTCCCCCTCCTCCTAACTTGACACCATTCAGATAATAATCTGCCTTTCTATTCTTACTTCCAAAGTGAATAACCTCACACTTATCTACATTAAACTGCATCTGCCATGTATCCGCCCACTCACACAACCTGTCCAAGTCACCCTGCAGCCTTATTGCATCTTCCTCACAATTCACACTACCCCCCAACTTAGTATCATCTGCAAATTTGCTAATGGTACTTTTAATCCCTTCGTCTAAGTCATTAATGTATATCGTAAATAGCTGGGGTCCCAGCACCGAACCTTGCGGTACCCCACTGGTCACTGCCTGCCATTCCGAAAGGGACCCATTTATCCCCACTCTTTGCTTTCTGTCTGTCAACCAATTTTCTATCCATGTCAGTACCCTACCCCCAATACCATGTGCCCTAATTTTGCCCACTAATCTCCTATGTGGGACCTTGTCGAAGGCTTTCTGAAAGTCGAGGTACACAGAAATACAGAGGCTGCACTACAAGATACAAACCACTGGTTAGCCAGAAAAATAGGATGGCTGAGTTACAGCTTGCCAAGAACTACTTAAAAGAGCAACCACAGTTCTGGAAAATGGGCTTGTGGACAGATGAGATGAAGATTAACTTATATCAGAGTGATGGCAAGAGCAAAGTATGGAGGAGAGAAGGAACTGCCCAAGATCCAAAGCTTACCACCACATCTGTGAAACACGGTGGTGGGGGTGTTATGGCCTGGGCATGTATGGCTGCTGAAGGTACTGGCTCACTTAACTACATTGATAGTACAACTGCTGATGGTAGTAGCATAATGAATTCTGAAGTGTTCAGATACATCCTATCTGCTACAAGTTCAAACAAATGCCTCAAAACTCATTGGCTGGCGGTTCATTCCACAGCAAGACAATTATCCCAAACATACTGCTAAAGCAACAAAGGAGTTTTTTAAAGCTAAAAAATGATCAATTCTTGAGTGGCCAAGTCAATCACCCGATCTGAACACAATTGAGCATGCCTTTTATAAGCTGAAGCAAAACCTGAAGGGGACTAGCCCCCAAAACAAGCATAAGCTAAAGATGGCTGCTATACAGGCCTGGCAGAGCATCACCAGAGAAGACACCCAGCAACTGGTGATGTCCATGAATTGCAAAGGATATGCAATAAAATACTAAACACGACTACTTTCATTTACATGACATTGCTGTGTCCAAAACATTATGGTGCCCTGAAATGGGGGGGACTATGTATAAACACTGCTGTAATTTCTACATGTGTAAAAATTGCCTTTATGAAAATCTGACAATGTGCACATTAACCACGTGATTTTTTCTATTACAAATCTCAAATTGTGGAGTACAGAGGCAAATAAATAAATGATGGGTTTTTGTCCCAAACATTATGGAGGGCACTGTATGCTCACAAACATGAACTGCTCACTCCCTTCATGGATCTCTACTTTTCCCCTCCTAATGTCAATAATCAGCTCCTCGGCCTTGCTAACGTTGAGAGCAAGATTGTTGTTCTGTCAGTCCTATTGGCAAAACTAATTCCACAAGATTGACATTTCACAGATTTAGACTTAGTGATGGGGGAGGACTGGGAATAATTTTCAAGTCAACATGATGCACAACTTGGAGGTCAACCCACAGGTGATGGTGTACCCATCTACCTTAAGCCCTTGTCTTTCTTGCTGGTAGAGGTCATGTATTTGGAAGATCTGTCAGAAAGACTTATGCCAGTATCTGCAATGCATTTTGTAGAATGTGCAAGTTGCAGCCACTGAGACCCCAATAGTAGAAGGAATCAATGTTTATGAGGTATAAACATTGAGGTATTAGTAAATGAGGTACTAGTAAAGCAAAAGGTAACAGGTGACAGATTGATGTGGTGTAGATTTTGGACACTGCTGTTGTTCCATGGCAAAGCTAGCCATTCAAGAAAAGCTTAGAATCTTTTTTATTTTGCATGATTGGTGGGGTTCTTCAGACCAACCATCAACATCTCTATTTGCACAAATCCGATACCAAGCCCATTTTATTCTCCACACATTCCATCAACTTCCTCCAGATTTCACCATTCACCTACCACTAAGAATAATTTATGGCAGCTAATTAACCTACCGACCTGAATGCCTTTGGGATGAGGGAGGAAACCAGAGAACTGAGACAAAGCCCAGCCGGTAACAGAGAAAACATTCAAACTCCTCAGGGATAGAATTGGAGGTTGGGATTGAACCTAGATCACTGGTGGTGAGATAGCAGCTCTACTCGCTCGCCTGCCCCAGACACCAGTTTGCAGGACTTTGCAGTGATAACTGAGATGGGAATGTCATTGACATGTCTGAATTCTGGACCGAATCCAGTGCCTTGACCAATGCCAAATGGTCCATTTATTATTGCACAACATTTGCTCGTCATTTCAAGAAGGTTTGGAATCACATAACTGTTAGACGGGCAAATAAAAAAAATAGCCACTAAACTGCAGAAGCTGTAATCCTGAAAGAAAAGCAGAAAATGTAGGAAAGGCTCGGCACATTCCACAGCATCACCACTGTACTGCTGTTTACATTGTCAATACCTCAAAATCTAACCCCATCAGACACGAGGACCCTTCTTTGTCATCTTCTAGTGCAATAAGTCTACAATAGAACAAAGACTCTGCAAAACTCTGATGTTCAACCAGCTAAAAAAGGTAACTTCTCTGTTTCACAATTAGATTTGTGCATGTGCAGTTAATGGCCTTATTCTCAATCCCTCCACCCAAAAGAAATCAACATGCACATTGATGATTTACTAAGCAGAGAGCAGAGCGATGGATGTGGAAGCTAATGGAGAAGTGGAATGTCAGATCCAATCTCTAGAGAAGAGGATGAGTATTGCCCAAGCAGGAGGCAAAGATTGGAAGGAAAGAAAACTACAGATGCTGGTTTAAATCGAAGGTAGACACAAAATGCTGGAGTAACAGTGGGTAGGCAGCATTTCTAGAGAGAAGGAATGGGTGACGTTTCGGGTCGAGACCCTTCTTCAGACAGTCTGAAGAAGGGTCTCGACCCGAAACGTCACCCATTCCTTCTCTCCAGAGATGCTGCCTGACCCACAAAGATTGGAAGGAGATACTCTAATCATATGTAGCAGCATACAGAGCGACACCACACAGCACAACAATGAAGAGACGGGCAGAATTGTTGTTTGGAAGGAAAATCCAGACCAAGATACCATGGGTTACTGAAATGGTAAATGATCAAGAAGTGAGAGATCACGATGCAGAAAATAAAGGGGCATCAAAGCTCTATGCAGACAGGAGACAAGGTGTCAAACCATCAGATGTGATGCTATGAGATGCTAATGAGGAGAGAAAGTCCAAGCAAAATGGACACACCCTTCTTTCCACAACCATGCACACTGGTGTCCAGGTAAGGAAATAAGGTGATGATCCAATAGCCAGAAGGACTCAAATATAATAGAAACACATCAAATGTGAAAAAGCATCACTGTTGTAATAGTCCAGGGACACTACAAACTGGAGTTGAGATTGTGGGGGAACAGATTCAAGACTGCCAAATTGAGGAGCCAAGAATGCACGAGACTGAGGAGGAAACAATGTAAAACCAGAATTCAGATGATGAACTGGTGGAACAGGACATGACAGATCAGAATCCAGTACCAGTGTAAACAGAGGCATTGGCCAGACCAAAAGGTCAGAGAAGACCACCCAAGAGATACGAGGACTATGAGATGTATTGACCTGTGGAAATGATGTGTTATCAATGCAACGAATGCCAAATCCTAAATGGTGTTGGAATGTTCAGTTTACAATGTGATGATGCGGATATCCTTTTTGTTTGATAAGAGAGGGGTGAGGGATAACTGCCATCACGGGTTCCTATGAGTCATAAAGGACAGAGGACACGTGTTGCGGGGTTGTAAAGGAATGGTGGACGAATAAAACAAAGTGTTTATGTTCAGTATCCTTGAAGCATGATTATTACATTCGGATCTAGGCGAGGATCATCTCAATAATGGAAGTACTTTGAACTGGGGAAAAGTCTCAAAACAAGTGGTTTCCCATTCGAGATGGAGGTGAGGAGGAATTTCTCCGCTCAGAAGTTTGAGAGATTTTGCAATTCTCTACCACAAAGAGCTGAGGAAGCAGAATATAATAGACATTTAAACCACAAGAAAGCCAAGGAGTATGGTGGGGCTGATAGTATGAGGGCTAAATTTGAAAGAGCCGTGACCTTAATAAATGGTAGAGCAGGTTTGAGGGTTCAAATGGCCCACTCTTGCTCCTGTGTTCTTATGTAGCGCAAATATGTTTATGGAACAGGATTATTTATTCTACAAATATCTTTTTCCAACCTTCTTTGTCATGGTATCAGTATTTTCGAAGAAAAGAATCCTGAAGACTGAAAGCACATTTCCCCTTTAAAGTTGCTTTATTTTACAAAATATTAAAACCATGTAATAAATATTTCTTCAATTATCAATTTCATAATTATTCATTAACTCACAATCATAGAAAGGTAGTTAAGTTTCCAAAGTGTTGGCCACATTTGGTTGAAAATAAAATGGATTGCAACCTTCACAATTTAAATAAAAACAAATATGATTTAAACTAGTTTGACTGCAAATTAATCTCATGGGCCTGGCACATAATAGTGCATGTGACAGCTAGTTGTTGCCAGCCTTCCATAAGAGTCAGCACGTGTTCTGAAGCACCTGGTTCCCACAAGCAATTATTAATACAATACTCTCCAGCTCTACATTCATGACTCACAAACCACCCGCAATATATAGAAGTGACAGTAAAGATGTTCAGAACAACCAGTATGTACTGGGTTGAAGAGAGAAATGTCATACTTTGTAGAAAACAGCCACAGAAACTCTGAAGGTTAGCGACATTGAATGCAGGACTTAAAATATTTGCAAATGGAGAAGAGAAAACTGTTGGGTCAAAGTGCTCGTTAAGACAGGGTGCCGCTAAACACGCCCTAAGGAAAGCTGTGGCAATTAAAAGGCAGCAGCAGTCGGTAGTGCCTGAGAGAAACATAGAAATGCAGGCAACAGGAGAATGAGAACAAAAGATCTGAACATATTACAGAGAAGCCTTGAGGGTAGCAGTTCAGGCCAACAATTAGGATCGCTAATCATCATAACTATACTAAACAACAAACTACACAAGGAGTTAAGGCAGAAAATCTGGAAGCACTCCGTAATTTAGGCATCATCTATAAACAAAAAAGCAGAGTTAAAGTTTCAAGAACTAATTTATTTATGAAATCTGGGAGAGATTAGGAATGTTTCAAGGATATCTGCGATTCACCCAGGTTTTATCAATCTCTAGATAAATTGTCTGACCTGCCAGGTATATCCAGCACTCTCTTAAAGCACAGAAAACTACAGCATAGTAACAGGTTCCTTTGTCCACTATGTCTGTGCCAAGGTAATCCCATCTATGTGGTCGGTATCCCTCTATTCCCTGCCTGCTCATGTGTCTATCTAAATACCTGTTAAACATTGCTATCTTATCTACTTTCACCATCTTCCCTTACCGTGAATTCCAGCCACCTACCACTCAAAAAAAAAAAACTTGCCTCTATCACTTTAATCATTTGCCTTTTCGGATTTGGCATTTCTACCCTGGGGAAAGGACTGGCTATCTACCCTATCTATGCCTCTTATGATTTTATATACTTCGATCAGGTCACCTATCAGTATCTGACACTCAGGAAAAAGCCAGTGAGGAATGTGTCACAATGCACAGTATCTGCCCCTGCTCCTTATGGGGCTGCGTAGCTACAGACCAGTCAGAGTGCCCATGATGATCCCTGTCCACCGTCGAAAGCACCTACATTGGGCACGCCAGCGTCGGAGCTGTGGAAGAAGGTCACCTGGTCCGATGAGTCCGGTTTTCTTTTAGATCACGTGGATGGCCGTGTACGTGTGGGCTGTTTACCTGGGGAAGTGATGGCACCAGGATGCACTGTGGGAAAACGACAAGCTGGTGGAGGGAGTGTGATGCTCTGGGCAATGTTGTGCTGGGAAACCCTGGGTCCGGCCGTTCATGTGGACGTCAATTTGACACGTGTCACCTACCTACACATCGTTGCAGACCAGGTACACCCCTTCATGGCAATGGCATTCCCTGATGGCAGTGGCCTCTTTCAGCAGGATAATGCGCCCTGCCACACTGCACACATTGTTCGGGAATGGTTTGAGGAACATGATGAAGTGTTCACGGTGTTGCCCTGGCCTCCAAATTCTCCAGATCTCAATCTGATTGAGCATCTGTGGGATGTGCTGGATCGACAAGTCCGATCCACGGCAGCTCCACCTCGCAACTTACAGGACTTGAGGGATCTGCTGCTAATGTTTTAGTGCCAGATACCACAGGACACCTTCAGAGGTCATGTAGAGTCCATGTCTTGGTGGGTCAGCACTGTTTTGGCGGCACACAGAGGACCAACAGCATATTAAGCGGGTGGTCATAATGTTTTGGGTCTTCAGTGTAGTTAAGCAACATCCTATTTATCCTCTTCTGCTCTCTCTCTCCAGAGCCTCAACATCCTTATAGTGTGGAAACCAGAATTGTCCTATTCATCATTGCCAATATTTTTATTTTTATTTATTTTTTTTTTAATATTTTTTTTTTGAAAAGCATATGTACAAATCGAAATAAGAAAAAACACATTTGTTACAAAGTTCTTACATAGCTTCAATTTTTAAATTTTTGAAGAGAGAAAGTAAAAATAAAAATATAAAACTATAAACTTGGGGAGAGAGAGTAATAATAATAATAATAATCCATTTATTTTATATAGCGCCTTATCACATGCTCAAAGCGCTTTACAAAAACAATGAACATAGAAACAAACAGACAAACTATCCTGACGGAAAAGCGGCGAATACTCAACGCCAGCGTCCTCTCACGTCAGGGTCCGGCAGTAGACATTAAAGAGCACAAGACACACAGATAATTTTTTTTACATAAAACAGCCATCACAGTGATTGCTCTAGGCATACCCTCACTGTGATGGCAAAGTCTTATCTCCTCCTCGTTCTTCTCCCGTGGTGCCACGAGGTGATCGAGGCTCCCAACTTTTTGAAGCCCCCACCGGGCGATGGAAAGTCCCAGGGCCGAGCCGAGCAGGCCGATGAAGGTCCTGAGCCCCCACCGGGCGATGGAAAGTCCCAGGGCCGAGCCGAGCAGGCCGATGAAAGTCCTGAGCCCCCACCGGGCGATGTAAAGTGCTGCGGCCGGGCCACACAGGGCGATGAAGGGCCTGCGGGCGGGTTGATCATACCTCACGCTTCGGGGCGGTCGAAGTTGCTACGGCTGGAGCTCCCAAAAGCCGGTCACCAGCCAGGGACATGCGAACTCCCGATGTTGCGGTCTGCAGGGCCCACGGCCGAAGCCTCCGAGATGGTAAGTCCAGGCCCTGTGACCGGAGTCTTTGAGGTCGATCCCAGCTGGAGGCCGCCGACTCCACGATGTTAGGCCGTAGCGCGAACGGAGATACGACACGGTAAAGGTCGCATCTCCGTTGAGGAGGAGATTTGAAAAAAGGTTTCCCCCAACCCCCCCACCACCCCCCTACATACACAGAGTTAAAAATAAAACAAAACGTACATTTAACAGCGACAATGACAAAAAAAACAAAAAAAAAACAGAGAGACTGCCGGTGAGCCGCAGCTGCAGAACACAGCCACGCCCCCAAAAGTAAGAGGGTTAAAAAAAAAAAAAGGATCTAACAATAAAAATTAACGGGAGTAGATCCGGGAGACAAAAACCACAGCTGTACATCCAACCCCCAACTCAAGTTTCAACTTTTTATTTAAATTTTTTTTATTTTAGTCCTGTGCCAAACCCATTTACTTTTCTAAAAATTCAATAAATGGAGACCATATTTTTAAAAATAACTCAGGTTTGTCGATTAAGGCAAACCTTATTTTTTCCAAATGCAGGGTCTCTGTCATTTCCATAGTCCACATATTAATTGTGGGGGTTATTGGTTTTTTCCAAAATTTAAGTATTAGTTTTTTCGCAGTTATTAGACTGTAATCAAGAAAATGTACCTGACTTACTGTAAAATTTGTAGTATGTTCTGATAATCCTAATATAATTAATTTTGGATCCATTTCTAATTTTTTATTAATAACTTTAGAAACTATTTTAAAAGTTATGAAAATATGAGTTAAATTAGCTTCTTGAAATTGACATTTATCACACATAGGAGAGATACTAGGAAAAATCCTATTTAATTTCGTCTTCGAATAATGTAATCTATGTATTATTTTAAATTGTATTAAGGAATGTCTAGTATTCAATGAACATTGATGTATATGTTGTAAACTTTCATCCCATATATCTTGCATTATAAATTGATTCAATTCGTCCTCCCATGCTCGTCTATAAGATTCTGATGACGGAATGTCAATGTCAAGGAGAGTATTGTAAATAAAAGATATTAATTTATTTGAGTTATAATGTCGATTCAGGCATACATCAAGTGTTTCTGGACCTCTAAACTTATATTCTTGCATGTGTGATTTTACATAATCTCTAAGTTGTAAATATCTAAAATAATTATTAACATGTAATCCGTACTTCTGCTGTAACTCCTGAAACGAAAGAAAAGTTCCCTTATGATAAAGATCTCCCACCCTTTTGATTCCATAACTTTTCCATTGAGCAAAGCCTCTATCTAAGACAGACGGTTTAAAAGAAGGATTATTCGCAATAGGAAGGAAAACAGATAATTTACTCAATTTTAACGTAAGCTTTAATTGTTTCCAGGTACGGATAACACTATGTATAATGGGATTACCTCCATATGTTTTTTTATTTAAATTTATTGGAGCTAAGAGGATCGCACCAATATCGAATGGTAAACAATCCTCTTTCTCCATCTTTAACCAATCCGGTTGTTGATCAGAATCATCCAACCAGCAGGTTATATTTTTAATATTAACCGCCCAATAATAAAATAAAAAGTTAGGTAAAGCAATTCCTCCATTAATTTTAGACTTACATAAGTGTCTTTTATTTATTCTATGAGTCTTGTAGTCCCAAATAAAATTAGTAACAATTGAATCAATTTTTAAAAAAAACTTTTTTGGAAGATAGATCGGAATTGCTTGAAATAAGTATAGTAGCTGTGGAAGAAAGATCATCTTTATAGCATTACTACGACCAACTAATGATATAGGAAGTGTTTTCCAAAATTGGATATTTCTGTGTAATTTAGCAAGTAAAGGAGGAAAATTTGATTTAAATAAAGAAGTATATTTCCTAGTCACGTAAATTCCAAGATATTTAAACTTTTCATAGGCAATTTTAAAAGGAAATTGTTGAAGTATGGCCGGATTATGCTCCATTATTGGCATAATTTCACTTTTATACCAGTTAATTCTATGGCCTGAAAATGAACCAAATTGAGTTATGAGATTTAATAAATTCGGAATGCTAATTTCTGGCTTTGTAATATATATTAATACATCATCCGCATATAAAGAAATTTTATTGGTTGTATGTTTAGTGTTGTAACCATGAATATCTGAATTTGATCTAATACTCTCAGCAAGTGGTTCTATAATAAGGGCAAATAAAAGTGGTGATAGTGGACATCCTTGTCTACAACCCCTAGCTAAATGAAATTTAGATGACAGCATTTGTTTAGTTAATATTCTAGCTGTTGGGGATGTATATAAAAGTTTCACCCATGCACAAAAATTTTCACCTAGTTGAAATTTTTCCATCACTGAGAAAAGATAGGGCCATTCTACTTGATCAAATGCTTTTTCAGCATCTAGCGAGATGATTGCTAAATCTTCATTTAATAGTCTATTTGAATAAATTATATTAAACAAGCGTCTCAAGTTGAAAAATGAATATCGTTTGCCAATATTTTAATCAAACAAACATCATGAACGTGCTCCCCAAATATCATCAGCAGGTCTCCTGTCCCAAGAAGGACATTAACATTTTAGACCAGTGCGCGACCATCGTCAAGGACGTCTATGGCTCTAACGTGTAGGAACGAACTGCACATGCTGGTTTAAACCGAAGATAGACACAAAAAGTTGGAGTAACTCAGTGGGCCAGGTAGCATCTCCGGGGAGAAGGAATGGGTAACGTTTCAGGTCGAGACCCTTTTTCAGACTGACAGATGACAGAAGCGGAAGTGGCGGCGCCTAACAGCTCGCTAGCAGTCTGTTCGTCTTTTTTCCTTTTTTTTTTGTTGTGTGTCGGTGTTGGGATGGTTTTTTTTTTTTTGGTTGTGTATGTGTGGGGGGTGGTGGTGTGGGTGGGGGGTGGTGGTGTGGGTGGGGGAAACCTTTCTCTTTTAGGTCTCTTCCTCACAACGCATGGTGCGGCTCGGCCGCGGGGCCTTCCATCGCCCGGCGTGGCTCGGCCGCTAGACTTAACATCGCCCGGTGCGGCTCGGCCGCTGGGCTTAACAGTGCCCGGTGCGGCTTGGCCGCGGGGCCTTCCATCGCCCGGTGCGGCTCGGCCGTGGGGCCTAACATCGCCCGGCGCGGCTCGACCGCGGGACTTAGCTGCGCACGGCTCGGTCGCGGGGCCTTCAATCGCCCGGCTCGTCCGCGAGACGTTTCAGCGCCCGGTGCGGCTCGGCCGCGGGAACTTCCATCCCCTTGCGGGGACTTTGCGGGTCGGTCGGGGACGAGCTGTCTGTCCGTGGGCGTGGGGAAGAGAGTGGAAGTTTTGTTGCCTCCATCACAGTGAGGGGGTGTTTGGAGTCACTGTAATGGACGTTTGTGTTGGGGTCATGTGTCTTGTGTTCTTTTTTTTGTGTGACTGCTATGTAGTTTCGTTCGGTACCTTGGTACCGAATGACAAATAAAGCTCTGTTGAACTGTTCCTACAATTTAAATGCTGGTTTAAACCGAACTCAGCAGGTCAGACAGCATCTCTGGGGAAATTGAATAGGCGACGTTTCGGGTTGAGACCCTTCTGACTGAGAGTCGGGGGAAAGGGAAACAAGAGATTTCGAAGGTGAGTTCGAAAGATTTGGAACAAATGAAGAATGATATGCTAAAAAGTAATAATGATAAAGGAAACCAGCTATTGTTAGCTGTGTGTTAGGTGAAAAGGAGTACAGACAATCAGACTCAACAAGACAACTTTGAAGCTAGTACGAGTTGGGTGGGGAGGGATGGAGAGAGAGAGGGAATGCAAGGGTTACTTGAAGTTCAAGAAATCAATAATCATACCACTGGGTTCTAAGCTGCCCAAGTGAAATATGAGATGCTGTTCCTACTTGACCATTTCAGAGTCAGAAAAGCAGTGACACTAATCTTCTCCTCAATAATACATTCCCACACCAACCTATTACTGTCTAGCCTTCAGCAATGCAACAGGAAGGTCTGTATCCATTCTCATGGAATAATTTGAACTGTTTTCCAAGGCTGTTTGCATTTAACATAAATCATTGTTTATCTAATTTCTTATTCAAAACTAGTGCAACACTTTCAGCACAGGATTCACCCCTGCAGAGCAATTGTTATCACATGGACTCTGAGTCATTTCAAAGTTACCACAGCCCAGCTTGCAGATGGTACAGAACCAAAAAATGTCTTTTAAATTACCTTATTGTACCTACCTAACTACTTCCTCTGGCAACTCGTTCCATATAACCACCACCTGCTGTGTTAAAAAATTGCCTTTCAGGTTCTATTAAATCATTCCCCACTCACTTTAAACCTCCTCCTTCTAATTCATGACCCTTGCACTACCCTGGGGAAAAAAAGGATTCTGTGCAGTCACCCTGATTGTATTCAAGATTTTATACACTTCAAAAAGATCACACCTCAGCCTCCTGTGCTTCAAGGAGGAAACTCCTAACTTGCCCAAACTCTAATTTCAATGGATGGGAAGATGAGATTTATTGAATAAAGGGGTGAAGCCATGGAAGATTTGAAAATCATGATCTGGTATTCAATACATTGCAACCAATCTGCTTGGTCCAGCCCTAAAAAGAAACAGCTGTTCAAACTTCTAATTGGAACAAAAATGGTCATCGGCAAAACCAAGCGTGGGCTTGTCAATCGTTTCGTTGAACACCTCTGCTCAGTCTGCCTAGACCTATGTGATCTCCCGATTGCTAAACACTTTAACTCCCCCTCCCATTCCGATACTGACCTTTCTGTCCTGGGCCTCCTCCGCAGACAGAGTGAGGACTAACACAAATTAGAGGAACAGCACTGCATATTTCACTTGGGCAGCTTACAACCCAGTGGTATGAATATTGACTTCTCTAACTTCAAGTAACCATTGCTTTCCCTCTCTCCATCCCTCCATGATCCTAGTTCTGCGACTAGTTTTTCTGTCCTTCCGATTAAATTTTACTGATGCCTCATTGTCACCGTCCCCTCAGTGTCAACCAGCATCTGCTGTTCCTTCCTACACAAAAATGATTATTCTTGATAACCTGTAGAACTTGACTATCAACAAGTGAGAGTAGTGATTATCATACTTTATTTAGAAAAGCAGCAACATACTGAATTTTGACAGAGTTGAAGGCTAGCTCTACATCCAGATTGTTTTTATCAAAGATTGGTTAACAGCATTGGACATCTTGCTTATAAATATTGGTGGTGGATGAGCAGGGGACTGGAGGAACAGACCGAGAGAGAAATTGTGATTCAAGGGACTTCAATTTACTGAGGAAGAGGCAGCACTGTGGCACAGCTGGTAGCGTTGCTGCTTCACTGTGCCAGAATCTTGAGTGCCATCCATGTGGAATTGGCACATTCTCACTGTAACCGCATGGGTTTCCTCCCACATCCCAAAGATGTGCAGTCTTGTAGGTTAATTGGCCTCTGTAAATTGCCCCGTGTGCAGGGAATGGATGCGAAAATGGTATAACACAGAACTAATGTGAACAGGTGATCGATGGCCGGTGTGGACTTAGTAGGCCAAAGGGCCTGTTTTCATGCTGTATTTTTCAATCCATCAAGATGGAGGTGCAAAAACTAAATTGAAGAATTCAAGGCACGACAAATAAAACGGAATAAAATATAGCTAAATAGCGGCTCAGCATGTCTCATGACAAATCAGGTATATTATTACTTATTACCTGAAATATATGCGGTGTTATAAATTAATAAATCATAGGAGCAGAATTAGGCCATTTGACCCATCAAGTTACTACGCCATTCATTCATGGTTGGTCTATCTTTCCCGCTCAACCCCATAACTCTTGACACCCTTGCTAATTAAGAACCTGTCAATCTTTGCTTTAAAACTACCCAATGACGAGCTCCACAACCATCTGTGGCAATGAATTCCACAGATTCATCACCCTTTTGACTAAAGAAATTCTCTTATATCCTATATTCTGAGGCTGTCCCCTTTGGTCCAAGACTCTCCCAGTGGCAGAAACATCCTCTCCAAATCCACTCTACCCCAAGGCCTTTCACTATCAGTATGTTTCAATGAGGTTCCCCCTCATCCTTCTAAACTCCAGCAAGTACAGACACAGAGTCATATAACACTCCTCATGTTAACCTAAATCATTCCCAGGATCATTCTCATAAACCTCCTCTGGACAGTCTCCAACACTTGCACATCCCTCCTCAGATTTGGGGCCCAAAACTGCACATAGTGGCCCAAAACTGTTCACAATACAAATAGGTTGAAAGATGTTCAGAGCCACTCACACCTTTACTGAGCAATTTGACTGGAGTTCAGATTGTAAAATATGTCAAACCTTGCCATTGGTTAATTTGTGGATTTGAGGAACACAAGCCCATCCCAGCCCTTATCTATTATAAAGTTGTTGATCATCTTTTCTTGCATCTTTAGGTACTTTGGTATCCTCTTTTGTCTGACAATGTTAAGTATCTTGCAAAGACTTACCACATTAGTTGTTACGTAAATGGCGGAAACAACTGGACAAAAAAAATTATGGAACTACTCAGATAGTTATACAGCATCTGTGGAAAGGGTTAATTGTTTTAAGATCAAACATTAGAACTGGATAGTTCTAATCTTATTGGATGATTACAAAAATGAGTATTTATTCTTAATGGAATTTAAAACATAGGTACTCATTTCTACTTTAGAAAATTCCCAAAGAACAGTTGTAACATAAATCAAACTGAGCCATTTTATTTTCAGCCATTAAAGAAGAAACAGAAAGTCATTCCTGAAGCTCTCCTTGGGGAAAATGTTTTCACCAGTAAAATGGTGCATTAAGTTTTTGAAACACATTGGTACAGTACTGATCAATTTTCCGTGGGTTGGGATAGTCAGTGGTGAGATTGTGATGAAGAGTAAAAGATCAGGTGCAAATGGGGCAGAATGTTAAAAAGGCTTCCAATTGAATGATAGGAAATGAAGGCTTTACCAAAGTTTGTTCCGTGCGAGGGATCTAATCTGGCAGAAATTTTGTCAACTGCCTCCAATATTCAACCGAATCCGTTCGAAAAAGAAAAGCCTGAGGCATGGCTACTAACAAGGAATATCATTTTCGGTGGTAACCAGTAATCTGGCAGTTTACAAAATCAGTTCTCACCACATTTGTGCATGTTTGATTAAAGCCACATGTTTGTGCATGTTTGATTAAAGCCACAGCATGAACAACTAAATCCACATCCCTCTTAAAATTGAATTAGCTGGTATTTGTCACCAAGTAGTAGCAGTTCTTCACATGTAAGACTCCAATATCGGGACAGCTATAAATTCATTAGTTGTGGGAGCAGAATTGGGCCATTCGACCCATCGAGTCCACTCTACCATTCAATTATGGCTGATCTATCTTTCACTCTCAACCCATTCTCCTGCCTTCCCCCTGTATCCTTTGACACCCATACTAATCAAGAACCCCTACTTCAAAACGTGCACTTACTTCACCATGTAGTTTGTAGAATTAGTGCACAATTGTTTTTAAATATCAACAATTCACTGACTGCGGAAAACTAGAAACGATCCCAAATTGAATAAATAACAACCAAAAACTTAAACCCGAAATATAAACAAAGCTGCCAGGAAAAATGTTAATTTGATAAGGCGTGTTACTTGTGGCCAAGACAGTGGTATGATTTACTCAGACTGTATTTATTAAGAGCCAACATTTTATATAAATATAAAGATTTTTTTCTAACCAGTGACAGGAAGTGTCGTAAATGCAGATGGTAAACACATAAACCAGAGACAGATCCATTAAAAGTCCTTCAGTTATAAAAACAAATGTTACACAAAGCTGTTGATCTTTAATGAACACCTAAAGTGCATTTCTTAAAGCCACTGCACAAGTCAAACAAGATATTTACAGAATTGGTACAGTAAAATATCAAACAGCCTCATATCATTAAAGAAAGCTTTTACCGTCTCAATGCAAGGTCTTTGGAGATTGAAATCAGACAGTTTTTTTTAAATAACAATTACATTTTAGCTTCAAGAATTCATTGCTACATCAATTCATTAGATTTTTTTTTAAATTTGCTTGCAACTGATGAACATAATGATTATAAACTGACCTGCTTTTGTGAATTTGGAAAACACTGGAAGTAAACAAAATGCTAATAAACAAAATGTTTTGTGCAAACTATTTATAGACTTTACTATGCCAGAGATATTCTCTGCATTCGATATGTCACCCAGATTTCCTTTCAAATGCGTGAACACTTCAGTGTTAAAAAAATGCCCTGTGCTTTTATACACATGAACAGCCAGCATTTTGGTATCCAATTAACGTGTCACACCACCCAACCCCAAACTTTTAAAATCTAGAGCGGGGAAAATCTTGGAAATAGCAAATACATATTTATCAAAAACATTCATGGAATTTTAAACCTTTGTGGCTGTGACAGAGAGAGGAAAATGTAAAGTTGTATTTTGGTAATCTTCTTTAACCAAGGTTCCAAATGAAAAATAATAGGTTTGCATATATTTATTAATTGTAACCGCCTGGCAGCCTTTCTTGGTTTTCTTTAGAGGAAGAGTTTCCACTGCAAGCTCAAAACATGAGCTCAGAATAATCCCTGACCTTCTTTGACAAAAAAGAAAATCAAAGGTAAACGGTTTTAAACATGCATGCTTTTTATAAAATCTGGGTCACTCTATTTTCATACAAATTTCAGTAATAATTTCTAGCTGTAAATTTTATAAATATGAAAAATGTCATACAATAAAAGATGGTCCACAAATATTATACACCTAGCTTCCTCACATAAAGAATCAACAAGTTATTCAATAACTCCCATTTTGGAAAAGAGTCCTGCAAAGGAGAGCAGCAAACTACAAAGGGAAAGATAGCTGCAAACAAATTGGGAAACCTCCTGCTTCCCCACGGTCCCTCATTCTGGAATTGCCTCATATGTGCAAACTCTTTACCTATATTAAAGAACAAAATCTAGGTGTGGTTGGTAGCAGTGCCAATAGAATGTTATCATCCCTCTCAGCTCCAAATAGCTGCACATTCAGACCTTTCCTAACTCTTCACTAAAGACTCAGCTGGCCACAATTAACTGTGGAGCTATTTTTGTTTTTTTTATATCAGTACTAATATGTAGGAAATATTGCGATCATTGAAGCAAATGAAATCTCCAAACAAAACCCTTAGAAAGATGGCACCAAAATAATTCATGGCAAAGCTGACCCAAACAGCTTCATTACACAAATTTTACAGTTGTCAGCATGTGCAGACCTACATCGTTCTTTGTTTCTCCCACATCTCATGTCACAGCTTATATAATGGCATAAAATCCAATCTCCCCATGTAACACTGTTTAGAAATCAGGGCTTCATGGCAACTTGCATATCTGTAACACGAACAGACTACTGCTATGTTCCTGTGTCGTTATTTTTAAAAACTCTTCTGTACTCAAAGTTCAAGGTCAGTTAAACATCATTGCAGATTTTTCCTCCCCCCTCCACAAAGACCTTCAGTTATGGCATTGTACAATGTTCACACAATTGAGATATGCACTTGGAAGCAACCCTGACACTACAAATTATGCAGGTATAGCACTTTTGTGCTTGACATTTCTTTAATACTAGTAGTAGCTCATTTTAAATATTCTTCCAAAAACAGAATTTAGTAACCTGTTCCTTAAATTTCTTACTTCAAAAAAAGAGCAGTTAAACACTTCAAATAACAATCTGTAGCAGCCATTTTTCCCCAACAAGTTTTGTGAATATTCCTCATTTAACAATAACCATATGGTCACCAAACAAATATTTGCAGTGTTCAGTTGGCTTATAAAAATAGCCTTGTACTGTGGCAGGTACCTGGACATTTAGGTCTAAAACTGAAACACATAGCCCACATACACACAAACTTGTTTGACCATTTGAAAGGCCAATGAACACAGAACAAGTAATACAGATCTAAATGTAATTTAGTCAGGCAAACTATAAAAGATGCTGACAGTCTTATGCTGGTATAACTGTTCTCCAAACTTAGTTCCTCACATCTACTTTCAACTGTGATCCCACTAAAAAATCCAGTCTTGGCTCTCAAAAAAACTTTCACTTTCAACTTAAACATTGTTAAAAGGCTACAGATATAATGACCAGTGTAGAAACATCTCAGCTTTCAAAAATACAAAACATTTTTGTATCTTCAACATTTGTAGAATCATCTTTTCTTTTTCTGTTGTTTCAACATCTTTCGCCTCTTGACAATCATTTCATAAAGTTTTTCTAGTCCTTCCTTAAGCCCATCTCCTATAATAGCACAGGTTGGTTGTAGGTGCCATGGGGTTGAGGAACTTAATTCACTCAACGCTAACAGTTTCTCCACTTCAGAGAGAGAGAGGCAGTTCCTGAGATCCTGTTTGTTGGCAATCAAAAGCACAGGCACTCCTTGGTTCTCAGAGATCCTGGTTATTTTATGCAATTCAGTTTTGGCTTCTTCCATTCTTTCCATATCTACAGAGTCCACCACAAAGATGATGCCATCTGTGCAGCGAGTGTAGGATTTCCAGAGTGGTCTCAGTTTCTCCTGTCCACCTACATCCCAAAAATGAAAGGTCACTGGTTTGGACTTACCCAAAGTCACTTTGATTTTTTCAGAATTAAATCCTTTCGTTGGAACAGTATTGACAAATTCATTGAACTGCAATCTGTACAAAACAGTGGTCTTTCCAGCACAATCTAAACCCAGAATAACGATGTGCAGAGACTGAAAAGATGGAAAGTTTGATAAAATGGGAGTTTGATCTGAAAGTCCGTTACCCATCTCAGACTTGAAGTAAAAGGAAAATGCAGATGTTTGCACTGAAAGACGTTATTTCCAAAGGTTGCTGATCACAATGCCTTCAACCGATAATCCAAGGCAGTTTTAAGATAAATTATCTCTGTAGAAAAAAAAAAGAAATGTATTGCATAACTACATAACCCAGATGATACATCAACAGGTAAAAACACCAACAAGTGATCTAGACTGGATTTCAAAGATTTCTAAAATGCTTTGTCCAAATTATTGACCTACAGTACACATTGCTTCCATTTATGAGTTTTGTTTGAAATCCGTAATATAAATGTCAGAATAAATTTGGGTTAACTCTACCGCCATATCAAAGATCACAAGATGAGTTCTGATATTCGGACTACAAGAGGATGAAAATGCATTTCCATTTCAAACAGACACCAATGTAATTACAACAATAAACCGATGTTCCTTTCTGAAATAAATCTTCAAATCAACGTATTATTTCTTCAACATCATGCGTAAAAGAAAAGCAAATCCCTAAATGATTTTATAGGGCGTTCACTCACGTCACGTAATGCAAAAAGACAGTGTCGAAATGTGAATAAACCCATTAAAAGTAAACTAATTACTATGACAATATAAGTGTACACAAACAACAAATGTATCTTTGGTCGCTACCTTCTCATACCTTAAATTACAACAATCCCGATCTGCCCCATTTGATCTTAGCACCCGGAAACTTTAGAATTTCTTTCTTGAACCCTTTGCGATGTGTCCAGATGGACAAATTAGAGCAGACTCTCGCCTTGCTTTCATTACACTTTGCCCTACCTAGAATGGTAACAAGACAAACGAAAACTCAAATAAACGATCAAAACAACCAAAAAAAAACCCATGTATTTATTTTTAAACACGGCCTTCCATGTAATGTATTCCTAATTGCTTGACCAAACTGTAGTTGGGAAACTTACTTGCTTGCTTTCACTAAAATTTCACACCTCACTCAATCACACAACACATATCGCACCCAACAATTCAACAAGTCCTGGAAAGACGACGCTGCGGACATCCAGCCTGCTCTGCTGCAGCTGGAACTCCAGGCTTTCTGCTGCTGTAAACGCTCCAGTAAAGCCAGGCGATTAAGCCGGGTCAAGCAGACTGCTCGGCACTGTCTCAGGCAGAGGCAGAGCCAGAGCTGAACCCGTGCCGCGCACAACTACCGCCGCCAAATCCGTCTCCAACGCGGCTGAATAAACACCCTCCCCCTCCTCCCCGTGTTAAACGAAACACACACCCTTAAAGGCTATGAGACGATCGAACAAGCAAGCAAAAGCTCGCCCGACAACAGGTTCACCGCTGCTCTCAGCACCGCACCATGCCAGGGCTGCTCTCCGCTGTAATGCGCCCCGCACCAGCAGCGCCACCGCAGTAACCCCGAGCGCGGGCACGAGCATGAGCACGAGGGCGCGCCCGCAAAAACCGCCCCCAACGGCTGCCGGTCGCGCGGGGCGGGGCGGGGAGGGGGCGGGGCCGCTCTGGGTGTGAATGACATCGGCTCAGCCAATGGTGCTACGGGGCGGGACTACAGAGCGCCTGCGGGCGTGAGTGACCTGGGCTCCGGCCAATGGTGTCGCGGGGGAGAGGCCGGAGGGGGGGCGGGGCTAGAGGGAGCGTGGCCAATGGACGCAGAGATCAACGTTCCGGCCAGGTTCCGCCTCCGACGCCCATTGGCCACACTCCCCCGTCCCACCTCGCCCCTCCCGCGACACTATTGGTCGGAGCCCAGAGCAGTCACGCCCGCAAGCCGCGTGGTCCCGCCCCCCGGCAGATTTAAACCAAGTCGTGAGCAGCGGCTAAAATTAGACACAAGATGCCGGAGCAGCTCAGGGCCTCACCATCAGGCGGCAGCTCCGGGGGGAAGGGGTGGGACACGCTTCGGGTCAAGACCCTTCTGCAGAACTGCTAAAATTAGATGGGCTCGCGTGTCGAACCCAACTCCAGTCAGTCGAGCCAGACAGGAGCTTCATTTCATTTTGAAGACAGACACAAAATGCTGGAGCGGGTCAGGGGAGAGGGAGGGAGGCACAATCAGATCAGGAAGGGTAAGGTGTGCAAACGGGACATCAAAGGGGATGCGAATCAAGGATAAAGAGTCGCTTCTCCATTCTTGTCCTGAGTGAAAGGTCTAAAGAAGGATCTCGGCCCGAAACGTCACCCATTCCTTCTCTCCAGAGATGCTGCCTGTCCCGCTGAGACAGTTACAACAGCATTTTGTGTCTAAAACAACCGAACCTGTTAAACGAGAGATGTAGGAAGGAACTGGAGATGGACACAAAATGCCGTTGTAACTGTCTGAGCGGGACAGGCAGCATCAGACTCAGGAGAGAAGGAAGGGTCTCACTCGGCGTCTCCTTCTCCTTCTCTCCAGAATAGATGCTGCCTGTCCCGCTGAGACAGTTACAACAGCATTTTGTGTCCTTCAATAGACATGTGGGTCTTTGAAGCTGCATAACATCTGCTGAACGAGAGGACGCGTTGCCATGAAGCTGCTGCTGCTGCTGCTGCAACAGTGGCTGAGGGCGGGCGGGGAGCGGCGGCGTCCACTCCCACACCCGTCGCCATCTGTTCCGTTAACGGCTCGCCAGCGCCCCCTGGCGCCCGCGCCGCTCTCCGCCCGCGCCCGTCCCATTGGCCGCCTGTCTGCCGGTCGCCTGGAGACCGCGGCGGCGCTTGGTTTGAAAATCGCCGCGGGGCAACCGCTACTCGTCCCAAAGAAAGCCTCCCGCTACTCATCCCGCTGCTCATCCCTCAGCTCAATCCCGCTGCTCATCCCGCTGCTCGTCCCTCAGCTCAATCCACAGCCCATCCCGCTGCCCATCCCACAGCTCAATCCCGCTGCCCATCCCACAGCTCATCCCGCTGCTCATCCCAAAGCTCGATCCACAGCTCATCCCACTGCTCATCCCAAAGAAAGCTCTTCCCACAGCTCATCCCACTGCTCAATCCACTGCTCATCCCACAGCCATCCCACAGCTCATCCCACAGCTCAATCCCGCTGCTCATCCCACAGCTCGATCCACTGCTCGTCCCTCAGCTCAATCCACTGCTCATCCCACAGCTCATCCCGCTACCCATCCCACAGCTCGTCCCAAAGAAAGCTCATCCCACTGCTCGTCTCTCAGCTCAATGCACAGCTCGCCCCGCTGCTCATCCCACTGCCCATCTCTCAGCTCAATCCACAGCTCGCCCCGCTGCTCATCCCACTGCCCATCCCTCAGCTCAATCCACAGCTCATCCCACAGCCCATCCTGCTGCTCAACCCACAGCTCGCCCGGCACTCGTACCGCAGCTCGTCCCGCTTTCATCCGGCAGCTCGTCCCACAACTGGCCCGGCCGCTCGTCCTGCTGCTCTCCCCATGGCCCCGCAAATACCTCTCTACCCACGCTGTCCTTTCCGCCCTGGGCCTCCTCCACTGTCACAGTGAGGCCAAATGCAAATTGGAGCAACAGCACCTCATATTTCCCCTGGGCTTACAACCCAGCGGCATGAATATAGATTTCTTTTAACATCAAGTAGCCCTTGCATCCCCTCCCTCTCTCTGTCCCTCTACCACTCTAGTGGTTGAACTAGTTTCATCGTCATCCTGCTGAGCATCTGTCTGTATAACTCGTTATTATCTCTAAACTGTGTAGGAAGGAACTGCAGATGCTGGTTTAAACCGAAGATAGACACAAAAAGCTGGAGTAACTCAGCTGGACAGGCAGCATCTCGGGAGAGAAGGAATGGGTAACATTTCGGGTCGAGACCCTTCCTCATAGACTGGTTAGGGATAAGAGAAACGAGGGATATAAACGGTGATGTAGAGAGATAAAGAACATTGAATAAAAGATATGCAACAATACCTCCTCTGGCAGCTTGTTCCATACACCCACAACCCTCTATGCGGAAAAAGTTACCCCACAGATTCCTGTTAAATCTTTTCCTCTTCACTTTGAACCTTTGTCCTCTGGTCCTCGATTCCCCTACTCTGGGCAAGAGATTCTGTGCATCTACCTGATCTATTCCTCTCATTGTTTTATACACCTCTATAAGATCATCACATCCTCCTGTGCTCCAAGGAATAGAGATCCAGCCTACTTAATCTCTCCCGAAAGCTCGCACCCTCTAGTCCTGGCAACATCCTCGTAAATCTTTGAACACTTTCAAGCTTGACACTATCCTATAACATGGTGCGCAGAACTGAACACAATATTCTAAATGCGGGGTTCTCACCAACGTCTTATAAAGCTGCACAGCTCCCAACTTCTATACTTCCTCTTTTATAACCATCTGCATAGGTGCATCTCAAGACGGTCCTCAGTCCCTTGATCCACTCATCCATGAATGTTGCTCGGCACAGTTCAAATGCTGTCTTTAAATTTACCAACAAATCCACAAAGCTGTCTCCATCAACAGGTCAACAATTTCAAGCTCCTGGGCATGTATATCTCGGAAAATCTGCCAGCCCCAGCACATTGACACAATCATTAAAAAACGTCTATCAACACCTCTACTTCCTTCGATGATTATGGAGATGAATACTCTCTTGAACAACTTCAGGTATACAGTTGAGCACATATTGATTACAGGAAGTGGTAGACACTGGTACTCACCTCTGCATCACAGGTACTCACCTCTCCATCAACAAAGAATATATAGAAAAAGGTAGCCACTGTCATCAAATACCCCACACCACCTTGGCCACATTCTCATTTTACTCCTACCATTAATTCACAACATGATCATGATGTCTCTGGAAGCAGAGAGCTTCTGTTCAAGAGAAGAACAGAGAGCAGCTCTGAAAACCTCAAGATTGACCTTTGTTTATCTTCCCAATTTGAGTATCGTTACTCTACAGATCCAGAGAAAAATGAGTTTCATAATAATCATGTGCCCAGGCACTCTTTGTTCCACGATGAGAGGACTAACTTCAGCCAACAGCTTGTTAAAGATAGACACAAAATACTGAAGTAGGTCAGGCAGCATCTCTGGAAAAAATGGATGTGTCATTTCAAGTCGAGACCTTTCTTCAGACTGATTATAATGGGGAGGAGGATGGGGGGGGTGGGGGGGTGGAGCTGGGGGAATTAGAAGCCCAAAAAGATCCCAGACAAACCAGGGCCAGCAACAGATTACTTCAAGGAAGGAGGTTTCCTGATAAGCTGATTGGTGGCTAGAGATGATGCGAGTCCTGGAATGATACTTCATTGTGACATGTGGAACTGGTTATCAGACCTTTAAAGAAGGAAGGGGGCAGGTGGTGTGAGAGAGGTGTTTGTAGGTTACCTAAAATTGGAGAGTTCAACATTCCCACTGATGGGTTATAAGATACCCAAACAAAAGTTGAGGTGTCGTTCATCCAATTTGTGTATGGCCTCAGTGCTTATTGGCTTTTTTCCAGTCAGAAGTAGAGTGAATTCTGACCTAATTCTCAAAGGACCCAGAATTGTGACCCCACTTACAAACCTTTGTAGCCAAAACTCAAATGCCCTTTGGATTATTTCCCTTACCTTTATATATTTTTGGAGGACCATGATCTAACTCAAAACCGGTAATGAGGATGTTTAAGGAAAGGCCATTGACTTCAATTATATCACTCTAAGGTGCCACTGTGAATGTGTTAAATTAATAAAGAACTGAAGTGCCAAGAATGTGCATTTGAAGACAAGTAAAAACCCAGTGGCAGCTCATACAATCTTCAAAAGGTTAAGTTATGGCTGCCTATTAAAGTGCAAAGTCAGGTATTTTATTTCAGGGTTTGGTGTGGCTGATGAGAATCAGATGAAAATGTTATAAAAAGGTCAGTGCTTCTGACTGCATACATTTCCTTTTCTGGGTATCACTAGCTCTGTCTATTTGTGTGCCGAAAATAAAATGAATCATTGTTTTTGAAGAATATATTAGACTGCGGCAGTGCAATGAAATTGTCCTTTGCAGCCACACACAAATCCATAAGATGTTTATATGGCCTGAGCAATTTTGAGGTTAAATTTATGAGGCACACATCCATGTTATTATTGCCTCGAGCTAAGGATGAAAGTGGCATAAACAAAGCACATAAAAGTTAGTTGCTATTCTGTGTTGATTCTGCAGCTAAGTTGAGAAAATTATAAATTTATACAGTTTTTGAGCAGCAACCTTTCATATTTGGTTGATATTTTTTAACTTACAGACACTGAATTGGTTGTTGACATTGCATTGTGTATTCTGAGCCCAAACGTACAGTATTCAGATCCAGCAACATGTCCCGAGCATACGCAGGGCTTCCCAAGGCACACTAAAGAAGCCCTTGTCTCTCAAATCCTTTGAATCAATGCAAAGCTGAAAAAATGGAGGTGTCTCGATTCAGAGGATTTGAGAGACAAGGCTTCGTCAGTGTTCATTCACATCCTTTGTCTCCACACACAGACGTCCCACTTAGTCCAGCACCCTCCGTCTTTCCTCATTACTCTCTTTTTTCTTAAGGTATGGATAAAATGCCTTGAGAATTTACTTAATCTTGTCAGCCAATGATATTTACTGGATGAGCTCAAGGTCTTTTACGCGCATTTTGATCATGCAATAAAGTTCCATCTAGATGCATTTTCCCAACTCCCGCTGGTTCTGTTCCATACATCTTGGTGGCAGATGTATGATGTACCTTCATGAAGGTAAGTTCTTGGAAAGTGACCAGCACAGATGAAGTTCCTGGATGGATTCTGAAATTGTGTGCTAATCAACTGGCCAGTCTTTACCGACATCATCAACCCCTCACTTCAATTATCTACTCACCCCATTTACTTCAAGGAAACCTGCATTATCCCCAACAAAAATAAAGTGACCTGGCTCAATGTCTACCACCCAGTAGCTCTAAAAGCAGCATAATAAAGTACATTGAAAGATTTGTCATGGCCCTCGTAGAATCATACAGCACGGAAACAGGCCCTTCAGCCCAACGGGCTGCACGGTGGCATGGTGGCGCAGCGATAGAGTTGCTGCCTTACAGCGAATGCAGCGCTGGAGACTCAGGTTCGATCCTGACTACGGGCGCAGTCTGTACGGAGTTTATACGTTCTCCCCGTGAACTGCGTGGGTTTTCTCAGAGATCTTCGGTTTCCTCCCACACTCCAAAGTCGTACAGGTATGTAGGTTAATTGGCTGGGCAAATGTAAAAAAATTGTCCCTAGTGTGTGTAGGATAGTGTTAATGTGCGAGGATCGCTGGGCGGCGTGGATTCGGTGGGCCGAAGGGCCTGTTTCCGCACCTCTAAATCTAAATCGAAACTCATCCATGCAACCCAGATGCCCCATTTAAGCTAGTCCCATTTGCCGCATCCCTCGAGACCTTTCCTATCCATGTACCTGTCAACTGTCTTTTAAATGTCGTGAAAGCACCTGCCTCAACTACCTCTTCTGGCAGCTTGTACCATACACCAAGCACCCTCTGAGTGAAAATATTTCTGAACAATTTGCATTCCAGAAAAAAATTGCATTCTGCTATTTTGTCTTCTGATAGTATTTACCATTATTTTATGTATTCTGTTTATTCTGTGAGCTTCATGTGAACAAGGACTTTCATTGTATCCTCATGTAGGTGACAATAAACTAATTTATTTCATGACTCTTCTTTGCCATCCTAATTTCTTTGTTAAGTATCTCCCCCACATATTCTATTATCCAAAAGAGCTTCACCTGTTTTGATACTCTACATTTGTCCCATTTACAATTTTACTATCAAACTGCGATTCTGTATCACTTTTTTTTTAAACACTGCCAGTTACATATGCAGTTTTTTTAAAATCCTTCAATTCTTCTTGGATGAATCCAGGATTTTTTTTGTAGATTACAATCAATGCATCCATTATGTTTCTACCATTTCTTTAAGACCCTAAAATGCAGACCAATGGTCCCATGGACTGTTTATACCAAAATCCCATTCGTTTTTTTAAATGATAGAGGTTGTCATAAGTTTTCCAGCCTATAGCCATTCAATACTTATCGTTAGTGTGATTTTTAAGATCTTCTTCTGTAAAGATTAATCTCTGCTCTTTCTCATTATTTCCCATGATTAATTCCCCAGTCTCATCTTCTAATGTACCATGTTTACATTAACGGCACTCTTTCTGTATCTTTAAAGGTACTTTTTGTTAATTGCTAGTTTGCTCTCATTCCCTGTTTTATGTCTCTTTTTATTTATTTTTGGTTATTCTTTGCTGATGTCTGAAAACGTTTCAACCCACTGCCCCCCTGCCTCAAAATTGTGTATGTCTTTCCTTTCAATTTATTACAATTGTTAACTTGCTTAGTTGGCTTGATGGTACATCCCTCCAGTAGGGCCATTTTTCTTCACCCTATTGAGATTTATGAAATTTGTAAAACTTATTAAAATTTATAAAATTGCTGAGATTTATGAAATTTCTCCTTAAATGTCTCGCTCTGCTGATCTGATTTCTTGCCCTTTCTATTTATTCAGTCCCCTCCAGAATGCTATATCCCCATTCCATAGTAGTTACCTTTAATTTCAATTTAGGACACTGTTTTAAATAAACTCCTTTCCCTGCTGCCTGTCCCGCTAAGTTACTCCAGCATTTTATGTCTATCTTTCTTTCCCTTACACCGTATTGAAAATCCAATCATGTTAAGATTACTCATTCAACCAGGACCATTTTTTGAATTCATTAATTAGTCCCAGCCTTATATAATTAGCTTATCAACACCCGATCTAAAATAGCTTGCTCCCTTTTTGTTTCCTAATATATTACTCTATGACTCATTTTCAAGGCTATCATTGTCAATTTGATTTGACTAATCTGTGTGGTAATTTAAATTACCCATGTAGTACCTGTAGTACCTGTATTACAATCCCTCAGCATTTCATGATGAATACGCAGTGAGTACCTATGTAAATAATGAAAGGCAGAAATCAACCAAATAAACATGTCAAATGTTTTTATGCATCCTATAAATCCTGGTTGTTGTCTTTATCAACTTTCCTGTATGCCTTTATTTAGCACCTGATCTCCAGAAGCAATTGCTTACTTTTCAACCTTGTGCTCCTGCAGTTAAACTGGTGGCTATTAAGTCTCTTAGAGTGGTGGAGGGTGCAGATGACTGTGAAAGGTGAATTCAAATAGATCTCGGCCTCGATGCTCCATCTTTTGCACCATAACAGCTGCTGTCTGGCCCAACTTACAGTGAGTGAAATGTCAAAAGGTGGTGATGGGAGTAAAGATGCTGCCACCCTGAGATGGGACATCAGATTTATGCTCCACAAAGCCACAGCATTTCCCCTGGTAAGGGCATGGCAATCTCAATAATGTGGGAAGGAAGATTACTGGAGTGCCATCATATCCTTTGAAACCATCATTTCTGCAACAAAAGTACAGGCATTGATCTGTGTGATTCACTGCCACGATTGCCACGATTGGTTGTTAAAGGAGGGAAAGGCTGAGAGTTGACATACGAAGTTTACAGCAAGTAATTCACTTGTGTTGCTGTTCTCTTATGTGAAAGAATGGAATGAAACTAGTTCTCTTTTAATAGACAGAGTTAGGCCCATTCCCTACTCAACTTTGGACACGAAAGTCTAATAGTGTGGACACTTCTGTGGCTTCAATCTGAGAGGATCCAGTCACCAAATCATTCATGGCCACAGTGATCTTCAAATGTGAATCTCAGCCTGGTCTGACATCACACCTGTGGCTACATTTGTGGCAGATTCCTATGAGGATGTCTTTACTGAAATACAAATGATGTATACTGTTTACTTCCGAGATTCAAATAGAAAAAATATTTCTTACATATCCTAGTCTGCATGCCTCCTACTGAGAATGGAATTAAAAGAGAAGTTGTTTGGTGTGACAACATAATCAGCAAGGTAAAGGAGGTTGATAATAGACCATTACGTCTCTAAATGAAAAAAGAGAAAATGTCACTCACGGTGCAGAGGAATTGGACAACAAAATGAGTTAGTTGGGATCAGGAAAATGGAAATTGTCAAATTGTCAGTTATAGATGCTGGAATCTTGTGTGGAACACAAAGTACTGGCGTATCCTGAAGAAGAGGTCCTGACCCATAACATCACCTATCTATGTCCTCGAGAGAGAGAGAGAGAGATGCTGCCTAATCCGCTGAGTTACTCCAGCACTTTGCGCTCGTTACAAGATTCCAGCACCCACATTTCCACGTGTCCTAATTTTTTCATATCTTCTCGCAATGTTTCCTCCCCTCTTCCAATCGCTTTCCATCTCTCTCTGAAACACTTTTAATGGCCTCTGAGTGGCAAAGACATGATTTCTGCACCCTCTGAGAGAAGAAATTTCCACGCCTCAGTTTTAAGTGATCGACCCCTTATTTTGTAGGCGCACAAAGCAGCAGCATTACAAAAAAAATGACTATGTACAAACAATGATTACACGCCCTAGGCAGGTAAATAAATGCTCTTTTTGTCTTTTTCCAACAGGCTTGTCAAGTTGACATCTTACCCAATAGTAAGTGCCAGTGAGCAGAGGTTTTACAGAGAGGCCTAGTACTTCCAATCCTGCAAGTACAAGCTCACTTGCATCGATCTTGGCAGGAATTTGAAGAGAAATTTCAGAAGGGAAAGTTTGATAAGAATAGGTGAGGAACAATGGGAAGTATCAGCAAATAACTAACAAGAAAGGAAGAAAAGGATGGGGCCATGCAGGGTCTACATGTCATGCAGTCACCATATCTAGAGCTGAACTAATTTATCAGAGGAAGCCCTGCTTTTTAAAAAAAAAATTAAATCATATTTTTGTCCTGCAATCACATTGTATAATTTCCATTAAAATCAACATTTCTAGAATCAGCTAATGGCTCTCCTTCATTTCAGAAAAGCATTGTGTAATTCGGAAAAGGTTGTTTTCTGACCATTGTCAGGGGGAGTATTTGCAAAAGTCCTTGATAATGATTTCTGTTGTAATAGCATCTTCACTCATCTCATTATTTTACTATATATTTTTTTCTAATTATCATCCGGGGGAAACAAGTGCACATTGAATTCTTTGAGTGGACCTCCTATTTCCTCTTGTTGATTAGAAAAATTAAAATTGGTTATGAAATTCTGCGACTTCATATTTTCATAACGTGACATGTGATGACACTTATTTCTTCAATGTTTATTTAACTTGTCAATCGCATCTTTATTAATCTGCATTAGTATTCCACCATCACAAGCATGAAGGTCAACCTCCTCCAGCTGGTTCCTTATATCATTATTTACCCTCCTTAGGATTACAACAAATGTCAGTTGGCTTAAGAAGATATCTTGAAGGCATAGTTTAGACTGTAATAATATAAATTAGCAAGAATCAATTCCACTTGCAATGGCCCTGCTGCCAGCAAATCCACTCCAGTGTTCACTGGGTACCCTGCTCATAACTTTTATCTGATTTTGTCTAAAATTGTGTTATGACATGAACCAAATGTCACTGATGCTGTCTTTGTACCAGTTTATTTCCATTCCGTTCTTTGTGTCAAACCCATGAAATTACTTTGTTTAGTTATTCAAAAGCATGGCATGTGCCTGTGCTGTAGTTAAACTACTATTTTGTTGAATTTCATTTTTTTTTTAACCTCAACGTATAACTTGATGAGAAATGCTTAAAGGGATATCATGTAGAAACAAAGAAATGCCGAAGCTGGTTAGTACATCAAAGGACACAAAGTGCTGTCATAACTCGGCTGGTCAGGCGACCTCTCTGGAGAACATGGATAGGTAGTGTTTTGGGTCAGAATCCATCTAAAGAAGGGTCTCAACCCAAAACATTACTTAACCATGTTCTCCAGAGATGCTGCCTGACCCGCTGAATTATGCCAGTACTTTGCGTCCTAAAGAGATATAATCATTTATAAAAAATATTATTGCATAAGCCCTTACCTTTATAAATTGTGGCATCATGGACGACGCCAGGTTCGGCAGTGACCACACCGACAATCACAGTAGGGTGAACTCAAGTTTTCTATTTTATTTACGGAGGCAAGAAAGTCCAGGGTACATGGGGGTACTGCCCCTCATCGTCAGGGCACATGTGTGGTGGACCTGGCAAACTCGGGCTTGTTTCGGCAGCTCAGTCCTGGTCTCAAAGGAGGAGGCATGGTGATCTCAGGCTTCTAAGTGCAGTTCACCCTCGCCTCAAGGGAAGAAGCTGGCAGTCTCAGGTTGATCCTGGCAGCTCAGTCTTTGCCTCTGTGTGTGGGTGCAGTCCGTCATTGTCCATGGGCAGGAAGAGGCAACTCTTCCACTCAATCTTAGCCTCAACAGAGGTGTTGGTTGGCCATGGCTTCTTTCCAGCAGCACAGTCTTGACAACACATTGGGACTGGGTGGTCTCAGGTTTACCCCAGTGGATCATTCCACAAATCTGTGGCAGGGGAACACAGCTAATGGGGACATGCCCCATTTTCTCTCCCTTCCTCTCTCTTTCTTCCCCTCTCTCTCTTCTTCTCTTCTACTTCTTCTCCCACCCTCTCTTTCCTCTCCCCTGGCTGGAATGCCTGGGTTTGAAAGGGAATAGGCTGACGATGTTCAGGTGGTAAATCCGATGTCAGCTAATTGGACCCTTTGGGTTGAGCAGGGTAGGACTTTATTCCTTGGAGTGTAGGAGGATTAGGGATGATCTTTTGAGATGTACAGGATCATGGGAGGAATAGATCGGTTAGACGCACAGAATCCTTTGCCCAGAGTACAGAGTCAAGAACCAGAGGCCATAGGTTTCAGGTGAGGGAGATAGATTTAATAGGAACCTGAAGGTTAACTTTTTTACACAAAGGATAGTGGGTATATGGAATGAGCTGCCAGAGGAGATACTCGGAGAAGCAGGTACTATCATAATGTTTAAGAGACATTTGGACAGGTACATGGATAGGATATATTTAGAGGGTTATGGGTCAAGCGCAGCCCGGTGGGATTAGTGTACATGGAGTATGTTGGTTGGTGTGGGTAAGTTGGGCCGAAGGGCTTGTTTCCATGTTGTATGACTCTGTGCAAGATGTTGGAGTACAGTGTTCAGTTTTGGTCCCCCTACCGTGGGAAGGATGTCATCCACACAGAAAGAGTGCAGAGAAGAATCATAAGAATGTTGCCAGAACTCAAGGGCTTGCGCTATAGGGAAAGGTTGGGCTGGCTAGGACTTATTTCTTGGAGCACAGAAGGCTGAGGGGTAATCCTATGGATGTCGATAAAATCGGGATGGGAACCAACAGGGAGACTGCACAGTATTTTACCCAGGGAAGGGAAACTAAGAACCAGAGGACATAGATTTAAGGTTGATAGGAACGCTAAGGGTCTACTTTTCCACTCAGAGGATGTTGTGCCAGAGGAAATAGTTGAGGAATGTACTATAATAACATTTAAAATAAACTTGGTCAGGTACATGGATAGGAAAGGTTTAGAGGGTTATGGGCCAAATGCAGGCAAATGGAACTAGCTTAGATGGAGCATCTTGGTTGGTATGGACAAGTCAGGCCAGTTTCCATGCAATAAGACTCTATGATTCTAAGTTTCAACAATGTCGGGGATGAGTTATGAGCAGAGGAAGTGAATAGAAGCAAGTTATCTTGGTGATCCAGCAGAGGTGATGTCTGATGCTTAGATCACGATTTTTGTTCAGAAAAATAAATCATGGGGGAGAAGCATATGGAAAAAGTAGGCCAACCTACCTCATTATTATCTATTTTAGACCTATTGATGTAAATTCATGCCTAACATCATGCCCTAGATCGAGTGGAAAATATTTCTGCTGCATTTCAAAATTTCGGACTTATCGCCACTAAATGCTTTGTAATTCTGAACAGTTCTATGATTTCGGTGAGACCGAAATCAAATCCAGCTGAGCTGTGTAAATGGAAAAAAAATAATTGGGAAGAACTCCACTCTTTAATTATTCTGAAACTATTCGGAGTGCTGGGTAAACAGAGAACCTGACCACCATTAGACAGTTATTTTACCCTTTGCAAGTTGTCACTGGTCAGAAAATATAAATAACTAGACCAATTTGGGCCCAAACCTCTCCTGCATTGGCGCAGCATCCTCTCCCCTCCCTCTCCTCTCACTCCCTCCCTTCCCCTCCCCCCCACTCCATCCCCCTCAACCCCCTTATCCTCTCTCCTCCCCCTCCCTCCCTAGGAGATAGATTTAAACTTTAAAATGTGAATAACTTTCAAAATATAACACCGATTTCAATGAAACTTCTTCCATTAGCACCAAAGGGACGACAGTGAGTAAGCTGGGCCTAAAATTGTTGCGCTAAAGTGTACCGTTTTGGCTGTAGTTCAGGAACAAACAAACAAACAAACAAGAGTTTTAATACATAGATTTCAGTATGCTTTCTAATTAATCACTTAACCATCACAAATTTATTTCAACTTCCACTACAGATTGCACTGTCTCCATCGTAGATGCATTAACATTTTTATAAATTTATTAATTCATGGGATCAGGACATACCTGCCAACACTGACATTTGCTACCCATCTGCAATTGCTTCAGAACTGCAGATGAGAAAGGGAAGTGACATGTCTGGAGTAACACAGAGACTATGCAGGTAATGAGAATAGACTTCCTTCTCTGTAAGATATTAGTAATCAAATGTGTTTTTACAACAAAACAGCAGTTTCATGATTACCATTACTTCAAAAAAAAATCAGATTTATTTAATTATTTGAATTTAAATCCCCTAGCTGGATTATTGGGATTCAAACTCATATTAACTGTTAGGCTGGTGAGTTAATCATGCTCCATCTCTAATTAGGATGTATATTGAATGCAATTTTTAAATATAATTTGTAAATTCATATAGATCATACTGCTGATCTGTTTCTGTAATATTCCACTTAATATGCTGATGGTTTGCCCAGCTGATATAATGTGACCAATATAGAAGAAGTCTTGTGACCAGCTCCAGGCTGCTTTGTTTCAGCTGTCCAGTTTATGCATTTATTATTATCAAATACATTCTCCATATAATCCTATCATTTCAAAGAATTTGCAATGAAAACTTTAACCATTGTGATATTCTTTTCTCTGACGACCATGCTGATATCATAGGTTTGTGCTCTGTAAGAAATAAGATTTCAAACAATACCAAGGATAACGTCTGTTACTTGATTACAATTCAAAATGTAGTTTGAGCATGAAATTCTCCCCATCCCAGACAAGTGTCTCTGATCCTCTTACACATCCTAAGTTATGTTTTGTTGGTTTATTATAGAGTTTAGATAAGTTTCAACTTAGAAACAAGTCATTGACATCAGCTTTTCAACTTATGCGGAACAGATCAAGATAACATCCGCTGGTATAAGCACTTTGCTGATCAAATTACTGCAAAAAACTTAAGAGCTGCAGAAAGACTGTGCATGGAATATTTTTACAGCAAGTATTAGAAAGCCAATGGGCATGCTGGCATATATTACAACATGATTTGACAACAGAAGTAAAGATGTCCTACAACCATTGCATAGGACCTTTAAGGAACTGTGTTTGGAATACTGTATACAGATCTGATCACTCCAACTAAGAAATGATGTAGATACCAGGAACTGCAGATGCTGGTTTACGAAAAAAAGGCACAGAGTGCTAGAGAAACTCAACAGGTCAGGCAGCATCTGTGGAGGGAATGGATAGATAATGTTTCAGATCAGGACCCTTCTTCAAACTGATTCTGGTAGTGGGAGGGGGGAGGGAGAGGAGAAAGCTGGAAGAGAAATGGGGGCAAGGCAATGCCTGTCAAGTGATAGGCAAATACATTTGAGGGCAGGGGGTTGGGTTTTAATATTGGTGGAAGGGGAGGGGGAAGGAAAGAAATGGGCACGTCCAGGTGGGGCACAGGGAAGAGGGGGAAGGGCAAGCAGTGCAAAATAAAACAGGAGGTAGTTATCTAAAATTGGGGAATTCAACGTTCATACCATTAATCTGTGAAAGTGTCCCAACCCAAAACAACACATATCCATTTTCTCCAGAGATGCTGCCTGACCCCCTAAGTTACTCCAGTATTTTTTGCATATTTTTGGAATAAACCAGCTTCTGAAGTTCCTTTACATGTTTTCATACAATTAGGTCGTAAGGTACCGGTGGAATATGAGGTGCTGTTCTTCCAGTTTTCATGTGGCCTCACTCTGGCAATGGAGAAGGCCCAGGACAGAAAGGTCAATATAGAATGGGAAGGGAAGTTAAAACGGTTACCAACCAGGTGATTCATCAGGCCTTGACGGGCCTGTGTTCAGCAAAACGATTATCGAGTCTACACTTGGTCTTGCCGATGTAAGAGGCCATATCGGGAACACCGAATGCAGTAGATGTAGCTGTATTAGCGGGAATATTTAGCAAAATATTCATTGGATTGATTCATGGAACCCACTGTTTATCCTATGAAAAGAGGTTATGAATATTGGCAAAAATAGACATAAAAAGCTGGAGTAACTCAGGGGGTCAGACACCATCTCTAGAAAAAAGGAACAGGTGACAGTTTGGGTCGAGACCCTTCTTCAGTCTGAAGAAGAGGCTCGACCCGAAACATCACCTATTCCTTTGTGAGACGCTTGTTTGGCCTAATACTGACTCCTTAAATGTGCATTACAAATTTCATAAACTTTACACGTTTTGTAATGGTTCCATTAGCTTTATTATGTAAAGATCATCACAGAAGGCAAATAATTCACATGAGCAAAATAACAGAAATTTGTAAATTAGGAGCAGTAGACAATAGACAATAGGTGCAGGAGTAGGCCATTCAGCCCTTCGAGCCAGCACCGCCATTCAATGCGATCATGGCTGATCACTCTCAATCAGTATACCAAAAGCATTTGAAAGGCGGCATTTGATTTTAGGTCTGCAAATGATTTTTATGGGAAGTTACATGCATTTAGCTGGGCTTGGTTGAATTCTATGCCACTTTCAGTGAAGCCATAGCTCTTTTCACATGGCCTTCTGACCACTTGCTTGTGTTCCAGGCAAGGAACCATCCTGTGAATGTTGGGGGCTCGAATCCCTGTTTCACTACGACAATCGAAGTCCCTTTATCCCTTCCAGAAGGATCCGATTCAATGTAATGTTTTGCTGATGAGGGGAAGAAACAGATTAAATATTATAACTCTGTGGAAACTCTGCATTTTTTATCGAATTTGGAAAATTTGCACCGAACATATAAATACCGGGAATGGAAGAGCCTATCCATTTTTATCATGAGTTTTGATTTTCTCCAACCCTCATTTTTAAAAAATCCATCTTAATCTCTAAAGGAGTAATAGCGAGCCATGGTAAATGGCATAAACAACCCCAGAGGTTTTCTACAGAGATGAAAGTTACATCTGGAATACGGCGTACACTTATGGACCCAGTAGTATGGAGGGTCTTAGAAACAATTCTAGGAATGTTCAAGCTGCAAAAGAAGTATTTTGGATGAAAGAACTCAAAGGAATATTTGATGAATTATAAAAAAGTATAAACTTATACAATAGACCAGCTCAGCAAGTTGGTTGTGGGCATGTACTCGATTGATTGGTGGAATTAATTTGTTATTTGAATTAGCTTGAGTGGAAATTGATTGAATGGGCCATGATCTTTATTCTCATTCTATGATTCCATAAGTGGATTCCTAATTGCTGAGGAAAGTTGTAATGGATGTAATCAGTGGAACACCTCCAATGCACATACACTGGACAGCAAGGGGGCCCTTGCTATTCAGTCTGGTGACACCATTTTTCTGTGCTGCAAATTCATTTAACTTACACAAAAAATCTTGATCTATAAATGGAATTGTACTTTCCAGAGATGTGGCTGAGATTAGAGGAAATAGAATATAGCATGTTCCAGTTTTAAGTTGTGTTGTCTGATTCATAACAAAATGTAGGTCGTCCCTCTGTATAACATGATATTAACCCGTTAGACCACTGAATTCTGATTGCTCAATCTGCTTTAACTAGGACAATTTGTACTTCGGCTCATTTCGAAGGCTACATTTCCTTATATCTTTAAGCCTCACATATAAATATATATAAAAAACAATGAATTTCTTTAGTTTTAAAATTGAGTAATAATATCTTGAAAGAAACCATGCTGAGACAGCTGACATGGCAGTGATCAATACTGCATTAAATGCAACCTGTTTATTGAGGCTTAAATGTCTATCTTGCTTTAGTTTGTTGAGATTTAAACTGATGTTATCTAATCTTATTTAATTTGCCGCTGTCTCCTATTGAGACATAGATATTCTGCCAGTCGGTGAAATGCCTGCTAATATTCTCTTGGGTATCCCCTTGTCGTTCTGCACTAAATTATATTTTTCTCCAACATATTCAAGAAAAGAAATAACACTACACCTTGCTGGGTATTGTGAAACTATCTTATTTTATGGAATTGTCATTAACATTTTAAAACACTGTGCCTGTCAAGATGGTATTTCAGTGATAATAAAAAAATAGTCTTGTTCACAAAGACAAAGTGAAAAATAGAGATCTTGTAATATTCTAAATAATGTGATAATGTCATGTGATTCAGAATGTAGTATCAGCCATTTATTTTACAGCACAATTTTGAAATATTTAGCTCCTACAAACAACAAATTAACTGAAAATTCTTGATCAAGTTAATTGAGCCTCATAATTAAATGCTACTTTGTGATACTAGTTTCAGTAGGTACTTGGTGAAAGCATCCAAACAAATTCATTTGAAATAGTATTTATGTGATGGACATAACTCTAAATACTGACTATCACAGCATTTCAATTTGATTTGGAATGTTCATTTAAACATTTATTATCCAATTATTTTGGTATTAGATTTAAAAGAAAACCACTGAGTAAATGTATTGGAGCAGTAATAGTTTTAGATAACTGAACCTAAAATTCAGATGTTGCACTATTTAGATTTGGAAAGACCAAAGAAATTGTGGTGTTAGGTAATTTTGGCACAGGGTATGATGATTAATATTATTGCTGCTTGTTATGAACCAAAAGTTTAGAGATACATCATCGTCTGATTTACTCTGGTAGCTCGAATAAAAATGGCTCAGCAGATTACTGTAGAACATCTTCCCAACTAACAATCAGGCTATGAAACACTACGGCCTCCAACTAAGCAGCAAACTTGGAAGGAACTGCAGATGCTGGTTTAAACCAAAGATAGACACAAAATGCTGGAGTAACTCAGCAGAACAGGCAGCATTTCTTGATAGAAGGAATGGGTGACGTTTCGGGTCGAGACCCTTCTTCAGACTGGCATCTTAGGGGCATTGGTTTTGTCTTTGCACTATTATTGTTTGTTTGAAATTCTGAAGTTCTGAACTTAGAAGCTGAACATCTCTTTTGTTTATTATGGTGATTATAGAGTTTGCATAGAATTATTATGTTTACTGCTGCCAGTAAGTATTGCCGCAGCGAGACTCCTGACGGGTACCCGTAAAAGGGACCACATCACGCCGATTCTGGCTCTCTCCACTGGCTCCCTGTACGGTACAGAATCAACTTCAAGCTCCTCCTATTCACGTATAAAGCCCTAAATGGACATTCCCCCCCCTACATCAAAAATCTTCTAACCCCCCTCTCTAACTCCAGGTCCCTCAGGTCGGCCGACTTGGGGCTACTCACTATCCCGCGGTCTAGGCTTAAGCTCAGAGGTGACCGCGCTTTTGCGGTTGCAGCTCCTAGACTGTGGAACAGCATCCCTCTCCCCATCAGAACTGCCCCCTCCATCGACTCCTTTAAGTCCAGGCTCAAAACCTATTTCTACTCCCTAGCGTTTGAGGCTCATTGAGGAGGCGCTGTGAACTGTTTGCGTGCTACTGTATGTTTCATTTTTTTCCTTAGTACCTAATCAGATGTATAGCACTTTGGTCAACGTGGGTTGTTTTTAAATGTGCTATACAAATAAAATTGACTTGACTTGACTTGACTTGACTTGACTTGGATTTCATTGTTCCGTTTCGGGACATATATGACAATAAAACTCTCTTGAATCTTCGGCCAACCGAATTCCCGCCGACCATTCACTAGTTATCTCACCTTTGCATCCACTCGCTACACTCCAGGGACAATTTACAGAGGCCAATCAACCTGCAAATCCACATGTCTCCCACATGGGTGTAAGAGGAAACTGGAGCACCTAAAGGAAACCCACACGGACACTGGGAGAATATGGAAACTCCGCACAGACAGCACTCAAGATCAGGATTGAACCTGAGTCTCTGGTGCTGTGAGGCAGCAGGTCTTTCCTACTCTAGGATGACTTGTTTTAGAAAATCATATCTATATGGTAGATTGAAATCAAACTTAACTCTGATGCCACTCTGTGTTTTACAGGCTGTCAGCATGCTTTGCCATAGATGGATACCCAATGAGTTGGGGTATAATGCGAATGTGAATCTATTTTAAGAAGCATTGAACTAATCAATCTCCCTGGCATGGGCTAAATTGTAGAGACATGAGTTCTGTTGTTAAGTGAATAGCTTCTTGTGAGTTAAGTGGATCGCCTTTTGCCCAGTCATCATGGTCTGATTTATTCTGGTAGCTCAAACAAAAATGGTTCAGCAGGTTGTTGTAGAACATGTGTGTTGCCAGGATAATGGACAGAGGCCTGAAAAACTCTGCATTTGGTTGTATATCCACAGGTCACCAGACCCCTTTCTGTTCAGACACATAGGAAGGTTGGGAATGTTGGCACGCATCATCTATAAGTTCATATTTACAATGGTACCCTGCGATGCCTGCTATCTTAGCCAAGTCATGTACTCTCTTAAAATCTATTTGTACCCAGATGAACTTTGAAAAGAGACTTAATTGTACTCCATTACCATCAGTAAGTTTTGAGATGTTGCAAATATCTGCTCCTGAAGTCTAGGAGGAACTGGTTCATAGGGTTCACTGGCACAGTCACTAGCAATTGGGCCCTGTCTTGTATCATGGTTGCTTTGGTCACTCAGAATTAAAGGGCGCTCTTTTAGAAAGGAGGTGAAGAGGAATTTCCTTAGTCAGAGGATAATTAATCTGTGGAACTCATTGCCGCAGAGGGATGTGGAGGCCAAGTCAGTGGATATTTTTAAGGCAGAGATAGACAAATTCTTGATTAGAATGGGTGTCAAGGGTTATGTGGAGAAGGCAGGAAAATGGGATGAGATCAGCCATGATTGAATGGCGCAGTTTACTCGATGGGCCGAATGGCCTAATTCTACTCCTATAACGTGAACTTGATGGCAACATATTTCAATGAGGACATCTATGTTAAGTGCAATCATTTTACATGTTAGTTTTCATTTAGGGAAGTTGGACAATTGCTTCTAGGCATATGTATTCTGATAGTGGCGAGTCAGGTGCACAGGGCGATGAAGAAGGCATTTGGCCCACTGGCCTTTATTGGGGAGGGTATTAAGCACAAAATTTGGGACATCATGATGCAGCGGTAGGAGCCATTGGTGAGACCACGGAGTACTGTATGCCGTTCTGATCTTCCAGCTATAGGAAGGATGTCACTAAGTCGAAAAGGGTGTAGAAGAGATTCACCAGAATATTACGCGGGCTTGTGGGTTTGTGTTATAGGAGAAATTGGATACGTTGGGTCTTTTTCTTTGGAGCGTACGAGGCAAGGAAATGTGCCCTGAGTCTCTTAAGTTTCTAGGCTGAAGACTCTTCGCTTGGGATTCTGGTGGAAGAATAATGATGATTATAAAATAGCATTCAGTGAAATTAAGAGTTGACAGGGAAAACTGAAACAAGATAGAGGCAAGGGTATGATACTTAATGTGGATGACAGGTGAGAATAACAAAAGGATGTTTGCATTCCCCTGTCCAGATGAATTCCTTTTAACTAGAACGCTTAAAGATCTCTCAATTTAGAAACAAACGGATAAATTAATTCTCTTTAACCCTTAGAAAATGATTGTTCCCTGTGTCAAAGGTTAACGCAGACTTACCCGATTTTACCACCTCCTTTTTCTCCACGTCATTGGCATCTTTCCCAATCCAAACAAATACCTAAATATTAATGCATAATTACTTTAAAGATTCCAAACATTTGCCACCTTCATTTATACTTTCAATATAATTTTAACGTTCGTGTTGTATGTTGATGGCTGTCTATGCAGATCACTTAATTTCTACGGTCCAACCTCACGTTCACGGCATGATGTCTGGTCTATGGGTATGTGTGCAAAGGGATACCCTGACAAAGTGATGTATAGTAAGCTCTATGATTCCTGACTTCCCTAATAGATGTGAAGGCCTCTCAGAAACTGTGACAATACTTTGCTAATGAAGTTCAGCGCGAGGCTTGCATCGGCAGAATGAGAAAATCAATGCTTGTAATTTCAATAGCTCTGAAGTCAGATAGGGCTGCAGCAGAGTTTGATCTCTAATCTTCTTGGACTCTCTAATCACTAAGCTAAATTCCATTATTTAAAGCTTGTGTGCAAGGCCACCCAAGTTAAAAGGTTTCATGCCCAGGTATCTTCCACTGTTACTTTCTTAGATCCTAGCACACACATAAAAGAAGCTCTTTGGTGACTCTATTGCAGAATCCAATCATCTCATCTCTGTTCAGCCTCCTCAGAATATATAAAAACTTCTGTAGAAGCCTTGGACATTTGGGGCTCACGATAGAAAAAAGATAGAAATCTCTGTTGCAATATCTAACTCCTTATGACTTGCATCCAAGGAACGTTATATTTAGGGTTAAGTGTGCTAACGCTTTACAACATTTCACAGAAAATTTATTTTCCATCTCCTATTGAACAGAAAATTATCTTGAAATGAATGCCAGCTCAAAGACTAACATTTGGAATTACTGTCAACATTTCAACTGAAGAGAACATTTGTTTTATTTTGCCTCATTTTAAAATATTATTAAAATTGAGCTCACTTGATTTAGTATGGGATTTTTAGTTCAGTACAGACTGAATAAGCCAAAGGCTAAGAAGCTGAGAAAGATCAGCTTTTGGGGTTGGGTAATTTGGGTGCCTGTTTAGTGCTTTTATTGTTGGACTGTGGGTGATTGAATTAACATTTTGTTCAAGATGGCCGCGCCGTTGTGTTTGGCTGCCTGCCACTGTATGTTTCTTTTTTTTCCTAGTCAGATGTGCAGCACTTTGGTCAACGTGGGTTGTTTTTAAATGTGCTATACAAATAAATTGACTTGACTTGACTTGACTTGACCTAATGCAATGAATTAGAGCAATCAGTGTCCAAAAATAGTGCACTGCCCTGGATGTAGGCTGCTCACATTTAAAGCAAAACACGAAGTGTTGGAGTAACTCAGTGGGTCAGACAAATATATTTAAACACCGATATTAAGCTTTAAGTTGTGGTAGCAGTGGGGCAAGCTGAAATGTATCAACATTACATCAATAAAGTTAACGACTTTTTGAACAGACCTGATCCCAAACGTCGAATAACATGACATCATCTTCAGCTAAATCATCCTGTGTGTACTCCCCGGGAACTTCCTCAATCTAGAGCAAAGAATATATTACTGTTTTCATATTGCTTATCGATAAGAAGCATACAATCAATCTGGCTGTGCTGACATTACTTCATGAATATATTCATTGCCCACAGCACCAAACGTCAGAATCACCAGTATAACCAGATGAGTTTAAACTATATTAAGCCCTGTGCAGGGGATAGGTGACTCTCAGTTATCTTGTAGATAATAATTTGGTAGTTGTTTATCGTCTCAGCATTTCAGGTTGATATGATTTTGGTACGCAAGCAAATGACTCCCGGAAGTTAATCAAACAGAAGCAAACACATTTTTAGAGAGTTGAACTGTACTATATGCAGTGCAGTTGTGAAAATTCATAAATATTTATTTCCATATTGAATGATTCCAATTCAAGTAAATATTCATAACTTGCTCCCTCCTGTCCAATGCATGTTAACTCTTGCCGCCATACAATTCAGAGGTTGAGGAGAGGATAGATAGATGGATAGATGGATGGATGGATGGATGGATGGATGGATGGATGGATGGATGGATGGATGGATGGACGGACGGACGGACGGACGGACGGACGGACGGACGGAAGGACAGATAGATAGATAGATAAATAAATAAAACGATGAGCCATACATAGGATAGTCAGTCTGAACCTTTATCCCTGCGTACAAAAATCAGGCATGGGGAATAGCTTAAGGTTAGATTGGTAAAGTTTAAATGAGACGTGCAGAGCATATTTTTTAGAATTGAGTGCCCGGAACATGCCACCAGATGTGGTGGTAGAGGCAGAAAAGGAAAGTGGCATTAAGAGGCTTTTCGAAAGGTGCAGTAGGGAATGGCGGGATCTGGATTATGTGCAAGCAGAGGAGATTAGTTTAACTTGGAATGATATCTGGTACAGGCAGATAGACACAAAAAGCTGCAGTAACTCAGTGGGACAGGCAGCATCTCTGGAGGGGAGGAATGGGTGACGTTTCGGGTCGAGACCCTCCTTCAGACTGAAGACTACCTTCGATTTAAACCAGCATCTGCAGTTTTCTTTCCTACACATTTGGTACAGACAGTGTGGGTTGAAGGGCTGGTTTCTGTGCTACACATTGTTCTAATTCCACATACATCTACATTTCTTTAGCATCACTCTTAAGTGCACATTTGGCAATGAGCAGCCGTGAGGTTGGGTTTTCCGTCTTCATTAACATGAATACACTGGTAATCAGATCATTTATTGTGGTTTTGATCTAGCCTAGGGATATGGAACCTAATAGCAGCATTCAAGTTAGGGTAGCTGACTCGGCACAGATTAAATATGGACAGTGCATTTCAAATTCATCCCAGGAAGTGCAGTTACTTCACAGCTAATAAAGAGGGGCCTAGACACTATTGTTTTTCTACCAACACTATGAAGAAGAGCATAATGTTCATAAATAACAAAGAACACAAAGCAGCATGATAATAGATTCAAGGACCGTTTTTTGCTGGAATCGAGGAAACATTCCGCAGAGTTCTCTCTTGTTATTGAGAGTATAAGAAAATAACTGCAGATGCTGGTACAAATCGAAGGTATTTATTCACAAAATGCTGGAGTAACTCAGCAGGTCAGGCAGCATCTTGGGAGAGAAGGAATGGGCAACGTTTCGGGTCGAGACCCTTCTTCAGACTGATGTCAGGGGGGATATAGGTGGAGACAGGAAGATAGAGGGAGATCTGGGAAGGGGGTGGGGAAGAGAGGGACAGAGGAACTATCTAAAGTTGGAGGTCGATGTTCATACCACTGGCTGCAAGCTGCCCAGGCGAAATATGAGGTGCTGTTCCTCCAATTTCCGGTGGCCCTCACTATGGCACTGGAGGAGGCCCATGACAGAAAGGTCAGACTGGGAGTGGGAGTGGGAGTTGAAGTGCTTGGCCACCGGGAGATCAGTTTGTTTAACACGGACCGAGCACAGGTGTTGAGCGAAGCGATCGCTGAGCCTGCGTTTGGTTTCGCCGATGTAAATAAGTTGACATCTGGAGCAGCGGATGCAATAGATGAGGTTGGAGGAGTTGCAGGTGAACCTCTGTCTCACCTGGAAAGACTGTATGGGTCCTTGGATGGAGTTGAGGGGGGAGGTAAAGGAACAGGTGTTGCATCTCGTGCGGTAGCAGGGGAAAGTGCTCGGGGATGGGGTGGTTTGGGTAGGAAGGGACGAGTGGACCAGGGAGTTATGGAGGGAACGGTCTCTGCGGAACGCAGAAAGGGGAGGGGATGGGAAGATATGGCCAGTGGTGGGGTCCTGTTGTAGGTGACGAAAATGTTGGCGGATGATTTGTTGGCTACGCTGGCTGGTGGGGTGGAAGGTGAGAACGAGGGGGATTCTGTCCTTGTTACGAGTGGGGGGAGGGGGAGCAAAAGCGCTGCGGGATGTAGAAGAGACCCTAGTGAGAGCCTCATCTATAATGGAATAGGGGAAGCCCCGTTTCCTGAAGAATGAGGACATCTCTGATGCCCTAGTGTGAAACACCTCATCCCGGGCACAGATGCGGCGTAGACGGAGGAATTGGGAGTAGGGGATAGGCTTTTTGCAGGAGACCAGACAAAAGGTATAGAAGTATGAAAACACACCACCAGATTTGAGGATAGTTTCTTCCCAGCTATTATCAGGAAACTGAATCATCCTAGTCTATCTACCAAAACCAGAGAGCAGTGCTGAGCTACAATCTACCGCTTTGATGACCCTCAGACTATCCTTGGACTTTGCTGGCTTTACTTTGCACTAAACATTATTCCCTTATCATGTATCTATACAATGTAAATGGACCAATTATAATCATGATTTGTCTTTCCGCTGACTGGTTAGCATGCAACAAAAGCTTTTCACTGTAACTCGGTACATTGTGACAATAAACTAAAGTGAAACTGAAATTGTCCTTGGCAATAATTTTATTCTACATTTTCGGGAATCAGTCTGTTGATGGCAACATGAGACAGGGAATTGCACTTTATATTCCTTTAAACAATTTTGCACTGTTTCGAGCCTCACATGAGGCCTCCACATGTTCCACCATGTTTCTGAATAAGGGGCTAATCAGTGCAATATGGTTTTTTAGTGTGAAAATAATAAGGTGTGGAAGCAAAATACTTTTCTATTTCACGCACCAAAATAAAATAACTCCAGAGCGTACATGCGATGGCGTGAAAATAGAAAAATTATAATGGCACAAAGCTTGATTTATGCAGTGCCATATACAATTTATCACAATGAAAACTTACAATGAAGCACCCAGTCTTATTTGAACAGGCAAATAAACGAGGCTGATAATATTCTTCACGACTTTGTAACAGAGCTGAAGTTTGATACTCCTTCTTTCCACCGAGTGAATTCCAAAATGCATCTACAGAATTGGAAAAAGTTTCAAAAACACCATGAAGTCATTTTCATTTCAGCAAAATTGCTTTTTTTTTCCTAAATATGTTCAACTCCAAATGCTTTTTCTCTAAATAACTGCTGATGTTTGATGGACGTCTTACCTGGTTCTTTGCCTTCAGTAATCCTTGTCGCCTGGCATTGCAGGACTGTGGTCAGATATTGAGCCCCTCGCTCTTCATCGCTGCTGGCTCCTTTGCCAATCCAGAAATAGGCAGTGTTTTGTAATTTCAATACAAAAACATCATTGGAATTCAACGACTGAGCACCAAAGTCAACCTGAGAAAAGACCCAATATAAAGTTCAATTCCAGACAGTTATCTTTCACATGGTTACTCTCCAACAAATACTATGGAGACACAGGGAACTGCAGATTTGGAATTTTGAGCAAAACACATAGTGTTGGAGGATCAGACAGCATCTACGGAGGGAATGGACAGGCAACAAAGCTTGGCAAGTGATAGGTGGATACAGGGAAAGGGGTATTTTTATTGACAGGTTGGGTGGAGTAAGTGACAAAAGTTAGAGGTGAAAAGGAAACTAAGGATGTCAGATAAGCGGAGAAGATACAGTATGTGAATTGTAATGTAAAATCGAAGGATATTGGTAGAATGGGACAGAGGGTAGGGGAAAATGGGAGAATAAAAGAGAAATGAGGGACTTGGGAGATGTGTATATCTATTAGTTTATAACAGGATAATATTTGTGCAGATGCTTTACTGCCTCATATCTTCCTCTTTATCAAATCTTGTTGCAATTCTAAACCATGGATCACTGCTTCAGCCATTCCTTGCACCACAGTATCCCATGAACCAAGAACCGTCCATAATGACTCCTAACCTGACCCCTCAATAACCCTCCACAATCACTCCTAACCTGACCCCTCACTTCAGGTTTTTTTTGCATGGAATAAACTTCATCACTGATTTTCCAACCAGACAAAATAGCACATCCTTATACATTCTATCAAAACGCTTTGCAATTTTAAAATCCTCCATAAAATCTCCTTTTAATAATCTTTAATCCAGTGTAATAGTCCTTCCATCAAACTGCTTCCTGTAACTATCAAGTTTCGCAGACTTGCCATTGTTTTGCAGAAATTATACAGTGCAATCTCCATGGTTCCTATTAACAACAGAATGCCCAAAACTGTATTATGTACAAGAATTGTAGTCCATCAAAGGTCCCGCACATTTTTTCTTTTTCAATTGTTTTAAAACATTTATAACTTTATCCACCTGTATTTATAAAGAGTATGAGCCTTCAGTCCTTGTTATCTTTGATCGATCGGGGCACAAGACATCCCGCAGATACAAAAAATATGGACACCATCAAGGCATTTTACTTTGTACTTAATACCTACCCCAATAAGCATAAATAAATATAACATTAATGTATAACATATTAAAATATTTAAATATCTAAAATATTTAAACTCTTGGAAAAAGTTTAACAGGATATGAATCACATGTGGGCAAAGGGAACTAGCTTGGATGGGACATATCAGTTGGCATTGGCGAGTTAGTTTAATTTAGTTTAGTTTAGAGATACAGCGTGGAAACAGTTCCTCCGGCCCACCGAGTCCATCCCCGCACACTAGGGCCAATTTACAATTTTACCAAATCAAATCTGTATGACTTTGGTGTGTGGGTGGAAACTGAAGATCCCAGAGAAAACCCACACAGGTCACGGGGAGAATGTACAAACCCCATACAGCCAAGCACCAATAGTCAGGATTGAACCAGGGTCTCTGGAACTGTAAGGCAGCAACTCTATCTCTGCACCACCATGCCGCCCTTAGTTCAGTTTATTGTCACGAGTGCCGAGGTAGAGTGAATAGCTTTTTTGTTGCTTGCTATCCAGTTAGCGGAAAGACTATATATGATTACAACTAGCTATAGATTTTATAATCACGAGATGCAGCTGCATAAACAAAGATTAGTCTCTGTAGAGGAGAACACAGCGGGGAGCCACTTGGCACGGGTAGTCAGGAAACGTTTCCCATATTTACACAAACAGTTACTGGTTCCTCACTGTATGTGTGTAGAAATATTTGTTAGAAGAAACAAGGCTGGAAGGCTGGCCTGATCTGTGCCAACTTTGCAAATATGTGGATCCATTGATAGCAAATCAGTAGCTAATGAAGGCCGAGTGTTATCACTTTTGTCCAGCTATTCACATCACTTGCTGCATTCTCTGACAGCACAGCCCCATTCTTGGTTTATTTTCTCATAAAATGTGTTGCTGCATCAATGTGTAAATTTGCTTGCATCTTCCATTTCCTGGTCCATTTTTCTAACCAATCATTGTCTTCCTGAGATTTTTAGCATATACATAGATGTAATGCTGAGCCTCTGGAAGGTGCTGGTAAGGTCGCATTTGGAGTATTGTGAGCAATTTTGAGCACCATATCTGATGAAGGATGTGCTGGCCCTGGAGAGGGTCCAGAGGGGGTTTACAAGAATTACCCCAGGAATGAGTAGGTTAACACACGATGAATGTTTGACGGCATTGGGCCTGTACTCGCTGGAGTATAGAGGAATGAGTGGAGATCTCATTGAAATGTACAGAATAGTGAAAGGCTTTAATAGAGTGCATGTGGAGTGGATGTTTCCACTAGTGGGAGAGTCTAGGACTAGAGGTCATAGCCTCAGAATTAAAGGACGTTTCTTTAGGAAGGAGACGTGGAGGAATTTCTTTAGTCAGACGGTGGTGAATCTGTGGAATTCTTTGCCACAAAAGACTGTGGAGGCCGTCAATGGACACCTTTAAGGCAGGAGAATGGGGTTAGGAGGGAGAGATAGATCAACCACGATTGAGTGAATAGCAGAGTAAACTTGATGGGCCAAATGGCCTAATTCTGCTCCAATCAAAGGATATGAGGTTGATGGCGGCGCTGTGCAGCAGCTGCAGCTTACCTGCAGTCCGTTTGGCTTTTGTGTTTTTTGTTGGTTTTTGTCTTAATTGTAGTGTTTAGATGTGATGTAGTAATTTTTGTGCTTGTGTACTATGTGTGGGGGAACTGTAAAATTGTCTCTTCCGAACGGAGACCCGACCTTTTTTTTTTCTGGGTCGTGCCTCCGTTCCCGCTGCGGCCTACCATCGGCCAAACACCTGGAGCTGGCGGCCTCCAGCTGGGACCACCTGGGCTCTGGTTCGCAGAGTCCGCGGACCGGACTTACCATCTGCGGAGCTGTTTGCCTTCGGAGGCTGTGGTGGCGCTGCAAGAGCGGCTGCGACTTGCCTTCGGAGGCTCCGGAGCCTTCAGCCGCGGGCCGCATGGATATCAGAAGCTCGCAGGCCCCTGGGTGGGGGCCGACATCGGGAGCTCTGGCAGCGGCAGCGTCTTCGCCCACCCCGAATCGCAGGGCTTGGGTCGGCCCACTGCGGACCTTTCACCGTTCGGCGAGGCCTGAAATAGGCCGCGGGATTTTTCTCTCCCCGGCGGGGGCTTCAATGTCGGGAGCCGCGACTCGAGTGAAGCAGCATTATGTCTGGCCGAGGGAAAGGAGGCAAAGGTCTGGGCAAAGGCGGAGCAAAGCGGCACCGGAAAGTGCTTCGCGATAACATCCAGGGCATCACCAAGCCAGCCATCCGCCGCCTGGCTCGGCGTGGCGGGGTCAAGCGGATCACGGGTCTGATCTACGAGGAGACCCACGGAGTGCTGAAGGTTTTCCTGGAGAATGTGATCAGGGACGCGGTCACCTACACCGAGCACGCCAAGCGCAAGACGGTCACTGCCATGGATGTGGTGTACGCTCTGGAACGCCAGGGCCGTACTCTCTACGGGTTCGGCGGCAAAATAACAGGGGCCACAGTTTAAGAATAAGGGGTAGGCCATTTAGAACAGAGATGAGGAAAAACTTTTTTAGTCAGAGAGTTGTGAATCTGTGGAATTCTCTGCCTCAGAGGGCAGTGGAGGCCAATTCTCTGAATACATCCAAGAGAGAGCTAGATAGAGCTCTTAAGGATAGCGGAGTCAGGGGGTATGGGGAGAAGGCAGGAACGGGGTACTGATTGAGAATGATCAGCCATGATCACATTGAATGGCGGTGCTGGCTCGAAGGGCCGAATGGCCTTCTCCTGCACCTATTTTCTATTGTCTATTGAGCCACGACCGCCCCAACGCGCAGCGGCAGCATCTTCGCCCGCCCCGAATCGCGGGGCTTGGGTCGGCCCACTGCAGACCATTCACCGTCCGGCGCGGCCTGGAACGTGGCAACTTCAACAGCCTGACCGCGGGAGAAGACGGCAGGGGAAGAGAAAATACATTCTGGCCTTCCATCAGAGTGAGGAGGTGATTGGAGGAGACTCACTGTGATGGATGTTTCTTTTTTTTGTTTTGTTTTGGTTTGTGATTGTGTGTGTAATTGCTTATTTTTATTGTTGGACTGTGGGCAACGAAATTTCATCCAAAAGACTTGTTTTTTTGGATGACAATAAAGGTTATTCTGATTCTGATGCAAGAAAATGGCACTGAGGTAAAAGATCAGCCATGTACACATTGCATAGCAGAGCAGACACGGGAGACTTAATGGTCTACTCCTGCTTCTATATCTTTGAGAGCTACCTAATTATTGTATCTTTGTTAACAACCCCCCTTTCTTTGCATCATCAACAGAATATGTGATCATCTTTTTTGTGTCTAAATGCAGATCCAGCAAGTATTTCAAAAATCACTGAGTTCCCAGCACTGATCCCTACAGAAAGCTTCCAAATATTGACTGATCGGAACAACATTGACTTTTCATTAATTCCATTCAGCAAATTTCTTTAAAATGCTGATGAATTTTTAACCAGCCTCTGTGTCTGAATTTTATAAGCTAGAATCTTGTAAGGCATTTTATCAAATGGTTTCTGAAAATTCAGTCCCGACTGCCGACTGCCTTTGGAAATGTGTTCTTCCCCCAGGCAATCCTCCCTGCAGAGACATGAGGGAGAAAGCTATCCCTCACAGAGCTGCTGTTCCGCGGAAGGGCATTTCACAACCTAGCAGATGGGAACAAAACTCGAACCACTCGTAAAAGTGTTTGGCAGCTGGCCAAGCTATAACTACAACTCTCCCAACTTTGTCAGAAATGGTTGGCACATTCAAAATTAATTTAAAACAATAACAAGACCAGAGTGTTATATTCCATTACTTTCTGAATTAAAACATGAACAATGCATTCAAAAATTAAAAAAACATAATAATTATTTGTTGAATTAATACTCCATGCCCTGCATTTGTTCTCCCCCATTGAAGTGGAGTAGAGATGCACTCCAGGCACAACCTCCACTCTTCATGTGGATTCCTGACAGTCAATAATAGGAAATTCCCATAACCTTCTGCTGCTGTACTGAACTCCGTGAGGAGGTTAGTGCCAGAGAACTTGCTCGTTCCCCAGTGCCCAATTACTGACAGGAAATTACCAAATTCCACAATAGAAACGTGAAAGTTCCTGACAGCTAAGTGGGGACATGTTGCCAGTTCTGACACTTTCAACAACATTGTACTGCAAAAGCCAAGGCGTTCTCTTTTATCTTACAGATCTGTTGTTTCTCCAACCAAGTCTCCTGTATTTTTTAGGCCACTGAGTTTGGCAGGTTGGCTTCTGAGTCACAAATTCTAGCTTCCCCATAAATGTCTGAATGTCTTTGTATGAGCCTTACCTCCACAATTCTTGTTATGGTAGCAAGATTCTTTCTGACTTGGAAAAGGCGTTGCGGTGGGGCAGGTGTCTGGCCTTCCTTCCGTGACGTCCCATTTTTATAAATTATGAGGGGTTTATCTTTAAATAAACTAAGCAAATGAGAAGGCTCTTTCCCTTGGGTCACGCGAACCTTTAGAAGAAAGAAAACAAGTCATACTCTCATTCAGATTGATGAATACCATATTTCAAAATACTTTGCTGATTTGTATTCAGGTTATTTAAGTTCAATGGCAATTATAGTCCTTCTAATCGAAATTATGATTAACCTGAGAAAAGGTTATAAAATTATGAGAGGCATTGATAAGCTAGACAGTCACAACCTTTTTCCCCAGAGTGAAATGTCAATGATTAGAGGACATAGGGTTAAGGTAAGAGGGGCAAAGTTTAAAGGAGATGTGCAGAGATTGGTGGGTGCCTTGAAAGGACTGCTTGGGCTGATGGTAGAGGCACATACAATAGTGGCATTTAAGAGCATTTGGATAGTCAAGTCAAGTCAAGTCAATTTATTTGTATAGCACATTTAAAAACAACCCACGTTGACCAAAGTGCTGCAAATCTGACTAGGAAAAAAAAGAAACATACAGTGGCATGTGGATTTGCAGGGAATGGAGGGAAATGGATCACATGCAAGCAGAGATTTATTTAACGTGAATCATGTTTGACACGGACATTGTGAGCTGAAGGGCCTGTTTGTGTCCTGTACTGTTCTATATATATATATATAAACACAGCACAAAAAGTAAGGAAATTTGTGTTTGGTAGATTATTTCTTTGTTGTAACAATGCTTCTTGGCAATAAATCTTATACAGTTGGAAAGCCTGTTTATTTCCCTTTTAAATGGTGCCACATTTGTAAGGAACATGCATTTGTGGGATGAGCAGCAGAGCTGAGTATATGGGTTGCGCCCATGAAAAATTTGCCAAATCTTCTCTGCCAATGCCAAACAGCTTATTCTGCTGTTGCTATTGACTCTTGTTTTGAGCTTCTGGTACCCCCAGGTGCTGACAAGAATGGGATGCCATCTCACAACAGTGTGTGAACAGGCTGGTGACCAGCATGAGGAGGAGGTGCCAGGCTGTTATGGCTGTGTATGGTTCTTCCACACGCTACTGTGGCTCCTGTTCATTAAATGAATAAATTGTTAAATTGCCAATATGTCTTGTTTCTTCAGACTTCAATCATCCAATCCACCAAACAACACCGAACAAGAGTCAATGGCAGAATAAGCTGTTTGGCATTGGCAGAGAAGATTTGGCAAATTTTTCATGGGCGCAACCCATATACTCAGCTCTGCTGCTCATCCCACAAATGCATGTTCCTTACAAATGTGGCACCATTTAAAAGGGAAATAAACAGGCTTTCCAACGGTATAAGATTTATTGCCAAGAAGCATTGTTACAACAAAGAAATAATCTACCAAACACAAATTTCCTTACTTTTTGTGCTATGTTTATATATATTTTTTAGAGATACAGCGCGGAAACAGGTCCTTCGGCCCAACGAGTCCGTGCCGCCCAGCGATCCCCGCACATTAACACTATCCTACACACACTAGGGACAATTTTTTTTTTTTTTTAACATTTACCCAGCCAATTAACCTACAAACCTGTACGTCTTTGGAGTGTGGGAGGAAACCGAAGATCTCGGAGAAAACCCATGCAGGTCACGGGGAGAACGTACAAACTCCGTACAGACGGCGCCCGTAGTCAGGATCGAACCTGAGTCTCCGGCGCTGCATTCGCTGTAAGGCAGCAACTCTACCGCTGCGCTACCGTGCCGCGGTATTGTGAGCTATAACATACTAATAACCTAATATGTCAACTAATGTTTTAAATCATTTATTTACATTAACGTTTTGGACAAATTACTCATTATTTCAGGGTAGCTGGACATAAGTTCACATATCCACAGACGCTGCATTAGTTAAAGCCAGGTCCAACTTATTTAGAAAGCCAACTCGATTGATTACAGTTTGGATTAGGCCTCAACTGGGTTTGTTATTTTGAAATGGGTTCTTTGGTTTGAATTATATTTTATCAACTAATAACACCGTGAGTGATGGAATTGTCAAGAGAAACAGCCGCACTCTCTGATTTTTGATATGTTTGCGCAATGGTAGTGAATCAGCTGTGTTGTAAAGTTGATGAAGAACTTAATGCCCTCAAACAAACCTGGTAGTACATTAAGAGTTGGTGTTCTCAGAATTCTCTGGAGACTATAGCAATGAAATTACATATAAAGAAACTGCAACTGAAATAGCGGGCCAAATGTTCTACAATGAAAATGAACTATGTTGAGGCATGTGAGAAATGTGTCATAATGTATAGAGATGAGGAGCTTGTTCGAGTATATTAGGTAGAAAAGATAATTCTGAAATTCATACACCTGTAATTAAATTGAAAGATTGCATCATATATCCTGAATAAATTTTACCTTGGTAAATAATATTAATGAATTTTGATCAATTGGATGAAAAGAATATAGTTATCAAAAAGACCAGTGTCCCTGATTAAAATAAATGTGACGGGTACATTTATAATGATCTTTTCATTAAAATGCAGGATGAACATCGGCACTAAAGTAGCTGTTACAAAGGATAAAGAGAAATTTACACTAGATTCACCACGGAAGTCATTACTGGCATAATTAAAACAGAATGATGAATAGCATCTGTATTAGCAATGAATAAACAATTCAAACTAAACTGAGCCGTGCCAAGCCAAACAATGTCAGTTAATTTGAATAAAAGACAAGGATTTGCTTTGTCCCAGAGGTTTATTTGACATCACAAAGCAGAACAGCCCTGCAATTTGTTGGACTACAGCAAGGATAACCTGCTGCACCATTAATGCATCCAGCACGATGTACACATTTGGAGAGGAGCAGGAGGGGAGTGAAATGAAAGGTCATCTATTCTTGGTAGAAAGGGAAGGATGTTGGAAGATGAGTGAGATACAATCAATAGAAGACCAACAGTCTCCCGATGGAGACAAATGAATGGTGTACTTGTCAGGATCAGTAAGATGAATGAGAAACAAGCCAGCTGATAGCACAATAAGGAAACTTTTGGAAAGAATATTCAGCCTGCAATTTACTTTGATGCTATGATATTCTAAATAATAATGATGACTTAGTCATCCAAAGATGAGGATTTGTAAATGAATTTTCTTTTGCTATAATGCTCCACAACAACCCAAGCAGTGCGTTGCAGGCTTTAGTCAGATTAAAGCAGTAACCATGGACAAATGGCAGGATTCAAGAGGAAATGAAATGGGAAGTGGATATTTATTCACAAAGTGCTGGAGTAACTCAGCAGGTCGGAGAAGTGGAGTTGTACCCGTTGTACCCAACTGAAGTACCCAGTTAAAATCAGCCCTTGTGGTTCATCAGACTCACTGATCACATTTTATATGGTGTGTGAGCAATTTTACAGAATTGTCTATATTGCTACAGAATTATTGGACGGAAAGTCATGGCAGGCATATTGCAGCTGAATTTCCTATTGCTGTTCTGAATGAGAGGACTCATTTTCAAAATCTAAACCACATTATATAGTTAAATTTAATCATATGTAACCTCAATTGTTCACCTTTGTGCAACCTCTTACTTTTTTTCCCTTACATATTAAACAAACACACAAAATGAGCAATTTCCAGTACCCAATATTTATGTTTAAAGTGGCTGTGAAACTGTAAAAAAACATTTTAAATCATGCACACATATATCATAAATACCTCTTAAATAGTTTTAAAGTATCCAATCATGGGATCGGGGATTCGTGGCCTTTGTGCAGCCAATTGCTGGAATTTAACATTTAACATTGACAATAGCAATGAGCACAAATTGCCACGGTAACCTTTCTTCTTCCATTTACAAACAACATTGATTTCTATACATTCATGATTACCTCTCCCAAGTATAGAAAACCTGGTAATGGCCTGAATCTAATCTTTTATTACAGTAATAAATAAATGTAAGCATCATATGATCATAGTTTATTTCCTGATAATTGCTGTGTTTGATTTTATGTTGTGATATAGCAAATAGTTTGAGGCTGGTAACCTTTATAATGAATCATATTTTAAACTGGCAGTCCTTCAGGCTGTTGGGTCTGCTCTGCCAGCATTTTTAAGTTCCACAGCCTCATTAAATATAAAGACTGGGAGCTGGAATTTGATAATTTTGTAGTTCCATACCTGGGCATATACCACATTGAGAATTATGTATTTTTGGTTTATGGCTGCAAAGATATAATGCATTATGTGATTGTAGTGATGTCCTGTTTTTCATGCGAACATTTGTACTACTAGATTATAAAATCTGGCCTCTTTCAAGTCTTATTGTGGTGGTGGAAGGATATAGGACAGGTACATTTAGAGTGATGGGAAGGTGGTCATTGGAGACGGAAGATTTATTGCGGATGATTGCCATAGAGTGATAGAGACATACAGCTGGGCCCCAACTTCTCCATGCCAACCAAGATGCCCAATCTAAGCTTGTTCCATTTGCCTGGGTTTAACCCATGACCCACTAAATCTATATATAACTGTCTAAATATCTTTAAAATGTTATTGCACCTGCCTTAACCACCTCCCATGGATGCTTGAGAAGACACAAAGTGCTGGATTAACTTAACGGGTCAGGCAGTATCTCTGGAGAGCATGAATTGGGATGTTTCATGTCAGTACCCTTCTTGCCCTAAACTATGGCAGCTAAATCCATATATGTACCACCTCTGTGTGAATGTTGCACCTCAGATTACTGTTAATTTTTTTTTCCCTTTCAACTTAAACCTATGGCCTCTCATCTTTATTCCCCAAGCCCTGAATACAGACTGTGCATTCACCCTATGTTATAGGGTTAGAAGAAACCTGAAGTGGGCCTGAAAGAACGCTGGAGAATCAGAGAAGTTTAGGAATGGTAGTAGGTGAATATGGAATAGCCAAACTAATGAAGACGGCCAAGTAGAAATTCAGAGGTTAGCAAGAATTTTATGGATAGTTATATTGAGATGATAGAATCGGGTGGATTGGCAATTGATTGAAGAGAGCTTCAAGGGATCATGGAGGACATTGAGTGAGGGTTTGACCTGATCTGGGCTTGCAGTTGGTACCCGTGCAATTAGTGATAGCCCCTTTAAAAAATGTAGGAACAGCTAGTCTTCAACAAGTGCTGACTGTGAATTGTGGTTAAAAACATTAGATAAATCATGTCAATTCAGCATTGTGCAGCCAGTGGTGTTACTGTCTATGCCCAGCAACCTCTGTATGCATGAGTACCATGTGGATACCAGACTACACTAAAAGTGATGGAAGCAAGCTATCGTTGCACAGAATGTGTGATTGAAACTTTCAATGAAACTCCTCTGCCCATTCCATGAAACCATTTATTAGTATTTCTAGCCCTGGGATTTCTTTTTAAGAGATTCATTTATAAATTACACTCCTAATCTTTGCAAATAATGCAAAGCAGCCAGTGCTTATTGGTATACATTAACACAATTTGTAATAATGGCAAGTACATGTAGGGATACAATTCAAGCATTTGTTTCAAGGCTTACCTGAACTGCTCTCCCACCAAGTGATAGGTCGAGATTGACCGTGAGGAATGCTGACATAGTGAGCTCATCTATTGTAGCACTGGATCCTTGCCTGAAATAAATCAAGTGGATCTGATTATAAATGAGAACATGGAATGCAAATTTAAAACAATTTGGAGGGGACACTGAATCCATCTACACAGTTAATCCACTGGACAGATGCTGCTAAAATATTGTGAATTTTAAATGTAATTTGAAACAGGCAATGTAAGAAAATAACTGCAGATGCTGGTACAAATCGAAGGTATTTATTTCACAAACTGCTGGAGTAACTCAGCAGGTCAGGCAGCATCTCAGGAGAGAAGGAATGCTAATTCATTACAGATCTTTCCCAATTTTAATTCCCATTCAATTCAATAGGTACTGTGGGAGAGATTGTAATTTTGCACTTAAGAGTTTAGAGATACAGCATAGAAGCAGGGGCTTCGACCCACTGACTCCCCAACAATCATTGATCAGCCGTTCACACTAGTTCTATGTTATCCCACTTTTGCCTACACATTAGGGATAATTTTAAAGAAGCCAATTAACCTACAAACCCGCACGTCTTTGGGATGTGGAAGGAGCACTCAGAGGAAACCCATATGGTCACAGGAAGAATGCGAAAACCCACAGACAGCACCCAAGGTCATAATCGAACCCAGGTGTTTGGCACTGTGAGGCAGCAGCTCTACCAGATGCGCCATTGTGCTGCCCAATGGCTGGATAGCTAACATGCATTTGACAATATCATCGGCGTGTACGTGTCTGTCAAAGTGTGTCTGTATGCATGACTTAGCTGACCCCTCAGAGCAAGACATTGGGCTATGGACACCAGCTTCTGGTGTCCACACCACCAGGAAAAAGGTTTAGGTACAGAGAGGAAGGGGTAAGAATGTTATAACATAAGTCCTCTGCTGTGGAAGAGTAAAGATTTGTGATCAAGGTAGTGTCTTTTTAAATCCCCTATATTTTTGAAGAACGGCTTCAAATTAAAATAGAATGTTGCCTTGTTGTGAGCGGCAAAATAAATGTCATTAATTAATTAATGGAAGCTTTAAGTGGAAGTTTTGACATATTGAGTAAATGACTGCACGTTTATGTTATAATTTCCAGTTTGGCTGTTAGACAAAGACACTCACTATGCTCAAGTGGCAACAATGGGATCTCATTTCAGGCTTACTCAGCAAGACAGGCCTGCTTCAATTTTTGATTAAAAATATTCCCAGATAGAATGACTATTTTTTTGTTCAATTCCATCTTCGTAATTTGGCTATCATCGACCTTTCAAAGAAACTTATGAATATAGCTATGCAACTGTTATTAAACACATACAATAGACCACAATAGTGCACAATAATGCTGTGCAGGGATGAGAATAGAGTGAAGCATAAAAATAGCAGGAGACCATCTAATTAAGAATCTGTGAGAATGTACAGTGGAGCCATAATAATTAGGTTAGAATAATTAACCACTTCTAATATGTAGAATCCATACTGAGTGGCCAACATGCTGAAAAATCTCTCAATACATTGGATTTAATTTGAGTAATAAAGCCTGGATATCATACTGTGTCTCATTTGTGGGCTGTGGTGGAAAATTCAAGTAGCAGGCTTGGAAACAAGCAATGCATGTACAATTGGTGAAAGGAAGCACAAGCAGCAAAATTAAATCACGATCGGCTCTATGCCTGTAACACGGAATACATATTTGTTTCAAAGCTGCAGCGATATTGCATTAAACATTAAAAAAGGCTTTAAAAAAAAGTTCCTTATTAAATAACATTATTTATTTTTTAAACATATATTAAGGGATATTGAGAGAAGCCTTGTCTATAGATTAAGGCACAGATCAGCCAGGATCCAACTAATGTTGGGACAGGCTTGAGGAACTAAACCGCTTACTCCTGTACCCATCTTCCTGTGGTGTGGAAAGGTGCTTTAAAAATGTTTCTCTGAGTTCTTTATAAACACATGGCAGTAAAGATTTATTTTGATCTGTAACAGAGTAAAGATTGTGCCGCATTGTCCACCAGGCTTTGATGAACGGAATATCAGCTGTACAGGTAATATGAAGCTGATAAAAATGTAACCACTGTTCAGACCAAAATTCCACCTTGCAGTGCAATGGTGTAAACCATATCTGTGAAGTGTGGCCCACATAATTGGCTTTAAAGCTGTGACTGGGACGTGGTTCACAACTCCCCAGCTTCCTCATTCATCCAGTCTCAGAGAAAGTTGTTTCTGAAGCAATACTTCATATACATTTGAAAATGTATAGGTACACACTGCCATTTCTCCCAGGGAAATTTCTGCTTCAGGAGTAGTTGATAGTCCCAACAGTTATTAGGCAACTGAAACATCCTACCACAACCAGAGAGCAGTGCTGAACTACTATTTACCTCTTTGGTGACCCTCGGACTATCCTTGATCGTATTTTGCTGGCTTTACCTTGCATGAAATGTTATTCCCTTTTCATGTACCTATACGCTGCTAATGTATCGATTGTAATCATGCATTGTCTTTCTGCTGACTAGTTAGCACTTAACAAAAGCTTTTCACTGTACCTCGGCACACGTGACAATAAACTAAACGAAACTGATGCCACTTGAGGTCCAGCATGTAGCAAAATCATTGATTACATTCGGGAACCATACTGGTTCTACAATTTAGGTGCTATTGTTTCTTTAGTTCACTAAGAATCCCAATCATCTGAAGAGAAAGGAACTTGTGTCTAAATCTTGGGAGGTGCACTTAACCAATGTGCAAATCAAATGAACATTTCAGCAGGCATATATGTGACAAATATTCTGATATATTCTATTGTCTGGGTCACTGAGTTTCTTGCCTCCTGGAAATACAATGGCCCCTCAATGGGAATGTTCATGATTTAGACAGTCCCACTGCCCATTGTCTCTGGCCATTTTAGAAGGATGAGAGGAGATCTTATCGAAACGTATAAGATTATTAAGGGGTTGGACACGTTAGAGGCAGGAAACATGTTCCCAATGTTGGGGGAGTCCAGAACAAGGGGCCACAGTTTAAGAATAAGGGATAGGCCATTTAGAACTGAGACGAGGAAAAACCTTTTCAGTCAGAGAGTTGTGAATCTGTGGAATTCTCTGCCTCAGAAGGCAGTGGAGGTCAATGCTCTGAATGCATTCAAGAGAGAGCTAGATAGAGCTCTTAAGGAAAGCGGAGTCAGGGGGTATGGGGAGAAGGCAGGAACGGGATACTGATTGAGAATGATCAGCCATGATCACATTGAATGGCGGTGCTGGCTTGAAGGGCCGCATGGCCTCCTCCTGCACCTATTGTCTATTGTCTATTGTCTATTCAACACATGACAACCGCCTGAGGCCAACTGTGGTCCATTCACTTCCCCCACTCCCCTGAGGTGGAATTCCTGAATGAAGCAGGAGGCTATCAAACAAACAAATGCCAATTAGACTGACCCTTGTAAACCTGCCAGGGGCTGAAGTACATGAACAGCTCCCTGACTAAAGAGTTCAAAGAGAATCTGACCTGCAAGGGGGTGACACACATGTTCACACCAGGGAATGGTACAAAATACAAGCACACTCGCTGGTTACGAGGATGTTGCCAGGACTAGAGGGTCTGAGCTGTAAGGAGAGGTTGAGTAAGCTGTGAGTATTCCTTGGAGCGCAGGAGGATGAGGGGTAATCTTATAGAGGTATATAAAATCATGAGAGGAATGGATCGGGTGGATGCACAGTCTCATTCCCAGAGTAGGTGAATTGAGGACAAGACGACATAGGTTTAAGAAGAGGGGAAAATATTCAATAGGAATCTGAGGGGGAATTATTTACACACAAAGGGTGGAAGGTATATGGAACATGCTGCTGGAGGGGGTGGTTGAGGCTGGGACTATACCCAACGTTTAAGAAACAGTTAGATTGGTGCATGGATAGGACAGGTTTGGAGTGATACGGACCAAACGGGGGCAGGTGGGACAAATGTAGCTGGGATATGTTGGCCGGTATGGGCAAGTTTGGCCGAAGGGCCTGTTCCACACTGTATCACTCGATGCCTCTATGACTCTAGTCACAGCACACTGACTATTATCGTTTATTCCGTGATGCTCATTCCAAAGATCAGCAGAAAATGTAACACAAAACCACAACAGCTAAATCTGAGGAAATAATTTTGTAGTGGATTATAGTCTCCACGCGAAACGTCACCCATTCCTTCTCTCCAGTGATGCTGCCTGTCCTGCTGATTTACTCCAGCTTTTTGTGTATATTATAGATTGATTAGTATAAAAAAATAACTGCAGATGCTGGTACAAATCGATTTATTCACAAAATGCTGGAGTAACTCAGCAGGTCAGGCAGCATCTCGGGAGAGAAGGAATGGGTGATGTTTCGGGTCGAGACCCTTCTTCAGTCTGAAGAATTGTTTGAAGTATTATTTTCTTATACTAATCAATCTATAATATACACAAAAAGTGTGGAACAGGCCCTTCGGCCAAACTTGCCCACACCGGCCAACATATCCCAGCTACATTTGTCCCACCTGCCCCTGTTTGGTCCATATCCCTCCAAAACTGTCCTATCCATGCACCTTCTTCAGTCTGAAGAAGGGTCTCGACCCGAAACGTCACCCATTCCTTCTCTCCCGAGATGCTGCCTGACCTTATAGATTGATTAGGTCAGTTTATATTCTGTTCAATTCGCATCGCATATTGTCAAATTGTTCTGATCGAATTATCAATGCTATCTTTAAAATATGAACTGTAAGCACAAATGTGTAGAAAGGAACTGCAGATGCTTGTTTACACCGAAGACAGACACAAAAAGCTGGAGTAACTCAGCGGGCAGGACAGGCAGCATCTCTGGAGAGAAGGAATGGGTGACGTTTCGGGTCGAGACCCTTCTTCAGACTTTTCGAATGTTTGATCAATTTTCAGCCACAGGTGAAAAACTTTTGGAGCCATTGCCCTGGAGCCTTGAAAATGTTAGACTTGATCTACATGGAGCAGATGTGCACAAATTGTGTAATCGTATAAGTAAACAAATATCTTAGTGGATATGGAATACTCAAGCTCTGCCATATTACTTGTAAAAAATTATTACTTAAGAAAAGGAAAATTCAAAATTAAAAGTGAATTTGTAATATAAATGTCAATAATTTTATATCAATAAACATTGAATGTGCAAATTGTGGTAAATTAAGCTCAAAGGTTCAAAGGTATTTTATTGTCATGTGCACCAATTAAGGTACAGTGAAACTCGAAGCTGTAATAAGGAATAAGAATCCTTAGATCAGAGCTGAAAGAAATTTATAGATAGTTATATCTTTTAAATGTATTGGCACGTGCTTTAAGATATGCCTAATCTTAAAATTAATATAGAAATCCAATATTTAAAAGGCAAAATTTCAGATGATTAAGGCAAGATATGGAAGCAATGAGCCATACAATTAATGGTTGTAAATTAAACTAGATTTACACATTTAAATATGTCTGCTGGATTTATTTCAACAATACTTGAATGTAGAGAAAAATGGGTAATGCTTAACTAGAAACTCTTCACTTATTCCCTTAGTTTTGTATAAACTCAATTTATGTTAAGTATTAAAAAAAATTGCAAATCTCCCATCTGAACATCCAATTGATATGTTATTTATTGGAAATTTGAAAAAATGTTTCCATTTTTATTGAATTTATCATCTTTTAAACCGATCCATACTCATTGTTGCAGCTGTTTCATTATGAGTGTGTTTTTTATTTTCATCGCTAGCTGGTTTCTTCAGTAGATGCTCTGGGATATGGCAGATGTCAAATGTTCAAAGTGGTCCATGCTGCTCATTTCTCCACTCCCTGTCACAAGGTCATTTGTAGTGGGCATGACAGACTAAGTCAGAGTCTTCTTGCCCCAAGGAAGAAGTATTTTCTCCACTCCCTGTCACAAGGTCATTTGTAGTGGGCATGACAGACTAAGTCAGAGTCTTCTTGCCCCAAGGAAGAAGTATTCCATCTGGTAGCCTCACTTAGAACTGACAAAATGCATTATAATCAAGCTGTTGCATATTATACTGCCAAAAATGGAAACTGCAAGATTTTGCCTCAGTGCTCTGCAAAACCCAAATGCAGAAAATATAAGGTTTGCTTTCAAGTCTGAGCAATTGCAAGAACTATAGGAATTCTATACTGAAGGATTTCATTTGTTGCACTTTCATTAGGTGATTTATTTACTTCCAGTTTCATCTAGTTTCTTGGCCCATTTTGCTCTACAGTCCCTTAGGGTTATCCACTCAAAATAATTTATTCTTCCTCTGAGTTTGAGAAGACTTTTAAATCCTGAAGTTGTCAAATCTGAGTCCTGATTGATACAGCGTCTCGACCATAATTGTCGCCCATCCCTCTGCCTCCATAGAAAAGGACGCAAAGTGCTGGAATAACTCACTGGGTCAGCTGGCATCTCTGGATATGTGACTTTTTGGGTCGAGACTAACCAGCAACTGCAATTCCTTGTGTTTATGTTCCTCTGCTTTAACAGATACGCCCCGACCTGTTGATTTCCTCCAGCATTTTGCTTTTTGCTTCTGTCCTGTCCTGCCTTTGAACCCTTCCTATACATATATCTGTCCAAAGTATTTTGAAATCATTTTGTTTTTCTGCTGCTGCTGCTTCCCCTGACAGCTCATTCCAGATACAGAGTAAAATGGTTACCTTTGAGGTTGTTCTTAAATCTCTCCCCTGTTAAGCCTATGCCATCTAGTTTTAGGTTTTGTGTTTTAGAGATACAGTGTGGAAACAGGCCCTTCAGCCCACCGAGTCCGCACTGACCATCGATCCCCGCACACTTACACTATCCTACACACACTAGGGACAATTTTACAATTTACCAAGACAATTGGCCTCCAAACCGATACTTCTTTGGAGCATGGGAGGAAACCGGAGATAGCGGAGAAAACCCATGCAGGTCACATAGAAACATAGAAAATAGGTGCAGGAGTAGGCCATTCGGCCCTTCGAGCCTGCACCGCCATTCAATATGATCATGGCTGATATCATATCATATCATATCATACATATACAGCCGGAAACAGGCCTTTTTCGGCCCACCAAATCCATGCCGCCCAGCGATCCCTTTAGCCACAAGGGCCACATCTAACCCCCTCTTAAATATAGCCAATGAACTGGCCTCAACTACCTTCTGTGGCAGAGAATTCCACAGACTCACCACTCTCTGTGTGAAGAAATGTTTTCTCATCTCGGTCCTAAAAGACTTCCCCCTTATCCTTAAGCTGTGACCCCTGGTTCTGGACTTCCCCAACATCGGGAACAATCTTCCCACATCTAGCCTCTCCAACCCCTTAAGAATTTTATATGTTTCAATAAGATCCCCCCTCAGTCTTCTAAATTCCAGCGAGTATAAGCCTAGTCTATCCAGTCTTTCTTCATATGAAAGTCCTGCCATCCCAGGGATCAATCTGGTGAACCTTCTCTGTACTCCCTCTAAGGCTAGAATGTCTTTCCTCAGATTAGGAGACCAAAACTGTACACAATACTCCAGGTGCGGTCTCACCAAGGCCCTGTACAACTGCAGCAGAACCTCCCTGCTCCTATACTCAAATCCTCTTGCTATGAATGCCAACATACCATTCGCTTTCTTCACTGCCTGCTGCACCTGCACGCTTGCTTTCAATGACTGGTGCACCATGACACCCAGGTCACGTTGCATCTCCCCTTTTCCTAATTGGCCACCATTCAGGTAATACTCTGCTCTCCTGTTCTTGCCGCCAAAGTGGATAACCTCACATTTATCCACATTATATTACATCTGCCATGCATTTGCCCACTCTCCTAATCTATCCAAGTCACCTGCAGCCTCCTAGCATCCTCCTCACAGCTAACACTGCCACCCAGCTTCGTGTCATCCTCAAACTTAGAGATATTGCATTCAGTTCCCTCGTCCAAATCATTAATATATTGTAAATAACTGGGGTCCCAGCACTGAGCCTTGCGGTACCCCACTAGTCACTGCCTGCCATTCCGAAAAGGACCCGTTTATTCCTACTCTTTGCTTCCTGTCCGCCAACCAATTCTCTATCCACCTCAACACTGAACCCCCAATACCGTGTGCTTTAAGTTTGTACCCCAATCTCCTATGTGGGACCTTGTCGAAGGCCTTCTGAAAGTCCAGATATAACACATCGACTGGTTTATCTTGTCCACTCTACTAGTTACATCCTCGAAAAATTCTATAAGATTCGTCAGGCATGATTTGCCTTTCATAAATCCATGCTGACTTTGTCCGATGATTTCACCACTTTCCAAATGTGATGCTATCACATCTTTAATAACTGACTCTAGTATTTTCCCCACTACCGATGTTAGGCTAACTGGTCTATAATTCCCCGTTTTCTCTCTCCCTCCCTTTTTAAAAAGTGGGGTTACATTAGCTACCCTCCAGTCCTCAGGAACTACTCCAGAATCTAAAGAGTTTTGAAAAATTATCACTAATGCACCCACTATTTCTGAGGCTACTTCCTTAAGCACTCTGGGATGCAGCCTATCTGGCCCTGGGGATTTATCGGCCTTTAATCCATTTAATTTACCTAACACCACTTCCCGACTAACCTGGATTACCCTCAGTTCCTCCATCTCGTTAGACCACCGGTCCCCCGCTATTTCCGGCAGATTGTTTATGTCATCCCTAGTGAAGACAGAACCAATGTAGTTGTTCAATTGGTCTGCCATCTCCTTGTTCCCCATGATCAATTCACCTGTTTCTGACTGCAAGGGACCTACATTTGTCTTAACTAGTCTTTTTCTCTTCACATATCTATAAATGCTTTTGCAGTCAGTTTTTATGTTCCCTGCCAGTTTTCTCTCATAATCTATTTTCCCTTTCCTAATTAAGCCCTTTATCCTCCTCTGCTGGACTCTGAATTTCTCCCAGTCCTCTGGTATGATACTTTTTCTGGCTAATTTATATGCTTCATCTTTTGTTTTAATACTATCCTTGATTTCCCTTGTTAGCCACGGATGCACTACCTTTCCTGGTTTGTTCTTTTGCCAAACTGGGATGAACAATTGGAGAACATACAAACTCCATACAGACAGGATTGAACCTGCATCCCTGTGCTGTAAGGCAGCAAGCAACTCTGCTGCTGCACCACTATGCTGGGTGAATGAATTCTCTACCTGGGAAAAAGACTGTGAATATTCGCTTTATCTATGCCCCCTCATTATCTTGAATAACTCAATGAGCTCACCCTATCCTCCTATGCTCCCAGCCAATCCTGACTCTCCCTATAGCTCAAGCCTGCAACTCAAGCCTGCAATATCCTGGTGAATCTTTTTTGAACCTTTTTCAACTTAATGACATTATTTCTATAGCTGGGCAACCAGAACTACACACAGTACTCTAAACGTGGTCTCACAAACAAATTCTCCAGCTGTATCATGATGTCCCAACGTTTGCACTCAATACCCTTCCCAATGAAGAAAACGTGCTGAACTTTGATCATCTGACTTGCTACTTTCAGAGAACCATGCAATTGGATTCACAGATCTCTGTTCTACAACACTCTCCAAAGCTCCACCATTTTAAATGCAAGTTCCACCCTGGTTTGACATATCAAATTGCACCACCTCACACCTCTCAACTGAGCTAGCTGCTGGGAATACATTCAGCAATCTGACACCATCGGCAAATTAAAAAGTACGGTCATTTAAAGTCATTTGTCAGGACCTCTTTATAACTGACTTCAGTTAAGGCGGACCAACCTTCACTGCCAGGCTGGGTTGCCGACGCCATCCCGGCCCGTTCCACCTCTCCGGCTGCTCCTGCCACAACACCACCCCAACTGCTCCCGCTACTGCCACCAATGTCACTCCGACTGCCACCGCCACCATCGCTGCCACCCTCCCCACCCCTACCACTGCTGCTTCCACCACCACCACTGCTGCTTCCACCACCACCACTTCCACCACCACCACTGCTGCTTCCACCACCACTTCCACCACCACTGCTACTTCCACCAACACTGCCAACAACACTACCAGCACCGCCGACACCATTATCGCCAACCCTTACCTTACTCCAGCCGCCACGTATCACCAACAATTACTCTGCTGATCCTTGCCTCTCCCCCGGCCATCAACTCACCTGGATTCCAGGTCCAGTTCCAGACCTAGGGTTGGGAGAAGAGTCTAGACCCGAGATGCCACCTATCCACATTCTCCAGAAACACTGCCTGACCTGCTGAGTTACTCCAGCACTTTGTGCCTTTTGTGTATTAACTAGTAACTGTAGTTTTTTGTTTCTTCTATTTATACAATGAAAATCCCTTGTATGAAGGGATTATCATTGTATAAATGATACAAATTATAGTGGTCAATCAGTAATAATGGATACCATCTCTCCCCTTTAATCCATGATAACGAAGGTTTACTCTATGGAGCAATTGAAACAGATTATTTGTTAGGAAGGTAAAAACAAGATATTTCCTACAAAAAAATCACTTGTTGTGAATGAAAACAGGTGCTCATGTGAGAGGCTTATCTTATCTGCATTAATAGGCATTACATGAATTTTGACACCAATCAGCTGTTTATTTCTCAAGGTCAACTGAGATTTTCTGGGATTTTTTTGAATTTCAATTTAGAGGCAATGGTGTTCTTCTTTATTCCACTTTGGATTATAAATATACCTGTATCACTGAATACTTTCTGCTGGCTAATACTGTATAAAATTATATTACAACTCTTGTCCATATTTGCACTTGACTCTGTTAGAGATTGAACTAATCTTTTGCCTTTTCTCGTGTCTATTTCCTTCATTTTACTGAGAAGACCTATCAAAGTATTCATAGAAGAATCTAGCCTCCAGTGGTGCTGCACTTCAAAGAAAACAATTTCTCCACTCCTACTTAAATTAAACATCAATGATGCAGCTGTATAATGCTCAGGTCTGACAACCCAATATTGTCATGCCTTCGATGTGACAACTCATCAAAAATTTTAATTTTAATTTATCGATGCTTTGCGACTTGACTTGTAGTGACATTACTTTCAGGCAATGGGACCTTTTGGTTGATTAGTTTACTGTAACAAACGTTCTTCCATTCTAATCAATCTGATAATAATCTATAAGCAAAGGATCCCTTTGGTCAGGGAACAACTGTTGAATGAGAAACAGTATGTTTCAGGTCAAAGGCACCACCTGAGATACTGAGTGTTTCTCGCATTTTCTGTTTTATTTCATATCTTAAGCACCTGCTCGTAATTTTTTTTCAATCTCTTTTTTATCATCTTGATATCATACAGTCAAACATTCGGGTAGACTTATTCTGGCACCAGGCAGTGAGGTCCCTAAAACAAAGGTAGAAGCTCACTGCTGACTGTTTGTTCATAATCTACTGCATGCCATATTGAATTTTCTGAGCATAATTAATTGAAGTTGTTATTTTGACCATTTATATCAACTTTTATAATATTTTGCTGGTAAATACTTACTAGGTTACCCTTGTGATGTAATTCAGACTCCTTAAAATAAAGGAAGCCAACTTTGAAAGAAAGCTTGTCCAAGTTTCCCCATAAATTGACACAACTGTGAGACTGGTCAACTCTGTCATCATGAGGAAACTCATCTCAAATGAAACAAATCTGATTTTTTAGATCCCATTAATTTGTACTGCTATTTACCAGTGGCTTATCCCAACAATAGGAAACATAGCTATTCTCATCAAATTTGGTTCTTCATGGTGAATAGACTTAGAATATGTCAGAATAAAACTTTTGAAAATAATCATTCGGAGAGAAATTTGAGTTGATATACACACCAGGTATAAATAATCTGTCCCGATTTGTAGGTGTAAAGAATGATGTAACAATCTCCGCCGTAAAATTGTCCGTACGTAGCAGGGTCGACCGGGATCCGCCCGCTGCTCTCAACTCGCCAAATCTTGAACAAGAGAAAAGTGTGAAGTAAAGTCAGAACTTCCGTGCCTTCAATAAATGGCAGCGTGCAGCTTTAAATAGACTCAGCTAATCAAATGGTGGTAGGAAGCTGCTGGTCATCCATGTTATACTATATGTGATCATTTTGCAAAAGTAAAAACCATCTTCCATTTATCTATTGTACGCACTTTATCATCACATTACAATGTACCACCAATCGTGAATTGCTATTGAATTGTAGTCACTGTTGCCATGAATCAAGAAAAATAATAAGTCAAAAGAAATAGCACAAACAACCCAGGGGATGATTTTAACAGTACACGCAGCAGGAAATGGGCAGCAGCAGCAGAAGTCTCTGTTTTATTCCTCACTCAATTTTCCATAACCTCAGAACATTCTGCGGAGTTAAACCCATTGGCTCTTGGATGAGACCATGAACTGTCTTCTTTCTTCTTTCAGCTGAATATAAAAGATTCCACAAACAGCATTGCTGGTAACTGTTGTAATATATAAGACAAGGGGGATGTTGTGATATTGCTGGGACTACTTTGTGTATCCAAGAACTACTTTGTATGCCTGTGTATATAAGTGATGGGTGTGATTAGGCGGTCACTCTGGATGCAGGTGGCCACGGAATAAACAGCCTGGAGTTGAGCTCCAGCAATGTAACCTTTTATACACGTGTACTTGTGGTCCGTCCAGAGTCACTAAAGGTACAACAGGTACCGGACCACGAAGTACAACATGGTGGCAGCGGCTTGGTGTTTCGCCTAGGGAGGGAATGAAGCATGCCCGAGTAGAAAAGGTTAAAAAAAAATAATAATAATTAAAAAAAAGAGCCCTGAAGGGAAACAAAACAAAAGAAAAGTTTCCAGCTCGGTACGGGACGTTTGGAGTGCATCCCGACAGGGCCAGTGTGAGTTGGTATAGTTACCTGCTCAGTAGTCGGCGCCGAGTTGCCGACGTGACGCTGCAAGCTGCTGGGGGAGGTGCGTGTAGGCCCACGTCGCGCCCCAGCACCTGTGTAGGCCCGAGATTAGAAGCCTGCGACTGCATCGCGGGGGAGAGACCGGGAGACCCGACACACACGGAGATGTGCGGTGACCGGGGAAGACCGGGAGGCCCGACACACACGGAGATGTGCGGTGACCGGGGAAGACCGGGAGACCCGACACACATGGAGATGTGCGGTGACCGGGGAAGACCGGGAGACCCGACACACACGGAGATGTGCGGTGACCGGGGAAGACCGGGAGACCCGACACACACGGAGATGTGCGGTGACCGGGGAAGACCGACACCCACGGAGGTGTGCGGCAACCGGAGGAGACCGGGAGACCCAACACCCACGGAGGTGTGCGGTGACCGAGGAAGACCGACACCCATGGAGGTGTGCGGCGACCGGGAGAGCCCCGGAGGAGACCGACACCCACGGAGGTGTGCGGCGACTGGGAGACCTGACACCCACGGAGGTGTGCGGTGACCGGGGAAGACCGACACCCACGGAGGTGTGCGGCGACCGGTAAGACCGACACCCACGGTGGTGTGCGGCGACCGGGGGAGGCTGACACCCACGGATGTGTGCGGCGACCGGGAGAGCCCCGGAGGAGACCGACACCCACGGAGGTGTGCGGCGACCGGAGGGGGTCGGCGACCGGAGGGACCGACCACCCGCGGAGGTGCGGCGGCCGGTAAGGCCGAGGCATTAAATACTCACCCAGGCGCGTCGACCGTAGAGTCGGGACGGCCCTGGGCCCGAGGCAACGGCAGCGCGTTGGAATTGCGCGGCAGCTGCCGGGAGCACCTGTGGGCGGAGCTGGGGAGCACCTGTGGGCGGGGCCAGCGGCAGCTCGTTCGAAAAGTTGAGCGACAGCTGCCGGGGAGCACCTGTGGGCGGGGCCAGAGCGCACTGCAGCAGAGGCGCGATCGCACCGCAATTACAGCAGTGCCAGCCCAGCAGTGCCAGCCCAGCAGTGGGAGCCCAGCAGTGCCAACCCAGTAGTGGGAGCCCAGCAGTGGGAGCCCAGCAGTGCCAGCCCAGCATTGGGAGCCCAGCAGTGCCAGCCCAGCAGTGGGAGCCCAGCAGTGCCAACCCAGCAGTGGGAGCCCAGCAGTGCCAACCCAGCAGTGGGAGCCCAGCAGTGCCAACCCAGCAGTGGGAGCCCAGCAGTGCCAGCCCAGCAGTGGGAGGCCAGCAGTGGCAGGCAAATCATGGTGGTGGAGCATCTAGAGCCTACACTACGTTTGATCTACACAGCACGTCTTCTTGAGGGGAAGATATGGAACAAAATGAATATTTTGTGTTTAATGACCTGTGTAGTGATCTGTGTAATGAAAGCTTAATGTATTATATTTGATGCTTTTGTATAAATGTATATATCTGTGGAGTGACCACACGGAGTGAGTGACCACACGGAGTGAGTGACCCCCCGGAGATGAGTGACCACACGGAGAGAGTGACCACCCAGAGATGAGTGACCACCCGGAGATGAGTGACCACCCGGAGATGAGTGACCACACGGAGATGAGTGAAATTCCGCAGAGGAGTGACCACCATGATGGCGAAAAAAAGCAATTGTGTTTAGTTGTGTTATTGGTTTTGTTTGCAAAAAGCAATGGTGTTTTGGTTTTGTTTGTTAAATATATTTTAGCCCTCGAATGGTAAAGAAAACAATTTTATATAAGACAAGGGGGATGTTGTAATATATAAGACAAGGGGGATGTTGTGATATTGCTGGGACTACTTTGTGTATCCAAGAACTACTTTGTATGGCTGTGTATATAAGTGATGGGTGTGATTAGGCGGTCACTCTGGATCCAGGCGGCCTTGGAATAAACAGCCTGGAGTTAAGCTCCACCATGATAACATCTTAAACATGTGTACTCGTGGTCCTTCCAGAGTCACAACAAAGGTACAACAGGCGTACAACAGTAACTTCTGATGAAAATCATTAACCTGAAATGTAGTCTTTGTTTCTCTCTTCGCAGGTGCTTTCTGACTTGCTGAATATCTCCAGAACTTTCTGAGTTTTTGAGCTTTGTGGGTTGGCAAAGTTTTCCCCATGTTCAATAGCGGGAAAATAGATATTTTCAGCAGTACATTGCAACTTGGGGGATTTTCCTAGTATTATTTTGTCTGGGTCATTTATCTCTATTACTCGAGAGATTACTTTTCACGAAAAGGATATGATTGACTGTAAAGCTCATTGGCATGTTCAAAGATCATAAAAGGATCAATTATGTGCAACAAAACAAGCGTATGGATGGAAATGGACAGTGAATATTTTGGATCGACACGTTTCATCTGGACTAAAAGAGTAGAGGTGGCATAACTACAAAGAGTACAGGGGAAGTGGCAATTGTCGCCAATGTGTGCACATTTTTTTTCTTTGCAATGTGTTTGACATTGTAACAATGAGGTGAAGAACAATATCCTCTGGTCTTATACAGTCCTATTCTCCTTGAGTTGATAGAGATGTTCCTGCAGACACATGAGTGCAGTTACTGAATACCTGTTCTTCGGAGAAGCAAGAGATGTACGCAAATGCTTCATGACTGCTCTGCTGTGCTCTGAACGAAAGGTAAATGCAAACTCCTTTTTTTGGCAATGCAGCTTGTGAAGGCTTACCAAAGTAACAAACTATGGGGTGTTCCAAAGGATCAGCATTGGCAGCCTCGTATAACCTTGAGGCTAGGAAAGTGTGGCCCCGATCCTGACCTCCATGGACAAAATGATCCAGGATACATGTGAGGTGGATCTGAGGTCACAATAGGTCATAGATCCAAGTGAGGACAAAGATTCAGCCTGAATGTTGTCTATTTAAATAGCACGGTATCAGAGCAAACAATGTTAGTACAAGCTTGTGAGTATGTAAGGACTGTTATTACTCAGACTAATGAGGCTGTTAATCTTGCCGCATGTTAATGCTGTAAGATGCACTATTGTTGATGCACTCTGGAAAACATGGTGGTGGGAAATGTAATAATCCTGCCAAACGTCAGGATTGAATTTCCAGATAGATGCAACAAGACTCAGAAATGGGCACAGGATTGCCCTTCCCCTGCTGATCAGTTTTCAACGCCACAAATGTTATTTTTTGGAGTTGTCAAACCATATTTCTATCCCGATTTCTTCCAGGTAAAATACATTTATAATTTAATTGGTAACTTATAAATAATTAACTAATCGTCAACTTAGACAACAGCATAAAAAGTCACATACCTATGTTTACCTATGTTTGACAAATAAAGACAACATATTAAATAATGTAGATACTAGCATTAAATACAATACAATGAATAGTTTGAGTGAATCACACAACTGTGGCATATAGATTTCAATGAGAGCAGATTTGAGGTTATTGATTTGGATCTAGAAAGGATGAGGTTATGCCCTTATATGGTGAGAAGCACGATACTTTGGGGGCAAATCTCATGAAAAGGTAATAACTTCATAGTCAGAGTTATTTTGCATGGAAATGAGCCTATTGCCTCAATTCATCCATCCCCACCAAATTGTCTACTTGAGTTAGTCCCTCTTGCCTGTGTGTGGCCCATATCCTTCTAAACCATTCCTAACCATGTACCCATCTATATGTATTTTAAACATTGTAATTGTATCTGCCTCTATAGCTTCCCCGAGCAGCTCATTCCATGTACCCACCACCCTGTGAAAATGTTGCCTCTCACATCCCTTTTAAGTCTTGCCCTTCCCACCTGAAACCTATGCCATTTTTCATACCAATCCAATACATTCTGCTTTGAATGAGGATTGTAAGTTTACCTCTGTTTGTCCAGAACCATTATCGACCATGTTATGCCTGGCGGCCATTTGAGGGCAGCTGTGTAGTTTGGAGGCATCAAATTCAATCTGCTTGATTTTGGCAATTGTCTCAGTGACATATACTTTTCCGAAACCCTCGCTCTGATCCAAATCTTTCCAATTCTTAAAGAACTGTTTGAAGGTTGATGTTTCTCCTCCTTCGGGAAGAACTTGGATCTGTAGTGAGAAACAAAGCTTTAATTTCCTACGGTAGCAATTTAACAAACGGCAACGGCTGAAATTTTACTGGCCCCATTACCTTTGCAGATTCTCAGTGCGTTTGTTGTTCAAGCAATCCCATTACTGCTGCTTCAGTTGATGTGATTCACCACAGAACAGTCAAAATGGAAAAGATTTGGTCTCCTTTTATCAATTTTTTGCAAGCATATGGTGCAACATAACATAACCTTAGAAATTAAACGGTTTAGAACCGGGTGACGGATGGGCAAAAATACAAGATAGGTAGATCTCCCCTAATCTTTCTTTTCTTTACTGTCTTCTTTTCTTTCAATCTTTTAACTTTTCATCTCTATCCTTTATTTCTTTTGCTTTCTGTTTCTACTCGCTTGACTATCTATTCCGACACTCTTTATTTCTTATTTCTTTCTTCTCTCACTGTTCTTTTATTATTAAATCAAAAGTATGAAGTTGTACAAGAATGGAAATATGTATTTATGTATTAGGTACTCAAGTACCACACTATTGTACTTACTTCTAACAAAAATAAATTAAAAAAAAAAAAAAAAAAAAAAAAAAAAAATGGAATGGAACCAAGATGGCGCCCAACCCAGGCTACTCTTTGTGTGCGAGTCACAGAAGTGGATCTGCAATCGCGCATATCAATCGCTCCACTCTTTTAAATCTGTACTAATGACTAAAAATGGTGTCAATAGCTGAGCACGGTGTGCACTGTTCCAGTGAGCAATCTTACTTTTGTCATGTTAGCTAACCTTGCGGGTTCTCTGAGTGTCTTAGTACAAACTCCTGACAAATTAGGGAGTATCTTGCACTGTAGTTCAAAACTAACTAGAACCCTCACAGTGGCAGAATGCAGATCCTCGAGCAAAGAGTGTGAGTTTGAATCAAAGTCAGGAATGAAATCTGTTGCACTGGAGATCAAAGAAGTTAACATAAGAGGCCCCACACATTGTAACCATCCAGAATGTCTGGTCAAGTATATAGAGAGTGCTATGACTTAGTTTAACCAAACTCTCTGCACAACTTTCCAATTTATCTTCAGTTCAGGATGACTTGTGCCAGGAAATGTGAAAATATAGCCCTGTGCATTACCCATTCTCACACCCAGTTTCCTCTTCAGCAATGAAGAGATTTTACTTTGCAACAGTACAAAAATGTGATTACTAAATAAACACATTTCAACCTAAATAGAATAATAAATTACTAATTAAAAATATTCTTCAACAAACTATAAATAATCAGATACTATAATACAGATTATATAGTGTGAAGCCCCAATATATTAAATTACTAGTATAAAAACTGCAGCATATTTTGTGCTAAATTCACACTGCAGACCAGGCATTCTTTCTCAATTAAATTTTTTTTTCATATGGTAATGGAAAAATGAAGCTACAAATTCTAATTTATCTTCCTTTGAACACTAGAATTGATGGTAATTAAATTTGCAGTCCTATCTATTTGATCACGGTAGATTTGACACATTAGTCTTTTTTACTCTTTCATGCAATTTACAACTTTGTTTTATTTTATCTGAAATGTCTACTAAACAGGCAATGTTTTCATTGTAAGGAGGATGTTGAATTGAAACGTCTGTCAATCCTTTTCTTTACATGCCATGGATGGTTGCTTTTACAATATAGCAATGAGATTAAAGACAATTTAAAATACACCCATTGAGTTGTCAAGGAAATAATAGGTTTTTCCCAGACACTACCTGTATCTTATATTCTCCTTCAAGCAAGTCTCTTACCTGACTATTAGATGGGTAGCCCATTTTTGCTATGAATCCCTCAGCAGTCTTCATAGCTGTTTTCCTCTCCTCTGGGTTTGCATTTTTACCTAAGTACCACAATATTTATTTGTTAAATATTTATTTCACAGCATGTGAAAAGTCGCAAATTGCATTTGATTTCATTTACAATTTAATGTTTGACTTCCAGTGATGTTATCATTTGTCTAACTTTAATACCTTTTTCATTCAGTTTAATGTGGTAGACATGTTTATTACTATCAACCATATGATAAATTTCCAATTGTTTACACTCATTATGCTAAGAGCTAAAACAATTCTGATTTATCTCAACTCTGATGGGGAACACCTGTTTTCATTGTGTCATTTATTAGGCTGAGATGGCCCAGAGGCCCAGAAGCGGTTGGAGGCGGTTGGAGCAGCGTCCGGGCGGTAGGTTTAAAAACGCAGCGCGGGGCTTTGTTCACCCAGAGGCCCAGAAGCGGTTGGAGGCGGTTGGAGCAGCGTCCGGGCGGTAGGTTTAAAAACCCTGCGCGGGGCTTTGTTCACCCAGAGGCCCAGAAGCGGTTGGAGGCGGTTGGAGCCGCGTCCGGGCGGTAGGTTTAAAAACCCAGCGCGGGGCTTTGTTCACCCAGAGGCCCAGAAGCGGTTGGAGGCGGTTGGAGCAGCGTCCGGGCGGTAGGTTTAAAAACCCAGCGCGGGGCTTTGTTCACCCAGAGGCCCAGAAGCGGTTGGAGGCGGTTGGAGCAGCGTCCGGGCGGTAGGTTTAAAAACCCAGCGCGGGGCTTTGTTCACCCAGAGGCCCAGAAGCGGTTGGAGGCGGTTGGAGCAGGATAAAAACGTCCCCTCACACTTCAAAAGAAGTGGTCTGGAGGAAGCCGCTGATTGGTGGAAGCGGACTAGAGGAAGCAGCTGATTGGGCGTAACCCCGGGGTTGTAATTCTGCTTTTTGTTCGTACTTTTAGTTAAGGGTTCAGTGAGTTCAGGGTTCAGTGAGTTAAGGGTTCAGTGAGTTAAGGGTTCAGTGCTTTTTAGTAAAGGTACAGTTTAAAGGATTAAGAGGGATTTGATTTAATTTGTGGGTAAGACATGTCAGATGAGATCGGCCCCGTGGAATGCTCATCCTGCAACATGTGGGAGATCAGGGATATTGTCGGTGTCCCTGATGACTACGTGTGCAGGAAGTGTGTCCAGCTGCAGCTCCTGGCAAACCGCATTGAACGGTTGGAGCTGCGGTTGGACTCATTCTGGAGCATCCACGATGCTGAGAAGGTTGTGGATAGCACGTATAGTGAGTTGGCCACACCACAGGTAAAAGATAAGCGGACAGAAAGGAAACGGGTGGCCACTAGCCAGCGTAGCAGTAGGCAGGTAGTGCAGGAGTCCCCTGCGGTCATCTCCCTCCTAAACAGATATACCATTTTGGATACTGTTGGGGGAGATGGCTCATCAGGGGAAGGCAGCAGCAGCCAAGTTCATGGCACCGGGTGGTGGCTCTGCGGCAAAAGAGGGGAGGAAAAAGAGTGGAAGGGCTATAGTGATAGGGGATTCAATTGTAAGGGGAATAGATAGGCGTTTCTGCGGCCGCAAACGAGACTCCAGGATGGTATGTTGCCTCCCTGGTGCAAGGGTCAGGGATATCTCTGAGCGGCTGCAGGACATTCTGAAGGGGGAGGGTGAGCAGCCAGTTGTCGTGGTGCACGTTGGCACCAACGATTTAGGAAAAAAAACGGGATGAGGTCCTACAAGGTGAATTTAGAGAGCTAGGTGATAAACTAAAAAGTAGGACCTCAAAGGTAATAATCTCTGGATTACTACCAGTGCCACGTGCTAGTCAGAGTAGGAATAGGAGGATATTTCAGATGAATACGTGGCTTGAAAAATGGTGCAAGGGGGAGAGATTCAAATTTTTAGGACATTGGAACCAGTTCTGGGAGAGGTGGGACCAGTACAAACAGGACGGTCTGCACCTGAGCTGGAATGGAACCAATGTCCTAGGGGGAGTGTTTGCTAGTGCTGTCGGGGAGGATTTAAACTAATGTGGCAGGGGGATGGGAGCAGGAACAGAGAGACAGAGGGGTGTAAAATGAGGGTAGAAGCAACAGGTAGCAAGGTGAAAAGTAAAAGTGGTAGGCAGACAAATCCAGGGCAAAAATCAAAAAGGGCCACTTTTCAACATAATTATATAAGGGGTAAGAGAGTTGTAAAAACAAGCCTGAAGGCTTTGTGTCTCAATGCAAGGAGTATATGTAATAAGGTGGATGAATTAAATGTGGAGATAGTTATTAATGATTATGATATAGTTGGGATTACGGAGACATGGCTCCAGGGTGACCAAGGCTGGGAGCTCAACATCCAGGGATATTCTATATTCAGGCGGGATAGACAGAAAGGAAAAGGAGGTGGGGTAGCGTTACTGGTTAGAGAAGAGATTAAAGCAGTGGAAAGGAAGGACATTAGCTTGGAGGAAGTGGAATCGATATGGGTAGAGCTACGAAACACTAAGGGGCAGAAAACGCTAGTGGGAGTTGTGTACAGGCCACCTAACAGCAGTAGTGAGGTTGTGGATGGCATCAAGCAGGAAATTAGAAATGCATGCACTAAAGGTGCAGCAGTTATAATGGGTGACTTCAATCTACATATAGATTGGGTGAACCAAACTGGCAGGGGTGCTGAGGAAGAGGATTTCTTGGAATGTTTGAGAGATGGTTTTCTAAACCAACATGTCGAGGAACCAACGAGAGAACAGGCCATTCTAGACTGGGTATTGAGTAATGAGGAAGGGTTAGTTAGCAGTCTTGTTGTGCGAGGCCCCTTGGGCAAGAGTGATCATAATATGGTAGAGTTCTTCATTAGGATGGAGAGTGACAAAGTCGATACAGAAACAAGTGTTCTGAACTTAAAGAAAGGTAACTTTGAGGGTATGAGGTGTGAATTGTCCAAGATAGACTGGCGATTGATGCTGAAAGGGTTGACGGTGGACATGCAATGTAAGGCATTTAAAGGTCGCATGGATGAACTACAACAAGTGTTCATCCCAGTTTGGCAAAAGAGCAAACCAGGAAAGGTAGTGCATCCGTGGCTAACAAGGGAAATCAAGGATAGTATTAAAACAAAAGATGAAGCATACAGATTAGCCAGAAAAAGTAGCATACCAGAGGACTGGGAGAAATTCAGAGTCCAGCAGAGGAGGACAAAGGGCTTAATTAGGAAAGGGAAAATAGACTATGAGGGAAAACTGGCAAGGAACATAAAAACAGACTGCAAAAGCTTTTATAGATATGTCAAGAGAAAAAGATTAGTTAAGGCAAATGTAGGTCCCTTGCAGTCGGATACAGGTGAATTGATCATAGGGAACAAGGAGATGGCAGATCAATTGAACAAATACTTTGGTTCTGTCTTCACTAAGGAAGACATAAACCGTCTTCCGGAAATAGCGGGGAACCGGTGGTCTAATGAGGGTAATCCAGGTTAGTCGGGAAGTGGTGTTAGGTAAATTAAATGGATTAAAGGCAAATAAATCCCCAGGGCCAGATAGGCTGCATCCCAGAGTGCTTAAGGAAGTAGCCTCAGAAATAGTGGATGCATTAGTGCTAATTTTTCAAAACTCTTTAGATTCTGGAGTAGTTCCTGAGGACTGGAGGGTAGCTAATGTAACCCCACTTTTTAAAAAGGGAGGGAGAGAGAAAACGGGGAATTATAGACCAGTTAGCCTAACATCGGTAGTGGGGAAAATGCTAGAGTCAGTTATTAAAGATGTGATAGCATCACATTTGGAAAGTGGTGAAATCATCGGACAAAGTCAGCATGGATTTATGAAAGGCAAATCATGCCTGACGAATCTTATAGAATTTTTCGAGGATGTAACTAGTAGAGTGGATAAGGGAGAACCAGTCGATGTGTTATATCTGGACTTTCAGAAGGCCTTTGACAAGGTCCCACATAGGAGATTGGGGTACAAACTTAAAGCACACGGTATTGGGGGTTCAGTGTTGAGGTGGATAGAGAATTGGTTGGCGGACAGGAAGCAAAGAGTAGGAATAAACGGGTCCTTTTTGGAATGGCAGGCAGTGACTAGTGGGGTACCGCAAGGCTCAGTGCTGGGACCCCAGTTATTTACAATATATATTAATGATTTGGACGAGGGAACTGAATGCAATATCTCTAAGTTTGAGGATGACACGAAGCTGGGTGGCAGTGTTAGCTGTGAGGAGGATGCTAGGAGGCTGCAGAGTGACTTGGATAGATTAGGAGAGTGGGCAAATGCATGGCAGATGCAATATAATGTGGATAAATGTGAGGTTATCCACTTTGGCGGCAAGAACAGGAGAGCAGAGTATTACCTGAATGGTGGCCAATTAGGAAAAGGGGAGATGCAACGTGACCTGGGTGTCATGGTGCACCAGTCATTGAAAGCAAGCGTGCAGGTGCAGCAGGCAGTGAAGAAAGCGAATGGTATGTTGGCATTCATAGCAAGAGGATTTGAGTATAGGAGCAGGGAGGTTCTGCTGCAGTTGTACAGGGCCTTGGTGAGACCGCACCTGGAGTATTGTGTACAGTTTTGGTCTCCTAATCTGAGGAAAGACATTCTAGCCTTAGAGGGAGTACAGAGAAGGTTCACCAGATTGATCCCTGGGATGGCAGGACTTTCATATGAAGAAAGACTGGATAGACTAGGCTTATACTCGCTGGAATTTAGAAGACTGAGGGGGGATCTTATTGAAACATATAAAATTCTTAAGGGGTTGGAGAGGCTAGATGCGGGAAGATTGTTCCCGATGTTGGGGAAGTCCAGAACCAGGGGTCACAGCTTAAGGATAAGGGGGAAGTCTTTTAGGACCGAGATGAGAAAACATTTCTTCACACAGAGAGTGGTGAGTCTGTGGAATTCTCTGCCACAGAAGGTAGTTGAGGCCAGTTCATTGGCTATATTTAAGAGGGAGTTAGATGTGGCCCTTGTGGCTAAAGGGATCAGGGGGTATGGAGAGAAGGCAGGTACAGGCTACTGAGCTGGATGATCAGCCATGATCATATTGAATGGCGGTGCAGGCTCGAAGGGCCGAATGGCCTACTCCTGCACCTATTTTCTATGTTTCTATGTTTCTAATCATGCAATATGCTTGATTACCAAATCCAACCATTGTTGTTTGTTTGAACATAATGCAAAATCAGGTATAGTAATCTCTAAATAATTTGAGACTAATTTGAGACTAAGATCTTATAGAACATATAACAAATGGCATTGTACAATACAGGAATGGGCTCTTCGACCCATAATGTTTGTGCCAAACATGATGCCAAGATAAACTAATCTTTCTGCCTGCACAAAGTAAACTCAACACACCCCCCTCCATTCTCTGCACATTCATGTGCCTATCTAAAAGCCTCCTCTAGTGCCCCACTATCTTATCTGTTTAGTTTGGCCAAATCTAAGGCTTGAGAAACTCTTCATGGTGCATGGGGTCACTTTGACGTTTAATTCAAACTGTGGCATAGCTCACTCACACAAAACATTGGCTTACCAAAGTTAGTTAGGGCATTGACTTGGAATGGAAATTTTGAACCACCCCATAGCAAATGAGGATCTTTACCTTTCACCATTTATTCATGAGTCACGAGAGACAATCAAAAATCAACATTTTCCTATGTTCCTACTAACCTGCATGGCTTGAAAGCAAATGATAGGATTTGTCTTGAAAAATCAACTCAGTTCCAGTTGGTCAGTCCTTAACATTGAATCTGGTTCTAGAAACCCCATCAAGAAAAGCCCAAATGGCTTTGTACATATGTTGAACAGATTATCTACTGTTTCCTCAAAATGTAATTAAATTGATTGCAGGGATTGCTGTTTTGTACTTTTTTTAGTGAAAATTATAATGATTTTGCATGCATACATTTGAAACGGCAATAAAAATGGCAACACACTTTTATGGCAACACACAGTTCAACTAATGTCCCCTTGGCATTGCTATTGACAACAAAGGCTTTTCATGGCTCTCTGGCACCACCAAATGGTAGTTGTAAACTTTGCTCCAGATTCCAGCGTCTGTGGTTTCTTAGTGTCTATGTGCAAAGTTATTGAAATATATACTCTCTCCATACACTCAACCCCAAACTTTTACTTTTACCCAACTCCATTTTCCGTTCATGGCTCTGTGAGATGAATCAGATTGGAGGTCTTTTGAAAGTTCACCACTGTCAAAAGCCTTGGAAAATCCGAGGAAGGATCCCGACCCGAAACGTCACCCATCCTTTTTCTCAAGAGATACAGCCTGACCCGCTGAGTTCCTCCAGCACTTTGTGTTTATCTTAGGTATAAATCAGGATCTGCAGTTCCTTTCTACACAAAAGCCTTTGTAACCACCTGGAGTACTGTGTACAGTTTTGGTCTCCAAATTTGAGGAAGGATATTCTTGCTATTGAGGGCGTGCAGAGTAGGTTTACTAGGTTAATTCCCGGAATGGCGGGACTGTCATATGTTGAAAGACTGGAGCGACTAGGTTTGTATACACTGGAATTTAGAAGGATGAGAGGGGATCTTATCGAAACGTATAAGATTATTAAGGGGTTGGACATGTTAGAGGCAGGAAACATGTTCCCAATGTTGGGGGAGTCCAGAACCAGGGGCCACAGTTTAAGAATAAGGGGTAGGCCATTTAGAACAGAGATGAGGAAAACCTTTTTTAGTCAGAAAGTTGTGAATCTGTGGAATTCTCTGCCTCAGAGGGCAGTGGAGGCCAATTCTCTGAATACATTCAAGAGAGAGCTAGATAAAGCTCTTAAGGATAGCGGAGTCAGGGGGTATGGGAGAAAGCAGGAACGGGGTACTGATTGAGAATGATCAGCCATGATCACATCGAAGGGCCAAATGGCCTACTCCTGCACCTATTGTCTATTGTCTATTGTAACTTCTTTTTAAATGTTTGACAATCAGAACCACTTCAAAACCGTTCAACTGTATTTAAATATATAAAAATACCCCCAAACAATCCTTAAAAAATAAATTAAGGTTATATTACGAAAAGTAAAAAAATATATATAAACAAGGTCAGCAAATCTGAGGCACTTGTGAAATGCATCCAGCCCCCTTAGGTTTTGTGTTACATCCCCTCAACTCAGTGGTAAGTCTAACAGCAAAACAGCACGTTAGCTGAGCTGATATCTGACTTCCAGCACATCCCTGACTTCCTCTCCTCAATGCTCAGGTGTGCAAGTCTGAGAGTTGCTGAAGATCAAGGAGGATGTGGTCAGTGATTTTCACAAAACATCCAAGCAGATAAACAACTTAGCCCACGGGACTCTGGGGCCAAACTGGATTGTTTAATCTAATTTAGCTTAGTTTAGTTTCACTTGTACTGAGATACAGTGAAAAGCTTTGGTTGTCACCTGCACCGAGGTACTGTGAAAATAAATTGTTGTGTGCGGAAAGCCAATACATAATTACAATTGAGTCATTCATAGTGTACAGATACATGATAAAGGAATAATGTTTAGTGCAAGATAAATCCAGGAAACTCTGATCAAAGATAGTCTGAAGGACTCCAATGAGGTAGACAGTGGTTCAGGACTGCACTTTAGTTGTAGTAGGATGGTTCAGTTGCCTGATAACAGCTGGGAAGCAACTGTCCCTGAATCTGGAGGTGTGCGTTTTCATGCTTCGTTACCTTTTGTCCGATGGGAGTGGGGAGCTGGGGTGCGACTCATCCTTGATTATGCTGCTGGCCTTGCTGAGGCAGCGTGATTGGGTGCCTATACACAACGCTATCATTTTAAATGTACAAATAAAGTCTCAAGGACACAGATGTGAAATGGTTTCCTTGTGCATCTACCCAGGATCTGGATATGACTCCTCAAATCAATAATTGGAAACCAAGGAAGAACTACAGATGCTGGAAGTCTGAAGTAAGAACAGAAAATGATGGAAACACTCAACAAGCCCGGCAGCATCTGTGGAAGGGGAAACAGTTAATGATTCTGGTCAAAAACCCTTGTTCAGAACTGTGAAAATGAAAAAAAAAAACAAGTTTGTTTTAAGTTGCAGAGCTAGTGTGAGGCCACGGATAGGAGAAATAAAATATCTGACATGTTTGCTCAGGTTGACACAGAGGCACAGCTGGAATAGCCGCTGCCCCAGAGTGCCAGAGACCTGGCTTCGATTCTGTCCTTGGGTGCTGTCTGTGTGGAGTCTGGATGTTCTCCCTGTGACCACGTGGGTTTCCTCCGGGTGCTCAGGTTTCCTCCCACATCCCAAAGACGGCGGGTGCTGTAAATTCCCCTTATTGTGTGGGTGAATGAATGAGAAGGTTGGACAATATAGAATTTGTGTGAATGGGAGATGGATGGTCACTGTGAATTCAATGGGTCAAAGGGCCTGTTTCCATGCTGTTTCTTTCAATGATTCACTCATTCAATGATTCAGTGAAAGGTATTTTAGTTTTTAGTTTAGTTCCGAGATACAGTGCGGCAACAGGTCCTTCAGCCGCACCGAGTCCGCACCGACCAGCGATCCCCGCACATTAACACTATCCTACACTGGGACAATTTTTACATTTATACCAAGCCAATTAACCTACAAACCTGCATGTCTTTGGAGTGTGGGAGGAAACTGAAGTTCTTGGAGAAAACCTACGCAGGTCATGGGGAGAACGTACAAACTCTGTACAGACAAGCAATCGCAGCCAGGATCGAACCCGGGTCTCTGGTACTGTGAGCACTGTAAGGCAGCAACTCTACCGCTGTGCCACCGTGCCGCTCTAAGTATTCCCAATGTTTGTGGAGCCACTGGTTAATTGGGTAATCAGGGCAGGCCTTAACTTAATGGAGCCACTGGTTAATAGGGTAATCAGGGCATACCTTAATTTTTCTTCATTTGTGGCTTTCCCTGTACCATTGCTGACAGAGCCTAGATTCCATCTCATCTATTTCCATACCTCTAGTCTCACCTCTTCTCTCCTGGCAAGGCAGACAAAGGAACTTTGTCTAAAATGTCAATTATTTTTCTTTTTACAGATGCCTGAGTGCTTGTGGTATTTTTTGATTTTATTTCCTCAAATCAGGTTCAACACAGAAAAATAGTTGGATGATCATCCCTATTGGTTGAAGAGAGAAGGAATGGGTGACATTTCGGGTCGAGACCCTTCCTCAGACTGAAGAAGGGTCTCGACCCAAAACGTCTCCCATTCCTTCTCTCCTGAGATGCTGCCTGATCCGCTGAGTTACTCCAGCATTTTGTGTCTACCTTCGATTTGAACCAGCATCTGCAGTTATTTTCCTACACATCCCTATTGATTGAGCTCATTATCAATTATTATCATAGGGTCTTTGAACCAGCATACGTAGTAAATATAATCGACACACAATGTATCTGCAAGTTATGCATAAAGCATCAGAATAGATCAATTTTCTGGAATAAAATGTTTGCTGGAGAACCGATTTATAATTTACACACATCAATGCTAGTGTCCAAATGAATTACAGCTTTTTAAATAAAGTTCAAAAATTCCATCTGAAGAAAGGCCAGATGAGCCTTTTTTCAGTATTATTAAAATTCATACCCTTCCAAACAAATATCTTTCTATCTGCCCCATTGTCCAGTATGAAACACTCCTCATTCAAAAGCATATCAGGTGAGAAAGGGTTTTCTGCTGACACGAGTGACACTTTCATCGACCCACTGGCGTCCGAGACCTGAAGGAAGAAGACATTATATGTTATACCTTTCATCACTATCTGCAGATATATGGTTGCAATATTCTTTTAACTTATCCTTAAGCCAATGCAAAGATCAACAGATAAATCTATCTTCATAAGTTCAAGTTATAGGAGCAGGAGTAGGCCATTTGGCCCATCGTCTACTCCACCATTTAATCATGGCTGATCCATCTTTCCCGCTCAACCTCATTCTCCTGCCTTTTCCCCATAACCCCTGACACCCCTACTAATCAAGAATCTGTCAATCTCTGCCTTATACATATCCATTGAGTTGACCTCCACAGCTTTCTGTAGCAATAAATTCCACAGATTCACCACCTCTGACTAAAGAAATTCCTCCTCATCTCCTTTCTAAAGGTATGTCCTTTTATTCTGAGGCTGTGGCCTCTGATCCTAGACTCTCCCACTGGTGGAAACATCCTCTCCACATCCACTCTATCCAGGCCTTCCACTATTCGGTAAGTTTCAATTAGGTCCCCCTCATGCTTCTAAACTCCAGCAAATACAGGCCCAGTGTCATCATATGTTAACCCAAACATTCCTGGGATCATTCTCATAAACCTCCTCTGGACCCTCTCCAATGCCAGCACATCTTTCCTCAGACATGGGGCCCAAAACTGCTTATAATATTCCAAATGTGGTCTGACCAGTGCCCTTTAAAGCCTCAGCAGTACATCCCTGTTTTTATATTCTATATTAATGCTAGCATTACATTTCTCAATATAAATGCTAGCATTACATTTCCAATGTTTTAAAGGATTTCATGTAGTATTTTTAAAATGTTTAATTCAGCTATTCATATTAGAGTTACGGTGATGGTACATTGAGTAAGTTATCAGATTAGAGATCCAGAGATCCAAGTTCAAATCCCACCATAGAAGTGTGGAATTTAAATGCAGGTAATAAACTCCAACTATAATGAAAGTCATGAAAGTTGTGCGGCAGACAATTTTTAGTGCGTGACTTTCCTCCTTCTAATATATAATGTAATACATTTCCAAACTGCTGTACAATAAATACATATTTGTCATAATAATTTAAACCCCTCCCTTCTGTTACACAAAACAAACAAATAGATACATTAATCATTACAGTAGAAACAGGACAGCCAAAGAGGGGCTCATTTGATAAAAGTCCATTTAGACAATTGCTAATGTTTGTTACCAAGAACACTAAATCAAATTCAGAACATATTTTCTCTCTGATTAATATATTGTTGGTAGCACCCTGTGTGTAGCAGGCCATATATCTGCAGGCCACAAGGAGCCATGGGTACATTCCGGGATCACTACAGCTAAGGTGCAGATTTACTTGCAATCAAAATTGATTTGGACAGGCAAATGAATTGGTAGATTGTTCAAAACTCATTGCTCTCAATGAAAAACAAAATCAGGGGGGAATCGGCGGCCATGGTGAAACAGCGGTAGAGAAGCTGCCTTACACTGCTTGCAGCGCCGGAGACTTGGGTTCGAGCCCGACTACGGGCGCTGTTTGTACGGAGTTTGTACGTTCTCCCCGTGATCGCGTGAGTTTTCTCTGAGATCTTCGGTTTCCTCCCACACTCCAAAGACATACAGGTATGTAGGTTAATTGGCTTGGTGTATGTGTAAAAATTGTCCCCAGCGTATGTAGGATAGTGTTAATGTGCGGGGATCGTTGGTTGGTGCGGACTCGGTGGGCCGAAGGGCCTGTTTCCGCTCTGTATCTCTAAAACAAGGAGGCCTGTAATTGTGGTCATTGTGGCTCTGTACTGAGATACGAGACCAGTGCGTTCCCTTCTGCTTCTGCAATCCCGCATCTAAGAGCGGAGCCTGGTAGTCTGCCGTTTGTTTCATCACCAATGATAACAATGTTGGCAGTAATTTTAACGTGCTTATTACCCTCTCCATGCTCACACTGGGTGTCTGAAATTCCTGATCTAAATATGGTCCTCATTATAGACATTTGCTCTGGACCATTACTTGCGAACATTTCAAATGTGACGTCTGTACGTTGCCATTCATTGAAACTACCCCGGCCTGTCAGCGGAGTGAATGCAAACTCTAAAAAAGGCATGGGTGGGAGCCAAATTGGAGAGAATACCATGTAGAGTTTTGCCATCTTCCTGTTCGATGCATCAGCAACAACATCTTCATCATCGTTCCCTTCCTTCAGCTCGGGTTTGGTACCGAGTATCTGCAAGAGAAAAAAGACTGTTTTTAACATGGCATTTCTAAAATTAGAACCCCTGGGCAAACTATCTTCAAAATAAATATTTCAAGATAGTTATGATCAGGATGTGCCTGGTCTCTGGTCCCGGCTGTCTGGTAACTCAAATTTCACTGTACCTTAATGGTACATGTGACAATAAATTGATCTTGAAATCTTGAAATCTCTTAAATATTATTTAGAATGCAGTGAAAAGTTGGATAAGACTAAAACAACATCTGCATCAGGCATGTTTTAGGATATTGAGGAACACAAAAGACATTTCCACTTTAAAGTTAGGACTGATTTTCTGACTCCTGAATTTCACTAAATGCTAACAATTATTACTTCATCTTCTTTATTCTGACATGGTTTTTACTCAAACCTGTCATAAGCATTTTTACGTACTGCCAGATTAGTGTGTATGTGGTGTGTGTGTGGTTTGTGTGATGTGTGCATGTGTATTATGTGTATATGTGTGTGTTGTGTGTCTGGTTGTGTTGTGTGCCTTATGTGTATGTGTGTGTGGGTGGGTCTGTATGTGTGTATATGTGTGTTGTGTGTGCATATGTGTGTGTATGTGTGCGTGCGTGTGTGGTATGTGTGTTGTGTGCATGTATGTGTGCATTTGCGTGTGTACATGTGTGTGTTAGTGTGTGTGTGTGTGTCACTGTGTGTGTGGTATGGGTGTTATGAGTGTGCGTGTGTGTGTGTATGTCACTGAGTGTGTGGTATGGGTGTTGTGAGTGTGCGTGTGTGCGTGTGTGTATGTCACTGTTTGTGTGGTATGGGTGTTGTGAGTGTGCGTGTGTGTGTGTTTGTATTTAGGTATCTGTGTGGCTCACTGGCAGAACATACCAGTCAATTGCCTGTACCATGCATGCAGGCTCAGCCAACATTTTGATGCACAGGCCTCATTAGATTCCAACTGGGATGTGGTCTCGGTGTCCAGGGAACCACTGACTATATAAAGTAGGATGTCATGTTACAAGGTGTACAAGGTGTTAATGAGGCCATATTCGGAGTATTGTGCTCAATTTTGGTCAACCTGATGGAAGTGAGAGAGGAGGTGTAGGGACAGATGTTATATCTCCTGTGATTGCAGGGGAAAGTACCTGAGGAGGATGTGGGTTGGATAGGAAGGATTGAGCGAAGCAAGTTGTGCAGGGAATAGTCACTGCGGAGAGCAGAAAGGGGTGAGGACAGGAAGATATGACATTCAATGGAGTCACGTTGAAAGTGGTGGGAAGGTCGGGGAATGCTGGAGGAGAACTTAATACTTGTTCCGTCTGGAGGAGGGTGAGTGAACGCAGATCTGATGAACACAGAGGAGACGTGGATGAAGGCTCCATCCACAATAGTCGGGGGCAAACCTCATTTGCTGAGGAAAGAGGATCCCTCGGATGGCAGGGTGGGAGAGGTGCAGTCAAGGTGGCTGTAGGCAACGCAAACCCCTGTGATGGAGACAGAGAGATCAAGAAATGGGAGAGAGATGTCAGAGATGGTAGTACAAGTGAAATTGAGGGCAGGGTGGAAGTTAGTAGTAAAGTTGATGAAATCACCAAGTTGTGCGCAAGTACAGGAGGTGGCCCCGATGCAGTCATCGATGCAGCGGAGAAAGAGTCAGGGAATGGTGCCGGAGTACATTTGGACAAGGAATGTTCAATGTAAACCAGTAAAAAGGACAGACATAGCTGGGGTCCATGCGAGTGCCCATGGCTACAACTTTGACTTGAAGAAAGTATGAGGATTCAAAAGGGAAATTGTTAAGGTGAGGACAAGTTCCACCAGGCGGAGGAGAGTGTTTGGGCCTCTGTTCAAAGAGGAACCAGTGGGTCCTGAGGTCTTCCAGGTGAGGAATGAACCAGACATCAAAGGTAAAGGTGAGTGATAGGGGCCCAGGAATTAGAAGTCATTCAGCGGGTGTAGGTCAGGAAGGACTGGACAAGGTGGGAGAAGATAGCATCAAAGTATTTGGAGATTAATTTGGTGGGGCAGGAACAGGCAGAAACAATGGGTGTGCCAAGGCATCCTTGCCTATTGATTTTGGGAAGGAAGTGGAAACAGACAGTGAGAGGTCATGGAACTGGAAGCTTGGGGGCTGTGGATGGGAGAGCGCAGGAGGTGATATGATCAGTGACGGTCTGGGAGATGATGGTCTGATGTTCGTCCATGGGATCTTGGTCAAGGTGAGGAAGTATCTGAGAGCTGATGCCAGGCCTCAGCATGGTAGAGATCAGCGTGGCAGATTATCACGGTGTCTCCCATGTCAGTGCATCAGATAACAATATTGGGGTTGTTACTGAGTGAGCAGATGACTTGCATTAATTGATGAAAGATCTTAAAGGAGCATAAAAGTGCAAACCCCTGTATACCCACTAACATGTGCATAGATGTATGTGTGCATGCATGCGTACACACACACAGTGTTTGAAAGTGAGGTAATCTTTAAAGTCGGGTAACATTCACCAACAATTAAGACACAAGAGGGCAGCACACAGGAGGGCTCCTGTTTGGGAACCCACTGGCCCAGTGAAAATTATTTTGAATGACTGTCAAACTAGGTTAATAATTCATAAACGTGTTAACATGGATGTAGCAAGACATCCATTGCAGATGCGTACATTAGGATCCTGCAACTAATGTGCCAAATCACAATGCTTTAAGGCCCTGTCCCAGTTAGGCGTTTTTTAAGGCGACTGCCGGCGATTGTCATAGTCGTAGCAGGTCACCGAAAAACCGGCGACTGGATCCCCCCCTACGACAATGTCTACGACAAGCTACAACAACCTACCACTTAGTGGACGTCAAGCTACGGCAAGCTACCGAAAACGGGCGACCCAATCGTCGAAAGTAGAACGTCCACCTCCGACCGCACCTACGACGACGGCTACAACAACCAACCACCACAGAGGCGACAACCTACGACAACCGAAGTCAACCTATGTCCACCCGCGACAAGTTACGACAAGCTATGACCCTGAAGACAATTCACGTTTCACCCACTTTCCCTACAAAAGGGGGTGTACGGTCGGGTTTCCAATCATTCTGCATCATGACTATTTGAAAGTGATGCCATGAGAAACTACTCTGAAAAACAATAACTTCATACATCAATTTTCCGTCAAAATGTCAAGAATTTCCTTTATTGATATACAAACAATTTTTTTTTAAAGGTTGATAAGAAGATACGACAGTGCATACAAAAATATTGTAATAAACTTCAATAAATTTCAATAAACTTCAAACTTCAAACTTTAAAATTCAAACTTTAAACAGAATACAAGTGCAAAAACATACAAAACCTAACATCATTTATGGACACGTTACACTGATGGATGATCAGATCAAATCCACACTTGGTATTCGCGAAAGCCAGCAACCTTAATCACCTGGCGACAACCTGGCGACAACCTACTTCACCAGGCGACGACCAGGCGGCAACCTACGACAGCGCCCATGTCGGTAGAAGTCAAGCTACGCTCATTGGCGTCAAACTAACAGTCGCCGAAAAATTTAGCGACGACCAGAAAAACGCTACGACTCTTTGGAGACTACTCACGGCAACCGTTTGGTGACAGCCTAGTCACCTGTAGTCGCCTAAAAAATTGCCGAACTGGGACAGGGCCTTTAATCTCATTTTTCTTCAATTTAAAATTAAAATCGACAAAGAACAGGACCAGACAGCATATGACAAGTGATGTAACCAGACATTGCACAATTTAACTCCAAATGAGGAAGCTGTGGTTTATTATCCTTATACAAATGTGAAAAACAGAGCAGATAGCAACCACTATATTCATCATTTATGTTCTGGTATGTGTGTGATGTTACAGTTATGTGACATCTTGGATGAGGATGAATCATCTATACAGTTATGTCTATTTATTTCTTCATGATTTAGGATGGAAAGAAAGGCTCCATTCATGCAGGGAGAAAACAATGAATGAAACTTGCTGGAAAATCTAGCAGCCACACAACAAAGTATCAGAATTTACCTCAGAAAAGCCGGCTAGTTTGGGACCATCAGCTTATGGCAGAGGTCTCATATTTGCTGGCCATACTCCCAGGTTGCATTGCACAAGTAGCTGAGAAGGGAAGCTCAAAGCTGCTAAATTCTCCAGCACTTATCGGCTCACTAACGCTAGAAACAAAGAACTGCCAGTTGCTGGTTAATACACAAAAGGACACAAAGTGCTGGTGTAACTCAGCAGGTCCAGCAGCATCTCTGGGACACAAAATGCTAGAGTAACTCAGCAGGTCAGGCATCATCTCTGGAGAACATAGATGGGTGATGTTTTAGGTCGGCCCGTAACATCACCTAACCATGTTCTCCAGAGATGCTGCCTGACCTACTGAGTTACACCAGCATTTTGTGTCCTTATTTGCTCACTAACATTGGTCCTATTAGACCAGGAGGACTCAACCCATTCACTTGAACAGAGAAGACCAATTTGAAAAAAGAACAGTAGGTCTAAGAAGTTTTTTAAAGTAATGATTGTTTTAATGATTTTTATTATTTAAAAGCATATTTGTAATTTTATTTTTGTATATTTACTTTTGAATTGACTGCTGATTTTTATGAGCTTTCAAATGCTTCTGAAGGCCTCAGCCGAACCACAAGAATACATCACAACACAACCAAGGTCCGGCCACCACACATCTTATGCCAGCCTAGTCGCCGGCAGTCGCCTTAAAAACGCCTAAGTGGGACAGGCCCTTAAAAAAGCTGCACTTCAGACAGTAGTGAGCAACAACCAACATTAACGCCATTTGATGCAAAGGCAGCCATGAGTAATGACAGGGAGAGGAAGTCATCTTCACCATCATCTTCCATCAAACATTTGCAATGGGAACTGTTTTGTGCCCTTAGACCTATTGCTGTGGGTGCAGGTTGCAGCCTTGATGGAGGGAATTTGAGTGCCGTATTATACATTTGCACGCACACACACTGGGCAGATCACACAACTTGAGGAGGGGTGCAATGACGGGCATCGATGAAGGTTTGTTGCCAATTCATAACAAGTAGAGTCAGGAGATCGTCTGTAGCCTCCGAAGCTCATAATTCAACTCCGAGGCCATCCTCTGATAATACTTCCTCAAATAGATGCAGGGTGGGATGAATAGTAGATGGGGAGAGGAATGGTGAAATGTGCAGTCCATAGAAACATAGAAAATAGGTGCAGGAGCAGGCCATTTGGCCCTTCCAGCTAGCACCGCCATTCATTGTGATCATGGCTGATCATCCACAATCAGTAACCTGTGCCTGCCTTCTCCCCATATCCCTTGATTCCACTAGCCCCTAGAGCTCTATCTAACTCTCTTTTAAATTCATCCAGTGAATTGGCTTCCACTGCCTTCTGTGGCAGAGAATTCCCCAAGTTCACAACTCTCTGGATGAAAAAGCTTTTTCTCACCTCAGTTTTAAATGGCTTCCCCTTTATTCTTAGACTGTGGCCCCTGGTTCTGGACTCCACCAACATTGGGAACATTTTTCCTGCATCTAGCTTGTCCAGTCCTTTCATAATTTTATACGTCTCTATAAGATCCCCTCTCATCCTTCTAAACTCCAGTGCATAAAAGCCCAGTCTTTCCAATCTTTCCTCATATGACAATCCCGCCATCCCGGGGATTAACCTCGTGAACCTTCGCTGCACTGCCTCAATAGCAAGGATGTCCTTCCTCAAATTAGGAGACCAAAACTGCACACTGTCCAAGGTGAAAATGCATACAGGACAAGATCAGAAGAGTCTCTTGATAATAGCACTACTGAATAAGATTATTGCAGATTTGTTTCTTTTAGTTGTCCATAGTACCTATCTATACAACACAGAAAGAGGCCTTTGGTCCATGTCAACTTCCAACAGAGCAATCTCAACAGTCCTACTCCCCCTCTCTGCCCTGTAACCTGCAACTTTCTCTCTCCACATGTCCATCAAGTCGCCTTTGATTCCTTTGCCAGTTATCCACACTGACCCAAACGGTCAATCAATGTTCCAGCACGTCTTTGGGACGTAGGGACATCAGAGCTCCAGCAGAAACCCACAAGATCACAGCAAAAACGTACCAACTCCTCACAGACCACAGCTGGGGTCAAGTTCCAACCTATCCGTTATAAGACCATAAGACATAGCAACAGAATTAGACCATTCAGCCCATCGAGTCTGCTCTGCCATTCGGTCATGGCTGATCTATTTTTTCCTCACAACCACATTCTGTGGAACTGTGCCATCCATTTTGCAAAGAATAAAGGACAAGAAGAACTAATTTGCATGAAATGGCAAATGAAGCGTTCCAGATGTAAAGGAAAAACTGGTGTGATATTGCTATGATGAGCCAGAGAATAATTCATATTTGCATTTGCTTTTGGTAATAAATTAACTATTGTCCAAGCTCTATGTGGATTGAACCAGTTTTCACGTTTCTAAGTTTGGTTTATTCCAAGAGTTGCATCTTTCTCCTAGCCCACGTTTCATCAATTCTTCTGTTTGTTTTTTGACAGAACATTTACTCATTCAAACTCAAACATCAATGAAGTTCAGAATTTCTCTCCTTATTACTCTCCTTCTGCACCTAAATCAGAGCCAGATGGACCCTCACACGGACTCCGCTAACCCTTGAACTGACTTCAAGCGAAACACTTGTATCAGGAGAAATGATTCTACATCTGTAGATTGCTGGCCTTTAGCCAGTTAAAGCATTGTTTCTATTTTCACTCAGAGCCTAAGGATGTTCAAAGCAGTAGAAGCAAATGAGTCACCATCTGATGCTCCACTTTGACAAATCACTCCTTCATCTCATGCTCTGCCTGACATGAACAAGCTTGGGGTAGTCCACCCTTGCATCTTTTAGCTATTAAACCTTAAGTGTAATGTGAATCGAGTGACATTTGGTTAATTCACAAAATGAAATAGCTGTTTGGCATTTATCCCTGTGAGTTGCTTTTGAATTCAGTTACACTGAAGGTCACAATTATATACATTTGTTATCAAGTCATTACAAGAGCCAATTTCTATGTATTCTTCTAACAGGTTTTGGTCATTACTTAAAAAATGGACATAACATTGAACAGAGCACAGTGCAGTACAGGAACAGGCCCTTCGGCCTCTTACACTGCCTTGAGGACATAAAATGTTGGATGGCACAGAACGTCCTCCAATTAAATGAGAGCAAGTCTGAGGTCATCCTATTCGGCCCCCCCGACTCCATCAAATCGATAACAGGCAGTCTTGGAAGTCTTGGAAGTCTATCCTGCCTAGTCAAATCGCATGTCAAAAACCTCGGCATGATATTTGACTCTGCATTAAAATTTGATAAGTAAGTCAACGCTGTGGTAAAAGCCAGCTTCTTCCAACTTCGAACCATAGCTAAAATCAAACCTTTCCTCCAATTCGACGACACAGAAAAAATCATTCACGCTTTCATTTCCTCCCGCCTAGACTACTGCAACTCCCTATACACTGGGATCAGCCAATCTTCCCTGTCCCGCCTGCAACTGGTCCAAAACGCCACAGCGAGACTCCTGACGGGTACCCGTAAAAGGGACCACATCACCCCAATTCTGGCCTCTCTCCACTGGCTCCCTGTACGGTACAGAATCAACTTCAAGCTCCTCCTATTCACGTATAAAGCCCTAAATGGACATTCCCCCCCCTACATCAAAAATCTTCTAACCCCCCTCTCTAACTCCAGGTCCCTCAGGTCGGCCGACTTGGGGCTACTCACTATCCCGCGGTCTAGGCTTAAGCTCAGGGGTGACTGCGCTTTTGCGGTTGCAGCTCCTAGACTGTGGAACAGCATCCCTCTCCCCATCAGAACTGCCCCCTCCATCGACTCCTTTAAGTCCAGGCTCAAAACCTATTTCTACTCCCTAGCGTTTGAGGCTCATTGAGGAGGCGCTGTGAACTGTTTGCGTGCTACTGTATGTTTCATTTTTTTTCCTTAGTACCTAATCAGATGTACAGCACTTTGGTCAACGTGGGTTGTTTTTAAATGTGCTATACAAATAAAATTGACTTGACCTGACTTGATAATGTCTGTGCCGAATATGTGGTAAACTAAACTAATGTCCTCTGCCTGTACATAATCCATATCCCTCTATTCCTGAATATACATGTGCCTATCTAAAAGCTTCAAACCACACTATCACATCGGTCTCCACCATTACCCCTGGCAGCACGTTCTAGGCATCCACTCCCCGCTGGGTAAAAGACTTGCACCACCTCATCTTCTTTAGACTTTGCCCCTTTCATGTTATAGCGATGCCCTCTAGTCTTTGGCATTTCCACCCTTGGCAAAAGGCTCTGAGAGTCAAACCGATCTGCTCCAAACATGTATGGACAGGAGATTTTTTTTGTATCATATTTAGGTGTAGTCCAATTATGACTTAGAGCAATGATTAGTGTAAAAGCTTCCTATTATTGTAAAATCATGCTGAGTTACTCATAATATCTGAATCCACTCCTTTAAGACTGGCTGTCAACAACATGGGTAAATCGCAGAGTAAAACCCAGGGCCTGTTCCTCTGATGGTATTAGGTGGTTATCAGCTAATGTGGCATTGAGTCTGAAGTTTGAAGAAGGATCCTGACCCAAAACGTCACCGATCCATATTTTCCAGAGATGCTGCCTGACCCGCTAAGTTACTACAGCACTGTGATGACTTTGACCAGTTGGCAACAGATCAACTACCAATAACTTTAGCAATTGTTAACAACAGAAGGAGCAGATATCAGCCATTTTTCCTTCTCGTGATCATTCACTAGCAACCTGTCTATGTATGGACAAACGGTAAGGATTTTAGAGCAAACGATTGGTTGTGCAGAATGACTTTCAAGTAATCCTCATGAAGAATAGCCAATTAATGGGATTGTGGGCAGTCAGTTGGCATGTGCAATTATACTCCAGTTTATGTGGCCACAGAAGCAATTTCCCAGCAGTTAGCCTTGCAAAGAAGCTGCAGGGGAAATGTCTATTCATTTCCAGGTGATGCCTTTTACAGGTCCTCTATCTCCATGAATGATGATGGGATCAGCAAAGAAAATTTACATTAGGACATTGAGCACCACAGAATTCCTGACACCATGAATGAAAAGAGATTGTGTGGCTTGAAGGATGATGAGGGAGTGATAACATTTCTGATAAAATGGCATTATTTTCCGATTCTCGAGAGAAGAGGTCTGGTTGAAGTAATTTTGGTGCATGGTTGGAGTTTTTCTCATACATGGGAGATGGAATTAATTAATGCTCATTTAGAAACATTTAACTCTATATTCTATTACAAATTAATGAAATTAACTCAGTGGGTGAGGTGAGAGTAAAACCCATGACTGTGAGCATCTGGTTGAGCCTGGCATGAAGGAGCCCTAATAAAATTTAAACAAATATTGTTCTGGTATATTTATCCTAATATGCACAGGCTGTTCTACTGTTTAACCAATATAACTAACTTCTGTGGAACAATATGTAAATACTCTTGTCCCTGACCTGCGGGCAACTTGAGGGGGGGGTTGCAGATTATGCATGAAACCATAATTCAGAATATAGAACACAGAAAAGTACAGCACAGGAATATTCCACAATGTCTGTGCTGAACAAGATACCGACCTAAATTAATATCATCAGCCTGCACATGATCCATATCCTTCTAATCCCTGCATATCACTTGTCCTACCTTTACAAATGTTGGGGAATCATAAGATCATACGTTTTCAGAATAGAATTAGGCCGTTCAGCCCATCAAGTCTACTCCGCTATTTAATCATGGCTGATCTATCTCTCCCTCCTAACCCCATTCTCCTGCCTTCATCCTATAACCTCCGACACACTCTAAATGTAGAACAGTGTGATCTAAATCTCTGATACAAAGTCTAGTTCATCTGTTCCTGCACACCTATCATACTGGCTTTCCTTCATGGAGTTTAATGACCACAGGATCCACAATGCCTTCATTTCCAACATGTCAGCAAAGTGTTATTGTGATGATGTGCTATCTGAGCAATTATTCACGTTTCACCTTTTCATATTTTCTGACTCCGAGCTACTGATTACTACTGGAAGTCAGTCTTTCAACAAGTAGCCATCGGTTTTATGCACGTGGCTTTCAAACCATTCCACACTGCTAAATATTTCACTGTTTTTATTAAGTTAATCCTTCAGCTTGTTTGTACCAACCTTTCCTTCATTAAGCACTACATAAAAGGTGGGCAGGTGTCTGCCATTGCATGTAAAGTTGCAAATATTTTGAGCTAAGAGATAGACTACAAATGCAATTCCATTTTCCAAAAGGAGATGTTGATTAACAGTTAGCATAAATTACATCCTGTGGAAAAACTCTTCCACAGTGAAACACTTATTTTATTTTTTCTCCACCCTAGTTTTTTTAAAAAGGTGCTTTAAGCTTGGGACCTGTTTTCATGTTGAACAACGCTGATTACAAATGCTAGGCTCAACACAACCAAAGCACTCTGTGAGAGTGCAAAATGCATTTCTGATGTGGATCCCTGAACTGACAAGCAAACATCCTTTATTAAACGATGGAAACATTGGATATATTCCGACTGGAAGGTGCAAAATAGCCAAGAACAGCCTCGCTAAAATAACATAACCAAGGCTGAGGCTAAAACTGTAGCTTGCTCATGAAGTTTGAAGGGGAAAGTTGTTTTGGTTTGCAACATCATTTATTTGTTTTGAGGTTGATTGGAATTTATCTCACGTGGACCAATTTCCACGGCTGCGGTTTCATTTTAAATAAAAACCTCAGGATAAGTTGTCTTGCTTTTCATCTTTGAGGCAAAAATAAATATTCGGTTCTACTTCATTATTTACAGAAAGGGCTGAATTAGTGCATCGCATGACACTTTGTCTGTGGATTATTTATTGGCCACGTGTTCATGCTGCAGTGTGCTGTGTGCTTTGTGATGTACTTCTACAGTCTGCCGACATGGCACAGTCCCATATTGGTTGGGCGGGAGACAGGCACCAAATTAGCAGCAGTTATATTCTTACAGTGTGAATTTAAAGTTATTTATGCAGTAATTATATGATGCCATTGCGTAAATAACTGAGTGGGTAATGTTGATTGTTGTTCTCCAAACCAGTAGGGACATGGAGGTTTGGGGCCTCATCTTGTGTTGCTGCTTTGGTCTTTGCCATATGCTACTTTGGCGATCTTTGTAAAGGTTGTGCTTGCAGATGATGTGTTCAACAGGTATGAAGAAAATAAATAAAGTTCTTGAAGGATGAAGCAACCTTTACCTTTACAGTGGTGCACCTGTGGAGTTCACAAGTTCACAAGTTATAGGGTAGAATGAGGCCATTCGGCCCATCGAGTCTATGCCATTCAATCACGGCTGATCAGTGCCTCCTAATCCCATTTTGTGCCTTCTCCCCAGCTGCTGCCTGACGGCGTTAGAGACCCGGGTTCGATCCTGTCCTTGGGTGCTGTTTGCATGGAGTTTGACCGCTATCCCCGTGAACACGTGGGTTTCTTAAGGGTGCTCCCCTTTCCTCTCACATGCTAAAGACGTGTGGGTTTGTAGGATAATTGGCCTCTGTCAGTAGTGTGTAGGGAGTGGATGCAGAAGTGGGATATCATAGAACTAGTTTGAAGGGATGATTGATGGTCGGTGTGGACTCGGTTGGCCTAAGGACCTGTTTTCAAGCTGTATCTTTCATACAATCAGGACAAAAACCTCCATCCTTTTTTAAAAGTCAAGGTAATAGCATATTGATGCGAGAGAAAAGTTATTCCTGATGTCAGGTAAGCAGGAAGGGAAGGAAAATCTGACAATTGTTTTCTTTTAAAACTAAATACGGAAAGCAAATAATCCCCAACAGAAGGCCTGATAGCAGTACTCAACTTTCAATCCCAGGCAGAAGAGGAATTTTGCGAGATATCTCTGATGAATGTAGATGGGTTTCTCGCATTCAGTGTGGCTGGAGCCTCTACATGCAATTGAATGAATTTAACCCTCCTGAACCCAGAGCAATTGTGAAAAGCACCAAATGCCTGTAAAATCACACCTCGACAGTGAGAAAAAGAATAATTATCCAGCATCTAAATTTAAGTTTCCGATGGTTTCTTTAAGAAAAATCGGTGGTGAAGGCAGGGTTGTCCTTCGTGCGGCTGAACTTGTGCTCAGCTCTGCAATCTTGGCTGAAGTAACAGCTTCTAAAATAGCAGCCTGTGACAAGTCCGTTTAACACCCTGATCGACATGGTGTTCTGCTTGCCTCTGCTAACAAGTCCACTTTCTCACTAGGAATGTAATACTTCAGGTGTCACATTTAAGGTGCAAAATAAATGCAGCAAGATATGCTGGCAGTGCACACACTATATTGGTTCCTGGAGATTGCTGTGGTCCACAGCATCAAACTAAGGTTGGCTTTAGGCCTATTTTTTGCAGCCGGTCACCTCCCCAGTTGCTTAGATGAAACAACATCTCAAGCAGCTCTGTATTTTAATAAATAAAACCAGATTCAGGGACAGTTTCTTCCCAGCTGTTATCAGGCAACTGAATCATCCTACCACAACCAGAGAACAGCGCAGAACTACTATCTACCTCCCTGATGTCCCTCAGACTATCCTTGACCAGACTTTGCGGGCTTTACCTTGCATGAAACGTTATTCCCTTATCATGTATCTATACATTGTAAATGGATCGATTGTAATCATGTATTGTTTTTCTGCTGACTGGTTAACACGCAACAAAAGCTTTTTACTGTACTCGGTACACGTGGCAATAAACTCCACTGAACTGAAACGGAACTGAAATATCTCAAGCTCCAGCAAAGTAAAGCCTTCAGGCAATGCCTTTGACAAGGTGCTGAAGGTGATGGCTGGTGAGTAATAGCTGAAGTGAAGCAAGTGATGGTGCAAGGTTGGTAGCCAGAGGTATCACCTACTGAGCTAAGGTGCGGATTGCACTGTAAGCATTCTTTCCTTTAAATGCTAAAACTTAAGTTTCTTTCCTAGTGATTTTAAGATTAATACTTCTGCACAAAATCAAAACAAAATGACTCACTGTAAAGATAAAAATAATAAAGCAAAGGCCCATTAACCACTTATTTGTGTAATAAGTGAGCTATTTCAGTCACATCAAATGGCAGAGCAGAGGTGGTGCTAGAGGCCAAATGCATCTATGTAAAAGAAGATAAAGCTTTAGTTTTAGTTTTAGAGATACAGTGGGGAAACAGGCCCTTCGGCCCACCAAGTCTGAGCTGACCAGCGATCAGTCTGCACACAAACCTGCACACACTAGGGAAGGTTTTAATACAACTTACCGAAACCATTTAACTTACAAACCGGTAGGTCTTTGGAGTGTGGGAGGAAACCAGAGCATCCGGAGAAAACCCATGCGGTCACAGGGAGAACGTACAAACTCCATACAGACAGCACCTGTAGTCACGATCGAACCCAGGTCTTTGGCTCTGCAAGGCAGCAACTCTAGCACTGCGCCACTTTACAGCCCAATAAAAAGCTATTTCACCTGCATTAATGGGGCTGGTGGCTGTCTCGGCAGCTAAATGGGCAACCTCTGTGCCCAATACAACCAGGAAGCGACCAGAATAAATCCCATCCCATCAGAACTTGAGAAAGCCACAGCCCTGTATAATGCACAAGCTGAGGGAACAGATTGACAGAGAACAGGAGGAGAGATGGTGTGACATGCCTGACTTTTTGTTGTTGTTTTTGCTGATCACAGTCATAAGGTAAGTAGACCATTATAATGAAAGTAAATATTCAAAAATCATTAAACAATAAAAAAATAATTAAAGGATAAACACTTTGAAATGATTAAAGGATTAGACTCAAGTAATGAAACTTCAGCAATAATCTACCTTTGCCCTCTCGTTTACATGCCTAAAGTTCCCATTAAACTCTCACAGGATGGGATCTGAGATGTAATTCACAGATTCATGCTGGGACCGAGGCCAGCTGTTGAACTCCACATGATGTGCAGAAACAATGCCACATGCAGCCCTGTTGTCATTCAGTAGGCCTGGATGCTGCACTCATTAACGTGTGTGCACAGGAGGCCACGTTGGGTGCATCAAAAGCAGTCGATGAGGTTAGAGGAGATGGATGTGAATCTCTGGCTCACCTGGAAGGGATGCTGGGCTCCCTAGATATAGATGAGGGAGGAGGTACAGGGACAAGTGTTACATGCCCTGCGGTGCCAGAGGAATGTACCTGGGGAGGAGACCATTTCGATGGGAAGGGATTGAGAGTTGGGGAAAGTGTCCTTGCAAGCGACAGAGTGGGTGGGCAAAGGTGTAGTCCAGATAACCGTGGGAGTCAGTGGGTTTATTGTAAACAACAGTCGATAGTCTGTCCCATGATGGAAACGGAGAGGTCAAGAAAGGAGAGAGACGTGTCAGAGATAGTTCAAGTGAACCAAAGAGTTGAGGAAGGAGTGGTCAGAGAGTCTGGGTAAATATGAGGGCAGGATGGAAGTTAGTAGTAAAGTTGATGAAATCATGAGTTTTGCAGAAGGAAGCCCCGATGCAGTGAAGAAAGAGTTGGGAATGGTGCTGAGGTACATTTGGAACAAGGACTGTTGAACGTAACCAACAAAAATAAAGGTATAGCTGGGGCCCATATGGGTAACCATGGCTACACTTTCAGACTTGAAAAGAGTGAGAGGAGCTAAAAGAGAAGTTATTGAGGGTGAGGAAAAGTTCCACCAAGTGCAGGAGAGTGTGGTAGTTGAAGGGGACTGATTGTGTCTCTGTTCAAGGAAGAATCAGAGGACCCAAGACCTTCCTGATCAGGAATGGAGGTGCAAAGGAACTGGATGTCCATAGTAAAAATGTGGCGAAGAGGGTCTAGGAACTGAAAGTTATCAAAGTCAGATGTAGGTTGGAAATGGTCTGGACAAATTGACTAACAAATGAGTAAGTGGGACCAGAACAGGCAGAAACAGTAGGGCAGACGTGCTTGTGGACTTTGGACAGGAGATCAAAACAGCCAATATGTGTTTGAAGAGCTATAAGATTTGAGGTTGTGGAGGGGTGATCATCAGAGGCAATAAGATAGGCAAGTGTGTGGGTGAGAACGTGTCTGAGAGCTGGCACCTGGTCTCAGCCTGGTAGTCAGCCTGGCACATTACACCCTTTTCAGCAAGTTTGATAACTGTATTGGGATTGTTTCTAAATGAGCGATGGGTTGTGCATTCAGGGAGGGTGAGATTGGAGTGGGTAAGGGAAGTGGAGAAGATGTCTGATGTCTCGAAGTGTTATGCTTTGTTCAGAGATATAGTGCGGAAACAGGCCCTTCAGCCCAACGAATCCGCACTGACCAGCGATCCCCGCACGTTAAGGCTACCCTCCACACACTAGGGACAATTTACACATACACCAAGCCAATTAACCTACATACCTGTACGTCCTTGGAATGTGGGACAAACCGAAGATCTCGCAGAAAAGCCACGCAGGTCACGGGGAGAATGTACAAACTCCATACAGACAGCACCCATGGTCGGGATTGAACCCGGGTCTCTGGCACTGCAAGCGCTGTAAGGCAGCAACTCTACCGCTGCGCCACCATGCCACTCTTGAAAATATTGTGTATTTATTAATTCATGGAATACAGATATTGCTGACATTGCCAAGATGTACTGTCGATCCCTAATTGCCCAGGAACTGAGGAGGCAGTTAAGGACCAACCTCTTAGCTGGTCAGCAACAGTGACAGCAACCCAGATTGGTGTAAGGGAAACAGATTCCTGCCCTTGAGGTTTATTGGTAAACGAGCTGGGCTTTTACAGTTATCCAATGATTTAATGGTTAATATTACTGAGCCTAGAGTTTATTTTTAACTACATGAATCTAAATTCCCCAGCTGTCATGGTGGGAATTGAACTTCAAACCCCAGATTAATGGTCCAAGCCTTTGGATGCTCTCACCTGCAGTGTTGTTTTCTTGTATGCTTTATATAATTTCTTGGCTACAAATCAACCAAATACCATTTTTTAATCTGCTGAATCTCCTTCCTCATATAATCATAATTCTTTTATACAACAGAGGAGCAAAACTTTGAAAATAAAACGATTACACAAATTACTGTGCAGCAAAGGTATATTTATTAAATCTACCATTATAGAACACAACCTTGTGGGATCACAGTTCAAATTGCAAAGCTAAGTACAGGTCTCCATAACCAATCTTACCAGGGTGCAAATTATTAAATCACTCCACGTTCATCCTACTCTCCCATATCAAGATGAGAGAAATCATCATCAAAGTTCAATGCATTTTATAAACCTCAAGAGGGATGTTAGATTTGAATATGATTTCCTCTTCCAAAGTAGTGGGTTAATCATAAGATCATAAGTGATAGGAGTAGAATTAGGCCATCGACCAATCAAGTCTACTCTACCATTCAATCATGGCTGATCTATTTCTCCCTCCTAACCCTGTTCTCCTGTCTTCTCCCCAAATCCTCTGACACCTGTACTAATCAAGAATCTATCTATCTTTGCCTTAAATATATCCACTGACAGCCTCAACAGCCTTCTGTGGCAAAGAGTTCCACATATTCACCACCCTCTGACTAAAGAAATTCCTCCTCATCTCCTTCCTAAAAGAATACCCTTTAATTCTGATGCTATGGCTTCTAGTCCTCGTCTCTCCCACTAGTGGAAACATCCTCTCTACATCCACTCTATCCAAGCCTTTCACTATTCTGCACATTTCAATGAGGTTCCCCCCTCTTCTTCTAATTTAACAGACACCCCAACAATAGAATTTGATGCTGTTTTCATTAATTCCTTTGAAAGTGGTTGAAATTATTTGATTTGGATTTAAGTCAAGCATTACTTATTGATTGAGATTAATCGTGATAATAATTCCTGTGTTGCTTAGGAGATGGGATAACATTGTGCTGTGTGTGGAATAAAATAAAGAACTGAACAGTGGGGATGCAGAAGAGAAAAATATAGTTTACTAGACCGTGGACCCGTTGGGCCTAAACCTCTCTTACATTGGTGCAGCACCCTCTCCTCCCCCCTCCCCCTCCCCTCTCTATCCCCTCCCCTCTCCCCTCTCCCCCCTCCCCTACCATCTCCTCCCTCCTCCCCTCCCCACCCTCCCCTCCCCCTCCCCCCTCCCTTCCCCCCTCCCCCTCTCCCTCCCTCTTCCCCTCCCCATCACCCTCACCCTCCCCCCAATCCATCCCCCTCGATCCCCCTTATCCTCCCTCCTCCCCCTCCTTCCCTCCCTCCAATCCCCCTCCCTTCGTCCCTCCCTCCCCCTTCCTCCCTAAGAGATAGTTTTCAACTTTAAAATGTGAATAACTTTAAAAATATAACACCGATTTCAATGAAACTTGTTCCATTAGCAACAAAGGGACGACGGTGAGTGAGGTGGGCCTAAAATTGTTGTGCTATCATGTACCGTTTTGGCTGTAGTTCAGGAACAAACAAACAAGAATTTTAGTATATAGATGTTTGCTTAGCAACCACATTCATAAAAAATGGCACATTTTTAATCCTGAAACATTAACCTTGTTTCTCTCTTGACACCCTCGGTCCTGCTGAGTTCCAGTATTTTTAAACAATTCAGGCCATATTTATACAATTTTTCTCTCTTAGAAGAGAAAAATATATGAATAGCAGATTGTAAGTGATCTGATCAAGGATAAATTCAATGGGGTAAAGAACCCTTTATCTAATCCCAAGCTTTCCAATATTCTTGGGTATAAATATACATAAAGAAATTTCAATAAATATTGCTTTTGCCTGAAGATGAGGTGGTTGAGTTGATGTGAAGATAGAGACGTGGAATTTATTTTGCTGGTTTGAAAGGTTTATTTATTTTTTCCTATATTAGAAAGTCTGAAGATAAAAGCAGGGATATCATCTATCTTAATAAATGCTGTTATTTGAACTTCTCCTATCCTTTAATGGGGTTCTGTTTTTTGGTTTCCATAGACTAGAATAATTCATTTGATATCAGCAATAAAATTTAATGATGAGGAACTACATTCAAAATCCTACAGATGGATATGTGAGATAGAAAGGGGATTCTAATGTGCTCTCATCCAGGTGATATGCTTGAGCAGCCAAAATACTACACTTATTATTTATCTTACTGAATAAAGGGAGTAATTTGGCCTTTAAATTCTAATTTCACAATACCATTTCAATAAAGCAATCATGAAAACGTCATGCAAAGTGGAATTGTAATTACCCAGAACAGCTTTACATAAGGTACTGGAGCCAGTGGGGTGGGATCAAATATACTGTAACGGCCAAAGTCAAAGGGATATAAAGATTAGGGAAGGAGGAGGTGGCAGGTGATTTTAAGAAGTGGAAGAGATAAAGTGAATAGGGAGATAGCGAGACATGTGGGTTTTAATATCTAATGTTAAGCACAGGCAGAGGTGTTAAGGGCATAGAAGCTGGTTAAAATAGTGCGTAGTCTGATGAGTTTTAGATGGGCCACATTTCAATGAAAAGTAAAGGATGGGAAATTTGCCAGGCTGTATTCGAGTTCTGGTGTAACTCAGCGGGTCAGGCGGCATCCCTGGAGAAAAAGAATAGATGATGTTTGGGGTTGGGATCCTTCTTCAGCCTGATTAAGAGGGTGGGAAAGTTGGGGAGGGGGGTGAGCTAGAAGAGAAGAGAGGAGGGCCAGGACAAAGCATGGCAGGTAATAATAAATATAGGCAAGGGGGTTTGAAAGGCAGATGGATGGACGAAGGCCAGAAATGAAAAAACAGAAGGTATGAGACAGAAGGATTGAAGATATAGTCCTGGATAGAGCCCTTATATAGTGGGAGGGGAGGGGGAGGGGGAGGGATGAGGGGTGAACAAATTGAAAATGTATGGATGAAGTTACAGGGAAGGAGAATGCAGGAGAGGTTACTGAAGTCTCCAGAGGTAATAGGATAGAAATATTAAGAAGGGATAAGTTCAAGCAAAATTGGGTCCAATGTGAGAAGAGGGGTGGTGAATACTGAACTAAAGGTGTCATATTTGAATGCACGCAGTTTACAGAACAAAATGTATGAGCTTTAGGCACAAAAAGTTGGAGTAACTCAGCGGGACTGGCAGCATCTCTGGAGAGAAGGAATGGGTGACGTTTCGGGTCGAGACCCTTCAATGGATGAGCTTATAGCACAGTTGGAAATTGGTAGGTACGATGTTGTAGGCATTATAGAAACGTGGCTGAAGAGGATTGAAGCTGGGAGCTGAATATTCATGGTTCCATGTCCTATCAAAAAGACAGATGGGTGGGCAAAGAGGGTGTGGTAGCTATGTTGGTAAGGAATGAAATTCAGTGCTTAGAAAGGGGTGACATAGGATCAGAAGATGTCGAGTCCTCGTGGGTAGAGCGAAGAAACTGTAAGGGTAAAAAGGCCCTCATTGGAGTTATTTGCAGGCTTCCAAACAGGAGCCAGCAAATAGGGTACAAATTACATCAGGAGGTGCAATTGGCATGTAAGAAAAGCATGTTGGAGTGGTCATGAGGGATTTCAATATGCAGGTAGACTGGGAAAATCAGGTTGATACTGCATCTCAAGAGAAGGAATTTGTAGAATGACTATGAGATGGCTTATTAATGCAGCTAGTGCAGCCTACTAGGGAAAAATCAATTCTAGATTTGGTATTGAGTAACAAATCAGATGTGATTTGGGAGCTTAAGGAAAAGTTGATTGGAAAAGGACTAGCAGGAATGAGCAGCAATGGCAGGAGTTTCTGGGAATAATTCAGAAAAGCAGAATCTTTTCATCCCAAAGATGAAGAAAGATTCTAAGGGGAGAATGAGATGACCATGATTGACAAGGGAAGTCAAAGACAATATAAAACTATAAGAGAAGGCATATAATATTGCAAGGATTAGTAATAAATTAGAGGATTAGGAAGCTTTTAAAAAACAACAGAAGGCAATACAAAGAGAAAATATGATGGCCAATAACATACAAGAAGATAGCAAAAGTTTCTTCAGATATAAAAAGAGTAATAGAGAGGTAAGAGTGGATATTGGACCACTGGAAAATGACGCTGGAGAAATGCTGATGGGGAATAAAGAAATGGCAGATGAATTTAACACATTTTTTACATCAGTTTTCACAGTGGAAGACATCACAGTGTGCCTGAAATTCAAGAGGGTCAGGGGGTAGAAGTTAGTGGAATGGCTATTACTCAGGAGAAAGTGCTTGGGAAGCCGAAAGAGGACAAATCACCTGGGCCAGATGGACTACATCCCAGGGTTCTGAAAGAGGTGGCTTTAGAGATTGTGGAGGCATTCGTGGTGATCTTTCAAAAATTACTAGAGTTGGGAGTGGTTCCAGAGGATTGGGAAATTGCGAATGTTACTCTACTGTTCAAGAAGGGAGCAAAGGAAAAGAGGGGAAACTATAGGTTGGTTAGCCTGATGGCAGTGATTGTTAAGGTTTAAGAGTGCATTATAAAGGGTGAGGTTTTCAAGTACTTAGAAGCACATGGATCAACAGGATGCGATGGTGACACAAGTGACTGCAGATGCTGGAATCTTGATCAAAAAACAAAGTGCTGGAGGAACATGATCTGTGGAGGAGAATGGGCAGGCAGCATTTCAGATTGGGAACCTTCTTCACACTGGGGAAATGGAAAGACAGTATTTTGGGTCGGGACCAACTGATTTCCTCCTGCATTTTTTATTGCTCAGGATGAGATGATGAGCAGGCTAGTACAATTGAAAGCTATGGTTATAGAAAAGAGAAAGAATAAGTGGCAAGAAAACAATGTTCCTGATTGGAACAATAACAAATATTATTGGGTGTTATTTATAGTGTAGAATGCATTGACTTGAAAATATGTTATCAATAATGATATCCGACGAGGAGATCCTATCTTTCCTCATCTTGCATTCTCCAGCATTCTGCTAATATCACATTTTCACCTCTTTCTCTCCTACATTAAGGTGGAACTTTGACATAGTTTGTGAATATCATCACAAACAAAACCAACCCTAATGTCACCCTAATGCCCAATCTCCATTACTGGTGCAAAAAGCCTAAGAATTCAGCTCTGGGCTTCATACCAATTCTAATTATTTCTTTAAGCACAAGAAATCCTCATAATTGTTTTGCCTATTATTTTAATAGAATATTCATGGGTTTTAACTTTGAAAATCAAATTGAAGTCAAAGTTCAAATATGCCCATTAACAAGTTGATTATGACCTTAACATTTGAATGGTAACTGCAAGAAAGAATTGCGATTGTTTTCCTAACATAGTTGTAGAGGTTAATTTTAGAGCTCCTGCAGTCATACAAATTGTTATAAGATGACCGATTGCAGATGATCGCAGCCAATATGTTGCCATTCTACTTACTTCAACAGCATATCCTGTTGTGAGCCATTATCAATGCCATTCTACACTCAGTAATTAACAATTGATCAGCACAGCACAGGAACAGAGAGAGACACGCAAAGCTGGAGTAACTCAGCGGGTTAAGCAGTATCTCTGAGGAAAAGGAATAGGTGAGGTTTCGGGTCGAGACCCTTCTTCAGACTGATCCAAAACAACACGTCCAGAGATGCTGTCTGACCCGCTGAGTTACTCCAGCTTTTAGTATCCATCTTCAGTTTAAACCAGCATCTGCAGTTCCATCCTAGGAACAGGAACAGGCTCTTCATCCCATAAAGTCCGTGCCAAACATGTCAGATCAAATTACTCCCTTCGGCCTGCATGTGACCCAGTTTAAGATTTTAAAATGCTCATTTTGAATGCAGACTTTTTTTGATGCATAGGTCTCGGCTGTTCCAATGTCACCATTATGAAAATGTAATATTTCATAGAACCAATTTTCTTTGGTGGTACCATTATCACAAATACAACTCTTTTAGAGATGATTATGGTATTTATTCACAAAATGCTGGAGTAACTCAGCAGGTCAGGCAGCATCTCGGGAGAGAAGGAATGGGTGACGTTTCGGGTCGAGACCATTCTTCAGACTGAGATGAAACTAGTTTGGTGTGCTTTTAGAGATGAAACTAGTTTGGTGTGCTCATACGAAATAAAAATTGAAAGATTGGCAGCAGGTTTTGTATCTCATGCATTTCCAGCATCTGCAGTTTCTCCAGTCTCCTTTATAACTCTTTTCCAGTGCCTGATGTAAGTACGCCGGCTGCGGGAGCCAAGATCGCCTCGACAACGGAAGGTTCGAGTGCCCCGACCGTGGGAGAACAAAGAAGATTGAACTTTTTTTGCCTTCCATCACAGTGAGGAATGTGGGGGAGTCGCTGTGGTGGATGTTCATGTTAAAAATGTATTTGTGTGTCTTGTTGCTCTTTATTGGCATGACTGTATGGCAAATCAAATTCCTCGTATGTTGCAAAACATACTTGGCTAATAAAGTACTATTGTGATTAAATCGTAACCCTGGGTGCTGTCTGGATGGAGTTTGCACGTTCTCCCTGTGACCATGTGGGTTTCCTTCGAGGATTCTAGTTTTCTCCCACATCCCAAAGACGAGCAGATTTGTAGGTTAACTGGCCTCTGTAAATTGCCCCTTGTGTACCGGAAGTGGACGAGAAAGTGGAATGACATAGAATTAGTGTGAACGGGTGATCAATGGTCGACTTACACTCGTTGGGCCGAGGAGCCTCTTTCCATATTGTACCTCTAAATTAAACTAAACCATACTAAACTAGACTGAACAAAACTAAACTAAACTAAACAAAACTAAACTAAACTGAACTAATCATCCTCTGTTATACAAATAATTTCCACTTACTTCCTGTCATCGCTGAATTGCCTGGGTATTTTTTGGATTGTGTTCCTACTTTTGTGCAATCTCAAGATTACTCAAAGCTGAATCGTGCTGATAAATACTTTCAGTCCCATGACAAATTGCCGACATTTACATGATAAATGTGAGATGATCAGGTCCACAATGTTTTTGGTGGGCAAGTTCAGCCTTCCAAGTCCAGTTAGGCATGGGGCTACATGAAGCTTTGCTGCTACTTCAGACAGCTCTACTCAGTAAAATATCTGCCCTTCTTTCCTAGCAGCAAACTCCTCAACCATCATGCAATTCCAACTGCTCTGCTTTATGCTGAAAGTTTTTAATACCGATAAAGTAGTATCTGTCCATTTAGTTCTTCTCAGAATTTTTAATGAAATTAACTTGGTGACTTATTTCCTCCTCTGTAAAGTTGCTTGTGTCTTGCCACTTAAAGCAAGGCATTGATGACAGTTTCTAAATCAAGCTGTGGTCACAAGAAGGACAGGAGGAATTAGGCATTTGAGGATGATCGTAGAGCTCGTTGCAAGAAGATTTAGTTTAGTATAGTTTTTGGTTGGCATTACAACATGGAAACAGGCCCTTCGGTCCACTGAGACCACACTGATTATCAATCACCCATTGACACAGGTTCGATGCAATCCCACTTTCACATCCGGTCCCTTCACACCAGAGGCAATTTTCAGAGGCCAAGTAACCTACACACCCACATGACTTTGGGGTGTGGGAGGAAACAAAAACATCCAGAGGATATCCATGCAGTCACAGAAAGGATGTGCATCCAAACACAGACAGCATCCAAAGTTGGTATTGAAGCTCCAACCGCGGGGCCTGCGGACTTTAACATCGTGAAGCCCACGGTCTCTGGTAAGAAGAGGCCGACTCGGGAGCTCCATGCCGCGGATAGAGTTTCAACCGCCCCGAGGCAGGAGTTTCGATCACCCTGACAGGGGCTCCGATCATCGGCTGCGGAGAGCTTTGATCGCCCCGACTACGGATGTTTTGACTGCCCCGACCGCGGGCGAAAAAAGAAGAAGGAGATTGAACTTTATTGCCTTCCATCACAGTGAGAAATGTGGAATCCACTGTGATGGATGTTTATGTTAACTTTTATGTGGTTGTGTGTCTTGTTGCTTTTCACTTAGTATGGCTGTATGGTAACTTAAATTTCACTGTACCTTAACTGGTACATGTGACAATAAACTGACCTTGAAACCTTGAACTAGGATCTTGGGTGCTATGAGATAGCAGCTCTGCCAGCTCTGCCACATTGCTGCCCTGTTGGCCTTGATGGGTATGGGATGATGGTGCGATGATTCCTTTTAGATGTTATTTATAACAAAATATAATTGCAAATAAAGCTCTTACCTGAATGAGATCTTTTGGCTCATGGCCCTCCTCAACAACAATAAGTTGTGCTCTGCCATTTCTTTCATTGTCTCGAATGCCCGCAGCAACTTGAGCAGCCTTGAGACGCTCATATCTATTGCACTTTGATCCACACCACTGATGAATGACCTGTTGAGTGAGCAGAAGGTTAAAAATATTAGGCCCAAAGTCTTTCATAATTGTCACCTCAGTAATTTGAACTGTATGATGATATTATGATTATGTCACTGGACTAATAATGCAAACAATTAGACAAATGATGTCAGATATATAAATTCTAAGAATTTTAATTCAAACAGTTAATTTAAGGATTATATACATAGAATTAAAAAATACTTGTGGCTCCTGCCGACCATATTGTTATAAAATCTGATCTAACTCATTGCTGCCTTTTAGGAATGGAAATTGGCTGTCAATGTTTAGTTTAGTTTAGAGATACAGCGCGGAAACAGGTCCTTCGGCCCACCGAGTCCGCCCCGAGCAGTGATCCCCACACATGAATGCTATCGGACACACACGAGGGATAATTTACATTTATACCGATTAATCTACAAACCTACGTCTTTGGAGTGTGGGAAGAAACCAAAGATCTCAGAGAAAACCCACACAGGTCATGAGAAGAACGTACAAACTCCGTACAGACAGCGCCCGTACTCAGGATCGAACCCGGGTCTCTGGTGCTGTAAGGCAGCAACTCTACTGCTGCGCCACCATGACATTTAGATTTTCTCTGGTATGGTTTAACAAGCCATCCCGTTCAAAAGCAATGACGACAGACAATGCCCACATCCCAGAAGTCAAAGAAAACTTGAAAATCTTTGCCTGTGTTGCACTCAGCAAGCACATCAAAAGCTCTGCAACTTTTCTGGTTATCAATCATTTTCATCACTAAATTTTACAGTTTGTCATGTAAATGTAGGGGATGCATCTTGAGAGAAGGTATTGAGAGAAGATTTAAAAATATAGGTTCAATTTGAATGAGAGTTGTTACATGATAATGGTAAATAAGGTGGTGCAAAAATGGTGGCGCTACGGTGTACCGTTTTGGCTGTGCGAACCATAAAAGTTATGCTTTGCACAAACACACATACACACGGACAAAATGTAGTAATATATAGACAGACAGACAGACAGACAGACAGACAGACAGACAGACAGACAGACAGACAGACAGACAGACAGATAGATAGATAGATAGATAGATAGATAGATAGATAGATAGATAGATAGATAGATAGATAGATAGATAGATAGATAGATAGATAGATAGATAGATAGATAGATAGATAGATAGATAGATAGATAGATAGATAGATAGATAGATAGATAGATAGATAGAGTGATAGATAGATAGATAGATAGATAATATAGCTTGGATATTTGTAAATCAAATGCCATTATTAAAACTTATTTTGTTGCATGAAATGATCATGAAATAACAAAGAATAATAAAGAGAAAAATTAAGATATTAATGCAGATGGGTTTCACATTAGATCCAATTTTAAAGATTTTTACACTTAGTTTATAACCAATGTAGAAACATTCTTAAAGTTTAGAGAACAGCTGTTTATTTTTTAATTTGTATAGCTGCTTTATGACAGCAATAACTGAGATTGCTTTTCCCCATTGTGACCTTGCAGCTCATTCAGTTGATCAGCATTGCAAACAGGAAATAATGGCAGAGGTCTGCTTCCTCATTGCTTTACCTGCTTTATGTTGTCGAGATTTCCATAGATTCCAAACACAACACACACAGGCCTATAATTTTGTGTTGCTGAGGATCAAAGACAGGAGGAGGTTCTCCTAACCTTCTTGTCCCTGCACCCTCCATGGTGAGCCAAGCAAACGAGCACTTAAGCAAGCCAGAAGGTTGGAGTGAAGCAGAGATGTTTCAGGGGTTTTATCCCCAATCACAAAACAATGGGTTGACCATGGGTTGGAGGTGGGATATGAGGTAGGTTGATTAGCTGTGCTATCACTGGCTCACAGTAGGAAAATCTGATGCTTAATGTTTGACTGAGGCAACACTTGCTTGCAATGAACTTGTCCAACATCAGAAGGTCAGAAGGTCATAAGTGATAGGAGCAGAATTAGGCCATTCGGCCCATCTGGTCTACTCCGCCATTCAATCATGGCTGATCTATCTCTCCCTCCTAACCCCATTCTCCTGCCTTCTCCCCATAACATCTGACACCCCTGACATCCAATGTAAAAAAAGACTACAGATGCTGAAAAGCTGAAATAGAAAAAGAAAATGCGAGAAAAACTCAGTAAGTCTGGAATCATCTGAGGAGAGACAAACAGTTAACATTTAGGTTGGGGGCCCTTCATTAAAACTCAGAAAGAGAGAAGTTTGTTAATTGGGATAAAAGAGACGGTGGAGCAGAGCAATGGGTGAACTAAGGGAATTTTGTGAATAGTGAGTGAGGCAATAATGAGAGGGTGAAATAATGGGGCTAATAAGGGGCAGTTATGACCCTTTAAAATGTTTTAATAATGACATTTGACTTACAAATATCTAAGCTATATTATACTCTACATTTTTAGCACTTGAAAATACTCTTCATTAGATCTTCAATAATACCTTCTTTCAAGATGCAATCATTAGATCTTCAATAATACCTTCTCTACATTTACATGACAAACTGTAAAATTCAGTTATGAAAATGATAAAATGGGATCTAATGTGCAACCCATCTGCATTCATATTTTAATGTTTCTCTTTATTATTCTTTGTTATTCAGTCTATCTGTCACCCTTTGAACGTGCAGCACTACACTCACAAAGAACTAAACCTGACATTGTCAACAAACCTGCTGACGAGGGTGGCACAGTTGCAGCCTCGTGACCTGACCACCATCCCACAGATGCATCTGCACAACTCCCACTGAATCTTAACCTCAAACATGAACATCAGGCCATTGTCACCCACTCAGATCTCATTTCCTCTGGAGATCTTCTTACCTCAGCTTCCATACTTGTTGTATCACAGCTCTGTATAGCCATGTCTACTTTCTACAGAAGCTCCACAATCAGTTCTGCCCAGGCAGACCCATTGTTTCAGCCGGCTCTTGCCCCATTGAACATGTTTTCCTAGTAGGACTCCATTCTTTCTTCCCTGATCCAGTCCTTTCCGTTAACATCCACCATACTTCGGATGCCCTCCACCACTTTGAGCACCTTCACTTCCCTGGTCACTAACCGATTCACCTCCATCCCACATCAGGAGGGTTCTGAGGGCTCTCCCCTTCTTCCTTCAACAAACACTTAACCAAGATCACAAGAAACTGCAGAGAGTCGTGGACGCAGCCTAGTCCATCACCCAAACCAGCCTCCCCAGCATCCGGTCCATCAATGTTCACACTCCCTCACGAAAGCAGCCAACATAATCGAGGAATAGTGACACCCTGGTCATTCTCTCATCTTCCCTCTCCCGTTGGGCAGAAAATGCAGAAGCACAAAAGCGCATATCACCATTTGCAGGAACAGCGTCCCTGCTCATTTTAGACATTTGAACAAACCTCTGACATGTTATCATGAACTTCTAAGTACTCCGTAAACTCATCCTTTATAATGGGCTTATAATAAAATCTTACCAACCATTGAAGTCAGACTAACCGGCCTATAGATTCTACTATTTTGCTTTGCTCCCTTCTTGTACAGCAGGGTAATATTGGCAATTTTCCAATGGTCTGGAACCACTCCTGACTCTAGTGATTCTTGAAATATCACTGTTAATGCCCCCACAATCTCTAAAACCGCCTCTTTCAGAACCCTTGGGTGCATTCCATCCGGTCCAGGTGACTTATCCACCTTCAGCCCTTTCAGCTTCCCACACTCCTTCTCCTTAGTAATAGCCACTCCACTAACATCCACGCCCTGACTCTCTTGAATTTCAGGCACATTGCTGGTGTCTTCCACTGTGAAGACTGATGCGGAAAAGTTATTCATTATTTCAGCAGGTTGAATTGTGTTAACTATTGGTGAAACAGCAGCACTTTAATCACCGCTTACTGAAATGTCTCACCTGAATGAAATTTTTCCTCATTTATATTTCTGCTGATATCTGCACCATAAAATAGATAACATGTTGTGGAAACAATGAGACTTTATTTATCCAACAAAAGGAAACCATCTATTTGACACCGAATGCCAGAATTCAGTAGGTATTATATCCCTTACTTTTCACTTAACAGGATGATATACAGTATTTCTTAAAGAATTCAGTTATCATTTTTTCTGTTTGGTGAATGTTTTATTTCTCTCCAGAAGGGAATGGCTTCAAACATCTCTTACAGGACCTGACCACATAACTGTGGGTGACATCTCGGTGCAATATTGAGGGAAGGTTGTACTATCACAAGTTGCACAAATTAGATGCTAAACTGAGCTTCCATCTCAGTTGGTGTTTGAGCTGCTCCAAAATAATCCAATGATAGACTTTTTGAAAGTTCCTATCAACAGGATTGGAAAGGTTTGGAGAGATATGACTCAAATGCAGGCAAATGGAACTAGCATCTTGGTTGGCATGGGCGAGTTGGGCTGAAGGGCCTGTATCTTTGCTGTATGACTCTCTGCCTGTATAACCATTGACCTTGCATCGCTTTCATTAGAACAAGAAAGCTAGTGGTTAGCAACTCGACCAATCTGCAAACCCATTAATTACCTCTCGCATTCACATCCATATTATTAATATATGTGTCACATGCTTCCAATCACAAAAGAAAAAACATTCATCAATAGCCCCTGCTTCTTATTATTACCAAGTTGATTTTGGATCCAATTTACTCGCGTTCCTTGGACTGCATGGGCTCTCCAACGTCAAAGGCTTGACTGAAGTCCAAACAACAATTGCACTGCCCTCATCGATACACGTCGTAACCTCGCCAAAAGATTCTTTAAATTGGTCAGACAAAATTTGGCCTGACAAAGCTGCCCACTCTTTGATCAATCCCTGCCTTTCCAAGTAAAGATTCATGCAGTCCCACAGGAGTTTTTTTCCCCAATATTTTCCCAATCACTTTTGTAAAAAATAACTGGCATGTAATTGCCTGGCTAATCCTTGCTGCCCTTCTTGAATAAAGGTGCTACATTTGCTGTCCTCCAGTCCTCTGCACCTCACCTGTGGCCAGCAGACATTTAAAAGTCTCTATCAGAGCCTCTCCTGTCTCCTTCCTTGCATCCCACAGCAGCCTGGGGCACATCTCACCAGACTCTGGGGAAATTATCCATTTTAAGCATGCTGATATGTCAAATACCTTCCCCCGCACAAATGGATAAAAGCACTTTACAATTCTCAGAATATTGGTTGACTGATCTCAGCTGAGTTATTTTTAAAGAGCAGGTAATTGGATGCTGAGTAATTGCATTCTGCAAAGAACCATTAGGAGGGATGGTCACTTTTGACCATTCTCACATCCACAGAAAACAAACAGTCAAAACTGTGACAGACTTGTATGACCTTTTGAGTGAAAAACATAATGGCAGCAATGCCATTAGAATGCAAAGAGATAAAAATAGATACAAAATATGTTATTTCTATGATATCATTGAAACCTCAAAAAATTGCAGGAGTAGCCAAGTCTTCCATGCCATTCAATACAATCATGGATGATCCTCTATCTCAATTCTATATTCCCACAGTCTTCAAAACATTCTATTCCTTTTATGAATAGATATCTATCTATCTTTTGAAATATATTTAGCGCTTGGGCTTCTATAACCTTCTGTGGTAGAGAGTTCCACAGGTTCTCTGCCATTTGAATAAAGAGTTCCTCCTCACGTCAGCCCAGACTATCCTACTCTGTATCCTCATCCTGTGACCTTGATCTCAGACCCTCTGGCTGGCGTAAACATTCTCCTTGCACCCAGCCCATCAAGCCCTTCCAGAAATGTGCAGGTTCCAATGAGATCTTCTCTCATTCTTCTAAGCTTGAATGAATGCAACCTTAGTCGACTCAATTTTTCCTCTTCCTCCCACTCAGTAATGTTCAATGTAATATTTCACATTGTTGCTCATTTCCTAGTCTACTTGCTCCCCTTCCCTATTGTAAAATATTAAACATGTTCTACCAGGTTCTGTTGGCGTGAAAGAGAGATATGTCAGAAAGGACTCTCTTGAACTTCTACAGGTGTGTAGTCGAGAGGATATTGACTGATCACATCACGGCCTGGTTTGGCAATTTATTACCCTTTCCCCTTTTGTCTGCACTAAATTTGTCTGAAGGTCCATGGAAATCTTTCTACAACTGGGTGGTGTGTCGTCTACTGAAGCTATGACAAATAATCTGGAGGATTGTTGCAGCATCTTTGGCTGCAAATGGAACAAACAACTCATTCTTGCAACACAAACCTCAGCAACCACATTCTGCATCATCAAGACATAGCAAATATTTTATCACGCTAAGTATGTTTTTGACCTACATATTTCGCTAGAATCAGTTCCGCTTGAACTATTTCTGGTTTAACTCAGGAGCAATATTCCAAATTTCAACCTTCCCAGAAGATAAAGTTAATTTAATATTAAATATTTGATTTGACAGAAACTACATATATTCTGCCTATATTCTATCAGACAAATGTAAAACAAAATATATATTTCTGTGGAAAATAACAATGAAACAATCTACAGGGCGGCACAGTTGCACACGGTAGCGCAGAGGTAGAGTTGCTGCCTTACAGCGTCAGAGACCCGGATTCGATCCTGGTGCAGTCTCTACGGAGTTTGTACGTTCTCCCCATAGCCTTGTGGGTTTTTCCCCGGGTGCTCCGGTTTCCTCCCATGCTCCCAAGATGTACAGGTTTACATGTTAATTGGCTTTGATAAAAATTGTAAATTTTCCCTAGTGTGTGTCGGATAGTGCTAATGTACGGGGATCACTGGTCAGTGTGGATTCGGGGCCAAAACCCCAGTTTCCATTTAGGTCCTCTAAACTAAATTAAACTAAACTAAACTAAACAAAAGAATGAAGTTCGAAATTACTCCAAGTCTGAGCAATCCAAAGGCATTAGTGGAATCCCTGGTACTCCACAGTTTCCCTCTAATTCTCACACCATCATCAGTCTGAAGAAGGGTCTTGACCCGAAACGTCACCCAGTCCTTCTCTCCTGAGATGCTGCCTGACCTGCTGAGTTACTCCAGCACTTTGTGAATAAACACCATCTGAATGGTTCTTGCAATGCTGCTAAAACAAACATCCTGAACACATACTTTACACATATTATAATTTAACAGATACTTTACACATCTGTGGGAGACAATTGCAGGATTGGGCCATGGAACACAATTCTGAACCAAGCCTTCCTCCATTTTCTGCCTTGGAATCAGCAATGACAACAGGATCGCAGGAAGACTGTGCAAACTCCACACAGACAGTACCCAAGGTCAATTCGAACCTGGGTCTCTGGCACTGTGAGGCAGCAGCTCTACCAGCTGTGCCACTCTGCCACCAATGTGTTGTTAATGATTAAACTGGAAATCATCACCAGCAGGATTGAACACACATAGAATAGCTTTTATACACAAACTGGGAATAAAATATGCATAACCGGATCTACTTTCTAAGCAATAGAGGTTAAGAACAGAAGGAAAAAGCAGTAAACATGACAGGCGATCATGACATCCAATGCCTCCACTCCTCCATTCCAACACATCCTGGCTGCACTGTGTGACATCCAACCATCCACAAAGTTTCACTGAAGAAACTTATCAAAACTTATTTGATAGCACTTTTCAAGCCTGTCACTTCCACCTCCTTAGATAGACACAAAAAGCTGGAATAACTCAGCGGGTCTGGAGAAAAGGAAGAGGTGACGTTTCGGGTCGAGAGCCACTCGTCTGAAGGGTGTCGACCCAAAACGTCAGCGATTCCTTTTGACTAGAGATGCTGTCTGACCTGCTGAGTTACTCTAGCTATTAATTCACAAAATGCTGGAGTAACTCAGCAGGTCAGGCAGCATCTCAGGAGAGAAGGAATGGGTGACGTTTCGGGTCGAGACCCTTCTTCAGACTTCTTCAGACTCCAGCCTTTTGTGTCTATCTTTGGTTCAAATCAGCATCTGCAGTTCCTTCCTGCACACTTCCACCACCTTCATGGTTAAGAGAACACTATCAATCCAAAGATCTCACCCGATCCTAACTTGAAAATACATCTGTTTTCCTTCAACATTGGCAGGTTAGATCCTGGAATCTCCTACTCTGCTGTAACATGGGAATGCATTGCATTCAACAGTGGGCTTCAAGAAAATGGGGGTCAGTGTCAAGTTCAGTGGTTCTCAAGGACACCCAAATGTAGGCAATTAACAACAGCCTTGCCAGTGATATCACATCATGAGAATAAATAAGTAAAGTAAAGAATTTACTCTGTGAAAAGTGAACCTCCTGAAGTTTGCTGAACTGATAACAGCGGAATAAAATGAAGTCATAAAACCAGCTGAAAAGTGGGATGGTTTAATGTGGTTTATTTATATTATCACGTCTACCGAGATATAATTAAAATACTTTGTTTTGCTTTTGGAAATGTTTATTCTGCAGCTGCAATCAGATCACATAAGACAATAATTAAGCAGGGACTGGCGATTAGTTAAACCTTTGAGGGCATAGCACCAACAACCACATTCAGTGCATGCTGTAAATCTTCGTAACATTCAGGGTGACATGAAACTGTCACACTTCCAGGAAAGTGCATGGTCAGGAAATGAATGAATGAATCCACTCAGAAGTGTATGTTCCAAATTCAAACTGAATGTTAATAATTTTTTTGCTGTTACCAGTTGGAGAATGAACATGATTTTTGTACAAGGTTTTAAAGTCCTATCAGATGATTCAGATGAAAACCAAGCTGCCCATTCTACCATAAAGTTGGGAAAAATTATTCCTGCCCAAGAAAGTGAGCAGTACAAAGAATATCAATAAAGCACCTTTGCACTCCTAACGTGCAGCTTGTGATAACTTTGTCCAGAAGGCACAGATATTCATCAGATGTAGCGTTCTTTACCTTTGGCTCCGCTTTGCTTCCTGCCAGTCCACTAATGAAAACATGCATAAAATGTCTCTTACATTGGACTAAACCACAGCCCCATTGCCTGTTGCCATGCACTTTCAAAACTGCTTTTATTCACTGGTTCCTCATAAAAGCCAACTTTGTTTTCAAAGCACAGTGTTTGTTTCTGCTAACAAAAATATGCTTTTTCTTTAACTAAACACTAGCCAATGGAATGTTGGCCTTCATAACAAGAGGAGTTGTATAGGAGCAAAGAGGTCCTTCTGCAGTTGTACAGGGCCCTAGTGAGACCGCACCTGGAGTACTGTGTGCAGTTTTGGTCTCCAGATTTGTGGAAGGATATTCTTGCTATTGAGGGCGTGCAGCGTAGGTTTACTAGAATGGCGGGACTGCCATATGTTGAAAGACTGGAGCGACTAGGCTTGTATACACTGGAATTTAGAAGGATGAGAGGGGATCATATCGAAACATATAAGATTATTAAGGGGTTGGACACGTTAGAGGCAGGAAACATGTTCCCGATGTTGGGGGAGTCCAGAACCAGGGGCCACAATTTAAGAATAAGGGGTAGGCCATTTAGAACGGAGATGAGGAAAACATTTTTCAGTCAGAGACTTGTAAATCTGTGGAATTCTCTGCCTCAGAAGGCAGTGGAGGCCAATTCTCTGAATGCATTCAAGAGAGAGCTTGATAGAGCTCTTAAGGATAGCGGAGTTAGGAGGTATGGGGAGAAGGCAGGAACGGGGTACTGATTGAAAATGATCAGCCATGATCACATTGAATGGTGGTGCTGGCTCAAAGGGCCGAATGGCCTCCTCCTGCACCTATTGTCTATTGTCGATTGTCTAGCTAATTTAAACTTTCTCCACAGAGCGTTAACCTTGGCCCAGCAAACCAGTCACCCTTTAAATGTCTTAGCATAATCAGGTTAAATGTGTAGCAGCTGACTATCTGCTGCAAACACAGCAGTCTATTCAGCCAGATTTATGACTCTATTTTGTTTCTCTGGAATCAGGATAGGAAAATTTCAGGAGTTTAGCTTTTCACAAAATGAATGTTCCTTCTATTTATTCCCATGATGTGACATCGCTGGCAAGGATCCAGAGACTGGGACATAACATTCAGACTGACGTTCCATGCAGCTCCAAGGGAAAGATTCACTGTTGAAGGCTCATAAGACCACAAGCTAATAATGCATAGGAGCAACATTAGGCCATTCAACCCATCGTGTCTACTCCACCATCCAGCATAGTTGATCTATTTTTCCTTAGCCCTAACAGTTAGGTCATATATGAATCCATGGCAGCAGTCCAAAGAAAGGCAATAGTTTCTCTCTGAAGGGAGGCACAGTGGTGCAGTGGTAGAGTTGCTGCCTTTCAGCACCAGAGACCTGGGTTTGATCTTGACTACGGTTTCTGTCTGTATGGAGTTTGTACGTTCTCCCTGCAACTGCATGGGTTTGCTCCGTGTGCTCCAGTTTCCTCCCGCATTCCAAAGACGTACAGGTTTGTAGGTTAATTGACTTTATTAAAAATAGTAAACTGCCCCGAGTGTACGGGGTAATTACTGGTCGGCCTGAACTCGGTGGGCCGAAGGGATGTTTCCATGCTGTATCTCTAAAATCTACGGTCTAAAGAGAGAAACTCTTAAACATTTAACTCTTAAGCAAATACTGGAAATAGGAACAGGTTATCTGGTTATTATTCATCCAGATCTTGTTAAGTTGGTTGCCTGACTGAAATTGCTGCCCAGACACATACCTACCTTGTTCATGTGTGGAGGGGCAATCTCATCAGCCAGAAGCATCCCGTGTTACATGACATGGTCTTAATAGTACCAGTATCTCTGGGCCAGGCACTGAAGAAGCACTGATCTCCCAAACCCAAAATACTCCTGGAAGCTTAGACAGTCATTAACCTGTTCAGTGACACCCCCGAGAATACTCGGGCATGGCCAATAGTGTGAAACAAAACTTGGCAGTGAACAGTTAAGGCCCTCAATGGTTCAATGGTTCCTATCTCCTATGTCCATCTTTGAGGCCTATCAATGCTGTGCAGGAGTTTGTATAATACTGAAATATTTCTGACATAAAGATGCATTAAGAAACCATTAAATATTCAGAAACTATGAAACATAAAATAAATGAATAAAAATTGCAAAATTAAAACAATAAAATTATTAAGGTTAAGTTAATGCACCTAAAACACAAAAAAAATTACACTAAAATTAAATATATATATTTTAAATGTGTTTATCTTTGCTCATTTTCAGCCATAATCCCTGCTGAAATCAATGGTGGGGACTTCACAACAAGACCAAATCTGTCAGGAAGCCCCACACTTTTCCATTTCACTTGTTGGAAACTTGGCATTAACCAACAATTGCTGTTTGTAGGACTTGACTAAAATGATTGTCCTGAACCCTACATCAGAAAAGTGAATGGACTTCAAAAGTACTTCAGTGGTTGTAATGATGTCTTTATATGGTGTTGTATATAAATGTATTATTTGGTTCAAAGTTGAATCAATTTATTTTTAAACTTCCTGTGCAACATGGCAGTAATGTTCTGGGTAGGAAGAACTGATGCAGTCTTTACATTGCAAGAAGTAGCAAAAGAATACATCAACAGGTTGGACCAGCTGTAGCAGTTAATCAAGCTGATCGCCTTGCTATCCCAAACATGGTTTTTTTTTTGTGGCATTGAGGAAGACAATAGACAATAGGTTCAGGAGTAGGCCATTCAGCCCTTCGAGCCAGCACTGTCATTCAATGTGACCTGATCATTCACAATCAGTACCCCGTTCCTGCATACTCCCCATACCCCCTGACTCTGCTATCATTAAGAGCTCTCTCTTGAAAGCATCCAGAGAATGGCCTCTACTGCCTTCTGAGGCAGAGAATTCCACAGATTTACAACTCTCTGACTGAAAAAGTTTTTCCTCATCTCCGTTCTAAATGGCCTACCCCTTATTCTTTCAGGCATGCTTTCTACTGGAAATGAAGACAGATTAGCTTAAAAGGAGTAGGATATGGGCATGGGGCTGTAAATAAAAGTAACACTTTTTAATAGACAAGAAACAATAAACTGTGGATGCTGGGTCACAGAAAAAGACAGTGTATAAAATCATGAGAGGGATAGATCGGGTAGATGCACAGAGTCTCTTGCTCTGAGTAGATGAATCGAGGACCAGAGGACATAGGTTTAAGATGAAGGGGAAAAGAATTGATAGGAATCTGAGGGGGAACTTTTTCACACAAAGGGTCGTGGGTGTATGGAACAAGCTGCCAGAGGACGTAATTGAGGCTGGGACTATCCCAACGTTTAAGAAACAGTTAGACATGGATAGGCCAGGTTTGGAGGGATATGGACCAAATGTGGGCAGGTGGGACTAGTATAGATGGGACAAAAAGCTGGCTGAAGGGCCTGTTTCCACGCTGTATCACTCTACGACCCTAAGTGCTGGAGTAGCTCAGCATGCCAGGCAGCATCTCTGGTGAACGGTGACATTTCAGGTTGGGACCCTCCTTCAGAACTTCATCAGTCAGAAAAAGAGTCCCTACCCAAAATAGGCTCATTTAGTTGCAATAGCATGACGAGAGAGGGCAAGAGAGAATACATGCTGGTTTAGTATGGCAGCACACTTCAGAAGAATTGTTGCATGAGCTGTCTTGCAGAGACAGCAACAGAATAATGTACCATTTCTCTCAGTACTAGAACTGCAGGCTGCCACTGGCAAATTTTTAATGATCTGGTGAGATTAGACAAATTAACATACAAACTGCCACATGGTTGCTGACAAGATGATGCATTGACTAGGTTCCCATGAGAATAAAGAAAAAAAGCACAACAAATTAAATTGTACCTAATTGTGCCCATTTTACAGATATTAAACAGGGTAAAGGCCAGTTTTGGGAGTGTCGTAGTTGAATTATTGTTCAGGCATCTCTGGCAATGGGCAAAAACAGGTAATGCACTACTTATGGCATGCATGTTCAGACTCATAGCAGAGATTATGATTGTTACATCTGGTATTCAAAAACAGTCTTAGAAGATGGCTTCTGAAAGCTTAAATTTCAACACTTTTATTTCCCCCTGTGAAGCTGCAGGAGCAATAATGTGTGCCATCATTCCACACAAGGTGGACCTACCTTAGGCTAATAAAACAAGTTTCAAGATTCAACAACATTTAGCAGATGAAAGAACTGCAGGAGACTCTGGATACATGTCTAATACATGCAAATAAGGCCTGATAAGGAGTGGGCCCATGGTTTGTGGTGGAAGTATTGTGGCAATGTGCATGCAGCTAGTTATGTCTCCGGCAGTGAGCTGTGGCTATTGCTAGTACTTGGTGAGAAAAGGAAGGAAAAAAACTGTGGTAGAAAGCTCGAGGGAACTTAGTGAACTCACAGAGACAACCCAAACATTGCTGCTATCCTTCTGAAACACTATGTCCTCTCACCCATGCTATGCAACTTCTCAAGAGGTCGATTGCTTTTACTGAAAATTATAGTCAAAGAGTTTGCAAGCTTCTTGCTGCAGGCAGATCAGAGCTGGGTAATCACCTGGCTCCCTTTGATCTCTCGATTATATGAGCAGGGAATTAGCTTGATTATTTATTGTAAGTAATAATATGTGATATAAAATGAAGATAAGATTGGCAACTGAGAGAACAAATATGGTATGCATACATAATGTGTACGAAGGAACTGCAGATGTTGGTTTAAACCGAAGATAGACACAAAAAGCTGGAGTAACTCAGCAGGACAGGCAGCGCCTCTGGAGAGAAGGAATGGGTGAGCTACTCCAGCTTTTTGTGTCTATCTTTGGTATGCATACATAATTGTGCTTGAATTTTTAAGGCAATTCACAGTCATCTTCCAGCAATCCCAGTTCCAGACCTGATAATGGTGATATTTTGTTTAACATAGAACATAGAACAGTACAGCACAGGAGCAGGCCCTCCAGATCTAATGCATATTTTCAATATTTCCTATTTTTATTTCTAGAATCTGCAGTTTGTTTGATTTTCAATGTCTTCCAAATCTTGTATTTCCCAGGACCCACCCACAATCAAATATACTTGGTGCTTACATTCTTGTTTTTCTTTGTTAGACAATTGTGTTAATAGACATGACTTTATTGAGCTATGTATGGTATGTTGGCAAACTAGTCATTCTGGGTATTCCTCCTTCAGATGATTGACTCAACGTGACAATAAATTAAACCAAAATAGATTATTGTGTAGCCGGATTAGTAGACTGTACTGAGAATATAATTCAGTAGAAACTAGGTTCATACACCACTCTCCATGTAAATGTCAGGGTTAAGAAGCAGCCTTGGGCCACAGCACTATAGTTAGGGACAGATCGGGCAGATAACCAGTCTTTATCCAGGATAGAAATGTCCTGGTTTAAAAAAAAGGTTTAAGGTGAAAGAAGCAAAGTTCAATTGAGATCTATGAGGCAAGTTCCTTATACAGAGAGTGGTAGATTTCTGGAATGCACTGCAAAGGGAGGCAACAGAAGCAAATATGATAGCAATGTTTAAGAGGCATTCCGATACAGACATGAAAAGAAAGGTAATAAAGGGACATAGATCATGAATGGGCAAATGGGATTAGTTGAATACTAGACCAAATGGACCCGTTGGGCCCAAACCTCTCCTGCATTGGTGCAGCACCCTGTCCTCCCCTCCTCCCCTCTCTCCTCAGCCCCACCTCCCCTCTCCCTTCTCCCCCTTCCCCCCTCCTCCCCTCCCCTCCTTTTAAACTTAAAAATGTGAATAACTTAAAAAATATAACACCAATTTATATAAAACTACTTGCATTATCACTAAAGTGACAATGGTGAGTAAGGTGGGCCTAAAATTGTCTAACTATCGTGTACCGTTTTGGCTGCAGTTCAGTCACAAACAAGATAACAAACAAGAGTTTTAGTATATAGATGGCATCATGGTCAACACAGGGAAAGGAGCAGTTCCTGTACTGCACCGGGTAGGAAGGAACTGTAGATACTTATTGCACCGAAGGTAGACACAAAATGCTGGAGTAACTCAGTGGGTCAGGCAGCATTCTGAAGAAGAGTCTTGACCCGAAACGTCACCTATTCCTTTTCTCTAGAGATGCTGCCTGATCCGCTGAATTACCCCAGCATTTTGAGTCTATCTCCTGTGCTGTACAGTTCTTTGCTTTATGTTCAAAAAGTGCTGGACTATGGATTGCGATTAATTACTTCAGATTGAATGTTAGTCAACCCATTTCAGATCTGTAAACCTCTGAAAACCAAGAGTGTCAGCGAAGTCTGAGTTTTGAAGAGCTACAACACATTTAAGTTGATAAGGCTTATCTACAAACAAGCCAAAAGCTCCAAGGAAAGATTCCTGTTTATTTTGCATAAAACTTCAAATTTGATAAGGTAAAGTATAAATGATTGCATCATGCTTTATGGACGTAGTCTAGTTTTAACTGAGTAATTTTGCAGCACACAAACATATGTTTACACACAGCACCTGTATTAACATCCCCAAATATATCATTAAAATGGATATATGACAGTCATTTCAAGAGTATTATTGCGAGCTTGAGATTTAACTGAGGATTTAAAGATTATTCATGTTTTCGCCTTGTGATGTGGCATTATTTATTTTTTAATGTTAAAGCTAATTGTTTTTAAGTATTCTTTATCTAGTCTGACTGATACAATAGACAATAGACAGCAGACAATAGGTGCAGGAGTAGGCCATTCGGCCCTTCGAGTCAGCACTGCCATTCAATGTAATCATGGCTGATCATTCTCAATCAGTACCCCGTTCCTGCCTTCTCCCCATACCACCTGACTCCGCTATCCTTAAGAGCTTTATCTAGCTCTCTTTTGAATGCATTCAGAGAATTGGCCTCCTTTGCCTTCTGAGGCAGACAATTCCACAGATTTACAACTCTCTGACTGAAAAAGTTTTTCCTCATCTCCGTTCTAAATAGCCTACCCCTTATTCTTAAACTGTGGCCCCTGGTTCTGGAATCCCCCAACATTGGGAACATGTTTCCTGCCTCTAACGTGTCCAACCCCTTAATAATCTTATATGTTTCAATAAGATCCCCTCTCATCCTTCTAAATTCCAGAATATACAAGCCTAGTCGCTTCAGTCTTTCAACATATGATAGTCCCGCCATTCCGGGAATTAACCTAGTAAGCCTACGCTGCACGCCCTCAATAGCAAGAATATCCTTCCTCAAATTTGGAGACCAAAACTGCACACAGTACTAAATTGCCTGGAAAGTAGATTGTCTATATCTGTAAATGTAAGTAACCCATGTATTCCCTCTCTCTCTCCCCCTCCCCCAACCTTGTCGTCCTACCAGTTCCACAGTTTGCATCCCTGTATCGCTTCATTATCACCTCTTCGCCAGCCAACATGGGCCATTATGTGCTCCACCCTTACTTGTTCATCTGTTGCCAGCCCTGATTTGTTCTGGCTTTTCCTACCTCTGGTGTCCCGTACCCCCCCCTCACCTCAATTTCAATCTGGAAAATGGTCCCAACCTGAAACGTCACTTGTTGCTTTTCTCCAGTGGTGCTGCCTGACCCGTTGAGTTGCTCCAGTACTTTGTGTCTATCTTCTGTAAATGTTAGGCTTTTCGTACTGAAGAAGGGTCTCGGCCCGAAACGTCACCCATTCCTTCTCTCCAGAGATGCTGCCTGTCCCGCCCGCTCAGTTACTCCAGCTTTTTTTGTCCAGCTTCTTTTTTGGTACTGGTATATGTTCAGTGGCACTTCAGCTGAATACAAGTGAGTTAACGTAGCTGCTCTGATGGGAAGGACAAGTGTAGATGCCTTTCTATTTGTGGCATGTTGTATTCACATTTGGTAAAAAATAGTATAAAAATTCTGAGTTATCTCAAGGGAGTTGCAATGTCAACCAGAAATATCAAAGTTCCCATGAATATCCAATAGAACATTCAACAGTACAGAAATAGGCCCTTTGCCCCACAATGTACATGCTGAACATAATGCTAGATTGAACTAATCTCCTCTGCCCGAACATTATTCATAAAACTCCCTTCGCTATACCTTTATGCACCTATCTAAAAGCCTCTAAAATGCTGCTGTTGTACCTGCCTCCACCATCACCCCTGGCAGCCATTGTATCTGCCTCCACCATTCCAGGCACTCACCACTCTCTGTGCAAAAACTTCCCGCACATTTCTTTTAAATGTTGCCTCTCTCAACTTAAAGCTAAGCCCTCTAGTCTTTTACATGCCAAGCCTGGGAAAAAAGGTTCTGACTGTCTACCTTATCTATGCCTCATAATTCTCTATACTTCTATCTGGTCTACCATCAGCCTCCTTGATCCAGAGAAAACAATCCAAGTGATACTATTGACTCTGGTAAGATTTCCACTCAGAAATAGTTATTCCTGTTAACATTTTACTGAAAATTAGTAAGTTAAAAACTAATCGCTGGATGGAAATTTTAATGTGACTTGTCTCAGTACTGTTTCCTTCTCTCCTGAGATTTATTCTTATGTTATGAATGCCTCAAGTGTATGCCCCTTCTGAAAATGTTTTTCCCAGTACAGCTGCTCCCTGATTTTTACTTCCATTTGGCCTCAGGCTAAGTCTATGATGACCCCAAGTTTGTATTTTCTTTAGCAGCCAATGTGGTCGATCCTGAATAGTTACATAATATGCTGAGATGACAATTGTCACCTTGTTTTTCTGTGGGATCAAGTAGTCAAAATCAACTTCCCCATGTGGTAAGTCAGTTATGTTGTTTCTCGGCTTCATTTTTGTGTCTCAAGCTTTTGCATGGGAACATAACACAGAGGCTGAAAATTCAATTGCTCAGCATATGTGTTTATGCACACTCAGCTGAATGGGAGTGTAAAGGCAGCCACATGATGCAATTGTCAGTTCATTGCATTGTGATTTGTGACTTCTTGGTGAATGGTGCATCAACAGATGGAAGGTGCTGAGTGTACAGTGGTCACATCAACTACTGTAAGTGGTACAGTAAGTATAGGGACTAGGAGCGGGAATAGACCACCAGGCCCCCCAAGTCTGCTCTGGTCTTCATGGTTGATATGACCTTGGCCTCAACACCACCTTCTACCTAGCCCTTTAATCCTTGACTCTAAACAAACTTGCTGAAGTTTCAGCTCTGGGTTCTGCTGGAAACTTGGACAAAAGGATTCTTGAGTGCATGTTCAAGAAGCAGACCTCAGCCATGCTGTTATTCGGTAGTCTACCACCATGGGGATATGCTTTTAGTTTTTGTGGATGACTGAGCGTAAGAAGGCAAATGGTATGAAGGACTGGCATCAAACCACACTAAGAGGAGCTCTCGGGCAATGTTTCAGTGTTGCAATCAGTCAGCAGGCTCTTTGTTTGAAGGTAGACACAAAATGCTGGAGTAACTCAGCGGGTCAGGCAGCATCTCAGGAGAGAAGGAATGGGTGACGTTTCAGGTCGAGACCCTTCTTCAGGCCCTTTATTTGAGTTTCTGCCTCACAGTAGACTGAATAAAGTGAAGGTTGAAAGTAGAAGCTAAGTTATGCCATATCATTTCCTCTTAACTTACCATTCCCATATCTACGATGAAACAGTCTCCTTTATTAAAACTGTCCCAGCTGAGATGAACTTCTGTTGCTCTCACGATCCTCCTGCCTTTAATGTGCAGCAATCTCTTTGCAGAGAGGTCGTTCGTAATAACATGTGTAAATCCAGAAGCCACACCACCAGCCTAAGACAACAAAGGAAACAAACAAACATAATTTTGTATGCGTGTCAGATAATTTTCTAATATAAAAATAAAGTAAAACATTATCCGCCAAACAAATCATTCATCAAAACCTGCAGGTATTTGTAAAAATGAATTTCACATTTTGCTATGAAAGCCGACGTTCTTTCACCTCATTAATGCTCAGGGAGATGAACTGATTATATTCAATAATGAGAGCAATTTCAGCCACGCGGGCAATTTCAAAATCCAGAGAATCAAGTGAAGTAGGTGATAGACACAAAATGCTGGAGTAACTCAGCGGGACAGGCAGCATCTCTGGAGAGAAGGAATGGGTGACGTTTTAGGTCAAGACCCTTCTTCAGACTTAATAGGAATTGAGCACAAGAATGAAGCTGTGGGAGAGGATCAGACATGGTATTGAAATGTAGGACACGCTCAAGTCCAACTCCTGACAGTAAATATTACATTCTTCTTTATGCTGTTGTTATATTAACATCAGTAGATCCTTCCTTAATACATATGAAAGTATTATTCATTCATTCATGAATACTTAAAGCCTCACACTCAGCGCTTGCTGCCTTTGAGAATGGCTGAAGTGCGGGTAAGATGATCAATCATTTTTTCATGGACTGTACATTTGCCAAGAAGTTCTGGACAAGGTCCTTCTTGAGCTTCATCTCAAACAGCTGTGTAACAGGGAACTCTGTGATCCATGGGCAGTTACTAGGGACGTGCTCTGAGACAAACATCATTTGCTGCTGGAAGGTCATCAGCTTGGTGATAGTGTGCCCAAAACATGCTTGTTTTGGCTTTTGAGAGATTTTCTTGGCATTTGGGAGACTTATGGACAGGCATATGGATATGCAGGGAATGGTGGGATCTTGATTATGTGCAGACAGAGAAGAGTTGGTCGGCATCATGTTTGGCACAGACGTGGACCCAAAGGCCTGTCCTTGTGCTATACTCTTTTATGTTCTATGTTCTATGTTTTATGTTCCTGACAAGCACCTTACACATTTCATGATGCAGGTCTATCGGCTGGGGTGGTGGCGGGCCTATCGACTGAAGCTCAGTGCAGGCACTGACAATGTGTTGTGGGGAAGGACATAATCTAGGGTTCTGCCATCACTGGAAACAGTGGGGCTGGGTCCTGTGTAACTGCCTCTCGAATACCATAGATGTATACATAGATGTATAATGGGAGGAAACATGAGTTGCACAGGAATGTATTGATTTGATGGTACAATCAATCCAGGGATGAAACTGTATTTCTTGTATATATTAGGAATGAAGTATATTATTGAAATTAAAAATGTGGAATCCTCATTAATCGATCGCTCAGAATGAAAATGTGATGCAGCTTTATAGGGCTTTATTTGGGCTGCATTTGGAGTATTGAGTGCATCTCTAGTCATCCCATTACAGGAAGGATGTGGAAGCTTTGGAAATGGTACAGAGGTAGTTATTAAGGGGTATTAGGTACAGGAGCAGGTTGGACAAATTTTGGTGTATTTTCGCTGGCATGCTTGAGTTTGCAGGGAGACCTGATGGAAGTATATAAAAAAATAGAGTGGACGGTCATAACCTATTTCCCGGGTTTGCTGAACCAATGAACATTTATAATAATAAAATCAATAAATTATTTTTCGGTGAGGAGACGAAAAAACAAGAAACAATGCCATGTAAGTGCGGTTCAATAGAGAAGTAGACCAAGTGGACCCGTTGGGCCCAAACTTCTCCTGCATTGGTGCAGAACCCTCTCCTCCCCCCCTCCCCCTCCACTCTCCCCCCCCCCCCCGCGCCCCCTCCCCCCGCGCCCCCTCTCCTACCCCCTCCATCCCTCCCTCCTCCCCTCCCCCCGTTCCACTCTCTCCCCTCCCCCTCCCCTCTTCTCTTACCCCCACTCCATCCCCCTCAACCCCCCTTATCCTCCCTCCTCCCCCTCCCTCCCCCCCACCCCCCTCCCGCCCTCCCTCCCTCCCTCCCCCCTCCCTCCCTAGGAGATAGATTTAAACTTTAAAATGTGAATACTTTTAAAATATAATGCCGATTTCAATGAAACTACTCCCATTAGCACCAAAGGGACATAAGGTGGGCCTAAACTTGTTGTGCTATCGTGTACCATTTAGGCTGCAGTTCAGGAACAAACAAACAAACAAACAAGAGTTTTAGTATCTAGATAGAGGTGATCTCCTGAAAAGGCAGAAGAGACTTTGGGACTAAATGGCGTTAGTCTTTCTGATGATTTCATCATTGCTCTCTCCACGAGTCACAAAAATGACTGCAGGTTGGACTTGGTCATGCCTATCTCCAGTCATTCCAAACATATAGAATAAAGCGCTTTAGAATTTAAAAAAATGTCATTTCTTACTCAAAAACATTTAAGGGCTCATGGTATTTATTCATTTCATAATATAGCTCCTTCAGTGTGTACTGCATGTCTTCATTCTTTTGTCCAAAAAAGAAACAGTTGAAAACTACAGGCTACATTTTTAACATAATTAAAAAGATATAATTTGCCAAACTCCTGATAATTTAACAAAAAGGTTGTGACTTTTGCATCTGCATTTCTTAGTCACACAACTACTCACCAAATGAGCTAACCATAAATGAAAATAATAATTGCAGTCTTATTTCCTGTCACTATCAGTATTAAATATACTGTATTTACCACTGACAAACCAACAGTCAGTAGTGTGCTCTTTCAACTGTCTTCAGAAGTTCCACGGCACAGTTAATGTGGTTATCACCTCTTTTTTTTCAAAATAAAGATGTATACCTTTGAAATACATTAGTAACCAATGACATCAACAAGCTTTAAAATGCAGCTCTGTAAAAACAACAGGGTTTTTGTGGTGGGAGATTTTAACTTCCCAATATTGACTGGGACCAGGGCATATCTTGGGATGTGCATCCAGAAGGGCTTCTTGAGCAATATGCAGGTAGTCCATACTAGAACAACAACAGAACAGTGGAAGAAATCAGTGGGTCAAGCAGCATCTGTGGAGCCAAAAGAATTAAGTTGAAATTTTGGGTCAAGACTACATCAGGAATCAGAGAGAGGACGAAAGTTTGCCAATATTTCGCAGCATGCACAGTGGGATGGAGACTAGTAGGTGATAGTTTGAACCAGAGGATGGTGGGCTGTGAGACAACGGGTTGTAGGTGATATTTGTAACAAGATGGCAAGTGTAAAGGATAGATGCAACTGGATGGTGGAGGAGGGTGTGGGACAGAGGTATGTGATAGTGGAGTCAACTGAAGTGGATATGGTGAGCTGATAAAACCAACAGCAGGGAGGGGATGGGAGGGAAGAACAAAGGGCCAAGAAAATGAGGTGGACAGGTAGGGTGTGTGTGTAGGGGAGGGGAGGGGGGTGGGGAGGAGAGCATTGGATGTGAGTTACCTGAAATTAGTAAGTTCAATGCTTATACCATTGAGATATGGGCTACTCAAACAGAATAGGAGAAAGTTGGAAAATAGGTGGAATGGGACAAAACCTGGCAAGTGATATGTGGATACTGGTGAGTGGGCACCATTTGGTAGGTGGGTGGACGAAGGCCAGAGATGAAAGGAGAAAAAAGGTGTCAGAAAAGGAGAGGAGTGAAATGTGGAAGGAGGGTACAAGTGGAAGGGGACGGGAATAACGGAAAAGGGGGGAAGGGATAGTGGGTGAAATAAGTGTGCACAGGAAAGAGAGGGGGGAGAAAGGGAGGGGGGGCACCTAAAATTGGAGAATTCATGTTCAGGGATGTAAGTTACCTGAGGAAAATATGAGGTGCTGTACCTCCCGTTTGCATGTGGCTTCGCTCTGGCAATGGAGGAGGCCCAGGACGGAAAGGGTGGTATGGGAATGGGAAGGGGAGTTAAAATGGTTAACAACTGGGAGATCCAGCAGGCGTTGGCAGACCGTAAATGTTTGACAAAATGGTCGCCCAGTCTAGATTTCAACTCACCAATGTAAACAATTTCTGAATATCTCGAACAAATGGAGGTTCTGTTATGGCCCAATGATTTTATTTACAGCAGATTCCCCAAGTATTTGAGATTTGCCAGATATTTGCAGGTCTACCTCCATGAGCTCCTAAGATGTGGAGCATAGTCAAAGAACCGTCAGCAAGCACCTTTCAGGAAGTATAGTTCAGCTTTGGCACATAGTTGCACAGGAATCCCAAACTGCTGACAATTACATGAAGTGCTGCCTTCATTTCACAGCTAAATACTTGCTTATTCCTTATTACAACAAAATCTACTGCACAAAGGTGACATTTATACTCGGGTTCTGTGTGGCAAAAATGCAGAATGAAAGAATGTGATCATTATTTTTTTATTAAAATTGGACCTGCATCAAACACATAATTGCCAATTTAATTTCAAAAACAAATGGATTTGGGTTAGATGGGAAGTTAACATTTAAAGAGATCTGAAGTCCTGTAAACCCACCCATGAGCTTCAGGGAAGTGGGATTGGGTTGTGGAGACCAATTTTCACTGTGGAAGTAAACCATCTGTTAAAAGGCAGCTTGCATATGTTAATAATATATATTTTTAAATTCTTAATCTACATCCATCAGCTTGGACACAGCTACAATGAGGTGTGCGAAGATGGAATCCAAAGCCAAAATACTAGGATGTTGGCAATCCAGGATTTTCTGAGAAAAAATTGGGTGCTGAAAGCAAATACCTTTATGGGTTGTGGATAAATAAACACCTCCCAATTCAAGAAAACTAGTAAAACCCTTCACAATCTGCCCAATTCCCCTTGATATCCAAACCATATACACATATCACAATCTGAAGAAGGGTCTCGACCCGAAACGTCACCTATTCCTTCTCTCCAGAGATGCTGCATGTCCCGCTGAGTTACTCCAGCTTTTTGTGTCTATCTTTGGTTTAAACCAGCATCTGCAGTTCCTTCCTACATATTCCACCTGATCCCATTTTATGATTGATCATTATCATCTTTCAACAGTGTCTCTCCCCTTGTGGAACCATCGTCATTACGGGCAGCAAGGTGGCGCAGCGGCAGAGTTGCTGACTTACCGCGCTTGCAGTGCAAGAGACCTGGGTTCAATCCTGACTACGGGTGCTGTCTGTACGGAGTTTGTACGTTCTCCCCGTGACCTGTATGGGTTTTCTCTGAGATCTTCGGTTTCCTCCCACACTCCAATGACATACAGGCTTGCAGGTTAATTGGCTTGCTATAAATGTAAATTGTCCCCAGTGTATGTAGGCTAGTGTTAGTGTGCGGGGATCGCTGGTCGGTAAGTTTCAATGAGATCCCCCCTCATCCGTCTAAACTCCGGTGAGTAGAGGCCCAGCGCTGTCAAACATTCGTAATATGGTAACCCAATCATTCCTGGAGGTCATTCACGTAAACCTCCACTGGACCCTATTCAATGCCAGCACATCCTTCCTCAGATAGGGGGCCCAAGATTGCTCACAATACTCCAAATGCAGTCTGACCAGTGCCATATAAAGCGTTACAATTGAATCCCTGTTGTGTCAGAAGGAACTGCAGATGCTGGTTTACACCTGTCTGAAGAAGGGTCTCGACCCAAAATGGCACCAATTCCTTCTTTCCAGAGATGCTGTCTGTCCTGCTAAGTTACTCCAGCATTTTGTGTCTATCTTACATCAATGTTTTTATATTCTAAAAAGTGTCTGATGAATATACTTTTCATCCAGAGGAATTTGCAACACACTATGAATATTTGATGGAACAGTACTCATACAATATTTAAGAGGTAGCTAGGCAAGTATTTGAGTTGCCAATGTACAGAAGACCACCAACCAAGAGCTAGAAAATTGGATTAGTGTAAATGGGTAATTGATGTTCAGCGCAAACATGCTGGACTAAAAGGCTTGTCTCTGTGCTTCAACTCTGTTAAATCAATTATCGTTAAGAGTACAGTTCACAAGACTGAGCAGAGACCATCTAGAAAATAGGATATTAATAAAATATTAACCCTTAGTCATCCAATAAGGAGAATTGATCAATTCTGAGCTTTAGGCTGTATTTCTAAAAAGATTATGGAAAGTCTTGCAACATTTTAAAACGGATCTGCTTTAAATGATTAAAGCACAATTAATCTTACAACTGATTATCCAAGAGAATTAAAACAAAATGTCAATACCATATATGGGTTTGGCTATAAGGTGAAGGCTGGACCAGGCTTGGCTGTGATGGCCTACAATGCAGGTGACCGGGTACTGCAGCAGGTAGTGCTGTTGTATCAAAGCTCCAGTGGCCTAGATCCAATCATGACCACAGGTGCTGTCTGTGTGGAGTTTGTTCATTCCCCCTGGGTGCCTGATTTGCTTCCACATTCCAAAGGCCTGCAGGTTGGTAGGCTAATTGTAAATTGTCCCACCTGGTAGGTGGGTTATCGGAGATCCAGAATGGAATTATGGCCATGTTAAAGGGAATTGTGAACACATGGAGAACCCGGCATGGGGGGACCGCCATGATGGGAGGGGGGGAGCGGGAGAACAAAGGGGGTCCTGGCGCGGTACTGTGTATATTTTGTAACTTTGTCAGTGCCCTTATGTGGCAACTATTTGCATACCTTGAGTATGCAAGCAAAGAATTTCACTGTGACTTGTCATATGTGACAATAAAGTATTCATTCATTCACTCATTCATTCATTCATTCATTCATTCATTGTTCCAGAGGTACTGAAGGGTATGGCATTGACACAATTAACAAGATTATCAATTCCTAAACCAAACTAAACTAAACTAAACTAAACTGAAGCCAGTGTTGCTCATTTGGCCAAATGGTCTCCAAAGTATTATAAAAATATTTGAAATATTCAGTCCATTTTCAATCTTCTGGAGATGCAAGGAACTGCAGGTGCTGGAATCTTGAGCAAAATATAAAGTGCTGGGATAACTCAGCGAGTTTTGCGTTGGGTCCCTCCTATTTATTGTTGACTCTCAATATTCTGCCTGACTCATGAAGTATGGCATGTGGAAAAGAAAAAGAAATAGAAGAACCGAGAATGGAAACTAACGTTTTATCTAGCTATGACAACGTTGCCATTAAACCGCCAGTTGTGTGGTCGTGCATCAATGATGATCACTAGTTTACCACTCGCCGCATGTTTAGAAGAGCGAGTAGACAACTTCCAAAGTGCAGGTTATGCAAAGTTGGCACAAGCATAACTCGAAATTTAAAAAAAAATATTTGACAGTTTTTAAGAGTAGAGGGGCCGATTTAGGAAAGACTGCGCTTTTTACCTGGTATTTAAGTCCGCCCTTGAAATAACTGACAAAAGTGTTGGATTCGTAACCTTGAAGCTCTCGGTACTGGACCGGTTTCCCTTGTAGATAGTCATCCATCTGCACAGTGAAGATCGCAGCGGCGCTGCTTTCATCCTGAGAGCATTCCTTTCCTGGAGGGGAAGACATCAGTTTGACATTATAATCAACCCAAGGCAGGAATAAAGTGCAACATCAGAAACGAGTGTAACAGTCTTACCTAACCAAAAATGCAGATTGTAAGAGAAGTGGTTCTTCGTCGCCCTGGTGTGCATCACCAGGTAAGCGTCTCCTACATAGAAATTGCCGTGCAAACTTTTGGGGACAGGCGCCAGCTCCATGCGCTCGACTCTCCAGACCTGGGTCCCCTGTTCCTTTCCTGCATTCTCAAACTCCTTGTGGTACAGCACCATCTTCGTCTTTCCGAACTGGCCGAGAGAGGTGCCGGCAGCGAGCGAGCTCTACTTGTTGGCAAATAAACTTTGTCTGTTGTGCGGAGGCGAGCGTGCAGTGTGAAGATCTGCGACTTGCTGGGGGAGCGGGGAGCGGGGAGGCGTGCCGGTGCCCAATGCCTGTCAAGTCCGGAACTGAAACTGCTCTGCAATAACATAGCCGCAGAGAACCATTAGGTAGCGTGCTAACTAACCCAGGAGCCCTGCACTTCTGGGTTACACTTTGAAATGCTTTTTAAAATCTAGTTTAAGTTTGCACTTTTTAAATGTTTCATTTTAATTTCCGGCTCGCTGCCATCTGTACTTTATTGCCAATCCTATGTGCTCTAATTGCGTTTAATATACTCCGTGATGCTCTCTCTAAGACTTTGTGGCAACCCTAACACATCACTTTTACTATTATAACAATCTCAAGAAGCTCTAAAAGATTTGTGAAAAACTAATTTCCTTTTATAATACCATAGTGGCTCCGCTCAATCCTATTATTTTCTAAGTGCCCTGCGTATTCACTTCTTGAATAATAAATATCGGTAATTTTCCTCACCACTAATGTACAGCTAAATAGTCTATGGCCCCCTGTTTTCTCTTTTCCTCCTTTCTTAAGTAGTAGGGTAACATTTGCTGCCTTCTGTGGAAACCATTCTAGAATCCATTGAATTCTGAAAATAATAACATGCTCATGTTTATTGCCAATATATTAAAACATTAGGATGCAAGCCATTTGGTTCAGGGAATTTATTTGCTTTCTGATCCACTGACTTCTTCAATATTTTATTCAATGTTAACTTATTTATCTCCTTTTTCACTCGACACTTGTTCTTCACAATTTCCTGAGGGTCCCCAAAGGCTTCTTCTGCAAAAGCAGGCACAAATATGAGATACACAAGGAACTGCAGAATCTGGAATCTGGAACAAAACAAACTGCTGGGGGAACTCAGTGGCTCAGACAAAGAAAGCTAATGGCATGTTGGCCTTCATAACGAGAGGATTTGAGTATAGGAGTAAAGAGGTCCTTCGGCAGTTGTACAAGGCACTGGTGAGACCACACCTAGAGTATTGTGTGCAGTTTTGGTGCCCTAATTTGAGGAAGGACAACCTTGCTATTGAGGCAGTGCAGTGTAGGTTCACAAGGTTAATCCCCGGGATGGCGGGACTGTCATATGAGGAAAGATTGGAAAGACTGGGCTTATACCACTGGAATTTAGAAGGATGAGAGGGAATCTTATAGAAACGTATAAAATTATAAAAGGACTGGACAAGCTAGATGCAAGAAAAATGTTCCCAATGTTGGGGAAGTCCAGAACCAGGGGCCACAATCTAAGAATAAAGGGGAGGCCATTTAAAACTGAGATGAGAAAAAACTTTTTCACCCAGAGAGTTGTAAATTTGTGGAATTCTCTGCCACAGAAGGCAGTAGAGGCCAATTCACTGGATGAATTTAAAAGAGAGTTAGATAGAGGTCTAAGGGCTAGCGGAATCAAGGGATATGGGGAGAAGCCAGGCATGGGTTACTGATTGTGGATGATCAGCCATGATCACAATGAATGGCGGTGCTGGCTTGAAGGGCCAAAATGGCCTCCTCCATATTTCTATGTTTTCTATGTAACATCTGTGGAGGAAATGGACAGACAATGTTTCTGGTCAGGATCCTTCTTCAGACAAAATATGTTTAATTTCTCTTCCATCCCCTTATTACCGTATGTAATTTCTCCTCGTTCAGTCCCTAAGGAACCATATTATCTTTAGCTAAACTTTCCTTTATACATGCCAATTGAAGCTTTTACGATTTGCTTTTATGTTTCCTACTAAAATTACGCTTGTGTTGCGTTTTTGATTTCTTTATCAATCACTTGGTCCTGCTTTGCTGAATTCTGAACCTTTCCCAATCCTTATGTTTGCAGTTCTTTGTGGCTACATTTTTGGCCCTTTCCTTTCACCTGACACAAAAACTAATCTAAACGGACCAAAATTAAACTAATCTAAATTGACTTAAAACTCTTGTTGGTCATACTAGATTATTTACCCTATTACACAATAGACAATAGGCAATAGATGCAGGAGTAGGCCATTCGGCCCTTCGAGCCAGCACCACCATTTAATGTGATCATGGCTGATCATTCTCAATCAGTACCCTGTTCCTGCCTTTTCCCCATACCCCCTGACTCCACTATCCTTAACAGCTCTTTCTAGCTCTCTCTTGAATGCATTCAGAGAATTGGCCTCCACAGCCTTCTGAGGCAGAGAATTCCACAGATTTACAACTCTGACTGAAAAAGCTTTTCATCATCTCCGTTCTAAATGGCCTACCCCTTATTCTTAGAAACATAGAAACATAGAAACATAGAAAATAGGTGCAGGAGTAGGCCATTCGGCCCTTCGAGCCTGCACCGCCATTCAATATGATCATGGCTGATCATCCAGCTCAGTATCCCGTACCTGCCTTCTCTCCATACCCCCTGATCCCTTTAGCAAAAAGGGCCACATCTAACTCCCTCTTAAATATAGCCAATGAACTGGCCTCAACTACCTTCTGTGGCAGAGAATTCCACAGACTCACCACTCTCTGTGTGAAGAAATGTTTTCTCATCTCGGTCCTAAAAGACTTCCCCTTATCCTTAAGCTGTGACCCCTGGTTCTGGACTCCCCGAACATCGGGAACAATCTTCCCGCATCTAGTCTCTCCAACCCCTTAAAAATGTTATATGTTTCTATAAGATCCCCCCTCAGTCTTCTAAATTCCAGCGAGTACAAGCCCAGTCTATCCAGTCTTTCTTCATATGAAAGTCCCGCCACCCCAGGGATCAATCTGGTGAACCTTCTCTGTACTCCCTCTAAGGCAAGAACGTCTTTCCTCAGATTAGGAGACCAAAACTGCACACAATACTCCAGGTGCGGTCTCACCAAGGCCCTGTACAACTGCAGTAGAACCTCCCTACTCCTAAACTCAAATCCTCTTGCTATGAATGCCAACATACCATTCGCTTTCTTCACTGCCTGCTGCACCTGCACGCTTGCTTTCAATGACTGGTGCACCATGACACCCAGGTCACGTTGCATCTCCCCTTCTCCTAATCGGTCACCATTCAGGTAATACTCTGCTTTCCTGTTCTTGCCACCAAAGTAGATAACCTCACATTTATCCACATTATATTGCATCTGCCATGCATTTGCCCACTCGCCTAATCTATCCAAGTCACTCTGCAGCCTCCTAGCATCCTCCTCGCAGCTAACACTGCCACCCAGCTTCGTGTCATCCGCAAACTTAGAGATATTGCATTCAATTCCCTCGTCCAAATCATTAATATATATTGTAAATAACTGGGGTCCCAGCACTGAGCCTTGCGGTACCCCACTAGTCACTGCCTGCCATTCCGAAAAGGACCCATTTATTCCTACTCTTTGCTTCCTGTCCGCCAACCAATTCTCTATCCACCACAACACTGAACCACCAATACCGTGTGCTTTAAGTTTGTACCCCCATCTCCTATGTGGGACCTTGTCGAAGGCCTTCTGAAAGTCCAGATATAACATATCGACTGGTTCTCCCCTATCCACTCTACTAGTTACATCCTCGAAATTTTTTATAAGATTCGTCAGGCATGATTTGCCTTTCATAAATCCATGCTGACTTTGTCCGATGATTTCACCACTTTCCAAATGTGATGCTATCACATCTTTAATAACTGACTCTAGCATTTACCCCACTACCGATGTTAGGCTAACTGGTCTATAATTCCCCGTTTTCCCTCTCCCTCCCTTTTTAAAAAGCGGGGTTACATTAGCTACCCTCCAATCCTCAGGAACTACTCCAGAATCTAAAGAGTTTTGAAAAATTATCACAAATGTATCCACTATTTCTGAGGCTACTTCCTTAAGCACTCTGGGATGCAGCCTATCTGGCCCTGGGGATTTATCGGCCTTTAATCCATTTAATTTACCTAACACCACTTCCCGACTAACCTGGATTACCCTCAGTTCCTCCATCTCGTTAGACCCCCGGTCCCCTGCTATTTCCGGCAGATTGTTTATGTCTTCCCTAGTGAAGACAGAACCAAAGTAGTTGTTCAATTGGTCTGCCATCTCCTTGTTCCCTATGATCAATTCACCTGTTTCCGATTGCAAGGGACCTACATTTGTCTTAACTAGTCTTTTTCTCATCACGTATCTATAAAAGCTTTTGCAGTCAGTTTTTATGTTCCCTGCCAGTTTTCTCTCATAATCTATTTTCCCTTTCCTAATTATGCCCTTTGTCCTCCTCTGCTGGACTCTGAATTTCTCCCAGTCCTCAGGTATGATACTTTTTCTGGCTAATTTATATGCTTCATCTTTTGTTTTAATGTAATTTAATGTTTTGTCTTATACTGTGGCCCTTGGTTCTGGACTCCCTCAACATTGGGAACATGTTTCCTGCCTCTAATGTGTCCAACCCCTTAATAATCTTATATGTTTTGATAAGATCCCCTCTCATCCCCTCTCCCCTCTCATATTGTTTTGTGCCCTTTAAAAGAATATATATTCCTAGTAAACTATGTACTACTTCTTTAAACGTTAGCCATTACTTGTTCACTGTCATACTTTTACCATAATTTTACAATGTACCATAGTCACCTCGTGATACATTGGTGGTTTACATTATTTAGTTTTCGACCCTGGTTTCAAAATGAATTAAATAACCTTCATTCTTTTGACTAACTGTCTGTTCTAAAAATATTTGAAATGGAAATAAAGTTTCTGAATGAAGCATTTATTTTCCTTCAGACATAAAATGTGGATGGCACTGCCGATGTAGGAATTTAATACATAAGTAATGTTTGAGAGGCATTTAAGAGTCAAGGCATAGAGGGATATGATCATGTCCAGGTAGATGAGAAAACTTCAACCTGACATGATGTTTGGCACAAACATAGTAGGCCCAAGGGCCTATTCCTGTGCTGTACTGTTCTATTGTTCTTAATATCTGTCCCTAATTACCCTGAACTAAGGAGTCAGTTAGGAGTCAATTATATCAATAGATTTGAACTTACATGTCGGCCAGACTGAGAGAATATGTCAGATTTCCTTCCTTGAAGGACATTAATCAACCAGATGGAATTTTATGACAAACTAGCAGTTTTATGGCTCCATATTGAAACCATCTTATATTTACATTCCAGATCAGTTAATATTTGAGTTTAAATTCACCATCTGCCACAATTCATTTCACATTTCTTGGGATCAATGATCCAGAACTCGGCCTGTAATCCCAGCAACTTTACCTCTCTGCAATCAAACCCCTGGTGGCAGGGATACGTCCAATTATTGTGTAGTCTTTGAACCCTGCCGTTACAGGAGGTAGGTCTGTAACAATAACTGGTGGGTTCCCTGAAACGACTGGGTTTAATGGAATTCACATGGATTTTCACAAGCATCCACCTGACAAGCATTACAGAAAAATAAAAGCCTTAGGGACCTAAAAGAAAGTGACAAGTTGGATCTAAAATCAGTTCAATGGCAGTGAGCAAAAAACAATGGTTTTCAGGAGTTTTAGAAGTTTGGAATGATATATGAAAGGGATGCATAAGATTTCATGCAATATCTCTTTGCTTCTCATGATATATCTCAATGGCAAAACTGAATGTTGAAGTCAATGTTGAATGTTGAAGTTAAGATATTTGCAGAAGATACCAAAACTTGCCTTGTGGTTGAACAGATGGAAGAAATATACAGACCACATAAGTAAGATAATGGACCCATCAGCTGGCCAAAAATTTGGCATGTAGCATTCACCCAGGAAGTGTGAAGTAAAGCAGTTAAAGAGTGCTAGTGGGACAAGGAGACATGATAAGTGGTAGAATTCTATGAAGTACCAGACCAAGTGGACCCGTTGGGCCCAAACCTCTCCTGCATTGGTGCAGCACCCTAACCTCCCCCGCTCCCCTCCTCCCTCCCCTTCCCCCCTTCCCTCCCCCTCCCTTCTCCCCTCCCTCCACCACCCCTCCCCCTCCCCCCTTCCCCTCCCCCCACTCCATCCCCCTCAACCCCCCTTATCCTCCCTCCTCCCCCTCCTCCCCCCCTCCCTCCAACCCGGGTATCTGGCACTGCAAGCGCTGTAAGGTAGCAACTCTACCGCTGCGCAACCATGCCGCCCTTTGATAAAGGGTTCTAGGTGAACAAGTCACTGAACTTAGACAAGTAGATGACGTGGAAAATATATTTTCTTTTATTAGCCAAGACAGAAACATAATACTAGGGTGTTTATGTATCGATCACCCCAGCTGAAGTAATATCTGCAATGCATTGCATTGTGTATGCTATACAGTTTCAGTCATTGGATTGCAGGAAAGATGTAACCTTTTTTTCAGAAGGTACAAGGAATATTTATGAAGATGTTGCTAAGATTGTAGATTTGTTATTTTGAGGAAGTATTGATTAAACTGGGATTTTAAATTTAGAACACAGGAGGATTAGGAGAACCAATGGCTCCATATCACTCAGTAATGGTCACTGTGAAGGATTCAGTAATTTAAAGCATTTGGCAGAAGAACAATAGGAAAACAGAAGTCCATGACTTTCCTTGCCTAGCAGTGGGTAGTGATCTATCTACTGCGAGTTGAAATGCCTGAAAGTATTATCACAATCAGAAACTCAGTAGATTTTGAAATGTATTTGGATATGTCTTTGCATTCAAAAGAGAGTTAGATAGAGCTTTATTCACAAAATGCTGGAGTAACTCAGCAGGTCAGGCAGCATCTCGGGAGAGAAGGAATGGGTGACGTTTTGGTTCGAGACCCTTCTTCAGACTGATGGAGCTTTTAGGGCTAGCGGAATCAAGGGATATGGGGAGAAGGCAGGAACTGTGGATGATCAGCCATGATCACATTGAATGGCGGTGCTGGTTTGAAGGGCCGAATGGCCTACTCCTGCACCTATTGTCTATACATAACCTATTAAGCATTGATCAAAAACCTGGAAAGTGGAATTGGCTGGGTAGCTTTTTTTTTAAATAGAGACATAATAGGCTTAATGGCCATTCTGCAGTAATTTTTTATGTTTCTATAATTCTGTGAATCCAAGTCTTAAACAATTTGCTTAAACAGTGATAATATGTTTCATAACATTTATATCGGGATGTATCTGTTGTCATGAGAGGAAGGTAAATGAGTTAAAGCATGGGTTTTACCTTCCTTTGCATACATTTGCATGTGTTTATCACTCCCTCTCACTGTGCCTCTGCCTTTGTTCTCCACAACCCTCTCTCACTCTTTCTCTCTCTCTCTTTCTCTCTCTCCCACTGAGCTCTTGGATATTGATTCCTGCAAATCTACTGAAGAATCTGCAAGTGAAGATTATAGAAGGATTGTGTTCAGTTTCTGAAGGACACCACGTTTTGTCGATAGAAGTGAAAATGATTTGCATTATCTCAAAGCACATGAATATAGAAATCATAGGATGAAACACTGAAGCAATAAAGGAGACCATTTGGCCAGCACTGTCAGTGCCAGCTCATTCTTATGCTCCCTATACCCTGGGCAAGAAGCTTATGGTCAACTACCTTTCATTCCAATTAAATTTACTTAATTTCCCTTCCAAGTCAGTGGGTATTTTAAAAGCAGAGATTGATAGGTTCTTGATTGGTCAGAGTGTCAAAGGTTACGGAGAGAAGGCAGGAGAATAGGGTTGAGAGGGAAAAAACAGATCAGCCATGATCAAATGGCAGAGCAAGCTAAATGGGCCGAATGGCCTAATACTGCTCCTATGTCTTATTCTCTTATGGTCTATGGTCATTATCTCAAAAGTGGTTATACATTTCAAATCTTATGAACCCAACCTGAGAAAAAAAATCTTCTCCTTCTCCCTAGAGTTCCTGTGACAATTAATTTATATCAGTGGATTCTGTTTATTAACTGTTTATTAATTTATTTTCTAGAGGAAATAGTTTTTCCTATTTAGTATAGGATACCTCTGATCGATCTCCTCTTAACATTCCAGACTCTGAAGAGGGTAATGGAATAATATTTTTTTTTGCTGGGTGTTGTGAGGGTAATGTTTCCTTTGGACCATTGCAAGGTAAAGTCACAAGAGAAGAGAAGAGCATGGCATCATGACAGAAGAGGTGGAAATAGCAGCAGTTGACTCATTCAAAGGTGAAGTGGGGTGGAAAGAGGACATCAGGGACATTATAATGTTTGTGGGGAGTGCTTTGAACAGTGGTTTGCATGTTATCGTCCAATCTGATGGCATGTTCTTAGGTCCTTTCAACCACAATGCTAAGGGATCCTCGTTGAAAGGTATACCCCACAGAAAGGAGGTGACTTATTAGCTATTTTCTAGCTTTTATTAAATATGTTTCAGTTCCTTGGTCAGCATTGCAGCCATTGAGTAATGTTCAGACTAATATTCTCCTACTAGACCAAGTGGACCCGTTGGGCCCAAACTTCTCCTGCATTGGTGCTGCACCCTCTCCTCCCCCTCTCCCTCCCCCTTCCCTCTTCCCCTCTCCCCTCCCCCCATCCTCCCCCTCCTCCCCTCCCCCTTCCCCTCCCGCTCCTTACCCCCCACTCCATCCCCCTCAACCCCCCTTATCCTCCCTCCCTCCCCCTTCCCACCCCTCCATCCCCCTCCCTCCCTAGGAGATAGATTTAAACTTTAAAATGTGAATAACTTTAAAAATATAACACCGATTTCAATGAAACTTCTTCCATTAGCACCAAAGGGATGATAGTGGGTAAGGTGGGCCTAAAATTGTCGCACTATCATGTACCGTTTTGGCTGTAGTTCAGGAACAAACAAACAAACAAACAAACAAACAAACAAACGAGAGTTTTAGTATAAATGTGCACTATGGTTTAAACAACGTTACATTTCAGAAATTATCTAGTAACTGCCCCGATCTAATTCCTTGATTAGACTAGTAACCAAGTCCCAGCCTCAGTCAAGACAACATCAGAGGTTCATACGAGGGCCAGATTTTTAGCAGATGTTAATTTTTAGCAGAAGTGCAATGTGTTCATATAAATAAACCAATACACAAGAAAGGAAAGGAGAAATGTTATTTTAAGATCACTGAGTGTAACTTCGATCTTTAGTTCAATAGATTTTATTCACTGCAGATATAATGTTTCGGCAACATATTTGAAGGGGCATAATGTAATCATCGGTTTAAAACAAACCATTGATTTTAAAGTTGAATCCATTTGATTTGTACATTGAAGTAGTGATGATTGAATATAAGATTGTAGAATGCCCAACAACAAAGATTGTATTTGAAAATATGAAAAAAGAATATTAACTGCATTTCCTTTGACTGAAATGGGTGGAAAGAGGACATAGAAACATAGAAACATAGAAAATAGGTGCAGGAGTAGGCCATTCGGCCCTTCGAGCCTGCACCGCCATTCAATATGATCATGGCTGATCATTCAGCTCAGTATCCTGTACCTGCCTTCTCTCCATACCCCCTGATCCCTTTAGCAAAAAGAGCCACATCTAACTCCCTCTTAAATATAGCCAATGAACTGGCCTCAACTACCTTCTGTGGCAGAGAATTCCACAGACTCACCACTCTCTGTGTGAAGAAATGTTTTCTCATCTCGGTCCTAAAAGACTTCCCCCTTATCCTTAAGCTGTGACCCCTGGTTCTGGACTCACCCAACATCGGGAACAATCTTCCCGCATCTAGCCTCTCCAACCCCTTAAGAATTTTATATGTTTCTATAAGATCCCCTCTCAGTCTTCTAAATTCCAGCGAGTACAAGCCCAGTCTATCTAGTCTTTCCTCATATGTAAGTCCCGCCATCCCAGGGATCAATCTGGTGAACCTTCTCTGTACTCCCTCTAAGGCAAGAACGTCTTTCCTCAGGTTAGGAGACCAAAACTGCACACAGTACTCCAGGTGCGGTCTCACCAAGGCCCTGTACAACTGCAGCAGAACCTCCCTGCTCCTAAACTCAAATCCTCTTGCTATGAATGCCAACATATCATTCGCTTTCTTCACTGCCTGCTGCACCTGCATGCTTGCTTTCAATGACTGGTGCACCATGACACCCAGGTCACGTTGCATCTCCCCTTCTCCCAATCGGTCACCATTCAGGTAATACTCTGCTTTCCTGTTCTTGCTGCCAAAGTGGATAACCTCACATCAGGGACATTATAATGTTTGTGGGAGTGCTTTGAACAGTGGTTTGCGTGTTATCGTCCAATCTGACGGCATGTTCTTAGGTCCTTTCAACCACAATGCGAAGGTAACTTGTGAGTTAAATAGCTAAACCTCATATTCTAGCAACTAACTCAAATGTTACAATTCAGCTCAGATCTCATTACACAGCTCAGATCTATTATTCTGGTTATTTTTCTCAAAGAACACATATCTCCTGCATAAAGCTTTTCGATCCCATTTGGCAGTCTTCCATCAAGAATGTTAATTTGTACATAGTGTTAGCAGCCTTTATTTTTGCAAACTTCTCCAGTCTCCTTGCTACCTCTACCCCTGCTCACAACAATTTTTTTGCCAATTTTGTCTTCTTGCTTTTGCCCCTTCACTTTAATCTGCCTTCAGCTCCTTGCCTGGAATTCCCTTGTTGAAACCTTTGCACCTGAACATTTTCATTTTCTCCTTTAAGATGACCTCGTTAACTCACCATTTTGGTCATCAGAAGCATACTTCTTGATATTTTCTTCTGGAAGTTATATCTTTATGAAATACTCTGCAATGTTTTCTGCAGTAAAGCTGGGCAGAAATGCAAGATATTGTTATGGTGCAGTTAGTAATGCATTTTAAGCGAGTGTGACATTGCACAGCAAATCCTTAAATTACCCACAATACATACTAATGTAGAGCTGCTGCCTCACGGCGCCCGAGATCCAGGTTCGACCCTGTTCAATATCTGTGGGTAAGAAGGAACTGCAGATGCTGGTTTAAACCAAAGATAGACACAAAAAGCTGGAGTAACTCAGTGGGACAGGCAGCATCTCTGGAGAGAAGGGATGGGTCTTGACCCGAAACTTCATCCATCCCTTCTCTCCAGAGATGCTGCCGGTCCTGATGAGTTACTCCAGCTTTTTGCGTCTATCTTCTGTTCTTGATCTGCTCTGGGCATGATCATGGCTGATCATCCAGCTCAGTAACCTGTACCTGCCTTCTCTCCATACCCCCTGATCCCTTTAGCCACAATATATTTTTGCCTGTCAAATGTTTCTGTATTTCAATGGAACAGCTCTGCCAAGTTTACATGTTGAGGAGGCCAGACAGACTTATTTGTTTTTGTATTGCAACAGATATTTAAAGCATCAATTGTTCATTAATTATAATTACTAGTTGAAGATATGTCCATCGTGTTAACCAGAACCAACAACCCTCCCAAATTTCATAAAATAAGCTCATCTTTATTCTGTCGGTGTGGAGATTAGACATTCTCCCTGTGACCACATAGGATTCCTTGGGGTGCTTCGGTTTCCTCCGACATCACAAAGAGGTACGGTTTTGAAGATTAATTAACCCTCTGTAAATCGCCCCTGTTTTGTAGGGAGTGGATGCGAAAGTGGAATGACATAGAATTAGTGTGAATGGGTGATCGATTTGTCAGTGTGCACTCTGGTGGCTAAAGGGCCTGTTTCCATGCTATATCTAAAAAAAAAAACGAATTCTAAGATTAGCAAGGAACCTGACATTGCTATTGAAACAAAGGGTGTTTGGGGTTTCAGAAGTACATTGTTTATTCAGGTATAACAATCCAACTGCTGCCTGCTAGTTCCATGGTGTTCAAATTTCAGTTTTGTTGTTGCAGCAAATTGGTCAAGGCTGAAAGATTTTAAAACAGTCAGCTTGTGAAGGATAGATGTATTCGTACTTTCTTGAACAGATTCAACAAAAATAAGATTCAAGAATATTACTTAATAAATAACTAATAACCATAGATAATAATAAGTAACTAACAACAATAGTTACTAGTTATTTACTATTATCACTTGCTATATGTGTAACTGCCAATTCTGTCTTGCTAGATTTATCAGAGCAACTTTATTATTTCTACAGGATTCTTTCATTTTTGGAATGTTTTTAGAACAAGATCTGTTCAATATCTGTGGGTAAGAAGGAACTGCAGATGCTGGTTTAAACCAAAGATAGACACAAAAAGCTGGAGTAACTCAGCGGGACAGGCAGCATCTCTGGAGAGAAGGGATGGGTCTTGACCCGAAACTTCATCCATTCCTTCTCTCCAGAGATGCTGCCGGTCCTGATGAGTTACTCCAGCTTTTTGCGTCTATCTTCTGTTCAAGATCTGCTCTGGGCATGAGTAATTTGCAGAATATTTTTGCCTGTCAAATGTTTCTGTATTTCAATGGAACAGCTCTGCCAAGTTTACATGTTGAGGAGGCCAGACAGACTTATTTGTTTTTGTATCGCAACAGATATTTAAAGCATCAATTGTTCATTAATTATAATTACTAGTTGAAGATATGTCCATCGTGTTAACCAGAACCAACAGTCCTCCCAAATTTCATAAAATAAAATTCTGGAGGGGGAGGGTGAACAGCCAGTTGTCGTGGTGCACATTGGCACCAACGATATAGGTAAAAAAAATGGGATCAGGTCCTACAAGGTGAATTTAGGGAGCTAGGAGATAAACTTAAAAGTAGGACCTCAAAGGTAATAATCTCTGGATTACTACCAGTGCCACGTGCTAGTCAGAGTAGAAATAGGAGGATATTTCAGATGAATACGTGGCTTGAAAAATGGTGCAAGGGGGAGAGATTCAAATTTCTAGGACATTGGAACCAGTTCTGGGAGAGGTGGGACCAGTACAAACAGGACGGTCTGCACCTGAGCTGGAATGGAACCAATGTCCTTGGGGGAGTGTTTGCTAGTGCTGTCGGGGAGGATTTAAACTAATGTGGCAGGGGGATGGGAGCATGAGCAGAGAGACAGAGGGGTGTAAAATGAGGGTAGAAGCAATAGGTAGCAAGGTGAAAAGTAAAAGTGGCATGCAGACAAATCCAGGGCAAAAATCAAAAAGGTACACTTTTCAACATAATTGTATAAGGGGTAAGAGTGTTATAAAAACAAGCCTGAAGGCTTTGTGTCTCAATGCAAGGAGTATACGTAATAAGGTGGATGAATTAAATGTGGAGATAGTTATTAATGATTATGATATAGTTGGGATTACGGAGACATGGCTCCAGGGTGACCAAGGCTGGGAGCTCAACATCCAGGGATATTCTATATTCAGGCGGGATAGACAGAAAGGAAAAGGAGGTGGGGTAGCGTTGCTGGTTAGAGAGGAGATTAACGCAGTGGAAAGGAAGGACATTAGCTCGGAGGATGTGGAATCGATATGGGTAGAGCTGCGAAACACTAAGGGGCAGAAAATGCTAGTGGGAGTTGTGTACAGGCCACCTAACAGCAGTAGTGAGGTTGGGGATGGCATCAAACAGGAAATTAGAAATGCGTGCACTAAAGGTGCAGCAGTTATAATGGGTGACTTCAATCTACATATAGATTGGGTGAACCAAATTGGCAGGGGTGCTGAGGAAGAGGATTTCTTGGAATGTTTGCGAGATGGTTTTCTAAACCAACATGTCGAGGAACCAGCGAGAGAGCAGGCCATTCTAGACTGGGTATTGAGTAATGAGGAAGGGTTAGTTAGCAGTCTTGTTGTGCGAGGCCCCTTGGGCAAAAGTGACCATAATATGGTGGAGTTCTTCATTAGGATGGAGAGTGACAAAGTCAATTCAGAAACAAGTGTTCTGAACTTAAAGAAAGGTAACTTTGAGGGTATGAGACGGGAATTGTCCAAGATAGACTGGCAATTTATACTTAAAGGGTTGACGGTGGACATGCAATGGAAGGCATTTAAAGATTGCATGGATGAACTACAACAATTGTTCATCCCAGTTTGGCAAAAGAACAAACCAGGAAAGGTAGTGCATCCGTGGCTAACAAGGGAAATCAAGGATAGTATTAAAACAAAAGAGGAAGCATATAAATTAGCCAGAAAAGGTATCATACCAGAGGACTGGGAGAAATTCAGAGTCCAGCAGAGGAGGACAAAGGGCTTAATTAGGAAAGGGAAAATAGATTATGAGGAAAATTGTCAGGGAACATAAAAACTGACTGCAAAAGATTTTATAGATATGTGAAGAGAAAAACACTAGTTAAGACAAATGTAGGTCCCTTGCAGTCGGAAACAGGTGAATTGATCATAGGGAACAAGGAGATGGCAGACCAATTGAACAACTACTTTGGTTCTGTCTTCACTAGGGAAGACATAAACAATCTGCCGGAAATAGCAGGGGACCAGGGGTCTAACGAGATGGAGGAACTGAGGGTAATCCAGGTTAGTCGGGAAGTGGTGTTAGGTAAATTAAATGGATTAAAGGCCGATAAATCCCCACGGCCAGATAGGCTGCATCCCAGAGTGCTTAAGGAAGTAGCCTCAGAAATAGTGGATGCATTAGTGATAATTTTTCAAAACTCTTTAGATTCTGGAGTAGTTCCTGAGGACTGAATGATTTGGACGAGGGAATTGAATGCAACATCTCTAAGTTTTTGGATGACACGAAGCTGGGTGGCAGTGTTAGCTGCGAGAAGAATGTGAGGAAGCTGCAGAGTGACTTGGATAGATTAGGCGAGTGGGCAAATGCATGGCAGATGCAATATAATGTGGATAAATGTGAGGTTATCCACTTTGGCGGCAAGAACAGGAAAGCAGAGTATTACCTGAATGGTGGCAAATTAGGAAAAGGGGAGATGCAACGTGACCTGGATGTCATGGTGCACCAGTCATTGAAAGCAAGAGTGCAGGTGCAGCAGGCAGTGAAGAAAGCGAATGGTATGCTAGTATTCATAGCAAGAGGATTTGAGTATAGGAGCAGGGAGGTTCTGCTGCAGTTGAACAGGGCCTTGGTGAGACCGCACCTGGAGTATTGTGTACAGTTTTGGTCTCCTAATCTGAGGAAAGAGATTCTAGCCTTAGAGGGAGTACAGAGAAGGTTCACCAGATTGATCCCTGGGATGGCAGGACTTTCATATGAAGAAAGACTGGATAGACTAGGCTTATACTCGCTGGAATTTAGAAGACTGAGGGGGGATCTTATTGAAAGATATAAAAAATTTAAGGGGTTGGAGAGGCTAGATGCGGGAAGATTGTTCCCGATGTTGGGGAAGTCCAGAACCAGGGGTCACAGCTTAAGGATAAGGGGGAAGTCTTTTAGGACCGAGATGAGAAAACATTTCTTCACACAGAGAGTGGTGAGTCTGTGGAATTCTCTGCCACAGAAGGTAGTTGAGGCCAGTTCATTGGCTATATTTAAGAGGGAGTTAGATGTGGCCCTTGTGGCTAAAGGGATCAGGGGGTATGGAGAGAAGGCAGGTACAGGTTACTGAGCTGGATGATCAGCCATGATCATATTGAATGGTGGTGCAGGCTCGAAGGGCCGAATGGCCTACTCCTGCACCTATTTTCTATGTTTCTATGTTTCTACATAAGAAACAAGTTGGGCAGGAATTTACCCAGATACATTATTGAATGCAGTCACAAAATCAGCCAGCTGATAGCTTTGAACAGATTGTTTCTTAACGAAAAAGTTATTCTTCATTCTGTTAAACCTCACAGAGGAAACAAAACTGCCCTCTTTGGAAATACTGCTGCAGCACATCAAATATGTTCTTTTGTTGGAGAAGTGGTGAGGAGTTTCCATTCATGTGATTTAGATACAAATTGTTAATGGGGAGCAGGCAGAAAGAAAAAACAAGGATTTCTCTGTTATCAGGCAATAACGATAAAGAGACAAATAAGGTACATGGCGGCACTGCCCTAGCAGCTGCGGCTTACCTGTGGTCCATTTGTCTTTGTGTTTTGTTGTTTTTTTGTGACTTAATTGTCGATGTGATGTGGTGTTTTTGTGTTTGTGTACTATGTGTGGGTGTGTGGGTGTGGGGGGGAACTGTAAAATTGTAAATATGTGTCCCTTCCGAACGGAGACCCGACCTTTGTTTTCTGGGTGTTGTCTCCGTTCCTGCTGCGGCCTACCATCGGCCCAACTCCTGGAGCTGGCGGCCTCCAGGGCTCTGGTTCGCAGAGCCCGCGGATCGGACTTACCATCAGCGGAGCCGGCCGTCTTCGGAGGCTGCGGGAGCGGCTGCGACTCGCCTTAGGCTCGGGCCGCGTGGATGCCGACATCGGGAGCTCCGGCAGCGGCAGCTTGTTCGCCCGCCCCGGATCGCGGGGCTTGGGTCGCGGACATTTCACCGTCCGGCGCGGCCTAAAATAGGCCGCGGGATTTTTCTCTGCTGGGCGGGGGCTTCAATGTCGGGAGCCACGACCGCCCCGACGTGCAGCAACAGCAGCAGCGTGTTCGCCCGCCCTGGATGGCGGGGCTTGGGTCGGCCCGCTGCGGACCGTCCGGCGCGGCCTGGAACCACAACAGCCTGACCGCGGGGAGAAGACGGCAGGGGAAGGGAAAAGACATTTGTGGCCTTCCATCACAGTGAGGAGAGGACTGGAGGAGACTCACTGTGATGGATGTTTCTTTTTTTGTGTGTTTTTGGGGTTGTGTAATTTGCCTATTTTAATGCTTTATTGTGTAATCTGCCTATTTTAGTGCTTTTATTGTTGGACTGTGGGTGACTGAATTTCGTCCAAAAAACTTTTTTGGATGACAAATAAAGCTATCTTGAATCTTGAATCTTGAATCTTGAATCTTGAATGTTTCAAATCAATGATCATTCGTCAGAATGAAAGGTCATTAAACTATAATTCTCTCCATAGACAACGCCTGAGTTCCTGAGCATTTCCATTCTTTTCTGGGTTTTTTTAATTTTGAAGTTACAGAGTTTGCAGTATTTTGCTTTGGTAAATTCTTGATTATTTTGGTGTTGACAAAATACTCAGCTGCATGTGATTACAGGCTTGCCTTTCATCTACAGGCCCAGCGAATGGCCTCACCACAAGTTATTTTAAGTTGCACCCTTTTCTCTGCAATCAACCTTTAAATGAAGGATGGTGAGAACAGCATGACTGAAGCACAACAATGGCAAGCAGAAGGCAATCCCATGTTCTGTTAAGAAGCTATTGCCAGCAGAAATACCATTCCAAATGATTCTCATAATATTCACTCAAGGTGGAAGATGGTCTAGGTGAAAACACTGGTATTGGTGTTGGTAATCATTTATTATTGCCAAGTGAATTTGAAGCTCTCAACCATCTCTACTTCAGAAACTGGTGCTAAGACATGTACACCACCTCATTTCATGAAGTCAATAACTTGCCCCTTCATATTGTTGATACTGAGGGTGAGATTGGTGTCATAACACCATTTTATTAACTTCCTCATCACTTTCTTGAACTCTATCTCGTCTATTTTATGAGAAGCGGCACATTACTTCAGCAATGTACCATTTTGCATTTCCTTGATCATAACACTTCAGCTGCAAACTTGGTGTCATCTGCAAACTTGTAAATGGGGTGAAAGCAGAATTTGACCACACAGCCATGAGTCTAGGTAACACTTGTCCTCGCTCAAGCCAAGTCAAATCTCCTCTCAACCTTCTTTCCTTTGGAGCTAATGAGGGTTTTGTTAAAGTTGGTTCTGTCATCTAAAATATGAAATAAAAAAAGGAGATAATATGACAATAATTATGAACAATTTTACAAGCATATACCAAGCTTAATAATACTTAAAGTACGAATTAGGCTTTTTGTAGGTTCGGGCAAAGAAGGAATCATGGAGCATCAAATAAATATCTGGCATTGTTTTTAACATGAAGATGAAATGGACAGCAAGGGGCAATGAAACAATTGTAGGAATGTTCTCTGCCCTATCTCAAAAATAATGAGAAAGCATGAACATATGTATTTAAAGCGAATATGCAACATTTTTTCATTGAGAAAATAGTAGAAAGGAATTTGTTCTGTTTTTAGCTCTGTTGACATGCACCTTTTCTGATACAGGAAGGCGGAACAAAATGATCGCTTCTCATCGGTCCTTAAATATGCTAATCATTCCATAAACAACATTATTTGCATTTGCATAGCACACCACATGACAACAGGACCTATCGAAACACTTCATGAAATCAGGGAATCATAGAATAGTTCCAGTAGAGAAAGATGTCATTCAGCCCATCAAGTATATGGTGGCTACTTGTCTGGACCATCTGCCCATTCTTTCCACTGCCCATTGCCAATTATTTCCTCTCAATCGCCTATTCCATTTGCTTCCATAAAACAACAGCCAGTGAATCCTAAGTCATAACTGCCCTCTTTCTGAACAAATAGTTTCATTATTCTGGTGTCATTCATCCAAAATATTAAAACTGTGCCCCTAAGAAGGGTCTAGACCTGAAATGTTACCCATTCTTTCTCTCAGGGATGCTGCCTGACCCACTGAGTTACTCCAGCTTTTTGTGTCTATCTTCATATTCATTAAGTTCAACTTTCACAGAACATTTGGCTCTATTCAATCAGAGGATGTGGATGTGGAAATGTGTTTTTCTCTGGCAAAGTAATTCCTTTTCCTAATTCATAAATCTTCAAACCAGAAGATTTCAAGCCCCTCCTCTCTTCCTTGAATAATGTCTAACAGTGCATAGTGAGAAAACAAAATCTAAAACTACTTGCTGGGCTTTGATATAAGTGACGATGTGTCTTCTCCCCAGGAACAGTGGAGTCATGATTATGATTGCTCTACACCAACTGAATCAATCCTGGGGTTTGTATTAATGAGAAGAAATGGCATACTCATTTACAATAGACAATAGACAATAGGTGCAGGAGGAGGCCATTCAGCCCTTCGAGCCAGCACCGCCATTCAATGTGATCATGGCTGATCATTCTCAATCAGTACCCCGTTCCTGCCTTCTCCCCATACCCCCTGACTCCGCTATCCTTAAGAGCTCTATCTAATGCCAGGAGAAGGTTTAGTCTCTGGTGATGTGCCGTTCAACCATATGCTTTTACATAGCATCAACTGGAATAAAGTGAATAATGAAGGTATCACAAAATGTTGGAGTAACTCAGCAGGTCTGGCAGCATCTAGGAGAGAGGGAATGGGTGATGTTTCAGGGTCTCGACCAGAAATGCCACCCATTCCCTCTCTCCTAGATGCTGCCTGACCTGCTGAGTTACTCCAGCATTTTGTGATACCTTCGATTTGTACCACTTCGGTTTCTACACAAAGTGAAGGAAACGATATTCTCAGCATCAAGAGCCAACCCAAAGGAGATAATGTTTTAGTTGATGGTTCACATGCCTTAGGCTAACAATGACTTTGTTGCCCTCACCCTGAGAATGTGCCCTGAACAAAACCTGATCCTCTCAGCCATTCCCAAATCACCACAGCAGCCTTTGGTCAGTGTTTGCAATAAGGCTAGTTCAATCATAGACTCTCCTCACCCACAATCTGCTTATGCAATATTGAAATGAGGCCTGAGACCATACACCCATACACACATCTTGCTAATCAGATGTAATGGGCTGGGAATTATTATGGTTTCAAGTGCCCTAAAATTATTAGACAATTTCTACACTAAGATTTTCCAAAATCAAGTTTTGCCTACCCTTTAAAATTTACTTAAAATCTAATCATATTACAATTGCCATTTCTTAGTTTCTCCCAAACCTTAGTTCAATAATCTGCAATTTATTTTCTGCACCATGTCTGACCGATATCTTTATTGCCTTGAAATATACTGACTTCAAAAGCTTTATCAGTTTAATTATGTTTTACAAAAATTACAAGGTGCCGAATTAATTCAGCGTTTCAGGCAACACCTCTGAAGAATATGGATAGAACATGGTTAGCATCTCATGGGAACATGGAATATTCTAGTTTGGTATCTTAGAACCCAGTGGTATGAACATCGAATTCTCCAATTTTAGGTAGCTAACCATCATCCCCACACCCCTCTTTTTTCTCCCCTCTTTTCCCTGTGCCCCACCTGGATGTGCACCCATTTCTCCCACTATCCTGCCCCTTATCCCATCTCCTTCACCAAGATCCCTTCCTGTGGCCTTGCAATTCACATCTTTCTTTCCTTATCTCACAGTCTTTTGTCTCCTTTTCATCTCATCTATCAATTAATCCACCTGTCACTTGCCTAGATGTGTCCCACCCCCACCCCTCTTCCAGCTCTCTCCCCCCCCTACTACAATCAGACTGAATGGTCTCGACCCAAATCATCGCTTTTTCATGTTCTCCAGAGATGCTGCCAGATGTGCTCAGTTACTCCAACACTTCGTGTCTTTTGCTCAAGATTCCAGTATCTGCAATTCCTTGGGTCTACTTAATTATTTTTTATCACAACTAAACTTTGGATCATATTGTTGAGCATTATTAGTGCTTTGCTGCTTTGCTAATTTGTTCTTTTTATCCTTCCATTCTTCTCTTAATTAGTTATAATTTATCTTATTTGTTAACCCCCCCCCCCCCATTTAAACCACTTTAGGTTTTCCTTTTGCTATGTGTGTAATTGCAAATTGGCATGAACTGAAAAGGTGAGCTGCTCTGAGTTTTCTGCTGGGCAATAAAGAATGGTTTGATCATATTTAATTATGGTATGATTTGCCAGGATATCATGCAAAGCAATGTTTCTCCTTGCGCCTCAGTGCATGTGACAATCTTCTTCTTCTTGCGTTTGAGGCAGCAGAAGTTATGAAGCTGCTTCTGCTTCTGCTGTATCTGTTGTCATTCGCCTGACAATACAATACAATATATCTTTATTGTCATTGTACAGGGGTACAACGAGATTGGGAATGCGCCTCCCATACGATGCAATAAATTAATTAGCTAATCAGTATAAATTTAGACAACCGAGTGAAACAAAATTAGAAACAGTTTTAAAACAGAATAAAGTTCAAGTAGGTCTGTGCCGGTTCGCTATGCGATGTGACCATCTGGCTCAGCAGGACCGGTTCATAACAGCTATGGCCCTGGGGATGAAGCTGTTCCTGAGTCTGGAGGTGCGGGCGTAGAAGGCCTTGCAGCATCTGCCCGATGGTAGAAGTTCGAACAGACTGTTGCAGGGGTGTGAGGAGTCTTTGTGGATGCTGGTGGCTTTTCTGAGGCATCGTGTGTTGTAGGTGCCCTCCAAGGCTGGTAGCTGTGTTCCGATCTGGGATCAGTTGACAGGGCTCACCACGGGGAGGTCGACAACATGAGTCCCACATGTGACAATAATAAAATACCAAACCATAACTCCTAAGATATCAGGATTTATCCTAAGATATCAGGAGAGTAAATAGATGGAGTTATTTGGTATCTTGATTCATTTCTTGTGACATCAAGAAATGGTTAACAACACTGGATACAGCAAAGGTAATAAGGTCACCAACATACCAACTGTAGTATTGAAGGCCTACACTCTAGAACTACCTGCATTTCCAGCCAGCTTCTCCTGCACAGTCACTGTAGTGGCATCAACCTAACGAATGTAAGCATTTTCCATATATGTTCTGCTTTCAAAAAGCAGGATAGGTCAAATCCAACTAGTTACTGCTTAATCAGTCTACTCTCGCTCATCTTTAAAGTGATGGAAGCTATTGCCAAACATGGACCAAAAAAGCTGAATTGCAGAGGTGAGAAGGTGATTGCCACTGATATCATGGCAACATTGGATCATGTGTGGCATCAGAATGCTTTTGTTAACCTGAACTCAACGAGCATCGAAGGAGAAAGCACTCTAATGGCTGGATCATACAATCCAAAAGTACGGTGATTGTGACTGTTGGATGTCAACCATGGCTGCCCCAGGTCATCACTGCAGGAGATCCAAGGGTTCCAGGGACCTTCATTCATTCATGGCTTCCTTCTATCGTAAGGTAAGCAGCGAGGGTGTTCACTAATGATTGCACAATGTTTAATTTCATTCACTACTCTTCAGCAAAATATGTTGTCCTTACCTGCATGCAACAAGATTATGACAACAATCAGGAATGGGCTGAGAAGTGACATGTAATATCCATGCCAGAAATTGCCAGGCAAGAGAATAGAGAGAATAGAGAGTCTACCAACTTCAGGAAGCCATTCACCTCACCAAGTCATCCAACATCAACATCACCAATGACCCAACACACAAATAACGCAGCTACGTGAATGCTTAAGGGACATCAAGGAATCATATATATTAAAACAAGCCCTTCCACCCAGCAAGACGCTGTCAACAATCAAGCATTCATTGATATGAATCACATTTTACTCTCCCCATATCTCCATCCACTACCCACCCACCTCTGCCCCCTCTCACCCCCCTCCCACCCCCACCTCACCCCAAGTTTCTAGCACTCATTTGCACATTACATTTAATTTATTCTGGCCAAATAACCCAACAATTCACATATCTTTGGCATGTGGGAAGAAATCAGAGCACTTGAAGTAAATAAAATGGCCAGAGGGGAAGGTTCTCATTCCACAGTCAGCTTCCAAGATCAGGGTGGAATTCATGTCGCCAGAGCTGTGAGGCTACATCTCTACCAGCTGCACCACTCTGCCCCCATGAACAAGTAGCTCATCTCCTGACACCCCAAGACCTTTCTACCATTTATAATTCACAAGTCAAGAGCATAATGAAATACCCCCAACTTGCCTGGGTCTAAATCCTGGAACTCCATGTCCAACAGCACTACAGGAGCGCCTTCAATAATGCGATAGCAAGGATTCAAGGAGATGCTTCATCATCATTTTCTCAAGGGCAATTAATTATGAACAAATGGATACTGACCTTCCATCTAGTTCCCATAAATTTCTTGGAATAATTAGCAGCCCATGCTGAGAAGATGGATAGTGTCCCCAAAGAGTTGAAACTGGCAGTAGTTCTTAATCTTTCAGTGCAAGCATTGGTTTGATAGCAATGAGTTCACATGCAGTATTATTTTTTCTGCAAGCAAGACTATTTTTACAACAAACAAATCCAACGTCATATTTGAAAATCCTTTCCAGTATATTTTGAAATGTCAGATCACCAACATCTGTCATTCAACTTCCCTTGCAAAAGACATCTCATTTAGATCGAAGGTAACACAAAATGCTGGAGTAACTCAGCGGGTCAGGCAACATCTTTGGAGAGAAGGAATGGGTGACGTTTCGGGTCGACACCCTTCTTCAGACTGATGTCAGGGGGGGCGGGACAAAGAAAGGATATAGGTGGATACAGGAAGATAGTGGGAAAACTGGGAAGGGGGAGGGGAAGAGAGGGACAGAGGAACTATCTAAAGTTAGAGAAGTTAATGTTCATACCGTTGGGCTGTAAGCTGCCCAAGTGAAATATGAGGTGCTGTTCCTCTAATTTGCGGTGGGCCTCACTATGACACTGGTAGAGGCCCATGACAGAAAGGTCAGACTGGGAGTGGGAGTGGGAGTTGGTGCTCAGCCACCGGGAGAACAGGTTGGTTAAGGCTGTGATCTGTGCCTCAACAATTTAGATCTGTGCCTCAACAATTTTTCATTACAAACAAAATTGAATCCAACTATTTTAGAAATATTTTGTGTTGAAAAAGTCATGAATTGAAGCAGTGCTTTGACATGCCTGAAAATATCTGCAATATGGTGCACATCTGTGAGTAATATATGATAGGAAACATAATGAATAATACAAAATACATGGAACACAATGGGATAAAGTTTGGGATACTCCTTGTAGTGAAAAATGAGCCATGACCAGTGAACCTAATGCAATAAATGGAAAGATTATTCATCATATTGAAATTTGCAATTAAATTGAACAAATAAAAAATCCAATCTGTACTTTTCAAATGGCAAATGATATATTTTTAAATTCACGTATCGTTACTAATTTCTTATCCCAACATTTCTCTGTAAGCAAGCACCTTCATTTCCAATTATTCCAAGTCCACTATTTGGGTATGTTTATAGCCATTAGTTAAGATGTTGGATGAATGTTTTAATTGGTTTGTCACCAATTGTTGCTGGAAGAGCAGCTGGAATGTCTTCTCCAACCAGGCCCAGAACATCAAGGCCAACACCTTTTCTCAACGATCTCACTTCTCATCCACATGATGCCCCTTACTAACATCATCCAAACACGCAGTGTCAGTTTCCACTTGTATGCTGATGGCGTCCAACTCTGCCTCAACTGCTCCTAGCAGCTGGTAGAGAGCTGCTGCCTCACAGCACCAGAGACCCAGATTCAAACCTGATCTTGGGTGCTGTCTGTGTGTTTGTATGGTTTCCCATTGGGTTTCCACTGGGTGTTCCCATTTCTTCCCACATGCCAAAGACATGTAGGTTTGTAGGTGAATTGGCCTCTGTTGAATTCCCTCTAGTGTGTAGAGAGTGGGTGCAAAAGTGCGGTGAGTTAGATCTAGTGTAAACAAGTGATCGATATTCGGTGTGGACTCTGTGGGTCTGTTTCGTTGCTGTATCTTTCAGTTCAATTCAATTGAATTCAGTCTGCCATCACTAGAATGGCGATAGGTTTGTCCAGGCCAAAGGACTGGAAGAACTGTAAACTCATCCAGCTAAGCGCTGAGAAGTCCAAAGCTACCATCTTCAATCTGCAACATAAACTCTTTCTTCTGGCCTTCAAATTCATCAATTTCCAATAGGGCAGTTGTCTAAAAGTGAATCAAATGTTTCCAAACCAAGATGTCCTATTTGATTCTACATTGAGTTTCAAACTCATATCCTTGCAATCACTAAGGCCAGATTTATTTTCATTTTTACAATATGTCCCTATCCTACACTCAACAATTTTTCCATACTTTTCCAATTTTCTCATTAGATTTTTTTTATAGTCACAGTGTCATTCAGCATGGAAACTTTTGGCCAAACTTGTTCATGCCAATCAAAACGTCCCATCTACACTAGTCCCATCTGCCCACATTGGGCCCATATCACCCTAAACCTTTCCCATCCATGTACCTGTCCAAATGTCTGTAATAGCACTTGCCTCAACTACCTCCTCTAGTAGCTTGCTTCATAAAACCACCACCCTTTGTATGAAAAAGTTGCCTCTCGGGTTCCTATTAAATCTATCGCCTCTCACCATAAACCAATATACTCTGGTTCATGATTCCCCTACTCTGGGTAAATGATTGTGCATTCACCCTCTCTATTCCCTTCATGATGCTATATATACCTCTATAAGATCACCCCAATTGCTAGCCTGCCCTACAGCTCTGTCCGTCAAGTCCTGGGAACACGCACATAAATCTTCTCCGCCCTCGTTCTAGCCCACCAATATCCGTCCTATGACCTTTGGTTATAGTTTCATTTTACCAAAATTGAATACAGTACTCCAAATGCAGCCTCACCAGGCCAGGCAACACCTCGGGAGAAAAGGAATGGATGACGTTTCGGCTTGAGACCCCTCCTCAGACTGAGAGTCAGGGAAGAGGGTGAAATAAAGATACGAAAGGATAAGATGTGAAAACACAGATCAAAGTGGACACTGATCAAGGAAATGCAAAATGGTACATTGTTAGCTATTGGGAAGGTGACAACGAAGTGTACATTCAGTAATATTTAATCAGGAGGACAGTGGAACTAGTCAGAGAACCAGGACGGGGAAGGAATGGAGAGAGAGGGAAGGTAAGGGCCACCATCAGAACATACATCAGAACAAGCAGAACTGCAGCTTCAGTAGGAGGATGCACACACTCAAGAAATCTTCGCCTCCCCTTTAGAGAGATGAAAACATTTTTTTTTCAATACGGGTATTGCTGAGAAGGCCCACCATTTAATGTTCATACCTAATTACTCTTGCGAGGAGCTGCCATTATGTACCACTGCAAGTCTGCTGATGAAAACACTCATACAAATGCTCAATCAATGTTCTGCAGAGATGCTGCCTGACCCGCTGAGTTACTCCAGCACTTTGTGTCTTTTTTTTCCAACAAGACTATGCCCCAGTCCAGATTCTATGTGGCTCCACATAACTGTGACTCATTTGCCAGTGTGTCGCTGAACACTGGAAATTCTCTTCAAAAACACAAGCTGCAACCTGCTTAATTTAGACTTCTTTAACGAGATATTTATGGTTATTTTTAATCGTTGTTAGATGTCTCCGAACATCAGATGTACATAAAAGCTGTTAAAATATTGGCAGCTTTGATGAAGCTTGCCTTGCAAGGAAAACCCATCAGGGTCATTCTGAAGGTGGAGTCTTTGCATTTTACTGGCCACCACTCTGTAGTCACTGGACTCTTAGGTTGTGAGGCCCTCTGCAATCCAACAAAGGTAAAAATGGGCTTGCAGGGACAGCTAGGAATGATAGCAGGCGAAGGGTTTTGCCTGAACAAGGATAACAATAAATGATGCAAATAGAAGCAGGATTGATGTAGGCTCAGAAAAAGAAGGTTGTATATTGCATATTGTCAGCCAGAATCATGGAGATAACAGTTGGAGCATGCGGGGAGAAATGGATTCCCCACAAATGGATCCATTAAGGTTAATGGATCTGAATGTGCTGAGTATGTGCAATTGCCACTAATATTTACAAGTGCACTTGGTAACTAAATTATTTTCCCTCTACTGTGCATTATCCCATATAACATAATGGAGAAATGCTGAACAAGAAAAGAGTTTGCAATGGGAAATAGATTGGAACAGATAAGAGAAATGTGAGTAAGATGAAGAGAAATATTGTCGCACAAAAATAGAACAGTGGAAATATTTTAAAAGGGTGATCGATTAAGATCAACTTTGAAATCGGGAGAAATCGAAAACATTAAAATAATAAAGGGAACCAAGATTAGAATGTGATCTCATGAATAATTAAAATATGAAGCATTATATTGTATCGACAAGTAAAGGAAAAAGCAAAATAATCAGAAGCTGACAAAAGGGATATAATGTAGGCAAACTAAAGAAAACAAAAAAATGAATGTAACAAATTATACTATTAAAGTTACCAGCAGTTTCTATCAGCAGAAAGGAAATTCCAGTCGGATTGATCACAGATCTCTTTATTTTCAAAAATATGTATTCAATTATTAAAATAATATATACAATACAATAAAACCAAAACAGAACCCATCACCATAATACAAGACAAACAATAAAACTAATATACAACTGCCTTACACTCCTTGTCAAGGATGCATTCAACCCCCCCGTGGTGCCCAGAGGACCCGGAAATCATCCAGGGTGCCCGTGGACAGCACGTAGTCCCTTTCTAACACCACCCGGGCATGGATGTAACCTCGGAAAAGGGGCAAGCAGCTCGCTCGGGCAGAGCCCTCTTCCGCCTGGCACCGTGACTCGCGTATGGCCAGCTTAGCCAGGCCTAGGAGCAACCCAACCAGGACATCTTCAGCCCTACCCTCTCCCCTATGCACAGGGTGTCCAAAGATGAGGATGGTGGGTGAGAAATGCAGCCAGAAGGCAGGTCACAGATCTCTAGCCTGAATATTATCCTTCCACGACAACACTCTGTCTTCTATCAGTAAGCCAGTTCTGAATCCATACGACCAAGTCACTATTAATCCTCTGCATCTTAATCTTCTGGATCAACCATGAATTCTGAACTAATTGGTCATCGCTGTGTGGACCAGCAGGAGATGGGCAAGGTCCTCAATTGAGTATTTCTCCTGTTTTTTTCCCATGGAGATAGATTTGAGGACCAGGGAACTTGGAAGTGGAAGTGTCCGTTAATGGAAGTGTCTTGAGGGCAGTCAGTATTATGGCCGAACAGGTGCTGAACATCCTAACGCTTATGAAGGTAGACAAATCTCCTGGGCCTGATCAGATATATCTGAGAACACTGTGGAATGTTAGAGAAGAAATTGCAGGTGCCCCGACTGAGATTTATGAGTCATCATTAAATATGAGTGAAGTGCCTGCCGTAAGACGGGAGGGTGGCAAATGTTGTGCCTCTATTCAGGAAGGGCTGCAAGGAAAAGCCGGGGAACTATTAGCCAGTGAGTCTAACATTGTGATCAGAAAGTTACTAAAGTGTATTCTGAGAGATAAGATATACATGTAGATATCTTGAATATCTTCACTTAGATATTCAAGAGCTGATTAAGGATAGTCAGCACAGTTTTGTACGTGAGAGATCGTGTCTCACGAATCTGATTGCGTTTTTTGAAGGTGGAACCAAAATGGTTGATGAGGGCAGAGCTGTGGACGTTGTACATATGGATTTCAGCAAGGCATTCAACAACATTCAGCATGGTTGGCTGCTCTAGCAGATTAGATCACACAGGCCCAAGGAGAGCCTGTGGACTTGATAGAAAATTGGCTTCATGGAATGAAGCAGAGATATTAGAAGGTTGCTTTTTTGAACTGGAGGCCTCCGACTAGTGGTGCTGCTCAGTGTTCGGTGCTGGGCCCATTGCGGTTTGTTATCTATATCAATGATTTGGTTGAAAACATAGAAGGCCTGATTAGTAAGTTTACAGATGACCCTAAAGTGGGAGGTACTGTAGATAGTGAAGATCGAAAATTGCAGCAGGGTCTTGATCGGTTGGGCAGGCGGGCTGAGGAATGGTTAATGGAGTTTAATGCAGATAAATGTGAGGTGCTGCATTTCAGGAAGTCTAACCAGGGCAGGAACTTCACAGTAAATAGTAGGGCTCTGGGTAGTGTTGTAGAGCAGAGGGATCCAGAGTGCAGGTACATAGTTCCTTGATGGTGGCGTCACAGGTAAATAAGGAAATCAAGAAGGCTTTTGGCATATTGCCCTTCATCAGTCAGGATTTGAGTGTAGCCGTTGGGATGTTCTGTTACATCTGTACAATGTGCTGATGAGGCCACAATTAGAGTATTGTGTTCAGTTTTGATCACCCTGCTCTAGGAAAGATGTTGCTAAGCTGGAAAGAGTGCAGAGAAGATTGATGAGGATGTTACCCGGCCTTGAAGGCCTGAGCTATAGGGAGAGGTTGGGCAGGTTAAGACAGTTTTCCTTGGAGCGCCAGAGGTTGAAGGTGATCTTACAGAGGTGTATAAGATGATAAAGGGAATGGATAGGGTAGATGCACAGAGTCTTTTATTCAGAGTAGGGGATTCAAGAACCAGCGAACATAGGTTTACAGTGAGAGGGGAAGGATTAAATAAGAATTTGAGGGGCAACTTTTTCACACAGGTATAAGGCATGAGGAGGAGGTAGTTGAGGCAGAAATTATAAAACATTTAAAAGTCTTTTGGACAGGTTCATGGATGGGAAAGGTTTAGAGGGATATGGGCCAAATGTGGGCAGATGGGTCTAGTGTCGAAGAGGCATTTTGGTCAGTATGGGCAAGCTGGGCCGAAGGATTTGTTTCTGTGCTGTAAGACTCTAAGAGTAAGCTAGCTTTAGAGATTCACGTGTTGAAAGAAATTAGATGAGAGAGAAGTGGCAGAGATTAACCAACCACATGAAGGAAAAAAACTCAAATTCAGATGAATAGCAATTGAGAAAAAGATGAAAGAGACATCTGTACCAGTACACAAAGTTATTGACAGAGAAATATTTAATGTAGTAGTTATAAGCTTTTCACTGCACCTTGGTGCACGTGACAATAATAAACTCAACTAAACCAAACCTTATCAGGGAGAAAGAACTGCATATCTATCAGTTTAATGTGAGTGGTTGTAATTAAAATAAAATATATGCAAAAGGAAAATGCAGCTAGTAGTTAATTATTAATCATATAATGAAACCTATTCTAGATTAGAAAAGGAAGGTTATGTCTAATCAAGCATTGGCTCAGCTTTTGCAGTGAACAGGCGTGTTTGCTGTTCATTTTGTTACAATTGTCCAGCGGGGAGTTTGACCAGTGTTAGAGTGGAGGTTTGCCATCTATTCCAGCCATGATGAGGATTTGCAGTTCACCAAGTGGTCAATCCTCAATGAGAGTCCACACCAGAGATTATAAAGCAGGAAATAATCATGGGATTAAGGGAGATAGATAAAACTAAAAGAAAAGGTTGAAGAGTTTTGGGGCGGCGTGGTGGCGCAGTAGTAGTGTTGCTGCCTTACCGCGCCAGAGACCCAGGTTCGATCCTGACTATGGGTGCAGTCTGTATGGAGTTTGTACATTCTCCCTGTGACCATGTGGGTTTTCCCCGGTTGCTCCAGTTTCCTCCCACACTCCAAAGACTTATAGGTTTGTAGGTTAATTGGCTTTGGTAAAGATTATAGATTGTCCTAAGTGTGCAGGATAGTGCTAGTGTACGGGGATTGCTGGTCGGTGCGGTTTCGGTGGGCCAAAGGGCCTGGTTCTGCACTGTATCTTTAAGCAACTTGGTTGTTTCTTAAAATCTCTTAAAATCTCTAATACCAATTTATTTCATGGTGGTAAAACGAGTTTCTTTTTCTGGGCCAGAGAGCAGCGAGGTTGTATTATTAATGCTTATCGTGCTGTTAGGAACTGCAATCTAAATGTACCAGCCCATCATTTTTATCCATCTTCGGTGCAGGATTACAGGGCAAATACATCAAGTCTCACATAATTACAATGAGTTCAATATAATCTATCAGCAAAGGCTTGTACCGTCTCAGAGCATAAATAATATAAGAAATACGAGCAAGAATAGGCGATTTGGCCCTTTCAGGCTGTGTTGCTATTCATGTGAAGGTCATAGCTCATCTTCCACCTCAATGACATTATCCCACACTATCCCCACAATCCTTCACCCCCTTCAATGACCAGGAATACAAGAAACTCGAGTTTCACTGTACCTTAATTGGTACATGTGACAATAAACTGACCTTTGAACTCTGTTTTGACTAAACCTCCACAGCTCTCCGAAGTTTGACCGTCACTTGCCTGAAGTCATTTCCCGCATCTCAAGCCTAAATGTACTACCTCTTTTTCTCGGACTGCAACACAGGGGACACATTCTTCCTTCATCCACCCTGTCCAGCCCACTAGGAATTTTGTGCAGTTTGATGGCATTGCTCTCCTGTCAAACTTAAAAGAATAAATGCCTGGCCTCCTCATATGGCAAATCAACCAATCATGGATCCATTCTGATGCATCTTTGCTGAACTCGCCCTTCAGCAAATGCAGGTATGGAGTGAGTAAAGAGTAATTTCACTAATTTCAAGTAACTCTTCCCTTCCCTCTCTCTCCACCCCTCTCCCACCCTAGCTGTTTTGATAGTTCCACTGTGCATCCATATATCCCTTTTCCACAGCCAACAATGGGCCATTTTGGGCCCCACCTTTCCTCGGTGCCGGCCGCGATTTATTCTGAACCTTTTCATACCTCCAGTTTCCCTCTCTTCTGACTCCCAGTCTGAAGAAAGGTCTCGACCTGAAACGTTACCTATTCCTTTCGTCCAGAGATGCTGCCTGACCCGCTGAGTTACTCCAGCAGTTTGTGTCTATCTTTAAAGAATATTGCAACGTTGGAGGATCAGGAAACCTCTAACCTTTACGTTGTGCTGTGAATCTTGTAAACCATGAATACCACAGCCATTTGTCGTGCTGGAAACCCTGGTGCCTGCTGTTTCAGTGCCAGCCACCGGCAACCAGTTCCTGCTGATGGTGTGAAAAGTGAATTTAAGGGCAGGGTGGAATTTACTGGTGAAGTTGATGAAATCAACAAGTTCTGTATGGGTAGGAAGGCAGTCATCGAAGTTCAATCTCTTCCCTGTAAATGGTAGTGTTTAACCCCACCCTCTCAGGCTGTGATAATCGACAGCAAGCTAAGACATACATTTATGGAAAGGCCACTGTTGCTGGGGCGGAAGACCAGACAAGCTCATTAGCTTGTTTATTTAAAAGACATCTTCTCATTGGCCTTCTCAAAAAGACTTAAATGTTAAACACTATGTTCAAATGTCAATAAAGAAGAGTCTCGACCCGAAACGTCACCTTTTCCTTTTTTCCAGAGATGCTGCCTGACCCACTGAGTTACTCAGAATTCTGTGTCTATAGACTTAAATGTTATTTATTTTTATGAATGTGTTTGAAGGAATGCCTTTAAATGTGTTACCCATGCCATATATTGTTGGAAAGGAAAGCTTGTTAAGCAAAAAGTTAAATTAAAGAAATCCTTCATTTTATCAAAGACTCATTCAGTAACTATTCTCTATTAACTATTAACTATTCTCTAATTGAGGGAGAACCATCTCTTATTTTGAAGTAAAGAGAACAAAACTGTACCCAATACTCCAGGTGCGGTCTTGCCGAGGTCCTGTGTGATCACAGTAAGACATCTTTACTTTGACATTTCATTTATTTCATAATATTGGCCATTATTATTTCACTTGCTTCAAAATCACTTCCTGCATCTGCTTTCATTAACTCATGTGCAAAGACATCTAGGACTCTTTCAAAATATGTATTGCTCAATCTCTTGTGGTGAGGCCGCATTTGGAGTATTGTGTTCAGTTTTGGGCACCATGTTATAGGAAAGATGTTATCAAGCCAGAAAGGGTGCAGAGAAGATTTACGAGGATGTTACTAGGACTCGAGGGCATGAGCTATAGGGAGAGGTTGAGTATGCTGGGACTCTATTCCTGGAACTGCAGGAGGATGAGGGGTGATCTTATAGAGGTGTATAAAATCATGAGAAGAATAGATCAAGTGGACATAGAGAGTCACTTGCCCAGATTAGGGGAATTGAGACCCAGAGGGCATAGGTTTAAGGTGAGGTGGGAAAGATTTAATAGGAACCTGTGGAATAACGTTTTCACACAAAGGCTGGTGTGTGCATGGAACAAGCTGCCGGAGGAGGTAATTGAAGCAGGTACTGCCGCAATGTTTAAGAAGCATTTAGACGGGTACATGGAGAGGATAGGTTTAGAGCGATATGGGCCAAACATAGGCAGGTGGAACTAGCATGGATGGGACATGTTGGCCAGTATGGATAAGTTGGGCTGAAGGTAGATCACAAAGTGCTGGAGTAACTCAGCGGAACAAGCAGCATCTCTGGAGAGAAAGAATGAGTGACGTTTCGGGTTTTCAGTTGGGCTGAAGGGCCTGGTTTCACCCTATATAACTATATGACTCTCACCATTTAAAATACTCAGTTTCTCTATAAATAGCTTGTTTAAACTATGTTTTATTATATTTTCCCATTTACCGAGCTCATGTATATATCCTTGAACTTGCTTTACATCCTCCTCCTTACTCGAAATCCCACCTGGTTTTGTCTCATCGGTAAACTGCAAAGTATAACATTTGGTCCAATGATCACCGAATCATTGTTGCAGATAGTGAATAGCTGAGGTTGAAGCATTGATCCTACTCATCACAGCCTGGCAACCAGAGAAATATTGATTGTGTAGGAAGGAACTGCAGATGCCGGTTTAAGATTGATTCTTTGCTTTCTGTCCATTAATCGATTATCACTCCATATCAGTGTGTGTCCCCAATTCTGTGTGCTCTAACTTTACTGCTTACTTTACTTTATCAAAAATCTAAGTCCACAACATCCACTGCTTGCAGTTTATCTATTCTACTTATGTCATTGTTATTATTATAGCTAAGTCCAGGACATTGATTTTTTTTAAAGAAGTTTAGAAGGATGAGAGGGGATCTTATAGAGACATATAAAATTATAAAAGGACTGGACAAGCTAGATGCAGGCAAAATGTTCCCAATGTTGGGGCAGTCCAGAACCAGGGCCACAGTCTTAGAATAAAGGGGAGGCCATTTAAAACTGAGGTGAGAAGGAACTTTTTCACCCAGAGAGTAGTGAATTTGTGGAATTCTTTGCCACAGAGGGCAGTGGAGGCCAAATCACTGGATAAATTTAAGAGAGAGTTAGATAGAGCTCTGGGGGCTAGTGGAATCAAGGGATATGGGGAGAAGTTGGGCAGGGTTACTGATTGTGGATGATCAGCCATGATCACAATGAATGGCAGTACTGGCTCGAAGGCCTGAATGGCCTTTTCCTGCACCTATTTTCTATGTTTCTATGTTTCTATAAGTATTAGAAAGAGTGGAACAGGTCAATCAAGGAACGTGTTATGTAGAAACTTTCAGAAGATCCTCAATAAAATACCATAGAAAAGACAAATGTCAAATCAAATGGCTTTGGAGTCAAGAGTCAAGATGGCAGGGTGTATTGGGAATCAACTTAAAAATAAAGTATAACCCCATTAAAGTTGTCAGTCATAAGTTCACAAGTTATTCAGCCCATCGAGTCTACTCCACCATTCAATCATGGCTGATCTCTGCGTCCCAATCCCATTTTCCTTCCTTCTCCCCATAACCCTTGACACCCGTTCTAATCAAGAATTTGTCTATCTCTGCCTTCGAAATAACCACCAACTTGGCCTCCACAGCCCTCTGTGGCAATGAGTTCCACAGATTAACCACTTTCTGATTAAAGAAATTCCTCCTCACCCCCTTTCTAAAAGAGTGCCCTTGAATTCTAAGGCAACGACCTCTGGTCCTAGACTCTCCCACCAGTTGAAACATCCTTTCCACATCCACTCTATCTATGCCTTTCATTATTCTGGAAGTTTCAATGAGGTTCCCTCTCAACCTTCTAAACTCCAGCGAGTAGAGGCCCAGTGCTGTCAAACGCTCATCCTGGAATCATTCTTGTAAACCTCCTTTGGACCCTCTCCAGAGCCAGCACATGCTTCCTCAGATATGGGGCCCAAATTTGTTCACAGCGCTCCAAATGTGGCCTGACCAGCATCTTATAGTGCCACAGCCTCAGTCATATCACAATGTAGGAAATAATAAAATGTGTTGAAAAAAAAAGCTGGAAGAAAACAAAACTAATGTTTAATGTAGATGAAATGTTAGTCTTGTTTGTCTCAATGCAGCCACTGCCTGATGTTGAGTATAATGCAGCATCTGCCTTGTTATTTCAGATTTCCAGCATCTACAGGATTTTGTACTTTGAATAAAAGTTGAGGGACAGCCCTCAGATAGGCATTAGGATCTTAGACACGTATAGTTTGAGTTTGGGAACTGTTTGTATTGGGGGGCAGAAAATGTACCTGGTACATAATCCTAAATGTCATTAATTTTATATAGCTATAGAGAGTACTATTTCCAATCTATGTCACACTGGAAGATGTATTGCTGCTGAAACCTGTGGAATGGAAAACAAATTGGATCCACAAGCCACGTGCATCTTATTTCCTTCAATATCAAGAGTTGCGTGATGGAGATAGCTGTTATGGCAATATTTTTGGACTTAGAAAACAACTACTGTAATTGTAATTGATTTGACGTCATGAAAAGTCAGCTTTGTCTTCAGCTACAGTAGAATTTAATGTTTCATGTTTTCCTTTTCTTTAGATCATTCAGAACGCTGGGTAGAACAGAAGGCTTTTCTTTGATAACCAGACAAGCAGCTCTCTCATTGGGAATTTCCACAGGAATTTGAGTTAATCAGATCCTGGAGCCAGACATCAACTCAGAAAACCAGCATGAGAATGCGACAAAAACTATGGTAGGCATGGGAAGCATGGAAACAGGCCCTTTGTCCCAACTTGGTCATGAAGATAGACACAAAATGCTGGAGTAACTCAGTGGGACAGGCAGCATCTCTGGAGAGAAGGAATGGGTGAAGGGTCGAGACCTTTCTTCAGACTGAATGAAGATGTCCATGTGAGCTAATCTCATTTCCCCCTACTTGACCCTTTCCCTAAGTCCAAACAGACCTGAGAAGAGACTTTATGACATTTGAAAGCCTTGCTCATTTACTCTTAGTAAAATACAACGTGTAAAGTAACTTTACAATTTACAATGATCAGACACGAGAAAATGCAAATCCATACACCCAATGCCACAGTTTCCTATGTTAATGGCGGTGTGTGGGGGTGGGGGTGGAGGAGGAGAAGAGGGATTACGTGTGAGAAATTCTTCTCATCTTACTTTCCTTAAGATCACTTGTTCATTAAATATACCATTTTATGATCGTCCCCCGTGGGCTTCTATCCCGTGAAAGACACATTAGGATATGGTTCCGCTACTACTCAAGCTGCAACCAAAGTAGAATCCAATCTGTAGCAATTAAAAACAGAGCAATTACCAAGTGGAAAAAAAGAACTATAATATACAAGAAAATAGGCCCTCAGATCCCACAAGCCTGCTCCACTGTTTAAGATAATCTTGGCTGATCCACGCTGGCCTCACCTCTTATTCTGTGCTAGTTTCCCAGAGTGCTTAACTCCTCAAATGTTCAAATAGCTATCCATCTCCACCTCAAATATATTTAGTGATCTGGCCTCCACCACCCTCTGGGGCAGATAATTCCAAACGTTCACCACCCCACTCGAGAGACAAAATTCCTGTGCAGCTCATTGTCGTGCAGGCCAGCTTCCTGATTGTGCTCCACCGGGAGGCTGACCTTCACATCCATTCACTCATTAGGAAATGAGCCAGGAATGTCAAGAATATAGAGGAGCTCACTACAGTGAGCGAACCCCAACCCCATGAGGAGGATTACCTTGACATTAGTATTTTCACCAGTGTCAGACTCATCAACAAGGCCAAGGGGACACAGCTGTAAAACAACAGGCTTGTCCTGCCCGTAATTACACAGGGAAGCCATGAGAACTAAATTAGTTGAGTTCAGGTTATTGTCACGTGTACCGAGATACAGTGAATAGCTTCTGTTGTGTATCACAAAATGCTGGAGTAACTCAGCGGGTCAGGCAGCATCTCAGGAGAGAACCATTCCTTTTCTCCTGAGATGCTGCCTGAGTTACTCCAGCATTTTGTGATATCTTCGATTTGTACCAGCATCTGCAGTGATTTTCCTACACAGCTTCGGTTGTGTGCTAACCAGTTAGCGGAAAGATAATACATGATTACAATCGAGTCATCCACAGTGTACAGATACATGAGAAAGGGAATGTGAATAATGTTTAGCAAAAGATAACGTCCAGTAAAGTCTGATCAAAAATAGTCCGAGGGTCTCCAGTGAAGTAGATAGTAGCTCAGGGCTGCTCTCTGGTTGTTTGTGGGATGGTTCAGTTGCCTGATAACAGCTGGGAAGAAACTGTCCCTGAATCTGGAGGTGTGCGTTTTCACACTTCTATACCATTAACCCGATAGGAGAGAGGAGAAGAGGGAATGGCTGGGGTGCAACATCTATCATTATGCTGGAGGCTTTGCCGAGGCAACGTGAGGTGTAAATGCAGTCAATGGAAGAGAGATTGGTTTGTGTGATGGTCTGGGCTGATCTGCCTCCTCGACACATTTGTGCAGAGCAGGAATGCAAGAGGCAGCTACATTGACCTGCTAAAGGAAGAGGGCCCTTATGAGGCAGCGAAGTACCAATCGGGCCTATTGTTCACTTCACACCAGTTCTACCATTCATTTTTTCCTTCAGGACTCCTTACTTCTGCCGCCGTCTCCCTCCATCCTCCTCTCCGCAGCTTCCCTCTCCGGGCAGGTTCCCGGTTTCACGGTGGGTGGCGAGCCTGGCCTGCCGCAGGGAGGGGCCGTGGCTCGTCGGGATTACTTTTGCCACTCAAGGCCCGACGGGCTGACCTGCAGTCAGCTCCAATGGGCAGACCATGCGTTTGCATTCCCAACACTATCCAAAATGGAAACTAGGTATTCAAAAGTCTTCAGTGCATATAACAAAAGCCCAGAGTAGCTCAGGGTAAAGGGCAGAAGGAGTACACCTTCTCTCAAACTCCTCACCTGTCTGGTCCACCAAGCACCTCCCTGCCCACCCATAGCAGAGGTAGCAGGTCCCACAACGATCTCGCAAAATCTTCCTCCTTTCTAAAAAAAATACTCGGACTTTGTTTTAAGTAATCTCTCTGTTCCATCAAGCACCTCCTAGCTCACCCATGAGACAGGAAGCAGGTCCCACTATAGCCTCATCAGCCACCTCACAACCCACTGAACTGGAGTGGCAGCAAGGCATCCTCCACCTAATGAGACTTCTCAAGGAAAATGGGGCCCATGTACAAAGAGAAACAGCAGCATGTCAGCATCTGCAGAGAGATGGATGGATTAACGTTTTGGTGCAAATCCCCTTTGTGTGCTTCAGCATGTATGCAGGGAAAGGCGACATCATTGAAACAAACATTGGAACTGATTTCTGTTGTCAAATCACCCCAAAATATTAATCGCAGAGACATTCAAACATTATTTGCTTCAAAATCATATAACATATAAAATATATATTTTTAACCTTACCGTTGATCAATACATTTTGGAGAAAGGAGTTGAAAGGAAGTTGGGACAAGGAAGAATGTGCAACTCAATTCATATCCTTCATCTAACATTGTTACCAAAGTGTTCAGAAAGTATTGCAGGCAGCAATACTCGATGATCCAAGAAATGAGTCAACATTAAAATATTTTTGGAGCCTTTCCTACACTTGCATTTCCCTACAGCTGTAACATTTTAGGTTATTTTATTATCGTTGAATTTTTACTACGTGGGTCTTTCAGATTGTCTTAGCCAAATATAGTGTTTAATAATACACCAGGGACAATAAACAGAAGAGTCTGGATCTCTCTTGCAATTTATCCTATGTATCCACACATAATAGCACCATGACATTACATCAGGTCTCAAAATGTATTAACATACCAGGCAAATATATGAAATTAAAAGACTGCAGAATAATCTAAAGTAAGATTTCCTCTGGACGTCTGACAGTGATATCTGCACCCTCAACTGGTCATTCAGTCAGAGTTGAGACAAGCTGTAATATGGGTATATTGTAATATTCCTGGATTATCCGATGCACAATAGTCGCACATACAATGACCTCCAAGGCTGAGAGACAAATTGCAATTGACAACAAACACACCAGGACCCATAAGGATAATAGCTCTCCCCTTTATTTATTTGTCACTAATTCCCTCTGGGCTTTTTTGGGAGAGAGCTTCTCACATATATTAACCAATGCCAAGAGAAATTAGAGGGGGAGAAGACTGGTGCAGAAATCCTCAGAGAACCACATTTTTCTAATACCAATGTGAGATGTTTGGCAGTAGTTTGCATAGAAACTCTATACCTACATATTAGATTCTTTAATTCAAAGAGATAATCCGACCAGAAATAGTTGTTCTTTACCCCCACCTGCTTCTTTGCTTTATAGATGTTTACCTGGTAACCTGTTTAACTGCCTTCCAAGATGAATATGCCAGAAGATTTGTTTTAAAAACAGGGACCCATCTGCTTTGTTTGCCTTATGCCTCAGGGATATTACCTGTACATCTTCTTTAAACAGATCCATATGTGTTACCCTGGGGATTCCTTTGTATATCTAGGCTACCAAGGAGGATCAAAGTGAGTATGTCAGGTGGGTGTATGCCATCCAGAGATAATTATATTGTCCCTTCCACATTCGCAGAACAGACCTTAATTCTCTTAAGAAATTTATGTAAAGAGGTGTAAGCCAAGGAATCTGTAGCCTTGTTTTCCAAGGGATGGCCCTTGGGATCCTGCCAGGAATCTCCAGAGATGGTTCTGCCAAAGTACAAGACTGAGGATGAGGGGTATGCACACTTCTATGGCATGTGGGTGGGTTTCATAGCAAAGGAAGAAGGGAGAAAGTTAGGAATTGAACAAATTCCGATGTCTACATTGGTATCGTCAATATTTTTTCAGTATTGTTTGGGATGATGTCTGATGCAAAGCACTGCACTGAATATCACATATGCAAACTTTAACAATTCTATAAAAACTAAACTTTCTAACATTTATTCACAGTTTTCCAGGCCATCAGAAGCTTTTACTTTTCCCTATGGGCATCGGCCTTGCTGGCATCTCCATTCCCACCGCTCTGATTCTGAAGCCAGACTTTGAATAAAACATTTGAGGACTTTACTATAACATCCTCAGTCATAGATAGGTTTTAGGTGAGTTACAGCTTCCATGGTTAGACAGCCATATATAACTCTCTGGCTATCTGTACACGGAACAGTGCAATTGCATCTGTACATGGAGCCACCATTGCAATCCATTACACACCAACGTCTCCTCTCTCTCCCTTTCATCCTTCCTTCTCCCGTGCTATCCTCATAAGTCTCCATGATGATGGTTCCAAATGGTCTACTCTTAACTTGTTAGGAAGGGATGAAAAATAGAGGTAGCTTTTAATCTTCTGAGTAGTAGTATAGCAGAATGGATCATTGCCTTTTGCAGATTATGTCTCATGTTTGTTGTTGGCCATAATGGCACAAATCCATCTACAGCAGAGAATACCAAACACTCGGCAGCACGTTGTACCTTCAAAATTCATTTCATTGATTCATATCACCACTCTTTGGTAACAAAGAACTGCAGATGCTGGTTAATACACAAAAGGACACAAATTCCTGGAGTAATTCAGAAGGTTGGGCATAATCACGTGGATAGGTGAGGTTTCAGGTCGAGTCCCTTCATAAGACTGATTGTATAGGTGTGGGGGGATTGAAAACTAGAAGAGGGGAGAGGCAGGACAACGCATAACAGGTAAGCTGCATACTGCTTTGTGTCCTGATGGTTGAACGTCCAGACTAAAACTGAGTATGGCAAAAACTACCACAAATGCCTTTCACCTGAACAACAAGGAAGCTCAACGCCAGCTAACTGTCACCCTCAATGGGTCACCCCTACCCTACAACCCATTTCTTACATACCTCGGGGTGAAACTAGATCGGCAGCTGACTTACAAGCAACACCTTGAAGCTCTCCGTGCTAAAGTCTCGGCACGGAACAGCCTCCTGCGTTGCTTGGCCGGATCGTCATGGGGCGCCAGGACATCTACTCTTCAAACCAGTGCTCTTGCACTCGTGTACAGCGCCGCTGAGTATGCAGCCCCAGCATGGTGCCGCAGCGCTCATACTAGCAAGCTAAACGCCACCCTCAACGACACCATGCGGATCATCACTCGCTGCCTACGCCTTACTCTGACGGATCTCCTGCTGGTGCTCGCAGGTATCGCACCCGCCAAGCTTCGCAGAGTGTTCTTCACTCATAGGCTGGTGTGCAAGGCCCCATCGGACGCCAAACAGACTTTGCACCACCTCGCCCAGGATTCACAGCAACTGAGACCTCAACGCCTGTCGTCTCGTCACCCTTTCTCCCGTTATGCAGCGACCCTCTGTGGCTCCAGTTTCAACATACTAGGAGCATGGAGAACCAGCTCCTCAATTCACTGTCGCACCGAACACCACAGCCCCACCCGGCTCGGACATGCCCCGCAAAGAGTGGGCGCCCTGAACCGGCTCCGCACAGGGGTCGGCCGGTTCAACGCCAACATGCATCGTTGGGGGTTGCGTCCATCAGCAGCCTGCGTGTGTGGAGCAGACCAGCAAACAGCGCAGCACGTCATTTTCGACTGCACTGTCCTTCGTCCTCCTGGTGGAGGGGTAGACCTCACGGCCCTTGACAACAGGACATTGCACTGGCTACAGCGCCTGGAGGGCATTACATAATTTCTGCTGCCTCAAATGCAAGAAGAAGAATGTGCAGCAGAGCTGCTGGTGGGGCTGCATCATCCAGAGGATATTGGATATTAGCTTCTCAGCAGCTAATACAATGATCTAAGCAACCTGCTTCTCAATGGTGACATGGTCTATAGGTACCATCAATCATGCTTATTGGGGTATTTTAGAGCGCTAATTTGCAATATCTGCATTGAGTTATGGAATGTTATGTCGTGCAGGACAATTGCAATGGGACAGCTCTGCAGGAATTGTGTATACATCTGTACAAAGATTATTTTCTAATTGCAAACCAGCTGTTTGGTGATAGAATAGGAAGACTTGTGGTATTTGTGGATAAACTGAACCCGTCTTGATTGCCATTTATAGATCATCTAGCATCCCTGGCATTTGTGGAAGGGAAGCCAAAGGAGCAACCACACCCATCAGCTCTTTCCAGAATAATAGCAGAAAATGCTGCAAATATTCAGCCGGTAAGGCAACATCTGCAAAGAGAAAACAAAAAAGGGTTAATGTTTCAGCTGATACAAAATTATTCACCCAAAACATTAATTCTGTTTCTTTCTCCGCATCAGTATTTAACTTTCTGGTTTACTTCAGATTTACAGCATCTACAATATTTTGCTCTTTAACCATTATTTCTGGTTGGCTTCATTAAAAGTAAAGTTAATAAAATTTCGCAGCCTATAAATTGCACCTGTGATTGCCAATTGTGAGATCTTAACATTGTCTACAGCAGAAGACAGGGAAGTTAATGAGGTTAATACTGAGAGTTGTGTGACTTTGACAAAACTTAGTCAGGCAGAAGCTTGATCTCTAAGAAGCAACACATCAGCAGATAACTTATGTCCACTGTGCGACATACTGCACTTTCAAACACATTGTTCAGAAGTGGGCAAAAATATAATTTTCTATCCGCATATTATACGCATTGGATAGCATATAGTGTATCCTCTCGTCGTCTCCCTTCTTATGCAGTTGAAGTTACACAAGGAGCTACCTACTTCTCTTTCTGAGATGTGCTCACATTAATCATGGTCTTCTAATTCGCACAGCATTTCACACATGTTATGGGGCTGCTGAGAGCAGCCATGTGTATTTCACTAGTCACCACCACAATTTGGAAACAGGATACAAAGTTTAAATGAATTGACATCCGTTTAAGCAAAGATTGCCTCAGAGTTTTTAAAGCAACTTCTCCTTACAAGAGGAATGGGTGGCGTTTCAGGCCTCAACCCGAAACGTCACCCATTCCTTCTCTCCAGAGATGCTGCCTGTCCCGTTGAGTTATTCCAGCATTTTGTGTCTACCTTCGATTTAAACCAGCATCTACAGTTTCTTTCCTACACATTTTCTCCCTATGATAAAAATCTGTGACAAAAATCTTTTCACGAGCCATTTAAAAAAATAATTTTGAATTAATTATATTAACTTCGTTTTTCTTTTTTTACTGACACTGCCTGATCCTTTGTTGTTTTCTCACTCTGAAATCCCTCATTAACTCGTTAACCAGTTTGCTTTATCACAGACTGTTACCATGATAATCCGAGTTCACCCTATTAAATTACCTTTGTTCAATCCATCCCGGCCCTATCCATCCCTCCCCCACACTATCAGCAGTTTTTAAACTAACTTGCTTTTTCGATTTCCCCCAAAAATGGACACAAAATGCTGGAGTAACTCAATGGGTCAGGCAGCATCTCTGGAGAACATGGATAGGTGATGTGTAGAGAGGAACTGCTGATGCTGGTATAAACCAAAGACAGACACAAAAAGCTGGAGTAACTCAGCTGGTCAGGCACCATCTCTGGAGAAAAGGAAGAGGTGAGATTTCAGATTGAGGCCATTCTTCAGACTGAGAGTCAGGGGAAAGGGGAACAAGAGATATAGATGGTACTTAGGACAAATGAATGGAAGATGTGTAAAAAATAATGATAGTCAAGGAAATGTGGAGTCCACAATGGCCCACATGGGATAGGTGATAACGTGTTATAAAGACAGTGGAACTCAATAGGACGACAGTAAAACTAGTATGGCGACTTGGGTGGGGGAGGGACGGAGAGAGAGGGGACGCAAGGGTTCTTGTTTTGGCTCGAACTTTCTTCAGACTTGTGTCTACACTTCTCTTTCCTAGTTCGGGCAAGACTCTTCAACCTGAAATATTAACTCTGTTTCTTTTGTTATTGATGTTGCTTAACCCACTGATGTTGTGAGTGTTTCCAGCTTTTTCTGGTTTTGTAACACATTTGTCTCTCAATCCCTCACACCTTGCCCTTGTGCCACAGTGCCCTTGTCTTGTTTTTACTAACGGTTTCTTAGGAAGCAGTACTAAAGCACAAACGTCCTGCTGAAAGCAAAATTGGTGGGTTGAAGGTGGCTTCTTGAAATAAAGTTAAGATGAGCATATTCATCCTCTGACCTCCCTATCCCATCTAATAGTTCAGATCCATGGCGCAGATTCTGTAAAGGAACAAGTATAAGACAGTTGTACTGAGATAAAAAACTGAAAAAAATTAGGAATATCATACAGGACATATAGAATGAATTAAGCAACAAGAAAGTACAGTGACATAACAACATTACCTCACCAGGAAGATTTGGTTGCATGTTTCTGGTTTACAGGACTTCTTCAGTACTTCTTACTGCTGGTTTATATTTGCATTTCTTTAATTTCCTTGAACGCAATCTATTTTTCACATATCTTTATTTGCTTATATTCACCAAGGTATCATTTTCAATTTGACAAGTTTTAGATAGACTTCCAAGAAATATTTATGGTCCAGCTTATGCTGATGAGTAAACTGTGATAACATTGTATACATTTCACACAGTGCTCATTGACTGATAATTTTCTTATGTAACAATAATAGTGAATAGGAAATTTAACACTTCACGATAATCAAACACATTGGAAGATGTGGAGCATGTTGACGGGGGGGGGGGGGGGGGGGGGGGGGGGGGGTGCCAATGAGCATCGTGCCCTAGACATTTGAATGGTTCTCCAATATGGAAATTGGGCCCAGAGTAGAGATGGAAGAGAGGATAAGGGATATCCTATAGTTGCAGGTGGGTGCCTCTAGGGTTCGGGGGAGGTGGGTGTAGGGCAGGAGGGAGTGGTCACTGAGATGACAACATTCAGTGGTCCTACTTCTCTTGTCATCTTCATCATTGAACTTCCTCTTTCTCGTAATTTCTTACTTTAATTTTATTTGCTCAACTTACTGCTTCTTTTACAAGCTGTGCAGATGTTGCCTTTTAAAGCACAAATGTAATTTTTTTTTTACTTGAAGCAATCTTCAAATGGCATCCACTGCCTTGGTTTACCTTTATAAGATGATGTTCAGTTTGCTTTTCGATAATGTATTCTGTTACTTGTTCATTAGAGTCAGGAAGCCAAAATGAGGTCTTAACTTACAATGTTAGTTAAAAACAAGATTACCAATTTAACAAAGGAGCTGATGCTCATGCTCGGAATAGAAATCCAAAAGATGATTAAGGGACTAATTGAAAGTGAAATTGCTTGTTTACATTCAAAGAGGAGTCTAAAAGCCACTTTACATTGCTCACCACTAGCCAATGTTTTAATTAATATCCATGCCTAACTATGCCCAGCTGAACTAGACTAGCTTCAGTCAATTATTTTTTAAGCATACTTTACTTTCAATGTTCATTTGCTGACTATGATCAACTGATTACATTGCAAAAAGAGAAAAAGACTTTTCATGTATAAGTCAGTATTAAAGAACGTGGAGATGTGAGATGCCTTGGAACATATTAGATATCGATTAGGGAATGTTACAGGAAACAAGGGAGAAGATTTCTGTTGGGGTACCTAAAGACTGGATGATAACCAATTTGTTCCTTTATTTAAGAAGAACAGCAGAGATAAGCCCGGTAACTATAGACCAATGGATTCATATAAGTGGTTAGAAAATTATTGGAGAAAATCTTAGGGTGCAAGATTTATGTACATTTGGAATTACAGAGATTTATTTGGGAGTCAGATCATCTTTGTGCAAGGAAAGTCCTGTTTCATTAATTTGACTGCATTTTTTTGAGGAGGTATGAAGAAGGCAGGGTGGTGCATGATGTATTTTTAGTCTTTGGTAAGGCATTATATCAGGTCTTATAGGGTAAGGGTGGTCCTGAAAGTTAAGGCAGATGGGAACATGGTGAGCTGAGTAATTGGATCTAAAATTAGTTTGGTGCTAAGAGGTATGGTGCTAAAATGGTGATGGTGAAAGGATTTTTTTTGATGGGGACTCTGTGACCAGTGGTGTATTGAAGGGATTAGTACTGTGATGTTCGCTATTTATAATATATCTAAAGATTTGCATGTGAATGCAGGATGGATTAGTAGATTATCTTTAATCAGACTTTACTGGACTTATCTTGCACTAAACATTATTAACATTATTCCCTTTATATTGCATCAATACACTGTGGATGGCTCAATTATAATCATGTATTGTCTTTCCGCTGACTGGTTAGCACGCAACAAAAACGTTCCACATACCTCGGTACAGTGACAATAAACTATAAAATAAGATCGTGGATGGGGTGAAAATTGTTGATGGTGTGGAGAGTATGGAAGGTTGAGAAACTATATAGAGGGTTGTAGATCATTTTGAAAGTTGGGTGCAGCAGTGAAAGATGGAATTTAATCCAATTGTGAAGTGTCGCATCTGGGAATGTCAAATAAGGGTGTATGAAGTAAATAGTAGGGGACTAAGGAATGTTGACTCAGGGGCCCAACTCCATGGTTTTGTAAAAGTGACGATTTGGGTAGAAAGGGTCGTGAAGAAGATATATGGGTTGTTTGACTATGTAGGTCAAATCATAGAAACAAGAGCTGGGAAATTTATGTTGCAGCTTTTAAACAAAACACTGGTTAGGCCCACACTTTGAGTACTGCATGTAGCTCTGCTTGCCGCAACATGTGAAGGGTGTGATTGTGCTGCAGAGCATGCGGTGAAAATTCAACAGTGCATGGCCTGGTTTAGTGGACTTTAGTTATGGGGAAAGACTGGGTAAGCTGGGCTTCTTTTCTCTGGAGTGTACGGGAGTATATAAGATTGAGAGATAGAGATACCATAGATAGTTATAATCCTATTTTTTTAATGGTAGGTGGACCAAATAACAAGAAAGTATGAATTTAACTTGAAAGGAAGGAGTCTTAAAGGGGATCTAAGAGATTAGATTTTATACAAATAATGGTTGATATCTTGAATATGCTGCCAAAGGAGATGGTGGAATCAGATATTTTAATTATGTTAAAAAGCCATTTAGTGAGAGACAAATTGGCAAAGCATAGGGGATATGGTCTTAATGTGCGCAAGTGCGATTAGAGGAGATGGTCGTAAAGGTTAGCATGGACATGCTGGGCTCTGTACAGTATGGCTTCATGATTCCATAAACCCATCAATACTCTCTTCATCTGTCAGTTTATTATTGGCACTCAAGCATTTCAATATCACCTTTTTCATTATGATCAAAACTAAAGTGATGAATAATATATGTATCTGGAGACGTGCACTCCCAACCCTTTCTACTCTTCCACCTCAAACAAATAGAGCCTTTTCCAAGCCTCCCACAAGGAACAAACATATAAATATAAAAATAACAACAATACTTGGTTTATGTTCTGCCCAATATAAGAATAAAAGGTTGTCTCAAGGAGAATATAGGAAGTGTGGGAGAGGGGTACTTGTCATGTTGGCCGGTGTGGGCAAGTTGGGCCAAAGGGCCTGTTTCCACACTGTATCACTCCATGACTCTATGCAAAATGGGATTTGATAGATGCTTGACACTCAATGGCCCCACAATGGGCCTTTGTGGCTTTGCCTGGGTGTGTGTTACTCTCCCATCCCTTGGCCTGACTTCTGCGAATGATCTTCCCCACCATTGTCTTGCCTCCACTAAACCTGGAAATAGGCTAGCTTGAGTTGGGGTTGATTTAGGATTGGGATTTTCTTTAAACATCCCATGCTGCCCGAACAAATCTCTTTCGGAGGTTAAAATGATCCCGATTATTGCGAGTTGCTGAATGGTTATCAGAACTAGAAAAGGTAAGTGATGAGATAGCAGGGGATGGGTAGAGAAGGGAAATTCAGAATTCAAGCAATTCGTATGCTAGCTGCCATTTAACCCTTTGTTTAGTTTGAAACAGCTTGGATCTGATTATGTCGTAGAACAGAGTTAGTTTGCATGATTCCAATTTGTGCCTTTCATAGACCCTCCTCTGTCTGCATTTTGGTCTTTAACAGTCTCTTGGTGGAGCTGTCAGGATGCCAATGGAAGGCTTACAGCTGTTAAAATAAAATAATCTGTGATATAATTGTTGCTGACCCTGCTCCATTACCAAGGGACTGGAAGAAATACAGATTTGAAAACAGCTGCAAAGTGATTCCAAGCTAAAAATTTCATCTGCAACATGTGTAGAAAACCATACAATTGCGAAATTTGAAAATGAACGGAAAAACAACACCTTTCATGAACATTTCATCTGAACTTTGGATTGTGTGATGAAAATGTGTTCTAACTTGGTCACCATGGCAAAACCATTCACTGAATTATGATATGCATCAGGCCTAATTTAGAGTCAGTTTTAAATATCCTTCCTGTTCTTTTCTACTCTCTGTGAGCTAATATCACCAGCAATGGTTGCCTCACCAACAATCCGTTTGTCCCTTCCTTCTTTTGTTGTTTGTTTGTATGTGTTAAATGTATGTTTTTAGTGTTTTATGAAGGGGGTGGTGGGGGGGGGGGAATTGGGGGAAACTTTTTCTAATCTCTTACCTCGACGGAGATGCGATTTATTTTTCCGTATTGTATCTCCATCCGCACTGCGGCCTACAATCGAGGACTTTGCGGCCTTTGCTGGAGACCGATTTCGAGAGCTCCACCCCGGGTGCCTGCGGACTTTAACATCAAGGAGCTTGCGATCCCTTTGCCAGGGATTGACCTCTGAGCTCCACCGCAGGAGTCTGCGGGACTTTAACATTACGGAGCTGGCGATCTCTGGTCAGAGACCAACTTCGGGAATTCTAAGCCACAGGAGCGTCGACTGCTCCGAAAGGGGAGCTTTGATCACCCCGAAGAGCGAGCTTCAACTGCCACGACACAGGAGCTTCGACCATCTCGACACGGGAGCTTTGACCATCCCGACGCGGGAGCTTCAACTGCCACGACACAGGAGCTTCGACCATCTCGACACGGGAGCTTTGACCATCCCGAAGCGGGAGCTTCAACCGCCTCGACGCGGGAGCTTCGTCCACCGCGACGCGGGAGATTCTATCGCCCCAACGCAGAGGTGTTGACAGCTGGCTGCGGGAGCTTCGATCGCCCCGACTGCGGATGGTTTGACTGCCCCGACCGTGGGAGAATAAAAGAGGAAGCGGATTGGACTTTATTGCCTTCCATCACAGTGAGGAATGTGGGGAATCCGCTGTGGTGGATGTTTATGTTAACTTTTATGTAATTGTGTGGCTTGTTGCTCTTTTTTAGTACGGCTGTATGGTAATTTGAATTTTACTGTACCTTAATTGGTACATGTGACAATAAACTGACCTTGAAACCTAATGAAGCAAAGAGGCTGTTGCAAACAAAATAAAAGTTTTGCCTTGGTGCGTCTCTAATTCGAGTGTGCATAATAAATGGTGACGTTTTTCTCATTCGGCCCACTGAGATCCAACTGCTGAACATGGGTTCAGGTTATACAGGCTCATTTAAAAATACCCCCTTTTTATATTTTATATTTTCCAAAATTATTTCATGATATATTCCATAGTTATAAACCAAGTCAGTATAATTGCATAACTCCCTTCAAAAGTATTATTTTGTAACTGATTGTAAAGCACTTTAGGATGTCTATCGGAGATATGAAAGTGCTTAATAAAAGCACATTATTCTTTTTTTTCTCTGATCTGCAAAGTTGCCACTTCCCCCAATATTTTTCCAGAAATCAATCCGTATTGAACATCTAAACATAGCACAAAAAGTAAGGAAATTTGTGTTTGGTAGAATATTTCTTTGTTGTAACAATGCTTCTTGGCAATGAATCTTATACCGTTGGAAAGCCTGTTTATTTCCCTTTTAAATGGTGCCACATTTGTAAGGAACATGTATTTGTGGGATGAGCAGCAGAGCTGAGTATATGGGTTGCGCCCATGAAAAATTTGCCAAATCTTCTCTGCCAATGCCAAACAGCTTATTCTGCTGTTGCTATTGACTCTTGTTTTGAGCTTCTGGTACCCCCAGGTGCTGACAAGAATGGGATGCCATCCCACAACAGTGTGTGACCATTAGGAGGAGGTGCCAGGCTGTTATGGCTGTGTATGGTTCTTCCACACGCTACTGTGGCTCCTGTTTATTAAATGAATAAATTGTTAAATTGCCAATATGTCTTGTTTCTTCAGACTTCAATCATCCAATCCACCAAACAACACCGAACAAGAGTCAATGGCAGAATAAGCTGTTTGGCATTGGCAGAGATTTGGCAAATTTTTCATGGGCGCAACCCATATACTCAGCTCTGCTGCTCATCCCACAAATGCATGTTCCTTACAAATGTGGCACCATTTAAAAGGGAAATAAACAGGCTTTCCAACGGTATAAGATTTATTGCCAAGAAGCATTGTTACAACAAAGAAATAATCTACCAAACACAAATTTCCTTACTTTTTGTGCTATGTTTAGATTAAAATAAAATCTTCTGTGATATCATAAAGGACATAAGTATTTTCACAATGCATATATATTGTAATATTCATCCAAGGTATATAAACACCTGCTGTTACTGTCATCCTCCATCGCTCCAGAACACTGAAAACAAATGAAATGCCACGTTGAAATTATGGCCATTATGGCCATAACAGCCAATTTTCTCCCACTTACAATAATGTGATATTGACTAAGTATTCTTTTCTTTTGAGATTTTCTACTTAAGTATTAGGCAGAATATCAGAAATGTTTGTGTCTTGGAAAATGTTGCATCCTCTTGAAAAGAGGGAAGACTTTTGGGCCTTGATTTGGCGGCACGGTGTTGCAGCGGTAGACTTGCTGCCTTACAGCACTTTCAGTGCCAGAGACCCAGGTCCTGGCTATGGGTGCTGTCTGTATGGAGTTTGTACATTCCCCCCATGACCTGTGCGGGTTTTCTCCAAGATCTTCAGTTTCCTCCCATACTCCAAACACATACAGGTTTGTGGGTTAATTGGCTTGGTATAAACATAAAATTGTCCCTATTGTGTGTAGGATAGTGTTAATATGCGGGGATCGCTGGTCGGTGTAGACTCGGTAGGCCGAAGGGCCTGTTTCCACGCAGTATCTCCAAACTTAACTAAACGAATTTAATTTAAGGCACAGGGCTTTCAGCAATGAAAACAAGTGTTGTCGTGGTTACCGGTGTTCAAAATGAAGCAGATGACACGGAGAATTCTTCAAGAAGTTAAAAGCCTTTAGCAGTCTCACATTTCTGATCATGTCTCTGAATGGAACTTTTACTCAGAGTCCCATGATTCTGAGGTCGCAGTGCTTGTCCAGAGGAGAGGCTGAAACTGAACACAATAATGCCTGTAAACTGCAGTAGATGTCACAAGATTAACAGCCTTGATGAAATATCAAATTACCCAAACCCACATGAACAAACATGATATGATTACATGTCTCGTTATTAACCCTCCAGCAATATCCAACCAGAGATGGCAATTCAAGAGCAGAGCGAGGGGAAACACAGTAAGTCAGTGAAATAAAATAAATTGGTTGGATGCACCAACAAGATCTGAGCAAATATTTACGGTCCTGCTTCCTGAAACAAGCCTTGTACATAATCTAAAATGACACATGGCACTCACTGTATGTGATAGCTTAATTAAGAATAAGCATATTTATTTTTTGTAAAGTACATGGAGATACAAGAGACAGCAGAATCTGGAACACCAAACAATCTGCTGGATAAACTCAGCAGCAGCAGTATTTAGAGGCATGGAGTCATACAGCGTGGAAACAGTCCCTTCAGCCCAACTTCTCCACACCGACCAACATGCCCAATCTACACTAGTCCCACTTGTCTGCGTTTGGCCCATAACTCTCTAAAACTATCCGATCCATGTACCTGACCAAATGTTTTCTAAATGTTGTGATAGTAGCTGCCTCAACTGGCAGCTCGTTCCATACACCCACCAACCTATGTGTAAAAAGGTTAGCTCTCAATGGACAATAGACAATATACAATAGGTGCAGTAGCAGGCCATTTGGCCCTTCGAGCCAGCACCGCCATTCAATGTGATCATGGCTGATCATTCACAATCAGTACCCCGTTCCTGCCTTCTCTCAGGTTCCTATTAAATCTTTTCTCCTTTGCCTTAAACCTATGTCCTCTGGTTCTCAATTTCCCCAACTCTGGCCAAAAGACTGCATTTACCCGACCTATTCCTCTCATGATTTTGTACGCCTCTGTAAGATCACCCCTCATTCTCCTGCACTACAAGGGATAAAGTCCTAGCCTGTTCAACCTCTCCCTATAGTTCAGGCCCTCAAGTCCTAGCAACATCCTTGTAAATCTACTCGGCACCCTTTCCAGCTTGACAACATCTTTCCTGTAAAATGGTGACCAAAACTGAACGCAATACTCTAAATGTGGTCTCACCTATGTTTTATATGACTGTAAAATGACCTCCCAACTTCTATACCCAATATGCTGACAGATGATGAATGATGCTAATGATACAAAGCTGGGTGGCAGTGTGAACTGTGAGGAAGATGCTATGAGGTTGCAGGGTGACTTGGACAGGTTGTGTGAGTGGGCGGATGCATGGCAGATGCAGTTTAATGTGGATAAGTGTGAGGTTATCCACTTTGGTGGTAAGAATAAGAAGGCAGATTATTATCTGAATGGTGTGAAGTTAGGAAAAGAGGACGTACAACAAGATCTGGGTGTCCTGGTGCATCAGTCACTGAAAGGAAGCATGCAGGTACAGCAGGCAGTGAAGAAAGCCAATGGAATGTTGGCCTTCATAACAAGAGGAGTTGAGTATAGGAGCAAAAAGGTCCTTCTGCAGTTGTATAGGGCCCTGGTGAGACCGCACCTGGAGTACTGTGTGCAGTTTTGGTCTCCAAATTTGAGGAAGGATATTCTTGCTATTGAGGGCATGCAGCATAGGTTTACTAGGTTAATTCCCGGAATGGCGGGACTGTCGTATGTTGAAAGACTGGAGTGGCTAGGCTTGTATACACTGGAATTTAGAAGGATGAGAGGGGATCTTATCGAAACATATAAGATTATTAAGGGGTTGGACACGTTAGAGGCAGGAAACATGTTCCCAATGTTGGGGGAGTTCAGAACCAGGGGCCGCAGTTTAAGAATAAGGGGTAGGCCATTTAGAACGGAGATGAGGAAAAACTTTTTCAGTCAGAGAGTTGTAAATCTGTGGAATTTACTGCCTCTGAATGCATTCAAGAGAGAGCTAGATAGAGCTCTTAAGGATAGCGGAGTCAGGGGGAATGGGGAGAAGGCAGGAACGGGGTACTGATTGAGAATGATCAGCCATGATCACATTGAATGGTGGTGCTGGCTCGAAGGGCCGAATGGCCTACTCCTGCACCTATTGTCTATTGTCTATTGTCTATTGTCTATTGATACTTTATACTTTATTATCACATGTGACATGTCACAGTGAGATTCTTTATTTTACCCAAGATATGCAAAGAGTCGCCACATAAAGGGCTCCGACAAAGTTACAATGTATTCAATTCTAACACAAGTATTCCATTTGTAGTTTGCTTAGTTCTTGGCGCCTTGATCCCCCCACCTCCCTCCCACAACGAGTCCCCCTTTGTTCTCGGTGGAGTGTTCGACTGTGGCACCCACGTGGCGCATCCGACCTCCGGCACTCACCACCGAACCATCCTCGACCACCTTGCCTGGGGCCCCGGTCATCTTAGACTGCCCTCGACCTCATCCTCGACTACTGGCACTATCCTTGTCCTCGACTGCTAACCCCTTACTTGACCACGACTGTCGGAGTCCTCCATGACCTCGACTGCTGGCCCAACCTCCCTGATGACTGCTGGCCCTCCTCGTCTACGGGCTCCCTTCCTCGACTGCCACCGGGTCCACTCCTGATGTCTCCGACCCAGAGGCTGGCTGCATGGATCTTCCACCTGGCTTCTCCTCAGCCTCCTGGGAGAGTCAGCCGCTTACGGCCTCCTGGGATCATGAAGGCCAATATGCCAAAAGTCTTTTTTACTACCCTTTCTACCTGTGACGCCACTTTCAAGGAACTTTGTACCTGGTTCCTACATCCTTCTGCCCTACAACACTCCTCAGAGCCCTATCATTCACTGTGCAGGTCCTTCCCTTGTTAGATTTCCCAAAATCCAACGCCTCGCATTTCTATGTGTTAAATTCCATCAACCATTCCTCAGCCCACCTGCCCAACCAAACAAGATCCTGCTGTCATTTTTGACAATTATCGTCACTATTTACAGTACCAACCACTTCAGCGTCATCTGCAGACTTGTTTATCACATCTTGTACTTTCTCATCCAAATCATTGATATAGATGACAAACAGCAATGGGCCCCAGCACCAATCCCTGAGGCACACCACTGGTCACCATTTGTGGGATGGTTGACATCTTAGGTTGAAGCCCTGAATCAGAACAGTGGAGACAAAAGATAGCAAGTATAACAAGGAGAAGTGGAGTGGTGGGAAAGGGGTCGGTGGGGATTGATAGATGGAGGAGGGGTGAAGAACAATGAACACTTGGAGAGAAGTAGAGGAGCAGATGGGGTGGAGTTGGTAGAAAGAGGCAGGTGAGTGATAGGTGAAAGGCAGATGGTGGGAGGAAGTGAGGGCAAAGATGGAGATAAATGTTGAAATGTGATCAACTGAAAGCGGACAAAAAACTGGAGTAATGCTGTGGGTCAGGCAGCATCTCTGGAGAAATGTAATAGGTCATGTTTTGGGTCGTGACCCTTCTTTAGACTGACAGTTAGGGGAGAGGGGAATGATGGATATAGAAGGTAACTAGAACAAAGGAATGAAAAAAATGCAAAAAGCAATAATAATCAAGGAAAGGTGGAGCCCACAATGGTCCATAGTTTGCTGTGCGGAAGTTGACAACAGGTTATACAAACAGTGAAGCTCAACAGGACGGCAGTGGAACTAGTACAACGACTACGGTGGGGGAGGGACAGACAGAGAGAGAGGGGGTGCAAGGGTTACTTGAAGTTAGCGAAATCAATATACATATTACACCGCTGGGATGTAAGCTGCCCAAGTGAAATATGAGGCGCTGTCTCTCCAATTTGCATTTGCAGTTTCACTGTCATTCTGTTGAGTTTTATTGTTTGTATAGCTAGTTGTCACCTTGCCCACAGCCAGCAATGACATTGTCACAACCCAGAGAGTATCCTGTAATGTGACACAATCCTTAAAATAATGAAAAGCCTTAAGTCAACAAGTATTGTTCACAACAAATATTCTACATGCAATACATGTTAAAGCTGGAGCCACCAGAAGGCAGAGACATTTGCAAACACATGCTACTATGCAAAGGAAACTTCAGGGCCACGTTCATAGCTCCCTGAAAGTGGCAACACAAGTAGATAGAGTGGTTAAGAAGTCATATGGTATGCTTGCCTTTATCGGTCGGGGCATTGAGTACAAGAGTTAAAACAAACATATTGCAGCTTTATGGGACTTTGGCTAGGCTGCATTTAGAGTATTGTGTGCAGTTCACAGGAAGGATGATGAGGCTTTGAACAGATTTACCAGACTGTTGCCTGGTTTAGAGGGTATTACCTATAAGGATTGTTTTCTCTGGGACATCGGAGGCAGAAGGGCGATCTGATAGATGTATATAAAATCATGAAAGACATAAATAGGGAGACAGTCAGAACCTTTTTCCCAGGCTGGAAATGTCAGACTAGAGGGCATAGCTTTAAGTTGAGAGGGGCGACGTTTAAAGGAGATTTGTGGAGCGAGTTTGTTACATTGAGAGCGATGGGTGCCAGGAACATGCTGCCTGAGTATTGTTGGAGACAGACATAGTGGCATTTAAGGGCTGTTAGATAGGCACATGGATATGTTGGGAATGGAGGGATATGGTCATGTGCAGGCAGGTCCACAGGCAGTTTACCTTGGCATTATGTGTGGAATGGACCTTGTGGGCTGTTCCTGTGCTGTACTAAACTATGTTTTGAGTTCTATGTACTCCATTCAACTGAAAAAAAGAACATCTTTCAACCATGTAGAGAGAAAATATTTGTTTTCCATTTAATTGAAAGGTCATATTTTTTATGGACAGAGTCTTCATCAGACAGAAGACTCTACACTAGAGGTCACCTGCAGCAAGTGGATGATAAATATTCCCACAAAATTCCTTGCTGGTGTGTCTCAATATTAACCTGCCCATTTAACCATGGCACCTGCAGGAAGGAAGTTAGGCTCTGTTTATATAAGGACTTCAGGTTTAATGATTTAGGAGTGGGGGTGGGTGTGGAGTTATTGAATTACAACAACAGTCTAAATGTCTTGGGTGATAAATCCTGGGTCAAAGGAAGACCAAGATTAGCCATTTATTTTTCAGTCCATCTTGTGGGCCAGTGGTCCAGAGATGCACTTCCAAACTTCCCACGAGAGCCTTGAGTGTTTGGCCTTCCAGGAATTCCTCTAATTCAATATTAGTATGGAATAGTTATTTATCTCAACAGTGTCACGAAGCCTCATGTGTTTCCCCTGCAGTCACCCCACCCAGCCAACCCTCTCGCTCCCATTTGCAGCTTGAAACGCCCTAAACTCCACAGCCCCAAGCTGAGACCTGAGAACCAGTGTTACCTGGCTGTATTCCAACCTACCAGCTAATCTATGTTTGCACAACTACTGGGCACAAAACAAAACCATTTTATCTAGCTTAGGCAAATTCGTTGAAATTAGCAGGAATCACACCCTTGATTCTTGGCTCTTCGGCATGTTAATGCTTACTCTTTAATCGGGAGTGTTTAGCCTGAACTGTATCCAACTTCCCACAGCTATGTATTAAAATTCATCTTCATAATGGTTAATGCCAAACCCCTAGTTTCCTCAGCATGTAATTTTTGGAGGTGCCAGTCCAAATTACAGCATTATTATTTACCTCTCCAGGAGGCACAACAGTCTTGCAAAATCTTTTTCAAGGAGACAGACAAATTGGCACCTGTAAAATATTCTGAGTCCAGTGGGCTGACTTTTATACAAATGTAAACATGAATCCTGAGACAAAAACTTAAATTGAGGCAGCGAGCCAGAGATTTTTTTTAAATTTTTACATTGGTAAGAACTGCAATGATACAACCTTAATTTTCCACTGGTTAAATGCTATTGAATTAGGACCACAATGCCAGACAAACTGAACTTTCCCTGGGTTTTTGAAGATTAAAAATACCGAGGAGAAGGAGAAGTTAAAGAAATTCCAACATATTAGAAATGCTAGACGAAAACAAGAAAATAAAAGTCAGAAGTAAGTTTCCAAAGAAGGGAAATAAAATGCCTTAATATACAGAAGCAGCTAATTCAAAACACATTAGAACCTTCTTGTCATTGTCACAGAAATGTAGCATCAGAGAGTCATTGTCACAGCATCATACAACATATAAAATGGCCCTTTGGCCCACCATGTCCATGCCAACCAGCAAATACCCATCCGTATTGATCCCATTTATCAACACTCTGGGGGTGGCACAGTGGGCGGCAGTTGAATTGCTACCTTGCGGCAGCAGAGACCCAGGTTTGATACTGACCACGGGTGCTGCCTGTACGGGTTCTCCCCCTTACCAGGTGGGTTTTCTCCGGGTGCTCTAGTTTCCTTCCACATTCCAAAGTTGTGCAGGGTTTTAGGTTAATTGGCTTCTGTAAATTGACCCGAGTGTGTGGGTTAGAACTAGTGTAAGGGTGATCATTGGTCAGCATGGATTCAGTGGGCCGAAGGAACTGCTTCCACACTGTATGTCTAAACTTAACTAAAATCTAAACTAAAATTGGTTCATAGCCTTCCATAACGTGGCAATTCACGGCTTGTCTACATAATTCTTAAATGTTGTGAAAGCATCTGCTTCAATCAAGGGCCTGTTCCAGTTATGCGATTTTTAAGGCGACTGCCGGCGACTGTCAAAGTCGTAGCAGATTGCCAACATTTTTTTTACCCCATGATAATGTCTACCACAATTACCACGACAATGCCGAGTTAGGTCGATACAAGTTACTTTTTTTGTGAAACTAGCACCTGGCTAAGAGATTGCACCGTCTTCGGAAACATCGCAAAATTCCCACGCTTACCTGACCGTCAAACTGTCGCCTCCAATCTACCTGTCAAATGTCCTGACGATAAATAAATTGGTTAAACAAAACTATCTTCTGGTATCTTCAAATTCCTTTTCTTAATTTTAGTTTTACGTGCTTCTAAATACATCTGCCACAAAGGTTTTTCAGTGAACCTCCAGCAGAACCAATGGCGTTCCCGTGGGAGATTTGGAATCTGGGTTTAACGTGATGTCCGGGACTTTTCCAAAAGACAGCGAGAACGCGACTGCCAATACCGTTGTCTCCACTGTCTTTGTATCAGCCTCCCCGGTATCAACATCTTTTACTTATCCAGTCCCGCTGAAAATCCCACGGCCACTCTTCCTCCCACTGTTGGGAGATCCGATTCCTTGTAACCTGCTGCAGTCAGGTTCAGGTGTCCACCCACCTTTGACAGCATCGCGCTCTCCGCCCCCAATCCACACCTGGCTGTTGCAGCTGCACTTCTGACAGTTTTGACAGTTCCTGTCGGACCTTGTCTTCTCCTGTCTCCGGTTGACGTTGGGAGTCGACAATGAAATTCATCTGTCCTCAGTACCAGCGAACATCTAGCAAACCTGGGGACATCATGCAACAGCGCCTGCAATAAGCTACGATACTTGGAGACAAGCCAGCTGTCGCCGAGAAGTTTATAGCAGGTAGATTTTTCCACGATGCGCCGAGATCAGCTACGATTCATTGAAGACTCCTCACGATCATGCCCGCGACACTCTGGCGAACGTTCGGCGACAGCCTAGTCGCCGGCAGTCACCTTAAAATCGCCTAACTGGGACAGGCCCTTAAGCCACTCAGACAGTATGTTTCAGATTTTAACCGTACTACGGAAGGAAAAATTCAGTCCGATACCTCCAAACCTCCAATGCTTTCCCTTAACCCTATGCCCACTAGATACTTCTCTGTGAGGAAATGTTTCCACCAGTCCATGCTTTCTATGTGCCTTAATCAAAGACTTATCCCACCCGGTCAGTCCTTCTCGTTCCCACTGAAGATACAGAAGCCACCAGACTCAGGAACACCTACTTCCCCTCTGTTATCAGCCATTGAATGGTCTTTCCATAAGCTCGGATACAAAGTTTTTAACTGTACCCTGGTACACGCGCCAATAACAAGCCTAATCCTAAACTAAACAATAAAGGGAGAAAACACTTAAACTGGCATTCAATGTGGGAAAGCAAGGGCATCTGCACAGATTCAAAAAAAGGTAACAGGAGTACTCTGAAAGCTGGAGATTATGGAATATGAATGTAATGTGGTGCACAATGCTGTGGATGGGCATGAAATGTTATCCAAAAAGTCAATGCAATGTTGCCCTTTATTCATAATAGCTTGGAATACAATAGGACGTGAGTTATATTGATGGAGACTGTGGTGCTGTGAGTATCCTCCAGCAGCAGGCCTGGTTCACCCCTTGTTCCAAATAGGCGAGCCGACAACTCCTTCCCTGCTCATCCCCGAGGCCTGGAGAGATGGGTGAAGATATCCAAGATGGCGGTGGCGGCAGACGCAAGTCACAAAGGACCGGGGGGGGGGTGGGGTATGTAATGGAATGGGCTGCTGGAGGCTCTGCAGCAGCCTGGAAGTCAGCTGGATCGGGCATCATTCTGAGAGGCCGAGGGTCATAGTCACAGAGTCATTCAACATGGAAACAGACCCTTCGGCCCGACTTGGCCACACCGACCAACATGTCCCATCTACACTAGTCCCACCTGCCTGTGTTTGGCCCATATCCATATAAACCTGTCCTGTCCATGTACCTGTCTAATGTTTCTTAAATGTTGTAATAGTCCGTGCCTCAACTACCTCCTCCGGTAGCTTGTTCCATACACAATTGACCCTTTGTGTGAAAAAGTTACCCCTCAAGATTCCTATTAAGTCTTTTCCCCTCACCTTAAACCTATGTCCTCTGGTTCTCGATTCCTCTACTCTGGGCAAGGGACTCTCTGCGTTTACTCGACCTATTCCTCTCATTATTTTTATACACCTCTATAAGGTCACCCCTCATCCTCCAGCACTCCAAAGAATAGAGTCCCAGCCTGCCTAATCATGCCTTATAGCTCAGACCGTCTAATCCTCGCAACATCCTCATAAATCTTCTCTGAACCTTTTCCACCTTGACAACAGAGAGTGTGGACTGGACGTGACCTGCAGCTGCACTGACCGGTGGAGCAGCATTGGAGGACACCAGCAGCTACGCTTGGCCAGACCGACCATCGCAACCAGATGGTGTCACTACTGCGAGTGTCGGTGAGAGTCCGGGGAACTGCCAAACCTGACGTCATCCCCGAAACCACAACTGTCTCAATGTACTTTAGTTCCCCTTCCCATTCCCACACTGACCTTTCTGTCCTAGGTCTCCTCCATTGTCAGAGTGAAGCTGAACACAAATTGGAGGGACAGCATCTCATATTTCACTTGGACAGCTTGCAACCCAGTGGTATGAATATTGATTTTTCTAACTTCAGGCAGCCCTGGCATTCCCTCTCTCTCCATCCTCCCCCCCCCCCCCCCCCCCCCCCCCCCCCCCCCCAAGTCGCACCAGCTTCTAATTTTCACCCAATAAACAGCTAACAATAGCCTGTTTCCTTTATCATCATGACTTTTTTGCATATCTTTCAAACATTGATCTTTATCTCTCTACATCATGGTATATATCTCTCGTTTCCCTTTCCCTTGACTAGAAGAAGGGACTCGCCCCAAAACGTCACCCATTCCTTCTTCCAGAGATGCTGCCTGTGCTGCTGAGTTACTTCAGCTTTTTGTGTCTATCGTCGTACTATTCCTATACAATTGTACTGAATCGAAGATGTGCTGATGTATAGCCATACTTTTACTGAACTGTATGAACAAAATAATCTTATTGTAACCCGGTACACGTAACAATAAAAGAACGTTTGATGTACAATTGTTAATCATATTGTCGAGAATTTTGATCAGATCCGCATTGCTGCCTTCATTTTTGTGTTCTGCATCTCAGAATTGTTGATGTTTCTCGGAGGAGTGACATTTTGGAAAATTGGGTGGTCTGAACCTGATTTGCAATTCGATGAAAGGAGAAGATTGGCAGTCGGTCAGGCAGCAATTATTCTGAAAGAAAGAGTTGATATTTTAGGTTGAATTCCTTTCATCGGAGCTCAAAGTGATTGTCCTGAATTGTTACCTACTTCTTTCCCCACAGAAACTGCCACCTGCTGAATATTTCCGGCATTTTTTTTTGTTTCACATCAGATCTCTATGACCAACAGCGTTTTTCTCTTTGAAGGTCTTCTGAAATTCTCTAAAAGTTTTTCTCTGAAATTATCTGCCCCGCAAGGTGTTGGAAGCCGGATCATTGGATATATTTGAGCTGGAGATAGATAAATATTTGAAAAAGGGTTATGAGGAACTGGTACAGAAGACTTGAGGCCAGCATAGTTCACCCATGAGCATGTTGAATGTTGAGGCAGGCTTAAGAGGTTTGGTGCCCTACCCTTGCTCCTACTTTATTGCATTCTTTGGTAGGTATGAAGTATTTACGATCTCCATAGGCTGGAAACTGACCATAGCCATCCCACCGCTAAATTGATTATATATCTACCTGCCAAATCTTACACAGAGCCTCTAAAGATTATGGAGTGCAAGAGAAATGTAATTATGGCCTCAGCTACACCATTTGAAAGGCACCCCTGCAACAGTCTGTTCGAACTCCTTCCATCGGGCAGACGATACAAGGCCTTCTATGCCCGCACCTCCAGACTCAGGAACAGCTTCATCCCCAGGACCATAGCTGCTATGAACCGGTCCTGCTGAGCCGGATGGCCACAACGCATAGATCAACTTGCACTTTACCCTGTCCAAAACTGTTACAACTGTTTCGTTTCGTTGGGTTGCTGCTGTCTAAATTACCTAAATTATTGCATCGTATGGGAGGCGCATTCCCAATCTCGTTGTACCCCTGGGTACAATGACAATAAAGATATATTGTATTGTATTGTATTGTATTGTTCCTGTTTTACTGTATAAATTCCCAAATGCTCTTTGGATTGACCTGTTTGAAAATTATAGAGCGACGGCGGAAGAATGATTTGGTCAAGGAGATTGAAGCATTTTTAGTTTGCAGATGATACAAAAATAGATGGAAGGGCTTGTAGTGTAGAGAAAGCAGGGACTCTGTAGAAGGACTTGGACAGGTTGGGCAAAGAAGTGGCAGATGGAATACAGTGTATCAAAGTGTGGAGTCATGCGTTTTGTTAGTAGGAATAAAGGCGTAGACTATCTTCTAAAAGGGGAGAGAACCCCGAAATCGGAGGTGCAAATGGATTTGGGAGTGCTGGTGCAGAATGCCCAAAAAGTTAATTTGCAAATTGAATCAGTAGCAAGGAAGGCAAATGCAATGCTAGCACTAATTTCAAGAGGACTAGAATACAAAAACAAGGATGTAATGCTGAGGCTCTACAAGGAGCTGGTCAGGCTGCATTTGGAGTATTGTGAGGAATTTTGGGCCCCACATCTGAGGAAGGATGTGTTGACTCTGGAGAGGGCCCAGAGTGGGTTTACAAGAATGATCTCAGGAATGAGTGGGTTAACATATGATTGGCGTTTGACAGCACTGGGCTGTACTTGCTGGAGTTTAGAAGGATGAGGGGGGACTTCATTGAAACTTACCAAGTAGTGAAAGGCTTGGATAGAATGGATGTGGAGAGGATGTTTCCACTAGTGCAAGAGTCTAGGACTAGAGGTCATAGCTTCAGAATTAAAGGACGTTCCTTTAGGACAGAGATGAGGAGGAATTTCTTTGGTGACAGGGTGGTGAATTTATGGAATTCTTTGCCACAGAAGGCTGTGGAGGCCGTCAGTGGATATTTTTAAGGCAGCAATAGATAGATTCTTGATTAGTACGGGTGTCAGGTGTTATGTGGAGAAGGCAGGAGAATGGGGTTAGGAGGGAGAGATAGGTCAGCCACGATTGAATGATGGAGTAGACTTGATGGGCCGAATGGCCTAATTCTGCTCCTCTCACTTACGACCTTATGACATAATATTTTACATGAAACAATATTTCACAGAATGGGCTAATATAACTTCAGGCCCCATCAGGAGTTGTAGATCAGGAGAGAGAATTGACACTGGAGGTGCCTTATGGGGAAGTTAGCGTAATAAACTTTGCACAATGCAGAGAACACGGAAAGAAAAGAGGCTGAAAAGTACGTATAAGTAGTACGTATAATATATAATGTTAAAGGCATGTAGGGCATACCTGAAGGAGGTCACAGGATACAAAAGCTGATGAACATACATGATCTTATTGAATGGCCGAATGCGTCTTGTTCCTGTTTTCCAGTTTCAGTTCTCTGGTGAAAAATAACTTCATCACATGAAAGTGACCAGCATGACAGTCAGTTGATTCAGACGGTACTATTGCACGCATGCTTCCTCCTTTAACACCAGCTCATCAACGGATCATTTTTCCCCTTTATGCTATTCCTCTTGCCTAACAATTTCCATATTCTCAGTATTATCAATTTCTCAGTATTATCAATTTCTCAGAAGGTCAGGTGGCAATTTGTGGATAAAGATACTAAAAATACAAAGTTAATATAATGACTCCTGATTTGATTGATACTTTATTATCACATGTAGCAAAGTACGCAAAGAGCCGCCATGTGGAGTGCTGACAAAGTTACAGAGTGTTCAATGTAGTCCCCAATGGTTCCTCTTTGTTCTCGGCAGTCCCCCCACGCCAGGTTCCTCTTTGTCCTCAGCATCCCCCTACCAGGGATTCCTCACCAGAGAAGGTATTTCATACAATGGCTGCATATGAAAAGCTCATAATGTAACTTGTCAGATGGACCAGTACAGATCGAATGAACTAAATGAAGCCCTCAGACCTCCTTCAAATTGTGGGTTGTGTTTATTCCTCTTCCATTATATCCACTCGCATGTTTCATTTATCCTACTTATTGACCTTTTGATCAATTCTTTCCTTAGCATAAAATTATAAAGTTTTTAGTCTGTTGTTAAATGTATGTTTTAGTTTATTTTTAGTTTTGTATTATGTGGGGTGTGGTCCCTTTGCTGGGGATCGACTTCGGGAGCTCCAACCGCTGGAGCGTGCGGGCTTAACATCGTGGAGCTCGGGGTCCCTTGGTTAGGGATCGACTTTGGGAGCTCCAACCGTAGGAGCTTCGTCCGTCCCAATCGCGGGAGCTTCGATCGCCCCAACGCGGGAGCTTCGATCACCCCGACTGCGGATGGTTCGACTGCCCCAACCGCGGGAGAAAAGGGGGGAAGAAGGTAATATGTTATTGCCTTCCATCATTATGTTAATTTTTATGGAGTTGTGTGCTTTGTTGCTTTTTTGGTCTGACTGGGGAATCAAATTCCTTGTATGTTTTTACATACTTGGCTAATAAATTAATTACAATTACAATTACAATTACAATTACAATTAACCAAACAGGCTGATATATATTCCAGAGAAAGCACTGTTTTACAATGATTCTGCACCAGTGATTATTATAAATGTGCATATCAAAGGGCGTCCTGATTCTCTGTGGTCTTAGATTGTAACAGAGGTGCCAATGGGATAACTTACCCACATAACGATATTGCTTGTAGCGCTAAATTATTCAATAAAATAGATTCATTTTGCGCAAGGAGATGTAATAGACAGTCACAAGTGACACCATCAGTGAATTGATTTAGAACTATATTCCAAATACTGCCATTGGTAGTAACGAATGTTACTCTCGAGTTTAAAAATCTGGAGATTTATGTGCCACCATTACACTTCTGAAAGCAAATTTTTCAAATTAGGTCTCCTCGTGTTTTTTGTGTTATTGTGAGAATGGGAAAGAGGAACGTTAATGTAATTGTCAGATGATACATTGTCCCAAGTGTCAAAACTTGTTGCTATAGTTTGTTGTCAGGGAAATGTGACTATCTTTACTGCCTTTGTACTGTGAGTCCTCCTCTGCCATCTGCATACTGGACCACATCCTCATTGGCAATTTCCTCTGATCTTTGTCAATTGCCGGTTCCCTCTCAACAACTATTGCCTTCCATTCCCTCCCCAGTGATTGCAACATTAGGGTCAGCACTTCCGCTGACAACGCCCAGCTCTAACTATCAAATCAAAGCAGAAAACACAAAATATATTCAGCGTAGCAGCTGGTATCAGTGGAGAGATTAAAAAAGAGTGACGTTATCTGAACACTTCCAATAAAAGGACACCAACATAAAATATTATCTGTTTCTATCTCCAGTAGGTGCTTTCAGGACCTCCAAGTTGCTCTCATCCATTGCTCTTCTTGTTATCTATGCATCATCAAGCACTCCCCCAGCTAGTCTTACCTCCTACAATGCTTTCCTAACTAATATTCCATCATTCACTGCTCTCCTAACTGTTCTAGTGCCTTATACCGTTAATAAACTTTGGTTTATTAGAATTCTGCTGCCTGTATCCTGACATACCAAGTCTTCATACGCCTGTTGAAGGTCTCCATTATCTCGTTATTTTGCCTTTCCTCCCTATCTCTATAAAGACATTCAGCCCTCCACGAACTTCATACTCTTGTTTTTTTTGTTATTCATTAATATCCATGCACTCTTCATGCTGCTGTGGAAAAGCAGCCAACATAATCAAAGACTTGTCCCATCTCAGTCATTCCTTCTCCCTGCTCCTGCCCAGCAGAGACTTGAAAGCTCACATGACCAGACTCAGGAACAGCTTCTTCCCCTCTGTTATCAGACTTCTGAATAGTCCTTCCATAAACTCAGGCACTGTCCGATTCACCTCTACCCCATTGAGGACATTGGACTTTGTTGAGGGAACTTATGTGCTACAATACTACAAACTATATTCTGCACTCTGTATCATATCATATCATATCATATATGTACAGCCGGAAACAGGCCTTTTCGGCCCTCCAAGTCCGTGCCGCCCAGCGATCCCCGTACATTAACACTATCCTACACCCACTAGGGACAATTTTTACATTTACCCAGCCAATTAACCTACATACCTGTACGTCTTTGGTATCTTCTCCTTTGCTCTAGCTATTGTATTGCATTTGACTCATTTCTATTCAGCTCCAGTATATCTGCTCTGTTTTGTATAGCATGTAAAACACAGCTTTCACTGTACCTAGGTAATAATAACCCTAAACCTAAACCTTAATCCAAAATAACAAGGATGTGGACATGGCAGCATTTATTATAAATTCCTCGTTATCCCTGAACCAAGGTAAGTTCACAATCAGGCCATGAATCTGGAGTCACATGCAGGCCAAGCCAGGGCACATATTTTCATCTTTGAAGAATGATACTGGACAGGGTGGATTGTTAACAATAATTTGGTAGTTCTATGGTTGCTATTCTTAATATTAGCTTTTTTGGGGATTACAGATTTAAATTCAAGCGATCAAATAAACACACCAGCTGCCATGGCAGAACACAAGATTCTCAAAATTACTTATCCAGTCTTTAGATATTAATCTAACAATATAACAACTGTGCTGCCATAATCTATGCCCCTCCAATTTCCTTCACTTCAACATACATAGGTCACTACGACACAGTAATTGGTCCATAATGTTTGTGTTGAAATTGATGCCAAATTAAATGAATGCCTTAGCTTGACATGATCCATGGGCCTCTATTCCTTGCATGCTTGAGTGGCTGTCCAAAAGCCTCTTAATTCTATCTACCTCCACCTCCACTACAATTGTATCTACCTCCACCTCCAACCCTGGAAGCATGTTCCAGGCACCAACTACTCTCTGTGTAAAGATGCTTGCCCTGCACATCTCCTTTAAATGTTCCTCCTTTCACCTTAAAGCTAGACCCACTAGCATTTGACATTTCTGCTCAGGGAGAAAGACTATCCTATATAGATCACTCATCTTTTAAACTTCCATTAGGTCTTTCCTTGCTCCAGATAAAACAATTCAAAATTGCCCAACCTCTTTTTATGGCTAAACCCACTAATCTAGGCGGCATCTTGATTAAATTCTTCTGCAAACTTTCCAAATCCTCTACGTCCTTCCTGTAATGGGGAAACCAGAACTGCACACAATACACCAAGTGCAGCTTAACCAAAGTTTTATAGAGCTGCAACATGAATTCCTGGCACTTGTGCTCAAAGCACCGACCTAAGTACAAATAACAGGAAATTAGTTTATTTCAAATATTAATGTATTATATCATTCCATGTCACTTCATTTGGAAGATCTCAGAAGTGTCAGATGTCAGTGGGGAGCTGGTAGAATGCCACCAGAAGAAGGTCCACCAGGGACTAGCTGCCCTCTGTGTCTGCAGTCTGGTATATATCCATCCTCTTCTCCCCTCTCCCATCGGACAAAAGGAAAAGAAGTATAAAAGCATACACCTCCAGATTCAGGGACAGTTTCTTCCCAGTTGTTATCAGGCAAATGAACCATCCTATCAACAACTAGAGACCAGTCCTGAGCTACTATCTACCTCATTGGAGACCTTTGGACTATCTTTGATCAGACTTCACTGGATTTTATCTTGCACTGAACAGTATTCACATTATTCCCTTTATGATGTATCTGTACACTGTGGTTGGCTCGATTGTAATCATGAATTGTCTTTCCGCTAACTGGTTAGCGCTCAACAAAAGCTTTTCACTGTACCTCGGTGCACGTGACAATAAACTAAACTCAAACTTGTTTGCAAAGACAGCTACAATGTGACTGGTACAAAACTGGGCCAAATGTCTAATTAATAGTCACAGGCAATAGATGTGCTTTGATATCTCATCTACTTCAACTTGAACAAAATTATTTGCAAGGTTGGGGGGTGCAATGGAACATAATGAGTGCCAAATATGGCAGACGACTGAATACTATCGATTTAGGAGCACTCATACCCTTCCCAGGTTCATCACACTAATATAAAATATATATTATTTTGTAAAAGTCCTTAAATTGGTATCACATAAGTCAGAGACTTACACAAGGAATTACTTCTTTCATGTGGGTACAAAGGATGCCTAAAAGATGAGGTGAGAAGTTCAGCAATGGTCTGAACACAAGATTGGATGCCAGATCCCAATGCTATAATTCTTATTTATTTGTCCATTTATGGTTTGAACTGCCTGGTGGATTCTCAGTTAATGACTTGCGGTGTAGCATGTAACAATGCATGTAATAATGCAATAGTGCCATTGGGTATATTTATCCAGTTAATGTGCACAGCCTGAAATAAGGATCCATCTGATTGCCACAATCTAATTTTCCAAACCGTGATATAAAGTTTAACAAATAAATTCACACATTAAAAATACATTTATGCTTACTTAATGTGACTTTCATTTTGTCAAAGAAATACATCCTATCTGGAAAGCAGTAAAAACAGTTTTGGCTGCACTATGGACTTTGGTTTATTTTTGCACTAGTAAAGTGGTTATTAACTTTTTGAATGTTTCTGTGTTGCATTTACAGGCCTGCTAAGCTGCTGCCGGTATGAATTTCATGGTTCTGTTGTCGATACCTATGACAATTACACACTTTTGACTTTTGAATTGTTTTCCATAAGTTATGAAAAGTGACAATTTTCACGCAAAATTCAATGTAGTGAGATAAGTTAAGTAATAAACTATTTTAGTAGTGTTAATTAAGGGATAATATTGGCCAGGCCACCCCCACTCCTGTACTTTGCACAATGTCAGGGGGCTTGGTGCATCCACCTAAGCTGACAGATAGGATCTCAGTTTGCCACATATCTGACAGTGTGCTGCTCTCTCTGAAGTGCACAGGAATCTCAATGGACATCACACGTTGAAGTCTTGCAATGGGGCTTAACTTTATACAGTTGCAGAAAACAACGCCCTTCTGGGCGTGAGCAGGAAAACAAATTTCTGCTTTGATCCACAAGAGAAAATCTTATAATAATAATAATAATAAGCATTTATTTTATATAGCGCTTTACCAGGTGCTCAAAGCGCTTTACAAAAACAGTCATAACATAAAAACAAACAGACAAACTATCCTGACGGAGAAGCGGCGAACAAACAGCGCCAGCGTCCTCTCACGTCAGGGTCCGGCAGTAGACAACAAAAAGCACAGGACACACAGATACAATTTGAACACAAACAGCCATCACAGTGATTGCTCCAGGCACACCCTCACTGCTTTAAGTGCAAAATCCTACCTGTTATTTGCAAAGACAATCACAAGGTGAGCTGTCATTACCTTGAGTTAATTAATATTAACTGACAACAGATATTGGATTCATGTCCACTGAGCTATAAAATGGTTTGTGGAATGTAGAATGGATTGAATATCAATATGGCAGATGACTGCAAACAATAACAGATTTTGGTAAGCTCCTGGTGCTATGGCACTGCTCTTGGAGTGGGGTGAATGCTGACTTTTGATTCAGAAGTATATGTGCTAGCACTGAGCGCAAAAGCTGACCCCATATGCACACTTACTACATGGAGGATACAATAGGTTCTGCAATCCCTCAACGTTGTATTCTGCCTGGTAATACCTGTGGAGTGAAGGCGAAATTACCACTAACAGCAATTTGATTACAAGTTTCAGCAACTATAGCTTTTTTTTACAAACGACAAGATCTTGATCAGTTCCATTGCCTATGCTTAATTCCATGCACTTCAAATCTCCCAAAAATAACTTATTCTGACAGGAACCTGGATTTCAAAATTACTGGCGCAAAAGCGTTAAGACTAAGACGTTTTGGAATCAGTTTTGAGATCACATTGCATACACCTGAAGTGTTAAGTATTGTTGCTCCTCGCTGGCGTTAGCAATCTGTAAATAAGATTGATCCTGCATTCAAGCAAACAGCGATTGTTCTGTCAGAATGAAAAGGAAGATCGGATTTCTTGACGGTTCCTCATAAACCATTCAGAAGAAATATTGTAAGGTAATGCTCCTTGGTGCTTAGCTAGTGCTAATGGCAACGGAGTGCCAACATTGCTTTGGTTTCAATTTCTGCTGTTATAAAACTGGGGCTGCGATGTTGGTTCCTTTCAGAGGAGTTTCGACATTCAGAGTTAGATGTACGACATGCCCAGGTTACAGCTATCATCTGGTTGACAACAGTTTGAAGCAATGTTGTGCTGAACTTGTGTGTTTGTGCGTGTTTTTATTAGGAGATTTTCTTCTTGGACATTGATGGTGCTCAGGGGAGCAGCACTTATGACAAGACGTAAATTTAAACTTGTCATGGAGTTGCTCTCTTGAGTGCCATTGATTGCGCACCTCTCAAGGAAACAGGGGAATCTTTTTCCGGCGTAAATGTGGATTAACATTGCCTGCAACACTGGATTTTTCTTTGTGATGGCAAATTTTCCTGGCAAGAAGTCTTTTTGATATTTTGGTTTAACAGTACGATATAGCTGGAAGATTTAACGTCAATTTACAATGACTTAGAGTGGCAGTTCATTGTTAGGGGTAACTGAAGTTTTAAAGAATGCAAATAACATACAAAGCAGCTCATGAAACATGGGGATTTAAAACATAGTGATAATGGGGCATCTGAAATCTTTGTAGATAATAATACTGGCTTTTATTGCAATACTGCTAGACGTAAAATTTAGGATTTAAATTCCAGGTAGTTATATTTATAATGAGAGATACATTATCTGTTCACTGCTTGCCGCATAAAGTCAAAGACATACATGTCATTTTTCAAACCCATGCATGTGTTATAAGTATTTATTTGTCATTTGTTTTTTTTGCTGCTGTGTCTAACAATCGCGTTGGAAATCGAAGCAAAGTTTGTTCATGATTTATGCAAATGAGAAAAGCAATGGCAGTATCCAATCATCAGGCTGTTAAACACTACAACCTCCAAATAAGCATCCAGACTTGGGGGCATTGTCTTTGTCTTTGCACTATTATTGTCTGTTTGTTTATTATATCTATATACTGAACTTGTTTTGTAGTTTATTATGGTGTTTCCAGAGTACTATGTTTACGTATCTGCTGTGCTGCTGCAATTAAAAAGTTCATTGTTCCATTTTGGGACATATGACAATAAAACACTCTTTGTCTTGACGTAGTTTCCCCATCTGACTTATTGATTATTTTTGTGGTGTCTCAACCATCTCATCAAGCATAATAGACCAATCTGAAAATTATAGTTTCAAGCAAATGGGAAACAAATCAATTTGCTTCAGACAGAGTTACTTTTTTAAATATCTCCCCATATTTCAGAAATTATATTGGTTTTCTTGTCACTACTATCCAAAAATGTGAAAACCATCTTTCAGGTTGACCTGTTTCAAATTATCATAACATCTTTCAGCACTCATTGAAGTCAACTGTATACATATGTGCCCTAATTTAATTGACGTTTATTCCTGCTACTTCTATGTATTGTACATTATTCATATTCCAATATGATTGAAACTGTGGACTTCAGAATTTCTTAAGAGCAAGTGGAACCAACTTTAGTGAGATAAAACAGATATTAATCAATAAGCTGCCTTGCTTAACAGTAACATGAAAAATACAAAAACAAATATCTTGGTTTATCATTGCATTAACAGTCAATTTTACTATATAAAGGATATTCTTGCAGACATTATTATTCTTTGTGTTGCCACAGATAAGAGGGTATAATATAAGATCTGGAACACTTTGTGCCAACTGCGCAGAGGTGCAAGGGTTAGTTCTGTTTGATCGTGTGATTAGCGTTGCTGCCTCACAGCTCCAGAAACCCGGATTTTATTCTGACAAGGGAAGTTTGCACATTCTCTGTACAAGTGCATAGGTTTCCTCTGGGTGCTTCAGTTTCCTCCCATATCCAAAGGTGACAGTTAGTTGGAGACACAAGGAACTGCAGGTGCTGAAATCTTGGGCAAACACATTGTGCTGGAGGAACTCAGACTTCCTCAGACATGAAACTGCCTGAACATTCCCTCCACAGATGCTGCCTTACTCTCTGAGCTCCTCCAGCACTTTGCGTTTTGCTCAAGTGACTGTGTTAATTAGCTACAGTAAATTAGCTTTTGACGTGCATCAAAGGCAAAAAGTATCAAAGGGAACTCGATTGGTGTGCATGAAAGAGAACAAGATACCTGACTTATGGGCGGTACAGTGGCGCAGCGGAAGAGTTGCTGCCTTACAGCACCAGAGACCTGGGGTGGATCCTGACTATGGGTGCTATCTGGATGGAGTTTGTATGGTCTCCATGTAATCATCATGGGTTTTCTCTGGGAGCTCCGGTTTCCTTGCACTTACAGGTTTGCAGGCTAATTGGCTTGGTAAAATTATAAATTGTTCCTAGTGTGTGTAGGATAGTGTTAGTGTGTGGGGATCGCTGGTCGTCGCGGACTTACTGTGTCGAAGGGGCAGTTTCCATGCTGTATCTTTAAACTAAACTAAACAAAGGAAAAAGAAAAGAGGCATTGGACCAATGGGAATGCTTCCCTAGGAGATGGCAAAGACCTGAAGGGAAGAATGGCCTTCTATGCTCCTGTAAGTACAAGTCCCGGTTTCTGATGAAAATAACTTGATAAATATTGCAAACAGAGAATTAGTCGAATTGCGACCAACAACATACTGACAGAATAAGTGTTCCTGCATCTCCAATCTTCTACATTTAAATAGGACAAATAGAAGGAACACAATGGACTTCAACATTGATTAAGAGCAAGAGGAAGGGAAACATAAAAACATAGAAAATAGGTGCAGGAATAGGCCATTTGGCCCTTCGAGCCAGCACCGCCATTCAATATGATCATGGCTGATCATCCAAAATCAGTACCCCGTTCCTGATTTTTCCCCATATCCCCTGATTCCTTTAGCCCTAAGAGCTAAATCTAACTCTCTTGCAATACACGAGACGTCTATACTGGAATGAAGGTCATGATGGTACAGGAAGAAAACTTCCTCTTCATTCAATTCTTTAGTGGTTCTTTTCTTTAGTTTTATTTATTAAAATTATGGTAAGTTTTCAAACAACCTGTTAGTGGAAAAAAATTCAAAAAATAGAAACTTAGCTTACGTGAATCCGTTGAAATGCATTAAAAATGAAAACAGCCAATATTCAGATTATGCTGTGTAATAATTTCCATAGCATTTTACAATATGGTCTTTTATATTCACAATGGGATTTCATGCATTGAGAGTTGATGGAGACGGCTCTACAATGTACGCTGTCGTGGCGCGTCGCCACACTGTGATTTTATTGCTCATGAATAAGTCACGTCCTTTTGTATTAAAGTTGCCACATGCCAAGATCCAAATTGAGTCCAGTGTTCTCCAAAAAAAGAGTTCAACTTGTTGGGTCGGCCAAACAAATATAATTATTCGCTGTATTTTTAAATAAGCAGTGAAATCTAAATTTGATTGTTTAGAAACAAAACTTTTCACACACTGGCACAGGTCCAGCCCAAACTCAGAGAATAAATGTTAGCATTGTCTCCTTGTCTTTAAGACTCATAGATAACACAAATCACATCCTCATCAATCAGTTGGAAACATGTGCAACAACTACCATATGTCTGATCGTATTGGTGAATATCTGCTAGAAATATGTTGTCTAGCCAGATAGTGATGTCAATCAGTATTAACGCTTGATCTAATGTCACTTTTGAAATTCAACATTCAAGCTATCATGTGTTGGAAGGTACTGCAGATGCTGGTTTACAACGAAGATAGACACAGAATGCTAGAGTAACTCAACGGGGCAGGCAGCATCTCTGGAGAGAAGGAATAGATGATGTTTCGGGTCGAGATCCTTCTTCAGTCTGAAGAAGGGTCTCGACCCGAAACGTCACCTGTTCTTTTTTGCCAGAGATGCTGCTTGTCCCGCTGAGTTATTCAAGCTACCATCCTCACTTCTATAGCTGTGTTCAGCTGTACAAGGTTATGTTAAGCAGCAAAACCAAACTTCTCAATAATTCTACTTAAAAGAGGATGTATACACCCTGCCAAGTTTATTTAACTGATTCTTTTTTTTCTGGCTCTTGTTATAAATCCAAGTGCTTTCTGGACTTGCTTCAATTTGTAAAATTGAGGATGGAATGGCAGATATGAAGAATTGTTGCTGATATCAGAACTTCAGCAAAACCGTTTTGCTTCAGGATTTGATTAGTTTATTTCTGGTCACGTGTGCGGAGATGCTGCGAAATGCTTGCTCTGCATGCTATACAATCAAATCATACTACACATGAGTATAACAGAACCTTTTCAGGAACAGCACTCAGAGAGTTTCCATATTCCTGCTCCATCTTGCAACTTCCAAGTCTTTGAAAGGTCCAATCTCAGCCCAAGGATATATGCATTTTGTAGTTTCTTACTTTCAGGCCCAGTATACTATCAACACTGGATCGATGAAGTAAGAATCGCTGACCCAGCGTTTTGCTGTCGACTTCTTCCAGCGACGCTCTGTCCTTAATCCACTTTCTCTCCCGGCTGTTGTAGAACCTTGCATGGCCACCTCCGCCAACACCATGACTGCCATAAACCCGCTTTTCATCGCCTCCAAGCTACAGGTCCTCCTCTTCCATGCACCAACTTACATAAATTAGTATTCATCACCATTACGTTCTAGAAAGCTTGGATTAATCGCTTTGCGCAAAATTCTCATGTCAAGCAGATTTTTCAACAAAGATTGTAACCAGGAATGAAAATACAGCAGATACGAGTGAATATGTTTACAAAGGGTTAGACTTGCACCATTTTGCAAGGTCCATTAAAAGTTCATGGTTTGTGAAAGCCCAATTCCGTTTAACTAATTTCTATACATACTGTCAGCATGGCTTTGAATACTATGATGAACATTCCTTACAGGCGTTTATTAGGGGAATGCAGACCTGGACTAGAAAACAAGCCTTTAGCAATATAGCAATAAAAACTTGAATGTGATACAACTCAGATCCTTTTGTTTCACTAACTGCCCTTTGCTGATTAGCTAGATACTTTAAAAAAAAGATGCTTCCGAACACAGGTTTCCAGGTTAAGAGGAGTCCATCTTGTTACTTGTCTTCCCATAATTGAGGGGCATATCTAAATCATTAGTTAATCTGAGGGTCCCTACACCATAAAATCAATCCTATATGCATACTGCACAATCTGGAAGAGTGGGAGAGTTAAGATTCAGGGGCATGGAGATCAGGGGGCAGACAATTAAAACTGAAATACACGGGGATTTCTTCTTCCAAAGCATTTGAATCTCTGAAACTTGCAAATGCAGAGGGTTGTGAAGGGTAAATCAATGGACATATTCAAAGTGTAAATCAAAAATTAGAAAGGTATGGGGAACTGGCACAAAAGAGGAATGTGGTCAGGGGCAGGTCATGGATGAACTGATTAAATGGTGGAACTGGATTGAGGGTCTACTTCTGCTCCAATTTTCACGTGATCTTGCATTGGTGTGAGAAGAGGAGAGGGAGGGAGCTTTCCAGGGTAATGCATGCTTCACCTGCCTTTTCTCTCCATCTCGACCAACTCCAAAGGATCATCAGGTAAAAGAAGCTACTGCCAAAAGTGAGTTGTCGTGCTGCTTGTTAGCAAGCAGCTTATGACTTAAAAGAAAAACTGAACATAGAGGAACTACTCAACAGGCCAGGCCTCATGAGTAGGAAGAGAAAGTGAGTCAATGTTTCAAATCGAAGATCATTTATCAGAACTAGTTATGGCTCATGATTCTATTTTATGTAATTGTGTTCTGCTACTTAGAGTAACTGCCATTTCATTATGCACCAGTAAAAATGTTATAATCCTTAACCCCTTTAGGTAACCTGTAAACTTTGCAAAAATGTTGAAATCTTACATTGTAGCAATATTCATAACTTTGAAACCTTTACTGCCATCTAGTGCTTGATCTTTGAATACCTTCAATTGAACTTTGGAAGAAAATGTACTGTGGCCTCCAGATTTGTATTGCTATTTAGCTAATCAGTGAAAGATATCAACTTCACCTTCCATATGAAGGGAAATCAATCTCAGTTTATATGTCACTAATATATCACTATTTCTTCAGGAATTTTTAAGGTGCTGCTTCTAACAGCATGGTATCTAGCATTGGAAATTTGTAACAAGAATTTTTTTTGTACTTATATATTGCATCCTAACTTCCCAGAAAAAAACATGTTCAGGGCATGTTTTCCAAAGCAATTAATTCTACTTAATGATTTGTTGAGTTTGTTGGGGAGTGGTTGCTAAGCTGTGGCATTTGTTTTTCTCTGTGTCTATAGATATAAGCAGACCTTGAACAATGAATACAGTATTAAGAAGAGGCCATCTACAACTATTCTAAAAATAGTTCAGTTCCGTGCAAGTTGAAAGCTGATCGGGCTTTTAATTCTCAACGAACACTCTCTGCATTGGTTTGAATCACATGGTTCAATAAATTATGTTGAAATGAATCCCTCGGATTTGCATGTGGTGCAATTAAAAAATAATTTATTGATCTTGCACAAGGGATTATAGCCCTTGACAATATTGTCCCTTATATTTTGCAGGCATAGACTAGTGGCAGTGCGGAAACAGAAAGAGGTGAGATGAAAGACACCATATAATAAGTTCTTCCTCGAGATGAAATTCCTGTGGCAACTTTAACTGCTTTGCATTATTATTACTGACTGAAAGAAATTGGAAAGAGACACAAAATACTGGAGTAACTCAGCGGGTCAGGCAGCATCTCTGTAGAAAAGGAATGGACCCTTCTTCAGAAATTAGAAGCCCCATTGATTTACTTTTCATACCTGTTTATTCCTCACGGACAAAATCATGCAGAAATTTTATTTAAGTTGGAGCAGACCAACTTGGACTTGAATCATGGAAAATGGCACAAGAACTCTTGTATACTGTCTCAGTGCACTATTCATGTGCCACTCAGGTGCCAGAGCTTCCGGCAGACATTACCTGTATTTCTTGCGGATTAACTAAATGCAGTTTTGCCACAGGTTTGAACCAGCAGCAGTATTGTCCACACTGGTTTCTGAGCTGCACTGAGGAAGTTTGCCTCTGCCACATCAACACCCCTGCTCTCAGCTCTGTTCCCTGCTCACTGAGCTTGTACTAGGGAAATCCAGGCGCAACCAGGTACCTTTGAAAGAGAATTGCTGCCATGCGACCAATAATTTGATTTAGTTCACTCATATTAAACATATGTAATTGTGTAAGTGAGCATAAGGCCATAAAGAACCTAAGAATAGGAGTTCTAGGCCTTGACTCACTGGTCAATAAGATCATAGCCAACAGGGTCATAGCTTCACTTGCATTTTCACATCAGTTTCCTGTAATCCCCAATTGTCTGATATGATTGCAATTTTTGTTTTAATGTTATTGTTTTTAATTTTGTAAAATTCTGCCATGTTTAAAAAAAACATTTAAAGTTCCCTGATGTTTTGAAATAACTGTGTAGATCAGATGGGGCCAATTCCATATAACCATATAACCATATAACCATATAACAACTACAGTACGGAAACAGGCCCGTTCGGCCCTACCAGTCCACGCCGACCACTCTCTCTGACCTAGTCTCATCTACCTGCTCTCAGACCATAACCCTCTAATCCCCTCTTATCCATATACCTATCCAATTTACTCTTAAATAATAAAATCGAGCCTGCCTCCACCACTTCCACCGGAAGCCCATTCCATACAGCCACCACCCTCTGAGTAAAGAAGTTACCCCTCATGTTACCCCTAAACTTTTGTCCCTCAATTCTGAAGCTATGTCCCCTTGTTGGAATCTTCCCCACTCTCAAAGGGAAAAGCCTACCCACGTCAACTCTGTCCGTCCCTCTTAAAATTTTAAAAACCTCCATCAAGTCCCCCCTCAACCTTCTACGCTCCAAAGAATAAAGACCCAACCTGTTCAACCTCTCTCTGTAGCTTAAGTGCTGAAACCCTGGCAACATTCTAGTAAATCTCCTCTGTACCCTCTCCATTTTGTCGACATCCTTCCTATAATTTGGCGACCAGAACTGCACACCATACTCCAGATTCGGCCTCACCAATGCCCTGTACAATTTTAACATTACATCCCAACTTCTATATTCGATGCTCTGATTTATAAAGGCAAGCATACCAAACGCCTTCTTCACCTGAGATTCCACCTTCAGGGAACAATGCACAGTTATTCCCAGATCCCTCTGTTCCACTGCATTCCTCAATTCCCTACCATTTACCCTGTACGTCCTATTTTGATTTGTCCTACCAAAATGCAGCACCTCACACTTATCAGCATTAAACTCCATCTGCCATCTTTCAGCCCACCCTTCCAAAAGGCCCAAGTCTCTCTGTAGACTTTGAAACTCTACTTCATTATTAACTACACCACCTATCTTAGTATCATCTGCATATTTACTAATCCAATTTGCCACACCATCATCCAGATCATTAATGTAAATGACAAACAACAGTGGACCCAACACAGATCCTTGGGGTACTCCACTAGACACTGGCCTCCAACCTGACATACAATTGTCAACCATTACCCTCTGGTATCTCCCATTCAGCCATTGTTGAATCCATCTTGCAACCTCACTATTAATACCCAACGATTTAAACTTCTTAATCAACCTTCCATGTGGAACCTTGTCAAATGCCTTACTGAAGTCCATATAGACAACATCCACAGCCTGGCCCTTATCAATTTCCCTGGTAACCTCTTCAAAAAATTCAAGAAGATTAGTCAAACATGACCTTCCAGGCACAAATCCATGTTGACTGTTTCTAATCAGGCCTTGTTTATCCAAATAATTATATATATTGTCCCTAAGTATCTTTTCCATTAATTTTCCCACCACAGACGTCAAACTAACAGGTCTATAATTGCTAGGTTTACTTTTAGAACCTTTTTTAAACAAAGGCACAACATGCGCAATGCGCCAATCTTCCGGCACCATCCCCATTTCTAATGACGTTTGAAATATTTCCGTCATAGCCCCTGCTATTTCTGCACTAACTTCCCTCAATGTCCTAGGGAATATCCTATCAGGACCTGCAGACTTATCCACTTTTATATTTTTCAAAAGTGTCCGTACCTCCTCTTCTTTAATCCTCGTAATTTCCATCACTACTCTACTTGTTTTGCTTACCTCACATAATTCAATATCCTTCTCCTCGGTGAATACCGAAGAAAATAAATTGTTTAATATCTCCCCCATTTCTTCCGGCTCAGCACATAGCTGTCCATTCTGACTCTCTAATGGACCAATTTTATCCCTCGCTATCCTTTTGCTATTGACATATCTGTAGAACCCCTTGGGGTTTACTTTTACATTACTTGCCAAAGCAGCCTCATATCTTTTTTTCGCTTTTCTAATTTCCTTCTTAAGATTCCTTTTACGTTCTTTATATTCCTCAAGAACCTCATTTACTCCCTGCCGCTTATATTTATTGTATATCTCCCTCTTCAATGTGATTCAATGATACCATCATTGATTTCATGATACTTTTCTGTCACATGTACCTTGGTATAGTGAATTTCTTTGTTTTTGCATACAATGTACAAAGTACGCAAAGACCTGTCACGAATGTGGCGCTGACAAAGTCGCAAAAGTAATTATTAGAGTCTCGATGGTCCCTCATTGGTCTCGACCCCCCCCCCCCCCCCCCTCCCCTCACTGAGTCCCTTTTCATTCTCGGCACCCCCCCCCCCCTCCCCCCCACTGGGTCCTTCCTTGTTCTTGGCGCCCAACCCCCCCTCCCCTCACTGGGTCCCTCTTTGTTCTCCGCGGCCCAACCGCCTCTTTATGGCCCATCTTCAGCCCCACCGCCAGGCGACCTCATCCGGTTTGCCAGTGAGCCATCCCTCTCCTCTCTGGTCCTTCAGCCTTCATGCTCGGGGGTGGGGGGCACCTCCTACAGATGATCTCAAAGACCCCCTGATTCTCCTCCTTTATCTAGCGTCCACTGGTCCGTCGGTTAGCCTTGGGTGACAAACCATCCTGGGATGTCAGCTAGCCCAACGTGGTGAGAAGGGTCCAGCACAAGACTGGACTTATGGACTCAGCTGATCCACTGGAGATGGTCTACCAGTGGAAGATAGCTTCCTGGACCACCCATGATCCAAGGGCAGAAATCTGAATTCAGCGGAAGACTAGCTCAATGTATTATATTCCTAGCTATTAATGAAGTACATGTATGGGTGTTACAAAAAGATTATGGTTGCTGTGCAAGAATATATATTGATCAGCAATCAGTGAAGAACATTCTCCAATTAAGCACTCAAATCTATTGGCTGGAAATACTGCAATAGCTGCAAACACTGACTGAATTGCTTTTTAGGATACCTGACCCGGTTTGGTCAAGATCTTATGCTTCCAGTATTCCACAGTGCACAAGACCCAAGTATCATTTACAGTAGAATAGACACAGCATGGTCAAAGATGGAGTGGGGGGTGGGGGGAAGGGGGGGTGTGGGAGGGGAGATAATACAGAACAATACGTGTATAATAGAATTTATAATGTAGTTATTATTGCTTACTATGAAATGTAAAATGTATGAGTTCTGTTAAAACTTAAATTAAATTTTTTTTTTTAAAGATGGAGTGGATTTCATCGACTCATTGTGTTGGCAGCTATTTGATGATAGGAAGCATGCATCAATGTTTGGAGAAGTACAGTGAAGGTCAGCAAATGAACCCCATTGACGGGGGGGGGCAGAGGTTAGAGGACAATGAGGATGAAACAATGATAAGGAATTCACTTTGGGAAAAATTGATTAACTTCCTCAGGCCTTTTAATGAACCCGAGAACAAGCCGAACTGTTTGTTTTAAACCTGTTTTGGTGTCAACTGGCCATGGAAATCAGGACATTTCGATTTATTCACAAAATGCTGGAGTAACTCAGCAGGTCAGGCAGCATCTCGGGAGAGAAGGAATGGGAGACGTTTCGGGTCGAGACCCTTCTTCAGACTGATGGAAATCAGGACGTTTGTGAGCGTACATGTGATGTGAATTATGCATTATCTGCATTCATGCCCAGTGGTTTCCACATGTTTGCCAGTCACACACACAGTGGACCTAGATTAAATATATCCAAAGTGTTGCAATTGCGCAATATATCTAACTGCATTCAGCAATCTGACTTTGGAGAATACTCATTAATGTAGCATTTAATAATGTTGCTCTGGACAAGAGGACATCAATGACGATGAATTTTGATTTAATATTAAATTATCAGTCTTGATAGCAAAATTAGTCTGACATCTGTCAGTATCACAATACTTGTTGTGTTATTGTGTAACTGAAGCACTTACAAGCCTTGTCACTTCACTGTTGTGAAAATGTTGAAAGCCAATTTTTTTTGTAAAGAAATTATGCGAGAATGTTATCATTATTGATTAATGAAGTTTGAGCACCATTAAGGAAGTTTTGACTCTGGGTAATAGTATAAAGCAGATGCAATGTAACATCGCTCATATATATTTTCATTCCCAGATCTAAGAATCTTACAGCAAGTAACTCACTTCCTGCCTCACCAAAGCCTGTCAACCAACTAGAAAGCTCAAGTTAGAAGTGTGCTGAAACACTTTCCACTTGTCTGGACGAGTGCAGCTTCAACAAGCTGCACTTCAACTATACAATAAAGGACATAATAACTTGCTGGATTGGCACACCATCCACAAAAATTCATTCACTCCACCATTGCAATTCAGCAGCTTTTAACCATCTACAGGATGCAATGCTCAAGATGATGGTGGCAGGAGATGCAGGGAAACAATTGGTACGCTGATTGAATTGAATTGAGTACTTTATTGTCACATGTGACAAGTCACAGTGAAATTCTTTGCGTGCTTACCCAAGGTATGCACATAATTGACACGGAAAGGGCGCTTACCTCCGCTCTGGATGCTACGAGGTTGGCTGCCGGGGATGCTGCCAGGGCACGAAGACTGAATGGTGGTTGGGTGAGGTGAGAGAAAACAGTTGATGTGCCCAGATTGAGACATCGGTGGAGTGAGCCGCTGGAAGCCCTGCAGCGTCCTGTGGCTCGATTGGATTGGAGAGAGCACGTGGATAGGACAAGACATGTACGAGCATAGAGTGGTGGAGGACACCAAGAATTTTGCTTTGCCAAGCCAACTCTGCAATGGCACCAGAACAATGCGTCTGTATGGCCAAGTTAAGAATGCAATATTTATAACAACTTGGATGAGTACATTGAGTCCTCCCTGAGGACGGGCATTATTCGCCCGTCCTCCTCGGCAGCAGGCGCGGGGTTTTTCTTTGTGGGCAAGAAAGATGGGTCACTTCGTCCCTGCATAGATTACAGCTTCCTAAACGAGATTACGATCAAGAATCGTTACCCACTTCCTTTGATGTCTTCTGCTTTTGAACTGTTGCACAAAGCCAAAGTATTCACTAAACTCAGACTTAAGGAATGCATACCATCTAGTGAGAATCAGAGAGGGGGATGAGTGGAAAACTGGGTTTAACACCCCTAACGGGCACTACGAGTATTTGGTGATGCCGTTCGGGTTAACCAATGCCCCCGCAGTCTTCCAAGCTTTTATGAACGAGGTCCTCAGGGAATTTCTCAATGAGTGTGTTTTTGTCTACCTTGATGACATTCTTATCTTCTCTCCAGACATACAGTCTCATGAGCGTCATGTCAAGTGTGTGTTGCAGAAACACTTAGCTAACCGTCTGTATGTGAAGGCCGAGAAGTGCGACTTCCACGCAGACACAATGTCCTTTTTGGGCTACATTATATCGGCCGACCACATCCAGATGGACCCTGGTAAGGTCAGTGCGGTGGCCGATTGGCCCACCCCCACTAACAGAAAGAAGGTGCAACAGTTTCTCGGATTTGCAAACTTTTACAGACGTTTTATTAGAGACTTCAGTGCTGTTGCTGCTCCTCTGCACTCTCTCACGTCTTCCAAGACCCAGTTACAGTGGAATCCTCAGGCCGAAGCCGCCTTCCAGCGCCTCAAAACATTGTTCACCAACGCTCCTGTTCTGACCATCCCAGATCCCCAGAGACAGTTCATTGTGGAGGTGGATGCCTCTAACGAGGGGATTGGGGCGGTACTTTCCCAGAGAGCGGAGAAGGACAACCGGATTCATCCCTGCGCCTACCTGTCACGTAAGTTGATCCCCGCAGAAGAAAATTACGATGTCGGAAACAAAGAACTGCTGGCGGTCAGAGCCGCATTGGGGGAGTGGAGGCACTGACTGGAGGGGGCCGAGCAGCCTTTTCTGGTATGGACAGATCACAAGAACCTGGAATACATCCGTAAAGCCAAGAGACTCAACTCACGTCAGGCCAGATGGACTCTGTTTTTTAGTAGGTTCAACTTTTCTCTATCTTACAGGCCCGGTTCCCAGAACACAAAACCAGACGCCCTGTCCCGACTTTATGACCCTGAACCTGATACCAGAGAACCCGAACCCATCCTGCCACTTAACCGTGTGGTAGGAGCGGTGTCTTGGCAGATCGAAACAGATGTGAAGCAGGCTAATGATGAGACTCCAGCACCGAGTGGCTGTCCTACTAACTGTTTGTTTGTTCCTGTGACATTGCGCCCCCAGGTAATCCACTGGGCTCACACGTCCCTGCTCACATGCCATCCAGGTGCCAAGAGAACTGTTTTTGTGGTTAAACAGCGTTTTTGGTGGCCTTCACTTGAGAAGGATGTAGCTGAATATGTGGCCGCCTGCCCTGTCTGTGCAAGGAGCAAGCCCTCCAGACAAGCCCAAGCGGGCCTGCTGCACCCACTTTCAGTCCCTCAGAGGCCCTGGTCCCACATCTCCATTGACTTTGTTACTGGGTTGCCGGCCTCCAAAGGTAACACAACTGTCCTGACGGTGGTAGACCGATTTTCAAAGATGGTACATTTTATCGCTGTGGCCAAGCTCCCCTCTGCCAAAGAGACGGCAGAGGTAATGATGTCTCACGTTTTCCGTATCCATGGTTTCCCTACAGACATTGTCTCGGACCGAGGTCCTCAGTTTGTGTCCAAGTTTTGGAGTGAGTTTTGTTCCCTCATAGGTGCCACCGTCAGCCTGTCTTCTGGTTACCATCCGCAATCCAATGGCCAGACTGAGCGGATGAACCAGGAGCTCGAGACCTGCTTGCGCTGTCTGATCGCGCAGAACCAGACCACCTGGAGCGACCATCTCATCTGGGTCGAGTACGCACGCAACACGCTTCCTACGGCTGCCACGGGACTCACACCCTTCCAGTGTGCCTACGGCTATCAGCCCCCCCTTGTTCTTGGCTTATGAGGGTGAGGTGACGGTGCCTTCTGCCCACGCCATGATCCGACGCTGTCGCCGAATCTGGGACGGAGCTCGGAGGGTTCTACTCCGGGGTCAGTCCCAGATGAAAGCGGCAGCCGACCGCCACCGCTGATCCGCTCCGCATTTATCGCCCAGGCCAGAAGGTATGGCTGTCTACAAAGGACTTGCCACTTCACGTCCACGCCAGAAAGCTGGCTCCAAGGTTCGTGGGTCCATTTCCCATTTCGAAAGTCATTAATCCTGTTTCGGTCTGTCTACAACTCCCCAGGTCATTAAGGGTTCACCCTACATTCCACGTCAGCAAAATAAAACCGGTCAAGGAAAGTGCACTCGTGCCCGCCTCCAAGCCCCCTCCACCCCCCCCCCCCCCCCCCCCCCGCTCGTCGACGGTGGTCCGGTCTACACAGTTAAGGCACTTCTTGCAGTCCGCAAGAGAGGTCGCGGTCGCCAGTTTCTGGTCGACTGGGAAGGCTACGGTCCTGAGGAGAGGTGCTGGATTCCTGCCAGCTTCATTTTGGACAAAACTTTGATCAAGGACTTTGACAAGACTCATCCTGACCAGCCTGGACCGTCAGGAGTCGGTCCTAAAGGTGGGGGTACTGTAATGTCCCGTCATATCTGTTAGTCTTGTGTCATGTTCTGTGTTTAGATTCTCATTTCAGGTCCCTTGACTTCCTGCCATTGTAATTGTCAGCCCCGCCTTGATTGTTTCCACCTGTGTGCCCTTACCTCATGTATATATAGTCCACGCCTCCCTTTGTCCTGTGCCAGTTCGTATTGTGATTCATGTGCTCTCGGTCGTAGTATAGCTAGTAAGTAATTTTTGTAACTAATGTTTTTTGTAGCTGAGTAAGTTTAGAGTTTTTGGTTCGAATCGCAGTGTTCTTTAATGTGAAAAATAAAGAGCGCCTTTATTTTCTCCAAATTGACTCTTGTGTGTGAGTCGTGCGTTTGAGTCCAGTTCCTGTGTGCCCCAGAGCATAACAGTCCTGGGCAGAGCTGTTCCCAAACCAGACTGTAATGTTGCCGGACAGGATGCTCTCTACAGCCCCAGAGTAGAAGCAATGAAGGATCCTCAGAGACACTCTGAATTTCCTCAATTGTCTAAGGTGGTAAAGGCGCTGCTTAGCCTTACCCACCAGTGCAGCAATGTGCGTTGCCCACGTCAGATCCTCTGTGATGCGGACTCCCAAGTATTTAAAACTGCTCACCCTGTCCACAGTAGACCCATTTATCTCCAGTGGCGTGTACGTCCTTGGATGTTTAGCCCTTCTGAAGTCCACAATCAGCTCCTTTGTTTTAGTGACATTCAAGAGGAGGCTATTGTCCTGACACTAGAGTGCCAGATCAGCCACCTCCTCCCGGTAGGCCTTCTCATCGTTGTTGGAGATCCGGCCCACCACCACAGTGTCATCAGCAAACTTGATGATGGAGTTTGAGCTGAACCTGGCCCCACAGTCATGTGTGTACAGGGAGTACAGTAGGGGGCTAAGGACGCAGCCCTGGGGGGATCCTATGTTCAGGGTGAGGGAGCTAGATGTGTGTTCCCCCATCCTGACCACTTGGGGCCTGGCAGTGAGAAAGTCCAGGACCCAGGCACACAGAGGGGTGCTAAGCCCCAGTTCCAGCAGCTTCTCAACCAGTCTGCTGGGGACTATTGTGTTGAATGCTGAACTAAAGTCAATGAACAGCATCCTCACATAGCCCCCCTGGCTGTCCAGATGAGAGAGAGCGGTGTGTAGAACCTGGGAGACCGCATCATCCGTGGACCTGTTCAGACGGTATGTGAACTGTAGTGGGTCCATGTTGCGAGGAAGGAGGGCACAGATATGCTTCTTGACTAGCCTCTCAAAGCATTTCATGACAACCGAGGTGAGGGCCACCAGTCGGTAGTCATTTAAACACGCTGGAGAGGCATTCTTTGGCACCGGTACAATGATGGATCTTTTGAAGCATGCAGGGACCACGGACTTTGCCAAGGAGAGGTTGAATATTGTGGTGAGCACTGGAGCAAGCTGAGTAGCACAAGTCTTTAGTACTCGCCCAGATATACCATCTGGGCCTCCAGCTTTCCTCGTGTTCACACGCGTCAGAGCCCACCTCACCTCATGCTCGGACACCGAGAATGTGTGCACATCTACAAGTTAGAGAGACAATGCATCAAAAGCATTGGGTTACCATTAACTGGAAGTTACCCTCCAACCCACACACCATCTTGACTTAGAAATATATTGTCAAACCTTCACAGTTGCTGTTCTAATATTCTGGAACTCCTTCCCTAACAGTGTTGTAGGCACACCCAGACCTCGAGGCTACAGAGGTTCGAATGGACAGCTCTCATCACCTTCTCAAGGGAAATTAGGATTGGGCAATAAAAGAGTCTGTAGATGGGTCCCGATCCAATGCATTGCATATCCATGTCTTCCAGAAATGCTGCCTGACCAGCTAGGTTAATCCAGCACATGTGTCTTTTTTTTGTTGTAAACCAGCATCTGCAGTTCCTCGTGTGGGCAATTAAATGCTCGCTCAATTAAAAAAATGGTCCACAGTAATAGTTCGTTTTGCTTCAGGAAGAAAAAGAATTGGGAGAGGTGTACCATTATCTATTGAATCAGTATTGCCCATTTACATGATTGCACAGTCAAACTCTAAGCCCATGTGTACAAAATTGAAAGAAACGCAAGCTGAGTGTTCCAGAACCATGTAACTAAAATACAATGTCATTCATCTCATAAGAAACAAACCCACCAGGTATATTACTATGATAAGAATTAAAATATCATGAAATATACTTGTGGGCATATTTAGTTCAGTTTTAGTTTAGTTTATTTATTGTCATGTGTGCCGAGGTTGCATGCTAACCAGGCAGCAGAAAGACTATACATGATTAAAATCGAGCTGTCCACAGTGTAAACAGGATAAAGGGAATAATGTTCAGTGCAAGGTAAAGTCCGATTAAAGATAGTCCGAAGGTCACCAATGAGGTAGATAGTAGTTCAGGGCTGCTCTCCAGTTGTGGTAAGATGGTTCAATTGCCTGATAACAGATGGGAAGGAACTGTCCCTGAATCTGGAGGTGTGCATTTTCTCACTTCTATACATTTGCCCGACAGGAAAGGAGAGAAAAGGGAATGGCCAGAGTGCGATTCGTTTATGAGTGTACGCGACTTGATTATGCTGGTGGTCGTGCCGAGGCAGCGTGAAGTGTAGATGGAGTCAATGGAAGGGAGGTTGGTTTGGTCGATGGTCTGGGCTGCATCCACAATTCTCTGCAATTTCTTGCAGTCTTAGACGGCGCATCTGTAGAAGTTGGTGAGAGTTGTTGGGGACATGCTGAGCTTCCCGAGCCTTTTAAGGAAGTAGAGGCGTCGGTGTGCTTTTGCTTTGGCCATTGCTTTGATATGGGTGGTCCAGGACAAGATGCTGGTGATATCTACTCCTAGGAACCTGAAGCTTTCAACCATCGCTACTTTGGCACCGTCAATGCAAACTTGGGTACATGTACCACCTCGCTTCCTGAAGTCAATCACTATCTCTTTTGTCTCACTGACAATGAGAGAAAGGTTGTTGTCTTGACACCAGGTTATAAGGGTCTAAATCTCCTTCCTGTGCTCCGTCTCATCATTATTTGATATCTGATATTTGATGTGGTGATATCGTCCACATATTTAGATGAACCCACATTTTATTTATGGTACGACAGAGATATTTTGTATCCTGCTGGATTGTTTGTGTTGCAGCTCTTGCTCCTGTGAAAGAAAAGAATACCACAAATTGTACAACATGTCTTTGACAACCACAGCAGAGCAAAGCATTAAATGACAAGTTGTCAGGCCTAATCTTCTTGCCTTTGTTCCCAGGAGATGTTGTTCTTTATTCTGGCAAAGGATAGAATTGGACTGATATTTACCATAAGCATTTCCAGATGGGCTGTTTGCTGAAATAAGCAAAGCCAAAATCAGACGTTCACATGCAGTGTGAAGAGTTTGGAGTGGAACAATCTCTTGGCAGCGGCACGGTGGCGCAGCGGTAGAGTTGCTGCCTTACAGCGAATGCAGCGCCGGAGACTCGGGTTCGATCCTGACTACGGGCGCCGTCTGCACGGAGTTTGTACGTTCTCCCCGTGACCTGCGTGGGTTTTCTCCGAGATCTTCGGTTTCCTCCCACACTCCAAAGACGTACAGGTATGTAGGTTAATTGGCTGGGCAAATGTAAAAATTGTCCCTAGCGTGTATAGGATAGTGTTAATGTGCAGGGATCGCTGGGCGGCGCGGACCCGATGGGCCGAAGGGCCTGTTTCCACGTTGTATCTCTAAATCTAAATCTAAATCTAAAAAAAAAAACTTCTCCAAGATTTCTACAAATGTGGAAGACTTTTAACCCACATCACTCCCAAGGATTCTTGTGGATGCAAATACATGTGATTATTGTATTTTTCTCTACCCAGCAGGAATTTTAAAGGAACATTGGTAGACTTTAGATGCGATGTCCATGGCCGAGACTGGTTCTATTGAAACAAGACTAAATAAGCTATTGAGTCTGCTCTGCAATCCAGGAATAAATCATGCCAAGGTGCTTCATGGGAAGCAAATAAAATTTAATATCGACCATTTACGGAAATAGTAGACCAGATGACCAATTCATTTATCTGAAGGGTAGATTTTAAGAATTGTCATAAAAAGGCAGAGGTGGTCAGGAAGAGTGTTTAGGAAATAAATTTTCTCATGACATAGCATTCAGTAGAATATTAGGTTGACCATGAGACAAGAATTGGAAGCAAATGTCATAGAAACGTGTAGGATAGAGATGGGGAAGGGTGAAGTAAAAAAAATGGGCTAAAGTAAAAATAAAGATGAAAACAATGAGATCACACTGCTTTGAAGCATTGCAATTTAAATCAGCCAGCATAGGAATGATAGACAACCAAGATTGAATGCTTGTTACAACATAGGTAACTATTTACCAATGCTAGATTGAGAGATTTGTGAAGAATGCAGTAGAAATAGTAAATTTAAAGAATATAAAGTAGATGAAGATTTCAGCAGAAATGGAGATGATGGAAGGTAGGAATCAATAATTTTACCGAACAGAAATAAACAGTGTTGTAGTTTACTTTAACTTGGTTTAGTAATACAGCACTGAAATTCACTGGAACAACAAGCAATTTGCCAGAGGAAAGCTGGTTGAGCAGCATCTCAGGGGGAAAATAAATGACTGGTTTTTCGGGATGAAACCTGCCTCAGGAAAGAATATTATTATGGGGACTGGTTGACGGAGGATGTGTATCTTCGGTCAAATATGACCCCAAGGCTGCAGACAAATTAGTTCATATTTGGACAATTGCCAGTAAGAGGGTTATAATCAATACCAATCAATAGTGAAGGAATGGAGTTTCTAATGAAAGCTGAAGACCATGACTTTAGCCTTCCCATTATTTATTTCGAGGTAATGTCTGTTTTTTTGCACTGAATATTGAACATTGAACATAGACAACATGAAAGGGTTAAGTGGCGGTGAGATGGAGCCGAGAGCCAGAATGGAAACTGATGACGTGGTTTTAAATGTAAATGAGAAATGGAAGCGAGATAGGTGTATATCCTTGTAAAGGCTGAGAGCAGGGAGAAGAGCTATTGTGGGTGATTCTCTGCCCGTGTTAAACCCGCAACCAGTGGAGTTGCTGTCTCCCCCAGCGGGATGATGGTGGAGAGGCTTGGTGACGGCTGTAGGGGTCAAACCTGACAAAAGCTGCAAACAGATCTGAGATTTACGGCAGTCTCTCCTTTATCGCAGTTATTAGGGACGTCATTTGTGACTTTGCAAAGAGCTGATTTGTGGCAGGTGAACAAAGCTGATTGAATTCAAACAAGGGTTTCTAGCACATTTCTGGGAGAGATACAAAATATTTGTCTAATGCATTTGCTATTTTCCTATTCCCCACCATAGTTTTCTCTCTTGCTTTTAATTCTGCAATGTTTGCTAATGGTTATGTAACATTATATTTTCTCATGACATTTTCTGCCTTGCTCCAGCCTCACACCTGTTTAATTGCTGCACATTTCCGTGGTATTTCAGAGAATATTACTTTTGACATTTCAGTTTCAATTTCACCTTAGCTTTTCAAGGTCTCTCAAGAAAAATTGGTTCTAACTATGTCATCAGGTCCCATAAGTAATCCATGCCCTTCTCCATGATTTTGAGACCTGGGCTACAACAACGGGATAGGAAAGGTTCTAGTGATGTTACCTCCACAAAGTCCTCCACATTCACAGGAAGGATGAAGAAATCATTATCATTTTCTAAGCCAAGAGCACTAGCACTGGGGCCTCTGTTACACATAGTTGGAAACATTGGATGGGCCATGTCATCTGCGTTCCGAACACCAGACCCACAAACAGACGCTCTATTTTGAGCTTTATCATGGGAAGAGATTACCAAGTAGAAGTAGGACAAGATTCAGCGATGTACTCAAGGTCCACTTGAAGAAGTGAAACACCCTCACAGGCTCCTGGAAGTCTCAGTGGCCCATGTCACTCAAAGCGGAGAGGGAGCATCACACGGACAAGCTGGGTGGAAAATAAGTGTTCTATCTCCTTAACTACTCACCCAACCATGCTATCAGGCACCTCCTGCCCAATCTGTAAAAGAACCTGCAGTCCCCACACTGGTTTAATCAGCCATCTCGCGAATCCTGAGGGGCGTAGCGGTAGAGGTGGCGTAGCGATAGAGCTACTGCCTTACAGCGCCAGAGACCCGGGTTCGATCCCGACTATGGGTGCTTGTCTGTACGGAGTTTGTACGTTCTCCCCGTGACCTGCGTGGGTCTTCGGTTTCCTCCCGCACTCCAAAGACGTACACGTTTGCATGTTAATTGACTTGATTATAAATGTAAAATTGTCCCTAGTGTGTGTAGGGTAGTGTTAATGTGCGAGGATCGCTGGTCGGTGCGGATTCGGCAGGCCAAAGGGCATGTTTCCACGCTGTATCTCTAAACTAAAACTCCCACTTATTTAGATTACCCAAAAACCCCCCATGATTTTCGACCTCCTTTACCAAGTTCTTTTCAATTAACATGGAAATGTTTACCCAAGTGCCTTGAGGATAAATTATATATGATCAATATAGTTTATTTGGACTGACTATGAAGTAATGGATTTAAAAATGTTAAATTACATTTGGGATATTCCTGTTCTTCACCCACCTTTTGCCAGAGCTTTGTAATTGTTTCTTCTACCCGGTCCATGAAGGCACTGTAGGCATCCCGTGGTCTTCTATGCCTCTGCAATGAATTAAAACGTTATCAGTTTTAAGCACAATGCGATTTACATTCCAATCTCAAATGTCAGAAATGAGTTGATAAATGCACTGACCGTGTAGGAAGCTGGTCTGGGTGGCCAATGCTCTTTTGTCAGAATGAGCTGAGCATCCCACTTGAGCTCTTGAGGTTTATAGGTTTCAAAGATCTGAGCACTTAAACCATTTTTTTGCTCAACCTTCGGGAGAGGTTCATGAACTAATAAAATAAATTGAACATAATTGAGTTAATGTTTAAATTCTCTGTGATCAGATTGGTCAATTGCATTAATTCCCTTATCATGTATCTATACACTGTATTGGTCCGACTGTAATCGCGTATTTTCTTTCTGCTGACTGGATAGCACGCAACAAAAGCTTTTCACTGTACCTCGGTACACGTGATAATAAACTCAACCGAACTAAACCGGTCTCCCACTACATTGCTTCTGGGAAACCTGTATCAGCTGACTGTTTTTTGAGCAATTGATGAGGCAGCAGCTGAAGCTGAACATTCAAATAGAGGAAGAGAAATGTCAATGATTACAGCAGTTTAAGGAGAGGCAGGACAGGGCTGGGCAGGGCAGGCAGAGGAGGCTAGGCTGAGGCAGAGCCATTTCCCTCCAAACCTTTCCTAGCCACGTACATATCTTTGTGTCCTTTAACTTGCATAATGGTTTCTGTCTCTACCACTTCCATCACCAGTTTGTTCCACATGTGCACCATGCTCAGTGTACAAAAAATTGCCCCTCGGGCCAATTTCAATTCAATCCCAATCACCTTAAACTACAATATGTCCTCTAATTTTACTCACACCAATCTTGGGGAAAAGACTGGCTATTCATCTTATTTATGCCCCTTATGATATTATAAACTGACATAAGGTCAACCCTCAGTCATCTATGCAAATCTGTTTTGCACCATTTCCAGTTTAATGACAACCTTCCTAGTGAATGGCAACCATAACTGTAGACAGTAAACCAAATGTAGTCTGACCAATGTCTCATGCAGCTGTAACATGATGTCCCAACTCATGTACTCAATACCTGAACAAATGAAGGCAAGCACAGCAAATGCCTTCTTCACATCTATCTAACTGTGTTGCTGTATTCATGGAACTTTGTACCTGCAACCTACGGCTTTCTGTTCCACAACACTCCCCGAGCCCCTTCCATTTACTGTGCAAGTCCTGGCCTAGTTCATCCTGTTGAAGTACAACCCCTTGCATTTATCTGAATTGAACTCCATCTGCCATTCCTTGGCCCATTGGCCCAATCAATCAAAATACATCGTAATCATAAATAGTCTTCCACTGTACCACCAATTTCGGTGTCATCCACATACTTACTAAGCATGCCACCTACATTCATAGGCACATTGTTAATATAAATAATGAACAATTATAGACCCACCACTGATCCCTGTGATACACAACTTACTGGCCTATAGTCTGAAATCACCTGTTTCCTACCTTCAAGCCAATGGTGTTTCCAATTGGAGATAGACATAAAAAGCTGAAATTCCTTTCCCATGACTTTCAGTCTGAAGAAGGGTCTCGACTCGAAATGTCACCCATTCCTTCTCACCAGAGATGTTGCCTGTCCTGCTGAGTTACTCCAGCTTTTTGTGTCTATCTTCAGATTAAACCAACATCCGCAGTTCCTTCCTACACATTGTTTCCAATTGGTTAGCTTGTACAGGATCCCATATAGTAAGCATCCAGACTTGCCTACCATGTGGTACCTTGTCAAAGGCCTTAATAAAATTAGTGTGGATATCATCTATGTTACCGCCTTCATCAATTTTGTTGGTCATCTCTTCAAAAACTCAGGCAAATTGAGTGAGACACGATTGTACAACTGCCTTGTAGGATCAAGTAGGTATTTTATTGCTTATAACTTTTGTACAATGACTAATGCAATGACTAAAGTAAAACTTCATAATGTGACACAGTTCGAAGGAGAAGTACTAATGGGAGCCTATTTGTTTGGAACAAAACACTAGGTATCTCAATCCATTTATCATTTAGAACTGATTGATTGTGAGAAAGCACAAGTAAGTTAAGCACTGCAAGCTTAAAGTGAAAGTTGGCTAGTGTAGATGGTTTATATGCAACCAATAACATAGTTACCTCAGTACCATTAACCCCGCCTAGTTAACATCAATCATAACGCCTTCCCTTCCTGGGTACAGTCAGTAGAGGAACGTAGCCAGTGCTTGAAGATGTATGTAATACGCTGTGCTATCATTAAAAGATGTTGTACGCTTTAAGAGTTTGTGAAGTATTAATCTACATGGTGTCGGAAGTGGAAGACACTTGCGTCTCCTGTCTGTCGGGTTTTATTTCTTTTTTTTGATTTGTGCCTTTTTGTGCTTAATCTCTCTGACCATGGCGTCCTCTTGCAGAAAGCCCGCGCAGCTTGTCTTTGATGCTGACATTTCTGAGCGCTGGGACACGTTTGAGTTTGATTTCACCCACTTTGTCAACGTCGCACATCGCGCTGATCCTGACTCCCTTAAAGCCTCCCTCCTACTCAACCTTGTCGGACCTGATGCCATGAAGAGAGCCAGAACTTTCACCTATGCTCCAGCGGTCCTGGGCGACGACGACGTGGAGATTACCCCTGCAGAATCTGCCAGTGACCCCGCTTGCCTGCTACGTAAGTTCAGGGAGATTTGTGACCTGCCCTCGAACCGCATTCTGCAGAGGGCACGGTTCTTTACAAGAAAACAGTTGCCGGATGAACCTGTTGAATGTTTTATTGCTGATTTGCGTTATCTCGCCCAGCGGTGCCGTTTTGGTGACATGACGGAGCAGCTCACTAGAGACATTTTAGTAACTGGCATGCGTGACCAGCAGCTACGATGTGAGCTTCTAAGGGATCCGGATCTAACGTTGGAAAAAGCTATGCATGCCTGCAGATTGTCTGAGGTCGTTGTATTGCCAGATGACCACCGAGACTCGGCCAATAAGTCTATCAACCTGGCTGGGTGTAGGAGACCCCAGCCTCGGATGGTAAACAATGCTTTTCTGCCGCGTGCCAACCCAGGTCCTGGTGAAGTGCCCCAAAAAAGGTGCCCAAACTGTAACTACATGCACCATAGACTGTCTACCTGCCCTGCTTATGGCAAATTTTGTAACTTTTGTAAAAAGTTAAACCACTTCTCTGCGGCCTGTCGCTCGATCCGTTCCCGTGGGAGACAGGCACCGATTTCCAGACCCAGTCTAAACATGCTGAGGCAATCTGATGGCTGTTACGATTTACAGCCCAGCCTGGTCGACTCCTACGAGGCAGATCCAATTAATCCTCCTGAGAATTCGAATGTGTTTACCCTCCTACACACAACCGCCCAACGCTCTGATCCCTCTGTAGCTCTGACTGTCAATGGTGTGTCCTTCCTTGCAAAGCTGGATACAGGTGCGAAGGTCAACGTATTGTCAATAAATCTTTTCAATAAGATAAGGAATAATGAGCCCCTGGTTGTTGACAACGCTACGTTGCATGCCTATGGTGGAGAAATTCTAAGGCCTGTGGGGAGGGCTGCTTTAACTTGTGTGCTGCAAAAGGCAACGAGAAACCTCGTTTTCTATGTTTTGAACTCTGACTGTGTAACCCTGCTGGGCAACCGTGCGTGCCAAGATCTTGGCCTGGTGTCCTTCGACCGCACGGTCCACAAAGTGCAACTGTCGTTCAACCCTGTTGTGGAATACCAGGACCTGTTCAACGATGACCTGGGAAAGTTACCACTCACATATCGTATTTCCGTTGACCCAAACGTACAACCTGTAGCCCGCGCAGCTCACAGGGTGTCTCACGCCATGAAAGACAGGGTCGAGGCGATGCTGAATAACATGGTCGATAAGGGGGTGCTAGAAGCGGTTAGCGATCCCACCGCTTGGGTCTCCACTATGGTTGCCACGATAAAGAAAGACAAGAATGAAATACGTGTGTGTATCAATCCGAAGGACTTGAACCTTGCAATCAGGCGACCACACCACCCCATGCGGTCTGTTGAGGACGTGGCGGCTCAGGTCGGGCAGGCCACCATCTTTTCGGTCCTAGACGCTAAGAACTCGTTTTGGCAGATCCCGTTGGACAAAGAGTCTTCTGACCTAACGACCTTCGCCACACCGTTTGGCAGATTCAAGTTCCTGCGAATGCCATTCGGCATTAATTCCGCTAGCGAGGTGTTCCAGCGAACTATGGAGCAGATATTCTCGGGCCTGCCATGTGCCATTATCGTGGATGATATCCTGGTTTATGGGAAAGACATTGCGGAGCACGACCTGAACCTCCGCAGCATCCTGGATCGGGCGCGGAAGGTCAATCTGAAGCTGAATCCCAAGAAATGCCGGTTCCGCGTCCCAGAAGTCACGTATGTGGGACACGTCTTCACCTCTAACGGACTAAAACCCGACCCCTTGAAGGCAGCTGCCATCTCCGAGATGGCAGCCCCCACCGACGTGCCAGGTCTACAACGATTCTTAGGCATGGTGAACTACCTGGGGAAGTTTATACAAAACCTCAGTGAGCTGAGTGCTCCCCTGCGGCAATTGACAAAAAAGGATATTGCCTGGGCCTGGCTCCAACATCACCAGCAGGCCTTTGACTGCCTCAAGTCGAAATTGATTGACACCCCGACGTTGCGGTACTTCGATGTAAGTCGCCCCATCACCGTCACCTGTGACGCTTCCAAGTTCGGTCTGGGTGCGGCTTGCCTTCAGTCTGTCGATGGATCGTTACATCCTGTCTCCTATGCCTCCCGCACCATGACGGACACCGAGCAGCGGTACGCTCAGATCGAGAAAGAGCTGCTCGCGGTGGTGTTCGCCTGCTCCAAGTTCAGAGATTTCCTGTTCGGCAGCAGATTTACGGTCGAAACCGACCACCAGCCACTGGTGACCATCCTAAACAAGCCAATTCACGCTGCCCCCGCCAGGCTGCAGCGTATGATGCTACAGCTCCAGCGTTTCGAATTCGACATCATCTACAAGAAGGGCACCGAGATGCACATTGCGGACACCCTATCGCGCGCCCCGCGGACCTCCTGTGATCGCCACCCCTACGAAACAGAGGACTTGCTTGTACTGGGCGTTAATTTCATTCCCACCAAGCAGCTACAGGTGTTGGCCGAGCACACCGCTGCCGATCCAGTTTTGCAGCGGCTTGCCACTGTGATTAAAGCAGGGTGGCCAACAAAGCGCTCCGCTGCGCCATCTGAAACACAGCCCTTCTTCCTGGTCCGCGACGAATTGGTGCTCCAGAATGGCGTCATCGTCAAGGGACATAAAGTTGTGGTCCCGTCCTCCCTGTTTGACTCTTACTATTGCGCAGCCCATAGCGGACACCCTGGGGTCGATGCAACACTCGCCCACGCTCAGTGCCAATTCTACTGGCCCGGAATGGCCAAATATATCCGAGACCGAGTTTCTGCCTGCTCCACGTGCAACAGTCTTGCTCCACACCAGCAGCGACAGCCCCTGCTGCAACAGCCTGCCCCTGCCTTGGCCTGGTCCTCGTTGGCTGCTGACATCTTCGAGTGGCGTGGTAACCACTACCTTGTCCTGGTCGACTCATACTCAAACTGGTTCGAGGTGGATTTACTGACATCCCTCACGTCGGAGATGGTGATCCGAAAGCTGCGGAAACACTTCTCCACTTTTGGGTCCCCTGTCAGGCTGCAGACTGACAACGGCAGGCAGTTTACCAGCCGAGAATTCAAAAGTTTTGCGGACAAGTGGAATTTTGTGCATTTCACCAGCAGCCCTGAGTACCCACAGAGCAACGGACTTGCAGAACGGGCCGTCCGCAGCGCCAAGCATCTGATGGAACAGGCGAGACTTTCCAACACTGATTTGTACTTGGATCTCCTAAACCTCAGGAATGTTTCCAGGGATCCGGCCATGGGGTCACCTGCTCAGCGTCTGATGTCAAGGAATACCAGATCTACTATCCCGATTGCCCAGCGCCAGCTGCAACCTCGGGTGCTGGAGCCTGCCTCCGTGCAGAGGCGTATTCAAGAGAAGCATGACAGCCAGCGGCGTTCCCACGATCGGTCGTGCAGACCACTCGATCCTCTTTTGCCTGGACAGGTTGTTCGGTTGCAGACCGCCGGCGGTCACTCCCGTCTGGCCACCGTGGTTGGGGTGGCCGACTCACCTCGTTCGTACCTGGTGGACCATGAGGGCACCATCTACCGAAGAAGCCGACAACACCTGTTTGCGGTTAATGAGCCAAAGCCGCAGCCCCCGGGACCCTATGCCCCGCCGCTCTCATACCAGCAGCAGGCTGCCGTCCCGGCCAGCGTTCCTTGTATGCCTCGGTCCCCATATCGCGCGCCCGGTTCCCCTCTGCGCGGGTCCCCTGTTGCCGGTTCCCACTCTCCCGGTTCTACCACCGCACCTCCCTTCCCTGGTTCCCCTGCTGCCTCGTGTCCTCCGGTTTCTTCTGCTCTTTCGGGGGGAGGGGGAGACATTCGTACGCGCTCGGGCCGGATTAGTAAGCCACCTGTGCGCTATGGCGATTTTGCTTAATTCTGTTATTCATTCTGTTGTTGTGACAACAATCTGTTTAATTTTCTAGGGGGAAGGATGTAGATGGTTTATATGCAACCAATAACATAGTTACCTCAGTACCATTAACCCCGCCTAGTTAACATCAATCATAACGCCTTCCCTTCCTGGGTACAGTCAGTAGAGGAACGTAGCCAGTGCTTGAAGATGTATGTAATACGCTGTGCTATCATTAAAAGATGTTGTACGCTTTAAGAGTTTGTGAAGTATTAATCTACAGCTAGGTTTTACTATTTAGCTAATGTCAATGCAGGTACTGCTCGGCAGGATTTGTGGAATAGGTAATGTGAGGTAAAACAGGTGAAATGACCAGAATACAAAATAAATGCCATATTAAATGTTGACCCTGTTAGCTTCAAAAATGTTGCACTAATGTTGGTAGTGCAGTAGTAACAATAAAATTTACAATTTAACCTGCCTGATTTTTAAAATGTTTCATTGTTTTTTTAGTTTGGTTTAGAAATACAGCATGGAAACAGGCTCTTTGGCCACCGTACTGACCAACAATCACCCATAACTGGTTCTATTCTACATACCGGGAACAATTTACAGAAGCCAATTAATCTACAAACCTGCACGTCTTTGGAATGTGGAGGAAACTGGAGCACCCAGATAAAACCCACGCGGTCACAGGGAGAACGTACAAACTCTGTACAGACAGCACACGTAGTCAGGATCGAACCAGAGTCTCTGCCTCTGTAAGGCAGCAACTCTACCACTGTGCCACTGTCCTGTACTGGAACTGAAAACATTCTTTATTTTTGTGGAGATGTCTGATGGATCATACAGAAGCAAAATAAAATGTTGACATTTGTAATGACTACTGATTGCAAGCATTGTGATTGCTCTATACTAGAATCCTCCGTTCATAGAAGGATACTTTCCTGAAAAAGTATGCACTAAACAAAACTTTGTAAATTGGAAATACACTATGGGCATTTTAGTACATTCTTTTGTGTGGAGAGTGGAGAGTGTTTTGTTTGGTGATAAATAGTTTTATGAATCAAAGAGAAGCACCCAAAGGAATCAATCGCATTCATATTTCATTTTCAAAAATGAAAGCACGACCACCTGGAATAAAATTATTGCAGAGGGTTCATGTGAATTTACTGATTTAAAGCCATTAATGTACCTGTCTTTAAATAGTTTGATTCAAATTTCAAGTTAAACGGATCTCTGTCAAAACTGGTCACAAAGTTCGGAATACCAGCCTCATACTAACAAAAGAAAGAGTAGAGAGTTATAATGATCATTGCATGTATTTTCTAGATATAAAGATACTTTAAAATGTAATTAATAACTAATTCCAATGGTATTGCTACAATCAGGATCTAACTTTTGAGGAAAAGAGTTTTAATATTTGAAGCAGTATATAGGATATGAGGAAAAGTGAGGACAGGAGGATTAGTTTTAAGATATGCCAGCAAAAAGAATGCATGGGCATAAAGGCCTAAACAGGGATATAACCTACGGTGAAAATTTCAGCCTTGTTTTCCACTGCCTTTTTGTGGAATATTAACACTGAAGGAGTCACGATCTCTCAAACCCTCACAACGTGCTGCAGCTTTTCAGATTTGCTGTTGGTGGTTCCCAAATCTGATGGCAATGATCTAAAAGTGCCAGTTATCAACTTGAACAAGAAGGTTCAGGCTCTAGCATGGATTTAGGTCCCCAATGAAAATATTAGTGACCATGAAGAATGTGTGATGCACAAATATTTTGGATTTTCACTGTTCGGACTCTGGTCCATTTCATTCCCAGCCAGCCCACTTTAATTCTTCAGCCACGGCGATGCCAAAGATAGGGTTAGCTAAAATCCTGAGGATATTAATCGGCAAACTGCCTAATAGCAAAAACGTTGACTCCCCTTTCCAATTAGATAGCAGCATAGCAGAGTAATGGATTTGAGGGTGAAATTAAACATGTTAAACAGACTGTGGTTTTCAATGGAGTTAAGACACCAAATAAAGGCTTGTGCTAAATTGCACTTAACTGTGGCTGATAGTTCTCATATGTCAGCATGTTCCTAACTTCCAAGCCTACATATTCCAATGTAAAAGCATGAAATATATTGGGGGTCAGAAGCCTGTATTTCTAGTCTATAACTCTGCCCGTGGATATACCACGGAAAACACGGGCAATTCCTTATCAACAAGCTAAGTATCTGATACACTTTATGTCTGCCCTTAAACTTTACATTAGAAACAGCTGGCATTTTGCAATTATTTATATTAAACTCCATTGACCATTCCTCAGCCCATCTGTCCAACTGATCAAGATCCTGCTGCAATTTTTGATAACCTTCACTATGTACGCTGCCACCTACATTTGTGTTATTTGCCAACTTGCAAATCATGCCTTGTACATTCTCATCAAATCGCTGATATAAGCCACAATCAGAAAAGGGCCCAGCACTGATCCCTGAGGTATTCCACTAGTCACAGGCCTCCAGTCCAAAAAACAGCTTTGCCCTCATCGACCGTTTTGTTACCTCCTCAAAAAACTCAATCAGATTTGTGAGACATGATTTCCCATGTACAAAACCATGCTGACTATCCCTGAGCAACCCCTCTTTTTCCAAATGCCTATATATTATATCCATCAGAATACTCTCTGGTAATTTGCCTACCAATAAACAGGTAAGTGAAAGTTAAGCTTTTTTTGTTTATTTTTCTTGTTTTCACTTTGTATTGTTTTTAATTAACTTATAGGAATTTATTTAATACCGATGAATGTGATAGTCATTAAATAAATACCTGTCTGAAATCATGATCCTTTGGATCTTTATAAGCACCAAGTTCATACTTGCCAGTCTTCACAAACATAATCTTTGCTTCAAATGGGTCAATAATTTTAAACCTGCAGACAAAGTTTGAAGTCCGTTTCTTCAAAACGAGTTCTGGAAAAATAACCTTTCTGCTTCTTTCTTCCTCCTTAAAATCTTTGTATTTTTTCCAAACCATTTTCTCAGCGTATGTTGCCGAAGATACGTAGAGCTTTGGAGTGAAGTCAGGGGGCTTCCTGTTCCATATGGAGTTATCGGGTTCTGGTTTCAGTTGGACATGGTTTTTACTTCTTATCTCAGCCACACTTTGCCTTGCAGTGAATCTACGTTTCTGCAAAAATCCAAAGGTGGATTCACCGACCAAAACATTCTCTAGATCCATTTACTCTTCTGCCTTAATATGTTATTTCACTGATACCCCATGGATAAACATTTACCTTGATGTATCGAGTTACTAAAGTAGTAATAAAATTGTTCTGCAAAACAAAAAGAGAATTATTTTCAAATAGGGAAAATTCGAGGAGATACAAGAGACTGAAAATCCTGGAATATGGCAGTATGAAATAAGCTGCTGGAAAAACTCAGTGGGTCAAGCAACATCTGCAGAGGCAAAGGGATAGTAGACACCTTGGATCAGAGAAATTAAAGGGGTTGATTTTGCAAGGGGGTTCCTGCTGAGGCTTTGGTTTACAATAGGTTAACCACCACTAATCATTACTTGCCTTTCCAAATGCAGGTCGTTTCTGTCTGTCGTAATAACTTACCCACCATTAATGTCAGGCTCAATGGTCTTTGGCTCCCAGGCTTTTCCTGGCCCCTTTCTTAAATAGAGGTATAATATTAACAATTCTTCAGACTTTCAGCATCTCAATCATGGCTATTGATGAAGAAATATCTCTGCCAGAGCTCCTGCAATTTCTTCCCCACCTTCCCATAATGTCCTAGGATATAGTCTCCTATATACTCTCCTATTCATGAATTTATGAGAAGTCTCCTATTCATAGTCTACAACTCTGCTTTCAATAGCATTATCCCAACCAAGCTCATCTCCAAACACATGGAGGTTTCTTGTGTGTGTACATACTTGGCTAATAAAATTTATTCAATTCAATTCAATTCAATTCATATTCCAAAAACGTGCAGGTTTGTAGATTAATTGGCTTCAGTAAATTGAGCCTAGTGTGTAGGAAAGAATTAGAGTACGGTGATCGCAGGTCGTTGCGGACAGTGCACCATAGTGCCTGTTTCCACGCTGTCTCTCAAACTAAACTAAATTAAAATAAACTATTTTCCACCAAAATAAATAATTTGCAGTGTAAAACTGACTGCTGAATGTTCATCTTGTAAATTACGCTTCTGACCAAGGTTAATCCCACCCCCAGATTTTCAAAATGGAAACTGAGACTGCTTGAAAATTGACTGGCATTGGTCTTTGATTTGCAATCCATCTTTCATTAGCTTGTTCTTTAAATTAGTGAATTTATATTGAAGGAATAATTCTGCTGATCAGCCAGCAAAACAAAATAGATGATTGAGACCATTCCAACCGAAATGAGAGATATGAGAGACACATGGCGTAAGTAATGCGATGAGTGAATTTACGGAATTCTTGGGTCATATTAAACACAGTGCAATTCCATCTGTGGTCATGGTACTTCCAAAGGTATTTTACACTGGGGAAGGGGAGAACGACTCCAATTTGTGTAAAATCTGACTAAGGAGAGAGTTCACGGAAAGTAAAGGGCCTGTCCCACTTAGGCGATTTTTTAGGCGACGGCTGGCGACTGTCAAAGTCGTAGCAGATCGTCAAAATTTTCTTTTACCCGACAACAATGACCACGACAATGCCGAGTTAGGTTGAGATTACACCGTCTTCGGAAACATCGCGAAATTCCCACGCTGTCAATGTTTCTCCGGCGTCCTAATTTTTGCTGAAATCACTGACAAGTCGGTAAATACTTGAGAGTTTTGAACTATAACATTTTGTATGGGTTACTTAAAAACCAAGCTTCACGATAACAAGGCATAAACTGGATTGACTTCCAGTTTACTAATGGCAGTATTAAGAAATTTAATTAAAAAAGTGGTTAAATGGATTTTTGTGAAAAGTGTGTGGGCATTCTTTGAAAATGTACAGGAGATGCATATCTGGTTTCTGGGTTGCATATCTGGGTTGGGAGCCTACTTTAAATGTGATCGCTGATGGCCATAAACATCGCGAAAATTCCCACGCTTACCTGACCGTCAAACTGTCACCTCCAATCTACCTGTCAAATGGTTAAACACAAATATTTTATGGTATCTTGAAATTACTTTACTTATTTTAATATTATGTGCTTCTAAATGCATCTAAGAGAAACTAGCAAACCCGGGGACAGCATGCGACAGCGCCCGCAATAAGCAGTGATACCTGGCGACAAGGCAGCTATCGCTGAGAAATTTCACTCCGAATGATTTCTCAGCGACGCGCTGAGATCCACTATGATTCTTGGAAGACTCCTCACAATCATGCCCACGACACCCCGGTGAACTATCGGAGACAGCCTAGTCGCCAGCAGTCGCCTTAAAATCGCCTAACTGGGACAGGCCATTAACCCCTACGTAAATCAGGGAGGGTTCAGACTGAAGAAGGTTCTCAACCCGAAACATCACCCATTCCCTCTCTCCTAGATGCTCGATTTTATTGGTCATCGACTATATGAGTAAGAAAAATCGATGATAGACACAAAATGATAGAGTAACACAGCGGGACAGGCAGCATCTCTAGATAGAAGGAATGGGTGACGTTTCGGGTCGAGACCCTTCTTCAGAGTGTCACACTATCGATGTCGCACTAATATGGTGCAAATCTCATTAGCAAATAGAATGTTTACTGTGCATGGCAACCTATGAATTTGCTGCACTATATATCTGCAAATTTTATACATAGATATTGGTGGGGAAAAAAACAATGGAAGAGCAGCAGTATGTGCTTCACATGTTCTCTAGTATTTCCATTCTTCCATGTTAAAGATTAATTTTTAGACTGGAAAAATCCTTCTGGGCATAAAGGTGCAGTTATAAACTTGGGCTGTACACAAAATCTGGTGTTGAGCTACTTAAGCATGGACACAGTGAAGGGAACTATAGACGAGAGAGGGATAAGATTTTGGAAGAGGTGATTTAACTATGCAAATACAGGTAGTGGAAAGCTTGGGGAAGTGACGAAGGAAGACAAAGGGGAATGAGAATAATAAGATCCAGAGGGAAAGCATGGTCAGATTTATACATAAATTCTCTGATATCACAACAAATTCCTGCTGTAAACATTTCACTAAACAAAGGTGGAGCCTGGCACAATCAGAGCTTAAGCATACAGAGAGAGAACTGTAGATTTGAATACAATAATTTGAATGATTAGGAGAAATTTGAATTTGAAGCAAAAATAAAGTATCAACAAAAAAGCATTGTGGCTTCCAGCAAGAGAAAAAGTAAATGATAGTTGAGAACATATTTTAAAATTGTTACCTTCAGCAAATTTGTGCAAACCTTTTTGCCTTTGATGTGCTGTATAGATGAAGTAAGTGCAGTAAATAACAAACTTCGACCATGAGGAGCTTGTTTTAGTGTCTTTCCAGGGAGTGAGTGAGTTTGCAGTTTAACCTGTAAAGTGCTGCTATAATCCATGAAAGGTCATAAACAAACAGAAGTCCCAGCATCAAACAATCCAAAGCAGATTAAGAAACAAACCTAAAATCCTCACCGTCTTTACACATCTTCCACATAAATGCAGGATGCAAAAGTTATCAAATCAATGACACTGATTGGATAAATTATAGTATCAGTAAATGGTTAGACTGGTAACACCAAAGTTTGATGCTGTTCCAGGAAACGGTAAAGTGGTGTTTATAGTTACTAGGAGACAAACCTCCTGCAGTTCTCTTGTTGATTGAAACAAACATGTGAGGTTGTTTTCTGACTATAAAAGGCGATGCTTTCTTAGTAATAAAACACACAAAAGGATAATTTAAGTTTCACATGCCCGGATGTATAAGTATTTATGCTACAGTGTGTAGATTTAATACCATCAACACATAAGAATGTGACTTATGTCTTTGAGTCAATTTTGTAATTATAAGTTCTTTATAACTACAGTACCAATGACTCAGGTTTATTAGATTTCAGGCATACAAGCTAGCATGCAAGTGCTCTCTATATCTCCATCTCTATCTCTCATTTCCCTTTCCCCTGACTCTCAGTCTGAAGAAGGGTCTCGACCCAAAACGTCACCTATTCCTTTTCTCCAGAGATGCTGACAGACCTGTTGGGTTACTCCAGCTATTTTTTGTCCATTTTTAACATAAGGGTGTCTCTAAACGAATGAACACAACTGCTCTTCACTGGATTACTCAGGAGAAATTAACTAGTATCGCCCGATGAATGACAACATTGGAGTCCAGAAGGAACAATTCCTTTCACTCTTCAATGGCAATGTCATTGGGTTCTGTAAATTATTATTTACAATCAATGTATAATCAGGGTATACATGCTTATATAAAATTCTGCACCTTGTATGTCCAGAATATTTCCATAATATTATGGCTTTTATTACAATTAATCTCCAAGCTTTCATTTTTACATATTAGTACCAGATTGTGAATAATTCGTTTTGGAATGGTGAGATTCTCCAAAAGAAAATAATTCAGGAGAGGATGTCTATAGTGGTAACAGTTCAGTAGGATTTCACATAGCGTAATTTCTATTATATTGAATAAAACAAAATGACCAGAAAATGAATTCCTTAACAGGTTGCTCCCTAACCCTGTGTGTGGTAACTTGCATCATATGGTCATTACAGTGTTCACAAAGGAAATTGGGAACATTTGGGTGCAGGTGACTCACAAAGGTGGAGTTTGGGAGAGAGAAGTCAGTGGTGGTGGGTGGGCGATCAGAGAAAACAGAACCTTGTGTTGGGAAGGTTGCCTATGGTAGAGAATGAGGTATTAGTTGCCACAGATAAGTGGGTGGGGGGGGGGGGAGGTACTGGTTAGAACAAAGGTTGACCTGGGTATTGGCAGTGGGTTGGGCAATGGTTGGGTCAGGAGGTTGATTGGGTTGATGGCTGCATTGAGACTCACGCTGGGATTTATTGAGAAATTGTGAAGGTTGGCACTGGGAAGCATTTCAATTGTCTATAGGGGAGGCAAGGGCGTCAGATCGTGATTAGTGGAGGAAGATAAAAAGATAGCGAGCTGGGAGTTTTGGGAATCTCGTCAAGACAGGAGGATTAGGCATCATAATTAATGAGCATATTACTTAAAGGGAACTTACCTGAGGCAGGTCTCCTGCATAAGGCACCATATCTCAGAACCATAAAAGACGAAATTGCTGAGCATTTGGATAGCAGTAACGGGATCATTCCGAGTCAGCATGGATTTACGAAGGGGAAATCATGCTTGACAAATCTACTGGAATTTTTTGAGGATGTAACTAGGAAAATTGACAAGGGAGAGTCAGTGGATGTGGTGTACCTCGACTTTCAGAAAGCCTTCGACAAGGTCCCACATAGGAGATTAGTGGGCAAAATTAGGGCACATGGTATTGGGGGTAGGGTACTGACATGGATAGAAAATTGGTTGACAGACAGAAAGCAAAGAGTGGGAATAAATGGGTCCCTTTCGGAATGGCAGGCAGTGACCAGTGGGGTACCGCAAGGTTCGGTGCTGGGACCCCAGCTATTTACGATATACATTAATGACTTAGACGAAGGGATTAAAAGTACCATTAGCAAATTTGCAGATGATACTAAGTTGGGGGGTAGTGTGAATTGTGAGGAAGATGCAATAAGGCTGCAGGGTGACTTGGACAGGTTGTGTGAGTGGGCGGATACATGGCAGATGCAGTTTAATGTAGTTAAGTGTGAGGTTATTCACTTTGGAAGTAAGAATAGAAAGGCAGATTATTATCTGAATGGTGTCAAGTTAGGAGGAGGGGGAGTTCAACGAGATCTGGGTGTCCTAGTGCATCAGTCAATGAAAGGAAGCATGCAGGTACAGCAGGCAGTGAAGAAAGCCAATGGAATGTTGGCCTTCGTAACAAGAGGAGTTGAGTATAGGAGCAAAGAGGTCCTTCTACAGTTGTACCGGGCCCTGGTGAGACCGCACCTGGAGTATTGTGTGCAGTTTTGGTCTCCAAATTTGAGGAAGGATATTCTTGCTATGGAGGGCGTGCAGCGTAGGTTCACTAGGTTAATTCCCGGAATGGCGGGACTGTCGTATGTTGAAAGGCTGGAGCGATTGGGCTTGTATACACTGGAATTTAGAAGGATGAGGGGGGATCTTATTGAAACATATAAGATAATTAGGGGATTGGACACATTAGAGGCAGATAACATGTTCCCAATGTTGGGGGAGTCCAGAACAAGGGGCCACAGTTTAAGAATAAGGGGTAGGCCATTTAGAACGGAGATGAGGAAGAACTTTTTCAGTCAGAGGGTGGTGAAGGTGTGGAATTCTCTGCCTCAGAAGGCAGTGGAGGCCAGTTCGTTGGATGCTTTAAAGAGAGAGCTGGATAGAGCTCTTAAGGATAGCGGAGTGAGGGGGTATGGGGAGAAGGCAGGAACGGGGTACTGATTGAGAGTGATCAGCCATGATCGCATTGAATGGCGGTGCTGGCTCGAAGGGCTGAATGGCCTACTCCTGCACCTATTGTCTATTGTCTATTGTCTATTGTCCCCTTAAATATTGCGAAGCTCAATTCTGCATGAGTGAAGGGCCTGTCCCACTTCAGCGATTTTTAAGGCGACTACAGGTGGCTAGGCTGTCGCCACGCAGTCGCTGGTGTGTCGCGGTGTGTCGTGGGCATGGTCGTGAGTAGTCTCCAAAGAGTCGTAGCTTTTTACTGGTCGCCGCGGAATGTTCTCCCTGCTCGAAAATTTTCGGCGACTGCTGGCTTGACGCCAATGATCGTAGCTTGTCGTCTCCTGTCGTGGGTGCTGTCGTAGGTTGTCGCCAGGTTGTCGCCAGGTGAGTTAGGTTGTCGCCAGTGCTGACGACGGTTATCCACCTTATGTAAGAATTTTGTTTGTTTGAATAAAGTAAATTTTGGACATTTTGACAAAAGATTGTTGTTTGAAGTAATTGTATTTCAGAGAAGTTTCTCACGGCATCTCTTTCAAATATTTTAATTTCATTTATTTTGACCAATAAAACAAACACAAACACAAGCATTGCACTGCATTGAAAAGCAAACACTTTTCATTTATTTTGACATTGCACTACATTGGGTCTCTTCAGGGACAAGGGCTTCAACCACACAGACCTCTTCTTGGGCTTCTTCTTCCCCATTCTTCTTCCCCTTCTGTCTTGCAGAATTTTAAGCTTGAGGGCCATTGCAAGCAGTAGGGCTTATTCTTCTTGTAAGAGCAATGCCATCATATGTTGCTCCATGGCAGTCATAAAGCAGAATGATTGGAAACCCTACCTACACCCATTTGGCGCCAAAATTACGTGAAATGGCTACGGTTGTCATCAGTTGTGACCGACAGCGTCGTAGCTTGTCGAGGGTGGTAGGTTGACTTTGGTGGTTGTAGCTTTTCGTAGGTGCTGTCGTAGGTGGACGTCCTAAGTCGCGACGACTGAGTCGCTGGTTGTCGGTAGCTTGCCGTTGACTAGGTGGTAGGTTGTCGTAGCTTGTCGTAGACATTGTCGTAGACTGTCGTAAGGGGAGTCCAGTCGCTGGTTTTTCGGCGATCTGCTCCGACTTTGACAGTTGCCGGAAGTCGCCTTAAAAATTGCCGAACTGGGACAGTCCCTTGACCAGCTCTTTCAGCCCACGCATGTGTGGTGAAAAATAGTGGAAGTATCATCCGTACCATACCATTGTATGCAACCTCTGCCTCCTCAGGGTAATTGCGTGACAGATACATTCATAGAGTTTGGTGAATTCTCAGCAAGTACACAATTTCTTTTGCAAATGATTTTTCATTGGATTGAACTTCACAGCACTCAAAAAACATAATTTGGTTTCGAGGCAGATCTAACATTTTCCATGCTGAAAATGGAAGTAATACCAAGTCTGCCCAGTAGACAGCAGCAAGTCACTGCAATTCAGTGTTCTCCAACTTTACTGGGTAATGTTGATAAAGAGATTTATTAGATTTCAAATACATTTTCGTTGGTGACATGTGTTAGATACTGGTTTGTATAATAGAAGCACAAAATATAGCCCAGGTTTGAGCTATTTATATTGTTATCGATATGATAACGTAACTGATGGGTCAGCCTGAAGAAGGGTCTCGACCCGAAACGTTACCCATTCCTTCTCTCCAGAGATACTGCCTGTCCCGTTGAGTTACTCTAGCATTTTGTGTCTATCTTCGGTTTAAACCAGCATCTACAGTTCCTTCCACCACCTCTTATTTACCTGCCCATAATCCATATCCCTCCATTATCCACATGCACATCCAAAACTCCCTTAAATGCCACTATTGTATTGTGTCAACCACGACCCCCGACAGCGCATTCCACCCGCTGTGTGAAACAGTTGCCCTGCACATCTCCTTTAAAATTTACCTCTCTCAACTTAAAGCAATGCCCTTGAGTATATGATTTTTTTTTCCTGTCCCATAAATGATATAAAAGTTATACATGATATTGCACGACAGTGAAAAGAAAAATAATGTCCAAAGACAAGACATTCGTGCAAAAATACACAATTAGAAAACAAGTCCATAATAGTGCTTCGTTACCACGATCCATTTCTTTACGAATGGATAAAAGAAAATACAGGAAAGATGAGAAACCCGAATTGAAGGAACATTGTGATCTCAGAGAGCTGGAGATCACAGAGACCTGGAATATCTTTGTCTATAAAACCAGCCTCTTGTAACCAGCATCTCAATCGCACATCACTGTGTCTGTCAGTGTTTAATACTGATAATAGAAGGGCTCAAAGTTCCTAACCTGGTATGACTTCTCCCCAACCAATACCTTTCCTGGGATTGTCCACTGGAGATGGGAATGGTTTCACAGATGTAACTGGATGTGCTTGGAGTAGATAACAATGACCGAAACAGATCAAACAATGCATCTGTAGTGTTTCACCACAACGCTGCTATGTCTTCCTGGTAACTAAGCTTTCTGCAGACTTTTGTGAAGTGAAATTAAATGTCACGTCACAGCTTTCCAAATACAGTTGATTGTAGAAAGTTCAAGAATTGTACATATAACGAAGACTTAAAACTGGAGATTGGGTCGTTTAATGTTGGCTGATTGCTAGGCAATTAAATTTCAGTCACAAAATTTATTTACGGTCCATGAGGTTTCCATTGTGTGTCTGATGTTCTAACACATTGAGGAGTCTGAATATGCACAATGGCATCCAATGCCACCCAATGCACGCTTGCAAGCACTTCTGAAACCTTGTCTACATCTGCAACTCGTGGAGAGTGGGGACCGCTCACACAGAAACACAGGCAAGTTTCATTGTTATGGAGTTAGAATTATACAGCAAAGAAACAGGTTCTTCTGATCACCAAGTCATGCATCGACCATCAAACACCCATTTGACCCACTAATGTTACACCAACCTCATTTTTCTTATTCTCCCACATTCCCATGAACTCTTCCCAGATCCTAATTTTATACTACAGGGAATTTACTGTAGTCAATTAACCCACCAACCCGCAAATCTTTGGAACGCGTGAGAAAATCAGAGAACTCAGAGAAACCCAAGCAGTCACAGGAAGAACATGAAAGAACAAGCTGGAAAGCGTACAAATATTTACGAGGGTGGTACCAGGACTGGAGGGTCTGAGCTATAGGGAGAGGTTGAGTAGGCTGGGACTCTATTCCTTGGAGCACAGGAGGATGAGGGGTGATCTTATAGAGGTGTGTAAAATCATGAGAGGAATAGGGGTGATCTTATAGAGGTGTATAAAATCATGAGAGGAATAGATCGGGTAGATGCACAGAGTCTCATGCCCAGAATAGGTGAATTGAGGACCAGAGGACATAGGTTTATGAAGAGGAGAAAAGATTTAATAGTAATCTGAGGGGCAACTTTTTCACACAAAGGGTGGAAGGTATTTGGAACCAGCTGCCGGAGGAGGTAGTTGAGGCTGGGACTATCCCGATGTTTAAGAAACAGTTAGAGAGCTACATGGATAGAACAGGACACTCAAAACAAATTGAAGCATATCTGTGACATCAGATTCAACATTAAATGATACCTCTAGTATTATTTACATCGGCGAAACCAAGCGCAGGCTCGGTGATCGCTTCGCTCAACACCTGCGCTCAGTCCGCATTGACCAAACTGATCTCCCGGTGGCCGAGCACTTCAACTCCCCCTCCCATTCCCAGTCTGACCTTTCTGTCATGGGCCTCCTCCAGTGCCATAGTGAGGCCCACTGGAAATTGGAGGAACACCTCATATTTCGCCTGGGCAGCTTGCAGCCCAGTGGTATGAACAGCGACTTCTCCAACTTTAGATAGTTCCTATGTCCCACTCTTCCCCTCCTCCTTCCCAGATCTCCCTCTATCTTCCTGTCTCCACCTATATCCTTCCTTTGTCCCGCCCCCCTGATATCAGTCTGAAGAAGGGTCTCAACCCGAAACATCACCCATTCCTGAGATGCTGCCTGACCTGCTGAGTTACTCCAGCATTTTGTGAATAAATACCCTCTAGTATTAGTCATTGTCTGGCACCTGCTGGCACCATTCCTAAACACAAAGCCAACCGATGCCCACTATATGAGCCAGCAACTTACTCTAAAGACTCTTTGGAAAAATAAAACAAATCTAACATCTATTTAAAGAATGGTCTTGACCTGAAACATTGTCTATCCAAATTCTGCAGAGATGCTGCCAGACCTGCTGATTTACTGCAAGAAAATAACTGCAGATGCTGGTACAAATCGAAGGTATTTATTCACAAAATGCTGGAGTAACTCAGCAGGTCAGGCAGCATCTCAGGAGAGAAGGAACGTCACCCATTCCTTCTCTCCTGAGATGCTGCCTGACCTGCTGAGTTACTCCAGCATTTTGTGAATAAATACCTGCTGATTTACTGCAACACTTTTGTGTCCTTTTGTGTACTAACCAGCATCCGCAATTCTTTGTTTCTAACATCTAATTCTAGAAGGTTTCTGTTTTTATTTCGCATGCAGGGACTTTTCTTATCAAGCTCTACAGTGTTCACTTCCAGCAATATGCTTCCAAGATTGGATTTACTTTTTAAACCAAATGAATGAAACTCATTGAGTCTGAATATAACTCATCTGCTTTCTTGGCCATCATTAAAGGCATGAACACATAATGTGTTGTTTTAATCGACAAAAATTCTACATCTTACTTTAACATTGTCCACAATTCAGTAATTTGGACAAGGGCACTTTATTTTATTGGTGCAACTAATGCAGGGGTCAAAGGCCAAAATGTTCCCTTTTAAAATAATTAAACAAAACTGTTCTTAACATGCCAGAGCAGGAGCAAGAATCCCAGACATGCGGGTTTTGTTAACAGTGCCATTCAGGGAAATGTTTGAATAAATGAGGCCATGCAACAGTGTTAGTCCAATAACCAGTGTTAAAGGTCATGTGAGTCTGAGCAGGGCAGCAGCAGTAATTCCTGACCTCAAAGAAGATCCATCGCCACTGATCTCCCGGTGGCCCAGCACTTCAACTCCCCCTCCCATTCCCAGTCTGACCTCTCTGTCATGGGCCTCCTCCAGTGCCATAGTGAGGCCCGCCGGAAATTGGAGGAGCAGCACCTCATATTTCGCCTGGGCAGTTTGCGGCCCGGTGGTATGAACGTTGACTTCTCCAACTTCAGATAGCTCCTCTGTCCCTCCCTTCCCCTCCTCCTTCCCAGATCTCCCTCTATCTTCCTGTCTCCACCTATATCCTTCCTTTGTCCCACCCCCGACATCAGTCTGAAGAAGGGTCTCGACCCGAAACGTCACCCATTCCTTCTCTCCCGAGATGCTGCCTGACCTGCTGAGTTACTCCAGCATTTTGTGAATAGATCCATCTTCAGAATGTGTTGGAGGTCACATTTGACAAGCCATAAAGATGGTCGTAAAGATCACCTATGTTTCTCACCTTAAAATTCATTGATGAAAAAGACTTCTTGAAAAGCCCTTGAGCTTTGTATTATCTGACAGGCTGTTCCAGCATGAATATTTACACCAGATGCAATGTTCATGAAATAAAGCTATTGGACATCTATTGACTCAGTCTGATCTCCGACTGCACTACCTGTCATAAGTAGCAGAGAGGAAATATTCCTTCAACGGTTGAACAATTATACGTTGATCTGAGGTTAGAATTGATCCAGTTATATATGAGTAACATTGGGCGTATAATTACACATTAAATGTGGTTTGGAACTGTTATGACGATGACGAAGTTGAGCATAATTTAACAGTTCAATTGTTAGATGGATTTAAAACTGACCTAATTATATGAACAATGCATAATTGTGTTTTATCTTTTACAGAAGGTAACGGTGCTTCTGCAATCAGAATCTTAGTAGCTAAGATTGATGGAATTGGGGTAATGGAAAGTAAAGATTGAAGAAATCTCAGATAGCAACAGGACAGTGACTCCAGGAGACCAACGTAGGGGTTTGACCTAAATGTGTAGGAAGGAACTGCAGATGCTGGTTATACACTGAAGATAGACACAACATGCTGGAGTAATTCAGTGGGATGGGCAGCATCTCTGGAGAGAAGGAAAGGGTGATGTTTTGGATCGAGACCTTTCTTTAGATCTTAAATGTCTGACTTAATGCTTGACTTAAATGTCTGTGTAAACCCCATATCACGGGCAGCCCAATTGTTACAGCAGGTGAGCCAATTGGTTGTAATATTCTCTTGAATTTAACAAACAGGTTGAATATAGGTGTCAGGAAAATCAGGTGAGATTGAAAGTCAACATTTTTTTTAATTCAAAATTCCCAATCTTAATTTAAAGGGTGAGTGCTTCCAGCTACTTGGTTGATTCCCTCTGGCAACCCTAAAGCTGAGAGCTTTTGGCAGCATTAAAGATTCTTACAACTTTGGATCTTTTAAAAAGACAGCAGCAGAGTGGAAGCCACCTTGGATGTTTTCAACACCAGTTCTCAGGTGGATACCAAAGAACATGGCAGCAGTGGCATTGTGGAATACTGAGAACAATAACTGCTCCGGAGAGGGTTGGCAAAGTGCCAGAGACTTACAGAAGAGAGGTGCATGAGTATAATGTCCACACGACCAAAGTGAATAGGTGAATGTCACAGGAGACGGGGAACCATTGGGGGGAGTTTGCACAAAGAGACTTCCGCTGGAGAAGATTTGAAGGGAACCAGACAGAGAACAACTGAGAGGCTAAGGTTGTATCAGGCACCACTTCTGCAGAAGGACTCACATATAGAACCTGGAAAGCCTTGACTTAATTAAAGAACAATGCAGTCAGAGATAGTGTTGGCGTTTAGGAGACAATGGACATGCACTTCAAAACTGATATATGCTCTTGTGAGGAAACACCATCACTCAGGCACATGAGTTCTCAAAGAAGGACCATGTGATCACCAAGTAGGTCATTGAGGGAGAGTTCATCATGTTCAGATGCACATCAGTTGCCTGGCATGGGAGGATGGGTAGAGGAAGACTCAGGCAATGAACCTTCCTGTAGCAAATAACAAGGATACCCACACCATAGTCATTTAATTTTGTCTCCCTCTTGAACACAGTCATGACATATCATATCATATCATATCATATATATACAGCCGGAAATAGGCCTTTTCGGCCCTCCAAGTCCGTGCCGCCCAGCGATCCCCGCACATTAACACTATCCTACACCCACTAGGGACAATTTTTACATTTACCCAGCCAATTAACCTACATACCTGTACGTCTTTGGAGTGTGGGAGGAAACCGAAGATCTCGGAGAAAACCCACGCAGGTCACGGGGAGAACGTACAAACTCCTTACAGTGCAGCACCCGTAGTCAGGATCGAACCTGAGTCTCCGGCGCTGCATTCGCTGTAATCTGAGATGTCATATCTATGATGAGCATTTGACGGCACAGGGCCTGTACTCGCTGGAATTTAGACGGATGAGGGGAGACATTGAAACTTATCGAATAGTGATACAGTGGATGTGGAGAGGATGGTTCCACTAATGGGAGAGTCTAGAACTAGAGGCCATACCCTCAGAATAAAAGGACGTACATTTAGGAAGGAGGTGAGGAGGAATTTTGTTAATCAGAGGGTGGTGAATCTGTAGAATTCATTGCCACAGAGGGCTGTGGAGGCCTAGTCAATCGATAGTTTTACGACAGAGATTGATAGGTTCGTGATTAGTATGGGTGTCAGGGGTTATGGGGAGAAGGCAGAAGAATGGGGTTGAGAGTGAAAGGTGGATCAGCCAAGATTGAATGGCAGAGTAGGCTTGATGGGCCGAATGGTATGAGCATGTAGCACACATTCTCGATATGAGCATGTAGTTTTACTCCAGGAGCTCTGGTCTCTTCCTCATTCCAAAGACCTGTTGGTTGGTAGGTTAATTGTCTATTCTAAAATTGTAAAATTGTGTGTGTGTGAGTGAGTGATAGAACTTTGGGTGGAGTTCAAGTGAATATGAAAAGAATAAAATGGGCTTACTATATGATTGGTGTAATTAGGTGCTTGTTGGTCAGTATTGATTCAGTGGGCTGAAGGGCCATTGCTGTGTGGTTATCTATGATAATTCTTCCAAGAAAATCTTCTATGAGCAATGATAGCCTCTCTGCACTTCATGGACTTTCCTCCATTCTTCTCTCTTAATGGGTGGGATTCTTTTTATTTCCTTAACAAGGAGATTTTATTCAATTAATAACAGATGCAGAGTACTGAAAAGTTCAAGACTGCCATTGGCAGTTTGCAAGCAACAATCAAACAGTTATCAAATCACAATGCTGGCAACCTTATATACAATCCACACAACTGCCCCGCAGTGACCAGTGTTGACGGAAGGCATCCAGAGTCCCCGTGGACACCGCCTGCTCCCTCTCCAGGGACAAGCAAGCAAGCAATGGATGGGATTCTTGGGTGTTTGAGCCACACATGGTCTTGAAAGTGCCGAAGAATCCATAGTTGGCAGTGAGGTATTGGGCCAATGTGTGATCTTTCCGCATAGTATCTGCTCTTTAATTTGCTGCTTTTCCATTCGATCTTGGTCTTCAAGTTGTAAAGTCTTTTTTTTTCAAATTTTCCCTTGAATCAAGTTTCCAATCCAAGAATACTTTGCGTTTGCATTAATTGGATCCTAGATCCCCAAGTCATTCGCATCAAAACAAGTTCTGCTGTCTTTGGTTAAGAGGCTAACAGTTTCCTCACGAGGGACAATTAAGGTAGCATTCAAGACAGTCCAGATGTTGTAGATACTCGGCAGCTTGCATATCTTTGACTGACCCTTGTGACATTCAACACTGAATTTCCTGTGGCGATATTTTTGTAGGGTCTGGTCAATTGGGGGTCAGGTCAATAGAAATAACAGAACAGATTAGTTGCTGATCTGTTCAGTGGTCATTGATGCCGGTTATTACATGGGTGATGTAAGCATTTTTACAGTCTCTCTTTCAGATAATAACATAATCTAACCGGTGTTTGGATCAGGTTTTGCCATGATGTTGTGAATTTGCCTCTCTGACGAGATGCTTTCAAGCATTTTGTTTTCGGAAGATAAATATTTTACACTTAGCCTTTCCTTTGTCCTCTTTGCACCTTCTGGAGATTACATCCTTTCTAACCATAACATTGATGTCACAAGAACACAAAAAATTAAAACAGGGGTAGAGCATATTGCATCATGCCAACCTTTCTGCAACAACCTCATAATTTGGACTCCCTTAATGTCATTGAGTTATTGAGTTGTACAGCACAAAGACAGGCCCTTCTGCCCAACTCACACATGTTATCTCAATACTGACTGATGAAGGCAAGCATTCCAGGTGCTTCACCCTCTGAATGCCCAATGAAACAATTTACTTCTCTTCCTGAATTTCCTTATAGTCTTTCTTAAAAAGAGATGTTGACCACTCTCCAATCTTCCAGATCTTGCTCGGGGCTATCAATGATACAAATATTTCAGCCAGTGGCCCCACATTTTCTTCCATAGATTTACATTGGAGAATGTGTCACTTTTTTATTGAGTACATTCAGTGGCTAGGTTTCCACTACCTTCTAGAGAATTGCACAGTCTGGGTGAAAATAACTCTTATCTTTGAATGTCTGACACTTTATTTTGGATCTAAGGGGCCTACAGGAAGTTCTGATAGTCTATCTCTAGGGCATTGACCAATTATTTTTAAGGCTGGAGCAAAGTTATCCCCAACAATATCTACAGTATCTAGAATTGGGGTGCATGTGTTGATGTCTGGCATGTGCTGACATCTCATTAGAATGAGCTGGGGAGTCATGGCGTGCTTATTTATTCTACAGGGAAAGTCACTGAAATGCCAGGCTTGTTCATACTTGATGCCAAAACCCACCCATATGCACAATGGAGAGAAACGTAACAGCTTGCTACATTTCCATATCAGACATTGCCCGATCCCATAGAACTGCCTCTACATTGTTCCTTCATGTTGTCTTTGTGAGATGAAGCTACAATCGTGTATCCAATTGTCTGAAGAAGGGTCCGAACCCAAAACATCACCTATTCATGTGCTCCAGAGATGCTGCCTTATCTCCCACTTTGTGTTCTGTGCAAGATTCAGCATCTGCAGATCCTTGGGTATCCATCCTGCTTGAAACCCCACTCCGTAGGGGGTATGGGGAGAAGGCAGGAATGGGTTACTGATTGTGAATGATCAGCCATGATCACATTGAATGGTGGTGCTGGCTCAAAGGGCTGAATGGCCTACTCCTGCACCTATTGTCTATTGTCTATTGTATTTCCATTAGGTCCCAAGACTCAGCTGTGATGTAAAATTTAAGAACATAAGAAATATGAAGGGACTGTCGGTCATGTTTCCTCTCAAGCCTGCTCAGCCATTCAATAGGATTGTGGCCTCATCTCTGCTTTCTTGTCTACTCCCCATAGCCCTTGACCACCCAGTAGTCCAAAGGTCTATCTATCTCAGACTTACATATACGCTGTAATTCAAGAACTGCATAGGTCCCGAGGTAGAGCATGCCACCATTTCTGAGAGAAAAATAATCCTCACCTCAGTCTTAAATTGATGTCTTAATATAACTTTATAGCTGCATTGTGAAACAACATATGAATACCATGCAGATTAGGAGCCAACCAAACCAGAATCTAACCTATTAATAAAGTATAAATTTGAGCAGGTCAGGACTATCATTGCTTATTTTGACTTCACAGCAGCTGATGACTCTTTGAATGGCAGTGATAATGAGTGTTGTAAGTACCACTGGTCAGAAAATCAGCTGTGAGTGGGATTTAAATTTTAATTCACTTTCGAGGAAGAGACCATGTACCATTTGTATTTACAGTGTGAGAGGTTGCAGCCCCTGTTCGAGTATCTGAAGAGGCTGCTCCTCAAGATTTGGCTCTATTTTAGTTATATGCTCCTGATTTTTGGGCACCCGGTACAGAGGGGAGAAGGTCGTGAGGGAGGGGGGAGTCTCCCTGTGGGTCTGCTCCTGGGCCTGGCCAAGATGGCCATTCGTGGGTCCAGGCAGCGGGTAGTCGACGGCCGCACAGGGGTCTACTGCCTGCCCCTTTTCTGGGGTTACGTCCGTGCTCACATGTCCCTGGAGAGGGAACACGCGGTGTCCACGGGGACGCTGGAGGCCTTCCGTGAACGCTGGTCGCCGCGGGAGGTCGAATGTATTATTGACAAAGTTGGCGGAATTTTAATTTGATAATTGTTTTGTTTGTAAACTGCCGATACAGGCAGCTTTTGATTTGATCGTGTTACTACTTTGTATGTTAGGTTTTGTTTTGGAATAAAGTATTTGTTAAATATTTTTAAAAATCTTATAGAATATGACTGCAACCTAAGAATGCCTTGATTTTTACACCCATGGATAATGCTGCAAACCTATCAATCCATTTTTCACAAGTTAGCACATTCTAATTGACACGTTCAAATGTGTATCTGTTCTGAACAGGAAAGGAAATAAAGGATATTTTAAAGCATATAATAGTCTCTTTTATAGTCAGATGTAAACTGTGATATTAGGTTAAAAAAAACAATCAAACTGTGGCAGTCTCCCTGGGATGTAATACTGCTAAGAAGGAAATCCAACCCATTAACATTTCACAGATGTAAAATTTCCACCAGCTGAATTTGAATAACGTTATATATTTACCTTCTTCCTGCAGTTTCATGTGTCTTATTTTCTTCCAGAGGCAGAGCTGAGGTCACGTTTCATGCACTGAACTCATGTTGTGCTGTGGTTTGAGAATTAAGACAGATATCAGCTGTCTTTTTGAGTTACTAATTGCCATTAACGTGACCCAAAAGGATAATATTTTGACTACATGTTGACATTTGGTCCGTAGACACATTATCAACAGTTGGATTAACACATTGCATTTATATGCTCTGTAATATTCTGTCGCACACTACAGCCTCTCCAAAAAACAAATAATCAGTGCAGGTCTTTTTTTTAACATGGACCATTAAAATTCAAAACCCATTGCAATAAGCAAAGATCGTCAAATACTTAGAGATGAAAGCATTTACAATGTATAATATTACAAGGTAATTTCACCCACAAATATCATGACTGAAATTTAATGTCATGAATAATTTATATAGTCTCTGTTGAAACAATTTTATTGAAGACGATTAAGAGGTTAGACATTCAATCAGTTACAGGGCATTTGGTAGCCGTCCAGAATGGTTTATCAGGACCATTACTGCCAGGAAGCATTTGAATCTAAGGAACAAAGATTAATTATAAGTATCTCAGAGATAGGTTTTCAGACTGAGCAAAATTGATATTGGATTAAAAAATAATGGAGTACAAACACCATAAGCCAGTTACGCCACACAGACAGAGTACCTCAACACATTGAATAAGGCTTAGTCTCATCAAAACTAAAATAAAGCCAATTTTTTTAATTGATTGATGCGGTCAAAACTGTCATGTTCCCCATTCTCACTCCTCCCTGGTCATACTGAAAAGACCATTATTTCATCATGAATCATTGCAGCTCTGGCGGCATGCATGATAGGAGGGGAATTCAAAATATTGATCTAGAGATGGTGGACATGACAAGATAATCCGAGCCTGAACGATGTGTTCCTTAGAGGGCAGCTTGGACGTGTTGATAGCTTTGATGCTGTCACTGGTACTGGACAAGGGACTGGATGTATTTGCCAAAGCTTTCAGAGTTCCTCAACTGCATCATGTGTTTATTATTACCTACATTTTATGGTTTAGGAAAATACATGTACTGGCCCAACCAGTATATGGCGGCATTTGTACTCCACTTGAGTATATAACCATGGTGCACTGGTCATGTACGAAGAAGGTACTAAGTTCAGAAAGTAGGACAATTAAACCATCTTCTCTTTTACTAATGGAGTCATGCTGCTTGAGTGTTTTTCCATACAGAACGTCTTCAGTATTCTATCAGATTCCTGATTTAACATCAGCCGATACTGAGGGGGCATTAGTGGAAAGTACCTAATATCTAATAATGCTCTGGTCATTTGGATAAGGGAATTGAAAGCTTTGTGGCCAAGCTTGCGGATGATACAAAGATAGGTGGAGGGGCAGGTCGTGTTGAGGATCAGGGACTCTGCAGAAGGACTTGGACATGTTGGGAGAGTGGGTAAAGAAGTGGCAGATGGAATACAGATAAGCAAAGTGTGCAGTCATGTACTTTGGTAGTAGGAATAAAGGTGTAGACTATGTTTTAAATGGGGAGAGGATTCAGAAATTGAAGGTGAAAAGACACTTGGGAGGGCTTGTTCAGGATTCCCAAAAAGTTCATTTGCAAGTTGAATCTGTTGTAAGGAAGGCAATTGCAATGTTAACATTCATTTTGAGAGGACTAGAATATAACAGGGATGAAAAGGGGATCAAAGGTTATGAAGTGATGACAGGAGAATGGGATTGATAGGGAAAGATCAGCCATGATTAAATGGCGGAGTAGACTCGATGGGCCAAATGGCCCAATTCTACCCCTATGACTTATGAACTTATGAGATGTCAGTAAGGCCAGCATTTATTGCCCATCTCTAATCACCTTTGTGAAGGAGAGTCCTGACATTGCCTGTCCATGTTTCCAGAAATGCTGCCTGACCCGCTGAGTTACTCCAGAACTTTGTGTCCTTTTTGATAAATCAGCATCTGCAGTTCCTTATGTCTACCTTCTTACACTGCTGCAGTCCTACCAACAAAGATACTCCCATCGTGCAAGAAATAGACCCAGTGAAGGTGAAAGACTGGCGATATATTTTCAACTCAGGGTAGAGGGGGGGACCTGCAGGTGGTGGTGTTTCCTTGCACCTACATTCTCCTTCTTGGAGGTACATGGTGCAGCTTTGGGAAATGCTATTAGAATGGCAGTAGAACGAGCTTCTGAGAGTAACTGGAGTGCATTTTGTGCATAGAAACAAAGAACCTGCAGATGCTGGTTTATACCAAAGACTGACACAAAGTGCTGGCATAACTCAGCGAGTCCGGCAGCATCGCTGGAGAAAAAGGATGGGTGACATTTCAGGTCGGGACCCTTCTTCAGACTGAAAGTAGGGGGTGGTGGGGGGAGAAGAGCTGGAGGTGAGAAAAGACCAGGAATAATCAGTGCCAGCCACAAATGACCTCAGGCAGGGTGGTGCCTGTTAGGCCCATTGTTGGCTAGGGAAGATGTGACCTAAAGAGGGAAACAATGTGGAGATGTGTGGAACTGGTAAAACGATTAGGGTGGAGGAAGGGACCAATGGGGTGGTGGAGTGGGGGGGGGGTGGAGTGTAAGTAGAAGTTACTTAAAATTAGAGAGTTAAACGTTCATACCTCTGGGCTGTAAGCTACCCAAGCGAAAAATGAGGTGCTGATCAACAAATTTGCGTGTGGCCTCACTCTGGTAATGAAGGAGGCCCAGGACGGGAATGGGAATGGGAATGGGAAGGGGAAGGGGAAGGGGAAGGCCTGTTGAAATGTTTGGCAACTGGGCGATCCCGTAAGCCTCAGCTGATCGAGCATGAGTGTTCAGCGAAACGTTTGGTCTTGCCAATGTACAAAAGACCACATCGGGAACACTGGATACTGTAGATGAGGTTAGAGGAGGTACATGTGAACTCTTGTCTCACCTAAAAGGGTTGTCGGGATCTCTGGATGGAGTCGAGTGGTTTGGTTTGGAAGGGATGAGTGAACCAAGGAGTTGCAGAGGGAGCGGTCCCGGGTGGAAGGTGGAAAACGGTGGAGATGGGAAGATTTGATTAATGGCGGGAGGTGATATTCCCGGGATGGCGGGACTGCCATATGTTGAAAGACTGGAGCGACTAGGCTTGTGTACACTGGAATTTAGAAGGATGAGGGGGGATCTTATCGAAACGTATAAGATTATTAAGGGGTTGGACACGTTAGAGGCAGGAAACATGTTCCCTATGTTGGGGGAGTCCAGAACCAGGGGCCACAGTTTAAGAATAAGGGGTAGGCCATTTAGAACGGAGATGAGGAAAAACTTTTTCAGTCAGAGAGTTGTGAATCTGTGGAATTCTCTGCCTCAGAGAGCAGTGGAGACCAATTCTCTGAATGCATTCAAGAGAGAGCTAGATAGAGCTCTTAAGGATAGCGGAGTCAGGGGGTATGGGGAGAAGGCAAGAACGGGGTACTGATTGAGAATGATCAGCCATGATCACATTGAATGGCGGTGCTGGCTCGAAGGGCCGAATGGCCTCCTCCTGCACCTATTGTCTATTGTCTATTGTGATGGGAATGTTGGAAGATAATGTGCTGGATGCAGAGGCTGGTGGGTTGAAAGGTGAGGACTAGGGGAATTATGTCCTTGGTGTGTCTGGGGGTGGGGGAGCATGAGCAGAACTACGGGACCCAGAGGAGACGTGTGTGAAGGCCTTATGACAGAAGAATGGAACCCACATACCCTGAAGAATGAGGACATCTCAGATGTCCTCGTATGGAGCACTTCATCTTGGGAGCAGATGCAGCCGAGACGGTGGAATTGAGAGGAGGGAATAGCATCTTTGCAAGAGGCAGAGTGGGGAGCAGTGTAGTCCAGATAACTGTGAGAATAGATAGGCTTATAAATAGATGTCCGTCGATAGTCTGTCTCCTGTGATGGAGACAGAAAGATCTTTTGTATGTGATATACATAGCACACGATTTCAACATATATTGGGGCTCAGGCCCGAAGAGCTTCATAGTTGTAGGAATCAATCGCACTGTGGCATGTCACATGTAATAATAAAGTATCATGAATCAATGAATTAATTAATTGATTCATGCTACTTTATTATTACATGTGACATGCCACAGTGCGATTCTTTGTTTTGCATACCCAAGGTATCCAACGTGTCACCACATATGGGGCGCCGACAAAGTTACAAAGTATTCATTTAGTTCCCAATGGCCCCCCTTTGTTCTCGGCAGCAGCCCCCCCCCCCCCCCCCCCCACGCTGGGTCCCCCTTTTTCTTGGCGGCCCGTCCGACCTCCGTCACCCTCCGCAGACCCATCTTCCACTGCCGGTGCCCGTGACCTGGACCACTGTCGCCCGACCTCGACCGATGGCGCTATCCTCGTCCACAACCACCGCGTCCCTCTCGTCCATCGGCCTGACCTCGATTGCCCCGGCTCTCCTCGACTGCTGGCCCCGTCCTTGACCGCCCCCACTCTCCTTGACCATCCACGCTCTCCTCGACTGTCAGCCCTGACCTTGATTGCTGTCGGGGCTTCTCCTGGTGGCTCCGCGGCGCCGACCCAGAGTCTGACTGCGGGGATCGGCTGCCTGGCCTCTCGGCTGCATCCCGGGAACGTCATGGGAATTCCTGGGAATCATAGGTTCATAGAGTCATACAGCACAGAAATCAGCCTTTTCGGTTCAAATCATCCATGCCAACTAAGGTGCCCGATCTAATATAGCCCGCATTTGGTCCATATCCCCCTAAACATTCCTACCCATTTACCTATCCACATATCTTGTAAATGTTGTTATTGTACCAGCTTGAACTACCTCCTCTGGCAGATCGTTCCATACACCCACCAATCTCTGTGGAAAAAGTTGTCCCTCAGGTTCCTGGTGCATCTTTCCCCTCTCAACCCTACAACTATGCTCTCCAGTTCCTGATTCCCTGCCCTGGGGAAAAAAAAATCTGAGCATTCAATTGAATTGTTAGACAATGTTGATCCTCAATGAATAGCCAGTTAACAGAAAGAAGGTCAATGATGAGTTGAAGATAACTGCGTTGAGAATTCTCCCTTAAGGCAATAATAAAAATCATTGATACATTTTTGATGGTCGTTAAAGATAATGTTATCAATTAGATTTGACAATGAATAACTATATATATATGACTGTTCACAAAACCCTGGCAAGCCTTTATGGGGAAGGAACAATGTTATGTACCATTTTGCCATGAGCATGTCACACAGAGGAGCAAAATATTAATTAATTGATTTAATTATGATTATTTTGCAAAGATTTATAGATGTAGGATTGAATCAATGAGAAATCATTGGCATTTCTTACTCAGTCCCAGTGAGTGTAACGCCAGCTGTGAGAAGTAACTTGATATAAAACAAGAACAAGTACTGTAATAAACAATGCAGATCACTCTTGTGTACACATTGCCCTCACTCCCAGTTTTAACCCTTCCTAAGATACCCTAAAAGTAGACCAACACACAAATCACTAAAGTGTGTATTTAGGAGGGATAACAAAAAACCTTCTCACAGAGATGAGTTTTAAGGTAGGTCATGGAAGAGAAATGAGGACACAAAGGTAGAGGAGGAGGCAATTGGTCAGCACAGTGACGCAGCGGTAGAGTAGCTGACTTGCAGTGTCAGAGACCTGGGTTCAATCCTGACTACGGGTGCTGTCTGTACGGAGTTTGTACGTTCTCCCTGTGACCGCTTGTGTTTTCTCTGGGTTCTCCGGTTTCCTCCCACATTCCAAAGACATGCAGGTTGGTAGGTTAATTGGCTTCTGTAAATTGTCCTTAGTGTGTAGAATAGAATTAATGTGTGGGTGATTGCTGGTCGACATGGGCTCGTTGAGTCACAGGCCCTGTTCCCACGCCGTATCTCGAAAGCTAAAATTAACAACTAAAACTGACTAGAATGTGACCTGAGGGAAAAGTTTTAAGAGTTTGGCATCGGTGATATGGATTGTTGGGAGATGCAGCATGGAGGAGAAAGGGAACAGCATGCAGGAGATGTATAATGGAGTCACAAGAGACTGCAGATGCTGGAATCTTGAGCAAAATACAAAATGCTGGGGGAATCCAGAGGGTCAGGCAGTATCAGGGGAGGGAATGGGTAGGCAACATTTCAGGTCTGAAGAAGGGTCCCGAACCAAAATGTCGCCTGTCCATTCCCTTCCCATTTGCTGCCTGATCCACTGAGATCCTCCACACTTTGTATTATTGGGGTAGGTGTATGCCCAATTAGATATAACATTCCTGTATGCAATTAACAAAATGGATGAAAACTATAATGCGAGAAATGTGGTGCTATATTTTGATATTATTCCGTTTCCATAATGCTGTGGAAGTATATTACTAAGCCTACAATGTTGTCATTGACAGAGACAAGAGGTCAAGCTCCCTGGAATCACCAGGTTTTATAATTAATTCCATGTCAGCGGTAACTAGAGTCTAATTGAAGCTGCAGGCCAATAGACTGATTAATGGCCTTTGATTAATGCACTATAGCCTGTGAGTGGATGAATTTAATGACTTAAAAGAACCTTTAGCGACTCTTATCATCAGAAGAGGTGTCTTCCTATTATGACTTAGGAATTTGCAAATGAGAGAAATATTACATGTAATTGGAAACCTGTCCTTCATTAAACTGTTAGTATTTGGCAATTACAGTCCCTCACACGTTTCTGAGTAATACTGAGGAAAGGAGCTTTGTGATTAAATTGATTGTCTCGGCTGACCATTACTCGTTATATCCTCCCAAGCACGATTTGCTGAGAGAAATTAAAGATATCCACACTGTGTCCGTGTGTATCAGGTTTTCAGAGTGAGCAAAATACATCAGAGTTCTTTTTTAAAGTTCTTGATGAAATATGCCTTGAAGAATGGTGGTTTAAGGTGAGCAAGGAGAGTATACTGAAAGAAGAGAGAAAACAAGGTCATAGTAGGAGCTGCACTGGTCAAAGATGGATTTTGGAAACTTTGTTTAAGCCAACAATTTCTGGCTAATTACTGATGATCAAGATTTAACTACATCAAAAAGGGCTGAAGTTAAAATTGCAGCTTGAGCACTCAAGCTTTAAATGAGGACAATTATCCCGGAGACGGGCAAGCAGTCTTCAGATCAGTTATTAGGATGATTCAGGATCATGAGGGAGGTTTTCAAAGGTAACACTTGGGATGCTGGTGGAGGAGGCATAGGACAAGAAATCAGTATTTGCCAGGGCAGGAAGGCCACAAATGATGGGACAATTGACAGCTCTAGTTCCAGTACCACAGGATGTAGAACAATTTGACAGTAATGGCACAGCTGGTAATGCTGCTGCCTCACAGCACCAGAGACTCGGGTTCGATCCTGATCTTGGGTGCTGTCTATGTGGACTTTGCAAGTTCGCCCTGTGACTGCGTAGATTTCCTCAGGGTGCTCTGGTTTCCTCCGACATCCCAAAGATGTGCGGGTTTGTAGGTTAATTGACCTGAATAAATTGACCTAACATGTAGGGAGTGAATGAGAAAGTGAGATAACATAGAAGAATGAGCAGGTGAACAATGGTTGGTGTGGACTCGGTCAGCCAAAGGGCTTGTTTCCATGCTGAATCTATAATCTAAACTAAAACTAAAGTAAACTAAATTAAACTAAAAATAGCGAAAGTAAGGTCCTGACTAAGAAACATACGTCAAAATTATGCTGCCGTCAACAACAGACCACTGCCACTACTATCAGTCCATGCATCCAGCATCGACGTATACATTCACATGCTTGGTTTCGCTTAGCATGCTCTACCTGTTCAACCATGTGAGGCATCACTCGTATCCATCACATCAGTTCATAATTTCATAATCCCCACTCGTTCTCTTCTAAGATGCTAAGTATTCTTCAGGAGGCAGCAAGATGCGATCAGGTTGCAATACCCACCAATACCTGTCTCAAGACTAATGACTTCGGCAGTGGTATCCAAATTTTGCATAGTCATGATTAGGGGATTAACCTGTTCAGTGCCACCGCCGAGTATACTCGGGTCATGGCCAATAGTGTTAAAAAAAACTTGGCAGTGAACAGGTTAAGGAAAAAGAACAGAAAATTGTACTGAGAATTTTTCTGCCATTTCGCAGATTTCAATTCCAAATTAAAGTAATGGCAGCAAGTAAAATTTTGACCTGCCAGATTAGTGAAGCGATGGCTCAGGCTCTGAGTTTACATTGTTCATTCAGATGTCCAAATGCTTCTGAAGACATTAATGCTTGCTCATTATAGCTGCTGACAGTGGTTGTCATTACATTGTACCACCATTTGTCAAAAGGATGGAAGGAACTGCAGATAGAGCAAAATACAAAGTTCAGGAGGAACTCAGCGGGTCAGGCAGCATCTGTGGAGGGAATAAACAGGTGCTATTTTGGAAGGGTCCCCACCCGAAACTTGCCTGCTTATTCCCTCCACATGTGGGCGGCATAGTGGCGCAGCGGTAGAGCTGCTGCCTTACAGCGCCAGAGACCTGGGTTCGATCCTAACTACGGTTGCTGTGTGTACGGCGTTTGTACGTTCTCCCTGTGACCGGCCTGGCTTTTCTCTGGGATCTCTGGTTTCCTCCCATACTCCAAAGGCATACAGGTTTGTAGGTTAATCAGCTTGGTATAATTGTAAATTGTCCCTAGTATATGTAGGGTAATGTTCGTGTGCGGGGATCACAGGTTGGCACGGACTCGGTGGGCCAAAAGACCCGTTTCCACGCTGTTTTTCTAAACTAAACCAAACCAAACTGAAAAGTGCTGCTTGATTCACTGAGTTCCAACAGCACTTGGCATTTAACATCAATGTAGCACCAGGTATGATGGTGTATGAGGACTTCTCACTAAATAATAATTAAATCTCAATCTATTAATCTGAATCTTACAGGGCATTGTTGCCTTTCATTTCTACAGCCGTTATTTCTCCAAGTAACTGTGAGTAGCATTGAAGCAGCCATACAAAATGTATATGTCATAAAAAATATATGAGACATTTCCAGTGTTCTTCTGAATGTCACCAGACTCCTGGTCTGAAGAAGAGTCTCGACCCGAAATGTCACCCATTCCTTCTATCCAAAGATGCTGCCTGGCCTGCTGAGTTACTCCAGCTTTGTGTCTATCTCCTACACATTGGACTTTGATGTGAAAGATCAAGCTGATTCCCAATTCAAGTTCCCATTGAGATAAAATGTTACTAGGCTGGTAAAACTTGTACTTTATTTAGAAGCGTGGGTAACTGCCAAGATAAATGAAAATTCTGGAACAATATATTTCATCTGAAGATATTATGGAAAGGTTACAACTGGAGTTTTCTTTGTACTGCAATGAAGATGACGCAAGCTGAACAGGTGCATAGAGACACAAGAGACTCGAGATGCTGAAACTTTGGCAAAAAACAAACTGCTGGAAGAAGTCAGTGGTGTAAGCAGCATCTACAGTATGAAGGGGAGTGGACAGATGGCATTTCGGGTCAGGACCATCTTCAGACAGATCATCTGTCTATTTCCCTCCACAGATGCTGCCTGACTCACTGCATTCACCCAGCAGTTTCTTTATACTTAAACAGGTTGATGTTTATCTCTGGATTTATATGTTTTATTGAGAGGGGAAACAGAAATCTATCAATTTCAACCAACATGCAGTGTAATTCATTGCTTTTTCTCTCAGGCAAGGTAGACTGTAGGCTGACACTGATAAGTATGGGACAATAGTGGTGATAACGAATTACTTTTGATGTACCAAGAAGAGTATGTCGGATGCTGCTGGCATCCATCCCCAAATCACTCTGTGGATTTCATTCAGCCAGAGGCACAGCAGCCATCATTTACACCACGTGTCAAAATGTAGAGGGTAGCACCTGCCAATAAACAACGTCTTTTTCAATCTCACCAAAACCTTTGACTATCAGCAAAGAGTGTCTGTGGAATAATTCTCTCATGATCAGTTCCCTACAGAAATTTATCTTCATCCTATATTTGCTTCTTGGCGTTCCAAGCCATGATATTCACTGATGGGTCCACAACAGGATCATTCTCAGTGAAGGTTGATCTCCAACAAGACTGTGTCATTCCCACAACACGTTTCCCCATCTTTCTCACTATAATGTTGCAACAAATCTCCAACTAAGTTCCTACGGGAGTGGAGCTAATCTTCAGAACTAATGGGAAACTATTTAACCAACAGCAACCAGATTCCTGAACCAAGGTCACGTGAACCTCAATAATAAAGCTACGGTGTGATTGTGATTGCATGTGCTCAGAGACTAAGCTCCAGTTCATTGTCAACTTAGTGGACATCATTCATGGCAGCATGTGAGAGGATGGCCCTTACACTCAACATACATAAAACGCAGTCAGTGGGCCGAGGCTCGCCCGCCGCGGGCCGACGGCGGAGGACCCACAGTTGGCCTGGCTCACCCACCACGGGCTCCGAGTCAGATCCGAGCCACCGAGTCGATGGGAACAGCGCCGTCCAGAGCAAGGAGGGACACAAGAGCAAGGTGGATGCCAAAAGCGAAGTGGGAGGAGGGGGGGGGGGGAGGGGGTTGGGGGGAGGGGGGAGGAGGGGGGGGTGGAGGGCAGCGGCCAGGTGTGGTGGCAGGCAGTAGATAGAACTGTTCGGTACTTTTGTAACTTTGTCGGTGCCAAAACGTGGCAACTCTTGTGTACTGCCTAGGTTGTATGTAAAACAAAACATTTCATTATATCTAGTTACATGTGACAATAAAGTATCATTCATTCATTCACCAGCCTCCTCTGCACCACACTACCCGCTGGACATCAATGATGAATTCACCATAGAGTGTCTGGTTGATTGAAGAAAAGTGTATTTAAAGATCATGATCTCAGAATTGGCCTGGAACATGTTCTGTTGGGCAAGTGTATTCCTAGCCTCATATATGCCTTTGAGATCTGGATTCCTATCTCTGAAAAAGTACCACTGACACTGTCTTCACAAAGTCTTCCAAATTCACTGAAGGTGCAAGTGAAAAACAAGTTAGCGTTCTCTTACAGGCGAATGCCCCTGATTTTGAGATCTCAGTTGTACTTAGTTGGCTTTGATGATTAGGAGATATCATTCACATGCCCAACATGCCCAGGGGGTATGGGGAGAAGGCAGGAACGGCGTACTGATTGAGAATGATCAGCCATGATCACATTGAATGGCGGTGTTGGCTCGAAGGGCCGAATGGCCTCCTCCTGCATCTATTGTCTATTGTCTAACACCAGGATTCTGAAACACTCATTCTACCCTGGTCTATCCTAGGAAGGGATCATCAAGAGGATAGAGGAGAAGGTGTGAGGAAGAGTGAAAGCCTCCAAAGAGAAATGCAACTTCTCCAGCTATTGCTTGGAACCTCTATTCCGTGAGGTGGAGAAGGAACATCAGAGATTAGTTTAGTTTAGAGATGCAGCATGGAAACATTTCAGAATGGCAGGCAGTGGCGAGTGGAGTGCCGCAAGGCTCGGTGTTGGGGCCGCAACTGTTTACCATATATATTAATGATTTGGAAGAGGGAATTAGAAGCAACACTAGCAAGTTTGCAGGTGACACAAAGCTGGGTGGCAGTGTAAACTGTGAAGAGGATGTTAGGAGGTTGCAGGGTGACCTGGTCAGGTTGAGTGAGTGGGCAGATGCGTGGCAGATGCAGTATAATATAGATAAATGTGAGGTTATCCAATTTGGCGGCAGAAACAAGGAGGCAGATTATTATCTCAATGGAGTTAGGTTAGGTAAGGGGGAGGTGCAGCGAGACCTGGGTGTCCTTGTACACCAGTCACTGAAAGTTGGCGTGCAGGTACAGCAGGCAGTGAAGAAAGCTAATGGAATGTTGGCCTTCATAACAAGAGGATTTCAGTATAGGAGTAAAGAGGTTCTTCTGCAGTTGTGTAGGGCCCTGGTAAGACCGCATCTGGAGTATTGTGTACAGTTTTGGTCTCCTAATTTGAGGAAGGACATCCTTGTAATTGAGGTAGGTTTACGAGATTGATCCCTGGGATGGCGGGACTGATATATAAGGAAAGATTGAAAAGACTAGGCTTGTATTCACTGGAGTTTAGAAGGTTGAGAGAGGATCTTATAGAAACATATAAAATTATAAAAGGACTGGACAAGCTAGATGCAGGAAAAATGTTCCGAATGTTGGGCGAGTCCAGAACCAGGGGCCACAGTCTTAGAATAAAGGGGAGGCCATTTAAAACTGAGGTGAGAAAAAACTTTTTCACCCAGAGAGTTGTGAATTTGTGGAATTCTCTGCCACAGAGGGCAGTGGAAGCCAAATTACTGGATGGATTTAAGAGAGAGTTAGATAGAGCTCTAGGGGCTAGTGGAATCAAGGGATATGGGGAGAAGGCAGGCATGGGTTATTGATTGGGGACGATCAGTCATGATCACAATGAATGGCGGTGTTGGCTCGAAGGGCCGAATGGCCTCCTCCTGCACCTATTTTCTCTGTTTCTATGTTTCTAGGCCCTTCAGCCCACCAAGTCTGCACCGACCAGCGATCCCCGCACACTAACACTATCCTACACACTAAAGACAATTTACAATTCTGCAGAAGCCAATTAATCTACAAACCTATATGTCTTTGGAGTGTGGGAGGAAACCGGAGCACCCGGAGAAAACCCACGCAGGTCACATACAAACTCCGTACGGACAGCACCTATGGTCAGGATCAAACCCGGGTCTCTGGCACCGCAAGGCAGACAATCTACCGCTGCATCACGGTGTCGATGGTATTGAGAAACTTGGGATCGGGCTTCATGAGCACAGAGGTTCTGTATGAGTGGCTGAAAGAGCAAATCACATAATAGACCACCCACCTGACAGCCCCACCCACCACCACCTGGACCATCAGTGGAAGAGCCTGCAATTGCCACAATATTCTCATTAGCCACTTCAGATACCAGTGCAGTGTATCGCCCTTGATTCAAAGGAGCTGCCAAAGACGTTTTAGTACTTGTTCAGTTGGAATGCACCGCAACAGGTTTTGCAGGAAACAGTAGTTAAGTCCTTTTATTTTGACTTGAGGAGACACAAAGGCATAAAGAGGTGAATATTGGGAAGCGGTGGCCTGTAAAGATTATGCTCAATTGAGCTCTGCAGCATGGTCTAATCAGATTTTCCATTGAATGAATAGCAATTCTGGGAGTGGCTGCCAGTTATTGGCCACTTTCAGATCATTTTTATAGCTGCAACTTGATTTTGCAAGAAAATGATGCACCTATGAAACAATCTTGTTTAAGGATTATACTTTAATGCAATTGAAGTTACCTACAGTTCAGCAGTTCAACCCTGCCTGATTTGAAAACTAAACAGAAAGATCTTAGTTTTTATTCTGAATGCTAACGACGTTTGTTGCAAAAAAAAACCTGAAAGATTCTGGCTGCTGTCAAAGAGACAGTCAACATTAGCTATCTTATAGAAGATCGACACACTGGAGTAACTCATCGGGTCAGGCAGCATCTCTGGAGTAAAAGGATGGGTGATATTTCGGGTTGAGATCCTTCTTCAGATTGAAAAAGGGTCCCGACCCGAAACGTCACTCGTCCTTCAGACTGAAGAATGGTTCCAGCCCAAAGCATCACCCGTCATCTTTTCTCTAGTGATGCTGGCCCTCTAAGGTACTCCAGTACTTTGTGTCTATCTTTGGTATAAATCAAAATCTGCAATTCCCTTTTATACATTAGCCATCTTATCACAGCAACTTTTGGATTTCCATGCTTGTGTGTGCAATGACTGACAATGATTCTTCTGCAAGGTAGCAAGTTGCATCCAACACATGGAGTTCAGTATGGGAGAGTTGATGGATACGGGAGAGAGATGGATAGAAATCATCCTATATTTACCTACAAACCCAGAGAGGATATAGTGCCATACCTGACAAGGTACAAGTTGTATTCTCCCACTGAATTGGAGTGAGCAGTAGTTTGACAGTGTAAAAATGCTTTGTACAATGTTCAAAGAGGGTGACAAAAGGTTATGGGGGAAGGCAGGAGAATGAGGTTGAAGAGGGAAGGATAGATCAGCCACGATTGAATGGTGGAGTAGACTCGATGGGCCGAATGGCCTAATACTGCTCCTATGACATGAATTTATGAACTTCAGATAGGTTAAAAAAACAAAGTGCTGGAGGAACTCAGTAGGTCTGGGAGCATCTGTAGAGGGAATGGATAGGTTATGGCGAGTCCGGAAACTTGTTGGTTGTAGAAGAAGTTTATTGCGACAGCAATATTCGAATACAAAGGTTAAACAACAAGGTAAAGGACAACCATCAAAAACTCACTGTCTTCTTCGAAGACTTCTCTGAACTGAACCTTTTTGGGCGCCAAAAGCGCACATGACCACGCTGTCCAATCAGCGATGTCGCTCTCTGGACCAATCCCTACGGTCGCGCTCACACGTGACCTTGCTGGCCAATCTGAGGGTTCGACGACCCGGACCATTCTCTATGGTCGCTACATGACCCCCCCCAGAACCCGAGGTACGGAACCTAGCAGGGAGCCGGATTTCGCGACCATAACGAGTAAGGAGAGGGGCAGCCTGAACCACAGGAGCAGGGGATTCCGGACTTGGAGGAACTGCCGGAACGGGGGGTCCTGGACTGAGCGGAACTGACGGAGGCCGGCCTCTCCTAGGGGTTTGGCCGACCAGGACTGGTTGATCCGGATCCAAGTGTGCAGGTTTAAGCCGGGACACCGAGACGAGCTCACTCCTGCCGCACACGTCTAAGGTGAAGGTAGCCGTCCCCTTACGCAAAACACGGAACGGCCCTTGATAGACCCTCTGCAACGGGGCACGATGGGAATCTTTTCGCAAAAACACAAACTCACAGTCCTTCAGGGAAGGCGGTTCATGACGTGAAGTCGGAACTGGAGCCAGGGAACCCACCCGTGCCCGGAGCGATGCTAAGACTGATGGGACTGGAGGCAGCTGGTCTGAGGGGTCCGGAAACAAATCCCCGGGTACTCGAAGTGGCGAGCCATACACTAGCTCTGCGGACGACGCACCGAGATCTTGCTTAGGAGCAGTCCGGATGCCCAGAAGGACCCAGGGGAGTTGGTCTACCCAGTCCGGGCCTTCAAGCCTTGCACTGAGGGACGCCTTGAGTTGACGGTGGAACCTTTCTACAAGTCCATTTGCCTGGGGGTGGTATGCAGTAGTGGGTTGTAACTTGGAACAGTACAGTTCTGCGAGCGCGGCCCAGAGGGACGAAGTGAACTGCGGCCCCCTGTCAGTGGTAATAACTGCCGGGACCCCGAAACGTGCTACCCAATGGAGGGCCAAAGTCCTGGCACAAGAGGCTGCCGAGATATCAGACAATGGGAAAGCCTCTGGCCACCGGGTGAACCGATCCACCACCGTGAGGAGGTGGGTGTAGTCCCGGGAGGAAGGCAAAGGCCCGACTAAATCCACGTGGATGTGGAAAAAACGAACTGCTGGGACCTCGAACTCCTGTACGGGGGGCTGGACATGGCGCTGGACTTTAGCGGTCTGACAGGGAACGCAGGAACGCGCCCAACCCGCTACCTGTTTCCGTAGGCCATGCCAGACAAACCGAGCTGCTACTAAAGCAGAGGTGGAGCGGATGGACGGGTGCGCCAGCCCGTGAATGGCATCAAAAACCCGGCGCTGAAGGGAGGGCGGTACTACCGGCCTGGGACGGGGAAGGGAAACATCACACCAGACTTTTGTGCCTTCCGACCCGCAGGCTACCTGAGCCAACTTCAATCCCGAAGTGGTGGACTGGTATGCCGAGGCGGTATCCGCTAGAAGCTGTGCCTCCGCAAGCTCCTGGGGATCCACCTCGCAGTCCACCGCCGAAATAGGGGAAAAAGCAGGTCTAGACAGGGCGTCAGCAACGGCATTAAGCTTACCCGCGACATGACGGACATCGGTGGTAAATTCGGAGATGGCAGTCAGGTGCCGCTGCTGGCGGGCCGACCATGGGTCAGACAATTTGAAAAATGCAAATGTTAATGGTTTGTGGTCGGTAAAGGCCACAAATGGGCGGCCCTCAAGGAAGTACCTGAAATGACAAACAGCTAAATAGAGGGCCAGAAGCTCTCGGTCAAATGCGCTATACTTCAGCTCAGCCGAATTTAGTTGCCGGCTGAAAAACGCCAAGGGCTGCCAACGGCCACCGACCTGCTGCTCCAAGACCCCGCCCACCGCCACGTCAGAGGCGTCAACCGTCAGGGCCGTGGGGGCAGAGGGGCTCAGGTGGACCAACATGGTGGCGTCTGCCAAGGCTGCCTTAGCTGCTGTAAAAGCCGACTCTGCGGCCGGGGACCATATCAACTCTACCGGTTTTCCCGCAAGGCACTGGAAGAGCGGGCGCATGACCCGCGCAGCTGCCGGAACGAACCTATGGTAGAAGTTAACCATACCTACGAACTCCTGTAGTCCTTTTACTGTGGTGGGCCTGGGAAATGCCTGGATAGCCTCCACCTTCTTGGGCAAGGGGGAGGCGCCGGCAGGGGTAATTCTGTGCCCTAGAAAATCAAGAGAAGGGAGGCCGAATTGACACTTGGAGGGTTGGATAATGAGCCCGTGGTCTTGGAGCCGCTGGAACACAGTCCGCAAGTGGACCTGGTGTTCCTGCACTGAGGGGCTGGCGACCAGGATGTCGTCTAAATAAATAAACAAAAAGGGTAAACCCCGACCCACACGGTCCATCAGTCGTTGGAAAGCCTGTGCCGCGTTCTTTAAACCGAAAGGCATACGTAACCATTCGAACAACCCGAACGGAGTAATCGTGGCAGTTTTCTGTATATCCTCCGGCCGCACCGGAATCTGGTGGTATCCTCGCACCAAATCGATTTTGGAGAACACCACTGCCCCTTCCAGCCCAGATGAAAAGTCCTGTAGGTGCGGTATGGGGTAGCGATCAGCCGTGGTGACAGCATTGAGACGCCGATAATCACCACATGGTCTCCACCCCCCAGATGCCTTAGAGACCATATGCAACGGCGAGGCCCATGGGCTGTCGGACTGACGGACAATGCCCATTTCCTCCATCTTCCTAAATTCCGCTCGTGCCACCACCAGTTTGTCTGGCGGTAGTCTCCTGGCCCGAGCGAAAACGGGAGGGCCCTCGGTGCGGATGTGATGGACCACGCCGTGCTTGGCCGAAGGCGTGTCAAAACGTTGGATGAGCAGCTCTGGAAACTCCGCCAGGATCTCAGCATACGAGTCAGGGGCCGCGACGACGGCCTGGACAGTAGGGCTGGGCGGGGAGGCGATTGTCGGAGCGACGGGTTCCTCGCTGGCGGAGGGTCGGAGGTCGTTACCGCGGACATCAGGGACCAGTGAAAAAGCCCAGAGAAAATCTGCGCCTAGGATCGCTTGTCTGACGTCTGCTATGATGAATGGCCATTCGTACGTGCGGAGGCCTCACACAAGGGACATCTTCCGTATACCGAAAGTGCGAATGGGGCTGCCATTAACCGCGATGAGGGTGGGACCTGTCATACCCGTTCTGGTTTCGAGGTCGGTCGGCGGCACTATACTGACGATGGCTCCCGTGTCCACCAAAAATTCTGTGTCCGTGAATCGATCGTGGACGTAGAGGCGTCGGTTCTGGCCAATCGCAACTGCCCCTATGTACGATCGGCCGAGGCATTTCCCGCGAAGGTACAAGGTGAGCGGCAGTTGCAGGATTCTCTACCCCATCGTAGGTGATAATAGCACCAGCCGCGCTTGTGCGGATCTTTTTGGCGGGCTTTTGGAGAACTGGCGGGAGACGCGGCGCCATCTTGATGTCGCTGTGGCGTGGTCACTGATGTCGAGACCTTGTTGATCGAACCGCTTGCCTTCGATTTAGCCGCTATGAGCGCGTCCGCTTTCTCTGCATATGCTTCGGGGTCCTTAAAAGAACAATCCGTGAGCAGCTGTCGGACATCCTCGGGAAGCTTCTCTCAGAATGCCTGTTCGAACATGAGGCAATCCGTATGCTCACCGGCTAGCATCATCATCTCGGCCATGAGAACGGACGGCCGTCGATCTCCGAGGTCCGGTAGGTGCAGAAGTTTTTCAGCGCGATCGTGCCTATTAAACCCAAAGGTTCGCAGTAACAATTTCTTCATTGCCTCGTACTTGCTTTCCGCAGGCGGATTAACGATGAACCGCATCACGCGTGTGGTCGTCTCCGGTGATAGAGCGCTGACGAGATAGTAATACTTCGTCGCGTCGGCCGATATGTTCCTTAAATGAAATTGGGCTTCGGTGTGGACAAACCAAGATTGCGGTTGATGTGTCCAAAACGACGGAAGGTGAACGCTTACTGCGCTTAACTCCGGTGTGCCGGGCGCGGCATCCAACAACGGGGCGTCGTGTTCCTGCATAGTCGGTGATCGTCCAGATCACGTCGGGGTCACCAATATGGCGAGTCCGGAAACTTGTTGGTTGTAGAAGAAGTTTATTGCGACAGCAATATTCGAATACAAAGGTTAAACAACAAGGTAAAGGACAACCATCAAAAACTCACTGTCTTCTTCGAAGACTTCTCTGAACTGAACCTTTTCGGGCGCCAAAAGCGCACATGACCACGCTGTCCAATCAGCGATGTCGCTCTCTGGACCAATCCCTACGGTCGCGCTCACACGTGACCTTGCTGGCCAATCTGAGGGTTCGACGACCCGGACCATTCTCTATGGTCGCTACAAGGTGATGGTTTAAGTCGGGACTCTTCTTCAGACTGATTAAAGTGTAGGGAGAAAGCCAGGGTTTCCCAAGCTTTCGCATTGGCTATTGTTTTAAAAATCTTTAAAATTTCCAATGATTTTTTTAATGAGTTCTATCAAGGATTGTTAATCTTGAAGATAGACACAAAAAGATGGAGTAACTCAGCAGGTCAGGCAGTATCTCTGGAGAAAAGGAATAGGTGACGTTTCGAGTTGAGACCCTTCTTCAGACTGAGAGTCAGGAGAAAGGGAAACGAGAGATATAGACGGTGATATAGAGAAATATAGAACAAATGAATGAAAGATAAGCAAAAAGTAATGATGATCAAGTTGAATATGGGGTAGGTGATAACGAGTTATACAGACAATGATACTCAACAGGCCAAGGTGAAACTAGTATGACAACTAGGGTGGGGTGGGACAGAGATTTTTGTATTAAGAGTACTTGAAAATGTGCTTAAAAGTGTTTTAGGTTTTGTAATGTATCTTCTGGGATCACATTTTTGAATGTTTTTGAATGCCATATTCTGAGAAATTCAGTGTTAAAACCTCTGACAGTTCCAGTTTGGGTGGAGCTATGACTTGGCAAATTCTCATTTTCACTTCATTTTATGGGCGGGCTTGTTCTGGCTGCCCCGGTAGTCTAGAGGGGTTTGTGCATGGAGCTGTGGTTTTGGCTGTGCTGTGGAGCCCTGCTGTGGCCGTGTGCGTGGCACTCGTTTTGGTTTTCCTGTGCTACTTATGATGTGGAGAGCCTGGCCAGCGAAGATGCCCCCAGTGGTTTTTGCAAGCTCCTTTTTTTTAGTTTCATTTAGCTTAGAGATACAGCGTGGAAATAATCCCTTCGGCCCACCAAATCCGCGCCGACCAGCGGATCCCATGCACTAACACTATCCTACACACACTGGGGACAATTTACAATTTACAGAAGCCAAGTAACCTACAAACCTGTAAGTCTTTGGAGTGTAGGAGAAAACTGGAGCTACCCGGAGGAAACCCACGCGGTCACGGGAAGAACGTACAAACTCCGTACAAACAAGCACCTCTGGTCAGGACAGAACCCGGGTCTCTGGCGCTGTTAGGCAACAACTCTACCACTGTGCCACCGTGAAGCTACTGGGACTATTGCCAAGGGTAAGCCCGTCTATTGTTAACCTCAAGATCTGTCTCAATGTTTGTATTGTTGCAGTATCTCAACAGAGTTTTTGATTGAACATGTGCTTAATACAATCTCTCTACTGAAATGTCAATGTATATGCCTCTGAAAATGTTAATGAAAACTGTCTGGTTATAATCCATCCTTAAGCTTTCATCTCAGAAAAGCGATTGCACTCCATTAAAGTATAATGATATAAGAAGCTCTTTTTTTCTCCCTTGTTTTTTAAAAAATGAAATGAAATCGTGATTGTATGAATATAATTTGTGACAACTTCATTTTATTCCCAGGTGCACGTTGACCCACATTCATGATAAGTGCAGCAGCTTTCAAGGAAATCTTCACAAAATGCAGCTCATTTTGGAACATGCAGTTTTGGAACGCACTGTAGCTTCTCAACTCAAACATCACCTCTCTACCAATAACCTGTATGAAACATTTCAATCCGGATTCCGCTCCAACCACAGTACTGAAACTGCACTCCTCAAAATCACCAACGACCTTCTCCTCTCCTCTGACGCTGGCAACCTCAACATTCTCATCCTACTCGACCTCAATGCCGCCTTTGACACCATAAATCACTCCATCCTCCTCACCCGACCTGAAACCACCTTTAACATCACTGGCACAGCCCTATCCTGGATCAAATCATACCTCTCTGACAGGCACCAGTTCATCTCCATTAATAACTGCAAATCCCCCACCACTCCCCTCCCCCAAGGTGTCCCCCAAGGTTCAGTTCTTGGCCCCCTCCTCTTCATCCTGTACCTGTTCCCCCTTGGTCAATTAATCCGCCGTCATGGTCTCAAGTTCCACTGCTTCGCCGATGATATCCAGCCCCTCATCTCCACCAAGTCAATCTCCACCACTATGCACTCTACCCTGACAATCTGCATCACTGAAATAAAATCTTGGCTTCAATTCAATTTTCTCAAACTCAACTGTGACAAATCTGAAATCATCATCATTGGACCAAAAACCCTCACCAAATCCACCCACAACTTCACCCTCAATATTGATGGTTTCCCAGTATCCACCTCCCCTCACATCCGAAATCTTGGAATCATCCTTGATCAAACCCTCTCCTTCGACAAACACATCAAACACATCACCAAGACAGCCTTCCTCCACCTCAAAAACATCGCCCGTCTCCGTCCATCCCTCTCCTCCACAGCTGCTGAAACCCTCATCCACGCCTTCATCACCTCCCGTCTGGACTACTGCAACAGCCTCCTCTATGGTTCACCCTCAAAAATCATCAACAAACTCCAACACATCCAGAACTCCGCTGCCCGTCTACTCACCCACTTCCCGATCCGTGACCATATCACCCCCGTCCTTTACAAGCTCCACTGGCTCCCCATCCCCCAGAGAATCCAGTACAAAATCCTCCTCATGACCTACAAAGCCCTCCATAACCTGGCCCCATCCTACCTGACTGACCTCCTCCACAGACACACTCCAACCCGTAACCTCCGCTCTGCTGCTGCAAACCTCCTGTCCCCCCCCCCCATCCGGACCAAACTCAGATCCTGGGGGGACAGGGCTTTCTCCATCGCTGATCCCACACTCTGAAACTCACTACCCCAAACCGTCAGAGACTCTCCTCACTCACCACATTCAAAACATCACTGAAGTCTCACCTGTTCAGCACTGCCTTCAATCACTGACCGTTACCTCACCTTCTTTTTCCTTTTCTCTTCGTTTACTTATTTATCTATTTATTTTATTTTCTGTTTTAGTAAACCTTGTAAAGCGTCTTTGAGTGTTTAGAAAAGCGCTATATAAATGTAATGCATTATTATTATTATTGTTATTATTTCTGAAAAGTGGGAAGGTGGACGTGACAATGGTGATACAGAAATTAATAAGCAGTCCATCTAAAAGCCATTCCTGGCTATCAAGCACCAATGATCTCCCATTGTCTGCAGAGAAATCAAGCTTTCTGTGCTTTTTCAACTATTTTGTGAGACTAGTGGGGTGCTGCAAGGCTTGGTGCTGGGACTGCAGCTAGTTACAATATACATTAATGATTTAGATGAAGGAATTAAAAGTAATATTAGCAAATTTTCTGATGACACAAAGCTGGGTGACAATAGACAATAGGTGCAGGAGTCGGCCATTCAGCCCTTCGAGCCAGCACCACCATTCAATGTGATCATGGCTGATCATTCTCAATCAGTATCCCGTTCCTGCCTTCTCCCCATAGCCCCTGATCCGCTATCCTTAAGAGCTCTATCTAGCTCTCTCTTGAATGCATTCAGAGAATTGGCCTCCACTGCCTTCTGAGGCAGTGAATTCCACAGATTTACAACTCTCTGACTGAAAAAGTTCTTCCTCATCTCCGTTCTAAATGGCCTACCCCTTATTCTTAAACTGTGGCCCCTGGTTCTGGACTCCCCCGACATTGGGAACATGTTTCCTGCCTCTAACATGCCCAACCCCTTAATAATCTTATATGTTAGGGTGGCAGTGTGAACTGTGAAGAGGATGCAATGAGGATGCAGAATGACTTGGACAGGTTGGGTGAGTGGGCAGACGCATGGCAGATGCAGTATAATGTGGATAAATGTGAGGTTATCCACTTTGGAGACAAGAACGGGAAGACAGATTAGTATCTGAATGATGTCAGGTCAGGAAAAGGGGAAGTACAACGAGATCTGAGTGTCCTAGTACATCAGTCTCCGAAAGTAAGCATGCAGGTACAACAGGCAGTAAAGAAAGCTAATGGCATGTTGGCCTTCATAACGAGAGGAGTTGAGTATAGGAGCAAAGAGGTCCTTCTGCAGTTGTGCAGGGCCCTGGTGAGAGCACACCTGGAGTAGTGTGTACAGTTTTGGTCTCCTAATTTGAGGAAGGACATTGGTGCTATTGAGGGAGTGCAGCGTAGGTTCACGAGGTTAATTCCCGGGATGACAGGACTGTCCATATGATGAAAGAATAGACCGACTGTGTTTGTATTCACCGGAATTTAGAAGGATGAGATGTTATAGAAACATATAAAATTATTAGCGGATTGGACATGCTAGATGCAGGAAACATGTTCCTGATGTTGGGGGAGTCCAGAACTAGGGGCCACAGTTTAAGAATAAGGGGTAGGCCATTTAGAAACTGAGATGAGGAAAAATGTTTTCACACAGAGAGTTGTGAATTTGTGGAATTCTCTGCCTCAGAAGGCAGTGGAGGCCGATTCACTGGATGCATTCAAACGAGAGCTCTTAGGGCTAGCGGAATCAAGGGGTATGGGGAGAAGGCAGGAATGGGCTACTGATTGTGGATGATCAGCCATGATCACATTGAATGGAGGTGCTGGCTCGAAGGGCTGAATGGCCTACTCCTGCACCTATTGTCCATGTATCTATCTATGTATCTATGTAACTCTGTTGGACTTCATCAAGTACAACATGGAAAAGTGCGGTAAGTGCGCATGAAGTGGTGCCTGATTATTTCACAAACTACAGTGCAATCTGAATATATGGTACCTTCATGCCCATGAACAATGCTGTCTCCCTTTACACAGGTGCCAACTCTGGTAGTCAGAGTGAAGGCTAGTACTCATGGTGAAGGAACGTTCAACATTTATTTTAATGCCCATAATATTAGTGAACAGGTCAATTAGAGCAACTTCATGTGCATTAATTCTGATTGCGATCCAATGTGGATTGTCCCCTCTTCTCCGTGAGTGGACAAATGTGTGAAGTATGGGTTAAATATACGTATGGTTTAACTTTCTTGGTGGGCTTAGATACTTGATTCCAAGCTACTGAAACCAACTTAAAAGTGTAACTAACCCAAAGCACAAGCCCAATTTATTCGGATATATATCCCCGAAGACTTCTATCACGTTTCAGCTTTTCGAAAACATATGCAGGTTATTAGCTTGCAGATATTGGATCCCCTATTTTTCTTAAGAGGTACTTCAAGTCACTTAAAGGATTATAAAGTTTCATAAGTGTGTTTGCAAACATTATCCTAGGTTCCTGTGTTACTGTGCCATGAACAAAGTCCAGCCTGAAATATTGCACCAGGGGGCAACTTTTTTTGTAGTTCCTTCATGCTTGCATGCTTAGTAATGTTTCAGTAAGATTTTATGACACTTGGTAGTCTATGGTACAGCCGTTTCACAGAATATTGACTTACAAGAAAAATATCCACTCTAAATAACACATTGTCTTAGAATTTTCCTAAACGTTTATAAACTAGTAATGGCTTCTTTGTGATAATAGAAACATAGAAACATAGAAAATAGGTGCAGGAGGAGGCCATTTGGCCCTTCGAGCCAGCACCGCCATTCATTGTGATCATGGCTGATCATCCACAATCAGTAACCTGTGCCTGCCTTTTCCCCATATCCCTTGATTTCACTAGCCCCTAGAGCTCTATCTAACTCTGTTTTAAATTCATCCAGTGAATTGGCCTCTACTGCCTTCTGTGGCAGAGAATTCCACAAATTCACAACTCTCTGGGTGAAAAAGTTTTTTCTCACCTCAGTTTTAAATAGCCTCCTCTTTATTCTTAGACTGTGGCCCCTGGTTCTGGACTCCCACAACATTGGGAACATTTTTCCTGCATCTAGCTTGTCCAGTCCTTTCATAGTTTTATACTTCTCTATAAGATCCCGTCTCAACCTTCTAAACTCCAGTGAATACAAGCCCAGTCTTTCCAATCTTACCTCATATGACAGTCCCCCCATCCTGGGGATTAACCTCAAAAGCAAGGATGTCCTTCTTTAAAGTAGGAGACGAAACTGCACACAATACTCCAGATGTGGTCTCACCAGGGCCCTATACAACTGCCGAAGGACCTCTTTACTCCTAAAACATGTTGCCTTCATTAGTTTCCTTTCAACTACACCACCAACAGCCATTATGTAGCACTGTAGTCAATGAGCTTCATGAAAGCAATAGAAACAAAAAAAAGATGCTAGATCATCTAAGTAGGTTGTATGACTGAAAGCTTTGTCAAAAACTTAGGTTTTAAGAAGCATCTTATTTTGGAAGTGTATTCCTCACCTGGGGCTTTACATTGGAAGACACGTCAACGCAGAGGGTGGTGGGTATATCGAATGACCTTCCAGAGGAGGTAGATGAGGCATGCACTATAAAGCACTTGGAGAGATAGGTGGATAGGAAAGGTTGGGGGTGGGGGGGGATATGGGCCAAACGTGGGCAAATTAGATTAGCTTATATGGGGAATCTTGGTCAGCATGGATGAGTTGGTCCAAAGAGTTGGTTTTGGTGCAATATGACTCTGTGACTTTGATTCTATATCTGAAGCTCCAGTAAATAAATTCAGAATGAGAATTTTGTTAATCAAGACATGCTTAAGTCATAGCCGATAGATGTCAGCAAGCATATTTTGCCTCTTTTCAAGAAATGGTGTTGCTTCTGAGATTTGTGATTTTAATGTGTTAATTAATTTTTATCAAGCTAAAAAAAAAATTCTCTTTAATATTGCATGTCTGCTCTAGTAAAATATTTTCCATGCATGATTGAGTAAATAATTTAGTCAGTACTGCAATTCTGAGCGTTGTGTAAAAACAGCAATAATAATGTTTTGAGATTGTAAAGCACAATGCTGGAGGAAATCAGTGGGTCAGGCAGCAATTGTGGAAGTAATAAACACCATCTTTGGGGTTGGGATCTGGCTTCAAACTAAAAAAAGATCACAACGGTCCATTCCTTCCATAGATGCTGCCTGACCCATTGAGTTCCTCCAACACTTCTGGTTTCGCTCAAGATTCCAACATTTGCAGTTCCTTGTGTCTTCTGAGAGTGTAATGGGTTTGGGTGAGAACTAGTTTTCTCCTCCGCTTTCAACATTCCAAAGGGCCTGTTTCATTTATGACTCCTCACTTCTCTCTTCCATTTCTATCACCCAATTTCCTTTCTTTTCGGTTCAATTGCAGTTCAAGGGACCCAAACAGGCTTTCCAAGCGTCGCAGAAGTTTAGTTTTGTTTAATTTAGAAATACAGTGCGAAAACAGGCCCTTTGGCCCACCGAATCCGCATTGACCAGCGATCCCCGCACACTAACACTATCCTACACACACTGGGGACAATTTACAATTATACCAACCCAATTAACCCACAAACCTGTACGTCGTTGGAGTGTGGGAGGACACCGAAGATCTCGGAGAAACATAGAAAAATAGGTGCAGGAGTAGGCCATTTGGCCCTTCGAGCCAGGCTGAACTCACCTAAAATCAGTACCCCCATTCCTGCTTTTTCCCATATCCTTTGATTCCTTTAGCCCTTGGAGCTAAATCTAATTCTCTCTTGACCCACGCAGTCACAGGGAGAACATGCAAACTCCGTACAGACAGTACCCATAGTCAGGATCTAACCCGGGTCTCTGGTGCTGTAAGACAGCAACTCTACAACTGCACAACCATGCAGTTCATTAACACTTCTACTTTAGTCCACTGAAATCGGTTCTCGAGATTTGATCTCTAAATTGGAAATACGAAATGCTGATTGGGAATGTAATTTACACTATATCTCTGCTGAGTCAACAAGGATGACCCTGAGTTTTCAGTTAAACAGCTCAGGTATTTGATTCTCCATCACTCTCCCACTCTGAGCTCTCCACCTTTGGTCTGCCATACTGTTCCAATGAAATCACTTGTACGTTTCAGGAAGATAGACACAAAAAGCTGGAGTAACTCAGCGGGCCAGGCAGCATCTCTGGAGAGAAGGAATGGATGACGTTTCAGGTCGAGACCCTTCTTCAGACGAAACATTGCCCCAACTTCCATTTCGGAACCTTGCAGCCCTCAGGATTTAATTCAGCATTCAATAATTTCTGTGGTAGTTTTGGCATATTTTTCAGTTTCAATTTGATTATTTTGTTTCTTTTCTCTTCTATCTTTAACTGCCAGTATTTAAAGTAAGGATTACCATGGCAACCTTGATCTCCAGCCTACACAGACATTCCCTCTGATTTCTCTAGTACCCATTTTAGTTTAGCTTAGTTTGTTTAGTTTAGTTTAGTTTAGTTTAGTTTAGAGGTACAGTTTGGAAACAGGCCCTTCGGCCCAACTAGTCTACTCCAACCATCAATCACCCATACAGCAGTTCTATGTTGTACCACTTTCCCATCCTACACACTATGGGCAATTTACAGAAGCCAATTAGTCAATAGTCAATATCAATAGTCGTTTATTTGTTACATACACATAAATGTGTAGTAAAATGAAACATTACCCGCAGTTGAACAATAAGACCAATAAGATTAATCAATAAAAATGCAATAACACATACAATCACAACTAACACCAAACAAAAAGAAACATCCATCACAGTGAGTCTCCTCCAGTCCCTCCTCACTGTGATGGAAGGCCAGAATGTCTTTTTCTCTTCCCTGCCATCTTGTCCCACGGTCAGGCTGTTGGAGTTGCCACGTCGGGGCGGTCGGGGCTCCCGATATTGAAGCCCCCGCTGGGCGGTGAAAAATCCCGCGGCCTATTTCAGGCCGCGCCGGATGGTGAAAGGTCCGTGGCGGGCCGACCCAAGCCCCGCGATTCGGGGCGGGCGAACACTCTGCCACTGCCGCTGCCGGAGCTCCCGATGTCGGCCCCCACCCAGGGGCCTGCGGGCTTCCGACGTCCACGCGGCCCGCGCCGGAGCCTCCGGAGACGAGTCGCAGCCGTTCCCGCAGCATCCGCAGGCAGCCAGCGCTGCAGGTGGTGAGTCCGGACCGCGGGCTCTGCGAACCAGAGACCCAGGTGGTCCCAGGTGCATGGCCGGTGGTAGGCCGCAACGGGAACGGAGACACGACACAGAACAAAGGTCGCGTCTCCGTTCTGGAGAGAGAATGTTACAGTTCCCGTTCCCTCCCAAACCTACAAACCTGCACGTCTTTGGAATGTGGGAGGAAATCTGTGAAATTAATTGCCATAGGCGGCTGTGGAGGGCAAGTCAATCGATATTTTTAAGGCAGAGAGATAGTTTGAGAGCTTGATTAGTACGGGTGTCAGGGGTTATGGGAAGAAGGCAGGAGAATGGGGTTGAGGGAAGGATAGATCAGCCATGATTGAATGGTGGAGTAGACATGAGGGGCCGAATGGCCTAATTCTGCTTATGAACTTATGAACATGAAACAGGCGAATCCGGTGAAAACCTACACGGTCACAGGGAGAACATATATGAAACACACAGACAGCACCCATAGATCAAACGCGGGTCTCTGGCGCTCTGAGGTAGCAGCTCTACCTCTGTGCCAGTATGTCACCAACCCTTCCTCTCGAACACAGCACACTTGTCTTCTCATTTTTTCATTTCTGATCAATCCAAATCATTGATTCTCTTTCACTCCCCAAGGATTCCACCTGATCTACTGAGTGCTTCCAACATTGTCTTTGTTTTTTTATTTCCACCATCTGCCTTTTTTTTGCTCCAATTACCATTTTATTTTACTCGTCTCAGCAGATTTCTCACTTGAGCTGTTTAATTGTGGACAGAATCACAGCCAAACCAGATTCTGCCCCTTCCTCCTTTTGTATGCATGCGTTTTCAACAAGATCAAAACATTTGAATTGCTTTTTCTCTAAACCAGGGACATTCAGGCCAATTGTGCTGCCCTTCTCCTGAGATGAAATTCACCAACTGAAAGTATAATAAAGGTTGAAACGACTTCAAATGTTTTGGCCACTCTGTGTATGAACTCAGTGAACTCTTATGGTTGCCTCATATTTGTTATTTTCAAGCTGATTATTATGTGGTGATAAAACTAAGCTTTATTTATGACTTGCCGTGCAAAATGATTCAAGACTCCCCTTTGTACATGCACCTCATCTCAAGAATGTGCAATTACATTAAATCTATTGTGCGGTTATCAGGGGGAATGAGTTGTAAACAAGAATTTAAGACCCTCTGACAAAGGAGGTCATCTAATCCAGCGTTAGCTAACTGTTTGTACGGCAGAATTTCAATTATGGACCTTGTATTCTTCTGAGAATTTGTCATGTATTAAGTTATTGATGCAAATTTCAAATTATAATATTTACCTATTAAAAATAAACAGATCATGAATTGTAAATGTGAGCATATATTCAATTATTTACTAGCAGTTTAAGCACCCGATACATTTTAATTGCTCAAACTGTTCATCTGTGTATAATGCAGCAATTTATTGGAAAATGATGCATGGATCGGGTCAGCAGACCAGCATAAACAGCAGAATAATCCTTCAGGTTTAGCTGCACACTGTCGACACAATCTAAACATAGTCTGGTGAAGTAATGGCGAAAGCAGAACTCATGAGTATAGTTTGATGCCAAGTTTGTTGCAAAGGCCTGCAGAAGTCGTTGTTAAAGAGTTTGTAAAACAATGAAATGTCCCGGTCAAAGAGCGCAGAGTTAACTCCAAGAGGAGCTGAGCTGTGATATGTAATCTACTAATTTTGCATATTATTCACTAATATTTTAATAGATTTTCAGCCTAATAGTTTTTGTCCTTAGCATACGTTGGCACATTCAGTTAGATAGTTAGGCTTTGGCTATGGGCTTGGTTTTCTTAGTTGAGCGCTTTTCCTGGAGTTATAGCACAAGTACTTTGTGTTTTGATTGGAATTTACCCAATCTATAATTAAAACAATGCCAAATTAATACTTCAGAAGAAACTGTTGTTATGAATAGTTTCACAACAATTATTTGCAAAATCCTAGTATTGATCTGGTTTTACCATTCCTTCTGGAATCTGAGCAAGATCCACAGAGCCTTTCTCACAGTCTCCTCACCCTGGGTCCCACCAGTGGCGTGTGGATGGTGACAGGTTTTGGTCGAATGTCTCAAGACGCTGTTGATAGAACATAGAACAGTACAGCACAGGAACAGGCCCTTTGGCCCACAATGTCCGCTCCAAACATGATGGCGTTAAACTAATCATCTCTGGCTGCACGTGATCCATATCCCTCCATTCCCTATATATGCATATGCCTGTCTAAAATCCTCTTAAATGCCACTGTCATATCTGCCTTCACCACTATTCCTGGCAGCCCGTTTCAGGCAACCACCATCCTCTGTGTAAAAAATCGCCAGTGTGGTGAACTATCGAGAACTAAGGGGGACCTGGGTCCACCTTAGCGTGGGGGTGGTGGGGGAGAACTTTGTCGGTGCCTTTGCGGCAACTCTTTTGTGTACATTGTATGCAAAAACAAAGATTTTCACTGCACCCGCGCACATGTGACAATAAAGTATCATCATCATCAAAAAACTTTTAAACTTTGCCCCTCTCACCTTAAAGCTATGCACTGATAGCAGGCAAAGCCAGACTTTGCTCACAATAAAAGGTGATCGTAATGGCTCTGGTTGTCAATAATAATTAAGGTAAATAATTAACAAAAATAAAATGTAAATTAAGTCAGTTAAAACATGAAAAGAATGTAAATGAGATTAAACTAATGCCAAATAATTTTTTTAAAGATTCAGTCTCAGTTTCTTGCCCTGGATCTAAGAGGGGGCTATTCCTCAGTGCAATGTTGGTGACACCAGCAAAACTTAAGATCACAATCATATTCATAATCGTAATTTATTAGCCAAATATGTCTTGCAACATACATGGAATTGGTTTGCCATACACTCGTAAGAAAAAAGCAACAAGACACACAACTACATAAAAATTTGACATAAACATCCACCACAGCGGCTCCTCCACATTCCCCACTGCGATGGAAGATGGAGCCATAACAACATAAAGGTGGCTTAAACTACATTGGCAAGATGCAGTGAAGGATCAGATGTCGGGAGGACCAACGTTGCAAAAGAGTATTAGAGAAGCAGATAGTTTTCCTACTGGAGAAAATAATACTGGGCTGGAGAGGGAAAGAATATCTAATGTTCACAAGGTAAAGAGAATGGTCAGGAACAGAAAATAAACAGGTGAAAATGAGCTGGATTAAGGGAAGGGATGGATTAAACATAGAAACATAGAAAATAGGTGCAGGGGGAGGCCATTTGGCCCTTCGAGCCAGCACCGCCATTCATTGTGATCATGGCTGATCATCCACAATCAGTAACCTGTGCCTGCCTTCTCCCCATATCCCTTGATTCCACTAGCCCCTAGAGCTCTATCTAACTCTCTTTTAAATTCATCCAGTGAATTGGCCTCCACTGCCTTCTGTGGCAGAGAATTCCACAAATTCACAACTCTCTGGGTGAAAAAGTTTTTTCTCACCTCAGTTTTAAATGGCCTCCTCTTTATTCTTAGACTGTGGCCCTTGGTTCTGGAGCGCATGGAGACAACAGTGCATATTGAGCCAATGGCCTTGGGAGTAACATTCCAAGCTGACGTTCCTGGCAGAACGGTTTCACTTGATGGAATTGCAAAGTAATTTTTTGTCTGGTTCTGTAAGTTCTACAATGTAGTCAGTTCTACAGACTAGTAGAGTCTGAAGAAGGGTCTCAACCTGAAACGGCACCCATTCCTTCTATCCAGAGATGCTGCCTGTCCCGCTGAGTTACTCCAGCATTTTGTGTCGATCTTCACTGTAAACCAGCGTCTGCAGTTTCTTCCTACACTCTCCAATAACATTGATAAGATACAGCATGGAAACAGGCCTTTTAGCCCATTGAGTTATATGTTCATGTTATAGGAGCAAGTAGGCCATTCGGTCCATCAAGTTTAGTCTGCCTTTCAATCATAGCTGATCCATCTTTTCCTCCCAACCCTATTCTCCCGCCTTTTCCCCATAACCCTTGATACCCGTACTAATCAAGAATCTGTCAAACTCCACCTTAAAAATACCCGATGACTTGGCCTCCGCTGCTGACTGTGGCAAAGAGTCTGTAGAGGAAAGTGATGATAGGAAAATAGAACTCAGGTAGGGGAGGGGGAGAGATTGATTATGTGTACAAAGGGGGAGAGAATGTGGGTGGTCTGATAGGAGGAGGAAAGGAAAGAAAAACAGGGCCGTGGGTTACCTGAAGGTAGAAAATTCAACATTCATACAGTGGGATTGTAGGTTATATTTCGCCCACCATAAATCACCCATTCACACCTGTTCCGTGTTGTCCGACTTTCACATTGAATCCCTCCACACTGGGGGCAATTTACAGCAGCCAATTAACTAATAAACTTGTACATGTTTGGAATGTAGGAGGAAACTGAAGCACCTGGGGGAAACCCACGTATTCACAGGGAGAATGAGCAAAAATCCACGCAGACAGCACTCGAGGTCAGGATCGTACCTGGGAATATGGAGCTGTGATACAACAGCTGTGCCACCATTAAAAAATAAATAAATTTTAAAAGTCATTCTGTTTATCAGACCACCTCCTTGACAGGCAATGCCCATTCCACTGCTGAGGATTTTAATCCAATCAAGTAATTTTAAGATGGAAAGACTGGCATTATATCACCACATCTAATCTATTCATTCTTATCTTACTGTGAGATTTACTTACCACATCTGGTCTGAAGCACCAGAACATGTAATTTCAGTTTAGTTTAGTTTAGAGATACAGCACGGAAACAGGCCCTTCGGCCCACCGAGACCGCACCAACCAGCGATCCCCGCACATGAACACTATCCTGCACACATTAGGGACAATTTACATTTATACCAAGCCAATTAACTAACAAACCTGTACATCTTTGGAGTGTGGGAGGAAACCGAAGATCTCGGAGAAAACCCATGCAGGTCTCGGAGAAAACCCATGCAGGTCTCGGAGAAAACCCATGGGGAGAGCCTCTGTACAAACTCCGTACAGACAAGCACCCGTAGTCAGGATCCAACCCAGGTGTCTGGTGCTGTAAGGCCGTAGCTCTACCACTAAGCCATCGTGCCACCCAATTTGAAGAAAGAAATAAACTGCTGGAATAACTCATTAGGGCAAGCAGCCTCTATGGAGGAAAAGGAAATGTGTTAATGTTTCTGGAAACGTCCTGTGTTAAGACTGTGGGAAGAATAGGAAAGATGGCCAGTATATAGAATTGCAGGGGAGTGGAATGAGAGAAGCTGGTAGGTGTTAGGTAGGACAATTTGAGGAAGGGTATGAGAGGCAATTGGCACTCAGGTTAGGGAAGTGTTTAGAGGTTGAGAATAAGGGTGGTGTAGTAGGAGAAGGAAAGGAAAACAGGGGGTGTGGATTACCTGAAATTGGAAAATTCAACATTCTTCATACAGCAGGGTTGGAGGTTACCCAAGTGGATGTTGGTGTTTTAGTTTGCGATTGGCATCACAGTTACAATGAAGGAGGCTAAGGGCACAATTCCCATAATTTTGGGAATGAGAAAAAGAGTTATAATAAACATAATAATAATAAACATTTATTTTTTATAGCGCTTTTCCAAGTGCTCAAAGACGCTTTACAAAACAGTCAAGACATAAAAACAAACAAACAAACTGTCCTGACGGAGAAGCGGCGAACAAATAGCGCCAGCGTCCTCTCACGTCAGGGTCCGGCAGTAGACAATAAAGAACACAAGACACACAATTACAATTTTAACACAAACAGCCATCACAATGATTGCTCCAGGCACACCCTCACTGTGATGGAAGGCAAAGAAAAGTCTTATCTCCACCTCATTCTTCCCCCTTGGTGCCACGAGGCGATCGAGGCTCCCGCCTTTTGAAGCCCCCACCGGGCGATGGAAAGTCCCAGTTGAAGACCAGAAGCTCGAGATGGCTGTTGAGTACAAGTGATCTGCAAAACAGTTACCTACTCTACGTTTGGTCTCACTGATATAGATGAGGCAATGAACATTGACTACAATAGACCAGGTTGGCAGAGGTGCACATGAATCTCAGATTTCTAAATGAATGAAAACCCATAATCTCTACCACTTATGGCAGCAGGTGCTTGGGAATACCAGAAATTCCATCCTGTGCAGTAAATATACCACCATTTCTTCATTATCACTGGGTCAGGATCTTGAAACTCCCTGCCCAGTAGCATACGGAAGTATCTTCCCCAGAAAGACTGTACATCGCCAACACCTCAGAAGGGGGTGGGCATGGAGGCTGGCCTTGCCCGTGAGACCCACTGGCCAGGCACAGTACAATGCTTTTAAAAATGACTTGAAATTTGGATATTGCCAATTGAAACTCACGGAAAAAGTTGTGAAATTGAAATATCATTGCTCTAACAAGGCATGACTGTTGTTGCACCTTTTTAAGAACATAATACTCAACTTGCAGCTGACGTACCAATGAGGGATAGTTCTGGATAGAGGGAGGAAATTACAGAAAGTAGAACAAACAGGAATGGAGGAGGATAATGGCACATTAGTCTACCAGGGGACCCCAAGACTATGGAAGACCCTCTGTGAAAGTGCATCTCCCCCAGCACCCATGACAGCAGCAGCTATTAGTCCTAGATCAAATGGGTTGGAGAACGATACACACCAGTTCACAGAAATCTGTTATTTAAAGAAGTCTGTCAGCACAATTTTATTTTCCCTAATAGAAAATTCACCAGTGCATGTTTCAAACTTAAAAATTACATCCCGGGGGACTCTTTAAATCAAGCTGGCTGGTTACTTTCAGCAAGGTCTTGTCCTTGATTAATTGTGAATTAACGATGAAGGTCACAGGACCTGAGCTTTTGATCCTATTTCTGTCGTTAAATAACTACAATGATCCATGCATGTTGATGGGATTATCATGCAGAGGGCTGCAATGGTGAGTGAAATCTGCGTTAGGGTGAACAACACCCAAGATGTATGGTCATATTTCCCGATTAGCTGTGCTTCTGCCAGAAATAGACACTAATACTTTAAAAAAAGATGCATTTTATATTTAATGTGTGATTTTAAAAGAATGGATGGAATTGTATCTAATTTCTAAGCCAATATTTGAATGCAAAAGCACAATTTGATTCATGCTTAAAATAAAAAACTGAACATCGATTGTTATGTGCAAGCTTAAATATTGATCAACCAATTATCTATTTGTTCCTACCTCTTTTCCTCTTCATATTTTGAAGCTTGACATGCAAAAACATGAATGAAGAAACAAGTGGATTGAAGATTAAAAGACTTGGGTAAACATGATCGTTTATTTTGTGCCGTATGTCTCATTGGTAAAATAAAATTATGGGATAAGAATATCATGGTGAGAAGGAAAATGGCAAGAAATGCATACAAACCAACTTGTTCATTCCCCAGAACTCTGCACAGCCCAGCAATCTGGGATAAATGTACGATTTAATCTTTGGTGGACATTGCTGCAATCTTAAATTGTGACAGTATAGAAAGGATAAAACATATGAATTTCAAATTAGTCATTTGGTAGGTAAATGTGAAAGATCTATTGATCTGGATATTAAAAACTTAGTCCTAATTGTTTGTTAAATATTCTTGTTTTAAGATGACTGTACTAATGGTAAATGTGTCTGGAGATGGATAGACAAATATAAAGATAGCAACATTCAATGGATAGTCAAGTATTTAATAGAGGTTGAATACCAATTTTCTGGTTCCAGAGGCTTTCTGGATCATCCATTTCTCTGGACCAAAAGAGGTCACGTGATAATGAAATGACAATTCACCCCTGGCCTGATAATGACTCCCCTCCCGTGTCTCTAAAGCACCATGGAGTGCCAGAAATTAAATAAAACAAATATAAAATGTGAACGGAACGTGAATGGAATAACCTGCCGACCCATCCCTGACTCCCACCGTCTCTCCGGCCATTTAGAGTTCTGCTTCCGACTCCATTCCCGACTCGCATGGTGCACCAGCCTTCTTCACCCCCCGCACAGTCCAGTGACACGGCTGTTGTTGCGGCTCACATTGTAGCCACTGCACCCAGCACTTTCTTCTGGCCACTGCCACGGACAGAATGCGCTCATTTACCATGGGGCTCCCTCTCCTCTTACCTGCTACTGTTTCCCACTGGCAGCAGTGGCTTTACCCTGATCGACCATTGCTGCCTGCTTCTCCCGTCACTCTGTCCAATCAGCATCTTCCCTCACCAACCCCCCCCCCCCCCTCCCCCCACACTCCCACAAACCTCCTCCCCCCACCACCACCGCCTCCTCCTTCTCCCCAGGAGTCACCAACAAACTACACCTTAGAAGGGCGAGCAGGTGAGAGGGGAGGGAGCCCCAAGGTGACCGAGCGTGTCCTGTCGTTGGCAATGGCCTGAAGAAAGTGCGTCCTGTGGGAGGCTGTAATGTGAACCGCAACAACAGCCATGTGAACCGGTGAAGAAGGCCTGATGGAGCAGACTGATGGCATTGGCCCTGGTTGTAGCAGACAATCAGCAATAATGGACACCACTCCTGCTATGGTCCATTATAACGAGGGTTTACTGTAAATGGACCAAAGCGGATGGAAGAGTGTCCATTATTGCCGATGACTGCAGTTGGTGACCGAGTTCTGTTGGTGGTGGCAGCCCAGCGAAAGCGCTGTCCCCAGCGGCTACAACGTGAGCTGCAACAACAGCTGTTTTACCAAACTGTGTAGTGGGTGAAGATGGGCTCGCTGGTGCATATTGCGAGTCGAGGGTGGCATTAGAATCCGGATCTCTAAATGGCCGGGGAGATGATTGGAGCCGGGGATAGGTCGGCATGTCCTTCCGCTATATCCAACATCCGTTATATGGGGGGGTCGTTAAAACAAGGGTTTACTGTATTGTCTTTGCGAAACAGTTAGGAGAGTCATTTGAGAGCATAGTTGAAAAGGGATTTTGGGAAGTGCCCAAAGTGCTTTTAAAGGTGCCCAGCAAATTAGAGAAAGCTTGAGAGGAAGTACAGAGTTCCAGAGGGTAAGAGGAAAATTGAACAGAACGGGAGAGGAGCCACACAGAGATGAAACATGAAAAATGTAAACATTGAGATAGAATTAGACAAGGCCAAGGAAGGATTTCAATGTTCAGGTGTAAACAAATAGGGACAGAGGAACATGATCTGAAAGGGCGCACACCACTCCATAAACTATCAGTGGCCACTCAGGGAATTTCAACTGAACTCTCGTAATTTTGTCCGAAATATAGGGTGGGGGTGGGGGTGGGGGGTGGGGGGGGACAGGCCATCAGTACCTGGAAAACTACAGCTCAACCTGTAGTTGAAAACATGAATTCTCTTAAATTCAGCTAATTTTTACGGATGCACATTTAGCTACCATATTTATATACCAATTGGTAACAATATTTCAGAGGTAATTGGAAAGATCCTGAAGAAATAAACGTTGCTATCTCAATGGAAATCTTTTAGTTCTGGTGAGGATTAGCCACCCTCTGCTCTATTCTAAATTACTTTCTTCCAGTTACTTTCTTCCAGTTTGAAGTTTGCATATGAATGCTGGTAGATTGTCAGAGCAGAGAGAGAGATATCACAGATATCTTTCTCCATCGCTGCTCCCACCCTATGGAACTCACTACCCCAAACCGTCAGAGACTCCTCCTCACTCACCACATTCAAAACAGCACTGAAGTCTCACCTGTTCAGTACTGCCTTCAACCACTGAAGGTCACCTCACCTTCTGTCTCCTTTCTCTGTTCGTTTACTTATTTATCTATTTATTCACTTCCCTATGTTCTTTAAATCCCTGTAAAGCGTCTTTGAGTGTATGAAAAGCGCTATATAAATGTAATGTATTATTATTATTATTATTATTATTATTATTATTATTATAAGCCTGACATTGCCCTGAGCTGATAATCATCCACGTGTACCTTCATGTAGGGGTTCACTAACTGTGATTAGGAGCAAGAACTCAAATTATTCTGCTCATTTATCCATGCCTATGAGGTCAACTGTGGTCAATTGAGTCCCAAGGTGTAATAAATGTGATATATTGTGTTGGAATAATTGGTATTCTTCAAGGTATTCTACATGACTGTAGGGCCAGGTTCAGCTCAAACTCCATCATCAAGTTTGCTGATGACACTGTGGTGGTGGGCCGGATCTCCAACAACGATGAGAAGGCCTACCGGGAGGAGGTGGCTGATCTGGCATTCTGGTGTCAGGACAATAGCCTCCTCTTGAATGTCACTAAAACAAAGGAGCTGATTGTGGACTTCAGAAGGGCTAAACATCCAAGGACGTACACGCCACTGGAGATAAATGGGTCTATTGTGGATAGGGTGAGCAGTTTCAAATATTTGGGAGTCCGCATCGCAGAGGATCTGACGTGGGCAACGCACATTGCCGCACTGGTGGGTAAGGCTAAGCAGCGCCTTTACCACCTTAGACAACTGAGGAAATTCAGAGTGTCGCTGAGGATCCTTCATTGCTTCTACTCTGGGGCTGTAGAGAGCATCCTGTCCGGCAACATTACAGTCTGGTTTGGGAACAGCTCTGCCCAGGACAGGATGGCCCTGCAGAGAGTAGTGCGTTCGGCAGAACGCACCATGGGAACTACACTCGTCCCCCTGCAGGACCTATACATCAGGAGGTGCAGATCCAGAGCAAGCAAGATCATGAGGGACCCCTGCCACCCCAGTAACGGACTGTTCCAGATGCTACGGTCAGGCAAACGCCTCCGCTGTCACGCTGTGAAAACGGAGAGGATGAGACGGAGCTTCTTCCCACAGGCCATCAGGACTGTCAACTTTGATAACCCCAGAGACTAAATTTTTGTCGACACTTTTTGTGCTATGTTTAGTAACTTATTAACTTTATTTATATGCTGTAACTGTAATTATTTTTGTGCACAACCCGCAGGCATTGCCACTTTCATTTCACTGCACATCGAGTATGTGTATGTGACAAATAAATTTGACTTGACTTGAGGTAATTTTCATATGAAACTGATTAAATGTCAGTATTATACATGGTGCAATTGTTGCGTGTATGAGTGTATATTTTTCTTTTTTATATGTGATGCCTTAGTCATCTTTCTGCGTTTTCATTAAAGGTCAGTGTACATCTCGGTAAGAAAAAATGTATAAATATTTCTAGTCAAAAGTATCTCAATCTCTTGTTCAAAGGATGTTTCCGAACCTTAATCATTTATATCTTGGCATGGTAATGGCTTTTCTACCATTGAACAATTCCTTCTTAATAGTCTTTGATAACTATTTTCAAATCGCAGAAACAAATTTCTTTTTCATGCACACCAACCTGCAATATTCAGAAATGATTTATTTTATAAATAGGACTATTTAATATTTAATGGTTTGAATTTTCAGAAAATCTTTTTTCTGGTTAATCTTTAACACGGAATCAGAAAAAAAGAAACTTAAAACTTAACAGTTTTAATAGAAATCTTTGCTTTTTAAAGCCATCATCCATAAGCTGCAATAAAATCACCATTGTTACTTCAAAACTATTTTAAAAAATTAAATGTTATTTTTAAGCCTGATGACAAATATTGTTTATGTTTTGTAGTTCAGAGTATACTTTCAGACTATAATTCTGAATGCTTTAACAGATTCAGGTTTTAAATTTCAGGAAACAGAATCCCTTCCTTGGAGACCATATTCCTTGGAAGTTCTGTGGAAAGCAGAAAAGTGACTGCTGATGCATCTCTTGTGTTCTTACATCTTTTTTTGATTAAAGCAGCCAGATATTTGCATGTGATTTTGATTCAATCTCAATAATGGGACTCCAATGTAATAATTCACAGACCAGACACCTCATGCTATTTAAAATATTCTTGGATACATGGATGCATTTTAATCAGGACATAAGACACAAGTCTCAGCTCAGCTAAGTCTTAACTCAGCACCTCTACCTTGCACTGCTATTCAAGAAGGTCAAAACTAATTCTGAGCAATACAATTTTTGTACCTTATCCCCACATCTCTTGATAGCTTTTGTATCCAAACACATTGCTTTCACATTTGAACAATCAATAATTGGGCTTCCCCAGCAATCTGGGATAAACAATTCTTTAAGAGATAAAGGATAAAGAAGGGAATTTGTACTTGGAGACTGAGGATGTAGGTAGGGTACGAAACAAGTACTTTGCATCTGTTTTCACCAAGGAGAAGGACATGGAGGACATTGAGATCAGTGTGGAGAATACTAATATGCAAGGGCAGTTTGAGATTAAGAAGGAGGAGGAATTGGGGCTCTTGAAGAGCATTAAGGTGGAAAAGTCCCCAAGACCTGATAGGATTTAACCCAGGTTATTGAGTGACCCAAGAGAGGAGATTATGCAGGAGCCTTGATGAAGATCTTTACATCTTCTCTAGCCACAGGCAAGGCTGCAGGGGGCTGGAAAGTAGATAATATTGTTGCTTTATTTAGGAAGGGTTGGAGAAAGAATTTAGGGAATTATAAAACAATGAGTTCCACGTCAGTGGTAGGGCAACAATTGGGGAGGACTTTTTTGGGATCGGGTTTATTCCCGTTTGGAAGAGAATGAGTTAATTAGGGACAGTCAGCATGGCTTTGTACGTGGCAGGTTGTGCTTTACTAACTTGATCGAGTTTTTTGAGGAGGTGACGAAGGTGATTAATGAGAGTAGGGCATGGACGTTGTTTTCATGGATTTTAGTAAGCCATTTGATAAAGTGCCCCATGGTAGGGTGATCCATAAGATTAAGATGCATGAGATTAACAGTGACTTGATCGTATGGATTCAGAACTGGTTTACTGATAGAAGACAGAGGGTTGTGGTGGAAGGACATTAATCAGGCTGGATGTCTGTAACTAATGGAACGCAGCAGGGATCTATGCTGGGACCGCTGCTGTTTGTGTAGTAGATATACAAAAATGACGTATGTAAAAGTAGATGGGTTGATTAATAAGTCTGCAGATGACACCAAGATTGCTGGGGCACAGAATGTAAAGAAGGCTGTCAAAGTATACATCCGGATATAGATCAGCTACAAACACTGGTGAAGAAATGGCAGATTGAGTTTAATCTGAGCAAGTGTGAGGTGTTGCACTTTGGGAGTTTGGGAGTTGGGAATGCCAAAATGTATAATTAATGGAATGACTCTTAACAGCATTGAGGAATGCTGAGGAATTTTGGGGTCCAAGTCCATAATTCCCACAATGCAAGTAGATAGAGTGGTAAAGAAGGCACGTGTTATGCTTGCTTTCATAGGTCGAGTCATTGAGTATAAATCATGTTGTGGCTCTATAGGACTTTGGTTCAGCCACATTTGGAGTATTACGTGCAGTTCTTGTCGCATGGCCTCCCTTACTCGGTTCCATCCGCTATCATCCCCTCTCAAATTGGGGCCACTCATCACCCACTGTTGTCCCTTCCTTCCATTGTACTGCTTTTACATTTCAGCCCTACCTTCATCGATGTCTTTATTGGTTGGGGCATTGAACACGGGTTGGGTAGACATATTGCAGCCATATAAAACACTGGTTAGGCAGCATAAAGAGTATCTTGTGCAGTTCTGGTTGTTACAGATTCAAAGACCTGTACACCACAGAACCAGGCCCTTCAGCCTGGCATGTCCATGATAACTAAATGTGCATGCTGGCTAGTCCTATTTGTCTGCATTTGCTCAAAGCCCTCTCAAACCTTCCAATCCACATATCTGTTCAAACATCTTTTCATTTGGGTTTATATCTGTTTCTAGAGCTTCCTCTGGCATCTCATTCCATCTAGGGGCTACAGCCTAATTGAAAAAGATGCCTGAATCTCTACCCTCTTACCCTAAACCTAGGTTATCTAGAATTACAATCCTCTACATCGGGAAAAAGACTGAGCATTCATATTATCCATCATGATCTCATATACCTCATTAAGGCCACCCCTCAGCTTCTTACGCTCCAAAGAAAAAAGTCACAGCCTATCCATATAGGACCTTTCCATATAGCTCAAGTCCTCAAATCCAGGTGATATATTGGTGAATTTCCCCTGCACACTTTCCAAATTAATGACACCCTTCCTATGGTTGGGTGACTAGAAGTACACATAGTACTCCAAGTATGGTCTCGCCATAGTACAGTTGCATTATGATGTCCCAGCATTTGTATTCAATACCCTTCGCGATGAAGGCCAGCGTGCCAAATGCTTCTTCATCACACTGACAACTTGACGGAAGCATGCATCCATACTCACAGATCTCTTGGTTGTGCAACACTCCCAGGGCTCTTCCATTTGATGTGTAATAGGAACATGCAAAGTTTTGGAACGGGTGCAGAAAAGGTTCACCCGGATGTTTTCTGTATTGGAGAGTATTAGCTCTAAAGAGAGAATGGGCAAACTTGAATTGTTTTCTCTGGAGCATCAAAGATTGAGGAGCGAGCTGATGGAAATATGTGAAACTATGTGAATCATAGATAGGGTAGATAATTCGAGAATTTCCCCCAGGGTGGAACCCTCGAGGAGAAGGAAACACAGGAGCCGTAAAATGTTGTAGTCATTAGACGATGATAAAAAGTGTCAACATGAAGGCATATTCCTTATTAACTATCCTTGTAGTATTAAATACTTATGGATATACTATATGCTCTGTGACCCCTGAGTTATGCTGGTGTTCTTCTTTTAAGAACTCAATTATAGTTGGATTTGAATAAAATAACATTGTCCCCTTTCAACCAACACTGTGCTCTTCCAACCATTAAACAAACTAAATAGAGATCTTTCCAAAGACCTGTTAAATGTGTAATGTTGGCTACCAGAGGGCCACGTCAGCTTGATATAAACTTTGCGCGGCAGAGGGTCTGAATAGATGGAAAAAATAAACTATATTTACTGGTTAGGTCAGACACTTTACTCACTTGTCTTTAAGAAAAGCATTTTACTTTATTGTTAAAATTCTCACGGTATATTTTTCTCAAGAACCATTAAAAAACTAAAATACATGTAAGTTATGAAGGGTAGTTTTATTTGAAAAAGGTCATGTATTGTTTCAGTGAGGATTATTCTAAAGAGAACCACATTCCCTAAGAGTAAGGCCCTGTTCAGTTAAAGTTATTCTTGTGGGTATCTGGGTTATTCTGGTGGGTATCTGGAACCATGTTAACTTAATCAGTTCATTGTCCTACTGTTCTAGAGATATTCCATCTAACATGAAAAACCAGTGGCGTTGAATGGGAGAACCTAAAAGATCATCTTAAGTGACAAAGGCATTAAAGCATTTGAGCATCCAGTTTTGATTCCATTCCAAATTAAGGGCTTACATTTGAAATGAGTCTAGGCAGTATCAATCCAATTTTCATTTGGCTGGCAGCCAAATTATGCTGAAAATGTAAATGCTTTAAATGTATCTTGAAGAGGGAATTTCATAAACGGAAAGTTAAGGCACATGGCCAGTTTCAGTCTGGTGTGATTCCATAGAAACATAGAAACATCAAAAATAGGTGCAGGAGGAGGCTATTCGGTGGCACAGCGGTAGTTTTGATGCCTTACAGCACTTGCAGCGCCAGCAGACCTGGGTTTGATCCCAACTACGGGTGCTGTCTGTACGGAGTTTTGTACGTTCTCCCCGTGACCGTGTGGGTTTTCTCCAAGATAGTCGGTTTTCTTCCACACTCCAAAGATGTACAGGTTTGTAGGTTAATTGGCTTGGTATAAGTGTAAATTGTCCCTCGTGTTTGTAGGATAGTGTAATGTGCGGGGATCACTGGTCGGTGCAGACTCGGTGGGCCGAAAGGCTTATTTCCACGTTGTATCTCTAAACTAAATTAAACTAAAATAAATGTTACAAAACTGTCTTAAAGGAATAATCTGACTTTCTTTTGTTCTGATTCCCATTACAGGTAAATGTTCTGACTTTTTTTTTACTGAAGCCATGTTAACTATAGTACAATTTAGACTTTTAAAGGGATATCATAGAATTGGTACTTATAACAGAGTCATAAAGTCATAGAATGCAGAAACAGGTCCTTCGGCCCATTTCATTCCTGCCAACTATCAAATACTCATCTGCACTAATCCCATTTACCAGCACTTTGTCCAAAGCCTTCTGTGTATTGGCAATTTCAAGTGCTCATCCAGATGCTTTTTAAAGGTTATGAGCATACCTACCTCCACCACCTCCCCAGGTTGTGTGTTGCAGATTGCATATATTTATCGTGGTTGAATATAAGCATTACGACAAGCACTGTGTAAACGATTTTCTTGTGCAAAATCAGATGTCCATTATCCAAACTGTGACCTTAGATTCTTTCACAAAATGCTGGAGTAACTCAGCAGGACAGGCAGCATCTCGGGAGAGAAGGAATGGGTGACGTTTCGGGTCGAGACCCTTCTTCAGACTGATGTCAGGGGGGGCGGGACAAAGGAATCCTTCCTTTGTCCCGCCCCCCTGACATCAGTCTGAAGAAGGGTCTCGACCCGAAACGTCACACATTCCTTCTCTCCCGAGTTGCTGCCTGACCTGCTGTTACTCCAGCATTTTGTGAATAAATACCTTCGATTTGTACCAGCATCTGCAGTTATCTTCTTATACACCTTAGATTCTTTATTTATTTATTGTAGAGATACAGTGTGGAAACAGGCCATTTCGGCCCACCGAGTCCACTCTGACCATCAATCCCCTTACACTAACACTATTCTACAATTTCCAATTTTACCAAAGCCAATTAACCTACAAACCCGTACGTCTTTGGAGAGTGGGAGGAAACTGGAGCACCCGTGGAAAACCCACGTGGTCACAGGAATAACATACAAACTCTGTCCAGACAGCACCTTTAGTCAGGATCAAACCCGGATCTGACACCGTAAGGCAACAACTCTACCTTTGCACCACGATGCCAGCCCAATGTTCCGAGCATTACTTGTTCTTTGATCTATCTTGTAGGAATTTCCTGGGGACCTGAAATTGAACTTGAACATACCTCGAAATTAGAGTCATAGAGTCACAGCATGGAAATAGGCCCTTTGGCCGAACTTGTCATACAGCATGGAAATAGGCCCTTTGGCCCATCTACACTTGTCCCACCTGCCTGCATGTGGCCCATGTCCTTCTAAACCTATCCTATCCACATATCTGTCTAAATGTATTTAAAATGATGTTATAGTAACTGCCTCAACTACTTTCTCTGGCAGCTCACTCCATATACTCGCCTCCACCTCTGTTTAATCAGGAATTTGCTTGGCAAAATCGCATTTCCCTGCTGCATCAACTTACAGTGACCACTCCCTGGAAGCTGGACTTGGAAATGAAACAGGCAATCAACTGTTTCTGCACACTGGAGAGACCTCTGTAGTCTCTGTCATAATCTAAATGTTTGTGTTGCTGAAGAGAAGCCACCAGAAAATGTTCAAGACCAGAAAATTGTAAGGAAGTGCAGAGGAAACAACAGTGTACCATTTTTCAGCTTGCTCTCGCATTGCAACTGACCTTTTCTGACCTCCTGGAATGTTCCATGAGGAAGGCCCAATGGCAGCATCTTCATGATGGAAGGCGTGACTGCAGTGATGAAAAGCTGGTGTTTTGGGGAATAAAGTACTCCCCTATCTGATGCTGCGATTTCATGGTAATGTTTCAATTTTTGCTCAGATTTAGAGTGGATGAAACAGTCTACAATAAGTCTACACTGGATTATGGCAGATGTTCTGTGTCATTAAATAGCTTAAATCCAATATTTTCCTGATAACTGAAGAAAAAGATAAGAACCAAAGTCTGGTTAGATTCAGAAATATGGAGAACAGGATTTAACAAGCTCATTTCTGTTGTCCTTTGTCAGTTGAAAGATAGGATTTTAAAAATCTTATATAGCACTGTACAATGGTAAAGAGAAGTCTAAAGGCAAACATATTTTGTGTTTGACAAGAAATAAATATCAGGACACATTTCAAGATTGAAGCAACCAAAAGAAAAAGCATCAAACAAATAAAATGCAAGACACAAGGACACTGACAGGAGTTTAAATTTGCCAGCTCGTGTTATCAGTGTGATGTGAAAGTTTATAACCCTGCCAAATTGTTGAAGAGGCCAATGCCCAGCTTGTCCATTCCTCAAGAAAAATAATCAGACCAAAAAGTAATATTTACTTTCATTGTTCAAGTCACAGTTACTTATTGCCTGTATGTTGTGACCGAGCATGAATCAAAAGAATGAAGCAAATTGCAATAAAAGTGATTGTTTTAATAATGCTTCAGCCATAGGATACATTAATGATACATGAAGATATATTTTAAATAGGAGTGTGAACTTCTTTGCTAATTCAACAGTACCAACCAAGTATTAGCAGGAACAGAAATAACTACTACCCATTAGAAAGTGCCTGGATCATTGAATTCTCTTCGAAACACACTAAAACATTCTTCACATCATAGAAGATGCAAATGCAGTGCGAGTGTAAAGAAAACATACTTTGCCGAAAGCAATTGTGTTATTTCAAAAGTTTTAAAACAAGCATGTAAAAAACATTATTTTTATGAATGAACTATTTAAGGCATATAAAAGAGCATATATGCATGAATTTTGTCCAAATGTTGAGAATCATAAATGAGTCAGGGAAACACATGATTTTGCTGAAATAAGACATTTTTATTTGTTTCCCTCATTATTAAATGACAAGCATTATAAAGGACGATCAGCCTAAACTGTTAAATCAAATACCTGGAATAAAAATGGCAGAAAAAGCGTCTAGACCCGAAAAGTCACCCATTCTTTCTCGCCAGGGATGCTGCCTGTTCCGCTGAGTTACTCCAGCATTTTGTGCCTATCTTCGCTTTAAACCAGCATCTGTAGTTCCTTCCTACACTTGGCAGAAATAGAAGCAGACTGAGATCCACAAGTAATTTAATTTGGTAAACAGACACCAGTGGTGACCCTCTGTGATGTTTGCTTGGCTTTGCAAGCACTACTTTCCTTTTTCACCATTCCCCAAGGGTTGATGATAAACTATTTATCCTGGATCAGATTAAATCAATTTTGGAGTCTATCAACTTGGAAATCATTTCCATATGTGATGAGCCAGGAAAAACATCAGTGGAACAATTTTGAAAAGTGTGAACAGATGTGAAAGATGCCATTTGGAGAGGAACCTTTTCTACATATTTGCAAACAATTAATTTCAACCCGAAACTAATTTTCAACAGAGCCCGATGTGTCAATGGAAGTTTGATTTGTAATTTTTAACTAGTTTGAATGGATACCATTTAATTATTGAAAAGTAGCATTTGAAGAGTTCCACTTCACCACTGATCCAAGCACTTTCTAATGGATAGTAGTTATTTCTTCTGTTCCTGCTAATACTTGGTTGGTACTGTTGAATTAGCATCGAAGTTTACATGAAGGAGAGGAAAAAAGTTTCCAAGGAAACAGAGGTTCCAAAATTAGATATTAATAACAATCAATGACACTGTAAAGTGGCTAGCCCTTTTTACACTCCTCTTGAAGTATATTTCCATTGATCACAGATTATGATAAAAAGTAAAGAGGAGGATTTAGATGGCAATAAACAGGAGACTCCAGATCAGCCACTGACCTTGTATGTTTTAACTAGCTCCATTCATTCTCTTGAAATGAATAAAATTCCCAAAGATGACTGCTTACCTATGGAGTTGTAACTGACTCTGTGAGACTGGATGTGCTCAGACCTTATGAGTAACTGAGCGGAACAGGCAGCATCCCTGGCGAGAAAGAATGGGTGACTTTTCGGGTCCAGACGCTTTTTCTGCCATTTGTTTTCCATGTCAGAATCCATGAGACAGGGGATCATCACTCATCTATATGCAAAGGAGAAGAGGAAGGATGCACACCAGCGATTGACCATCCTTCAAAATCGAGAAATATAGGACTGCAGTAGAGACCCAGTGTTTCCCATCGCCCCAGAAGAAGCGCACCAACCTCCTCTGGATCCTGGTAACAAAGGCAGAGGGCTGGACCAAAACGACCAACATGGAGGCCACCAGTCGGTTTATGAGCAGCACTCTGCCACTGTAGGAAAGCACTTTGAGCAGACCAGCCAAACGCTACAGTCGGGCCACGACTTTTGTCGCTAAGTCCTGTCAATTTGGTGGCCATGCGTCATCAGTAGGGCTCAGGCAGACTCCCAAGTAGAGGAGGTGCGTTGTGCTCTACCCAGAAGATCTCATCTTCTCCAGCAGGGAGTCTATTTGCCAGAGACTCACTAAGAGAATGGAACATTGATTCCAAACGATCCTGGTGTAGGGGATGCAGCTGAGATAACCTGTTAATTGTCATGGTCCATTGCAGGTTAACCAGGGTCGGTGACCACAAGGAGCAGGCCAACATTGTAGGCTGAGTAGACCAGCATGCTCAACCAGCAGAGAGTCAGACCCATCAACCTCCTCCAAAGATGAGATGAGAACGGTGGTTAGGCCACACTTGCAGTATTGTGTACAGTTCTGGTCACCAGACTACAGGAAGAAAGTGATCTCAAGAGAGAGAGTGGAGAAGAGATTCACCATGTTGTTGCTTGGAATGGAGGACTGTGAAGAGCAGGAGAATTTGCATTGCCTGGGTTTTTTCTCACTGGAACATAGGAGGCAAAGAGGTGACCTGAAAGACATTTATAGAATAAGGAGGGGCATAGAGATACGATAGATTTCTCGCAGGGAAGAAGAATCTAGAAGTAAAAGGTCAGATACAATTCCAAAATTCAAAAGGCAAAGGAAAGGCAAGATAGGAATGAAGGAAAAAGGATTTAGATGGGCAGCACAGCAGCGCAGTGGTAAAGTTGCTGTCTTACAGTGCCAGAGACCGGGGTTGATCCTGACTACAGGTGTTGTCTGTATGGAGTTTGTACGTTCTCCCTCTGACCACGTGGGTTTTCTCTGGGTGCTCCGGTTTCATCCCACATTCCGAAGATGTGCAAGTTTGTAGGTTAATTGGCTTCTGTAAATTGCCCCTGGTGTGTGAGATAGAACTAGTGTGATCGCTGGTCGGCACGGACTTAGTGGGTTAAAGGGCCTACTTCCACGCTCTATCTCTAAACTTCGCTAGACTAAAACTAAACTAAATATGTATGGGCCGAATGTGGGCCAATGGAAGTAGCATAGATAGGCATCATAGTTAGCCTGGGCGAGGTGGGTGGAAAGGACCCGTTTCTGTGCTTTACCTTTCTATGTTTCTCTGAGAAGAAAATATAAAAGATTGGTCATTGTGAAATGGGTCCATTTGTGCAGGAGTTCCTCTGATTGTCCACCAGAAGAATCTTAGAAATTGTGATTGTAGGAGATTGTGAAAGCAGAAAAGAAGGGTATTGTTAAGAATAGTTTTCCAAAGGAAAGACGTCAAGGAAATGTATTATCTGTTTTATGCAGTAAATATGATTTTAATTACTTCAGTGAAACTACATTTCAGAAACTGCATTCTGTACTTGCACACAAATACATCACATGCTTTGTGCACATAATATAGGACAACTTCCCAGCCCATTAATTTTCTGAATATTTTAATGATTTGGAATATATTGCTCAAAAGATTGATATAAATCCACAAAGATTACTTCCGCAGTAATTTTTAGGTGGAAACTTTTCCAGATATATTTTGTAAAAATTATGGTTCTTTATATCTGCTTATTGCTATAAATTTCTTTGAACGTTTCAAACCTTAAAATTATGCAGCTGTGATATTTTTATATTGTAGATACAACATATGAAGTGTACTACTGAACACAAAAGCTGTTGCAGGGATGATGTCAGCAGTTTGCTTCCAGTAATAGCAGTTTATGATGATGATAATTCTACCAGATTATTTGATGATTTGAACAAGAAGTGCATACTGCAGATGATGGGAATCCAGGATAAAAACATAAAATTCTGGAAGCATGAGGCAGCTCATGCAGAATCTGCAGAGGCAGAGAGAAAATAAACATTTTATGATGTAGAGAATGCAGGAGCAGTTAGTGTGAGGAGGGAAATAAAGTGGAACAAGTCTTTGATTAGGTGGAAACCGGGAGATGGGGTACTGGTGTTGAAAGTCAAATAACCAATCCTTGGCTGCAAGCATTGGAAAACATTTCCCACAGGAAACCCACTGTGCATATAAACTGGAAGAAAAAACATGTGCCAGACGCACACAGCACCAGTTTACTTCTGGCTGGAAACCAAAGATACTGATAAGGCATTAGCAACTTTCCCTGATTTTCCTTTACCATCTTGATAGCATTTATAAAAGAAATTGAACACAGCTATCATGACTAGAATGAGGCATTTCTCACTGGCTGGCCTGCAATACAAATGAGAATGTTTATTATTTCAGTTTGTGGAATTCTAAAGTGGATAGAAGCAGAAAACAAATTGGGATTGATGATCTAATTTGGCCTTTTGTTTAAAATTTGCCTGTGAGCCCAATTCAGTGGAATATGTACATGTGAATCTTAAAGCTAAACCTGAATTAAAAGCCTCAGACATTTTCATGTAAAATAGTTTAAAGATCGTCATGCTAAACATATATTTAAATGAGGTAGAAATTTTAAGTACTGTGAAAAAAGGGGAGATCCACAATTAATTTAATTCATGAATGTGATTTCACTGAAAATTATACACACAGAGGGATCTTGTTCCTTTAGCTGATTTCTTTACATCCTTCTGTTTGTATATTTTGATTATAAGTTGCATTTATCTAACATTTCTCAATTGCTAAATGATCCTAAACTTCTTGTCAGCCGATGGTGTACTGTTGAAATATAACTCCCAGAGGGAAATAATAGGGAAACATGACAAGCCATTTGTACCCAAGATCCCGTAAATTGGAGCTGATGGTATTGTGACTGCTGTAACAAACCGATAACAGAGTCAGAACTCTGATTTAGATGTGAATTCAAATCTCACACTGATACAGAGGAGCTTACGTTTAGTTGATAAAGTGATTGTGGAAAGATAAATCTTATATTTAATAGTGGCAATGAATTTACCAGATTTTCCTGTTCCAACAGTCAGCCAGTTCACAAATGAAAGGGAACCCCCAGTTCTTATCTGAGCAACCTACATGTACATCCTAACATCCTTAGGATTAGGTTGTTGTTTATTATTGTCACAGTGAAGAGCTTCCATAAGTATCTTAGCTTATGGAAGGACCATTCAGAAGCCTGATAACAGAGGGAAAGGAGTTTTTCTCGAGTCTGTTGTTGCACGCTTTCAAGCTTCTCTACCTTGTGCCGATTGAGAGCAAGGAGAACAAGGAATGACTGGGGTGGGACAAGTCTTTGATTATGTTGGCTGCTCTTCAGAGGCAGTGTGGCGTGTGGATGGAGACAATGGGGGGATGTCCAGTCTGTGTGATGGACTGGGCTATATGTACAAAGCAACCCAACTGTATGCTTTCAATGGTGCATCAGGAGAAGATAGCAGGAGGTTATTGGAGACATGTTGAATTTCTTCAGTCTCTTCAGGAAGTAGAGGCATTAGTGTGCTGTGTAGAAACAAGGAACTGCAGATGCTGGTTAATACACAAAAGGACACAAAGTGCTAGAGTAACTCAATAGGTCAGCAGCATCTCTGGAGAACAGGGATAAGTGACGTTTCGGTGGAGCCCCTTCTTCAGACCGATTGTAGGGAGGAGAAGAAAGCTGGTAAAACAGGAGAGTGGGAGGCAAAATAGAAACTCCATCAGATGTATCATCTTTTGCTGAATCAATTGTGGAATTGACAAAATACCATGATGCTTTATTTGTTTTAAATTTATTATTTATGCATGAATTGGGTTATTTATATACAAACCATATATGGCAACATTGTTGACAGATAAAAGTTATATAGAATAGGCAATGGATCTATTTGGTACAAGCTTGTTAAATGGACCAGACTTGTCCAATTATAATGTTTTATAGGCAATTTAAAATAATGGACTTTAGACCAACAGCACGTTTTAATTAAGAGACAGTGATTAATTATTTGAATCAGTATCATGGCTGATTATATCACATGCTTTCAGGTTAAATACCTAAACCAATACATTTTCAGAGTAAAATCAATTTGATGTTGAATGCAAGTGTAAATATACTGATAACGAATACAGTCCCCCAAGATACTCCTCGATACTCCACTATACTCCTGGCTGGCCATTTAACAGGCATAGCTGGGGTCCATGCGAGTGCCCATGGCTACATCTTTAACTTGAAGAATGTATGATAAGTCGATAGAGAAGTTGTTGAGGGTGAGGACGTTTCATCAGGCAGAGTCGAGTGTCAATAGAGGGAATAAGCAGAGGGGCTTGAGACCTTGGTGGGAGTTGAAGGTGTAATTGGACTGGACATCCATGGTGAAGATGAGGCAATGGGGGCCTAGAAATCGAAAGTTATTGAAGAGCAGAAGGATGTGTGACGTCTCAGATGTAGATTGGAATAGACTGGTCAAGGGGGTATAGGATGGGATCAAGGTATTTGGAGATGTGTTCTGTGGGGCAGGCAGGCAGAAACGATGGGTCTGCCAGAGCAATCCTGTGTGTGCATTTTGAGAAGGAGATGGAAGCGGGTAGATAGACACTATAAGCTAGAGTAACTCAGCGCGACAGGCAGCATCTCTGGAGAGAAGGAATCGGTGACGTTTCGGGTCGAGACCCTTCTTCAGAACCGGGTAGTGTGGGATTAGAGAACAATCAGGTTCGAGGCTGTGGATGCGAGATTGCCTGAGGTAATGAGATCAGTAGCAGCCTAGGACATGATGGCCTGGTGTTTGTCTATGGGGCCATGTGTCAAGGGGTTGTTATGCGGAGGTGTCCGAGAGCTGGCGCCTGACTACAGCATGGTAGAGGTCACGCCAGATGACAACAGCACCTCACTTGTCGGCAGATTTAATAACAATGTTGGGATTGTTGCTGAGTGAGTGGAGGGCTGTGAGTTCAGAGGGGGAGAGATTAGAGCAGGTAAAGGGAATGGAGAAGTCAACACGGTTGATGTGGTGGCATTTGTAAATTAAAAGGTTCGGAGTGTAGGAGGTCAGTAGGGAGAGTCCACAAGGAGGAGGAATGTTGGAGATAGGAAAAGGCACCATCACTGGAAGGCAAGGACTCCTTACCATAAAAAAGGCCGGGAAGCAGAGGTGATGAAAAAGGGAGCTCAGTACCATGACAGCCTTGGAACTTATTGAGGTGTGGGTGTAGGGGTACAAAAGTAAGGCCTATGCAGAGGAGTGACATCTCTGCATCGAAGCAGAGGAAGATAGGGTTGGGATGGTGAAACCCCGACAGGATTAAGGGTCGAGGTCAAACCCAAGCTCTGAAGATCCGAGGGGTGGAGAGAGGCACGGGGGAGGTGGAAGCATGGGTCTCACCAGTCCTGCTCTCCCACCTCTTTTCCGACTACCAGATGTTCAGAAATTACCATCCCCTCATCTTACCAGAACACTGGAAAATGAGCAGGAATTTTCCACAAATTGGTATCCACTTCCTGCCCTTTCAGATAGGACATCGGCGTCAGATAGGACATCAGTGAAAATCGCAAGCCATAACGAGCATGACTTCACTCTACCACAGAAATGAGACCTTGCCAGCATCGTTTCCCTTTGGAAGTTCACTGTTAAAGTTAAGCTCCTATCTTCATTCAAGTAAGCTGAGACAATGATGATTGAGCGGGAAGATACAATTAGGACGCAGAAGGGGCTTTCATTTCCAGTTAAAGCCAAAAGGGAATTAAAATGGCATATGTAAAACACATTGTCCCAAATACAAAATGCAGTCTGTCTCTCATAATGCCAATGTTAATCAGTGGGAGTGGACTCGGGGATGTGAGACAGACATTTTTCATTCCTACTACATGTCAGTTGTCTGTTAATAAGAGTAAGTGCACAGATGTACCATGAAGAAAAGTTTCCTACCCATTGTCTGACTCAAATTTTAAGAGATATGTCAATCATAACTTGTATTCTGCAGCATTTGTTATGGAAACAGAAACAAGCCTTTGGAGTCTGTCCTATTTTTTGCACAATTTATTTGCCTGGTTGATCGTTCTTGCTGCAGTTCTATTCCATCCCTTTCAGCCCCTCACCAATATCCCCGACCCTGTTCTGTCAACCCTCCCACGCCCAGCACTGTTTTGTAATTGTTCTCTCATCTGCAGCTTGTTGTTCAGAATATCAAATTATTTCCTATGAATAGTAACAACTTAACATCTCTCAAATGGCAGACAGTGACTAGTGGGGTACCGCAAGGCTCGGTACAGGGACCGCTGCTATTTACAATATACATTAATGACTTGGATGAAGGGATTAAAAGTACCATTAGCAAATTTGCAGATGATACACAGCTGGGTGGTAGTGTGAACTGTGAGGAAGATACTATGAGGTTGCAGAGTGACTTGGACAGGTTGTGCGAGTGGGCGGATGCATGGCAGATGCAGTTTAATGTGGATAAGTGTGAGGTTATCCACTTTGGTGGTAAGAATAGGAAGGCAGATTATTATCTGAATGATGTCGTTAGGGACGTACAACGAGATCTGGGAGTCCTAGTGCATCAGTCACTGAAAGGAAGCATGCAGGTACAGCAGGTAGTGAAGAAAGCCAATGGAATGTTGGCCTTCATAACAAGAGGAGTTGAGTATAGGAGCAAAGAGGTCCTTCTGCAGTTGTACAGGGCCCTAGTGAGACCGCACCTGGAGTACTGTGTCCAGTTTTGGTCTCCAAATTTGAGGAAGGATATTCTTGCTATTGAGGGCGTGCAGCGTAGGTTTACTAGGTTAATTCCCGGGATGGTGGGACTGTCATATGTTGAAAGACTGGAGCGACTGGGCTTGTATACACTGGAATTTAGAAGGATGAGAGGGGGTCTTATCAAAACAAATAAGATTATTAAGGGGTTGGACACGTTAGAGGCAGGAAACATGTTCCCAATGTTGGGGGAGTCCAGAACCAGGGGCCACAGTTTAAGAATAAGGGGTAGGCCATTTAGAACGGAGATGAGGAAAAACCTTTTCAGTCAGAGAGTTGTAAATCTGTGGAATTCTCTGCTTCAGAAGGCAGTGGAGGCCAATTCTCTGAATGCATTCAAGAGAGAGCTAGATAGAGCTCTTAAGGATAGCGGAGTCAGGGGGTATGGGGAGAAGGCAGGAACGGGGTACTGATTGAGAATGATCAGCCATGATCACATTGAATGGTGGTGCTGGCTCAAAGGGCCGAATGGCCTACTCCTGCACCTATTGTCTATTGTCTATAAAGCAATACAGCAATCAACATAACTATTCTCTCATGAGCTGTTTTATGTTTTGGACCGCGATTCGGATGTCTGATGAATTCTCAGTGGCCCATCTAAAACATTCTGAGATTTCAGTAATGTTCCTTAATCTTTTTGTTTTTAAGATTTAAAACCTCAGTTTTGGATTCGGCTTCGGAAAGAAAATTAGATTCAGCCTATTTCCTGATCATGTCCCTTTATGCTAATAAAGCACAAGTCTCATCTGATTCAGCTTTTGCTGCAATTATTTAAAACCTTTAATGGGAACAGTTCAGTTCCTTTAACATTATCAAAAGTTTAAGTCTCCTTTAGGCAGTAAATCTGTCCTATTATTTATAAAGAAGTTTAGCTATTATCATCAACCGAGCATAATGTTTAAGAGATGTAAGGTTGGACAATTTTATGAATATCACTGGGATATTTTCTCATAAAGAAATAAGCTTTTTAATGTCTATCTCACTGTGTGAAATCTGATTTCAAATGGCTGGAAATTATTTTTTAGAAGTGTGCAGTCATTTGTTACTTAAAATAATGTACAATCAACAGTTTCTTTATCTTAAAAAATATTTAGCCTTGCATCGAAGTAGCTTTGTAAGAGAAATACTGACCTGTACTTAAAAATCTCTTTGAAAAACGATTATAGGGAGCAACTAGAAGAAACACGCTCTGCTGATTTGGCTGGATTGCCAGTTTTATTGATTACTGATAGAGTATGCTTTTAAAATGGTGAGAAAGATTACGGTATTTCGATTCCAGCTGAGTGTAACTGATCTGAGATGATCTTCATTCTGCTGCATTAATGTGGCCAATCTTGGGAGAACTGCACAGGAAAAATGACACATTCAGAAAACTCAATCCTCTCTGTTTCATTTCCTTTTAAATCAACTGGCTTATGCACATAGAGTGCCAGTAAAACAAGGTGAGAAAATATTGTTTTATTTCTTATTTATTGCAGACTCTTTGTTTAATTGTAGATTGTAGATTATTTCACATCCACTAACCACCCCACCATTGAGCATTTTTTTCTTTATTTATACTTCGTTAAAAATGTTATGTTGCGAGAATATATTTCTTAAATGCATTTTATGAAATTTCTCTGCTTTCCTTTTAACTTGTCACTTTCAAATCTTCACGACTTTGTTCCAGATCAATATTCTTTGAATCTTGAACAAAAATTCTATTAAAGTGTCTTCAGTGTTCTTGTCGCATGACCATCATTGTAATAAATTCAGCAAGACTGCTCTTCCATCAAGGAGCCACACTTGAAGGGTACATTTGTCAGATGATCAGTGCTGCACTGCTGAATGTCTAGTTTTGACCTGCACTTTCCTCAAAGTTGACTCCCCACAAAGAATGAAGGATCAGTGAATTTACCCTGCAATTAAAGAGGCAAGGAAACTCGATGGAAAGTGGTTTTGAAAGTTAATCTTTCAAACTATCTCACTGTTTCTGACGTTCTACAAGAAGAAATGCCAAGTTAAGAACACGTCAAAACAAAATCCAAGCTTCCCAAAGACGTGCAGGTTTGTGGGTTAATTGCCTGTCATGTGTAGGGAATGAATGAAAAAGTGGGATCACATAGAATGAGTGTGATGGTCAGCGTGGACCTGGTGGGGCATAGGGTATCCATGCTGCATCTCTAAAATTAAAACAAAAAAATAGGGCAGCCTCCAGAAATCTATATATTCAGCACTGAAACTCTGGTGCAGCACATTTCAGAAAATGTCTCAGAATGTTCCAACTCACTTTATTGTATCAAAACCCTCAGAGTCCTAATTCAGATCTCCCATGTTCTGTTGTGTAACGAGCCCCAGAGAATGAATAAAACCCATTGGGTGAAGGTGAAAGGAGATTGGAGGTGACAACTTAAGTCAACTAGAACAATAATCTTCTGATGGTTTATAAAAACAGATTCCTCTTCATAGGTAAAAGGGATTGAAGATAAACCCTCTTCTTATTGCTTAATCATTAAACGATGAATTAGTAATATTCCTTTGAACAAAGTAAATGAGCACTGCAACACCATTCCTTTGGCACTTTTCTAATAGCTAAATATTCATGAATTTTCCACCTTCTGCTATCTACATGCCAAAAGCAAGCCGGAATCTCTCTATAAAATAAATTTCCATCGGGAAGCTGGGTTCTAATCAAGTGCTGCCTGATTCCTGCAGTATTGATTCTTGGGTGGGTAGCTACCTACTTTATCTTGATTATCACCAAAAGGAAATTACTTTGAAAAGTAATGAGGTAGTTCATTTCCAAAATGCAGGACCAAAGCTAAGCATTCATGAGTCATGTTTTCTGGGGAAAAAAAGATTTCTTCATTGGGAGTAGATCAGAATATTTTTTTTAATATCAGTGCTGAAAATTTACAGTCTGCATGCTGATGCAAGTGATTTGTCAGAATATTCATGATAAGCAGAAGGTCACATAATTAGATGTCATCGGGTATTTGCACCATTAAAGTGCTCGTTGCCTGCAAGCCTAACTAGGGTGGACAGTAATAGCGACAGAGAATGATACCTTCTACAGGCAGTGGTGCAAGCCGGCATTCGAACCTCATGAAAAAAGAAAGTGAAGGGAAAACAAAAATAAGTCAATATCTTTTTGGCTGTGTTCCAGCCACGTATAAAAAGAAAGTAGAAAGAAAATCAAAAAATAGATGGTTCAATATCTTTTTGGCCTCAGGCCAGATTCCCATGCAAGTCCCACATGCTAGTATGCTAAAAGCTGCAAATAATTTCATTTTCAACCTTGTAATAGACATCATTGGCAAAATTGTCATTTATTGTCCATCTCTAGTTGTCCTTGAGTGGAGGATGGTGAACCAAAGTCTGCATGATAAAGGGCGTGGCAGTTTGCTGTTTGCAAGTCAAGCCCATTGAAAATTGTGATGTAAGTCTATGTAAAAATAAAGTGTGTCAGGGAGGGGGTCCTGAATGTGGCAGCGTTCTTGTGCACTTGGCAGTCTTACCATCCAAGATGGGAGGTCTGGTGTCTCTGGAGGATGACATCAAAGAAATCATGGTGTGTTACTGCAGTGCATGCTGTAGAAGGTACATATTGCAAATGCAATGTAGTACTGATGGAGGAAATGGGTGTTTAAGCAGTTTTGTTTAGTTTTAGTTTAGTTTAGTTTAGTTTAGTTTAGTTTAGTTTAGTTTAGTTTAGTTTAGTTTAGTTTAGTTTAGTTTAGTTTAGTTTAGTTTAGTTTAGTTTAGCGATACAGCATGGAAACAGGCCCTTCAGCCCACCGTGTCCACGACGACCAACAATCATCCGTACACGTTCTATCCTACACACTCAGGACAATTTTTACAGGAGGCAATTAACCTACAAACCTGCACGTTTTTAGATTGTGGAAAGAAACCGGAGCACCCGGAGAAAACCCACGCAGGTCACAGGGAGAACATACAAACTCCGTACAGACAGCACCCATAGTCAGGACTGAACCAGTGTCTCTGGCGCTGTATGGTAGCAACTCTACCGCTGCACCACTGTGTGTTGACCATAACACCTGTACTAATCGAGAATCTATTAATCTCCGCCTTAAAAGTATCCAATAACTTGGCAGGCCTTCTATGGCAATGAATTCCACAGATTCACCACCCTCTGACTAAAGAAATTCCTCCTCATCTTTCCAAAGGTACTTCCTTTTCTTCTGAGGCTATGGCCTCTGGTCTAGACTCTTCCACTAGCAGAAACATCCTCTCCACATCCTCTCCTCCATCCAGGCCTATCTAGGGTTCCTGATTGGTGATGTCATAGGTGGAACAGGAGGTTGAACATTGAAGTGGACTTTGGATCATGGGAGAAGGATGATTCATCCTCCTGGGGTGGAGATGAACACAATGTCGGGGACAGCTTCTTCCCCTCTGTTATCAGGCTACAGAATGGTCCTTCCATAGGCTAGGACAGATTCTCCTCTACACTACTGCAGACATTTAACTTTGTCTCTGGAAAAGTTGAGCCTCAATGCTAGGAACTATATTCTGCACTCTGTACCTTCCACTTTGTTCTACATATTGTACACGAGGTGGCTTGATTGTATTTATGTATAGCATCTGATTTAATTGGATAACATGCACAACAAAATTTTTCACTCTACCTCAGTACACGTGGCAATAATAAGCCTAAACCTAAACCTAAATCCCCATCAATTGGTAGGTTATGCTCTAGGACTTAACAAACCACTCCACATCAGAAGACAGACTCAAACAGCTGGAGTAACTCAGTGGGTCAGACAGCATCTCTGGAGAAAAGGAATAGGTGATTTTTCGGGTTGAGACCCTGCTTCTTTGGACCAGCTCCGACACCATTCTTGATCTCACCATCTCCATGACAGGAGATAGACTGTCAACTGACATCTATTATATCTTTCCCTTCCTCCACATCAAAAGACTGCAGGCTTACCAAGACCTACTAGAGTTTTGAGAAGATAACCAGTATAAATCACTATCATACCACAGGCCTGATACAAAATGACCCTCGGGATCAAGAGAAGAATCCACTCGATCAAACCGAGACCTCGTCGGGCTGCAAACTGAAAACGTATCTGAGATTTTGACCCACTGTGACCGGTCTTTACCCTACATTGTTCCCTTCAAGCTTGACTATTAAGCTTGTGGTTGTGTTTACAAATTAGTTTATGGCAAATTAGTTTATAAACAATAGTGAATGTATTTCAGAAGTAACTTGTGAGTGCGACATCCTTTTGGAAATAAAATGCTTTATAAAACATATAAACTCTGTCTATTCTACTAAATGTCCTTCAGGTCATTCTGAGCTGGTGAAAGACTCTATATATTCATCGTACAGAGCGTCCTGGGAGAAGATTTTAATCTTTAATGCCTACCGTTAATCTCACAAAGTGAATCAGCAGTCCATTGTAAATCCTGCCCGATTTTCATTTCTATGAACAGTGAAAGGTGATAAAGAGAAAAATTTGCCCACTGTGTTGTGAAACCTATTTTAACGTATAATTTCTGTTTTTTATGTTGGTGATTCATGATGGGTTAGCATCCTGGTAGTTAATCTTTTCGTATCTCGAGAATTTGGTTGTTCCATGGATTCTTTGTCTACTTTGCTATGTATAATATTTCTTGAAGATAAGATGTACGTTTTCTGTGATTTTATCTAATAATATTTGATTACATTTTCAACAGTTATTTGTGCCCTTTACAGATTTATATAATTTTATTTTACCTGGGAATAAAAGATGTCACAGCTGAGCCTCCAAGTGTTTAACTTACAGTAAACCCTCTTTTTAATTGTTCCAGGTGTGGCCTCCTGTATATTGGCAAACAAGAGCAAGCTCGGCGATCGTTTCTCTGAACACCGCCGCTCTGTCCGCCTAAACCTATCTGATCTCCCGGTTGCTAAACACTTTAACTCCCCCTCCCATTCCCATGCTGACCTTTCTGTCCTGGACCTCCTCCACTGTCAGAATGAGGCCCAGTGCAAATTGGAGGAACAGCACCTCATATTTCACTTGGGCAGCTCACCCAGCAGTATGAATATTGACTTCTCTAACCATGTAACCCTTGCATTACCTCTCATTGCATCCCTCCCATATCCTAGTTCTGCAACTAGTCTGACTGTCTGCTTGATTTAATTTTATCTCTGTATGCTTATTTGTCACCTTCTCCAAGCTAAGAATGATCTATTCTACACTTCCCTTGATTTTCCATGATTTCCCCTTTGATGTCTGGGTTTTCACACCTTACACTTCCTTATCTCTGTGTCTCCTTCTCCCCTGACTCTCAGTCTGAAGAAGGTTCTCGATCAGAAGCATCTCCTATTCTATCTATCCAGAGATGCTGCCTTTTCCGCTGAGCTACTCCAGCATTTTGTGTCTATCCTCGTTTTAACGGACCTCTTCATTATAACGGATTTTGGTTATAGCGGACTGGCCTACCGACAGTTGCCCCCATGCCATCCCATCTCTGCCTTCCATTATTTTATATACTTCTATAAAGTCTACCCTCAACTTCCAATGTTCCAGAGAAAATAATCCAAGTCTGTACAACGTTTCCCTATAACTGAAACCCTTTAATCCAGGCAAATCATGTAAACCTCCTCTGCACCCTATGCAAAGCTTCCACATCTTTCCTGTAATGAGGCAACCAGAAATGCATACAATACCCCAAATGTGGCCTAACTAAAGTCCTTTCGAGCTGGCATCAAGATTCCTGACTTTGAAATTCAATGGCCCTAGCAATGAAGGCAGGCATACCATATGCCTTCTTTATCACCCTATCTACTTGTGCTGCCACCTTGAGTGAGCTGCGACTTGGACTCCAAGATCCGTCTGCTCATCAATGCTGCTATGGGTCTTGCCATTAACTGAATACTCTCTCCTTACATTCAACCTCCCAAAGTGCAACACCTCACACTTGTTCAGGTTAAACTCCCATCTGCCATTTTTCTGCCAGTTCTGCAGCTGATCTATATCCCACTATATCTGACAGCCTATGTCTAGGTCATTTATACATCACAAACAGCAGAGGTCCCAGCACAGATCCTTGCGTAACTCCACTGGTCACAAACCTCCAGCCAGAATATCTACCTTCCCCACAACCCTCTGTCTTCTATGAATAAGCTAGTTCCAAATCCACACAACCAAGTCATGAGGGACCTTATCAAAAGCTAAACTAAAATCCATGTATACAACACCCAAACTACTACATCTATCTCCTTTGTCACCTCCTCAAAAAACTCGATTGTTAATGAGGCACAACCTGCCATGTACAAAGTCGTAGGTAGACACAAAATGTTGGAGTAACTCAGCGGGACAGGCAGCATCTCTGGAGAGAAGGAATGGGTGACGTTTCGGGTTGAAACACTTCTCCAGTCTGAAGAAGGGTCACGATCTGAAGCATCACATATTTCTTCTCTCCAGAGATGCTGCCTGTCCTGCTGAGTTACTCCAACATTTTGTGTCTACCTTCGATTTAAACCAGTGTTTGCAGTTCTTTCCTACACGTGTACAAAGTCATGCTAGCTATCTCTAATTAACCCATTTTCTTCCAAATGAAAGTAAATCCTATCTCGAAGATACTGGCTGCCTTTTTGAGAAGCATCTCTTATAGATCCCTTTGTTGGTGGAGAGATCAGTATCTGTGATGGACCTAGGCAGTGTCCACCATTTTTTGTAATCTAATTTATTCCCGGGCATTCCAGTTGCCAAACCAGGCTGTGATACAACCAGTCAATATGCTTTTTACCCTACCCCTGTAGAGGTTCAAGAGCGCATTCATCAACATACCGACGTACCGTTAGGAAGGAGATGAGGAGGAATTTCTTTAGGCAGAGGGTGGTGAATCTGTGGAATTCATTGCCACAGAAGGCTGTGGAGGCCAAGGCAATGAATATTTTTAAGGCCAAGATTGGAAGATTCTTGATTAGTACGATGGTTGGGGGTTATGGGGAGAAGGCAGGAGAAGAGGGGTTGAGAGGAGATGATAGATAGATCAGCCATGATTGAATGAGTAGACATGATGGGCCAAATGGTGTAATTGTGCTCCTATAGTTTATGAACTTATGATACTCATAACAACATGCTACAAACTGCTCCACTACTTCCAGCAGCATTCCAGTTAAGCACAGTCGCTTCCAAAAACTCAAGCCATGGTGGCATATCTCACAAAGATGTATGGTTAATATATACGGTCGCACAAAAGATCTACATGCGTCCTGAAACACACTGGCATGGTTCCACTGCATAGTGTAACTGTAGCATATCTTGCAGAAAGGATGAAATTCTTTGCAGCCTCCTCCAGTCCTACAATTCTCCAGGATCTCAATGTGCCTCCAATTCTGGCCTGATGTTCATCCTCAGTTTTTTTAATTGGTGGCCATGACTTTGCTGCCTAGATCCTAAACTTTGGATTTCCACTATAAATCTCTGTCTTTCTCTCACTTTCTCATCATTTGAGATGCTCCAAAACCTTCTTTGTGATAAAATAAAATTTCACTTTGAGTTACTTAATGAAATCATGGATACCCATGCTAATATTTCATTAAGTAACTCAAAGTGAAATTTTATTTAATTAAGTGCTTTGGAGGTTTTAACTATTTAAATGGAAACTATTATTATTGTCTCTGTGGTTTTTCATTGACATGAAATACTGTAAAATAGCAACATTTACTTTCAATGTTAATATTTTTACCACTGTTTTACCATTGCAGAGGCAAAGAATGGCACTGGACTGAATCAGGTGAAGCTTCACATTGACAGTACAACCTAATAAATTCTGTCCTCAGATCAATAGGTCTGTCTATAGAAATTTTGACTCAGTCTGAACATTTCTTAGGCCGCACATATCATTTTACCTGTGTTATTTTCCATGTCAGTCAGAAAGACATCACAACTGATTGCATTCCGAGTGCAAAAGGGAGCAGTCTATCATTTCAACTCATTCATGGCTTTGAGTTGGGCAGAAGTAAACTGCATATGAAATGTGATTGCATTTAAAATCATAGAGTTATACAGCATAGACATGGGCCTTCAGCCCACCAAGACCATGCTGACCTTTTTGCCCATATACACTAATCGCATTTGCACATATTAGGAGCACTGCCTTCTATGTCATGCCTATTTAAGTGTCTACCTAAATGCCTCTTAAATGTACCACTTGCTGGTTCAGTTGTGGATAGATCAAGGAGCAATCATGAGACTTGTCTCAGCATCAATTTTATCCATATGCTCGGCAAATTTCAATCATCCGAAGGTTTCTCCTACAAAGACTCCATGGTGAGAGTTTTAATTGAGATCATTATCACTTATATGAAACGTAGATCAATTCATTTCCAGTTATATCTAGTTATTGTTACAATATTTTATTTGGATTCCTTTTCCTATATGCATTACAAATCTATATAAGTTTAACAAAAGTTTAGATAAAGACAGATATATAGAGAACCGCATGGCAGAAGCAAATTCAGAGATCATTAGATTTTTAGATATTAAGGAAATCAAATAAAACCAGTTTATTGCTGAAATTATTAACTGAGATTAAATATTAACGATCATCATGTTGAATGAGAAGCGAGTTTATATGACTGAATGACTTACAGTATTCCTGATTCTATCCAAAAAAAGAGAACATTTAATGTTTAATGTTAATTTAAAATCAAATAAAATTTATCAATAACACCCTTGAATGTTATCATATCACTCTTTGATTAACTTTAATATTTTTGTTGCTTGATAACTCCAAGTTATTTTTTCCACCAGAAAACCTGTCTATTCCAAACTTACTTTTTAACTGATTGTATTTACAATCTTAACACATACCTGATGCACTTTGAAACACCTGGATCTACCTTCTCTATGCCATTTAATATTTTATTATTTCAATGAGATTTCTACTTTATTGCTAACTTTCTGGGATGTGATATTGAAGTGTCTCCAATCTGCCCTCACAGCTCAACAAGTTTAGACATGGGATTAATCCGGTTGATTTCTGATGCACTTCATCCATGAGAATGGGGTGGATTTTCTAAATTTCAGCTTTCCACACCAATATCATCAGCAGCAACAGCCACGTTCAGTTTATTGCTGGGAATTCTTCCTTTGCATAAAAGCATTTCAATGATTTTTCCATTTGCTGGCACTGGATAGAATTATATTCTGTGTTTTACTTACTTACCTCAGTTGTTCATAAGCACTATCTACCCCCAATAAAACTATGGCCTGATCTATCTATCGCAGCCCTTGGATCAGCTAGTTTAACTGCTCCCCAAAGCCGACTTAAAAAAATACATCTGACATCCGTGGGCCTAAGAAATTCAAAAACTCTCACGCTGAGAGTAAAATAAAATCACTACTTAACTAACAGAAAATCTCTCTTACAGACATTGATCATGAAGGTACAACTTATTCACTGAAAACAGAAACCCCCTGGCACTGAATAAAGGTTGAATATGACCATCTTTTTTCCGTTGACCTTCATCGAATGACCCAACTTTCTGCAAGGGAAGTTCGAACAGAATAGAGGCAGTATGCAGAGCTCCTTCAATGAAGTTAATGCTGTGACCAGTCCCTGGGTGAAATGGCTGTGGGATTCAGTCAAACCTGCATATTCCCACTTTAGAATAAAGACAACATCTGTTCAAATGTATTTAGAGTTCTAGTGTTGTCACCAAAAGATTTTTGGTGTACACAGAAGCATAGTGGAAATGGCAAGAGAAGTGCACGATTACAAATAATCCATCCATCTGTTCCATCGAGCATCTCCTGCCTCAGCTTTGATTGAGTCTGATGGTTAACCTCATCAGTTCCATAAAAAGTGGCAGAGTTGTTCAGAATTGTTCCTGTGAGACCAACAATACCATTCCGGACTCGATTCTGGCCAATGGACAATTTGTAATGTTGTTTGCATGGGGCCCAGTACAAAATGGTGCAAAGAGGATGGGTCTTACACTTATCATCCATGAGACATAGGTCACCTGCAAACCTGCAGCCATTGTGCAACACTACCTTTTCACACTAAAGATACATAGTGATACTCAAGAAAATGTGGACCTCTTCCCACAACTCAGTGAAGAAACTTACCGTTGCTTCCGGTACACCAGCACGGATGTTTGGCATTTGTGGCAAAGGATGTCTGAAGATTAAAATCTCAAAACAGCTCATGATCTACTAGGCAGCAGATATCTCTGTTTTGTTTTTGTTTCTGGGACTTGGACTATCTGTAGCATGCACCCCAAAGAGCTACCACCAACACTATCTGTGCAAAATCCTTCAAATGTACTGGCATAAGTTTGCCAATGTCAGTGTCCTCTCCCAGGGCAACATCTCTCAGACTCAGGCCACAGGTATATTCAGTTTTTAGACTCTATACTTCAGAGATTCAGTGCAGAAACAGGCCTTTTGGCCCACCGAGTTGAGGCCAACCAGCGATCACCCCGTACACTATCACTATCCTACAAACTAGGGACAATTTACAATTTAGAGAATCCAATTAACCTGCATGTGTTTGGAGTGTGGGATAAAACCAGAGCACCTGGAAAAAACCCACGTGGTCACAGGGAGAATGTACAAACTCCATACAGACAGCACCCATAATCAGGATCAAACCCGGGTCTCTGGTGCTGTAAGACAGAATCGCTAAAGATGCGCCACTGTGCTCAGTCTGCTCCACATTGTCTGCATGCCAGGCATTGTACCCCTGAAACAAACAGTCTTTCCAAGTTCAGTCACAACAAGAGATTACCAGGTGAACAGAGGGAATTATTCATGTATGTTCTCAAAACCTCCTTAAAAAATCTAACATCCCTCCTGAAATCTGTGAATCGATGATCCACGATGGCTCAAAATGGAAAAGGAGCGTCAAAGAGAGCATTGAGAGCCTTCAGTTCAACTTCAGGAGCACACAGAAATGCAGCATGGATGGTGGAAGGAGCAGACCACCCCATAAACCACCTTAACTTACCTTTCACCCCACCATTCCCCACATCCAGCACATCATTCGTCGACATTCCCGCCAGTTTCACTGCAATCCCACCCCCAGTCACATTTTCCCATCCCCAGTCCTTTCTGCCAAGGTGAGGCCACTCATCAACTAGAAGAACAACACATCATATTCCACCTAGGTGGCCTACAACCCAATTGTATGCACATTGAATTCTCCAATTTCAGGTAACCTGATGCCTTCTCCCTTTCTCTCTCCTTCTGAACCCTGGCGTTCGTTTAGGAAGGAGATGAGAAATGTCTTTAGTCAGAGAATAATGAACCTATAGAATTCTTTGCCACAGAAGGCTGTGGAGCCCAAGTCAGTGGATATTTTTAAGGCAGAGATAGATAGATTCTTGATTAGTACAAGTGTTAGAAGTTATGGGGAGATGGCAGGAGAATGGGGTTATGAGGGAAAGATAGATCAGCCATGATTGAATGGTGGACTAGACTTGATGGGCCGAATGGCCTAATACTACTCCTATCACTTATGACCTTATGATCCTATGAACCCAGTTCTTTTAGACACACCCTTCTCTCCAAGCTCACTAACTCAGACCTGTTACCCAGTTTCTTCACCCACTCTCACCTATTCCATCTCCCAATCAGTCCCTCCACACCTAGATGCATTTAACATTGCCAGCCCTAGTTCCTCTCTCCACCTCTACCATCTGACTATACTGGCTATCTTCCCTCTATTCCTTCAGTCCAGTTGAAGAGCCTCAACCCAAAATATTCATTTTTCCTCACAGATGATGCCTGACACACTGAATTCTTCCAGCAGCTTATTTTTTTGCTTTTTCTTGAAGCACTTCTTCAAACACAGGAATTCATGGGCCTATTCCAACAAGGTTGTTGAGCAGAGCAGAATTATCTGGATTTGAACTCCCAAAACGGTGCAGACTTTACCTCTGAGGCAAAGAAAAGTGAGATTCACCTCCAGACCGTTAAAGATAGCTTTGCCTCCTGCAGTCACTGATAATCATTCTCCACTGGATCACCATCAGCAGTACCCACGAGAACATGGTGCCGCAGTGGTAGAGTTGCTGCCTTACAGTGTCAAAGAACCGGGTTTGATTCTGACGATGGGTGCTTGTCTGTACGTAGTTTGTACGTTCTCCACGTGACGTGCGTGGGTTTTCTCCAAAATCTTCAGTTTCCTCCCACACTCCAAAAGATGTACAGGTTTGTAGGTTAATTGGCTTGGTTTAAATGTGAATTATTCCTAGTATGTATAGGATAGTGTTGGGGGATGTGTAATGTGTGGGGATCGTTGGTCGGTACTGATTCGGAGGGCCAAAGAGCCTGTTTCCGTGCTGTACCTCTAAACTAAACTAAACTAAACTAGCTAAAGTAAACTAAGCTAAACGCATGCCCTTCCACATGACCCTCTCTTTAACTACCACCTTCCTTCTGGATTTCTCAAGCGTTCTCACAGCAACCATCTCAGGCCAAGGGCATTCTACTTCCATCAGAGGCTGAGGGTAGATCTGATAGTTAATACAATTATGAGAGGCATAGACAGGGTAGACAGTCAGAATCTTTTTCTCAGTGTGGAAATGTCAAAGACCCGGAAGTCATAGCTTTAATGTGAGGGGGCCAAAGTTTAAAGGAGATGCGAAGCAAGTATTTTTACACAGAGTGTGTTGGGTGACGAGGACGCTCTGCTAGGGGTGGTGGAGAAGGCAGATACGATAGTGGCATTTGATGTTTTTGGATAGGCATATGGATAGGCAGGCAATGGAGGGATATGGATCAAGTGCAGGCAGATGAGATTATTTTAACTTGGCATCATGTTCAGCATGAACATTGTGGGCTCAGGCCCTGTTCCTGTGCTGGTCCTATGCTCTGCCCGGGTATTGAATTCCCCTTCCTCATAATTCTCCTCCAAGCCAATAGTCAATAGTAAATAGTGATTTATTTGTCACATATGCAACTGCACAGTGAAATTCATTTTGCATATATTACATACGTGGGCGCCGCCAATTTAGGCGCCATTATTCAAAGTCCAAAGTCCAGCCGGCCTGTCTGGCCATCTTTGTGTCACGGGGGCACCTCCTGCAGCCGACCTTCATGGCGCTGGGGTCATTACCCTGGTTCACCCTCCTACCGGCCCATGCTCCGCACATTTGACTTCTCCAGCTCCCTGCAGGTTACACCGTCCAATGAGCCTTCGGGCGGGTTACCGACCCAGCCGACTGACGAGCCTTCGGGCGAAGACCCAGTCTCGCCGGCGGGTTACCGGTTGTGCCGTCCAATGAGCCGCTGCCTTCAAGGAGGTATGCGGATACCGGTGGTGAGCGTTAGCCGTGTTGTCCTGCAGAGGATGCCCGGCTTCTACTGGGACCTGCTGAGAGTCTAGAACTTGCTGTCGGCTGGGGCCGCCCTCCGCCGGCAGAGGCCGATGGCCCGGTCGTGAGAGCGGCAGGCCCTTGTCCTGCCCCACCGGGTGTCGGGGAGGTTCGAACGTGTGGAGTACTTGCACCTGAGCAAACCCCCGCTTAGCCGGATGCACTCGTCAGACCCAGGCGCCGTAATCCTTCTCGGGAGCCCGTTCCACACAAACTGAGCCACCATTCCTCGACATCCTTCATCTCTCTCTGAGACATAGGGAGGCATCTCCTGTACGGGCTCCTCCTCCTCCTCATCCTGCTTTTCCTCGCCTTTGTGCACAAAGTGGGGATCGGTGGGGCAAATTATGAGAGGCATAGACAGGTGGTGCACCATCCGTACACAAAGTGGGGGTCTTTTGGTCGCAAAAGGCAACACCGACCCCCATTTTATGTCCGGATGGTGCACGAAGGCGAGGAAATGCAGGGTGAGGAGGAGGAGCCCATACAGGAGAAATGCAGGGTGTGGAGGAGGAGCCCATGGGACGGGCTCCCGAGAAGGATTATGGCACCTGGGTCCCCCACTGGGGGGGCCCTCTATACAGGGATTCTGCCCCTCTACATCGGAGACCTGGGGTGGAGGGTACTGCACCGAGGAGTCCCATGCAATCTGTTTCTCTCGTGGTTCACAGACTCGCCAGCCGCCTACCACTTTTGCGGGCTGGAAGAGTCCGTGTTCCACGTGTACATGGAGTGTGCAAGGTTGCAGCCCCTGTTCCAAGACCTGAAGGGGCTGCTCCTTGCCTTCTGGCTGCACTTCACTCCCACCATCCTCATCTTTGGACACCCTGTGCGTAGGGGAGAGGGTGGAGCTTAAGATGTCCTGGTTGGGTTGCTCCTAGGCCTGGTCAAGCTGGCCATCCGTGAGACACGGCATCAGGCTGAAGAGGGCTCTGCCCAAGCTGGCTGCCTGACCCTTTTCCAGGGTTACGTCCGCACCCGGGTGGTACTGGAGACGGACTACACGCTGTCCACGGGCATCCTGGGGGATTTCTGGGACCGCTGGGTACCATGATGGGTGGAATGCATCCTTGACAAGGATTATAATAAAGTTGTACTATAGTATATTTTGTTGTAAATATATAAGAATAGTGTATAAGAATATTTGTTTAGATAATTGGGTGATTTTGTACTAAGGTGGTGGGTTTGTTTGGTATTGGGTTGTATTGTATATATTATTGCAATAATTGATTCAATTTATTTTTGTTTAAAAATAGACCCTTTGGCAGGACCCCAGTCGTGCCGCCCTACGGGCATACGGGCGGGTTCCTGGTCCGACCATCCGATGAGCCTTCGGGTGGGTTTCCAGTCCCGCCGACCGAGGAACATTCCGAGCACACTGAACATTATGCAGTCAGGCTACTGCCAAATTTGTTCTTTATTGCTGCCTGTTTCTTTAAGCAACATCCGCTCCTCGTCACGTTGTTTAGTGAGGAGATTAGATACTTTGTTTAGATTGATTTTACTGGTGCGTGATTTGCAACCAACATTGGAATGAAATTGATTTGAAAGGCAGACGGATATCATTCTCAGCTCCTTGACTTCTGATATAAATCTCAGCATCTGTTTCTGGCACAATCTGACAATTCCCAAAGGATCAGTGACTGATGATATTGTCAGGTGCAAATGGGATATCGCCAGAGACGGAATGCCATGCATTTCCATCATATCCTTCTCTATCTTATGAGCTGATACCAGCTTGAACAAAGTGTGCATGCGTGTCTGGCTGTATGTTTGTGTAAGAGTGTGTGCGCGTGTGAGAGAGTGTGTGTGTATGGAACATTGCTCAGAGTGGATCAGAGATAACAATTGTTGGGAACAGGAACTTTAATGAAGAGATTTTTCTTCCTGATTTTTTTACTTTCTGCAAGAGTCTCTCTCCATTGGACATTTATCTCTTTAAGATCCATGCTTAATCTACTTAACTTCAAGGAAAACAAACCCAACTTGACCAGTTAATCAATGCTATTAGAATCACCCATCCTTTGGATCATTCTTGTATAACTCTTCAAAACCTTCTCTCAGGCCTCAATCCTTTCCTGAAGTCTGGTGCCAAAGGCTGTTCTGAAAAAGGGAGCTGTTGGGATTATGGAGGCATTAATAGTGATCATTCAAGAATCACTCGGGTCAGGAATGTTTGCAGAAGGCTGGATAATCGCAAATGTAACTCCACTGTTTAAGAAGGGAGCAAAGCAAAAGAGAGGAAATTATTGGGCAGTTAGTCCGACTTCTGTCGTTGGTAAATTTTTAGAGTTCATTATTATTAAGGATGAGTTTCAGAGTACATGGAAACACATGATAAAATAGGCCAAAGTCTGCATGGTTTTGGTAAGGGGAGATCTTGCCTGATAAATCTTCAAATATCAAATGTCTGAGGTGTAGATTATTTTCTTTTCTATTACAAAATGACTGGCATGACCAGGGCCAGAATACAGCTACCGACCACAATTCAATGATTCAATGATTCAATTCAATGATTCAATGTACTTTATTGTTACATGTATCTAGCTACAGTGAAATGCTTTGTTTTGCATACAATCCAGTAAAATCATGTAGCAGTAAAATCACATCGACAAAGTTACAAAAGTGCATCGAACAGTCCAATCTTCTGCCTGCCGCCACGCCCCCCTTCGTTCTCGGTGGCCCCTTGATGGGTCCCCCCTTCATTCCCGATGGCCCCCCACCAGGTAACTGTCGACGGTCCCCTACTCTCTCGACAGTTGCTCGCAGGTCCCTCCTCGGGCAGCACGGGTCCCATCCACGCCGGTGGATTTGGGCCAAGTTCTAAGTCCGCGGTGGGCAAGCCGGGCCTACCAGGTGGGTCATCCATCCTCGGTGAGTGAGTTCTCTATGCATGGTTGGACGAGCTGAGGCCAAGCCCATCAGCAGGGATACTCCTGGTGCCTGGCTCCTTGCTCGTGGAGATCAAATGATAGGTTAGATGATGGGTTAGAAGAGCCCATCTGATGGAGACACAAGTTTTGAGAAGGTCAGTGTAATCTGCCAAGCATAGCTATCCCTGGAACCCAATATCCTTACATCACTAAGCAGGAAAAGAGGATAAAAGATGCTGGGTACGCACACTTCAGTAGATACGGGGCTCCAAAGAACATAACAGAAAGAATGATCAGATTATTAACTGAGCCCTGAGTCTGGACTGCTCTTGATATAGCTCACTCCTGAGAGATCACCACTTTGCCTCCAGGGACTGTGGCCTCTATAATTTAGCAACCATGTGGGTTAAGCTGTGTTCTATAGCCTTGCAGCAGTGGGAGGACAACAGCAAAAATGAGGGGAAGAGGACAACAAAATATAGAAAGGGCGAGAAGAGAAAGAGGGGAGAAGTTTTGGTGTAAAGTGTTCATTATCCATCATAAATATCAATGAGGCAGAAGATGGAAACGTCACCCATTCCTTCTCTCCCGAGATGCTGCCTGACCTGCTGAGTTACTCCAGCATTTTGTGAATAAATAAATATCAATGATTTGGGCACCATGATTAGTTAATTTGCAGATGTTACTAAAATTGGTAGTATCATGAAAACTGAAGAAGCCTGTCTGAAGTTGCAGCAGGATCTAGGTCATCTGGGGAAGTGTGCAAGGGCATGGCCAATGGAACATCTCAGACAAGTGCAAAGTGATGCTTTTTGAGAAGTTAAAGGCGGCCAGTACTTACACAGGAAGTGGCAGGGTCTTGGGGGGGTGTTATTGCACCGCAAGACCTTGGAGTTCACATTTATAGTTCCCTGAAAGTGGCAACACAGGTACACAGAGTGGTGAAAAAAGACGTATGGTGTGGAATGCTTACTTTCATCGGCCAAGGCATTGATCCAAGGCATTGAGCACAAGACTCGCAACTTTGTGTTACTGTTGTACAAATCCTTGGTTAGGCTGCACTTGGAATATTGTGCGCAGTTCTGATCACTTTGATGATGATATAGAAAGGGTATGATTAAACCAGACTAGGTGCAGAAAAGATTCACAGGAATGTTGACTGGATTAGAAGACTTGAGTTTTAATAAGAGATAGAATGGACTGGAATTATTCTCCCTGAAACGAAGGAGGCTGAGGGGCGATATTTAAATAAAATTATGGGAGGGTAAAAATAAGGTAGTCTTTTACCAAGGGAAACGGGGAGTCTAAAAATAGAGAACAAAGCTTCAAGATGACACGGTGGCGCAGCGGTAAAGTTGCTGCCTTACAACGAATGCAGCGCCGGAGACTCAGGTTCGATCCTGACTACGGGCGCCGTCTGTACGGAGTTTGTACGTTCTCCCCGTGACCTGCGAGGGTTTTCTCCGAGATCTTCGGTTTCCTCCCACACTCCAAAGACGTACAGGTATGTAGGTTAATTGACTGGGTAAATGTAAAAATTGTCCCTAGTGTGTGTAGGATAGTGTTAATATGCGGGGATCGCTGGGTGGCGCGGACTCGGTGGGCCGAAGGGCCTGTTTCTGCGCTGTGTCTCAAAAATCCAAAAAAAAATCTAAAGATGAGAGGGGAAAGATTTGAGAGGATCCAAGGGGCAGGTTTTTCTCAATGAAGGTGGTGGATATATGGAAGCAATTGTCAGAAGAGGGGCAGATACATTAACATTAAATGATATTTGGACAGGTACATGGATAGGGAAGGTTGAGAGGGATATAAGCCAAATGCAGGCAAATGTGAATAGTACAGATGGGCATCTCAGTTCACATGGACAAATTGGGCTACAGGGTCTGCGGCCGTGCTCTACAATCAATGAACCTATGAACTCATGAATCTACATGCCAAGCAAATACATACATACAAAGAAAAATCCTGCACAAGCTGGACCATAAACAAAATTAATTCTGGCATTGCTCAAGAGGACAGTCAGTTTCAGTGGAGAGAGAAAATAGCATCAGTGGTCCAGGTCAAAGATCATTCATCAGGACCTGGAAAATTAATCAAGTTTTAAGATGCAGGGAAGCGGGGCAAAGAGATAGGCAAAATCTGTGATTGGCTTGGTTGCAGAAAAAAATAATGTCTGAGTTAACCTGAAGTAAGACTCTGAGCCATGTTCTGACATGTATTGGACATTTACCTTGTGTCTATTGATGCTCTGTGCCAGGTAAGATCTTCTGGTTGCTGTCAGGGTAACTGACTTTTTAACGATCAGATGGTAATGACAATAGCACATTTTCTTGTCTTCATTTCTTTCAGCTGTTATTGTGTCACTGCCCAGCTTTTATTGGCCAGATCCAATCAAGTAGGCTCTAAATTGAATTGTATAAGCCATGCCAATATTACAGTAATTGATCAATTAACACAAGGAAATCAATAAGCCTTGATAAGTCCGCTCACATGAAATCTGATGCTTCATAGTTAAATCTGAAAGTAAGCAGTTGATTCAGCTTCCTGACAATTGTCAACTTTGCCAGATGTAACTTTATCACCCATACCCAGATGCTCAGCATATTAAATTGTAATTACTATACAGATACGATTCCAAATAACAGATTTCTTTACTTATTTAATTTATCTCATTACATCTTACTGGTTACAGAGTAATGTATTTTATAAATTATATAATTTTAAGTATTCCTTTTATTTTATTACATTAGTTATCTTCTGTATCATTGTCTTTTCTAATAAGAGAATAGTCCATGTATTGTTGGTCTTTTACAAGATCACAGGTTAAGACTGAAAATGTTGGTGTGAGAGGTTTGGTGGCAAATCATTTTTAAAATAAATTTCCACCTGATAGAAACATTTAAGTGACAGTTTATTACGATAACAAGATAAAGTGGCATAGTTTAAATTTAAACTGAAATTGGAATTATGGGCAGCTGTCAGTACAGATTGATATTTCCAGGCAAAGTATCAAAAGGTTAATTCCCAGGATGAATTTGGTTCTCAAAGGTCATAGATTTCCTATCTGAAGTTTGAAGGTTTTTAATAAATTTGCATCTTTGACATCTTCATCATTGGCATTACGCAAATTCCATTTCATCATCGAGATAATCCAGTTAAATTGACAGTAAATCTCAGACATGTAAAATAGAACAGTTGGGCTTAAGAATTTTAAATAATTTATGATTAGAAATTAATGTTATATTTCCAGTACGGACAACTAACTGGAAATTACAATCCCACTGTTAGAAGACAGTAGATTGGAAATTGCATAGCTTTTGGGCAATGCGACCTTGAAGAAATAACATTAATATTTGGAAGGAATATCCATACAGAAAGTAGTTAAAGCTTCTCCAAATATGTGCAGACAAAAATCTATTTGTCCAATTATTTCAAGCAGGTGAATGTTCCAGGTGATGTGGTGTATGCCTCTGCTGACTCTATATAATGAAATACCGTCACCTCATGGAAATGGCTTGGGAGCATAGTTGCATAAAGCTGTTAAAAAAAAATAAACCTGAATAAACCTACCAACCAAACCTACCAATCAGATCCATCTGGATAAAAACAGGCAGATTCTATTCCTCCACCCAACATATTCCTGACTAGGATCCAAAGGTAGGAATCCCAGGTTGTTACATTAACATCCGTGGATGATCCCTGACCTACTATCAAAACAAAACAACCAGAGTTGTGGGCACAGTGACAAAATGTTGGGAGGAAGTGGCTCAGTAAATCTTCAATATTGGACTGCATGAAATCTCAACCTCGATCAATAACACCAATGTGCAAGCCTATCAATTATGGACTCCTCAAATGCCTTGGATGATGAAGCAGTCCCTCCATGTTGAAGACCTCTTGGAAGAGCTATTGTGTGTGGCAATAGTGTCCCTGACTAGTGACTAACCCAGCAATCTATCATGGTCGCTGCGTGCCATTCTCATCTGTCCTTGAAGAGACTGACTTCACATTGAGAAAAGAAATCATCATTTTATCTGACAGTGCTAAATGAATTAGATTAAAAATAGATTTCCCAGTTTGAGACTGGGCGCAGTGTACCTCATGGATAGACTTTTAAACTGAAAGGGAAATAAGGATCATGGCAACTCGGCAAGAAAATGATGTTGAGAACAAAACTAGATCAACAATCATTTTGTTAAATGACTCAAGGGACTGATGACCGATCTCTAGTGCTTTTTCTTATGTCATGTTTGTCTACAAGATACACTGCAACAGTTCAGAAGTTGGACTAACTTGGATTGTTTTCCCTAGACGCCAGAGGTCAAGAGGAGACCTGATACAATTATATCAAATTATGAGAGGCATAGATAAGGTAGACAGTCGGAAGATTATTCCAGGGCGGAAATGTTGGAGACTAGGGGGGCATAGCTTTATGGTGAGAGGGGCAAAGTTTAAAGGAGATATGCAGAGAAAGTTTGTTTTACACAGAAATTGAGGATGTCTGGAATGAACTGCCTGGGGTGGTGGAGGAGGCAGGTATGATGGTGGCAATCAAGAAGCTTTTGGATGGACACAGGGAAATGTTGGGAATTGAGGGATATGGATCGTGTGTAAGCAGATGGAATTTGTTGATCTTGGCATTATGTTCAACACGGATATTGTTGGCCAAAGGGCTTGTTCCTTTTTTGTACATTTCTATGTTCTATGTTCTTAATTCTATGTCTGCAGGGATACGGGCACAAATGCAAGTCAATGGGGCTCGCTTAGATGAGGCATCTTGATCGGCATGGACAAGTTGGGCTGAAGAGAAAGCTACCATGCTGTATGACTCTGTGACTCTATGAGATTCTTCATCAGAACCTTCTAAATCCATAACCCTAACCCCATATTAAAAGAAAGTGCAGAAAGGGCGGCACGGTGGCACAGCGGTAGAGTTGCTGCCTTACTCAGCACCGGAGACTCAGGTTCAATCCTGACTACGGTTGCCGCCTGTACAGAGTTTTTGTACGTTCTCCTCGTGACCTGCGTGGGTTTTCTCCGAGATCTTCGGTTTCCTCCCACACTCCAAAGATGTACAGGTATGAAGGTTAATTGACTGGGTAAAATGTTTTAAAAAAATTGTCCCTAGTGTGTGTAGGATAGTGTTAGTGTGCAGGGATCGCTGGGCGGCGCGGACTCGGTGGGCCGAAGGGCCTGTTTCCGCGCTGTATCTCTAAATCTAAAAAAAGCACCTGGTAGCAGCATCACTTCCAAGTTACCTTCCAAAGCATATACCAGCTTGACTTAGAGATACATTAATAGATAAGCCTTGTTTTATTGTTATAGGATAAAAACCTGATATTACCTGCTTAACAATACCATTTGATCATCATCACTGCGCAGAAACAGGCCCTGGAGAATCCATGAAGACCATCAAGCTCTCTACACTAATCCTACTCTATATCGATTTTATTTTCACCACATTCCCATCAGCTTCCCCAAGATTTTTCACTCACCTACTCACTGAAGCCAATTTACCGTGTGTTCTGAATCTACTACTCTGCACGTCTTTGGGATGTGAGAGGTAACAAGAGCACCATGCAGACAGAGGAAAGTATGCAAACTCTACAGAGCCTGCGTGGGAGGTCAGGATTAATAAGTTGCTGGAGCTGTGAGGCAGCAGTTCTACCAGCTGCACCATTGAGGCCAATGAAGAAAAGTTACCATTTCCCTCTTTGGGGCAACTGGAGATAAGTTGGCCCTGCCTGATAGACCCACATCCCATGAATGATTAAGAATTAAGTGAATACGTGAAAGTCAGTTCTGGAATATGATAAAGTTAGCTCGGCAAAATAAATGTACAGCTTTATCTGGCAGTTTATTGCTGCTTCTTCCTTTCATGGAAACATTATCACCTCCTCCTCAAATATAAATTAGGTTATATAAATTAGGTGTTTGAAAAGAAGAAGAGTATGTGGTATACAAGGGAAAGATAGATGCTTCAGAAAAGGGTAACTGCTTTAAACTATGGCATCTAATCACCCCTGATAATGACAAACATTTCATTGCTGTTTTGTAAGTTCTAAGCATTGTTGATAAATATATGCATCAGTTTAATTCATGAATAGCCTCTCCCTTGAAAAATAATCTTTCTTTAGATCAAAGGGAATTGAGTGATCTGTATGTGTTTAGGATTTGAAATGATTGGGAACTTTTAAAACAAGGATCTTCAAATCACCAACAACAACGGGGCCTTTAATTTGACTTATGCCTTTTTGTTGTTGAAATATTTTTGAGGTAACAGCCTTAGTCATTGCCAACGCCGGAGACCCGGGTTCGATCCCGTCTATGGGTGCTGTCTGTATGGGGTTTGTACAGTACGTTCTCCCCGTGACCGTGTAGGTTTTCTCCAGGTTCTTCAGTTTCCTCCCACGCTCCGAAGACGTACAGGTTTGCAGGTTAATTGGCTTGGTGTATGTGTAAATTGTCCCCAGTGTGTGTAGGATAGTGTTAATGTGTGGTGATCGCTGGTCGGCATGGAGTTGGCGGGCAGAAGGACCTGTTTCCGCGCTGTATCTCTAAACTAAACAAAACATTGTGTGGATTTGCAAATGTAGAGATAACAGTGTTATCAGCATTAAATAGAAGCTGTGCTCAGACTGCACAGATGTGCCGAATGTTCTCTGACTGAGCAGCATCACAGAGGTGTAAATTGGATTAAGGTGTTGCTATATTTGCAGGTGCCAATATCTCTTCGAACATCTTAATGAACTAAAAAACAGGCTTCTCAATTTCTTCAAAAACTTGTCACTCAGTAAAAAACAATTCTCACCTCACAAACATGTGGTGAAAGCGTGGGTTCTACTTCCAACCCAATAACAGCAAAGTCGGTATTTCAGTAGAAATATTGTAAAATAGCTTGATTGCCAAATTAATGTATTAATTTCAACACAAGGCTCAAAAATATCTGACAACTTTAAAAGTTGAGAACTAATGATGTGGGATATTGGAGGTATGACAAAATGCTGGAGTAACTCAGCAGGTCAGGCAGCATCTCTGGAGAGAAGGAATGGGTGACGTTTCAGGTCGAGACCCTTCTTCAGACTGACAATCTTATGAGGGATATTGGGACTTTTAAAACAATAGACAAATTATTAAACTAATCTTGACTCTGCTACTTATAGTGGAGTAAACAGATCTTTCATCAGTGAAGATGACGAAAGAACTTTGTTCTGCATGATATAAATATACAACATCATCATCCCCTCCAAACATGTCACTGAAGAAGGGTCTCGACCCGAAACGTCACCCATTCCTTCTCTCCTGAGATGCACCCTGACCCGTTTCGTTACTCCAGCATTTTGTGTCTACCTTCAGGAAACTGGGTCTCTATGTATCCTTCGTAATTGGATTCTCGACTTCCTCATCAACAACAGAACACAATTGGTATGAATTGGTATGAATTGGTATGAATCGATAACCATCAACACAGGGGCACTTCAAGACTGTGAGCTCAGTCCCCTGCTCTACACACTCTATACCCTCGGCTGTGTGGCCAGACGCAATCCCAACTCCATTTAAAAATTTGCTGCCGATACCACCATTGTTCGATGAATTACCGATGGTGAGTCAGAGCACAGGTGTGAGATGATCGTCTGATTAAATGGTGCCAGAATAACAATCTAGCTCTCAATGCCAGTAAAATAAATCTATGAATTGCGCTTGGAACTAATGCTCCTAATATGTCCCACCACAATTATACAACTGCTCCCAAGCTCACATCCACATTACATGACTTGCATTCACTACCAGCCATTCAACTATGGAAGGCGTATCGTCCAAACATATCGTAAAGCACTTTCTAATCCTTCTCCCTCTCATAGAACAGGATGGCACACATAATTGGTGGCAAAAACAGTAGATTAATATGGGACGAGTGTAAATCCAATAGTTCTTCAGAAATGAGAATCCTAGCAATATTCAGAACTGTTATAACAGAAGTTATGGCCAGTGGCAAAGATGAGGTATCAGCAAATGATATAATCCTGATGCCTAATTCTCCTTATTTTCCTCAAAATGGCGGCCCTGCCCTAGCAGCTGCGGCTTACCTGCGGTCCATTTGTCTTTTGTGTTTTCTTTGTTGTTTTTGTCTTAATTGTAGTGTTTAGATGTGATGTAGTGTTTTTTGTGGTTGTGTACTATGTGTGGGGCGGCGGGAATGTAAAATTGCAAAATTGTCTCTTCCGAACGGAGACACAACCTTTTTTTCTGGGCTGTGTCTCCGTTCCCGCTGCGGCCTACCATCGGCCAAACACCTGGAGCTGGCGGCCACCAGCTGGGACCAACTGGGCTCTGGTTCGCAGAGCCCGCGGACCAGACTTACCATCTGCGGAGCTGGCTGCCTTCGGAAGCTGCGGGAGCGGCTGCGACTCTCCTTCGGAGGCTTCGGCCGCGGGCCGCATGGATGTCGGAAGCTCGCAGGGCCCTGGGTGGGGGCCGACATCGGGAGCTCCAGCAGCGGCAGTGTCTTCACCCGCCCGGATCGCGGGGCTTGGGTCGGCCCGCCGCGGACCTTTCACCGTCCGGCGCGGCCTGAAATAGGCCGCGGGATTTTTCTCTGCTCGGCGGGGGCTTCAATGTCGGGAGCCCCGACCGCCCCGATGTGCAGCGGCGGCGGCAGCACCTTCGCCCGCCCCGGATCGCGGGGCTTGGGTCTGCCTGCTACGGACCTTTCACCGTCCGGCGCGGCCTGGAACATGGCAACTACAACAGCCTGATCGCGGGAGAAGACGGCAGGGGAAGAGAAAAGACATTCTGGCCTTCCATCACAGTGAGTCTCGTCTAGTCACCTCCTCACTGTGATGGAAGGCCAGAATGTCTTTTCTCTTGCCCTGCCGTCTTCTCCCGCGGTCAGGCTGTTGTAGTATCCCGCGGCCTATTTCTGGCCTTCTCATCACAGTGAGGAGGTGACGAGAGGAGACTCACTGTGATGGATGTTTCTTTTTTTTTTTGTGTGTTGGTTTGTGATTGTGTGTGTAATTGCTTATTTTATTGCTCTTACGGTTGGACTGTGGGTGACGAAATCTCGTCCAAAAGACTTGTTTTTTTTGGATGACAATAAAGGTAATTCTGATTCTGATTCTGATTCTGATTACAGTCCATTCTGATCTACAAGCTATGATGAGATGTGCTCTTCCAACCTCACAGACTCTCATACTCCCATTGTAAAGACCTCGCCTTGCAGAATGCCAAGAAGTCAATATGGCCAGACAGCAACAAATAGGATGAGTGTAATAACACCAATGACTGCACCTCCACAGACTCCTCTGTCAAGCTCCTCAAGTTCGTGGATGACACAACCCTGATTGGACTGATCCAGGATGGGGAGGAATCTGCCTACAGACGGGAAGTGACACAGCTGGCGTCCTGGTGCCATCACAACAACCTGGAGATCAATGCTCTTAAGACAGTGGAACTAATTGTAGATTTTAGAAGAGATCCCCCTCCCCTCCCCCCACTCACCATCAACAACACCACAGTCACATCTGTGGAGTAATTTAAGTTCCTTGGAACCATCACCTCCGGGGACCTTAAATGGGGGGCCACCATCGACTCCACAGTCAAAAAGGCCCAACAGAGGATGTACTTCCTGCGCCAACTGAGGAAACACAATCTGCCACAGGCAATGATGGTCCAATTCTATACTGCTATCATTGAGTCCGTCATCACCTTCTCCATCATGGTCTGGTTTGGCTCAGCCTCCAAGCACGACATCCGGAAGCTGCAACGGAATGTTCGATCAACTGAGAAGGTTGTTGGCTGCAACCTTCCCCCCCATTGACAAACTGTACACTGCAAAGGCCAGGAAGCGAGCGGGCAAGATCATCTCTGACACCTCTCACCCTGGCCACCCTCTGGAAGGCAGCTCCGGACCTTCAAAGCAGCCACAGCCAGACATAAAAACAGCTTTTTTCCACGAGTAGTAGTTCTACTCAATAACCAAAGTCTGTAGTCTCTTTTTTGCTCTGGTTTATTTCCACCCACATGTTTAGACCGTAATGTTGTATCCTTATTGTTTTGATGTGGTTATGCTTTATTCTTAATTGTTAACTGTATGTTTGTGTCGTCATTTGTGAGTGGAGCACCAAGGCACATTCCTTGTATATGCACATACTTGGCCAACACACTTATTGATTGATTGATTGATTGATTGATTCATTCATTCATTCATTCATGAAGATAGCTCCCTTCATTTGTCTTAATATTTGCAGGCATCAGCTCATTTACTGATGCTCAGAAAACATAACCCAATTCGTTTTGGATCCTCTATGCTTATGTCATGTGTCGCTGTGTTCTCACAGTGAAATCAAATGGCCTGCAGTACATATTGTGATGTGACTTAGGTAAACTTCTTCTGTGTTCTGTAGTCTGTAAGCAGCATAAGCAACCCACACAAGCAAGCCTTAAAGGAAGAGTTCAAGCTTACACTATTGTTAGGTAAAGTCGGGCTAAGATTATCTTGTCACAGTGGAAAGTTCAATGTTTGATTTTCTTGAAAGTAAATCCTGCTTTAGTATTGTGCCTCAACTTCGTTCTTACCCAAGCACTTTGCTGCTGATATTTGTTAGTCCCCCGCTGGCACCATTTCCCCCCAATTCCCACCAAATCCCACCTTAACTGGAGAGAACTGACTGTTTTGTGCTCTCTCAAACTTACACCTGACCATATCTAAAGAAGGGTCTCGACCCGAAAAGTCACCTATTCCTTTTCTCCAGAGATGCCCCCTGACCTGCTGAGTTACTCCAGCATTTTGTGTCTACCTGATCATGTTGCTCTTTTCTGTTTCATCTTTTTTGTTTCGTCTTTTCTGTTTCATCTTCCTCCATTGCTCATCTCCAAAGCCGACCCTCAATGTCCCATCCTCCAATGACAGACCCTCCAAAGTTTATTCTCCAATATCATATCTTCTAATGACAAATCCCACAATGTCCCATACTCCAATATCCCATTTTCCAACATCACATCCTGCAATGATAAATTCCCTAGTGTCTATCTTCCAATGTCCCATCCAAAAATATCCCATTTTCCAATGCCCTCCCTCCAATGTCTCATCTTCCAAAGCCTTATCTTCAGTATCTCATGTTCCATTGCTGATGATTGCTCTCATTGTTGCTCTCCTAAAGCACATGAATTCTGTTCTGAAGACAGACCTAATCTTTCCAACCCATCTCTGAATCTCTGGCAACCCCCACTCCCTGAACCATTGTTCTGTTTCCTGCCTCATTTCCTCTGCCAACACCATAACGCAAAATCTTTCTGCAGAACATCAAAGCATTCTGCATTGCTTGTCCTAATTTCATGGTCTATTGACTTAGTGGTTATAGCTAAAATGTGTGGGAAGGAACTGCAGGTGTCGGTTTACACCAACGATAGACACAAAGTGCTGGAGTAACTCATGAAGAAGGGTCTCGACCCGAAACAAAACCTATTACTTTTTTCCAGTATGGTGCCTGACCCGCTGAGTTACTCCAGCATTTTGTGTCTGTCTTCAGTGTTATAGCTAACTTGTTGAGAATTGAGGAATGGCTTCAACTACATGCAGGTTTTAGTATTTTGAGTTGCTATAAATATTTTTTTTAATGTTAGAATTTGCAGTCCAGCTAAATTGTTCCAATTTTAAAGAACTTTTAATGACCAAATTCTTGGAACAATTAGCAAATAAATGTTCAGTTCAAGAAAGGATCTCCTTTTGGCTGGAACAATAACTAAGTGGAAATATAATGCCACAGATTAAGTGACTAATATACTTTTAGATTTCTGGCTATGGAGTCAAGTATGATATATTACTTTCTCATAATGCTGGACAGATGTTGAATTCATATTCAAGTAATTATGAAATGCAGGCAAAGTATATAATTTTAGTCCAAAAATTGTGCTGTAACATTAACGAATAAATCAGTGCTCTATCAGATAACAACAATCTATTATTATTTACATGTTATGCATTTAAATGGCATTAGTCTGCAACTACTCATGAATGAAAGAAAGATACGTAACTCAGTGGGTCATGCAGCATCTCTGATGAAAATGGATAGGTGATGTTTCGGGTCAGGACTTTCTTCAGGCTGATTGTAGTGGGGGGGAGAGAGAGGGGAAAAGAAACTGGAAACAAGATTAAAAATAAAAAACAAGGCATATCAGGCCCAGCAACAGATGACCTCAGGCAAGGAGGTTCCCAGATAGGCCTATTGTTGGCTCGGGACAATGTGGTCCCAAGAGGGATACATCTTTATGAACTGTGGAACTGGTTAGCCATCTTGCAGTTGGGGAGAGGAGGGGAGGGGGATGGGGGTGTAAGTAGAAGATACCTAAAATTGGAGAATTCAACGTTCATACCGCTGGGTTGGAAGCTGCCCAAGCAAAATATGAGCAGCTATTCCACCAATCTGCATACTCTGGCAATAGAGGAAAGGTCAGTGTGGTGGAAGGAACTGCAAATGCTGGTTTACACTGAAGATAGACACAAAATGCTGGAGTAACTCAGTGGGACAGGCAGCATCTTTTATGTAAACCAGCATTTGCAGTTCCTAATTTCTCTTGTGCTTTATAGTTACTCTGAAGGTGAGTACATAGAGTTTGTGAATAAATATGTTTAAATTTTTAGCACTTGTACCATGCTATGATGTGGTTCTTTTATATTATTTATTTGACATTAATACTCCCCATTTTTAAACGTGTCACTTTTCTTCTGATCTCTTTGCATGTATAACTGATTTTTCAATATACCTCCCAGATTTATTGAACCTATAAGTGAGAAATTATTCATTCTTTAATATTGCATACTGTATTCATTTAATTCTGAACAATGATAGTGTTGTACTCAGTTAAAAGGATCTCCGTCTCAACGATAAAGAACTGAATTCCTGAAATCCCATCACAACAGGTGGCAGAGGAAGTGTAACCTTACCAATGTAAACAGTGAAAACTAACCTTTAAGTGGTGTGAGTGATGGTGGTACTCAAATATATATATATATATATATATAGTCTCAGTCTTAATGTGCTGTTTCAAAGAAAAGGTTATTCATTTGTTCAGTGACCTCCTACCGGTTGTTCATTGTATATTGAAAACCCAATCAATAATTGAACAGTCTTTACCAAGTTTAAAGCATTGAATTAAGTAGAAGTGATGAATGGTGTTATGGTGCAAATGTTTTTCAAAAATGCATAAATTTTCTCATGGAAACAAATTATTAATAAGAGTACTGAACATTAGGCACGACTGCCCTAAGACTAAATTATAATTTTACTGTCTTTTAATGTCCTATTAACCATCAGCTGCATTTCTGAACCATTGCTTGGATCTATTAACATACATCAAGTAAGGCTTAAAACATAATTTGCAGTCCATGGCTATTCAGCCATTAGGGATTACGAGCCATAGTTCAGTCTTCTTGGTTCAGGTCTTCAGGAAATGAAGTATACCCCTGTTCTTGCTTCTCAATTACAGGCAAGAATTACTTAGCAAGATTTAACTTGGGAGTCATTAATTCTAAGCACTCTGTCTCTCTCCTACACTCAAAAGCACCATGGCCTAAGATAATGAAAGAAAACACTTCAGTGGCTGCTCGTTGATTACACAAACGGAATGAAAATACGTGCATGCTGAAAGAGATAAATAGGGGGAATTATTATAACATGACAAATCACGAGTTAAGTATTTGAATTGCGATTCCTGTCAAATTATTAGAGATACATAAATCTAGAATAAATGTCTTGAGAGCTGAAGCACCGCATGGTGAATCCACAAGACTAAGTAAGTTATTGGTGGAACTGATTGTACGAAACTAATGTGAGGAATTATAAGGAAGGAAAGTTGACATGCAAATATACTGAATAAACATTTTTTTTAAAAGAGTGCAATAGAAAATTTGGCATTTGACAGGAACCTATTCTTTTTACACATTCTTGAATATTCACCAACCACATGCGCCAAAAAAAGACACACAACGCTGGAGTAACTCAGAGGGTCAGGCAGCATCTCTGGAGAGCAAAGATAGATGACGTTTCTTCAGACAGCAAATGGCAGATCGTCCGAAAAGCAGCATATTAGTTTAGTTTAGTTTAGTTTAATTTACAGATACAGCATGGAAACAATTCCTTTGGCCACTGAGTCTACGTCAGCCTCCATCACCCATTCACATTAAGTCTGTGTTAGCCCACTCTCATCCAATCCCGACATACAAGGAGCAATTTTTACAAAGACCAGTTAACGTACGAATTTGCACGTTTTGGGATGCGGAAAATAGAGGAATCCAATGCGGTGACAGGGAGAATGTGCAAATTCCGCACAGACAGTACCTGAGGTCAGGATCAAACATAGGTCTCTGTAGCTGTGAGCCAGTAGCTCGATCAGCGGTGCCACTATAACGCCCTGTATATTAGCATAGTCTTTGCTTATGCTTATAATTTAGTTTAGTTTAGTTTAATTTAGAGATACAGTGTGAAAATAGGCCTTTCGGCCCACTGAGTACGTGCCAACCAGTGATCATCCTCTACACTAGTACTATCCTACACACTGGGGACAATTTACATCTTTTACAGAAGCCAATTAACCTACAAGCGAACAAATGAGAGTTTTAGTATATAGATATAGTCTTTTCATTGACTGGATAACATGCAACAAAAAAGCTTTTCGCTGTACCTTGGTTTATGTGACAATAAATAAACTAAACTAAACTAAATTGCATGTTCCATTGCAAGCCCAGTCATTTGCTAAGTTGACAAGAGATTTTTCAGGCTTTTCGAATGAGCTCTCTATAACCTCCACCAACTTCAACTCAAAAGAGACTCCTTCTTATAAGTTACAGGGCTCGAAGATATGTTCATCAGAAACTCCCAGGGCAGGGAACCTGCACCTTGAGAGGAAAACAGACGAGATGATGGAGATCACAGATCAGGAGGCAGCTTCCTGACATCTCATTCTTATGAGTTACCAAGGTAATTCTATTTTTCTTAATAATGGTTTTATGTCAGGCGACAACGTATTCTAGAATTCTGCTAGGAAGCAGTCCCCCAGTTAGTACAATACCTCATCAATATGGAATATTAGGAGAAACAAGCAACCACAGATGCTAGAATACTGAGTGAAACACAAAATGTTGGAACAACACAATGGGCCAGGCAGTATTTTTGGAGGACATGGATAAGTCTGGAGAGGGGTACCCACCTGAATTGTCACCTATCCACATCCTCCAGAGACACTGCCTGACCTGTTGAGTTACTCCAACATTTTGTGTTTCAATCGCGAATGTTAAATCTGTTCCCCTCTCCACAGATGCTGCTTGTCATTCTGGGGATTTCCAGCATTCTCTTTTTTTTAATGTAATCTTCCAAATTCTCAATCATAACTTATCTGTGAAACCTGATGGATTTGACAAGGTTTTATCAAATATGTGGCCACCATATATCACCTAATTACTTCAGAAGGTAAGCTTTCCCCCACCCTTTGTTCCCAGCATGGGAAATATCCCATTCTTGAGATCTGTGATGGAAGCAAGAAAGGATTAAAATTATCTCTTGAAAATTTATGAAAGTCTTATCTAATGAATCAGGTTTCATGGATAAGTTACGATAGAGAATTACTTTATTCTACTCCAGAACATAAGGCATATGCAGAATTAAAATTTGCCCGTTTTTGGACGAGATCTTTAATCGCATTATGCATGTGCATACTGCTGCCTTGTTTATAGGGGGACGAGGGGACCTGTGTGCTTGCTTGCTCAACCTAGCACAGCAAGCACAGCTGACCCTGCATAAAGTCGCTTCCTTAAAGATAGAATATTCATGGCCTTGTGGAAGTAAATCATATGGACAGAATGCTTATCATAAAATGAAGCCGTCCAACTCACAGAAGGTCATAAGGTCATAAGTTAGCAGGTTATTTGAGCAAGTTATTTGAGAGGAAAGGAACATCGGCCAAGTGGGATGTTTGTAAAAGTGTGCTGACGAGAGCTCAGGATATGTACCATTATATACATATCCATATAATGGATATGGATATAATATCCATTAGAGTGAAGGGCAAAGCAGGCAAACGTAAGGAAGCTTGGCTGACGAGGGAAATTGAGGCGTTGGTCAAAAACAAGAAGGATGCATGGGACAGGTATAGGCAGCTGGGATCATGTGCATCCCTGGAGGAGTTTCAGGAGCTAAGGAGTAAACTGAAAAAGGAGATCAGAAGGGCAAAAAAGGGACCAGTAGATAGCTCTGGCGGGTAGCCATTAAGGACAATCCCAATAGATTTTATAAATACATAAGGGTGAAAAGGGTAACGAGAGAGAACGGGACCTTTCAGGAATCCAAGCGGTCACCTCTGTGTGGAGCCATAGGAAATGGGCAAGGTCCTCCATGATTATTTTTCCTCTGTATTTACCGAGGAGAAAGCCAGTAAGACGGAGGAACTTGGGGCAGTCAATGGAAGTGGCTTGAGAGCAGTCGGTGTTACCATCGAAGAAGTGCTGTCATGTTTGAAGGTCGACAAATCTCCAGTGCCTGATCAGATATATCCGAGGACCTCGCGGAAAACTAAAGAGGAAATTGCGGGAGCCGTGGTTGAAATTTACGAGTCTTCCTTAAATACAGGAGAGGTACCGGAAGACTGGAGGGTGGTGAATGCTGTGCGTCTTTTCAAGAAGGGCTGCAGGGAAAATGTTGGGAACTATAGGCCGGTGAGCTTAACGTCTGTAGTTGGAAAGTTACTAGAGAGTATTCTGAGGGACAGGTTATACAGGCATTTGGATGGGCAAGGGCTGATTAGGGATAGTCAGCATGGCTTTTGTGTGTGGGAGGTCGTGACCAAAAAGGTTGATGAGGGCAGAGCTGTAGATGTTGTGCACTTGGATTTAAGTAAGGCATTTGACAAGGTTCCACGTGGTAGGCTGCTCTGGAAGGTTAAATCGCATGGGATCCAAGGAGAGATAGCTGAACGGATAACAAATTGGCTCCATGGAAGGAAGCAGAGGGTGATGGTGAAAAGTAGCTTCTCGGACTGGAGGCCTGTGACTAGTGGTGTGCATCAGGGTTCGGTGCTGGGCCCATTACTGTTTGTCATCTACATCAATGATTTGGATGAGAACATAAAAGGCAAGATTAGCAAGTTTGGTGATGATACAAAAGTGAGTGGTTTTGCAGATAGTGAAGATGGTTGTGAAAGATTGCAGCAGGATCTGGATCGATGAGCCAGGTGGGCGGAAGAATGGTTGATGGAATTTAATACAGAGAAGTGTGAGGTATTGCATTTTGGGACGTCGAACAAGGGCAGGACCTACACAGTAAATGGTAGGCCTCTGGGTAGTGTTGTTGAGCAGAGGGATCTAGGAATCCTGATGCATGTTTCCTTGAGGGTCGAGTCGCAGGTGGATAAGGTGGTCAAAAAGGCTTTTGGCACTTTGACCTTCATCAGTCAGAGTAGTGAGAACAGAAGTTGGGAGGTCATGTTGCCGTTGTATAAGACATCGGTGAGACTGCATTTAGAACATTGTGTTCAATTCTGGGTACCATGTTACAGGAAAGATATTGTCAAGCTTGAATGGGTTCAGAAAAGATTTACGAGGATGTTGCCAGGACTTTATTGTCTACAATACCACCTACTTTAGTGTAATCTGCAAACTTACTAATCATGTCTTGTATATTCTCATCCAAATTGTTGATACAGATGACAAACAGTAATGGGCTCACCACCAATCCTTGAGGCACACCACTTGTCACAGGCTTCCAGTCCAAAAAACAACATTCCACTTAGCTAGCTCTCCCTGGATCCAATGTGATGTAACTTTCCAGAGTAGCTTACTATGCAGAACCTTATCAAAGATCATGCTGAAGACCATCTAGACAATATTTACAGCCTTGCCCTCTTCAACCTTCTTGTTTTCTTCTTGTTTTTTTCTTCAGACCCATTGTTTCTGCCTGCTTCTGTCCCACTGCATTCATTCTCCTCGGTATCTTGCAGCTCCGCTCTTGCTCCCCCTCCCCCTCCCCCCGTCTCAACAGGGACAGAGTCCCCCTAGTCCTCACCTTTTACCTCATCAGCTGTCGCATACAGCATGTATTCCTCCAACATTTCCACCACCTCCAATGGGATCCCACCACTAGCCACATCTTCCCATCTCCATCCCGTTCCGCTTTCCACAGAGACTGTTCCCTTTGTTAACTCCCTGATTAACTCATCCCTTCCCACCCAAACTGACCCCTCCCCAGGTACTTCCCCCTGTAACCCGCAGAAGATGCAACATCTTTCCCTAAACCTCCCCCCTCAACTCCATCCAAGTACCCCGACAGTCATTTCAGATGAGGAAGAGGTTCACTTGCATATCCTCCAACCACATCTACTGTATCCGCTGTTCCAGGTGTGGGCTCCTATATATCGGCGAGACCAAGTGCAGGCTCAGCGATCATTTTGCTGAACACTACCGCTTAGTCCACTTTGGCCTAGGTGATCTCCTAGTTGCGAAACACTTTAACTCACCCTCCCAGTCCCTTACTGACCTTTCTGTCCTGGGCCTCCTCCACTGTCAGAGTGAAACCCAATGTAAATTTTATTTGGGCAGCTTACAACCCAGCAGTACAAATATTGACCTCCAAGTAACCCTTGCTTTCCCTTTCTCTCCATCCCTCCCCATCCTAATTCTCTGACTACTTTCACTGTACTTCTGATTAAATTTTATTGATTGTATGCATCGTTGTCACCTTGCTCTCAGCTAACAGATCCATTTTACATTTTCCTTGAGCATTGTCCCCTTTGATCTCTCACTTTCACACATTACCCTTCCATATCTCTTATTTCCCCCTCACCTCTGACTCTCAGTCTGAAGAAGGGTCTCAACCTGAAAGGTCACCCATTCCTTCTCTCCAGAGATGCTGCCTGTCCCGCTGAGTTACTCCAGCATTTTGTGTCTATCTACAGTGTAAACCAACATCTGCAGTTCCTTCCTACATAGTAATTCAGTGAACTACCCTCACTGGATATAGACACAAAAAGCTGGAATAACTCAGCAGGACAAGCAGCATCTCTGGAGAGAAGGAATGGGTGACGTTTCGGGTCGAGACCCTTCTTCAGACTGGTTATGGATAAGGGAAACGAGAGATATAGACGGTGATGTGGAGAGCTAAAGAACAATGAATGAAAGATAAGCAAAAAAATAATAACGATAAAGGAAACAGGCCATTGTAAGCTGTTTGTAGGGTGAAAATGAGAAGTTAGTGCGGCTTGGGTGGGGGAGGAATAGAGAGAGAGGGAATACCGGGGCTATCTGAAGTGAGAAAAATCAATATTTATACCACTGGGCTGTAAGCTGCCCAAGCAAAATATGAGATGCTGTTCCTCCAATTTGCGTTTAGCCTCATTCTGACAATGGAGGAGACCGAGGACAGAAAGATCTGTGTAGGAATGGGAAGGAGAATTAAAGTGTCCAGCAATCGGGAGGTCAGGTTGGTTCAAGTTGGTTCACACCTTGGCTGAGCGAAGGTGTTCCGCAAAACGATCGGCCAGTCTGCGTTTGGTCTCGCCGATGTATAAGAGCCCACATCTTGAACAACTGATGCAGTGGATGAGGTTGGAGGAGGTGCACGTGAACCTCTGCCTAACCTGAAAGGACTGTCGGGATACATTTACTGGACCAATCATTAAATCAGTACACCTCTGGTCCCAATGGTGTTTTATCATTTCTTTCAGACCTACAAGTTATTCATAGTGCAAAATCCTGGAAACAGTACTTTAAACAAACCAAGATCAATAAAAGGATTGTCATGCCTTCTGAACGATGCTGCATCCTGCACATATGTAACTTCGAACATCTAGTTCTAATCTCAGGAAAGGATTTGTGGCAGGGATACAAAGTGCTGGAGTAACTCAGTGGGTCAGGCAGCATCCCTGGAGAACATGGATAAGTAATGCTCTGGGTCAAGACCCTTCTCCAAACTGGTAGGTGATGTCTCAGATTGCGGCCCTTCTCCAGACTCGATAGACAATAGACAATAGACAATAGGTGCAGGAGTAGGCCATTCAGCCCTTCGAGCCAGCACCGCCATTCAAAGCGATCATGGCTGATCACTCTCAATCAGTACCCCGTTCCTGCCTTCTCCCCATACCCCCTCACTCCGCTATCCTTAAGAGCTCTATCCAGCTCTCTCTTGAAAGCATCCAACGAACTGGCCTCCACTGCCTTCTGAGGCAGAGAATTCCACTCCTTCACCACTCTCTGACTGAAAAAGTTCTTCCTCATCTCCGTTCTAAATGGCCTACCCCTTATTCTTAAACTGTGGCCCCTTGTTCTGGACTCCCCCAACATTGGGAACATGTTTCCTGCCTCTAATGTGTCCAATCCCCTAATTATCTTATATGTTTCAATAAGATCCCCCCTCATCCTTCTAAATTCCATTGTATACAAGCCTAATTGCTCCAGCCTTTCAACATGGGCGGCACGGTGGCGCAGCGGTAGAGTTGCTGCTTTGCAGCGAATGCAGCGCCGGAGACGCAGGTTCGATCCTGACTACGGGTGCTGCACTGTAAGGAGTTTGTACGTTCTCCCCGTGACCTGCGTGGGTTTTCTCCGAGATCTTCGGTTTCCTCCCACACTCCAAAGACGTACAGGTATGTAGGTTAATTGGCTGGGTAAATGTAAAAATTGTCCCTAGTGGGTGTAGGATAGTGTTAATGTGCGGGGATCGCTGGGCGGCACGGACTTGGAGGGCCGAAAAGGCCTGTTTCCGGCTGTATATATATGATATGATGATGATACGACAGTCCTGCCATTCCTGGAATTAACCTAGTGAACCTACGCTGCACGCCCTCAATAGCAAGAATATCGTTCCTCAAATTTGGAGACCAAAACTGCACACAGTACTCCAGGTGCGGTCTCACCAGGGCCCGGTACAACTGTAGAAGGACCTCTTTGCTCCTATACTCAACTCCTCTTGTTATGAAGGCCAACATTCCATTGGCTTTCTTCACTGCCTGCAGTACCTGCATGCTTCCTTTCAGTGACTGATGCACTAGGACACCCAGATCTCGTTGAACATCCCCTCTTCCTAACTTGACACCATTCAGATAATAATCTGCCTTTCTATTCTTACTTCCAAAGTGAATAACCTCACACTTATCTACATTAAACTGCATCTGCCATGTATCCGCCCACTCACACAACCTGTCCAAGTCACCCTGCAGCCTTATTGCATCTTCCTCACAATTCACACTACGCCCCAGCTTAGTATCATCTGCAAATTTGCTAATGGTACTTTTAATCCCTTCATCTAAGTCATTAAAGTATATTCGTGACGTTTCATGTCAAGACCCTTCTCCGGACTCATTTGTTCCCCATTTGTAGCAGTGGAGTTAGTCAGACACATTAGTGAATGGGACTAAGCTAAGAATGATCAGGATATTTTCCAAGGCTTCATGCAACCAGTAGGTTGCTTATTACGTCAACAATTAATGGTTTTCCAATAAACACTGTTTAATTGCATTTAAGAAGAAGAGATTTTGGAAATATCACCAACTAATCAATGAAAATTCAGTCAAGATATTGTGCATCAGGACTAAATGCTGGATGAGTGACTGGGGAAATTAAAAATCATGACCTACTTATAAGAAACTGCTAATCCATGCAGCCTGGAAGTGTGAGTTGAATAAATGAAGTAATAACCCATAATACTTTGTGAAGAGGGTATTATCTTTACTCTTCCCCGCATTTAATTGTGATATCCGATTAAAATTAGGAAGTGTATCAAGAAGTAAATTGAAGAAGTAAAAATGATTCAAATTTAATAAAGGTGAGTGTCAATGATGTTTCACCGACAATTAGCATGTTTTTATCATTCATTTGCCTCCATCATTAAGCAATCATTTATCTATCTATCTATCTTTCTATCACTAAAACTCTGTGTCCGTGTGTATGTGCGTATGTGTGCAGCATAACTTTAGTCACTCGCACAGCCAAAACGGTACAACATAGCGCTACAATTTGTGCACCACCATACTCACCATTATCCTGGCCATATATTAAAACCACTCTCATTCAAATTGAAGCTATATTTTTAAAGCTAGAGAGGATTTTAAAGTTTAAAATTTTCCTTTCTAACCCATTTCTTGAAGGTCTTCAGCGTTTGACGTCACAATGGTACCCGTGCGCCTATGAGATGAGCTCGCGCTCCCCCTCCCCCCCTGCCGGTGTTCAGCGTGTGACGTCACAGTGCAATGCGACCTGCACGTCTTCAACAGATCAGCTCAATCTCGCCCCCCCCCCGACCCTTAACTAATGCGCTCCCTCCCCCCCCCCCCGGACCTTTAACTAATGCGCTCCCCCTACCCCCCGACCTTTAACTAATGCGCTCCCTCCCCCTCCCCCCCCCCGGAGGGTGCTACAATACAGGAGAGGCTTTGGGTCCAGGCCTCACTCAATCACACCCTCTCCCCTTCCCTATCCCCCCTCTACAAGGAATGGGCCCAACGGGTGCACTTGGTCTAGTCTATATACTAAAACTCTCGCTTGTTTATTTGTTTGTGACCGATCTTCAGTCAAAACTGTACAAGATAGCGTGACATTTTTAGGCCCACCTTATTCACTGTCGTCACTTTAATGGTAAAAATGGTAGTTTTATTGAAATTGGTATTATATTTTTTAAGTTATTCACATTTTAAAGTTTTTAAAAACCAGCGTATGTGCAGTTGGGGGCCAGTCCTCACGTAGGATGGCCACCAGACCAGCGCCTACACTTACGTAAGATGGCCGACGGGTGACTGCGCATGCGTCTCTCCACCGCCCACGCTGAGGGGGAGCCTGATCCCTCCTTCAATCCACAAAATAACACTCCCGCACCTTCTTTTCTTACACCACCCCCCTTTTTTTTTGGCCCATTAAACATTATCACCACCTTTTTACAGGGGAGGGGAGGGGAGCAACCCGCTGGCAGCTGCGGCACCCATGGTAACGGCGCTGTAGGCCGCAGCAGCACCCATGGCAACGGCGCTGTAGGCCACAGGCTCCGGATTAATACTGAATCACCCGACGTGTTTTCCTCCCACCTCCCTTTCCCATCCCATCCCCTGAGGCCGTCCCGCCCCTCCCTCCATCCTCTCCCCTCCCTCCATCCCTTCCCCTCCCCTACCTGTGGAAGCTGGTGTACTTGTTGTATACGGCCATGCATCCATAGGCCGCGCAACTGGTCAGCATTATCTTTAAAAATAACAAATCCCCCCCCCCCCAAAACCTCCTACACAAAATAAAGCGAAGTTTCCATCACGCATTTTAATGCCTCTGGTGCCTTTTTCCTCCTCCCATTCGTTTCTCAATCTCTCTCTCTCTCTCTTGCTTTCCTTCCCCCCACCGGACCTCCTTTACTGATGGCGGGTTGGTGAGTAGAGACCTTGCTGTGGGTGGGTGGGGAAAGTGGGACATTCACGTTTAAGTGCGTGGCGTGAGCAGGGACATCTTTCCCCTCTCCTCTCCATGGGCAAACGCCATATTCCAGCTCAAGGTAGGGTGACGTTTGTGTTACCTTGAATACAACACAAATGTGCTGGGGCAACTCAGTGGGAAGTTAGGAAGGAATTCCCTCCAAAGATGCTGCCTAAACCACATAGTTCGTCCAGCACTTTTAAGCTCAACTCAAAATTTCCAACATCTGCAGTTCCCTGTGTTTGTCTCTCTCTTTGTTTTTCTTTGAACTTTGGCTGTACTTAGGCAGGAGGGTGCGGGGGATGTAAGATAAATTGCATCTTGTTCTCATTGGAGGCCCGAACACTTGTATGTACAGAACAATTAAAAAATAATAATTTGGCATCTCCTGCCATCTCTACAATTCAATGATAGATCAGCCATGATATTATCTCTTTACAACTCGCCCTCACTAACCCTATATCGTTTCATTTGCTCCAAGTTAAATTTTGCAAGTGCTGAATTCTGTTCACGAACTTAAAATGTAGTGGCCAGTTGAAGTCAGAAGAGACTGTGGGTGATGTAAGTTAGAGAGAAAAAAACAGACTATTGTAGGAATTCAGCTTCCGTGGCACCTCATCAGGACTGATTGGCTAGTAGTATTTAAAAATATCATCAGGTTTAATGGCCTGGAAATATCAGGAAGCATGTAAGAAGATAGTCTATGCCACCATTTCAGTTCTCAACCTTCCACCAAGATTTCCTTTAAAAATATATTGAATCTGCCACAGCTGAACTTTAATATTTATTCACCGACTTTGGAAGAAGCAGGTCAAATGGATTATCAATAAACTGACTGAGCAGAACATAATTGGCAAGATTTGACTCATTGAATTCTGAATTTCAAATCCTTTCACCATTTTCAATTATAACACTTTCAGCAAATTGAACCATGAGCAGATGTGGCCAGTGCTTTCAGTTTTTAGAAATATCTCCTTACAGATTAGATGATGGTATTAGTAACTTAAGCTACAAAAATCAGATTCAACAACCCCACACCCAAATTGGACTTGGTTTTGCCTGTACCTTGAGTGTAAAACAGTGCCAAAAAGAGCTAATTTATTGGATCACAATCTATGCCTCAGAGGTCTCTGAAATATGAACAAATCATATTTGGGTTTCCTTACAGGTCACCTTAAGGAGGTGTTAGGCACCTTGCACACTTTAATGCAACATTAATGTCTAATTGTGTTTATCTAAGTAATTTTGATTTCAACGGCGGCCTAACTGATAGCCTTCAAAGTGTTTGCTCCAGACTGCCTCACAAACAGGTGACAGTTTTTTTAATAACTTGCCTTAATACAGAGAGCAGTCATCGTTGTTGATTTGAGAAATCCAGCCATAATCCAGAACACCGCCATTACTTGACAGAAGGAATAGAGATTTTATAATAAAACTTTCATGGGCTCAGCGGGCCACTGTTGGACTAGCTCGAGTCATGAGGCATAATTGGATAAGGAAACCTTATTACTGTCTGCTGTCTGGGGGAGGTTGTTAGGTGAGTGAACTGCTCCTGGGCTCATCCATTCCAAAATTAGAAAAGTGAACCATTTACTTGAACTCGTTTTTGCAATCAAGCACTAACATATTTTTGTATTCTTACAGGAGATTTTTGTGGCCATAAGATAAATACTTTCATGTCAAAAGAAAGAAATAAATATTAGTGAATACTTCTTGTTACAAATTTTACTGCTTAACTTAAGCATATATAATCCTTTCGAATGATTTGCCCAAATGTTGAAAGAATTAAATGGCAGTCTGTTTAAAGCAACACTGATCTGATTCATAGTCTCATGAGAATACATTAGAGAGAAACACAGATAAGCCAGAATAATACTGTTATTTGATATCTGCTTAGCTATTAAACTTTCCACACAGCCAGATGTCTTTTCTTAAAAATACTATTAACATGTCAAAAGTATTCTTTAAACGGAAACATTTAAGATGGATCACTACGAGGCTGCTTAAGTTTCACAATAAAAAGTAAGTCACTAAATTTATCTTTGAAAAAGTGAAATGAAGGGAGAAGAGTTTTGAGACTGGAATTACAAAGTAATGCAAGCTTTTGTATCAGTAACATTAGAGTATAATTCACAGTTGGAATCATGCTATTGTTCAGGCTCTGAAATGGCCCCTCCTCACTTGAACAAGGATATGCATCTTCTTTTTCTTCTTGAGCATGGCACAAAGTGTTGGAGTAACTCAGCGAATCAGGCAGCGTCTATGGAGAAAATGGATAGGCAACTTTATGCAGTTTTGGTCTCCAAATTTGAGGAAGGATATTCTTGCTATTATGGGCATGCTGCGTAGGTTTACTAGGTTAATTCCCGGAATGGCGGGACTGTCATATGTTGAAAGACTGGAGCGACTAGGTTTGTATACACTGGAATTTAGAAGGATGAGAGGGGATCTTATCGAAACGTATAAGATTATTAAGGGGTTGGACATGTTAGAGGCAGGAAACATGTTCCCAATGTTGGGGGAGTCCAGAACCAGGGGCCACAGTTTAAGAATAAGGGGTAGGCCATTTAGAACAGAGATGAGGAAACAATTTTAGTCAGAGAGTTGTGAATCTGTGGAATTCTGCCTCAGAGGGCAGTGGAGGCCAATTCTCTGAATACATTCAAGAGAGAGCTAGATAGAGCTCTTAAGGATAGCGGAGTCAGGGGGTATGGGGAGAAGGCAGGAATGGGGTACTGATTGAGAATGATCAGCCATGATCACATTGAATGGCGGTGCTGGCTCGAAGGGCCGAATGGCCTCCTCCTGCACCTATTGTCTATTGTCTATTGTCTATTGCAACATTTCGGGTCGAGACCCTTCTTCAGATTCTGAGATGGATCCTGATGGGAAACGTTGCCTATTCCTTTTACTCCACAGATGCTGCCTGATCAGTTGAGTTACTCCAGCACTTGTGTTTTGCTCAAGATTCAAGCATCTGCAGTTCTTTGTGTCTTTTCTTCTTAATCGGTTCCTCAGAATGGAGGATGAAATGCTTCATTGTTTGTCCCATGGGGCCTAAGAGCTTAATGTGGGAACTCCGGTTTATTCCACAAATGGAAGGGACAGATGAGTAAACAGCTAGTGATGTGGTGCATTCGTTTTATCCCTACTGCAGGGCTTCCATGTGATCTTGATGCATGGCCTCAAATTCCCAATAACAGCTTGAAAGCTTCTCTCTACTTTGAGCTCTAATGGCCCAGGGATTTCCAAGAATCAGTGTGAGGATGCTGAAATTTTTTTTCAAGGATGCTCTGAACACATCCTTGAATCTTTTTCTCTATCCTGAGGGGAATCTCTTCCCGAAGCAGAGTTCAAAATTAAGCATCTGGTTTTAGGGATTCTATGTCGCATACATAATCAACTGGTGCTACAGCAACTCTATCTCCGCACCACTGTTCCACCCATTCTGTTGGATGTGGCTCCAAAGTTTACAAACTGGTGGGTAGGCAACACCCTATCCCATCAAAGGTCTCCCTGAGGAACAGAGGGACAGTGGTATAAAGGTTAGAAAGTGAGTACAATTATAAGAACAGTTTGCTTTTATTGAATATTAATATTTAAAGAAAAATTGGCATCTTCTCATTAATTTTATTTTAGAAATAATTAGCATTTTGCTTTATTATTATTGTTTTAGCACATTTGTCGATCCCTTTCAAGCCTAGTCAAACAGTAAAGTTACAGACTGAAACCGTGTTTTATGTGATAGAAGACCAACCTCTCCTGCATTGGTGCAGCACCCTCTCCTCCCCCACTCCCCCTCCCCTCCCTCCCCCTCCCCACTACCCCCTACCCCCTCCCCACCCCCGCCCTCCCCACCCCACTCCCCTTTCCCCCCCCCTCATCACCTCCTCTCCCCCACCCCTCCCCCCACTCCCCCTCCCCTCCCTCCCCCTCCAATCCCTCCCCCCTCTCCCTATTCCATCCCCCTCAACCACCTTTATCTTCCCTCCTCCCCCTCCCTCCACCCCCTCCCTCCCCCCTTCCACCCTCGGAGATAGATTTAAACTTTAAAATGTGAATAACTTTAAAAATATAACACCGATTTGAATGAAACTTCTTCCAGTAAGGTGGGCCTAAAATTGTTGCGCTATCGTGCACCTTTTGGCTGTAGTTCAGGAACAAACAAACAAACAAATGAGAGTTTTAGTATATAGATTGCAAACAAACCTCATGCAGTGCGACGATAGTAGAAAATAGAATGGGAACAGTCTCAGAAAAAGCAAATACACCTGAAGTGCCAAGCATTAAAGAATAATTGGCATCTTCTCATTCATTTTATTTTAGAAATAATTAGCATTTTGCTTTATTATTTATAGTTTTAGCACATTTGTTGATCCCTTTCGAGCCTAGCCAAACAGTAAAGTTACAGACTGAAACCGTGTTTTATGTGATAGTAGACCAGGTGGACCCGTTGGGCCCAAACCTCTCCTGCATTGGTGCAGCACCCTCTCCTCCCCCACTCCCCCTCCCCTCCCCCCCTCCGTCCCTCCCCCTCCCCCCTACCCCCTCCCCACCCCCACTCCCCACTCCCCCTCCCCCCTTGTCACCTCCCCCTCCCTCCCCTCCCCCTCCCCACTCCCCCCTCCCCCCCTCCAATCCCTCCCCCCCCTCCCCCCCAACCCCCCCCCCAACCCCCCTCCCCCTACTCCATCCCCCTCAACCCCCTTTATCTTCTCTCCTCCCCCTCCCTCCCTCCCCCTCCTTCCCTCCCTCCCCCCTTCCTCCTTCGGAGATAGATTTAAACTTTAAAATGTGAGAAAACGTTAAAAATATAACACCGATTTGAATGAAACTTCTTCCAGTAAGGTGGGCCTAAAATTGTCGCGCCATCGTGTACCTTTTGGCTGTAGTTCAGGAACAAACAAACAAACAAATGAGAGTTTTAGTATATAGATTGCAAACAAACCTCATGCAGTGTGATGATCAATGATCCCAAGGTAAAGGCAACATTTCTGTCCCCAGAACTTTTGTTAAATGTGTATGCATTTCTGGGATTGAGTTATGGTTTGCTTTCAGAATAATTGTTGTCTCTGCATTGTTGTTACAAGCATCTGAAGGTCCTGCACATTATCCTATTGGTTCAGCTGTTGAGTTTTTTTTACCAAATCTTCATTCATGGCCTCTGCAATTTTCTGAACGAAAATTAATGAATAATAAGATGCTTTATCCACCACCATGCCTTAAATTTATCAGCCTTCAATTCCATTTGTATTCCTCTGCAATACACTTTGTAATGCATACAGAGCATTTGTTTCAGTAATCTTGCAGAATCAATCATGTAGAAATCAGAGCAATTATATAAAAACCTGAAGCGTATTCAAAATGTCAATGTTACGTGATTTCTTGACCAAATATTTAAAGATCTAGCTACCTTTCTATGAATATATCTACTTACCCCAAAATTGATTAAATAAATATATCTATTATATTTGCTGCATCCCTGCTGTTTGTCCAGATTCACTTTTGCAGATTAGGATTATCAGAAAATTGATATTCAATATTTCGTAGTCCTCAAGATAAAACCAAATGAATTTTAATTCTCAAACTTGACTTACTTTCTATGTTTGGGATCGGTATCATCTAAATAAATAAGATAAGAATCAAGTAGAGAAGTGAACCTGCATTGTTTTAAACGTCGGTAGACACAAAGTGCTGGAGAAATTCAGCGGGACAGGCAGCATCTCTGGAGAGAAGGAATGGGTGACATTTCGGGTCGAGACCCTTCTCCCTGTTTTAAACGTGGGTCATTTCTATCCAAGCTGATCCCACACCTTCTAAAGAGCCTGTCCCACTTAGGCGATTTTAAGCCGACTGCCGGCGACTAGGCTGTCGCCAACAGTTCGCCGGGGTGTCGCGAGCATGATCGTGAGGAGTCTTCCAAGAATCGTAATGGATCTCAGCGCGTCGCTGAGAAATCAACCGGAGTGAAATTTCTCGGCGACAGCTGGCTTGTCGCCAGGTATCGTTGCTTATTGCGGGCGTTGTCGTTAGCTGTCCCCAGGTTTGCTAGGTTATCTTAGATGCATTTAGAAGCACATAATATTAAAATAAGTAAAGTCATTTGAAGATACCATAAAATACTTGTGTTTAACCAAATTATTTACCATCAGGACATTTGATAGGTAGATTGGAGGCGACAGTTTGACGGTCAGGTAAGCGTGGGAATTTTCGCGATGTTTATGGCCATCAGCGATTACATTTAAAGTAGGCTCCCAACCCAGATATGCAACCCAGAAACCAGATATGCATCTCCCGTACATTTTCAAAGAATGCCCACATTCTGCACAAAAATCCATTTAACCACTTTTAAAATTAATTTTCTTAATACTGCTATTAGTAAACTGGAAGTAAATCCAGTTTATGCCTTGTTACCGTGAAGCTTGGTTTTCAAGTAACCCGGGCAAGCTGTTATATTTCAAAACTCTCAAGTACTTATCGACTTGTCATGATTTCAGCAAAAATTAGGACGCCGGAGAAGCATTGACAGCGTGGGAATTTCGCGATGTTTCCGAAGATGCTGTAATCTCAACCTGACTCTGCCTTGTCGTGGTCATTGTCATCGGGTAAAATAAAATTTTGGCGATCTGCTCCGACTTTGACAGTCGCCTAAAAAATCGCCTAAGTGAGACAGGCCCTTAACTTGAACTCAGATTAAAAGCACTGAAATTGTTCAGTTCACTTTAGTTTATTGTCGCGTGTACCGAGGTATAGTAAAAAGCTTTTGTTGTGTGTTAACCAGTCAGTAGAAAGACATGATTACAATTGATCCATTTACAGTGTATAGATACATGATAAGGGGATAACGTTTAGTGCAAGGTAAAGCCAGCAAAGTCCTCCAGGGGACCCTTCTTCAGACCACTTAGACCAGAATTAGGCTACATAAAAGTAGGGTCCTGACCTGAAACCATCTCCTCCAGAGATGCTGCCTGGCTCACTGAATTACTCCAACATTTTGTGTTCTAAGCAAGAATCCAGCATCTGCAGTTTCTTGTATTCCTATATAAAATGCTTTTCCAACATTGCAAGAACTTAAAATAACCTCCACCCAACTCTAAAGTGTAAACAATATAAAGGATACATACAAATAAATGGAGACACAAGGAACTGTTGATGCCGGAATCTTGACCAAAATACAAAGTGTTGGTGTAACTTACCACGTCAGGCAACATCTCTGGAGGAAATGGTCAGGTGACATTTCAGGTTGGGAGCACTTCTTCAGACTTACATTATGGGTTGGGACTGTTCTCTCTGAAGAAGGTTCCCGACATGAAAAGTGGCTTGTCCATGCTGCATGACCCACTGAGCTACTCTCCAGCTTTGTGTTTTACATACAAATAAACATTCAGCTTATCTCTGGTATCCAGCAAGCCACGGCCAGGCCCACCAGCAGGCCCGACTCGCCCACTGCGGAGCGAGGACTCGCTCACCAAGGACAGAGGACCACCCGGTAAGCCCACGCCACAGAGAGAAGGGCGGAGGGACCCGCGCTGCCAAGAGCATAGGGAGACAGTCGAGAGCGAGGAGCGACCCATGAGCAACTGCAGAGAGCGAGACGGACCGTCGAGAGGGCAGGGGGACCCGCGTTGCCGAAAGCAAGGAAGGACCTGCGAGTAAAGGCCAATGCGTAGGGGGACCGACGTGAGCAAGGTGGACTATCGAGAGCGTAGGGGGACCCCTGCCAGCGAAAGCGAAGGGGGATGTGGCGGGGTGGCGGGGTGCCTACTGCTGCCATATGTGGCAGCAGGACTGCTTCACTACTGCGAACAGCAAAGTCTGTTTGATGAACATTATGTACCTTTGCCAGCGCCAGAATAGGGGCGATGTTTGTACACTGCCAAGGGGAGGTCTGCTATATGATTTTACCAAGTTGTAAGCAAAACAAAGCATTTCACTGAACCTAGGTACATGTGACAATAAAGTATCATCGAATCAAATGCTGCATGTGATATAAATAACCTTAAAATAGTATATTAATTTGTTTTGCTATGTTAATTTAAGTTTTCACATCCAGAGAGAGATGGAAAAACTCTGAAGGACAAAGAAGAAATCCCCAGTGAAGTACGATCGGTTCAAGATATGCAGAAATGACTGCAGCAGTTTCAAACGCAGAGATAGAAGGATGTGGAACGGTGAGCCACTCTCCAACTATCTTTGCCAGACACGATCTATTTGTCTTTGTCAAAGCTGACCTTAAACCCAATGACAGATAGCTAGAATTTGCCAGACTCCATTTGCTTTCCATTACCAAATCCAAGCTAATACCAGCTGTCAATTGTGAGGAATATTTTCATTCTTTATTCCTGTTCATCTGCAGTTCAACGTATGAGAAATGTGAGCAGAATGGGACAATACGACTGGTAATTTTCTGTAGTTGTCACATGAAACTGACAGAAATAGAACATCCTGTTCATCAGTGGTGTCAGCAGTTTTATTTGGAAACTATTCCCCTCCTCCTGGACTTGATTTGACGGAACCTTTAAAGATCTGTTTCCTCCATGCTTCTTTATGACAAAACATAAAAACATAGAAAATAGGTGCAGGAGGAGGCCATTTGGCCCTTTGAGCCAGCACCACCATTCATTGTGATCATGGCCAATCATCCACAATCAGTAACCTGTGCCTGCCTTCTCCCCATATCCCTTGATTCCACTAGCCCCTAGAGCTCTATCTAACTCTCTTTTAAATTCATCCAGTGAATTGGCCTCCTCTGCCTTCTGTGGCAGAGAATTTCACAAATTTACAACTCCCTGTGAAGTACTGGTGAGTCAATAGAGTTGAGATTTAGTAACCTACATCCAAACTTTGCTTTGACAGTTGTATCAAACTGGAATCGACCAAGCACCATTTTAACCTCAGGTAGGAGCAATGTCAATTAAACTATCAGCCCAGTTGGTCCACAAGCAGGAAGGTTTGTCAATTCTAGCAAGTGAACTCCATTGAAATGCAGAGTTTCTGGTTAAAAGATCACAGAAATTAAGATTGTTCGACAAGTCAGAACCACCATGAGTGGAGGGAATCAGAAGCAAAATGCTAATATTCAAACATGTAGGTTGAGGTTAAACGTTATCCGCTAGGCACAAACACACAAGACTATTCGGCTACAACCAAGTAGTCCAGTCCTCACTGCCCAGTGATGACCCCTTCTCCCGTCTCCAGTGGACCCCCTCCTCTTGGACTGCCCCGGTTGGCCAACTACCCTCACTAGAACATTTCATTTCCATCTGCCGGCGGGACATTAACTGCCTCAAATTCTCCACTCCCCTGACTCACTCGAACCTCCCTTCCTGAACGTACAGCCTTCCACTCACCCTGCAACAACCCCGACTTAATCATCAAACCCGCTGACAAGGGAGGTGCCATGGTAGTCTGGCGTGCTGACCTCTACCGGACCGAGGCCAGATGACAACTCTCAGACACCTCCTCCTACTTTTCCTTGGACCATGGACCCCACCGACGAGCACCAGACCCTAATCACTAACACCATCACTGATCTCACCAATTCCGGCGCTCTGCCCTCTAATGCCTCCAACCTTATCATTCCCCAGCCCTACATGGCCCAATTTTACCTTCTCCTTAATATCCACAAAGAGAACTGTCCTGGCATATCCATTGTCTCTGCCTGTTCATGTCCCACCGAATTAATTTCCAACTACCTCGACTCTATCCTATCCCCCCTGGTCAAATCCCTCCCACCTATATCCAAGACACCTCACATGCTCTCCGTCTCCTCAATAACGTCCGGTTTCCAGCCCCCCGCTCCCTCATCTTTACCATGTATGTCCAGTCACTCTACACCTCTATCCCCCACAAGGAGGGTCTTGAAGCCCTCCGCTTCTTCTGCGACCGTAGAACCAGCCAATCTCCATCTACTAACACTCTCCTCCACCTAGCAGAGCTGGTTCTTAACCTCAACAACTTCTCCTTTGACTCCTCCCACTTCCTCCAAACCCGAGGCGTAGCTATGGGCACTCGCATGGGCCCTAGCTATGCCTGCCTCTTTGTCCGGTACGTTGAACTCTACCTCCGCTACATTGACGACTGCATTGGTGCTACCTCTTGTACCCATGCAGAACTCACAGACTTCATACATTTCACCATTAATTTCCATCCTGCTCTTAAATATACTTAGACCATCTCCGACATCTCCCTCCCGTTTCTGGACCTCACCATCTCCATCACAGGAGACAGACTAGTGACTGACATCTACTACAAACTCACTGACTCGCACAGCTATCTGGACTACACTTCTTCCCACTCTGTCTCCTGCAAAAAGTCTATCCCCTACTCCCAATTCCTCTGTCTACGCCGCATCTGCGCCCGGGATGAGGTGTTTCACACTCGGGCATCAGAGATGTCCTCATTCTTTAGGTAACAGGGCTTCCCCTCTTCCATTATAGATGAGGCTCTCACTAGGACCTCCTCTATATCACGCAGCTCCACCCATGCTCCCCCTCCCCCCATTCCTAACAAGGACAGAGTCCCCCTCGTTCTCACCTTCCACCCTATCAGCCAGCGCATCCAACAAATTATCCTCCAACATTTCCGTCACCTACAACGGGACCCCACTACTGGCCACATCTTCCCATCTCCTCCCCTTTCTGCTTTCCGCAGAGATCGTTCCCTCCGTAACTTCCTGGTCCACTCGTCCCTTCCTACCCAAACCACCCCCTGCCCAGGCACTTTCCCCTGCAACCGCAGGAGATGCAACACCTGTCCCTTTACCTCCCCCCTCGACTCCATCCAAGGACCCAAACAGTCCTTCCAGGTGAGAAAGAGGTTCACCTGCACCTCCTCCAACCTCATCTATTGTATCCGCTGCTCCAGATTTCAACTCTCTACATCGGCAAGACCAAACGCATGCTCGGTAATCGTTCCGCTCAACACCTCCGCTCAGTCCACCTTAACCAACCTGATCTTCCGGTGGCTGAGCACTTCAACTCCCCCTCCCACTCCCAGTCTGACCTTTCTGTCGTGGGCCTCCTCCAGTGTCATTGTGAGGTCCACCGCAAATTGGAGGAACAGCACCTCATATTTTGCTTGGGCAGCTTACAGCCCAGTGGTATGAACATTGACTTCTCTAACTTTAGATAGCTCCTCTGTCCCTCCATTCCCCTCCCCCTTCCCAGTTCTCCCACTGTCTTCCTGTCTCCACCTATATCCTTTCTTTGTCCGCCCCCCTGACATCAGTCTGAAGAAGGGTCTTGACCCGAAACGTCACACATTCCTTCTCTCCAGAGATGCTGCCTGACCTGCTGAGTTACTCCAGCATTTTGTGATACCTACAAGAAGAAAACCTCGATCAGGGATGAGAAAATGAAAGATCTTCTGATGAGTCATGGAGGAACAGTCATTTTTTTAAATGACTTCTACCATATAGTGGGAGTTAAGTTCACCCAAAATCAGTTTTAGGTCTGATGTATTGAATGAGGACAGTGCGATATTGCATATAAAATGATAAATTATTTTTGTCACAAGAGACTGCAGATGCTGGAGTACCTGCATCTGTGCAGATCTCGAGTAAAACGACGTGTTGAAGGAACTCAGTGGGGCCGACAGCATCAGGGGAGAGAATTGAAAGGTGACGTTTTGCGTCGGGATGCTTGCCACATGGTATTACAATAGGGATAGAACATGAGAACAGAAGTGATATTGTAGCTTATTTGTAATAACATCCGTCTGGGATCTTCCAAGCTGCCTGCAGTTTCTATTTCTCAGGCCCTGGAATTAGTAGCATCCATTCACTTGGGTAAATACACCTTCTGAGCAGATATGTTAATAAAGCCCATTATCGGTCAATTCCATCTGGGACTCTGAGATTGTTGTTACACCCAATGTCATGATTCTAAATTAATTTAGAACTTTCATAATTTCCAAGTTTTAGAAGTTTAATATTACAAGCAAATGGTTTTTTTTGCGTAGCTCTTGTGCAAAGCTAAAGTGCAAATAATGCAGAATCCAATTTGGAGACCCAGAGTGCTGGAGTAGTTCAGCGAGTCAGGCAACATCTCAAGAGAACATGGATAGGCGATGTTTTGGATTGGGACCCTTCTTCAGACAGATTGGTGGGAGGGGAGGGGGGGGAGTGTTCGAAGAGAGGAGGAGCAGGCCAAAGCCTAATAGGTAATAGACTGACACAGTTAAGGACTGTTATTTAATTAGCAGACGGTTGGACAAAGGCCAGAGATGAAACGACAGAAGGTATGAGAGAAAAGGATAGAAACATAGAAACATAGAAAGTAGGTGCAGGAGTAGGCCATTCAGCTCTTCGAGCCAGCACCACCATTGAATATGATCATTGCAGATCATCCAGAATCTGTAGTGTTCCGGCTTTTTCCCCCTATCCCTTGATTCCATTAGCCCTAAGAGCTCTATCGAACCCTCTCTTGAATACATCCAGTGAATTGGCCTCCACTGCCTTCTGTGGTGGCGAATTCCACCCAATGTCAACAGGGAGATCTTGTGAACCTCTGTCTCACCTGGAATCCCTTCCCACCCAAACCATCTCCTCCCCCAGGTACATTCTCCTGCAACCACAAGAGATATAACTCTTCGTCAAGCGTACATACCGTTCTGTCTGAAGAAGGTTCCTGACCCAAAAAGTTGCTTGTCCATTCCCTCTAGAGATGCAGCATGACCCACTGTGACTCCAGAACTTTGTGTTTTACATACAAATAAACATTCAGCTTCTCTCTGGTTAAGAACAACTCCTCATATTCCGCTTGCATAGCTTACAACCCAATGGTATGATAATCAAATTCTTCAATGTTAGGTAACATTATAACTCCCCCTCTCCCTTCTTCCCCCATATCACCTCCCCTCCCCCTTACTTATCGCTCCCACTCCCCTCTGCCCCACTTGGATGCACCTATTTCTCTCCTCCTTCCTCCTACATTCCTTGCTCTAGCTTTGCAATTCGCAACTCTTCAATCCTCACACCTTCCGTGTCTTCTGCCTTTTCAACTCTGGCCTTTGTCTAACCACCTGCCTATCAAATGACCCTTCTCATCCGTGTTGGCCTATTAACTGTTGGCCTTTGTCCTGCTCCTCCTCTCTTCCATCTCTCATCCCCCCCTCCTTAAGCTCTAAACTACTACTAAACTAAATCTGAACTAAAGAAAATCTAAACTAAACTCCCCTACAATCAGTCTGAAGAAAGGTCCCGACCTGAAACTTCGTCTATCTATGTTCTCCTGAGATGCTGCTTGATCCGTTGAGTTAATCCAGCAGTCTGTGTCTTCCTTTATAAAAACTGCACCTGCAATTCCTTGTTTCTAGGTTTGTAGACCAGTTGTCCACCTTTTAAAATGTATACATTCCACCAAAGCCAATATAATTAAGCATGTTTAGTTTATGTTAGTTACAAGAGTTTGTCTTCGATCATTGGTTATTTAGATTATAATTTAGTGCAGGGTCAGCTCGTGATTGAGTTAAAGATCTTTCCAGATCAATCAGAATTATATTTCCAGATTTACATAGTTTTCCTGGCACGATCTGTTTTTGCTTGTTCCCTCAAATGTGCTTGGAGTGCATTTTCCCAGTCAAGATGTCTTATTCGTGATCCAGGAAGAAAATAAATAACTTATTTAATATAGTTCTTCTGCAACTCAGCTTTCTGTATAAAATCAGGCTACCCTTCATTCAATGGTAAGGAAGTGAGCAGAGGAAACTTAATCTTACCTCAATAGAATATTGAAAAGGCTGAAAAGCAGATCAATACAGATCTGTGCCAAAAAGCAAAACTGCAAGATTAGTCTTTGTGTGAAGTCTGTATAAACAGCCAATTATTTGAATCGTGGAAATCATGCAGAAATAGTTACATTACAAAATAATTCTGTGCTTTTTACAGTGATCTGGGATGCCTCAGAATCATTTTATTATGATTGAGCAGAATGAAACCAAGGGGAATTACTGATGGTAACCACATGTCCCCAATTGTTCACATGATTAACTGCACCAATTGCTGATGAATTAACTTTTTTCTCCACTTCTCTTTACGTTCCCTTTTGGCAGTTGCAATTTTTATCACTGAAGTCAAAAGACGAAACCCAAGTTTTGTCCTAATTGTGCTTGGTTTGACCAGAAGGAGTCAGGATATATCACCACAATGATCTTTTCACAAACTATTCCTCAATGGTTTGGAGAAGAATGCTCCACTCCTTGTCTTCCAGAAAAGGGATATTCACTGAGGTAGCTTTTGACATTGTATGATGGTGTTCAGCAGGCTGTTGTGAACTTGTAGCTCATGTTACATCTCTCCTAATTCATCTTTACTTTGAATTGTTGTAAAACAGAACGGCAATTGGCTTTTACTCTCTTTACAGTAGCACAAAGACAAGATTTTACCCTGGTGGGGGAAGAAGTTTGACATCAATCAAGCATCCCACAGCACAAACGTGTGGTGCAATGTCTTTTAAGACAATCTGTTTTCCTCAACTTGAATTCATTGTTTTATTATGGATGTTTGAGTTGATATGGCTGCAAATTGCTTAAGGTGATTTTACAGTGAACCATAACATATTATTGGGTGCTTTACATGATTATCCCAATGAGTTAATCAGTTATCACCTACATTAGCAGAAGCCTGGTGTTGAAGGTTATATTTTATCCATTTCTAAGTTCATACTAAAGGAGTAATTAATGGGAAACGTTTATGTTTGCTTTAAGGAGCAACTCCAAATGCATAAAACAAAAATGTACCCAAATTGTAGTTATTGATAAAGCACCTTTCACCCTACCAGCTTCTGCATCCAATACTTTGTCCTTTGCCGCTACTGATAACCACAACACAATCCCACCATGACCTATTGCTTCTCCCCATCCGTTTCCCACTTCTGCAGAGACCATTCCTTGTGTGATTTCCTGGTCTGCTCATCACCTCCGCACCCACCCCTCCCTGACTGCTGGCATTCTCCCCTACAATGTCAGGAGCTCATGTTCCTACACCTCACCACCAACTTGGGGGCCCCAAACAGCCCTTCCAGGTGAGGCACAGATTCACACACATATCCTCCCACCTTGTCTACTACGTTCGGTGCTCCCAATTTGGTCTCCTCCACATTGATGAGACCAAGCGCAAACAAGGTGAACGATTTTCAGAGCATCTGTGCTCTCTCCACACTGGGAATCCCGAGCTCCCACTTGCTAGTCATTTCTATTCCATTACCCATTCCCTCAACGACCTGGCCAACCCGGGCCTTCTACTCTGGCAGGGAGAGGCCCAAAACAAACGAGTGGAACAATATCTCATACTCAGGAAGCAGGGTCTCGACCCGAAACGTCACCCATTCCTTCTCTCTCGAGATGCTGCCTGACCTGTTGACTTACTCTGGCTTTTTGCTGTCTATCTTTAGTTTAAACCAGTATCTCCAGTTCCTTCCTACACAGAGCCCCATACTCTGCCTGGGTAATCTACTAAGCCAATGGTATGAACATTGAATTTTCCAATTTTAAGTAAACATGACCTCTAGTGATCTCCCCCCTCCCCCATTCTTTTTTTTCTCTCTCTCTTTTTTCTTCCTGCTGTGCACCCATTTGCCTTAACTGGTCTCCAGCCACCACCATCCCTTTACACCCCCCTCCCTCTACTAGTTCTGTTTATTTACTAACTATTTATTTCACCTACTCTCCCTCCCCCATCATCTTCTGCTTTCATCAGCCCGCCCCCTCTCCCCTAGTGGGACCCATTATTTCCACCTTTGATTTTCAGATTCCAGAGCTGGTACCCTTTGTGTTCCTGCTTATCAACCAGCTAGCTGTCTCCACCTTCATCCCACCCTCCTCTTACCTGGCTCTATCTACCCTTCATCGGCACAGTGCCGCAGCAGTAGAGTTGCTGCCTTACAGCGCCAGAGACCCAGATTCGATCCTGACTACAGGTGCTGTCTGTATGGAGTTTGTACATTCTCCCCATGACCACGTGGGTTATCCCCGGGAGCTCTGATTTCCTCCCACACTCCAAAGATGTACAGGTTTCTAGGTTAATTGGCTTCGGTAAAGTTTTGGTAAATTGCCCCTGGTGTGAAAGTTAGTGTTAGTGTACGAGGAGATCGCTGGTCATCGGGGACTCGGTGGGCCGAAGGGCCTGTTTCTATGCTTTTTCTCTAAAGTCTAAAAGTCTAAAGTCTATCCTTTCACATCTCCATGGTTGCACTACCCCTCCTCCCCTCTTTATACAAGCTATCTTCCCTCCCCACACTTAATCCTGATGCACAGTTTTGACCCGATATGTCGACAATTCCTTTCCCACCCACAGATGCTGCTCGACCCTTTGAGTTCTTCCAGCAGATTGCTTGGTCCATCAGCTCCAAGAATCTGCTGTCTTTTGTGTCTTCAATGGGACGAGAGAAGTTGGTGGACTTCAAGACTGATAAATTGCAAGAATTTAATGAACTGTACCCCAGAGTTGCTGGCTTTGATGAAAGTTTACGCTTTGATCGGAGGGCGGCACGGTAGCGCAGCGGTAGAGTTGCTGCTTTACAGCGAATGCAGCGCCGGAGACTCAGGTTCGATCCTGACTACGGGTGCTGCACTGTAAGGAGTTTGTACGTTCTCCCCGTGACCTGCGTGGGTTTTCTCTGAGATCTTCGGTTTCCTCCCACACTCCAAAGACGTACAGGTATGTAGGTTAATTGGCTGGGTAAAATGTAAAAATTGTCCCTAGTGGGTGTAGGATAGTGTTAATGTACGGGGATCACTGGGCGGCACGGACTTGGTGGGCCGAAAAGGCCTGTTTCCGGCTGTATATATATGATATGATATGATGATGATCACCGCTGTACAAGGTCTACTGTGGATGAGGAAGAAGAGAGGGTTAAAGTGCTGCAGGAAGAGGGTTAGGGGCATTTTTCCTTGAAAGGCTTTGCCAGTACTATATCTCATAACAATAGCTTGCTCCTTTTTGAAATGATTCTTGTGCGTACAGTGTATCACTCACAGCACGTACACTGACTAACTCATTTTGCTTGCTTGGTTCCCTGAGGTCTGAAAAACCAAAATAACATCAGGTAAGAGTATTCCTGGCTAATAATTATCACTTCATGGTAGGCTGCAAATAATCAGAAAATTCTCAGGGGATCAAAAGAAATCTGCCATTGCGTAGTTCCTTTATATCTTTCTAGCCCTCGGCAGTAAGAGCGACACAACAAAGATTCAGACAGTCAGTGAGGCGTTTGAAGGAAAATGCCCAGGTAGGCTGCTTTTAGAAGTCAAATTCTGGAGGAGGATATAGGTGGGGGACCCATCATAGGACAGATAAGGTCAGAGACAGTGTAGACAGTCAGAATCCTTTTTCCCAGGGTGGACATATCAAAGTCTGGAAGGTATAACTTTAAGCTGAGAGGGAAAAAATAAATAAAGGAGATTGTACAGGTCAAGTATTTTACACAGAGGGTGGTGAGTGTCTGAAATATGCTGCGTGGGTGGTGGTGGAGGCAGATACAATTGTGGCATTTAAGAGACTATCAGACAGGGGCCGAGATGTGCAGGGAATGGAAGGATATGGACCACATGCAGGCAGGGGAGATTAGTTTAACCTGGCATCATGTTTGGCACAGACATTGTGGGCTGAAGGGCCTGTTCTTGCAGTGTACTGTTCTGTTCTACGTTCCATGAGGATTTGGGGGTCACACTGTACTGGAGATTGGGAACCCAACCCTGATTGGATGTTAAATCATGTGTCTTTCCACGCTCCAAGCAATTCCATTCTTAAACCATTTATTCCATTGAAATTGATAATTGAAGGATAATGAGCATAAAATAATAATCTCATGTGGTCTTCAAGGAGCAAAATAATCTGGTCATTTATGAAGACATCCTGATTAACTAGATATAAAGAGCTTCTCCTGCTGCATTTCACAGCATTTTATACTTTTACTAGACTGAGGTGGACCCACTGGGTCCAAATCTCTCCTGCGGGTCTCTCCTGGGGCAACCCTTCCCCAATTGACGATCCTGCGGGCTCAGCATCCCTCTCCAACTGACGAAGCCCATTGCCAGGTGGGGAGTGTCCCCCGGGGCCGTTGGGGGGACAGGGAAGGGGGACAGGGAAGGGGACCGAGGGGGGACAGGGAAGGGAACCGAGGGGGGACAGGGAAGAGGAGAGGGAGCCACTCATCTCGGCCTGGTGCCGCAGGCGCTGCAGCCAGAGCGAGCCGTTGACCCAAAGCCTCTCCTGCAGCACGGCAGCGATCGTCAGCGAACGGCGGCGACAGCCATCTTGTCGGACCCTCTGCCGCCGCGCTGCACCACGGGAGGAGGGTCAGGTGCGGGCAAAGATAATAGAGGAGCAAAATAGACCACTTGACCCGAAAAACCATAGTAGGTCATGGGTAAATTTCAGCGCGATTTTAGTAGGCAGATTGTGTGTGCTAGACTGGGCAGTGTTCACAACTCTCTGCGATTTCTTCGTATATAAAATGTTTGCAAACAATTATTTTTGTTCAACTTCGTGGATAAGTTGACAGTTGACATTTATAACTATTTCTTTAAGAGATGTTGTTTCGTGATCTTTAAACTTTGGATGTTACTAATTGAATATTTGCAGTAGAGATCCACTCTGTATCAGGCCAATTGATCGTATTTAATGAACTGTTCTTCTTTGCTTTCTCTCTTAATTTTAATTTCACCTCCACGAGCTGTATCTCTTTTTGTTTTATTTTTAAAAGTCATGGAAGCAGAGATTAGGCATTTGTAAACAATAGAACTCTACTGTAACCACAATATAATCCAATCACTCTACACTTCCATCCCCCACAAGGATGGTCTCGAAGCCCTCCGTTTCTTCCTCGACCATAGAACCAGCCAATCCCCATCTACCAACACTCTCCTGCGCCTAGCAGAGCTGGTTCTTACCCTCAACAACTTCTCCTTTGACTCCTCCCACTTCCTCCAAACCAGAGGCGTAGCTATGGGCACTCGCATGGGCCCTAGCTACGCCTGCCTCTTTGTCGGGTACGTCGAACAATCCCTGTTCCGGGCGTACACCGGCCCCATCCCCGAACTCTACCTCCGCTACATCGATGACTGCATTGGTGCTACCTCTTGTACCCATGCAGAACTCACTGACTTCATATACTTCACTTCCAATTTCCATCCTGCCCTTAAATTAGAGGCAGGAAACATGTTCCCAATGTTGGGGGAGTCCAGAACAAGGGGCCACAGTTTAAGAATAAGGGGTAGGCCATTTAGAACGGAGATGAGGAAGAACTTTTTCAGTCAGAGAGTGGTGAAGGTGTGGAATTCTCTGCCTCAAAAGGCAGTGGAGGCCAGTTCGTTGGATGCTTTCAAGAGAGAGCTGGATAGAGCTCTTAAGGATAGCGGAGTGAGGGGGTATGGGGAGAAGGCAGGAACGGGGTACTGATTGAGAGTGATCAGCCATGATCACATTGAATGGCGGTGCTGGCTCGAAGGGCTGAATGGCCTACTCCTGCACCTATTGTCTATTGTCTATTGTCTATTAAATATACCTGGACTATCTCCGACATCTCCCTCCCATTTCTGGACCTCACCATTTCCATCACAGGAGACAGACTAGTGACTGACATCTACTATAAACCCACTGACTCGCACAACTATCTGGACTACACTTCTTCCCACCCGGTTCCCTGCGAAAAGTCTATCCCCTACTCCCAATTCCTCCGTCTACGCCACATCTGCGCCCGGGATGAGGTGTTTCACACTAGGGCTTCAGAGATGTCCTCTTTTTTCAGGAAACGGTGCTTCCCCTCCTCCATTATAGATGAGGCTCTCACTATGGTCTCTTCAACATCCCGCAGCTCCGCTCTTGCTCCCCCTCCCCCCACTCGCAACAAGGACAGAATTCCCCTCGTTCTCACCTTCCACCCCACCAGCCAGCTGATCATCCATAATCAATAACCCGTGCCTGCCTTCTCCCCATATCCCTTGATTCCACTAGCCCCTAGAGCTCTATCGAACTCTCTCTTAAATCCATCCAGTGGTTTGGCCTCCACTGCCCTCTGTGGCAGAGAATTCCACAAATTCATAACTCTCTGGGTGAAAAAGTTCCTTCTCACCTCAGTTTTAAATGGCCTCCCCTTTATTCTGTGGCCCATGTTTCTGGACTCGCCCAACATTGGGAAGACTTTTCCTGCATCTAGCTTGTCCAGTCCTTTTATAATTTTGTATGTCTCTATACAACTGCAGAAAAACCTTTTTACTCCTATACTGAAATCCTCTCGTTATGAAGGCCAACATGCCATTAGCTTTCTTCACTGCCTGCTGTACCTGCACGCCAACTTTCAGTGACTGGTGCACAAGGACACCCAGGTCTCGCTGTACCTCCCCCTTACCTAACCTGACTCCATTGAGATAATAATCTGCCTCCTTGTTTTTGCCACCAAAGTGGATAGCCTCACATTTATCTATATTATACTGCATGTGCCACGCATCTGCCCACTCACTCAACCTGTCCAGGTCACCCTGCAACCTCCTAACATCCTCTTCGCAGTTCACACTGCCACCTAGCTTTGGGTCATCCGCAAACTTGCTAGTGCTACTTCTAATTCCTTCATCCAAATCATTAATATATATGGTAAACAGTTGCGGCCCCAACACCGAGTCTTGCGGCACTCCACTCGCCACTGCCTGCCAGTCTGCAAAGGACCCGTTTACTCCTACTCTTTGCTTCCTGTCTGCCAACCAATTCTCTATCCATGTCAACACCCTACCCCCAATACCATGTGCTCTAATTTTGCTCACCAATCTCCCTTGTGGGACCTTATCAAAGGCTTTCTGAAAGTCTAGATACACTACATCCACTGGCTCCCCTTCATCTATTTTACTTGTCACATCCTCAAAAAGTTCCAGAAGATTAGTCAAGCATGATTTCCCTTTCATAAATCCATGCTGACTTGGACTTATCCTTTTATTGCTATCCAAATGCACCGTTATTACCTCTTTAATAATTGACTCCAGCATCTTCCCCACCAGTCAGGCTAACTGGTCTGTAATTCCCCGTTTCCTCTCTCGCTCCTTTCTTGAAAAGTGGGATAACATTAGCTATCCCCCAATCCACAGGAACTGATCCTGAATCCCCCCACGTCCTGTACCTGCGGCGGAGCTTGACGGCGAGGTGCAGGGGGAGGGCGAGGGGGAGGGGGAAGGATGGCAGAGGCAGAGGGGGAGGAAGGCCAAGAGGAAGAAGAAACATCTTAAAGCAAGTCACCCGCAAGCGGATGGGCCCACGCCCACACCTGAGCCCACCCAAAGGGTGCCTGTTGGGCCCGGAGAGGTCCAGGGGGCACCTGGCGGGGCTCAGCAAGGAGCTGAGGAGGTTCGGAAGGGGGCGGGGGAGTTCCAGTTGGGAACTGCGGTGACCGAACAAAGGGATGAAAGAGAGGAAGCTGGTAGTGTGGAGGTGGACTCCTCCTTTATGGAGGTCACCATACCACCGCTCATCAGTGGGACAAAGAGAAGGCGTGGGCCTCTTGAGGAAAACACCCGTGTGCGCAGTTGGGACCTGTTGATCCAGAGACAGACAGACAGACAGACAGACAGACAGACAGACAGACAGACAGACAGACAGACAGACAGACAGACAGACAGACAGACAGACAGACAGAAAGACAGACCGATAGACAGATAGACCGATAGACAGATAGACAGATAGACAGATAGACAGATAGACAGATAGACAGATAGACAGATAGACAGATAGACAGATAGATAGATAGATAGATAGATAGATAGATAGATAGATAGATAGATAGATAGATAGATAGATAGATAGATAGATAGATAGATAGATAGATAGATAGATAGATAGATAGATAGATAGATAGATAGATAGATAGATAGATAGATAGATAGATAGATAGATAGATAGATAGATAGATAGATAGATAGATAGATAGATAGATAGATAGATAGATAGATAGATAGATAGATAGATAGATAGATAGATAGATATCAGCATCTGCAGGTGTTTGATTTTCATGTTTTAAAGACATAAACAGCCGTTGTTAAAGAGAAAGGATGGGATAATTTTTAAATGCTTACAACATCTCTGGATTAAAGACTTTAAGAGCTATTTGTCACAATTAAGTTGTTACTTACACCTCTGTTGAGCCTGATGGAGAATTATTGAAACAAGCTACTTGCAGCCAACTGACTTCAATTCACTATCGGCTTTCAGCACTCAGATTGACTTGTGATTGGTTTGCCCAGAGCCTCGCTAAGTCAATCGGCGTTCGGTTCTGTAGTTTCACTTGCATTGGAAAACAATTACTGAGAAGGCTTTTAAGTGAGCTGATGATCAGGTAAACAAGCAAAAGTTAAGAGAAGAATTTTTCACATTTCACAGTAATACCCTTGAGATCACTTTTTAGTTCCTGGAAATGGTCCAAGATAATTCCCAACAGTTATTTGTAATTCTTTGTTTAAACACAGTGAGATCATTTACTGATAAAGGGAAGTGGTGCAAGTTCTTTATTGTGTTTTATTTCACCAAGTTTTGGACACATGGAGCCATACAGAATGGAAACGGGACTGAATTAAGTCTGATCATAACTGTTTTTTCTAATTCTGCGAATCCTAAACTACATGTTGAAACAGAGAAAACTATTATAGAGGGCAATAATATGAAACTGTGTCTAACCATAATTCTGGATACTATCTCTATATTAATATAAGTCGCATCTTGTATGTATGTTGTCAAAACGGTACACAATTGCGCAACAATTTTAGGCCCACCTTACTCACCACTGGCCTGCGTTGTGCAGTATCAAGTTCAGTTCAAATTGTTGACATATGTTAAAAGATTCACTTTTTAAACGTTAAAAGATCGCTCCCACTTGCCATGCCCGTCAGCCGCGCCTGTGCAGTGATACCTCCATGTTCGACATCACAATGGAAGCCCAACGGGTCCTATTCAGAGAGAAGATGAAAGAAGATGGCCGCTGGCAGGACGAACATGCGGCAGCACCTTGCGGCTGCTCTCCTGCTACTGCCCGCAGCGATGGCTGCCTGGGGCCGGGGTGAGTGGCTCCCTCTCCCCTTTCCTCTCCCCGGTCCCGGGGGAGACTCTGAGCAGGAGTTCCCCTCCATCTCCTCCAGCGCCCGCTTCAACCGATGGCGTCGTTGACGACTCCAACAACAATGGCGGCTGCTCTCCTTTTTCTCCTCCCCCTCCCCCAACTCCTCCAGCGCCCACTTTAACCGACAACTCCAACAACAATGGCGGCTGCTCTCCTTTTTCTCCTCCTCCTCCCGCTATTATCCATTAATATATATTGATCTCTTGCAGCGGAGGGGGATGTGGGGGGTTGAATGATTCTGGGGGATAAAAAGGGTGCTAGACCAATGCAGCTGATTGGGGTTGTGGTTCAAATGCAAGGGTTATTTAAGTAGAATCTGAGTTGGATCTTGCTGTGCATTGCTGGGGAGGGGGATGTGGGGGTCTGACTGATTCTGTGGGAGGGGGAGTTTGGAAATAATTACATTTGAAATATCTATCTAAATATTACTAAGACTCTCATTAATAATATTAAAATTGTGTGTCCTTTTTTTCACCAACCGCTGTCACAACGGGGGCCCACTTGCTGGGCCCAGCAGCCGCGTCTGCGCAGTTGGAGGAGGGTTGCCGGGCCCGGTATCCGCTCGTGCAGTTGGGGAAGGGTTGCCGAGCCTGGCGGCAGCGCGCCTGTGCAACAGTGGCAGGAGGACCGGCGCCTGTCCCGGAGTGCCCCGCGCCTGACCTTCCTCCCGCAGTGCACCGTGGCGGCTGATGATCAAAGCAGGGCGGCACGGCAGCGGTAGAGTTGCTGCTTTACAGCGAATGCAGCGCCGGAGACTCAGGTTCGATCCTGACTACGGGTGCTGCACTGTAAGGAGTTTGTACGTTCTCCCCGTGACCTGCGTGGGTTTTCTCCGAGATCTTCGGTTTCCTCCCACACTCCAAAGACGTACAGGTATGTAGGTTAATTGGCTGTAGGTAAATGTAAAAATTGTCCCTAGTGGGTGTAGGATAGTGTTAATGTACGGGGATCGCTGGGCGGCACGGACTTGGAGGGCCGAAAAGGCCTGTTTCCGGCTGTATATATATGATATGATATGATATAAGATGGCCACCGGCAGGACGAACGTGAGGCAGCGCCTTGCGGCCGCTCTCCTGCTACCGGCCATCTGGGACCAGGATGAGTGGCTCCCTCTTCCTTTACCTCTCCCCCCCGACACCCACCCCCGGCCATGGGGGAGACTCCCTGCACATTCTTTCCTGCACATTTTGTCCGCTCGACTTTGAAATCTCCTCAAGGTACGTCTATGAAGAAGTTCTCCTCCTCTCTCTGACGAGAGTTCGGCAACATCCTCTCTCACTGCTCCCCCTCTGTGATTCCTCCTTCCCTCCAGAGTCTGAAGAAGGGTCTCGGCCTGAAACGTCACACATTCCTTCTCTCTAGAGATGCTGCCTGTTCCGCTGAGTTCTCCAGCGTTTTGTGCCTATCTTCAATACAAAACCAATGTTCCATGTCCTCACCACTCCACCCGTGGGATTTATATTTTTACTGTCATTAACCTCCCCATGGAAGTGCTGATGTTCTGTGCACAACGTTTGATATCATACTCGGAACAAAATATAATTTTGGCCAAAGTTGGCTGATATCAGTTTATAACATAAGTTGATATTAAGTGATTGTGGATTCCATACCAGGACTCTAAGTATAATTGCATGAGGGACATCTTAAATCAACTATGCTGATTGAATTTTGTAATCTCAATGCAATTGAACCAACTCATTTTGAGTTGAGGGACATTCCACAAATTTAATTTGAAATGAATCATAGGCAACGATTCAATGATGCCCTGCTGCATTTATTTTATTGATGAGGTTAGGAAGAGAAGGAAAAACTACAACATGCACCAACAACTTGCCAAAGTGCCTTCAACAGGACTTGCAAGACTTTGACCTCTGCCACAGACAAATGCAACAGGTGCATGGATGCACAATACTTGAAAACGAACTTCCAAATAATGTGCTATCTTCACTTGGAGGGCAATAACACTAGAACTTCAATTCTAGAACTGCCCTGTTAACCCTCTGGAATTTCCTTCCACATAAGAACAGTAGCAGCTCAAGAGACATGCTCTGCTCATCACCATGTCTAAAGTTATAAGCAATTAATTGGTTGGGGTATTGAGCATAACTGTCAGGACATTGTAATGCTGCTCTATTGTTTGGTTCTAACACTTTGGTTAGGTCGCTTTTTGAGCATTGTGGCAGATCCAGTCATACCATTATAGGAAAAATAAGGAGGCTTTGGAAAGGGCGGAGTAGAGGTTTATCAGAATGTGGCATGGATTCATTGGTATTAGCTACAAGTATGTGTAAACAAATTGTATTCTCTGGGACACTGGAGGTTGAAGGTAGACATGATAGAAGTATATGAAACTATGAGAGTCATAGATAGATTAGACAGTCAAAACTTTTTTCTCGGGGTGGAAATGTCAAAGATTAGAGGGCATAGCTTTAAAGTGAGAGAGGCAAAGTTTATTGCAGGTATGCAAGGAAAGTTTTTTGTGCAGGGAGTGGTGGGTGCTTGGAACACCCAGCCAGGATGGGGTTGGAGCAGGTGTGATAGTGATGTTTAAGAGGCTTTTAGATATGCACATGGATCTGCAGGGATGGGAAGTATATGGATCATTCGTAGGCAGATGAGATTAGTTTATCTCGGCATCATGTCGAGCATTCCCTCTCCCATCACTTCCTCCACACACTCCAGACTCAGCAACAACCACCTTTCATCTTCTATGCACTACAGCACAGCACATTTATCAGAACAAAGTAATATCAACGGATCTCACAGGGAAGTCAGCAGACAAACGTGTCACAACATATGGAACTCCGAGAGCAGATGATTAAAAGTTTCATCGACAGGGTAAATGTAAATCAGCAGTATAATGAAGAAGAGAAAAATAGAGAGATGGTGAAGCTCTTTGGGAGTTTAGAGTCTTGGCATGAGATGGCCAGACTGTCCTGGCTTGACTAATTAACTTTCCAAGTGCTCAAAAGCCGGAATCAGAAAAAAAAAAGATATTTCAGGTATTAGAAGGTATCAAGGTGGTGGAAAAATTCCAAAGAAAGAAAACTTACCTTCCATTTTAACTGTGTAAGAAATGATAGAGAACTATTGAAATAAGTAATAATTTCCAGCACCTGTGTTTTTAATGTAATTTCCAATAAATAAATAATTTGCTCGACAGCAAACATTTGCCACAAAAAGCCACATTTTAGTTGCAGTTTAAGAAATTATCCAAACTCCTCAATAAAATTGTTTTATCTTTCAACTTCCAGGTTAATTAATTTAATATTCTGCACATAATCCACTACATGTGACCTCTCAGTTACCTCTCTTGTAACATTTGAATGCAGTTTAATCAGTTGTTCAGTTGCCCAATCTGTCAACAATTCTTTACCCAACATTCGTTCCACAACATGCTTGTACTGCACTTATTCATGGTAAAAGTCACAAATTCTTTGTTTCGGAATGACAGCAAGTGACTGATGAATAGGTGTTATTTTACCTCAGTGCATTCTCGCAATTACATGGAATTCAAACCAATCTGTATGCATGTAGTAACTTAAATTGGCAGAAATCCCAATTTAACCTTATTGAGTTCCGTTGTTTCATTATTAAATGATAAGCATTGGGCATGCAAGTCTATTTGAGATGAGGGTTCCATTTACAGAAGAGATTGGTGCCACTTGAACAGCAGAAAATATAGGTTCCCCAAAGCTAGGAACAAACTGTTTAGGAAGAGTTACAGAAAATTAGAGAGATTTTCAAATTCGTGTTTATTCAATAATCTTGGGAACCTTTATGTAGTTTAATTGGAACCCTACTTCCTTAATAGAAGGGTCATACAATATCAATGTATGAATATATATATCCAATATATATCCAAAATAGAGATGAAGAGGAATTTCTTTAGCCAGAGGGTGGTGAATCTGTGGAATTCATTGCCACAGACAGAGGCCGAGTCTTTGGGGATTTTTTAAATGGTGATTGATAGGTGCTTGATTAGTAAGGGTGTCAAAGTTTATGGCGAGATGGCAGGAGAATGGGGTTTAGAGGGGAAATCGATCAGCCATGGTTGAACGACAGAGCGGACTTGATAGGCTGAATGGCCTAATTCTGCTCCTGTGTATTCTGGTCTTATTGTCATATGGAATCAGAATTTAGCTTGAAGTTTCCCTATTGTGTCCAATCTGCTATCCAGATGCAAATAAAATTAAAAATTGCCATAATGCTGTTTTCAAAGTCAAGTTTCCAATCATATATATGTGCCAAATATAAAATCCTCAATGAACCAATGCAACCAAGCAACATTATAAATTTAAAATCTATTTTAAAATATATTTCAGGATATATTTAAAAGTGCTGATTTACTAGCTTGAATAATATGGCTGCCATAAGAAACATTTATGATAATCATCTCTAATTAGCATCATACACCACCAATGAGTAATCTTATTTTAAGTAAACGAGGATAACTTTATAATAAAATGATATGAAAATATTAACTAAATACGTTGACATTGATTACGGTCTTTGTGCTTAAAAAAATCCTCAATTATAAAAGCCTCCGAGATGGATCGAGAAGCCAAATTCTAGCATGTTTTTTGTACAAGCACCAATGGTATCATAAATGTGAACAGTGCAAGGTAATTTATAGTTGAAATGCATTCAATATCAAGAAACTGGCAAGGTCTCTCCAGTGTATATACCTCCGAAACCTGCAAAGGAGATGAATTTAAGGTTATTCCGAAATTGGATCAATTTGAATCCATTTGAAATGTAATTCAAAACTGTTCAAGTTTAAAATTGCAACATTTACATTTTTCCTTGCTTTTGCAGTACCAAGATTTGTAAATTATTTTCCAGGTCTGATTCATATCATAAGCTTTGTAATTATCGGGTATACCTGGCTACTTTGTCAATCACATAGCTCTTGGTGCATGGAGCACTATTTGCAATTTTACCTGCTGTGTATCTTTTTCAATGATCTGATGTTGTTTTCTCTCCTGGTTTTAGTTTCTGTAAATAATTTCTCTAGAGAGACTGTCCTGATCATACACAACATCACACAGCCATTTATCTATTTTGTCCTGAAATGTTTTTTCTCTATAGTTTGCGCTATAAGGCGAAAAAAAATAAAAAAATTTGAGTCAGTGTTTAAGTATGTCCCTGTCAGGAGGAAATCAGATGATAAATGGAAGTCCTATTCCTCAAAGCAACAAATTCGACATTCGGCACCTTGAGCACTAACAATTCTACTTGCATCATGAAACATAAAAACAAAATGTAATATTTTCATTTTTGCTATATCTTTGCTATATGTTTTATATATTGTGTATTTTAAATGGGTTTTCAGAAGACTCGCATTGCCATCATCTCAATTCCCCATATTTATCAGCTAACCATGGAACAAATTTAACTCAGCATCTCTGTGATCCCTGATAACACTTTAAATATTTATTTGAACCAATGAATAAATTATATTTGTACTGGCCATGATCCTTCACCAAGCTGGCAAAACTGGGAAATATTTTCTATTTTAGTTACAGCTCAATCAATATAAATTGATAAAGTTAGACTGCCGATTGTTCATGAACATGGGAATTCAGCTTTGTGGCAAATTACTCACTGCATATTACAACATTAACTGATACCATTTTGAGGATGGCATATAATTTAATTTAAATATTCTGTCTTACTTCCAACTGAATAAATGTAAATAAATTTCCTGAAATATTTTTGTCTCTAATGATAACTCTGTACAAATTAATTGAATTCATCTGTCACATATAAACTTGATATTAAGTGTAAATAAATCCTACACAAATATCTATCTATCTATCTATCTATCTATCTATCTATCTATCTATCTATCTATCTATCTATCTATCTATCTATCTATCTATCTATCTATCTATCTATCTATCTATCTATCTATCTATCTGTCTATCTGTCTATCTGTCTATCTGTCTATCTGTCTATCTGCCTGTCTGTCTGTCTGCCTGTCTGTGTCTGTCTGTGTCTGTCTGTCTGTCTGTCTGTCTGTGTCTGTCTGTGTCTGTGTCTGTCTGTCTGTGTCTGTCTGTCTGTGTCTGTGTCTGTCTGTCTGTCTGTCTGTCTGTCTGTCTGTCTGTCTGTCTGTCTGTCTGTCTGTCTGTCTGTCTGTCTGTCTGTCCGTCTGTCTGTCCGTCTCTCTGTCTGACTATCTCTCTGTCTATCTCTCTGTCCGTGTGTATGTGTGCAGCTTTACGTTTGCGGTTCGCACAGCCAAAACGGTACACCATAGTGCCACAATGTTTGGCCCACGTTACTGACCATTATCCTGGGCATATTATGTAACAACTCGCATTCAAATTGAATCTACATTTTTAAAGCTAGAGAGATTTTAAAGTTTAAAAATTCCCTTTCTAACCCATTTCTTGAAGGTCTTCAGCATGTGACGTCACAATGGCACCCGTGCGCCTGTGAGATGATCCCGCGCTCCCCCCCCCCCGCCACCGGGACCTTTAACTAATGCGCTCCCCCCCCCGGGACCTTTAATTAATGCGCTCCCCCCCGTGCACCGCCACCCGTCCCGGCATGCCTCGCGCCTGACATTTCTCAGACCAGACCACGCTGACCGCCGGGAGGTGTAGTCGCCTCTCCCGCTCCGAGAGGGGGGCATCCGCCCGACTGACGGCAGTGCCGTGCTCAGTGGCTTCCTCTCCCCTTTCCTCTCCCCCCCCTCGCACGGAGGAGCTTTAAGCGGCGTTGCCGGACTCGCAGGAGGGGGGGTCGAGTGGATGGAGGGGAGGGTGGGGGTAGGAGGGGAGTGGGGGTGAGGGGAAGGAGAGAGTGGGGGAGGAGGAGGGGAGAAAGTGGGGGTGGGAAGGGAGAGTGGGGGTGGGGGGAGGGGTGTGGGGAGAGTGGGGTGGAGGGGAGGAGTGGGGAGAAGGGGGACAGTGGGTGTGGGCGAGTGGGGTGATGGGGAGGGGGAATAGGGGTGGGAAGGGGGAAATGGGGGTGGAGGCAGGGCTGGGGGAAGTGGGGGTAGGGGAGGGGCAAGTGGGGGAGGGGCAGGTGGGGGCAGGGGAGGGGCAAGCGGGGATGGGTAGGGGGATGGAGTGGGTCAGTGGGGGGAGGAGGGGGGGATAAGGGGATTGAGTGGGGGGTTGAGGGTGCTACAATACAGGAGAGGCTTTGGGTCCAGGGCTCACTCACTCACACCCTCTCCCCTTCCCTGTCCCCCCTCTACGAGGAATGAGCCCAACGGGTCCACTTGGTCTAGTATCTCTCTAAACCTATCCAATCCATGTACCTGTCTAAATGTTTCTTAAATGTTGTGATAGTGCCTGCCTCGACTACCTCCTCTGGCAGCTCGTTCCATACAACCAATTGTATAAAAAGGTTGCCCCACAGGTTTCCGTTAAATCTCAGCTTAAACCTCTGCCCTCTGGTTCTTGAGGGGGAAGGGCGGAGTGACGGAGGGAAGGAGGAAAGGAAACTTGATAAGAGAAGGAGAAAGGAGCATTAAGAAGTGAAAGAAAGAGAGGAGGTAGCAGTGCAGGATGGAGAATATGATGAGATATGATGGGCGGCACGGTGGCGCAGCGGTAGAGTTGCTGCTTTACAGCGAATGCAGCGCCGGAGACTCAGGTTCGATCCTGACTACGGGTGCTGCACTGTAAGGAGTTTGTACGTTCTCCCCGTGACCTGCGTGGGTTTTCTCCGAGATCTTCGGTTTCCTCCCACACTCCAAAGACGTACAGGTATGTAGGTTAATTGGCTGGGTAAATGTAAAAATTGTCCCTAGTGGGTGTAGGATAGTGTTAATGTACGGGGATCACTGGGCGGCACGGACTTGGAGGGCCAAAAAGGCCTGTTTCCGGCTGTATATATATGATATGATATGATGATATCTTACTGTGTGGTAGAAGTGCAGGAGGAGAGAAGAGAAAACACCAATTATCATATCATAGAGTCATAGAGTCATAGAGCACAGAAAGAGGCCCTTCGGCCCATCGTGTCCGTGCCGCCCATTACCAAACACAGTCTAATTTTAATCCCATTTTCCCGCATTTGGACCGTAGCCCTGAATGTTGTAGCATTTCAAGTGCCCATCCAAATGCCTCTTAAACGTTGTGAGTGTTCCCGCCTCCACCACCACCCCAGGCAGTGAGTTCCAGACTCCAACCACCCTCTGGGTGAAAAAGTTATTTCTCACATCCCCCCGAAACCTCCCTCCCCTTACCCTGTATCTATGTCCCCTCGTTGTTGAACCTTCCACCAGTGGAAGAAGTTCCCCGCCATCTACCTTATCTATGCCCCTCATGATCTTGTACACCTCGATCATGTCCCCTCTCAGCCTTCTCTGCTACAGGGAAAACAACCCCAGTCTGCTCAGTCTCTCCTCATAGCCGAGGCCCTTCATCCCTGGCAGCATCCTGGTGAATCTCTGCAATGATAATCAAGTTGACATTGAAAGAAATTGTTCAAGCTATCCAACTGATCAATTGATTGAACGATACAGCAAGGAAAGAGGTCCTTCAGCCCACATTGGCCACCGATCACCCATTCACATTAGCTCGATGTTATCCCACTTTCGCATCCACTCCCTGCACACTAGGGAAATTTTACAGAGTCAAATTAATCCCACAATCTGGCATGTATTTGGGAGGAAACCAAGCATCCGTAAGAAAACATAGCTAAGTTAACATTTCTTTTCGCATTTTCATGATTCCTGCCCGTGTAGCTTCTACAACCGCTTGCTTCCTTTCTCTTGGCAAGTTCATTGTATCGTCTACATCCTGGACATGGTTGGATTATTTTTCCAATACTTAAGGAAAACATTTCTAATATTTAAAGAATATATTATTTATGTAAAATGAAACTACTTAGAGATCTACGCAATAATCTCCGATGATAAAAAAAGAATAATTTTAATTTAAAAAAAACTGGGAAGAAATTTGTCATTGATTTCTAGGTAATTCCCCTGAATGTCTAGAACCAGTAAGTCAATCAAATGGGAAGAAATGTCTTCACCAGAAGGTGTAAATCCTTGGATTTTTCTATGTAAGGAGGTTGCTGAGACACAATTGCTGAATATTTTCGGGATAGCGATTGATTGATCTTGATGTCAACTATGGGATTAGTGCAAGAAACAGCACTGAGGTAAAAGGTCAGCCACGATTTAATGAGCGGCAGATGGACTAATAATCCTGTTCTTTCTTCTATTTCTTGTGTCCTAAATCTGAAGTGCTATCCTTGCGAATGGAGTAATGGAGTGGATTATGGAAATATATGGAATAAAATGCCACATTTGCTAAAAGAAGCCAACAAGGTCACTCCAGCTAAAAAGGGCGCAAAATGGTGGAATAACTCAGCAACTCCTGGAGAACATGAATAAATAACATTTTGGGTCGGGTTCTTCTTCAGACTGATTGTGGGGGAGAGGGGGTGGGGAAGAAAGCTGGAAGAGAGATGGGGCAGGACAAAGCACAGCAGGTAATAACTGAACAGATGAGGGAGGGGGGATGGGGAGATAGGCAGATGGTTGGACAAAGGCCAGGGATTAAATCAGAAGGTGTGAGACAAAAGAATTGAACAATTGCGACTTGTGAAGCTAGAGGAACAAATAGACAATAGACAATAGACAATAGGTGCAGGAGGAGGCCATTCGGCCCTTCGAGCCAGCACCGCCATTCAATGTGATCATGGCTGATCATTCTCAATCAGTACCCCGTTCCTGCCTTCTCCCCATACCCCCTGACTCCGCTATCCTTAAGAGCTCTATCCAGCTCTCTCTTGAATGCATTCAGAGAATTGGCCTCCACTGCCTTCTGAGGCAGAGAATTCCACAGATTCACAACTCTCTGACTGAATTTTTTTTTTCCTCATCTCAGTTCTAAATGGCCTACCCCTTATTCTTAAACTGTGGCCCCTTGTTCTGGACTCCCCCAACATTGGGAACATGTTTCCTGCCTCTAACGTGTCCAACTCCTTAATAATCTTATATGTTTCGATAAGATTTCCTCTCATCCTTCTAAATTCCAGTGTATACAAGCCTAGTCGCTCCAGTCTTTCAACATATGAAAGTCCCGCCATTCCGGGAATTAACCTAGTAAACCTACGCTGCACGACCTCAATAGCATGGTAGTGTAGTGTTGGAGGAACTCAGTGAGTCAGGCAATATCTCCAGAGTGAATGGACAGGCGATGTTTCGGAGGGTGGGTATACGGAACAAGCTGCCAGTGCAGATAGTTGAAGCAGGTATGATAACATTTAAAAGACATTTTTACAGGTACATGGATAGGAAAGGTTTAGAGTGATATGGGCCAAATGCAGGCAGGTTTAGTTTAGTTCAAAGATACAGCATGGTAACAGGCCCTTCAACACATTAAGTCCACGCCAACCAGCAATCCCCGTACACTAGCACTACCCTACACACTAGGGACAAGTGGCCTGCTTCCGTGTTGGGCTGAAGGGCCTGCTTCCGTGTTGTGTGATTCTATAAGTGAAATGTAAAGCCAGAGAAAGGTATGTGGAAATTGACTTACATTTAATTTCTCTGGTTATTTACTTATTACGTGAAATGACTTTCCCATCCAGTTTGTTCCAAAAAAGGTGAGCACGGAACATTACTTGTATATTAAGAAAATGACTGCAGATGCTGGTACAAATCGAAGGTATTTATTCACAAAATGCTGGAGTAACTCAGCAGGTCAGGCAACATCTCAGGAGAGAAGGAATGGGTGACGTTTCGGGTCGAGACCCTTCTTCAGACTGAAGACTCATACTTGTATATTTCAGACTCATACTTGTATATTTACACACACGCACATGCACACACACGCACACTAGGGTTCTATCCCAATACTGCTCGGGATCATTGTTATTGATACCAGTAACACTTGCACCCTTACTTTTTAAACGTGCGGAGGGAAGTCAAATATCGTTGGGATGGCATTTTCTCGTAGGCCTCTGGTCTGTCCTGTCCGGTCAAAACAGGTTTGCTCAAAATGCTTGGAACAAAGGAAAGTGTGTCTGGTCGGATGGAAGTTTTCCGGTCGAACAAGTTGGATCCACTCCATTCGCCTCCTGGGGTTTCTGTCAAGTCAAGTTTATTTGTCACATACACATACAAGATGTGCAGTGAAATGAAAGTTCACCCACAGTCCAGCAATAAGAGCAATACAAATAAGCAATTTCACACACAATCACAAACCAACACAAAAAAGAAGAAACATCCATCACAGTTTCGCCTCCTCCAGTCACCTCCTCACTGTGATGGAAGGCCAGAATGTCTTCCCCTACCGTCTTCTCCTGCGGTCAGGCTGTTGAAGTTGCCACGCTATAGGCCGCGCCGGACGGTGAAAGGTCCGCAGCGGGCCGACCCAAGCCCCGCGATCTGGGGTGGGCGAAGACGCCGCCGCTGCAAGTCGGCGCGGTCGTGGCTCCCGACACTGAAGCCCCCGCCGGGCATAGAAAATCCCGTGGCCCATTTCAGACTCTATGACTCTCAAATGCTGCCTGATCCCGCTGAATTCCTCCAGCACTGCTCAAGTTTCTTACAATTCCTTCACAGTACGTGACAAAAAAGAACCTTTAAACCATGCTTGCTGTCCTACCTATTGCCCACTGGAATCTCTCTCAGGACCACAGAGCCTGTGGACAGGCCTCGGCTTTCCTTCCACAGATGCTACCCGAACCCACTAAGTTCATCCATCATTTTGCTGCAGATTCCAACATCAGGGTGGCATAGGGGGACAGCATTAGAGTTGCTGCCTCACAGCGCCAGAGACACGGGTTCAATCCCGACTTGGGGTGCAGTTTCTATGGAGTTTGTATTCTCCCTGTGACCGTGTGGGTCACCAGGTACTCGGATTTCCACCCACACTTCAAAGACCACGGGTTTGTAGGTTATTTGGCTTCTATAAATTGTCCCTCGTGCGTAGGATAGAACTAGTGTATGGGTGATCGTTGGTCGGCGTGACTCGGTGAGCTGAAGGTCCTGTTTTTACGCTGTATCTCTAATCTAAGAATAATCTAATGTTCAGTTCCTTATGTCCATCACTGCAGCAATTTGCTGCGCATTACATTGTTTAATAGGGTATCGTTGCACAAGTGTCAATAGAAACAAAGACAGACATTCTAAAGAAGGATCCCGACCCAAAACATCACCTATCCATGTTCTCCAGAATGCTGCCTGATCTGCTGAGTTACTCCAGCACTTTGTGTCTTTGTTTTTGTCAATAGGAAAGATTATCAATTATAATGGTCACCTGCCGGTGACGAGATATTACATGAAAGTAGACACAAAATACTGGAATAATTCAGCGGGACAGGCAGCATCTCTGGAGAGAAGGAATGGGTGACGTTTTGGGTCGGGACTGATGTCGGAAGTGGGTGGGACAGAAGTCATTACATGAAGTCAGGACAGCTTTTTTTCCTCAAACAAAACGCTAAGTACTGGAGGATCGCAGCGGACCAGGCAACAACTGAGGAGGTAATGTACTGAGAAGACGACTTTTTGGCAATTTGGCGCAGCAGCGGGTTGTTGGGCGGCTGCTGCTGCTGCTGCTGCTGCTGCTGCTGCTGCTGCTGCTGCTGCTGCTGCTGCTGCTGCTGCTGCTGCTGCTGCTGCTGCTGCTGCATCCCCAGTCCCCAGTCCCCAGTCCGTCACTGCCCTAAAAACGAGGGGGGCAGGGAGGACGCCTCCTCCCAACTACTTCTGCCCAGCCTCTGTATTGAGGCAGACAGACACAAGTTTTTGCCTTTATGCATTAAAAGCCGTGTCCGGGGAGCCGCCCCGCCCGCCAGCGCAGCTCGCCCGCAGGTAGGCGTCTCTCCACCACCCACGGCGAGGGGAAAGGGGGAGGGCGGGCTCGGTCATTCAATGCACAGAATAAGACTACCACACTCCCTCACGTACTATTCTTACACTGCCACTTTTTCTCCAGCGATTAAAGATCATGAGCGTGTTTTTAAAGGGGCGAGGGGAGGGAAAGGGAGGCAGCAAACCGGAGGCAGCAGCGGCAGCCATGGCAACGGCGCAGTAGGCCGCAGGCTCCGGGTTAACACTGACTCACCCGAGGAGTTCTCCTCTCATCTCCCCTTCCCATCCCCTGAGGCCGACCCGCCCCTCCCTCCATCCCCTCCCCTACCTGTGCAAGCTGCTGTTGGCCTTCTTGTTGTACAAGGCAGTGCATCTGTAGGCCGTGCAACTGGTCCGCATTAACTTTTTTAAAAAACATTCCCTCCCCCCAAAATCTCGTACAGAAAATAAAGCGAAGTTTCAATCACGCATTTGTAACTCCTCTGATGCCTTTTTTCTTCCTCCTCTTCGTTTCTCAATCTCTCTCTCTCTTGCTTTCCTTCCCCCCACCGGACCTCCTTTACCAAGATGGCAGGTCGGTGAGTAGAGACCTTGCTGTGGGTGGGTGGGGAAAGTGGGAGATTCTCGTTTAAGTGCGTGGCGTGAGCAGGGACGTCTTTCCCTCTCCTCTCCCTCACCCTGGGCAAACACCATATTCCAGCTCAAGGTAGGGTGATGTTGGTTGTTTTAAAGAACCCCACTCACCCACTCCATCCCCCCTCTACCAACTTTATCCCCTCTCCCTCCTCCCCACTCATGCACTCCATCCCCCCTCCACCCCCTTTATCCCCCCCTCCCTTCACCTGATCAATACCTGTATCTTTTTAACATTATGCCAAGAGGGAGGAAGACCTCCGAGGTCATGCAGACCTCCGAACCCTTCCGAATTTGGCAGAAAGCTTCCGCCTTCTTATTTCATTTCCACCATTCCGATTTTGCCACACATTTTTCCGGAAAACACATGCCTTGTCACTTGCCCGAACATTCGCCCCACCCCGCCTCGCCCCACCTCTTGCCTCGCCTTGCTGCTCGCCAGGCCAGGCCGGGCCTCGCCAGTCCAGTCGCCAGTCCAGGCCGGGCCTCGCCGTTAGCCGGGCCTCTCCTCGCCGCTACGCTCGCTGGGCTGGACCTCGAAGCTGGCCGGGCCTCGACTCACCTCGCCGCTCGCCGGGCCTTTGAACCTTTAATCCATATCCCTCCATTCCCTGTATATGCATGTGCCTGTCCAAATATCTCTTAAATGCCACTAACGTATCTGCCTCCATCCTCACCTCAGGAGCACACTCCAGGCACTCACCACCCTTGGCATAAAGATGTTGCCATGCACATCCCCGTTAAACTTCCCCCTTCTCTCCTTAAAGCTATATCCTCTGGTATTTGACACTAACCAAGTGATATTCAGCGGACGTTAACTTACAGCAACAATAAGCATCTCCTGTTCTGCAAGGAATGATTCCAACTATTAAAACATTTTTCCCCATGATGCCTATTTACTTTGGATTTACCTGGAATCCTCATTATCACATTAAATTAAATGCTGCCTTGAAGTCAATACCTGTTGCTCTCACCTCAAATCTGCAACCAAAATGCTTTGATCCACATTTGGTCCAAAGTTGCAAGGAGATCTAGAGTTGAGTTGTCCTGGCAAAGACCAAACTGGGCATGGGATAAGTAGCACATAATGACCTTGTCAACACCACAGATGATTGAGTGATAGTGGTTGGTCTGCCACTGTAGTAAAACTCCAACAATCTGCTGATGGGTGATTTGGAAATCCTAATGGTTTGGTGGTTGATTCACCAGGTAGAGTCATAGAGTTATATAGCGTGGAGCAGGCCCTTTGGCCCAACTTGCCCACACAGGCCAACATGTCCCAGCTACTCTAGTCCCACCTGCCTGCATTTGGTCCATATCCCTCCAAACCTGTCCTATCCATGTACCTGTCTAACTGTTTCTTAAATGTTACGATAGACCCTGCCTCAACTACGTCCTCTGGCAGCTTGTTCCATACACCCACCACCCTTTGTATGAAAAAGTTACTCCTCAGGTTCCTATTAAATCTTTTCCCCTTCTCCTTAAACCTTGAGATGTTGTTCTTCTGCTCTCCCTACCCAGTCAATAGGGCCCCTGTTGCCTTGTTGGTTTCTCCTCACAGGCCCAACATTCCCATGTTTCATCTCCACTTACCAGTCGCCAGCTTCCGGAATCTCTTCACACTCACGAGTCCCCAATATCTGCACTCTATTTGCAATCATCCAGTCCCAGGTTCTATACTACAGATCCACTCATCGGACACTAGCTCCCGTACACTATTCCCCCTCACTAGCACCCACTATTTCTGATCCATTTCCATTAACTGGAGGCCTAGGTCCCCCCCAACTGCGCACGCGCAGTTACCCGGCGGCCATCTTACGTAAGTGTAGGCGCTGGTCTGGCGGTCATCTTTCGTGAGGACCGGCCACAACTGCGCATTAAAATGTGAATAACTTTTAAAATATAACACCAATTTCAATAAAACAACCATTTTTACCATTAAACCGATGATGGTGAATAAGGCGGCCTAAAAATGTCACGCTATCTTGTACAGTTTTGGCTGAAGTTCTGTCACATACAAACAAACAAACGAGTTTTAGTATATAGATGGTCCAAATGCAAGCAGGTGGAGCTAGTTTAGATGGGACATGTTGGCCGGTGTGGGTAAGTTGGGCCACAGGGCCTGTTTCCAGCGTATCACTCTATAACTCTATGACTTTATCATCCAACAGTTGAGAATATCTGCCAATAGGGCATCACCAGATTCCTGAGGAGGCTGGATTACTGGTGTTTTACTGTAGCTTGATTTTTATTTATCCTGTTTTATGTAGGTAGACTATACATGGACAAGTTTTCACTTTGTCAGGTAACATTGAAACAACTTGGCTCAAGGTGTGGCTGGCTCTGGAGGTTGTCTGTACTACAGCTGTTCCCATAGCATTTGCTGTACCAAGTGCTCTCAGCTACCTCTTGGCATCACTTAGAGGGAAATAACTTGGCTGAGGATTAGCTTGCCTGATGCAGAAATCTCAAGAGAAAGCCAAGATGAATTATCCTTTCAGTATTTCTGGCTAAGTCCAGATGAGAATGATTCAACTTTGTCTTTAGCCCCTGATGTAGGAATTTCTGGAAATTGTAAGAAAATTTAGCAAGTTTGCAATATGGATAACCCAAGAGCTATACACAGTGGAAAAGGATGATGGTTAATTAGGCCAACATTGTGAAGGTGACTTAAAGGTCAGGTGAGAAGCAGCAGTGACCAGTTTAGGGAAGTGCTGAAATTACAAGGCATATTTTGCTGAAGCAAAGATAAAGATACATATGTTTGTAAACCAGGGTGAGTGCAATAAAATTGATTGTATGAGAAGAAAAGTCACATTATGACATCTATTAACAGAGCAAATGGCTTTTAGGCAAAGGAAATAGAGTTTCATCTGTCAGTCCCATCTGGCAACTCCAGCAGAGAAAAACACAAATCAAAGAATACGAAGAAAAGTTACTGGCAAATTATAGTAAAAATGTAAAAACTGCATGCAACCATTGTAATGCAAAAACTACAAATTGGTGCATGTGTTTTGAGTCAGTGAAGCAATAATCCATCATTTGAGAAACTCCCAGGTAGACACAAAATATTGGAGTAACTCAGTGGGACAGGCAGCATCTCCGGGGAGAAGGAATGGCTGATGTTTCGGGTCAAGACTCTTCTTCAGACTGATGAAACTCCCCACTGCTGTATGAGATTTACTTTGTGTGCTGTCCTGATCTGAGCTGTAAAGAAGAGGAAGACTGGACTCCCAACGGCACGTTCAGACACAAAAAAAATCCCTCACATGCTGGGCCCTGCCTTGTTGCGGATTTTGGTGTTCTTGTTGTCACTTTTCCACATCAATTGTTTCATTGTCCAACCCCACAGTGGCGCAGCGTTCGAGTTCCGAACTTACAGCGCCAGAGACCCGGGTTCGATCCTGACTAAGGGGGCTGTTTGTACGGAGTTTGTATGTTCTCCCCGTGACCTACGTGGGTTTTCTCCGGGATCACCAGTTTCCTCCCACACTCCAAAGACGTAGAGGTTTGTAGACTATTTGGCTTGATATAATTGTAAATTGTCCCGAGTGTGTAGGATAGTATTAGTGTGCGGGGATCGCTGGTCATGATATTTGTATCGCCCAACACAGTGGCACAGTGGAGGAGCTGCTGCCTTGGAGCACCAGAGACCCAGATTCGATCATGACCTAGGATGCTGTCTGTGAGGAGTCTGCACGTTTTCTCTGTGAGCTCGTGGGTTTCCTTCAGATGCTCCATTTTCCTCCCACATCCCAAAGACATGCGGGTTTGTAGATTAATTGGCCTCTGTATTAATTGTAATTAACTGTAAAGTTCCCCCAGTGTGTAGGACATAGAACTAGCGTATGGGTGATCAATGGTCGGCATGGACCCACTGAGCCGAAGGGTCTATTTCCATGCTGTATCTAAATTAAACTAAAATTAAACATAGTGGAGAGTATCTTCAATGGAAGAGGGTGCATTGTCTCCAAAGGAACTATGTGCTAGTTACTCTGATCAAAATCGGCGAAACCAAACACAGGCTCGGCGATCGCTTCGCTCAACACCTGCGCTCAGTCCGCATTAACCAATCTGATCTCCCGGTGGCTGAGCACTTCAACTCCCCCTCCCATTCTCAGTCTGACCTTTCTGTCATGGGCCTCCTCCAGTGCCATAGTGAGGCCCACCGGAAATTGGAGGAACAGCACCTCATATTTCGCATGGGCAGCTTGCAGCCCAGTGGTATGAACATTGACTTCTCCAACTTTAGATAGTTCTCTGTCCCTCTCTTCCCCTCCCCTTTCCCAGATCTCCCACTGTCTTCCTGTCTCCACCTATATCCTTCCTTTGTCCCGCCCCCCTGACATCAGTCTGAAGAAGGGTCTCGACCCGAAACGTCGCCCATTCCTTCTCTCCTGAGATGCTGCCTGACCTGCTGAGTTACTCCAGCATTTTGTGAATAAATACCTTCGATTTGTACCAGCATCTGCAGTTATTTTCTTACACTCTGATCAAAAGGGTCACTGACAAAAGCATGGGTAATGTAATGAGGATGAAGGCAATTGTATAACCCCTTTTATAGCCTCAGGATGACCCAAAACATTGTCTATCCATTTCCACCACAGATGCAGTCTGACCCGCTGAGCCACCGACTTCCTCCAGCATTTAGTGTTTTTATGCCAAAGTGATTGAGTTGTTTCTTTGTAGTGCAGCCACTTTAAAATGCTGAAAAGCCAGCTGGATTCCATGATGCCAATGAGGAAAAACTGGTTTTGCTTTCCTCGGAGCAGAAAAGGCTAAGGGTGACCTGAAAGAGGTAAATAAAATTATGAGGGGCAGACTAAGGATGAGTAGTACGAAAACATTCTTCGTGCAGAGGTATGTAAAGCCAGAGGGCAAGGGGTAAAAGGTTAAAATAAGTTATGAGAAATAACCTTTTCACCTGGAGGGTGGGTGGATCCTGGAATGCATTGCCTGAGTAGATACTGGAGACAGATACTCTTACAGCATTTGGTTCAGAGATACAGCATGGAAACAGGCCCTTCGGCCCTTCGGTCCACCTTTGCAGTGGCTCCCTGTCCTCTCTCACATCGCCCCTCCCAGCATACGCAGAAGGGAGAGGATGTTGAAAGATTGGTGCACCATCGAGGCTAACCCTGACCTTCCCATCCATGCTGACTTGAACAATCTGCCCAACATGTGCCTGAAGTCCCGCAAACCCTTCTGGTCTTGAGCCAAATACCTAGAAGACTTTGACGCCAAGACTGAGTGGCGCAGAGCCTGGAAAGATGCCAACGCCAACAACGGAGAGGTCATCGCAGACCCCACAGTGAAACCACCGGGATTTAACCTCCAACACGACCAATGACTAACTCTGAACAGGATCCGCACTGTCCATGCAAGAACAGCCCGTCACCTGCACAAGTGGGGGATGACAGACAGCCCTGCTTGCGACTGCGGATATCCAGACCAGACCATCCCACACATCGTGAATGACTGCTCACTGAGGCTTTTCCCTGGTGGCATCAAGGCCATCCACCCAACAACTGATGCTGCCTTGGCCTGGATGTCTACCCTTGACCTACAACTTTAGGCTGTGCACGCCATACGCAAGAAGAAGAAGGCCCACTGAGTCCGCAGGGACCAGCAATTTACACATACACCAAGCCAATTAACCTACACACCTGTATGTCTTTGGAGTGTGTGAGGAAACTGAAGATCTCGGAGAAAACCCATGCAGGTGACGGGTAGAATGTGCAAACTCTGTACAGTCAGCACCCGTAGTCGGGATGGAACCCGGGTCTCTGGCACTGCAAGCACTGTAAGGCAGCAACTCCATCACTGTGTCACTGTACCGCCCCTAAGATGTATTCAGATGATCAGTTGAATCACAAAGGCACAAAAGTCTCTGGGGGTAATTGCTAGTAATTGAGATTGGATTGTCCACGTACAAATGGTGGACTGAAAGACTTCTTTCTGTGCGGAATGACTTTATAACTTGATGACCAACCTGCAAATGATCTGATTACTTATTTGTGATATGTTGACAAATATTGCCCAGAACACGAGAGAAAGTACTTACAAAATATCCTCGACCTGAACCATTGACTGTTCCTCATTCCACAAATGCACCTTGACTTGCAAAGAATTTCTAGCATTCTTTGTATTTATTTCAGATTTCCCATACCTTTAGTTTTATTTAGATTTTCATAACTTCTCTTTTATTCGTTAAGACGCTGCCATGAGGGATCAGGAAGGACACGCATTGATTAGTAGGACTGGATGTTACAATCCCTGGGGTTAGCACTACAATTGACTGGTGTTGTTCTTGGGGATGACCACTAGTTCAGACACATCTTCAGTTGTGTACCTCAACATCACTGGGTGTTTCGGCCTTTTCTCACGACACCCTCAGTCGAGGCAGGCCCACCGCAGGGTGATCAGACCTGGGTGTGTGCCTTATGGTTAGCCTCTAGATGGTCACGTGGCAGCCCAGACAGCATCTCTTCTTTTCAGCCACAGCCAGTGACTGCTCCGTTCGGCGGCATTGGCAAGTTCTTTGATTGCCCTCCTTTGGGCCTGCTTCCTACTTCCCTCAGAAGCCTTGCGGTGGAACTGGCTACAAAGCCCCTGCACCCCACCTCCACTGGACGCACTCTTACACTCCAACCTTGCTCCTCTGCCTCTACTGCAAGGTTGGAATATCTCAGCCTTTTCCTTTCATATGCTTCGTCCACAGCCTCCTCCAAGGGCACCGTCAGCTCAATGATGAAAACGCGCCGACAGTTAGACCAGAGGACGAGGTCTGGTCGCAGGTTGGTAGCTACGATGTCAACTGGGAAGGAAAGTCCCTGGCCTAGGTCAACACGCATTTCCCAGTCACTGGCTGCGCTCAGTGGGCATAAGTTGAGAGGCGAGGGGTTAATCTTCCGTTTCTCTCCTTCCCGGATGAAGGATGGTATTTGCGGGAATGTTATCATCATCATATCATATCATATATATACAGCCGGAAACAGGCCTTACTGGCCATTGATAGGCATAGCGTTGGTGATAACTCTCTTGCACTCGAGTGCAGCTGCCAAACACCTCAGCACCTGGTTGTGTCGCCAGGTGTATCTGCCTTGTGTTAGGCTGGTCTTACAACCGACCAGGAAGTGCTTGAGGTTTGCTGGAACTGCACGCAGGGGGCAGGCTAAATCCTCTCCCAGCCAAAGATTTAGGTTTGTGGGAGGGAAGTTCGTCATATGTGGCTCTGATAATAAAGCTCAACATACTTGACTCCATGCTCCACAGCTCACTCCATGTGATCTTCCTCCTCTCAACGCCATCCCACCTCATCCAGCGGCCTTGCTTGGCTTGGGATATGGCTTTGGCACACCTGGCTGCTTGTTCTTGGCGGCGCACCTTCTCCACCACTAGGTGCCTACATTCAGCTGGAGTACCCTTTTGCCAGGTAGGTTTCATTGCTCCCAGGCCAAAGCCCCCTCGGCCTTGTTGGACATGGCCCACTATGTCCCGGTGTCGGAGGGCGGATTTTGCGTTCTGTACCACTACTGCTGAAGTCCATTTCTTCCCTGTTGCTAGGGTTGGAGCGATGCCTCTTGCTATTGGGTCCCGGGATTCTGTTAGTGTCATGTCCAGCCTTGCTTTGGCGCATTTGTATTCCTCCACCAGGCTTGAGACTGGCAGTGAGAGGGCTCCATTCCCATAGAGCCCTATGCTGCTGAGGCATCTCGGTAGCCCAAGCCACTTCCTCACTTGTGAGTTCACTAGTCTCTCCAGCTGGTTGATATGGGATAAAGTGACCTCATAGATGGTAATTGGCCACATGAGTCGGGGCAGCAGACCGAATTGAAGGCACCAAAGCTTCAGCTTCCCTGGGAAAGCAGTGTTGTTGATTTGCTTGAGGCCACTGATTGTATCCTGCCTGAGTTGTTCCACCTGCTCTGCGTCCTTGAGGTATGCGGTGTACCATCGTCCGAGGCTTTTGTTTGTATTGTCTCGTCATTGATGTGGAACCTTTTGTCAGTGAGTCGGCCTTTGACGATGGAAATACAGCAGGATTTGCTGGGTTTAATCTCCATTCGTGCCCATTTGATATTTTTCTGGAGTTTATCCAGCAGGCGTTTGGTGCATGCTTTTGTTGTTGTTATTGTGGTCATGTCATCCATGTATGCCCTGATTGGAGGAAGACGCAGCCCACTCTTCAAGTGTTCCCCTCCGCCCACCCATCGTGATGCTCGAATAATGAGCTCCATTGCCATGGTGAAAACCAGGGGAGAAATGGTACAGCCCACCATTATGCCTACCTCAAGGCGCTGCCAAGTGGTGGTGTTGTCCTCTGTTGTGATGCAGAACTGGAAGTCCTGGAAGTAAGCTTTTACCAGCTTTGTGGTGACCTCTGGGACCTGGAAGAAGTTAAAAGTTGCCCAAAGAGTCTCATGGGGCACCGAACCAAAGGCATTGGCAAGATCTAAGAAAACCACGTGCAGATCTCTCTTTTCTTTCTTGGCAGTTTGTATCTGGTGCCAGATGACATTTGCATGTTCCAGACAGCCTGAGAAACCACATACCCCTGCTTTCTGCACTGACGTGTCAATGAAGTTGTTGCTCTGCAAAAACGCTGAGAATCTATGGGCCACAACACCAAAGATAATCTTTCCTTCCACATTCAGAAGGCTGATCTGGTGGAATTGGCTAATAGTTGAGGAGTTCTTTTCTTTGGGAATTAAGATCCCTCCTGCCCTTCGCCATGCCTTAGGTATGATTCCTTTCCCCTGTCACTTTCATTAACTTCCAGAGGTATTTCAGGACACCAGGGGTGTTGTTATAAATCCTGTATGGAATGCCATTGGGCCCTGCGGCTGATGCTGTTCTTGCCCACTTAACTGTGTTTTCCACCTCCTTCCATGTAGGAGGCCTTGTGTCCATTTGGTGCTCAGGTGGATGAATAGGTGGCATGTCATCTGGAATGGTGACTGGCTCATGCCTCAGGTTGTCGAAGTACGTCTTCCTCAGGTGCTCCTCCAGTTCCCTTACAGGTACTCTCAGGATCCCGCTCTTCTTGACAAAGAGGCTTTTGACAAACTTATATGGATCTCTGCAAAAGCCTGTCCTCGCCTGTTCTTTCTTCTTGCGTTGCTTTCCCAGGCATTCTGCTCTTCGCAGGATAGCCAGCCGCTGCTTTACTTCTGCCTGCAGTGCCTCGAGTCCTTTCCTGTCTGCCTCTGTGGCCTTCCTCCACTGTTTTCTCAGCTGCCTCCTTTCCTTCGCCAGTCTTTTGATCTCCTGCTGCCTCCTGGACTTGTACTGGAGTGTTAGCTCAAGTCAAGTCAAGTTTATTTGTCACATACACATACACGATATGCAGTGAAATGAAAGTGGCAATGCCTGCGGATTGTGCACAAAAAAGAATTACAGTTACAGCATATAAATAAAGTTAGTAAGTTACTATAGTGTAGACAAAAATTTAGTCTCTGGAGTTATAAAAGTTGACAGTCCTGATGGCCTGTGGGAAGAAACTCCGTCTCATCCTCTCCGTTTTCACAGCGTGACAGCAGAGGCGTTTGCCTGACCGTAGCATCTGGAACAGTCCGTTGCTGGGGTAGCAGGGGTCCCTCATGATCTTGCTTGCTCTGGATCTGCACCTCCTGATGTATAGGTCCTGCAGGGGGGCAAGTGTAGTTCCCATGGTCCCAACAGCTCCTTCTGTGTCCTCTGTTTTAGCCTTCACCCCAAATCTCTCCGCCCCATAGTTGTATATGGTGCCTCCCATCTTCTCCAGTTTTCTTTCTACACTTCAATCCTTCCAGAAGATGAACGAGGTCAGTGTTAATGGTCTCCCACTCTTTCCTCTGGCAGGATTTAGGCCACAAGATTTGAGGCTTTTTTCCTTCCATCTTCCTCTCTACTGCTGACTGTGGCTGGTTGGGCTCTGGACTCATGTCCGTTGGCAGGACGTACTTGGTTGAGCTTCGCCTGGGGTGCTGATATCCTGTGGACTGTGCATTCTTTGTATTTATTTCAGATTTCCCATACCTTTAGTTTTATTTAGATTTTCATAACTTCTCTTTTATTCGATAATAATAATAATAATAATAATAATAATAATATTAATAATATATTCCTTTATTTGTCCCACACAGGGGACATTTACGCATTAAGACACTGCCATGAGATATTTTACATGAGAGATCAGGAAGGACACAGATTTTCCTTCCCATTCCTACACAGACCTTTCTGTCCTAAGTCACCTCCATTGTCCGAGTGAGGCTAAATGCAAATTGGAGGAAGAGCAACTTATAGTTCGCTTGGGCAGCTTGCAAACCAGTGGTATGAATATTGATTTTTCTCACTTCAGGTAGCCCCAACATTCCCTCTCTCTATCCCTCCCCCACCCAAGTCACACTAACTTCTCGTTTTCACCCTACAAACAGCTAACAGTGGCCTGTTTCCTTTATTATCGTTACATTTTTGCATATCTTTTATTCATTGTTCTTTATCTCTCCACATCATCGTCTATATCTCTCGTTTACCTTATCCCGAACCAGTCCAAAGAAGCATTTCGACCCAAAACATCACCCATTCCTTCTCAATAGTCAATCAATAGTCAATAGTCATTTATTTGTCACATACACATAAATGTGTAGTGAAATGAAACATTACCCGCAGTTGAACAATAAGACCAATAAGAATAATCAATAAAAATGCAATAACACATACAATCACAAACTAACACCAAACAAAAAGAAATATCCATCACAGTGAGTCTCCTCCAGTCCCTCCTCACTGTGATGGAAGGCCACAATGTCTTTTCTCTTCCCCTGCCGTCTTGACCCGCGGTCAGGCTGTTGTCGTTGCCACGTCGGGGCGGTCGGGACTCCCGACATTGAAGCCCCCGCTGGGCGGTGAAAATCCCGCGGCCCATTCCAGGCAGCGCCGGACGGTGAAAGGTCCGCGGCAGGCCAACCCAAGCCCCGCGATTCGGGGTGGGCGAAGACGCTGCCTCTGCCGCTGCCGGATGTCCCGATGTCGGCCCCCATCCAGGGGCCTGCGGGCTTCCGACGTCCACGCGGCCCGCGCCGGAGCCTCCGGAGACGAGTCGCAGCCGCACCCGCAGCATCCGAAGGCAGCCAGCGCCGCAGGTGGCGAGTCCGGGCCGCGGGCTCTGCGAACCAGAGCCCCAGGTGGTCCCAGGTGCAGGGCCGGTGGTAGGCCGCAACGGGAACAGGGACACGACACAGAAACAAAGGTCGCGTCTCCGTTCGGGAGAGAGAATTTTACAGTTCCCGTTCCCTCCCACCCCCCCCCCCCAAACATAACATACAAACCATACACCATATTAAAACTACAATTCAGACAAAAACAACAAAAAACACAAAAGACAGACGGACTGCAGGCAAGCCGCAGCTGCGATGGCAGCGCTGGCACTCTCCAGAGATGCTGCCTGTCGCTGAGTTACTCCAGCTTTTTGAGTTTATCTTTGAACACAGTTTAATGACCCATCTCAAAGTCATTGTATCAGACAATGCAGCAATTGTCAGGACTAAACTCGGATGTTAATCTTGGTTTTGTGCTCACACCTGCATTTCTTCACTTGCTGTTTGCACCCAATTGGCTGTGACTTCAGGACATTGTACGACACACTGACAATGCAGCCAAAATGGGCAGCTCTCAAATAATAGACCAAGGTTATCTTATTCGGACACATCACAAAATGATCAGTTCCTGATTGAAAATTCCTCTAAATTGACTCACAAAGACATGCTGGGTGTTTTTTTAAATCTTTTCTGTACTCATAATTTACATAAAGTAGTTTTAACGAATCTAGATTGTTTATAGACACAAAAAGCCATTGTAACTCAGTGGGTGGAGACATCACCGATTCCTTTTTTCCAGAGATGCTGTCTGACCCACTGAGCTACTCCGGCTTTATATGTCTATCTTTGGTTTAAACCAGCATTAGCAGTTCCTTCCGACACATTTGGACTATTTATAAATGGTTTCCAGAATAATGCCTGAAGCCATTCCGATTACTTGAGTGGCACCATAAGCAGCAGCCTCGTATGTTTTGTATGTTTTAGTGTATCTTTAGTTTTAGGTGGGAGGTTGGAGTGGGGGTGGGGAGGGTGGTTGGGGAAACTTTTTTTTGAATCTCTTTCCTCGACAGGGATGCAACTTTTTCAGTATCGTATCTCCATCCACACTGTGGCCTAACATTGTGGAGCTGGCAGTCCCTTTGCTAGGGATCAACTTCGTGAGCTCCAACCAAAGGAGCTTCGACCACCCCGATCACAGGAGCCTTGATTGCCCCGTTGTAGGGGCTTTGATTGTCGACTGTGGGAGCTTTGATCGCCCTAAATTGCGGATGTTTCCATCGTCCCGACCACGGGAGAAAAGGAGGAAGAAAGTAAAAGTTATTCGCCTTCCATCACAGTGGGGCAAGTGAGGTCACCGATAAACAAGCTGGTGGGGACTCGGAGGGATTGCCGTGAGTACAGTGATCTCAGTGTTTGCGGGGACGTGGCTCCATGAGGACATCCCGGAGTCTGATGTGAGTGTGGATGGCTTTCTGACTGTTTGGGCAAACAGGGACTGCAGAGAGAGTGACAGCGGTCGGTACAACTCTGGTCACATCACGGTGAAGGAGCGTGTGTGTGGCCTAGACATTGAACTAATGGCTGTTGGTCTCTGCTTATGCTGTGTGCGCTAGGGATTCTTACACACCGCTGTGGTGGCTGTTTATGTTGAAGTTTTATGTAGTTTTGTATCTTGTTGGGGTTTTTTTATATGACTGTATGGTAAATCAAATTTCACTGTACCTCGGTACACGTGACAATAAAGGACCATTGAACCATTGTACCATCGGTCTGGCACATATTCCTAATCTTTAAACAATCGATGCATATTTGACCAGTCTCTAATAGATCCTCTAAGGCAATTGAATTTGCCTTCAATTTTTATTCGCTGTTCAGAAAATATTGGAATATAATTATCATTATACACATACTGTAGTTATGATTTGTTCGTATAACTCTGAGGGTGCTGTTTGAAGCTAAGCACATTTGCTTGCATGGTTTACAGAAAACCTGTTTAAAAACCCGACAGCTATTGAGTTAAACAAGTCCCTGGTCAAAAATATTGATGGAAATAATATATTAGAACTACTAGATGGATGCAAACATACATATTATTGAAATTGATTAAAAATGCCTAGAGTACTCAGCGGTTTATTTTCAACAGCTCTGTAATTAAATAAAGCCAAGAAAACCAAAAGAATAAAAATACCTATTAGTGTAAGATTATTGGGAAATCTCTCAACTATTTACTTTGTATCAAATAGTTTCTGAATTATTTCCCCAGAAGAGAACAATTTGTATTTGTATTGAACCGTGAGCTGATAATTACTGTTCCATTGTTAGGGCGTTGCAATTGATAATCTTGCTTAATTGTAAAACTTGATGGTAATCACATTGTGTTTTAATTCTGATTTCATTTCCTTTTAAACTAAATGTTCCAATGTAATGTCCTGTATCTCATCTATTGGAAAATGAAAACTGCTATTGGCAGGTTTCCGCATCAGAAATGTTCAGGCTTTTCCTAAATGCATCATTTTTACACAAAGCAGATGCCAGCTGTTACATTCCTTTGTTTAAAAACTGTATTTAACAAAAACCTTTTGACACACCTTTTACTGTTCCTTCAATGATTTTAACTTGAGACAGAAACATTAGATTTATTTCAAATTATATCCTTTCAAGCAGCCAATTACACAGGCTGGTGGCTGGACCACTTGCACAGCCAGTGTGCAACTTTTATAATTTAAGTCACAGGATATCATGCATTATAATTTTATTGACAATGTCTAATTAACTATAGACATTATATCACTTAGATTTTATCACATTGAATTACTGTGGTATTATACGTTTTTCTCTAATCATCTTACAGTATAAATCACGTACCTACAGAATCACTTGGAGAAGGTGAGGCAATAAAATATGGTATGAATAAAATAATTTCCATGAGTGAAATTTCATTAGAAATTCCATGATCAAAAATTCCATACAATGCCTGCAATCCATCATGCTCAAGTAATTTGCCTTTGTTTGTTTTTAAAAAATCATAATATGAATTGAATTGAATAAATATTATTAGCCAAGTATGTATATATACAAGGAATTTGCCTTAGTGCTTTGCTCGCAAATAACAACACGACATACAGTAAACAATTAAGAATAAAACATTATCCTTTAAACATCTGAAGAACGAAATAAAATTTCAGAGCAAAAGGAGGCTACAGACTTTTCGTTGTTGAGCTACTGCTCCTGGAAAAAAAACTGTTTTTATGTCTGGCTGTGGCTGCTTTGACAGTCCGGAGTCGCTTTCCAGAGGGAAATGCTTCAGAGATTGTGGCCAGGGTGAGAGGGGTCGGAGATGATCTTACACACTCGCTTCCTGGCCCTTGCAGTGTACAGTTTGTCGGGGGGGGGGAAGATTGCAGCCAACAACCTTCTCGGCTGATCAAACAATGCGCTGCAGCCTCTGGATGTCGTGCTTGATGGAGAAGGTGGGGACAGACTCTATGATGGCAGTATAAAACTGAACCATTATTGCCTGTGGCAGATTGTGTTTTCTCAGCTGCCGCAGGACCCATCCTCTGTTGGGCCTTTTTGACTGTGGAGTCGATGGTGGCCCCCCCATTTAAGGTTCCTGGAGATGATGGTTCCAAGGAACTTAAATGACTCAACAGATGTGACTGTGGTGTTGTTGATGGTGAGTGGGGAGGGGGGGGAGAGCTCTCCTAAAGTCTACAATCAATTCCACTGTCTTAAGAACATTGAGCTCCAGGTTGTTGTGCTGACACCAGGACACCAGCTGTGTCACTTCCCGTCTGAAGGCAGATTCCTCCCCATCCTGGATCAGTCCAATTAGGGTTGTGTCGTCCGCAAATTTGACAAGCTTGACAGAGGAGTCTGTGGAGGTACAGTCGTTGGTGTAGAGAGAATAAAGGAGAGGGGAGAGTACGCAGCCTTGCGGTGCTGCTATGCTGAGGGTCTGCGGGTCCGAGATGTGCTTTCCCAGCCTCACATGCTGCTTCCTGTCTGTCAGAACGTTGGTGATCCACTGACAGAAGAGTTCAGGCACAGTCAACTGGGAGAGTTTGGAGTGTAGTAGCTCTGGCACAATGGTGTTGATTGCAGAGCTAAAATCCACAAACAATATCCTTGCATAGATCCCCTGACGGTCTTGATGCTGGAGGATGAAGTGCAGGCCTAGGTTGAATGTGTCATTCACTGATCTATTGGCCCGGTATGCAAACTGCAGGGGGTCCAGCAGGGGGTTTATGATATTTTTCAGGTGGGCCAGCACAAATCTTTCAAGGGACTTCATGATTCCAGAAGTCAGTCCGACAGGCCTGTAGTCATTAAGACCAATAATCCTTCACTTTTTTGGGTACAGGAACGATAGTAGAGACTGAAGCAGGCAGGGACAGTGCAGGTTTGCATGGACTGGTTGAAAATGTCTGTGTGGACTGGTGCCAGTTGTTCGGCACAAAGCTTGAGGGTAGAGGGGGAAACATTGTCCGATCCTGGAGATTTCCGGCATTTCTGTCTCCTGAATAGCTTCTCCACCTCCTCAATTTCTATTGTTAGCGATGGAGAAGTGGCCAGACTGATGTAGACACAAAATGCTGGAGTAACTCAGCGGGTCAGGCAGCATCATGGAAGAGAAGGAATGGGTGACGTTTTGGGTAAGGACCCTTCTTCAGACTGATGTTGGGCAGCAAGGAGGGGGTGGGTAGTGGACGCGGGCCCAGTCTTTGCAGACTGGAATCAGGCTGTAAGGAGGTGTGAAGTGGTGATTGGGGAGGAGTGGGTGGGGGAGGGGGTTATGTTTCTGTCTATCGAACCTGCAGTAGAACTCGTTCAGGTCATTGGTCAGCTGACAATTGTTCAAGGAGCAAGGTTTTCCTCTTGTAGCTGGTGATTTCTTGCAAGTCCTTCCACATTGAAGATGTCATTAGCTGAGAACTTGCTCCTCAACTTCTCAGAGTACCTTTCCTTGGCAGCTTTGATTCCTCTTCTCAGCTTGTACTTGGCCTGCCTGTAGAGGTCTGCATCCCTGTTCCTGTAGGCCTCATCATTGGACTGGCAGAGCTGTCTGAGTTCTGCTGTGAACCAGGGCTTGTCGTTGTTGAACCAGATCCGGGTCCTAGTGGGAATGCAACTGTCCTCACAAAACCTGACATATGATGTCACAGTGTCTGTATATTCATCAAGGTTTGTAGTTGCTTCCCTGAACATATTCCAATCAGTGCAGTCAAAGCAGGTCTGTAGGTTTTCAATGCCCTTGCTTGTCCACTTTTTCATTGTTCTGACCACAAGCTTAGCAGATTTTAGTTTCTGCCTGTCGGTTGGAATAAGTTGATTTAAACAATGATCAGAGAGTCCCAGAGCTGCATGGAGAACAGAGCGATATGCGTACTTGATTGCAGTACAACAATGATCGAGTGTTCTCTCCCCTCTGGTGGGGCAGGTAACGTGATGTCTGTATTTTGGAAGCTCTCGGCTGAGGTTAGCCTTGTTAAAATCTCCCAAAACAAGGCTATGGAGTCTAAGAAGTCACTCTCTACTCTCATTACCTGGTCAGCGAGTTGCATTTGCGCCTCACGTACGCAGGCTTGGGGGGGAATTTAATCATGAAACCTGCCTGATGATGAAAATTATGAAAATAGAATGTGGTCCAGATGCCCAGTGGAATGTTTTAAACTCATAAATTCACTGTAAACAGATGGGGCCAACAATTGTAACTCTTCAACACAAATGCATGATCACGAAGTAAACCTTGTTGTTCCATTTAAATATTCCAACTAGCGGCGTAGTTTATGGAACAGGATGTGAGTTTTTCAAAAATTGTAATTGTAGCATTGCAGTGCCATATGGAGCTTTCCTTGTGTCAGAAAGATTTTGTTATTTTGTCTGGGGGAGGGGAAGCAAAATGATAGTTCTCGCGAAGAGTTTATTCCAGGAATAATGATGTAGTAACAATGTAAAAATAAGGACTTCTAAAATAATAACATGGTCAAATTGGTAATTAATGCCTCAGGGGAGGAATTAATAAATGAATAAATGAACCAATTGATAGAAATGAATATCTGCTTTAAACTTTAAAACAAAGCACAAAGCAAATATAAAAATGACAGATAGACACAAAAAGCTGGAATAACTCAGTGGGTCAAACAGCATCTCAGGAGAAAAGGAATAGGTGACGTTTCAGGTCAAGGCCTGAAATGTCACCGATTCCTTTTCTCCAGAGATGCTGTCTGACCCGCTGAATTACTCCAGCTTTTTGTGTCTGCCTTCGGTGTAAACCAGCATCTGCAGTTCATTCCAACACATAAAAATGACAGCACAGGCAGGGACAATTGTATTGGAGTTTCAACCACTTCATTGCCTTGGGCAGTCACGTCAATGAGAAGCATTACCAACTCACTTTGGTTGAGTTGTGAATTTCAGAAACCGTGGAGGTGGAGAGATTTCACATATTTGGAAAGGAGTTGATTTTTTTTGAAAAAAATGAGAACTTCTGATCTAATGATTGATACGTTCTACTCAGTATCATATCATATCATATCATATATATACAGCCGGAAACAGGCCTTTTCGGCCCACCAAGTCCGTGCCGCCCAGCGATCCCCGTACATTAACACTATCCTACACCCACTAGGGACAATTTTTACATTTACCCCGCCAATTAACCTACATACCTGTACGTCTTTGGAGTGTGGGAGGAAACCGAAGATCTCGGAGAAAACCCACGCAGGTCACGGGGAGAACGTACAAACTCCTTACAGTACAGCACACGTAGTCAGGATCGAACCTGAGTCTCCGGCGCTGCATTCGCTGTAAAGCAGCAACTCTACCGCTGCGCTACCGTGCCGCCCATTCTCAAAAGCACACATTAAGTTGGAGACCAAAAAAGGACACGTCGGGACAGAAGATCGCCATTTTAACTGTGTATTATCACAATGCGCAAGGCAGCTTTACCATATTGTTGCATGTATACATCACATAGCAGCTTTAGCATATTGTTGTATATATGCATCACATATCTCCCCCCTTAGAATTATGATACTTTTCTTCCATCTAAAGCATACTAATACGTATAAAACAATCCAATATCATAATGATCTTTATATCCATGATCTTTATATCCATTATGTTTCCAAAGTATTTTTCTATAACAAAACCCAATTTAAAAGTAAGTCCAAACATATGCATCATTTTGTATCCAATTAAATCCAAATCAAAGTTTACATCCCCAATTCTTATTTGGAATGTGAGTATCATCTTCAATGTAATTCTATCAATCAAATAACCTAACCAACCCAAAATGCCGAATAAGAATATTGATGCTACAATCCTTTCCATTAATGATAACCAAATTTTCGTTGCGTTTACATTGTCCATATAACCGAGTCTGTATAGTCAAGTCCGTTGTCAAAATCGTTCGTTTTCAGAATCCGTAGTAATCCGGTCGCTTTCTATTTCGCTTTGGGTACTGTTTACGCTCTGATGTCGCGTCCTCGACAGTGTCATCGTGGTTGCTTTCGTCTAAGTTTTCATGTGCAATGCTTCTTTCGTTGACGTCTTCATCGCGCACTGTGGGCGTACCCATGTCGAAATCTATCAAATCTCCCGTTTCGTTGGTTGTGGGAGAGTCGATTTCACGTTTCAGAATCTGGTCTGCGTGACGTTTCCAGATTTCTACACCGTTGACGTGAATCTCGACCTGGTACGAGACAGGACCTAGCTTCTTTGCGATGCGTCCTGGTACCCATTTCTCTCCTCTTGCGTAATTGCGCACTAGCACGCTCTTTTCCTCTTCAAATTCTCGAGCTGGGCGCGAATCGTGGTGCAACTTTTGCGAGAATTGTTTGTCACCAATGGTCGCTCTTTCATCTAGTACCGCGATGTTGAAACGCATGCGAATTTTCCTTTTCATCAGCATTTCAGCCGGCATTTGCGTTGTAGAAGTTTGCAGCGTTGAACAATACGATATGAGGAATCGAGCAACACGCGTTTGCAGCGGTCCCGACATCTTGTGGAACGCTGCCTTCACCATCTGCACGGCGCGCTCTGCGAGACCATTGGTTGCTGGATGGTATGGCGCACTTTTGACATGACGAATGCCATTCGCTTTCATGAACTTTTTGAACTTTTCGCTAGCAAAACATGGGCCGTTGTCAGAAACCAGTGTATGCGGAAGGCCATGTGTCGCGAACACGAAGCGAAGCTTGTCCATAGTGACGTCACTGGTTGATTCACGTGTGATATGCACTTCAATCCACTTTGAATATGTGTCGATGAGAACAAGCAACATCTTTGCCGGCATAATCGACATGAACTCGCGACCACGGTTGACTAGGATGCTCCCATGATTGCAATGGTGCTTTGGGCGGATCCCGCTGATGCATTTGGCATTCTGAACACGCTCGGACTTTGTGCTCTAAGTCCTTATCGATTCCAGGCCACCACACACAACTTCTAGCGATCGCTTTCATCTTCACAATACCCGGATGGGCATCATGGACTTCCTCGATCATTTGCGAGCGACATTGGGGTGGTAGTACAACACGACTACCCCAGAGAAGACAATCCTCATGAACGCTCAACTCCACTTTGTGACTGAAGAGGGCTTGAAATGATAATTTGGTGGTTTGTCTGGCCACCCGCTCATGATGTATTCGCGAACACGAGACAGAATCAGATCCCTCTGCATCATAGTGCGAACACGCGACGGAGTGATGGGCGATTTCTCCAACTCGCTCATCAGAAGGACGATTTCTCCCAGTATTGGTGCTTTCGAAACCGCCGCTCGTCGTGGGAGTCGGCTAAGCGCGTCTGCGTTGGCATTGGCTGAGCCCGGTTTGTACACGATGTCGTAATCCTATGGTGCCAGTGTTAACGACCAGCGAATCACTCGCGGCGAAGCCATTAGCGGAATGGCCTTGTCGTTACTGAACAACCCAAGAAGCGGCTTATGGTCAGTGTTGATTAAGAATCGTCGTCCGTACAAGTATGTGTGGAACTTCGTGACGCTGAAGACTATGGCTAGACCCTCCTCATGACCGGCGGTTTCGGGACCTTGTGATTCGTGAATGTTGACACAATCTCAGAATATTCAACTTGCCCAGGTTTCTGTGGAGCAAGTAAACTCGAGATGAGTCTGTACGTTGGTCCTCCACACACGGAAAGCAAGATGGCCCTCTTCTTCCCCGCATCTGTAATGTCGTTGCCTAGGAAGTAATGTTCAATGCGCTCGGCGTACTGCACCCAGTCGCCCTGTGCAACATCAAATTCCCCTATTGAGCCAAAAATAGCCATGGTAGCCACAACAGCAAGTCACCAGGCGAAACCTCAAAACAGGTTTATCCTCGTCGCCAATTAATGATACGTTCTACTCAGTATCATTCTCAAAAGCACGCATTAAGTTGGAAACCAAAACAGGACACGTCTAGACACAAGATCGCCATTTTAACTCTCTGTGTATTTTCGCAGTGCGTATGGCAGCTTTACCGTATTGTTGCATGTATACATCACAATGATCTCTAATAGAAAGAGAGGCATGGCAAAGGGAGATTAAAGGCATCTGTTTTTTAAAGAAAGACGGGAACCAAAGCTTAGGGATATCATATAACCATATAACAACTACAGCACGGAAACAGGCCCGTTCGGCCCTACCAGTCCACGCCGACCACTCTCTCTGACCTAGTCTCATCTACCTGCTCTCAGACCATAACCTTCTAATCCCCTCTTATCCATATACCTATCCAATTTACTCTTAAATAATAAAATCGAACCTGCCTCCACCACTTCCACCGGAAGCCCATTCCATACAGCCACCACCCTCTGAGTAAAGAAGTTACCCCTCATGTTACCCCTAAACTTTTGTCCCTCAATTCTGAAGCTATGTCCCCTTGTTGGAATCTTCCCCACTCTCAAAGGGAAAAGCCTACCCACGTCAACTCTGTCCGTCCCTCTTAAAATTTTAAAAATCTCTATCATATCCATAAGAAATTATCACAAAAGGCTCATCAGAAAAAGAAAGTGTTTATCAAACACACGTGAAAAGTGATTAACAGAGCAAACAGGATGTTAGCCTCCAGTTTGAGAGGATTTCAATTTAGGAATAAGTAAATCTCATGGTAAATGCATGGAGCCATGGTGAGATGGCACGTGCAGAATTACAGATACCATCAATCTACTTTCTGATGTACTTTGTATTGAGAAAGTGCAGCATAGATTTTTCACTGTTTCCAGGGATGGCTAGGGAGACTAAAAAGCGTATAAAATTATGAGAGATTTAGAACCCAGTTTTCTGGTGCTGTTAGGCAGCGACTCTGCCAGCTGCAAGGAGTTATTCAGACATGCTAATTTAAACTTTGTGAATTACATCTAAGGTGGGTTAATGGCTTGGGAGGAAATAAATTATGCTATTCTCATAAAGTAAATAATTTAATAAATATAAGTAGAATAAAATATAGAATTCAGTGAAGATGAGCCAAGTGGAGATTGAATAGCTAAGGAAAAGTTGAATGAGAAAATAACAAACAGGAAAGTAGAATGCAATAGAACATAATAGGGAAAGGAAAGCAGGACAGGGAACATTTACAGCAAAATAAATTAAAAATCACGTCACCAGTAAAAAGAACACGTGAGGTTAAAAAGGGGGTGATTGTCAAATTGTAAATTATGATCAAAAATGGCTGAAATATTTTTGAAGTTCTTATGTTAGAATAGATGGAGCATTGAAACTGATGTTGATGGGGGCTCATTTGCAATGCAGGTTTTACTGTTCTGTCCTCAATTCAAATTTCCCACGATTCATGGAACAAACGTAATGTGATTTGAAAGATCAGGTTTATTATAAATATGTTCAGTCCTTCCTATGAGGTACGACATTCAAGGCCATAATAAATCTGGATATAATTGTTTATGTTATATTTTTCATTCTTTCATTGTTTCTATTATTGTGTCCCATCGATGACGAAATCTATTCAAATAACTTGCAATAATTATGGTAGCTGGACTCAGCTCCGAGATAAAAATATATTTCAGTTCTCTGTTGCGATGTAATGCTATAAATTCTGGACTGCAATAGGTACTATCTTGATTTCAGCGCTGTTACCTTCCCCCTTAAGTCGTTTGATTGGTATTCCTTTGAAAATTGACTGCTGCGTTTCCATTGCTGTGGAGGTAGGAGCAGGAATTGCAACAAGGAAATATCCTAATGTTCCAGATTGATTCTCAATGGATACTGTTTCAATTTCTCTGAACGTGAACTGGATGAAGGCTTATTGAGACAGACTGCATTGTGATTTATAAGATGTGTTGCCACGCTGCAGGGAAAGTACTGCATGTAAAAAACAGAATATGCTGAGATACAATTATTACAATCAATGTAACTTTCTTTAATGCACTACTAAATAAAATAGATTTGTCACTACTTCAGTAAGCAAAAAAAAAGGAGCTTACTTTATGCCAATGTGACAAGATTGTGGGTTCTCCTCTGACAGCCTTCTGCTCTACCTTTTTAGCACCTGCCATCGGTTTTTGTGTAGCTCTGAACCACAGATCAAAAGAGTTTCAAACCCATGGTGTTAATGTCTTCCTGAATGACAAGTTATTGCTAATGACTTATCTTTTGTTTGGTCTTTGAAAGAAACCACCTCCTATCTGATTGCCTCTGACATATTGGTTGTCTTTTGGCAACCTCCAGAATCTCAAACCAGAATGTTCCTGCATTTTATAACAAACGCCTTCCAGGCAAATGTTGCTCAGAAACATTTAAAACTCAGTGCCTCCAAATCTTTTCTGCAGAATTCTTTGTCAAATAAACCCAAGCCATAGCAGTGCTACAGCTCACAGAGATTGCAAGTGGTGTCCAAGTTAAATTGCATCAGTATTTCAGTCTAGAGGCAAGGAAAGATTTGGTGATAATCAATTGCTTTCAGGAACACAATATTTTTTTTTCTGTGATTCCCAACAGAATGATTTCGCAGCTTCATTTAGCCAGTTCAATAGAATTTCAGTCATCTTACAGGAATTTCTCTAAAAAGGAAGGAAAAAGATATCTGTGACCTTCTCACAAAAACTCATTCTTATATTTCTACTGACCAATTGCAAAGTGACAGAAGCTGAAAGCAATTTGGTTCCGCTGCATGGAACAGCATTCAAAGTATAAATATTTTAAGGTAAGGGCTTTATAATGGTGATGTCCTCACAGCTATTTTACTGTGCTCAATATTTCAGGGAAATATGTGTTGGTTGCAAATTTATAAAAGGCAACCGTGATCGGTCAATTAAAAATCAGAGAACTATCATTGCTGGAGAACTGAAATAAAAATAGGAAATACAAGAAACACTCAGCAGTCCAGGTAGCATCTGTGACAAGGGAAACAGTTAACGTTTCATGTCTGGGATTCTTAATGAATGTTTATTTTTTGGCAAAAGATGCCTGATGCACTGAGCTTTTCCAGTATTTTCCATTGCTCTAACGCTGATCAGTGGACTAGCGGTGAAATAACATGAGCTGTGATTTTTTTGCAAGTTTGCAACTGGATGAATTAGAGTCAAAGAGTCATAGAGTGATACAGTGTGGAAACAGGCCCTTCGGCCCAACTTTCCCACACTGGCTAACATGTCCCAGCTGCACCAGACCCACCTGCCTGTGTTGCATCCATATCCCTCCAAACCTATCCTATCCGTGTACAGTACCTATCTAACTGTTTCTTAAACATTGGGAAAGACCCTGGTCCTTGATTCACCTACTTTGACCAAGAGACTCTGTGCATCTACCGGATCTATTCCACATGATTTTATACACCTCTATAAGATCACCCCTCATCTTCCTGCGCTCGAGGGAATAGAGTCCCAGAATTCTTGACAGAGGATAAATACAAGGCTATGAGGGAAAGTTGAGTAATGGGACTAACTGATTGCTCTTTCATACGCTGAATGCCCTCTCACTAGACTGCTGCTTTTATGTGCTTCTGTGATTCTGTGCCAATGAGATGAGGGAGAATTGATAGCCCATTTTACACCATTCCTGATTTTTATTTCCAATTAAGTCAGCGAAATGTCAATTTGATGAGACGCAACACAGGCTCCTGTTTTGTTATTTGCCATGTTACACTATTGGACATTAGTACATTTTTCCACTACACCCCAGGTTAAGTTTATTGAGTTTATTGTCAAATGCACGAGTAAAATGAGTTGTGGGTATAATGAAAAATCTTGCTTGCAGCAGCATCTCGAGCATATAGACTCAGACAAACACACAAAACAAATTTTCAAACAATAACAAAACAAAACAATAGGGCGGCACAGTACCGCTGCGGTAGAGTTGCTGCCTTACAGCCAGAGACCAGGGTTCCATCCTGACTAAGCGTGCTGTGTGTACAGAGTTTGTACATTCTCCCCATGACCCTGTGGTTTTTCTCTGAGATCTTCGGTTTTCTCCCACACTCCAAAGGTGTACAGGTTTGTAGGTTAATTGGCTTGGTATAAATATAAAAATGTGTGTGTGTGTGTGTGTGTGTGTGTGTGTGTGTGTGTGTGTGTGTGTGTGTGTGTGTGTGTGTGTGTGTGTGTGTGTGTGTGTGTGTGTGTGTGTGTGTGTGTGTGTGTGTGTGCGCGTGTAGGAATAGGTCACTGGGATGGGGTGGGGTGGGGTGGGGTGCGGTGGGTGGGGGGGGGGGGGGCTGTTGCTGAAGGTGGTGAGATCATTTAATATGCAAACAGAAATCCAATTATGTTATCAGAGGCTGGCCTATGATTACAGTTGAAGATTTACCAAAGGGAGAAGTGATGGGATCTGCAACATTTGTCTGGTGCAAGAAATTGTTTTCACTCCTTCATTCTATTTATTTTATTGGCATTGAGATGACCCTCTACATTTTTTCAGGACTGCAAATGAATCTATATAAAGATCTTTCCCATTCTTTCTTCTGTTAGTTTTGAGTGCAGATATTTCAGTCTCCTGTGCCATGCAAGTTTCTTGGCTGGGAATTCACTGCATCACTAAATGGATCATAATGGTGGTATCAGCACACAGTACTCCGTCTCCAATTCATTCTATTCAAGTCAATAGATCTCAAATGCACAAACATGTTTTGCAATTTTACTGGAGATGAATTTGAGGCAATTATATACAATAAATCGACATGCAATGAGTAAAAGTGTTTGAATGCATTTTAGATTTAAATTAAAAGAAACAAGAAAAATAAGTACTGTATTTTACTTCAATCAACTGAACTGAATAAATTAAACACATCCATCTGTGCCATTTTGTTCGGTTGATGCAGCTGTGGTGAGAAAAATGGTGTCAATCCAGGAACTTTGTGATCGCACCTAATAATTTGGAATATCTAATATAAATCCATCAACTGAATGAGAGTGCTAGTGTGAGAAACTGTAGCTGTAACGAGAGGAAATTCAGGAGTATTTTTCACTGCCAAAAATGACATTTGATGCAGGTTTTGAAATAATGAACGATTACCATGGAATGAAATGAGAGAACATTTTCCCTTGGATTGGAATCAGAGAAAAGGCAGTTCCCAAAATGAGAAAACTCTGGGAAAAAATGTATTTATGGGGACTTTTGCTAGACTTTGAGATCCTGTACCAGAGCAGATAGTTGGGACAGGCACCATTGCAATTTTTTATGCCTTGAAACATTAAATACAGGATATTGGGTAAACAAGCAATGTTCACGATGGAGATTATCACACACTTCTAGATTATCACAGTACTTGTAGTCATGTGAGTCAGAAGGCACCTACTGATCTCTACCAATCTTAACATCTTATCATATCATATCATATCATATATATACAGCCGGAAACAGGCCTTTTCGGCCCTCCAAGTCCGTGCCGCCCAGTGATCCCCGTACATTAACACTATCCTACACCCACTAGGGACAATTTTTACATTTGCCCAGCCAATTAACCTACATACCTGTACGTCTTTGGAGTGTGGGAGGAAACCGAAGATCTCGGAGAAAACCCACGCAGGTCACGGGGAGAACGTACAAACTCCTTACAGTGCAGCATCCGTAGTCAGGATCGAACCTGAGTCTCCGGCGCTGCATTCGCTGTAAAGCAGCAACTCTACCGCTGCGCTACCGTACCGCCCATCTTCAAGTGAAACAAAATTTGGAGAGGCAAAGATGCTAGTGTTTTGTTTAATGTTGTTATTTACTGAACATAGCAGTAATTAAGCACAATTTAAGATAAGGTTTAATTAGGTTTAAGATAAGGTTTAATTAAACTAATGATTAATGTAATTAAACTAAGGATAAATCTGATTACCACCACCATGTTAATTAAATTAAATACATTTCTTTGTAACATTTTTTAAAAAGAGATGAAAGCAGACATATTTGTGAGTAGCTGTGTAATAATTAACCAAATTAAATGGTCAGTTTGCACATTCAAATGCTCCATTAATAACGATGTGTCATTGTTTATTGCTTCTTGTAGGTGAGCATTGTTTAATGAATCATACTGTCCATTAAGTATTTATTGTGAATGACAAGAGACCACAAGAGGAATGCAAAGTGCCTTCCCTTTCCCTGAGGTCATGCTGGGGTTTTACAAAGGTCAGTTGAAATGACTGCTTGCGGGTCATGGCGCCTTGCTCAGACTGGTCAAATGGCTGCTCCTTTGCTCAATGCAAGGCTTCTCTAATAAAGCATGAAATTAGCCGGCAAACTACTGAGAGGTTAAGGACACCTACAAAGAGGGATAAAGGAAATAATACTGACAGATATAAAAAGTATCTGTTGGTAGTCTTGGAAACACAGTTTTAGCATCAGCCACTGATGCTAGCTCCTACTGTCTGGATTGTGCTGTAAAAAAGTCAAGGATTTCTCCCAAACAGCCTCATTAGCAGTTCCAAATTCATTTACTCACAATGACCACTGGTTACATTCATTTTCATGACTCTAAAGATGATAGTAAAAGCTACAGTTCTCAATGGGAGGGGGGGGGGGGGGGGGGGGGGGGGGGGGAGGGGGGGGAGGGCGGGGGGGTATTTAGTCATACTCATGTCTGCACCACGGTCATATTGAGCAAAAACTGAACTCTGCAGATAATCAAAGTAGAGATGTGAAGATCACTGCCAATTAGTTAATAATAGTTAATAATAATTAATAATTAGTTCACAATATTTTAAATAAGAGTGATTCCTTTTTCCAGTGTTAAAAGTGTTCCTTTGGTGAACCATCTTTACGAACGTTACATTTCTAATGTTTTCCTTGCTCCAAGTACAACAAAGCATTTGTTAGCTTGATGCAAGTTATCGGGCAAAAGCAAGACTCTTTTATTGATTACATGGAAGCAAAATCACCATTTGATCAGCAGTTAGCACGGTTTTATAGAAGTTAAATTATGTTTAACGATACGATACAATATAATATGATACAACTTTATTTATTCCAGGAGGGAAATTGGTGTGCCAACAGGCATAAAAAACAAGATGCATGAAATATGAAATTAAAGTGATGAGTGGAAAGGATTGGGGATGTGCAAAGATTGGGGGGGGGGGGGGGGAGGGGGTCAGTCTACCCCACGACAGCAGGGAGAGGAATAGCAAATTTTGAGGCTGTAACCAGCAGGGTAGATAAAGGGAAACTAGCACACTATACTTGAGCTTTCAAAAGATATTCAACATGGTCTCACATGAAATATTATTTTATGAGATGTGAGCACACAGTCCTGGGAATAATAGTGGTCTGGATGGATGATTGATTAAGTAACAGAAAGCAGTGAATAGGAATAACTGGGTCATTTTCAACTGGGTAAGCTTGTATCTTTTTTTATTTATTCACTGGATATGGGATTTCCTGATAAGAAAAAAAAAATGTAATGCCCATCCCCTGAGAAGATGTGGTGTTCTGCTTGCTGGAATCTCTGCATTCCTTGTGCCAAGGTACTCTCGAAGGGTTATTAGGTAGAGGGTTTCAAGATTTTGACTTGGAGATGAGGGAACAGTGATACATTGTTATGTCAGGCAGTATATGATATGGAGGGGATATGAGAAGTGATGGCATTCCATCTAGACCATTCCTGTTGTCTCAGCCATTTATCACCTCCACCAGTGACTTGGATGAGAGCATTGAGTGTAATGTATCTAAGAAATGAGCATATAGGGGAAAATTACCCCCCTTACCAGATGTCAGTGATTTTTAAAATAGGAAGAAACCACAGATTTGTGGTTAGAAACGGTTAACAAGGGATATGGGGAGTAAGCAGGAATGGGGTACTGATTCTGGATGATCAGCCAAGATCATATTGAATGGCAGTGCTGGCTCAATAACTCCTGCACCTATTTTTTATGTTTCTATGAGTAATAGTGGGGGACCATAAAAACTAGAACAGTACAGCACAGCCCTTCAGCCCACAATATCTGTGCCAAACATAATGGCAAGTTAAAATAATCCTGTCTACCTGCACACGATCTCCATCCCTCCATTCCCTATAATGGCACAACCACTTACTGTGATGGTCCAGCCCCGGTTTGACCTTCCAAAATGTATCACCTACACTTATTTGCATTGAACTTCATTAGCCATTCTTCAGCACACTTGCCCAGCTGATCAAGATCTGCTGTTATTTTTGACAACCATCTTTGCTGTCATACTAATCATGCCTTGTACGTTCCCATCTAAATTGTGGATATGAACCACAAAAAGCAATGAGCCCAGCACCAACTCTGAAGAATACTGCAAGTCACTGTTCTCCGGTCTGAAAAACAACCTTCCTCTACCACCCTCAGCTCCTTCCATGAAGCCAATTCTCTACTCAGTCGGCTACCTCTCCCTGGATGCCATGCCTTCTAACCTTCCACGCAGAAATGCATCAAAGGACTTACTGAAGTTGATATAGACAATGTCTAAGGCCTTGCCTTCATCAACCTTCTTGGTTACTTCTTCAAAAAACTCAATCAAATTCGTGAAGGACAATCTCCCGTGTACAAAACCATGCTGACTATCCCTCATGAGCCATTGTGTATCCAATGCATATATAGCTTGTTCCTCAGAATCCTCTCCAGTTACCTACCAGAGATCTTTGGCTCATATCTCCTTTAAGCCTTCCTATTTCAACCTTAAAGCTCTATCCTCTAGTCTTTGACATTCCCACCCTTATAAAATGATTCGGACTCATCTGTCTATGCCTCTCATCATTTTATATGCATCTGTCAGGTCCCCCTTCAACCTCTGACACTGCGGAGAAAACAATCCAAGTATGTTGAACATCTCCATATAACGCATACCCTCTAATGCAAGCAGCATCCTGGTAGACTTCCTCTGTACCCTCTACAAAGCCCCTACATCCTTTCTGTAATGGGGCAAACATGGGTGGCATGGTGGCACAGCGGTAGAGTTGCTGCCTTACAGTGAATCCAGCACTGGAGACCTGGGTTCGATCCCGACTATGGGTGCTGTCTGTACGGAGCTTTGTATGTTTTCCCCGTGACCTGCGTGGGTTTTCTCCGTGATCTTCGGTTTCCTCCCACACTCCAAAGACGTGCAGATATGTAGGTTAATTGGCTTGATAAATGTAAAAAATGTCCCTAGTGGGTTTAGGATAGTGTTAATGTGCGGGGATCGCTGGCCGGCGCGGACTTGGTGGGCTGAAAGGGCCTGTTTCCATGCTGTATCTCTAAACTGCATGCAATACTCCAAATGTGAGAGGGAGGGCTTCCTAATCCTGTGCCATACAGACCAATTCAGAAATGGTGCGACCTAATCAGGCTGAAGGGATTGCACCTCAATAGAGCTGGGATCAATATACTCACACGAATTTCTGCTCCTGCTCTGCAGTAGGTTCAGGTTAATGACCTGGGAATTATGCACAGGAAAATGGTATTATAACAGAGTAAATGGGTTTTGAAGGTTGTGGGTGCAGCGGTAGAGTTGGTGCCTTACAGGGCCATAGACCTGCAAAGCCTGGTGAGTGATAGGTGGATACCGGGGGGGGGGGGGGGGGTTGGCAGATCCATGGAATAGGTGACAAAGGCCGAAGATGAAAAGGAGACAAGGATATTGTGTTCAATACTGGGTGTCACACTTCAGGAAACCGATACCAGGAATGAAGAACTTCAGTGAAATTGATGCGTTGGAGAATCTGAGGTTGTTCCACATAGAACAGAGGAGGATGCAAGTGGATCTGAAAGAGATATTTCAAAGCATGAGTGTAGAAGGAGTAAATGAGAGAAACTGTTTCAATTGCCAGAACAATCAAGAACCAGAAAACATAAAATGAAGGTGATTGTTGAAAGAACTAAACAAGAAGACATTTTATTCAAGCATGTTGTTAGGTTCTGTCATGGGTAAAAGTGGGGACAAATCTAACCGTAGCATTGAAAAGAGAGCTGGGTAAGTATCTGAAAGGATATAATTTGTAGGATTGTGGGGAGAGGGTATTGTTGGATTGCTTTTATTCAGAACTGCAACAGACCTGAAACTAAATGGACTAAACAGACTCCTTTCTAGGCTGCGATTCTGAATACCAAAGGCTACAGGTTATTCTGCCTCTGAATAGTCGAGTGACAAAAGCTGTCTATGAGGCTTGGTAGGAATTTACGAGGAAGGGAATCGGGACTTTGAGGGACAGGTAATGTCTTTCAGGGGTAAAGGAGTTTTCAGTTTTGGGACATCAGTTGCTCAGAGCTTTGAAATGCATCAACCTGATGTAATGATTGGACCCACTTATCCTGATGCAATAAACTGCCATATAAATGTTGGCAGGTGTCATACATAGAAACATAGAAACATAGAAAATAGGTGCAGGAGTACCATAAGGCACCAAATGTAGTTATTCTGTGATCACTCATCACCTTCTCCATCACCATCTGTTTGGATGAAGCAAGTGTGTGCATTTCACATCTTTAAAAAAGTGCAATAGAAAATGCAGAAATCCCAGACTAAGAGAGTGCGCGCGTTAATCTAAGGTGGCTTCAAAGTGAACTTATGTAAAGAGAAGCAATGTAAAAAAAGGTTAATGAGCTTTATTTTCAGTTTCCATCCAGGGACTCCCGCAGCCCTTTTGAGTGAGGCAATGGACAGAGGTTCACGTGCAGACTACTTACTGACATCTACTACAAACCCAAATTTACTTCCTCCCACCCCTCTTCTTGCAAGGATGCCATAATTTACTCTCAATCTGCTCCCCACCCTGTCATTGTACATGAAGTCACCCATATCTCCTCTGTGTCGCGCAGCATTGCTCTCATTTCCCTTCCCTCCAGACAGAGCTAGGATAGTTCCCAAGGGATTCAGTTTTCAGCCTCCGACCCTCTCCCCCCCACCCCCCCCCCCCCCACCCCTCCCAGCCTCCGCATCCAACACATCATTCTCCGAGATTTCCACCACTGGTCAGGTCTTCCCATCCCCACCCCTTTCTGCTTTCTGTGGAGAGCACTCCCGCTGCACCTCTTTGGTTCACTCATCACTCCCCACCCGAACCACCCTCTCCCCAGATACTTCCCCCTGTAACAACAGGGGATGCAATACCTCTCACTACACCACCTCTCTCACTTCCATCCAGGAACCTTTGTAATCCTTCCAGACCTCGTCCACTGCATTCTCTGCTCCCGATATGGCTTCCTTTACATCGGCAAGACCAAATCTTGGGAGCATATACATGCAGATTCTATGTTTTAAATAATTATTTAGATTTGAACAATGTGAAATACCTTTCATATCATGTAAAATAGCTTTTAGTTGTGTTAGCAATTCGTTCTTTTTATAATTTAAGGCAGTGAATCTCCTTGGAATACAATGCTTGTCACCTGAATTATTGCAATTACAATATAAATTGCCATTGAAAAGGGAAAGAAGAAGAGAGAAGGCTCAGAAAAGGCATAATCACCGTCACCAATTCCTCCTCAATCAACTGTTGCATTACATGCTTTAGGGAAGAATCCTCAGTCAGCATTCATTTGTCTAGCATGGATTTTCAGTATTTTTGCACTGCTGATAGCTTCAAGAATACATTAGTGAAGCTGCTGCTCAAACCATGGGACCGTACAACACTGATCATGAAACAGCAAATAATCAAGGTATTGTGCAGCCTCAACAGGAGGAGAAACTGGGTTATCTATAAGTTGATAACCTTTCACCGGGTGTTTACAAGAGGTATTTTGCAGCTTGGCTTATTTCCAAATTAACCTTTCTTCTGAAAGACGGAAGATCATTTTCATTGGCATGAGGAAAAACTGCTGAGAAAACAGAGAAAGAAATCATAACTGCATGCATAAATAATTGGCATAGAATTGCATTACAATGTCTCCATATTGGTTTGGATCCTGATAACAACTGTTTTTTTTCTTTCATTTCACAATAAATGTACTGCCAGGCCAAAGTTTATTTATTTGTCATAATTTCAAAGCTGTGCAATATATCCACACAAGATGTGCTGGACTTCACTTCACCAGAGGTTAATACAGTCTGATGCTTTAAAAAAAAAACTATTCCTAATAATAGCTTTCTAATTGGTTGAAGAATCAGAGGTGAGATATGTAAGATTTTTATTAAGCAGCTAGTTGTTATGACCTGTATGCACTGGCTAAAAGAGTGATGGAAGCAGATTTAGTAATATGTTTCAAAAAGGCAATTAGATACTTTTCATACTCTCCTGGTATTCATTGTCCAATATTTTCATTACTCTACTTGACATTTCCAATTTTAGTCAAGCACCTGTTTAATTCTGGCTTCAGTGATTGACTAAGATATCACTTTACATTAAACTTGTATGTAATCATTGCAGATAATAATATTTGTTTTAGATCTTACAAAATCATCAGAGGAATAGATCGGGTAAATGCACAGAATCTCTTGCCAGAGTAGGTGAATCAAGGACCAGAGGACATAGGTTCAAGGTGAAGGGGAAAAGATTTAATAGGAATCCGAGGGGTAACTTTTTCACACAAAGGGTGGTGGGTGTATGGAACAAGCTGCCAGAGGAAGTAGTTGAAGTTAGACAGGTACATGGATAGGACAGGTTTGGAGCGATATGGACCAAGCACATGCAGGTGGGACTAGTGTAGCTGGGACATTGTGGCCAGTGTGGGCAAGTTGGGCCGAAGGGCCTGTTTCCAGACTGTATCACTCTATGACTCTCTATGACTCTATCTGTTAATGTAAGCCTGTTTCACTAAAATTGGTACATCTCTGACGGAGATGCACAGCCAAAATTATTTTGATGACATGGATAGTCAAAAGATTAAACTTTAAAATCTCTGTAGAGAATTATGTACTGTTCATAACCTGTGCTGCTGTATTATACTCAAAGCTATCTAAATAAGTGATGCCTGTTCATAGGCTGTGAATGATAATAAATATACATGTTTATTTCCCTTAAAAATATCCCCATGAATATATTATGAAATGTAGCTCTGATTTTTCAGTCCATGCCGTCTTTATAGATATAGCATATCAGGGACTGGCTGAGCTTTATTCATATGTAGAGTTATTACATCTGATTTGCAGTGTATTTGCACATTACCTTCAGTTTTTATATCCTGTTTAGCTCTCAACTGTGATTGCAAACAGGCTGCTAGATAAAGTTTAAGAATCTGTAGCGAGGTGACGACAAGCTGAATTTAAATAGCTTCTTTAACATAGCAAAACCTGCCAAGGCACTTCAGAGAAAACCATTATTAAGCATATTTGAAAATGAGCCACCTATGAGAGTAGATGAGCTGGTGGTGGGAGGTGTTAAATGAGGAAGGTGAGAGAAAGAGGGAAAAATATTTACGGTGGAAATTGCAGTGAAGGCCTTGGCGGCTAAAAATATGGTGCCTGTGATTGAGTAATTACAATTAGTTAAACTCTAGAGTTGTGAGTTCAATGAATGCAGAGATCCTGTGGGATTACAGCATTTGGAGGGATTACAGAGAATGTAAATTGCTATCATTGCTTAATTAGGCATCAATGTAGGTGAGTGAGCACTGTGGCAAATGCTGAATAGGGTTTGGGAATATTAGGATCTGGACAGCATGTTCATGTCTTGTGTACAGAAAGGGTGCGTTGAAATGATGAGAATAAATATAACATAACAAAGGGATTTATTAAGATTTCAGGTAGGTTTCCTCCAGGTGCCCCCACATCCCAAAGATGTGCACGTTTGTAGGTTAATTGGCCTCTGTAAAATTGACCCTAATGTTTAGGGATTGGATGCAAAAGTGGAATAACATAGAACTAACATTCTTGGGGTGGCACAGCGATATAGTTGCTGCCTTACAGCGCTGGCAGTTCCTGGGTTTGATCCAGACTATGGGTGCTGTCGAAACAGAGTGTTATGCGTTCTTCCCGTGAGCACATGTGTTTTCTCTGAGATCTTCGGTTTTCTCCCACACTCCAAAGACGTACAGGTTTGTAGGTTAATTGGCTTGGGTTTGTATACTTGGTATAAGTGTAAATTGTCCCTAGTGTATGTAGGCTTGTAATAATGTGCGGGGATCGCTGGTTGGTGCGGACTCAGTGGGCCGAAGGGCCTGTTTCCGCGCTGTATCACTAAACTAAATTAAACTAAACTAATATGAACACATGGACCAGTGGGTTGAAGGGCGTGTTTCCATGCTATTTCTCTAAACAAAACTAAAATATAACAAAATGTTTAAAAAAAACATATTTGAACCAAAGGAAACTTACCTTTGTATCTCTCGGACACAATGAAATGTTGGCTAACTAAGACTAAAGGTTGCATAATTATATTGTATGGATCAGATATGTTTCCGGTGCCAAGTGCTATTTTGTAGAGAATCCACAAAAGCTGAAAAGAAATGAATGCACACCCATGAGGGCCCCTAGCCAGTTTTCCAGCAACCACTTAAATAGAAAGAAAGTCAGGCAGGTTCCCTAAAAGGTGAATCTGATACTAATAGCCTTACATTTACCTTAGACCCATGCACAGGAAAGAGTTTTGTTATGAACAACTGAGTGTTCAGCTGTCCATCTGAAATTGTGAGCTAGTGAAATCAATGTAATGGCTTTTATGGAAAGAATACCATGTACAGCCATTACTGTGTACTGTATTTAATGGTACCAACTGAGATGAATTCCTCAATAATTGTGTCCTTGTATCTTTTTCAAATTTTTTCCCTGTTCAGCAATTGAAACTTTATCACTGCTAAAGCATTGTGTGAAGATCTAAACATTCTAAATTGAATGATATCAGCCCAGTCTGAATAGTGTGGCATGATCAGACTTTTTTGATTGTGTACAAATGGTGGCATTTGTCAGTAACAAAGTTAAATCCATGAATCTTACATACCATAATGTCTGACAAGTTAACAGGGTGACAGGAAACATGATGGGGGCGTGCAGACAGTTGTTAAATGCCAGATGATCAACTTTCAAAGAACAATTATTGATTTGTCTGCTCGGCAAATAAATGAAAAGGCTACAACATCCACTAATCAAAAGCGAACATCCACTTATTTTCATCATGTGTAATCCCCTTTTCCATCATACCTTTACTTGTGTACATTTCACGAGTGCTTTGTTTCACAGGATGCATCCATTGATTTCCCCCAGGTATTATCTCTCACTTTGACTTACTCCTCCAGGAATACATTTTCTCTTGCCATCTTTCATTTTACTCCCTTCAAGGTTAGATGATAAAACAGATAAATAGCTAATTATCTGATTATTCGCATTGCAGCTACGTATTAAATGCTCTTGGAGATGTCCTCAGTATGTGAAAGGCGTTATTTATTACAAAAGAGATAATGGTTTCAATCTTTTCTGCAGCAAGCAACCTTGCTGGTCAGAAATTCTTCCCATGAACAGCTTTTCTTTGCAATGTATGTGTGCCCAATGGATTCTTATTCTCCAACAATGACCATTGAAGAATGTGGAGGCATATACGTTAGATACAAAAAGCTCAAACAAAATGTGTAAGGAGTTTTCATGGTCACCTTGTGGTTGACTTTTGAACTTTCCATTAAATATCATCGCAACTAAAAATAGGGCAACAAGTCACATGACATAATCGTGAAAGGAATGGCAGTCTTAAAGTAATGTAGGAAAAAAATCTGCAGATGCTGGTTTAAATCGAAGGTAGACACAAAATGCTGGAGTAACTCAGCGGGTCAGACAGCATCACGGGAGAGAAGGAATGGTCCGTCTTAAAGTAATAGTCATTGTTCACAACCATGTTGCACTCTTACAATATTACAGAGCTTTTAGCAGTTAGCTTCAGACAGGAATGGATTTTGAGGTTTCACAGAAATCATTTGTCTTTTCTATTTTGGCACCACATTAGGCAGTGCATCACAGCTCCCAGCAAAACCCATGTACTAATAACAAAATTCAATATTTTTTTGAAGCTGGTAGATTGAAACTGCTGAAGGTATCAGTTGTGCTTGTGAAGAAGATGCCTTTTACGTCTGTTAAATATTACAAAGGACGAGTCTGAGATTTCTATTTTTCAACATTTTTCTTCTTGTAAAATCTTCTATTTTGATTCATTTCTCTGGACAGTGGCATTTAATTATTCTATTAAACTTTGCAGGGGAAATTACATGATTTTGCACTCCCATGGGTGAAGTGCGGTTGTAAAGATGGTTGTTGAAGTTGTGAGGCCCAACATTCTGTATTCAGGACTTGTTGTAAGCCAAGCTACCCGTAGGTCTGTAAAAAACAACCATAATTTGTGATAATTTCAATTCCAATATTTCAATTTCAATATTTCCATATTGTGTTATAATTTGTAAAAGTTGATAGTTGAAAAGAAACTGCCGTACAGAGAGGTGTAGGAAAGAACTTCAGATGCTGGTTTACTCCGAAGGTAGACACAAAATGCTGGAGTAACTCAGCGGGACAGGCAGCCTCTCTGGATAGAAGGAATGGGTGACGTTTCGGTTAGAAAACCTTCTTCAGACTGAGAATCAGGGGAGAGGGAAGTGAGAGATATGAAAAAGTACGTAGAACAAATGAATGAGAGATATTCAAAAGTACAAATCAAAGCCAACAACAATGATTAAGGAAAGATGGAGCTCACAATGGCCCATTGTTGGCTATGGGGAAGATGATAGCGAGTGATTTAACAGTGTCTCAGTCTGAAGATGGATCTCGACCTGAAACTTCACCTGTTCTTTCAATCCAGAGATGCTGCCTGTCCCGCTGAGTTACTCCAACATTTTGTGTCCATACAGAGAGGATTAAATTCCCAGTCTACATTCATTGAAATCAGACAAGACAATAGTTAGTCCAATTTAATGGGAATTGGTGTCCTTGTATTAGTATCCTCAGCCAAAGTGCTGGCTTTGTTTGTCCTGGGATAAAAGTGGTTGTCTAGTGAAGATAAGCTCCCAAATGCTTGGCACTACTGAAACTTGCTGAGAAATTCAACCTCAGTTGAACAAGGGGGAGAACAGCACTTGGCAGCTGATTTATTGATCTAGTGTTCTCAGAGAGTAATCCACATTCCTGAATTTCAACTAGAAACAGTGCATGAGGCATCTGTGTTTCAGGAAGGATGACCTCCATGGGTTCTGTCACTTGTGGCTGCTATAATTGCAACCTCAGAACAGGATGAGGGACTACTTTGCTAGTATGTGTAGGAATCCTATCAGACTGAAATGGGAGTGCTACCATTTGGAAGTTATCCACCATGTCACACAGATTCTGACAAATATTAAATCTATTTCTAAATTCAAACAATATAAATTAATGTTTAAAAAATTTACAATTTAAAGAACTATACTTGAAGACTTGTACAAAAGACACAAAGTACAGGAGGAACTCCATGGGTCAGGCAGCATCTCTGGAGTCCTCTCACCCTCACCTTTCATCCTACCAGCCTCCGCTTCCAACACATCATTCTACGACATTTCCGACACCTCCAACATGATCCCACCACCAGCCATATCGACCCATCCCCGCCACCCCACCCCCCACTTTACACCTTGCGCAGAGACCACTTCTTCCACAACTCCTTAGTTCACTCATCCATTCCCACTAAAACCACACCCACTCCAAGTACTTTCCCCTGCTACCTCACCTCTATCCAGGTACTCCAGCAGTCCTTCCTGGTGAGTCAGAGGTTCATGTGCACCTTCTCTAACCTCATCTACTGCACCCGGTGTTTCCGATGCGGCCTCCTGCACATTGGTGAGATTAGGCATAGTCTCGACATCTGTTTCGCCAAACAATTGCACTTGGTACACCAAGGTTGGTCTCCCGGTTGCTAAACATATTAACTCTTCTTCCCATTCCCATACTGATCTTTCTATCCTGGCCTCCTCCATTGCCGGAATGAGACCACTCGCAAACTGGAAGAACAGCACCTCATATTCTGCGTGGATAGCTTACAACCCAACAGTATGAACATTGCATTCTCTAATTTTAAGTAACTACCAACCACATCCCCCCCCCCCCACTCTTCCCTCCCCCATTATACTCCTCCTAGACATTTTAAACTACACATGCAACCACACAACAGCGATGCTTCCTAAAGTTCTGATAATGAAGTTCAAATAATGAGATACAGTCAGTGACAAAATTGTAGTGTGTGCTTCATGACGATTTATAGATCATTTCTCCTACAAATTCAGCTCCAATTCGAAAATGGAAATGAAATGTTCTCTTTTATTTTAGATATTAGCAACATAAGTCAATCAGCTGTTCAATATTATATAACGTAATGATTTATTTGCTAGAATAAGTAATCTCTTCTCGCGCTCTGTGGATGATCAGTGTTAATACGAGAAATGCTAGTAATCCTATGGAACGGGGGAAGCCACAAAAAATGATATGTTATAAACTGCAACAAATACTTTACAGTAGCCTGATGAAATGAAACAAAGTAAATAAGTAGAAATTGCACACTTCAGCCTTTAATTTGGTTGAAAGCAATTGTGGTGGATAATGCATATTAGCATTTATTTCACCTTAATGTGATCCACTGCACTAAAATATCACCCACCAAATGATGTTTAGGTACATTAAGCTACCTTCTGAATCACTGGTCTGTGAATCTGTATAATCTGAGAAAATCTATTCAAAACACTGTGGCCAACTTAGTTGCTTCAGTTTGGTCTTGTCTTTTTCATAACTTTCTTTGAATGTGTTTGTTTTTGTCCATTGATTTATTTTCCTCCCCTGTGCCTAACCTGGACTCGTAACTATTTCTCCCCTCGCCCTCCTCTTCCACCTACATTCCTTCCTTCAGCTTTACAATTCGCAACTCTTCTGTCCTTTTGTCTCATGCCTTCTGTCTTTTCATCTCTGCCCTTAGTTCAACCATCTACCTATTAAATCTCTCCTCACTATACGCCACTATTACTTCTAGGATTTGTCCTGCTCCTCCTCTTCTGCCCACCCCCCACCACATCAAAATCAGTCTAAGGAAGGGTCCCAACCTGAAACATCATCTATCCATGTTCTCCTGAGATGCTGACCCCCTGAGTTACTCCAGCACTTTGCATCCTTTTATTTGTAAATCAACATTGTTACTGTTCCTTGTTTCCACTTAAAGACTGGTAGGGGCTTTAAGATGCTATTTCTGAATAATATTCCTTTTTTGTTTGGTTTCTGGTTCACTCGTAGTTATGATTTTTAGAATAAATGTTGTTGTGCTGCCGCTTTCTAATAAGATTTTCACATCAACACATTGGCATTATCCATAATAACTATCCTGCTTCTTGTGATGGAAATTAATTGAAAAATACTAGACATTTCAAACTGCACATGCACCACAGAATAGCGATGCTTCCTGAAGTTCTGATAATGAAATTCAAATAATGAGATGCAGTCAATGACAAAATTGTAGTGTGTGTGTCATGAAGATCTGTAGATCACTCCATTTATACCTCACGCTGTTTCAGTAAGGTCAGTAGCATAATCAAGGATGAGTCGCACCCTGGCCACTCCCTCTTCTCCCCTCTCCCATTAGGCACTTGATCGGACTTTGCTAGGCTTTACCTTGCACTAAATATTATTCCTTTATCATATATCTGTACACTGTAAGTAGCTCGATTGTAATCATGTATTATCCTTCAGCTGACTGGATAGCACATATCAAAAGCTTTTCACTGTCTCTCGAAACTAAACTGTAAACTATAAACAATTCTCCTAGAAATTCAGCTCCAATGGCGCCTGGTAAAATGGGAATGAAATGCTCTCTTTTATTTATGCTCCAAGCTCACAGTAGTTGTCATTTTAGATATTAGCAACATAAGTCAATCAGCTGTTCAATATTGTACAAAGTAATGATTTATTTATTAAGTAATCTCTTCTCACACTCTGCAGATGATCATTGTCTATATGAGACACCCTTGTAAACTTATGTAATCTTATGGACTAGGGGGACTAGGGGGAGTCCACAAAAATTGATATGTTATAGACTGCATCTAATGCCTTATATGTGGCCCGCTGAAATGAAACAAAGTAAACTCAATCCACTGCACTAAAACATCATCCACTCAATGTTGAGGCAAATTAAGCTACCTTCTGAATCACTGGTTTATGAATCTGTAGAATCTGAGGGAATCTCTTCAAAACACTGTGGCCAACCCAGTTGCTTCAGTTTGGTCTTGTCTTTTGCCTGACATTCTGATAATGAAGTTCAGATAATAAGTTACATCCTTTGAGTGCATTGCTTTTGTTCTCATCTCTTCAATCAATTCAATTTGGATAATATACATTTTCCTGAAAGGTTCTGTGGAGTAAACAGAAATTGAAAGCACTAGAACTACTTTTCAGGCCAGCCAGCATCTCTGGGGAAAAGGAATAGGTGACGTTTTGGGTCGAGACCCTTCTTCAATCTGAGCTTCAGGGGAGAGGGAAATGAGAGATATGAAAATGTACATAAAACAAATGAATGAGAGACATGCAAATGAACAAATCAAAGCCAGCAATGATGATCAAGAAAAGGTGGAGTCCACAATGGGCCATTGTTGGCTGTGGGTAAGATGATAATGAGTGCTACAAACAGTGAAACTCAGCAGGATGACAGTAAAACTAGTACAACGACTAGGGTGGTGGAGGGACTCAGAGATGCTGCCTGACCCGCTGAGTTACTCCAGATTTTTGTGTCTATCTTCGGTGTAAACAGAATTAACATATCAGGTTCACGCCCTTTCATCAGAATTGGGATTCATAGAATCACTGTGCACAGAAATGGGCCCTTTTGCCCACCTCATCCATGCTGACCCTAACCCCTATCTACACTAATCCCATTTGTCTCCAAGTCTTTCCTCCCCAAGTACATGTCCAAATGCCTTTAAATGTTAAATAAAATCAGCTGTGTTTTAAGTTTCAGAGAAGGGGCACAGTGGAGAATGGCAGATTAACCTGGATATTGGCATTTTGGAGGAATGTGTCACTACAATCAACAGCAATTTAAAAACTCCACAAACATCCCACATATTTTGTCTTACATAGTTGTGAAATTGTATAGTTGTGAAATTATAGCTCAAAAACTCTTGAACTGAACTTTTTCTAGACAACAAGATAGTGACTTGAAATTGTTCATTGTGTATTTGTAATGATCAAAAACAAACTGTAATTTCTCAACTATACTTTGTTATATCAAATCTGTACCAGTCATCTTCAGTGTAGAAAATACATTGAAAGCCTATCAATTATACATTTAAATATTGTTGGCATCCTCTTGTCTATTCATTATATATTGTCTACTCATTTAGGGCGGCACGGTGGCGCAGCAGTAGAGATGCTGCCTTACAGCGCCAGGGACTCGAGTTCGATCCTGACTACAGGCTTGAACGTTTTTCATGTGACCGTGAGGGTTTTCTCCGGGTGCTCCAGTTTCTTCCCACACTCCAAAAATGTACAGATTTGTAGGTTAATTAACTTTGATAACATTGTAAATCGTTCCCAGTGTGTGTGTGTAAGATAGTGTTAATGTACGAGGATTGCTGATTGGCACAGACTTGGTGGGCCGCAGGGCCTGTTTCTGTGCCGTATCACTAAACTAAACTAATTTAAATCATGCTGTGTCCAACATGTGAGAATGTTAGAGGTTGTTAAACATAACTGATGTTTGCCATTCATTTGAAATTAATTTGGTCAGGTAGATCTTGACTAACAATTCAGGAGATGAAATACTGATCCACAACGTCACTTTGACAAAGTGGTGGTTTTGTGTTCTGGATGCCATCGGCTAGAACTGAACTCGACAAACAGACTGATAATACATCGTTGAACTTCCTGCTGGAGACGACAGGCAAGGAAATGTCCACCCTTGATGAATGACAGTCCTTGGAATGTTTGATCTTGAAAGGCCAAAATAAACCGGTTTCTGATGTTTCTAAAGGCAGCTGTTCACATTGTTGCTAATCGCCTGGTGCTATTAGTGTAGGAGGATTTATGTGATGCTGTTGTGAAATTCCCAATTTTCATGTTGTGATTCCAGCATAATTCAAAGTGAATTTTGCAATATTCACCTTGATGTGAAAAAGAGTTCAACATGATAAAGCTCTTCCATTCTCAAGTCAAACCACACAGGTTTCTGTGACAAAGAAATCTGATTACTGAACATTTACATTTCAGGCTGAAAATAAGTGCCCAAGGGTTTCCCCTGGCATTATACACATGGCCAGGCTGCATTTGATAAACTGCCAGTCTTATCAGATCAAATGCAGAGTGTACACGAAAGGCATTTTGAAGCATAATTAAAACATTTACATTAGAATCTTATTCTTGTGATCCATACCACCCTACATGTGGAACGGATGCAACCGATAAACAATCAGTAGCACTGTGTAAACGTACAGTCTTGGTATCATGACCTTGCTGACACCAATGCTCACTGTTTCTTGCAACAGGCAGGTGCCGAAGGACACTTAACTGAAATCAAATTTCTAGGTTAGTTCATTTAGACCATGAAAGATCCTTCTCTGGAATACAAAAAGGGAAAATGCTGCTCAAGCAGAACCTGTTGAGAATGAAACAGAATGAGTGTTTCAGAATGGCAACCATACATTTGAGTAAAGTTAAAATTGTAAGTGAATGAGGCACGAAAAAGGAGGGGGGAAAGTACCAAAGGGATGATCTGCAATAGGGTGAAATGCAGGCGGGGCTAAGTAAAGAAAAGATTGACAGTGCAGGCAAAAGATGATGTGATGGAATAAGAAGCAAAACACCTGATATATCTTTTGTTTCCTTAAACTGGGAGTCAACTGCAGTTGATAGCATTATCCACACCACAATGGACTACAACAAACAAAGCAAGGGCATATTAGTCCAAGAGAGGAAAACAGCCGTAAAAAAGGCAAAATAAAAATATTGTGTGGTTTTACTTTTCTCCAACCACTAAACTACCTTCAGTTTAAGTATATGATCTGTTCAAGTATTGATCATATTTGGCAGTTGTAGGTTTGCAGCATTTGATGAGGACAGAGTTGGTCTCATTTTATCTGATTATCCATGCCAATGCATTGCCACCAGATAAAATATCTGGTGCAGCCCAGGGGGTTTCTGAAATATATCTACTGAATTAGTCCAGGCATTTTCCCCCTTGCCCCACCAAAATGCAAGCCATATCTGAAGAAGGGTCCCAACTCAAAACATCACCAATCCATGTTCTCCAAGAGATGCTGCCTGACCCACAAAGTTACTTCAGCACTTTGTATTCTTTTGTATTTGCACCTGCAGTTCCTTGTTTCTACTTCTAAGTCATATCTTAAGTAGTGAAAGTGGATTCCACCTCATCTACAATTCAATCTGACCAAGTAGTACATTTCCAACCAGAGATAGACGCAAAAAGCTGCAGTAACTCAGCAGATTCAGACTGCATCTCTGGAAAAAAGGAATAGGTGACGTTTCAGACTGAGACCCTTCTTCAGACTGAAGGTTAGGGGTGAGGGAAGTGAGAGATATGAAAAGGTACATAGAACAAATGAATGAGAGATATGCAAAAGAACAAATCAAAGCCAGCAATGGTGATCAAGAAAAGGTGGAGCCCACAATTGTTCATTATTGTCTGTTGTCTGAAGAAGGATCTCGACCCAAAACGTCACTTATTCCTTATCTCCAGAGATGCTGTCTGATCCGTTGAGTTACTCCAGCTTTTTGTGTCTATCTTTGGTATAAACCAGCATCTGCAGTTCCTTCCTACACACTTCCAACCAGGGCATAATAATAATTTTAGGACCAAAGTTTCTATTTCAAAAACCTTTGTTTGTCACTAACACACTATAAAGATATATTGTATAGTATTGTATAGTATTGTATTGTATTGTAACACATTGTATCTGAACAGCCATTTGAATACACTACTAAAGTTGTTTCTCTTCCAAGGTAATTTTGAAGAATCTGCACTTGATGTTTTATATAAGATTTTTTTTTTGCTTTCTGCCCTAAAAATAAACTACCTGGTCGTTCTGTGCTCAGAGATTCCCATTAGCGGTACAAGCTTTAAAACAGCAAGTCCTTGCACACTCTGTAAATTGTCTGATCTATCAATAACAATTGCTAGAAGTTGTAACAGCTGGCTCTAATTTGCAAGCTGCAAGATACTGCCTGCTAGCTTAATTCATCAAAATCTGTGTGTGATAAAGCTATGATGATGAGGGGCAGCATGGTGGCACAGCGGTAGAGTTGTGCCTTACAGAGCCTGAGACCTGGGTACGATCCTGACTAAGGGTGCTGTCTGTACAGAATTTGTACGTTCTCCCCCATGACCACGTATGTTTTCTCCGAGATCTTCGGATTCTTTCCACACTCCAAAGATGTACAGGTTTGTAAGTTAATTGGCTTGGTATAGTGTAAAAATTGTCTCTAGTGTGTAGGATAGTGTTAATGTGCGGGGATCGTTGGTCGGCATGGACTTGGTGGGCCGAAGGGCCTGTTACAGTACAGTATCTCGAAACTAAACTAACGTGAACTCAAAGTTTAAGCTTCTTGCATAATCAAATACAAAATGGTCCCAACACAATGCTTTTTTGAATAGGTAAGTTTAATAATTTTGTTATAACATATTAAATTCTTGTGTCATTATTGTTAATAAAACTATTTGTCCACTTGAAATTACTTAGCGAGAACCTAAAAGAGCCAACAGAATACTTTATCAAATAGGATTTGAGGGCCCAAGCAGTCCATTTTTCTCCATTTGAGCTTCCACTCTTCTTTCTCCCCTTAACTCCACAAGCATAACCCTATATTATCTTCTCTCTTGTGTTCTTGTCCAATCACATTATAAATCTGCATACAATTCACTCCAGTCACTCCTACAGTACTAAGTTCCACATTTTCACCACTCTTTTGAGTAAAGAGGCTTCCTCAAATTCCCAGTTAGTTTTCTTGGTTACCATCTGATTATGTTGGTGTCTAGTTATGGTTTTGTCCACAATTATAATGTTCCCTCTACATCTAATCTATCAAAACTTCATGTTAATTTTAAAGTCCGTTGTGTCACCCTTTAGCATTCAGCTCTCTCTTGGAAGAGGATCAACATAACAGTATAACAGAGCTTTATTTGTCATTCGGTACCAAGGTACCGAACGAAACTACATAGCAGTCATACAAAAAAGAACACAAGACACATAACCCCAACACAAACGTCCATCACAGTGACTCCAAACGCCCCCTCACTGTGATGGAGGCAACAAAACTTCCACTCTCTTCCCCACGCCCACGGACAGACAGCTCGTCCCCAACCGACCCGCACAGTCCCCGCAAGGGGATGGAAGTCCCCGTGGCCGAGTCGCACCGGCCGCTGAAACGTCTCGCGGCCGAGCCGGGTGATGGAAGGCCCCGCGACCAAGCCTTGCGCAGCTAAGTCCCGTGGCCGAGCCGCACCAGCGATGAAAAGTCCCGCGGCCGAGCCGCACCAGCGATGTAAAGCCCCGCGGCTGAGCCGCACCAACGATGTAAAGCCCCGCGGCCGAGCCGCACCGGGCGATGTTAAGGCCCGCGGCCGAGCCGCACCAGCGATGAAAAGTCCCGCGGCCGAGCTGCACCGGGCGATGTAAAGTCCCGCGGCCAAGCCGCACCGGGCGATGTTAGGCCCCGCGACCGAGCTGCACCGGGCACTGTTAAGTCCAGCGGCCGAGCCGCACCAGCAATGTAAAGTCCCGCGGCCAAGCCGCACCGGGCGATGAAAGGTCCCGCGGCCGAGCCGCACCGGGCACTGTTAAGTCCAGCGGCCAAGCCGCACCGGGTGATGTAAAGTCCAGCGGCCGAGCCGCACCGGGCGATGTTAGGCCCCGCGGCCGAGCCGCACCCCGCGCCATGAGGAAGAGACCTAAAAGAGAAAAGTTTCCCCCACCCCCCCCACCACCCCCCCACCCACACCACCCACACCACCACCCCCCACACATACACAACCAAAAAAATACAAAAACCATCCCAACACCGACACACAACAAAAAAAAAAGGAAAAAAGACGAACAGACTGCTAGCGAGCCGCAGCCGTTAGGCGCCGCCACTTCCGCTTGTAAGCTATTGGTAGCTATTGCTGCACATTAAAGCATTGTTTCAGTTGTGGCTTGTGGTATTTTGTGTTTACCACAAAACATTTGAAATTCATGTTTGCAGGTGATCTTCTGTTGATTTGGTTCACTTTGCTCTTTTGTATTTGAATATAACATTTCAAAAAATCAGCTGTAAACATTATAAAGACTTTTTATATCCGATAATGCCTGAAGTGGGATGTAGAAAGGAAATCTATCAATTATTATATTTCATTGTTAATATATTTTCCAGTTGTTGTGTTCATTCATTCAAATGTCTTTAATTGTCATGTGGACTGACAATAGAATAATTACATTCTAACTTTTAGTGGCTTAACAGATCCATAAACACACTATGCACAGATAAAAATTATAATAATAATAAAAAATTAATAGCCATAATACTAGATAGCCATAATAGTGCAAAAAGCTAAAGCGTGTAGAGTAACTACAGACAGATCGTAGAAGTTCATAGTTCCTAAGGTTATTGTTGTGTAATGTTAAAAAGTCTCAGTTGCTGGGAAGGAGCTGTTCTTGAACTTAGTGATCATGATTTTCAAACTCCTTTGCCTTCTTCTCGATGGTAGAGTGATGTGAGAGTATGGCCAGGATGATGTGGATCTTTGATGAAACTGGCTGCTTCCTTGGGGTAATGCCTCATCTAGATCTCTTTGTTGAGGAGGTCCAGGACCAGGCAGTGACAATGGACCAGGCAGTGACAACCACTCTCTGTAATCTCCTTCAGACTGGGCATTTAAGTTGCTCAAAGCTGGCCATGATGCAGTCAGTCAGTGTGCTCTCCACAGTACAACTGCCGAATTTCAATTGTGTATTTGTTGACAAGCTGCATCTCCTCAATCTTCTGAAAAAGTAGAGACGTTGATGAGGATTTTTTTGTGATTGCATCAATGTGTTGGACCCAGGATTCATATTTTTACAAGTTTACAACAACATCAAGATCAGTTGGGAAGGTGGGCCAAGTAATGACAAATGGAATGTAACTCTGACAAGTGTGAGGCACTGCACTTTGGTAAGTCAAACCAGGAAAAGACTTGCACACTAAATGGTAGAGTCCTGGAGAGTGTTACAGAATGCAAAGTCTGCTGAAAGTGGCAGGTCAGGTGGGCAGGATGGTGAAGAAGGCATTTGGCATGCTTGCCTTCATTGGGAAGAGTATTGAGTATTAAAGTTGAAACATCATGTTGCAGTTGAACCTGTCGTCGGTGAGATGATACTTGGAGTACTGTGTGCAGTTCTGTCACCCAGCTACAGGAAAGTTGTCATTAAGTTAGAAAGATGCAGCTGAGATTCAGCAGGATGTTAGGTGGACTACCGACGAGTTATAGGGAGAGGGTAGATTGACCGGAACATTTTCCATATGGGCAGAGGATGTTGTGGGGTGACCTTATTGAAGTATACAAGACACATCTCAGAGTAGAGGATTCTAAAACCAGAGGGCATCGGCTTAAGGGGAAAGATTTAAGAGGCACTTCGGGGGCCACCTTTTCACTCAGATGGTTGTCTGTATCTGGAATGAGCTGCTAGAGGAAATTATAAAAGCGGATACAATTACGCCTTTGAAAAGGTATCTGGACAGATAACTGGATAGGTGTAGTTTAGAGGTATACGGGCCAAATGCAGGCGAGTGGCTCACCGGAAGGCCATCTTAGTTGGTATGGACAAGCTGGACCGAAGAACGTATTTCTGTGCTGTACTGTTCTGTGCTCTTTATGTTAACCTTCATAAGCAAACAGTAAGTCTTTTAATTTCTCTAACTTCTAATTCAAGCAAAAAAAATCAGTCTAGTACATTCTGATAATCTGGAGAGAAACTACACTCCAGTAGTTTAGCTAATGAATATTGTCAAAGCAGATTAATCCAATTTAGACAACCGTAGGTGTTGTGATTGTTGTTGAGCTCCTTATCAACTTGTTTGTTTAAAGCAGTCACTGGAGAAGGAAAATTTCAAACCTTTTTTATTACTGTATGGTTTTAATTAGAGATGCCTAAAGCACGCAGCAAAGGTCAGTTAAAGAAACTGATAATTGAAGTACGGGTTTGGTGCTTTAAGTAATCATCATAATGTATTTTGTGCTAATGTTAACATAACTACTGCACTAAATCTCTTGACAGATGCTTCCTTCATAATGTCAATTGTTTCAATCTGATGGGTTGATTTGTAGAAGATTTCAAATATGGTCTTCCCTCATTAATGCCATTGTTGCTAATGTGGACTAGAACTATTTTTGATTGATTCTGACTAGGGCAATTAAATTGCTGTTGCCAGACACTGAAAATTCCCACACTTATCGTGCAATTCAGTCCCCTGTCAGGTACTGTAATTTTGTACAACGTGCTTCATTGTCATCCAAATGCAATTTTTCATACACGTTGAAGATAAAACCAAACACTTTAATAAGTCATTAACTGATGAGACAAGTTAGGTTTAAAAAAAATAATTAAATTGCAGATAAATTTAATGGACACTTGGAACAAAGCACTTTCATAAGAAAGCTAAATCTTCTATCATTGTGATGGATTTGCATATTTAAATACTATCCATATTCCTCCTGTATCAATTGCTTGCAGGGAATGTACTGTAGACGTGGGGATGGACAAGCAAGTTTAAAGGATTGCTTTTATGCCTTAAGGGAGAAATGACTAGTGTAAGATTGTGAGATTCAGCAACTGAACCATACAATTTGGAATTATGATTAGTCTGTTTCCTTAGCTTGGAGAGACCAATGGTTGATACTATAGGACCTGCAGCAAAGGGTTATTTGTACTTGGTTTCAAAGGCTGTAGCAAATTTGTGGGATCATTAACTGAACAAAAATATTATTTTCCTTGTGAACAAGCAACCAAGCAGAGACAAGATATGTTCCATCATTATAACTCTATTATGAAAAGACATTCAGAGTTGAGATGTCTTTGACCCAAATTTTAACCCCATTTTTGGGTAGGGTTGACCAACAGTACATTCAAAATAAAACCACAGAACATATTATCCAGAAATGGCTCATTTCTTATCGTACAGTACAAATCACATGATGTTCACAGCAACCTTAATAAGGTTTTCCAATCCCAATCGTGGAATTGCGAACTATGGATGCTCGACACAATGAACAAGATGTGAGAGAGACCATTGGTGATTACATCCATTAATCTTGTGACTAGGTGACAATTAATGAAAAGTCCCCCATGTCTTCCTTGCTGTGAACATGAATGGCCTGGATCCACAGGGAAGCTGCCAGGTAGCAGCCAACCACAAAAGGTAATTATCGTTCAAGTCCTTGACTGTCTCCCACTCACTGAATCAGATCATATCAAATAAGCAGCGGCATGGTGGCACAACAGCAGAGTTGCTGCCTAACAGCGACAGACACCCAGGTTCGACCCTGACTGCAGGTATGTCTGTACAGAGTGTGTACGTTCTCCCATGACCTGTGCGTGTTTTCTCCGGGTGCGCCAATTTCTTCGCACACTCCAAAGACATACAGGTTTGTAGGTTAATTGGCTTTGGTAAAATTGTAAATTGTCCATGATGTGTAGGATAATGTTAGTGTGCCGGGATTGTTGGTTGGCGCAGAGTCGGTGTGCTGAAGGGCCTGTTCTCGCGCTGTATCTCTAAATTATATTAAAAACTAAAAAGCTCAAGTGCGCAGAAAAGATCCACAAGGAGGTTAGGTGGACTGGAGTGTTTGAGTTATAAGGCTGGGACTTTTTTTTCCCTGGAGCATTTGAGAATGAGGGGTGACTTTATAGAGGTATGCAAAACATGAGGGACATAGATGGCACAGGTCCAAGGTGAATGGATGCAGTCCTTTTCCCTGGGTGGGGGAGTCCAAACCTAAAGGCCATAGGTTTAAGGAAAGAGGAGTGAGATTTAAACTGACCTGAGGGGTAATTTTTCTACACAGAGAGTGTTGGGCATATGGATTGTGCTAGAGGTGGGTATATCAATACAACAATAAAAAAGCATTTGGACAGGTACGTGGAAAGAAAAACTTGAGAGGGATATGGGTAAAACAAAGGCAAATGGGATTAGTTTAGATAAACATCTTGATCAGCTCTGGCAAGTTTAAGATTGAAGAGGCTTTTTCACTGCTGAATAACTCCATGACTTTCTGACTTCATAAATTGGTTTAATTTAATGAACTTTTTCATTCAACTTGTAGCCTTCCCTATTTTTTGGCCACAGATGTATCCCTTTCCTCAAAAACTCAGTGGAATGATCTCATTTATAACTACTACCTATTTACTATTATACATTTAACTCTAACTACCCAATCTACGAACTAATCTGGCTTTCTGATCAAGATGCTTCTAACGCATAGACTCCTAATTTTAAACTTGGAACTTCACATTCAGCATGACAGTGAGAACTCTATCATTATTCTGATCAGTTTTTTTGCAGAGAATCATTAATTATGAAATTACCAATTAACCTTGCTTCATTACATAAAATCAGATCTGGTTGAGTCAACAGGATATTGCCTGAGGAACTAATCTCGTATGCATATCATAATTTCATCCTCAAGAATATTGGATAATCTTCAGTACATGTGCCCTACACATTCTCCTTTCCAGCCATTTCTTCATTGATAGTCTACCCCAAAATACAGTTGGGGGCATAGATTATATGCACCAGTGTTTCTTGGCCCTTGTTTGTCCTTATTTCCACCCAAATGATTCTACAGCCTGATCATCTGAGCCAATTACCTTACTCACTACAACCTAATGTCAACCATTATTAGACACGCGAAACTGCACATGCTTGAATCAATTATTATGTGTGTAAAACACTACTGCAAGCTCCTGTGGCTGCACCCTACCTTATGTTAGTACCTTATCCATTATATCTGTTTTTACAAGATGCCAAATACAATGCACTATTTTGTTCCCACACTTGGTCATCTGGCTACTTCATCTCTGTAAAACCCATTTGTCTAAATTTATGTCATGAATTTATCCAAGTAATCACAAATGCCTTTGATTTTTTTAAATGTGTAACTGTTTTTCATGCACTGTTTAAAACATGTAATTATTTCCCAGTTTGAAACCATTGCATCTGACCTTAATCTGTTCTATTTAACATGACAGCACCTCCACAAGGGGCATTGTGTGGAACTACAGTATCCTGAGATGCCCCACAGTATTTTGTTATCATTTTGTAAATTCCTGGAGAAAAGTAGATTGCAAACTTTAAGACTAAGTGTAACATTTCTGAATGGTGCAACTTGTATACTTCAGTATAATGGATGCAAAATACAAAAGTGCCACGTTGAGAATATTGAGTTTATGCTCATCAGATGATGAATCTTGGTGGAATTTTGTTTAAAAAGTAGTTTAATATGGCCAGCCAATTTCCCCGCTTCATTTCCAGCCAACTCTTGGTAAGAAATCAGTACTCTAATATTAAGGATAAAGCAGTGTGTTATAAGCTTTATGAGAGTCATCACATACCATCAGTAAGTGCTAGTCATTTTTTCAAACTACATAACATGCCGAACTCTCGCAATTGAAAGAAAAGGTTGATTATCTCTTTAGTTTAGTGATGCAGCGTGTAAACAGGCCCTTCAGTCCAACAAGCCCGTATCGACCAGTGATCACCCATACACTAGTTCTATCCTACACATTAGGGAAAATGTACAGAAGCCAAATAACTTACAAACCTGCACGCCTTTGGAATGTGGGAGGAAACCAGAGCACCCAGAGAAGCCCACATGGTCACAGGGAGAACATACAAACTCCATACCGACAGCACCCGTTGTCAAGATCAAACCCAGGTGTCTGATGCTGTGCAACAGCAACACTGCTTCCATGCCATTGAGCTGGGTCACTTTAACATCTAACCAGCAACATATTGCATTAGCATGAGCATTTGGTTGTAAAAATATAAAAGGAATAATCACTGCTGTGATGTACCTGACCTAAATATTAATTTGCACTTTCAAACATCTGCGATATTGATCAATCCTTTACGCAATTTTTCATGGTAGAAAGCCATATTGTCTCAGGCCATTCTGATACAATTTGTTTTGTGTATATATATTTACCCATTCCTTCCTTTAAGCTTCTTCTTATCAAGTCCACATCACAAGATTAGAAATTGTTCAGCCAGAGCTGAACACACTTCTTGGCATCTGCATACAATGGCGCTTTGTGCTTCTTGTGCTTCTTGCGCGTGGTGGTGGAAAGATTGGTGGAAACAGCGCTGCGACATGAATGCTCTTTCCTTAACCCCCTTTGTAAGCTGCCACAGCAGTTCCATTCTTTCATTTTCCCTGACATTTCTTAAACTAAAAACAGAAAATGGTACAAATACTCTGTACATCAAGCAGCATATGTGGGCAGCAGGAAAAGTGTTAAAGTATCTGGTCACTGAACTTTTAATAAATCGGGGAAAAAAAGTCAGAACCCCCAGTTTTGATCCTGATTTCTGGTGCTGTCTTTAAGGAGTTCTCCCTGTGACCACGTGGGTTTTCTCCAGATGCTCCAGTTTCCCTCCACACACCAAAGAAGTACAGGTTTGTCAGTTAATTGGCTTCAATAAGTTGTAAAAAATTGTCCCTGGTGTGTTGGATAGCGTTGGTGTACGGGGTGATCGCTGGTCGTCATGGACTCAACGGGCCGAAGGGCCTGTTTTCCGCACTGATCTATAAAGTCTAAAGAAAGGGGGAAAAAAACATTCCAAATCAACAAGACAAGACTAGAATATATTATTGTCTGAAGGGTGGTGGGTGTATGGAACAAGCTGCCAGAGGAGGTAGTTGAGGCAGGAACTATCCCAATGTTTAAGAAACAGTTAGACAAGTACATGGATAGGACAGGTTTGGAGGGATATGGGCCAAATGTGGACAGGTGGGACAAGTATAGCTGGGACATGTTGGCCCGTGTGGGCAAGATGGGCCAAAGGGCCTGTTTCCACACTATATCACTCTATGACTAAAATTCACCTAACCCATAGTAGTAGATCAACATTAACAACTTGTATTCAAATCGTTCATAGTTTTTCTACTTCGGTGACAAACAACTGTGTACTTAATCCAACCTTGGCTTTTTGGGCATCTGGAAAATCCTTAATTCCCTGATTTGGGATTTGTATCTTTAGGTTCGCAAATCTTTGTATTTGGATTTCCCTTTCTTAAACCCCTTACCGATTCACCTTCCTTTAATATTCACTTTAAAAATTTGCCTGTTTTAAAACTTTTAATTACACTTGGTAATATCTATTTTTTGACTAGTTCTTGACATTTGTGATCTAATCTTTGTGAAAAAAAAATTGCATGGTATAAATGTATTCCCCTTGGGCTTGAAGTTTTAATAACCAGATACATGCCATTGCAACAAAATAGATTCAACCCCAGGAGTTATTGTGTGCAAATGTTTGTGGATAACTATTAAAGGTAGCATGGAGATAATAAATTGGAGATGTCAATGATGTACGCCTAGAAGCCATTGGATTGATTAGGCAGTAATCATTGTATTCCTACAAGAACTTTATGTCTAGTCATAGTGGAAGGAATGGCAGGGGTGGAGTATAGGAACCCAGATCAGCAAAAGAGTGTTTATCAGGTGACAAGAATTTTCAAAAACTTTCACAAATAAAAATGAGGTTTGAGACTGTTTGTGAGGCTAAGGTTGTAAATTATTTATGATACGAATGATTCCAGGATCAAGGGGCTGATAATTATAATTGGGTGATCAGAATCTTCAGTTGGAAGTCTAAAGATCCAATGGTGTGCTTCAGGGAGTGAATAAATCAAATGAGGATTGAGATAGACAGAGGAATGCTGCAGAAGTGTGCCGGTGGAGTTTGCAAGGAGGATTAAAAGGAGTGGGGGCAGGGAAGGCAAGGTGAAGAGAGCACAGCAGCTGATAGCTTTGCTTTGTAGAGAAAGGATTCCATGAAATCTTAATATTTGGAATATATAACGTTGAAGTTCAAAACAAGATTACAAAAACTTGCAGTGGACTATTTCATCGTGAACAGAAAGCATCGAACTGGGAAAGCATGAAAAATGAGGCATGTTTTGGAGGTCTCAGGGTGGCTTTATAGCAGGGTTATAAACACTTTCCTTTTCAATGTATTTGCTTGTGGGGACTGGGAACTGAGCAATTGTTGCCCCAGGCAAGCGAGTTACTATCTCTTTAATCGGAGCCAAAAGTCTGCCCGATATTTATTCCGTGCATTGCTGTTCAGGATGTCCAAGCTGTGGCGCTGTGCTCTCTTCGTTAGAAGACATCGCTTTGCAATCTTCAGAAGGGAGCGATGTTGTACCTGATGATAATCCGCCGCAAAAAGTCCTGACTAAGGCAACCAATTTGGACGGTGATCAACTGAATCCCAAGGCTGAAGGAATGAAGTCTCTGTGCATATATATTTTTAAAGGCATTTATGAACCAGGTGCTCAGAAAAAAAAAAATGGGTAACACTAGAAATAAAAGGTGCACGCAGGGGGTCCTGAGCTTCCCGGGATCACGCCTGAGACGCCACCTCGCGAGTGCGCGCTCCCTGGTTCACGCGCACCTCTGAGCCCCGGGTGCTGGGCGGCGCGCGGCCGCTGTCCCCCTGCCCATTGACTCCTCCCCCGCTCCCACTCCTCGGACCGCCAGCGCCCGGGGAATCCTGCAACACAAGCTGCAACACAAGCAGAGAGCCGGAGTGCTGGAGCAGGCTGTCGGTGCTGCCACCCGGGGAAACAAAAAAAACTCAGCCCCCAGCAGCGGCTATAAGCTTGGCGCCTTTTCACCCACTCTCCAGAAATCACCTTAAATGCCAATTGCCGCGAAGAAGACAAAAAATAAAATACAATTGACGAATGACAATGGCAATAAAAATGCTCCAGGCTTGTTGCATTTGCTGGACTTTGCTCCAATTCATTCACGAGGTTTGCTGTCAATTGGGTAAGTGGCATGTAACAGATTTAAAGTATAAAACAGTAAGGCTTAATAACTAACATTGGCACTATTTAAACTGGCTGCAAGTTGTCCACGTTTGATTTTCAGATGACTATAAAAGGTGTAGCCTTCTGTGTTTTCTAAATTAATTAGTCTACGATTATCGCATGTCTTTGCTAACTAGGAAATTGTATTTCGAGAAAGTCTGGTTAATGTCATTAAGATTGAGATATCACCAGGCAGTCAAGTCACGTTGTATCCAGTACAAACGAATCAATGTAAATCGTAATTTAAAAAAAATCTAAATGAAACAATTGCATGCATTGTTTTCTTATTGTATTTCGGACCGATTTATCACTTGCTGGTCACAAAGATGTTATCTGATAACAAGTTTGATATTAATTTGCAGCGTATCACACCAGGTCTAAGATACTCAACCGAATTCAGTGCATGTGAACGCAACGTCAAAAGAGAATTTTTAGAAATAGTGCAGTTTTTAAAGAAACCTTTATATTTTTTTAGGTGGTAGTGTCTCATTGAAGCAAAGTTTCCCCCCTCTTATTTATTCTATGCAACTCGATCTTTATGGTTTCACTGTGTCGGATATTTTCTTTCAAATGATAACTTATTTGAAAAAATGCCATAAATAACCAAACATGCAATGTCTATTTTAAGTTGCTATGTGGTCTTGTCTCCAGAATTTAAAGTATATTTAACATTCGTATTACGTGTGATGCTTTTGCAAGGGATTTTTAATGTGTAGATTTGTAAAAATAACATTGACATTTTATGCACATTTTTATTTATCCCCACGGACGAAGAAGAAATTGATAATACGTGGAAAGTGAAGTCGCAACACAAACGATGTGATTAACTGGTTCCCTAATAATATGTTTTATTGACTGCAATATTTTTCTTGACATGTTGCACACCACAGCTCTTTGTGTTTAAGTATTTGCAGCAGTGATGTACAGTGTAGAGATTTATTGCTACAAGGATTCGCTACATTTTCTACATGAACAATTTTCTTCCTGGATGTTAAATCTTTACCAAAATCTTTAAAGCGGTTCAAAGGTCTAAGTGCCAAGTGCACTTGACAATAATGAACTAATAACAATAATAATCATGCTGACTTCTGGTATGTAAAACCAATAAGCCTTGAGCAGTCAAATAATAGTTTTGAGATTGAAGATTTTGAGACTATTGGCCATTTATTATCAACCCATCTAGTTTACATGTGAGCATTCCAGAACTAAACTGGATTCCTTAGCTTTCGCTTACAACGACTTTCCTGGGCTGTTTTCAGTTGTGTAACATATAAAGCTGGCTCGTATTTGCAGCATTGATTTTAATCGATGGAAATGGTAAAAGAATACTGTAAACATATAATCTATTTTTAAACCTGCTAAATACTCCATAGAAGAAAATGTTTATGGTATAGATCAGTGTAATAACTGAAAAAATGAAAGCAGTAATGAAAACTAAAAAACCTTTTACTGTACTTCAATTATGTTATCACATACAACTGCAATTTCAGATATCAACACATTGAGCCGTCTTTGCTTGCCTGAAGGCATTGTTTATGCCAACATACTTTGACCAATGTGAAGTGTTTCCTGAGCTCCCCAGTGAGGATAGTTATGTGTGTTTGTGTGTGCATACTATTTTTGCTTCTTCAAACATACTCTTTGCATCATGACAAGCATTTTAATAAATTTGAATTGTACTTTTGCTTTTCATTAATGCTGAGGCAGTAAAACAAATCCAGCCAGATATTAAAACAGCGTTTTGTCAATCTGCAAACTATACTCAGCTTTACCAACCTCGCGCATCGTATCAATAATGTGCTACTGAAAATAATAAACCTGCAATAGTTTTGAGAATTTTTTATTGTTGAATCATTAAACAATGTCAAAGAGACACAAAGTGTTTGAATAAAGGACAACTTCTCCATAAAATTATGGAAAAGCATTTGATTTTAAAGGATTGACTGACTAAGGTTAGTTTTCTTCTTAATTCCAGTAAATTGTGTTACATATTTACGCGGGTAATTTAGTCAGTCTAATAAAAAATAATTGCTCTAAATATTTACAGGAACTTTTATTTACTGTATTAATTTGGAAAAGGTTATATGTGCTTTATATATGCTTTTGCAATTAGCTTCTATTTTGTATGGTAGAATGAATATCTGTTCATCTCCTTGAATGATTAGCAGAACATTATATTTTGTAACTATTTGAAAAGACTCAGGCATTTCAAAGATATTTATTTTTGCTTCTTTGTGAAATAATGTCACTGTGGCCTGGTTACTATAAATCTCAGTTGATAGTATGTCGTTTTTTTGAAAAAGGTTATCAATCTGAAAAATTGAAACTGAAGACATGCAATAATGTTAGAATTCTTAAATATGTCCGTAAATTGAAAGAACAAGGCTTTATTCTTTCTCCTTTTTAAAAATAGAGGTGAATTAGGATGGTCGTCACTGAATATAATGAAAGCTGTAATCCTTTTATTTTTCAGATGCCATTTCTATATATTCATTTAAAGTGAACTTTTTCCATCTTATCAATAAGAACAATGCCCAAGATTATTGTAAATTATCTCAATCTGTTAAAGATAAATTATTCAATTCAGACAGTATGATAAAACCCAGGACGCAAGTGCAAATCATTTAAATATTAATTTATTTATGGAGAGGGGGAGGGGAATAAGTGACAGGTGGTGTGTTCTAGCAATATTAAAATATTGTCTGCTTACTGCCCAAATGGTCGAAGAACGGTCAAAATGGTCCAAAGAAAATTAAACAATTATTTTCTTAGAATTCATCGGTTGCTTTTCAAGGCATTCAGTCTCTCATGTTGACAAGCCACCATTTACAGACTTCACAGCAGTTTAACAATTCCTGTGATAGAGGAGATTTTCTGCAGGGAGGAGAGATATTGGTGTCTCAGTCCAAAGTGAATGAGAATTGTAACACTTAAACCATGGGAAACTTTTTTAAAAGTAGACCTTTATCAGTAATGCGAATATGCTCACAACCTGTTACAACCCTTTTCTGGAAGAAAGGGTTTTTAATTTTAGTAGGATTGAGACAGTAGAAGCTTTTATTTTAGTTATGCCAGTCAAAAAATACTATTTATACACTCAATTTTAGTGAATAAGTTGATATTGGATTTCCAATTTTTTTAGGTTATGTCTTTATTTACTTTTTCGTGAAGCTTAAGGAAATAATATCGTCCATTTTTTTAAAGCTGCCTTTTTTTTATCAGGTTCGTATCTTCTGCTATATCCCTAACTCTGCTGAACCTAGCTCATGATCATTGAACTATTGTTATTTGACTTGATCTTCACCATCTTCTCAAAGTTGTTCTTTTCTTAAAAAAAGATTTGTCTTTAACATGTGCCTCATCGCCTCCCCCAGACTGCTTCAAGTCTATTTGTATCGCCTTCAATAGAGACATCAGAAGGATGAATGGAGGTATGCTGAGGTACAGTGGAAGCAGGAATGTTTGGAAGCAGGAATGAGCCTGGCTAGAAGAAACAAGGTTATGCTTTGTGCAAAAATGTTTATTTTGGAATTGATGCATAAAGTTGTACAGGAATTCTGACCACACATGAAACATATTGCCGATGTGTTGGTTTTGTAGAACTGTACTTCAATTGGACCTTCCTCAGAAAATGTTAGAAGATGTGCAAAAAGACAACATTAACTAATAGTAGGCAGGCAGGGACTGAAGGATGAAAGGTCTTTTAAAGCAAGGATGTAGAAAAGATAAACTAAGAAACCATGTCTTCTAAAAGTGCAAAACGTTAGAGAGGTTTTATGATGGGCAATATTGTAAGATAATCTATCTTGGTTTACAGAAGTCCCTGGCTGAAGATGCAGACTAAAATGTCCTAATTTTATTTTATGTCTGACACGGCACACTGAATTTCTCAAGCTCCCTAGTGTGGACCTACCCTCTGCATTATCCATAATACATTCCTTGTTACTTGAAAATTCATCTATTGCATTTCAAAATATAAAATGAACTAGCGAGTGTATCAAATTGAATCATTAACCTTTTTTACTGTGAATTTCAATGCTTTTCATGAGTAATGTCCCCAATGCTTTCATTGTACATTAGAAGATAGCCAATCTGATCATCTGTAGTTGGAAAATATCTCAACGTCATGAATTTTTCAGACAATATTTGAATTTTGACAAACTCAAAGGTAAATATGATATTTTAATATAGTTTCATAGCTTTTCATCATCATACAGTACATAAATAGCTGATCCCAAAGCGTGCGCATTAATCCTGCACCAATTCTATTTTATTCTCCCCTACATTTGCACTTCTCCTGGATTTTACCACTCGCTTACACACTAGGAGCAATTTACAGTGGGCAGTTAACCAACCAATCGGCATGCCTTTGCAATATGGGAGGAAACCATGGAGTCATAAAGTGTGGAAACAGGCCCTTCAGCCCAACTTGCCCACACCAGCCAACATGTTCCAGCTACACTAGTCCCATCTGCCTGCGCTTGGTCCATATCCCTCCAAACCTGTCATATCCATGTACCTTTCTAACTTTCTTAAACATTGGGATAGTCCCAGCCTCAACTACCTCCTCTGGCAGCTTGTTCCATACACCCACCACCCTTTGTGTGAAAAAGCTACCCCTCAGATTTCTAGTAAACCTTTTCTCCTTCACCTTGAACCTATGTCCTCTGGCCCTTGATTCCCCTACTCTGGGCAAGAGATTCTGCGCATCTACCCGATCTATTCCTCTCAATGTCTTCAAGTCACAAGGAAAACATGTAAATGCTATACAGATTATTATGATAATAACACTATTTTCCATAATATGAATTGGATATAACGCGATTGATGAATTGGAGAACACTATTTGTATTATGCGGGCCAAATTAGTTATAATGTGTTTTCAATGGGACACTTGAGAATTACTTAAAAGATACCTTGGAAATTGGCAAGTGGAAAGAAAGATGTCTTGGGGGGAAAAAAAGTTAATGTACCCTCCACACAGTAATCAGATACCATTGTCTCCTAAGAAACACAACTGCTACGTTCTCGGCTGTAGGCAAGCAATCATTTCTATTGACACATGTGCAATATAACATACACAGGGCCGGATTAAGCTAGTGTGGGGCCCATAGCATATGTTATAATAAAGGGGCCTTAAATACGGGACAAGGTGACATCACCGCCCGCGCCCCACGTGACCCACCCAGCCAGCGGTCACGTGCTCCCGCTCCACCAATGACGGCAGTCCGGGCCGGGAGGCGGGTTGCAACCTCCGTTCGGCGAACATACTCGGCCATGCTCCCCGAACACAATCGGCCCCGCTCCCCGAACACACTCGGCCACGCTCCCTGAACACACTTGGCCCCGCTCACCGAACACACTCGGTCCCGCTCCCCGAACACACTCGGCCGCGCTCCCCGAACACACTCGGCCCCGCTCCCCGAACACACTCGGCCCCGCTCCCCGAACACACTCGGCCCCGCTCCCCGAACACACTCGGCCCCGCTCCCCGAACACACTCGGCCCCGCTCCCCGAACACACTCGGCCCCGCTCCCCGAACACACTCGGCCCCGCTCCCCGAACACACTAGGCCGCGCTCCCCGAACACACTCGGCCATTCTCCACGAACACACTCGGCCCCGCTCCCCGAACACACTCGGCCCCGCTCCCCGAACACACTCGGCCCCGCTCCCCGAACACACTCGGCCCCGCTCCCCGAACACACTCGGCCCCGCTCCCCGAACACACTCGGCCCCGCTCCCCGAACACACTCGGCCCCGCTCCCCGAACACACTCGGCCCCGCTCCCCGAACACACTCGGCCCCGCTCCCCGAACACACTCGGCCCCGCTCCCCGAACACACTCGGCCATGCTCCACGAACACACTCGGCCACGCTCCCTGAACTGTTAATGTTAACGAGCTCCATTAGCTTACACTGTCCGGGCCTACAGTGTCGGGGCCTACAGCAGCCCACGGGCCTAATACGGGACAAGGGCAGTCACGTACGGGACAAACAAATTTTGCCCAAAATATAGGATGTCCTGGCTAATACGGGACAGTTGGCAACCCTACCCCCCTCCCCGAACACACTCGGCCCTACTCCCCGAACACACTCGGCCCCGCTCCCAGAACACACTCACCCCGAGCTCCGTTAGTCTACACTGTCCGGGCCTACAGTGGCCACGCGCCTAATACGGGACAGTGGCGGTCCCATATGGGACAAACAAATTTTGCCCAAAATACAGGATGTCCCGGCTAATACAGGATAGTTGGCAACCCTAAGTGCTCTCTCACCACAGAGTCTACCCCGGTCTCTCACCCCTGTGCCGCTGCCGCTGCCTGTCCCTGTCTTGCTGCCGGTCTCTGTCCCTCTGGGTACGTGTAGGGGGGGGTGAGGGTCTGTGTCCCGGGGTTGCTGGTTGGGCGGTGACGCGCCGGCTGCCCATTGGTCCGCGCAGCCCCGCCAACACATTCAAACCGCGGCGGTTGGGGAATTTTGACCAAAAGGCTGGAGAATAGGTCATACAGCATCTGTGGAGGAAATGGATAAACAACATATCAAGCCTGGACCTTTCTTCAGACTGATCTGTTTGAGTCCTGTCAACCTTTTATTTCGACCAATATTGGATCAGTTTTTTGATGCAAAATATGGAACTTTACAAAACAGAGACCAACACCACCTTTGCTAGTTACAAAAGAGCTGCATATCCTAATCCCACCTTCAGCATCTCTCTGCAGACCTGTGTGCCACCATTCGTCAAGTACACATCTCGGCATTTTTTTCATGTTTTGCAGATTTCTGCTTCAAACACCCTTTTTTTTGGATAGTGAGTTTCAAAACTCTTGGATGACTTTATTTATTAGTCTTCCTTTCAGCCTTTCTACCAATTACATTAGATTTGCCTGAGGTTTTGTCTCCCTCGGCTAAGGAAAATAGGTTCCTCTAGGATCCTCAACTTTAATGCTTCATTTAATCTACCTCTAGCCGGAGAGAACCACGAGCTAATGAAACCATTCCTCACAGTCACAATTTTTAGACATGGTAGCATCCTCAAATTTCCTACACACCCTCTCCTTTGCATTCGGGTGGGTGGGTAGGGGGGGGGGGGGGGGGAGAATGTAACATCACCACTGACCTCTAGGAATGGCTGATTAAAATGCCATTTGATGTGGAATTGAGACCCTTGACCTCAAATTCGTTTACTGGTATTAGGAGCACAAAGAAGCCCTGGGTGAGCATGCATGAATATTGTTTTCTAGCTTAAGACAACCTTCCTCATTATCAATACCGCCACCAATTTTCTTGTAATGCGTGAGCTTATTACTCATACTTTCTATATTCATATCAAAAACATTAATGTATTAAAGCAAGAGCAATAGTCCCAACACTGATCCTTGCGGTGCACTCTTACAAGGTTACAAGCGGCCGGGGATATGGTGGGATCCGGGCATGGGTCGGCAGGTCATTCCATTCACATTCAGTTTACATTTTATTTTTGTTTTATTTAAGTTTCTGGTACTCCATGGTGCTTTAGAGACCTGGGAAGGGTGTCAATAACGGGCCTGGGGTATATGTAAGAAAATAACTGCAGATGCTGGTACAAATCGAAGGCATTTATTCACAAAATGCTGGAGTAACTCAGCCTATCAGGCACCATCTCAGGAGAGAAGGAATGGGCTTCCCTGACCGGGAATCGAACATTATCACATGACTTCTGTTGGTCCAGATAAACGGATAATCCAGAACGGCTCTGGAATCGAGGGTGCTGAAAAATTGGTGTTCAACCTGTATTTCACAGTTTAAGATTATCAAATTGAATAAATTACGTTTTTTTGGGGGGCGATGCTTTTCAATTTTTAATGTGAATTGTGTAAGTATTAATTTAATAACATAGATACTGATCAAGATTTAATGTGTGTTGCCAAGACCAGAAGCATTTAAAAAAGATTAAGCACAGGAGATAAAAGACTAATCGCTTTAAAAACTGGCTACAAAAGTAAGAACAAGCTCAGTAATATGATAGACACACAATGCTTTACAACTTGGAGACAAGATCGTTGTCATTGACAGATGCATTTGGGAGAAATTATGTCTCAAATATTGCGAACTTTTACTCCGTAAGCTTGATTGTAAATCAGGTATATGTCCCTGAGTGTAATTTGCCAGAGGCAGAATAAATAAAGGTATGTTGGGCTGTTAAATGGAAACAAGATAGAAAACAGTAGAGCCTCTGACCAGCTTAAGGCAGGACTCTCTGGTTAAAGGTCAGTTGCTGAAGGATTGTAAATTTGTAGACTGTAGATTGTTAAGTGTATCAGTGTAAGATGATTGTGGAGAAAATAATATTGAAAAAAAGAGCAAATATGTTGACCATCATTAAACAAGATATAAATTAATCTAGTCAGACACAAAATGCTGGAGTAACTCTGCTGGTCAGGCAGTATCTCTGGCGAATAGGAATAGATGACACTTTGGGTCGAGTCCCTTTAGTCTGATGAAGGGTCTCGACCCGAACGTCACCTATTCCTTTTCGCCAGAGATGTTGCCTGACCCGCAGTGTTACTCCAGCATTTTGTGTCTATCTTTGGTGTAAACCAGCATCTGCAGTTCCTTCTTACATATAAATTAATCTAGGGTTGTTTGTGTGAACTTGTCAGGGAAGGTCTTGCTTGGCTAACTATTGTTAATGATGACAAAGAGGTTAGTGCATTTGATATAGCCTTATGTATTTTAGCAACGTTCTTTTCTGATATGGTTCCACATGGCCGGGTAATCAGAAAACCCATGGAATTTAAGGAAAAGTGGCAAGTAGGACCACAAATTGGTTCAGTGCAGGAAGCAAGGGCTAATGGTCAACAGATGTTTTTGTGACTGAAAGGTTGAATACAGTAGGTTCAGCAGTGCCAAGTACCAGATTCATTATGTTAGTGATGCATCAGTCCACCTGCGACTTAGAGTCCGAGAGCAAGAAAATAGGTGCTTTGGCCCAACTCGACCATGCTGACCAAGATGCCCCATCTAAACTAATCCCATTTATCCACATTTGACCCACTTTTTTAAAATCCATGTACCTGTCCAAATGTATTTTGAATGTTATTATTGTATTTGTTTCAATTACACCCTCTGGCAGCTCTTTCGATATACCCACCACCCTCCATATGAAATGGTTGCCCCTCTAGGTTCCTATTAAATCATTCCCCTCTTGCCTTAAACCTATGCCTTCTGTGCCAGTGTGAACAGTTGCTAAGATATTATAAAATCCTGGTTAGGCCACCGCTACTGTACAGCATAGATTTTTGGTTATCCCATCACATAAGGCTCGTAATTTTTACCTGCGAGATCATAAGAGAATTCTGAGAATATTATTAAGACGAATTACTTTGAGAATAAATTGTGTAGTTTTGAGTTCTTTTTGTTTGGAACAGAACAAGTTGAGGGAAATTTTAGTGGTGGAGAGTTGGTTAACGCAGGTAAGAAGACTCTATAATGCCAATAACCAGAAGTAGAGATTTAAAGCATTTGAACAAAAAAGCCTCAGAGGAGAGCAGAGGGTAAACTTGTTGTGCTAAGAAGGTGTTAAGAGTCTGGAATTCACTACCTCAAAAGATGTAGGGACAGGAATCTAACTCATCTTTAAAAAAGATTTTGGATAACTATTTTAGGGGCTGCCCTTCCTTGCTGTGAATGCACCCGAGACCTCACTACAACCACCCAGTAAAGTGGTTAAATATTAATACAGTTTAAATACCTGAAGTGCCTCACTTTGAGGCGGTTGGAGGTATAATGAGTTAATGAAGCATATTTGAGTTGTGGGATGTGGCAAAACAAAGAGTTTATAGGCTCAATTGTAATAAAACTACTTAAAATTCCAGAGACAGTTCTTGTTCAGCTGCATAAACATGATTGGCCAAATGGTTTCCTTCAGCACCCAAAATTTATATTTACTGCAGTTTACTGTTGTAATTACAAAACAATTGCAAGGCATTTTGACATTAAAATGGGATTGTTAATTAAGAAGCTAGTAATTCTTCCAATGCTTGTTAATGGTGACTTTGAACTGTGTGTTGGTAATTCTACATACAGACTGCAAGGTTGAAAATGTCCAAATTTACTTTATTTCATCAACACAAGATTGAAGATACAAATTTTCACCACATCATCCTCACCCGAGGATTGAAATGCAGTACAAAAGTGAAGATTCAGAACTGTTTGTGATTCAGATGTATAACCTTCATTAGAACAAAGTTTAACCTGCAAAAACTACGCAGAAAAAAACTGATAAGATTTCCAGTTAAAGTAATTAGGATAACACGTGGAGAAATTCAATCTCTTTGAGTTACATTCTTGACTGTAAAAATGAACCAATTTGAATCATAGGAACACACATTTTGTAACACTCCTGAAGTCATAACATTAGGCATGTTGCCTTGTTTCGTAACCATGTTTCAACTGCTGTTTATAACCAGCTAAGCCCCATGATATAATTGAGCTCAGAGATAGATCATGAAAGCATTTTGCAGCATGCTGGGCAAACCTTCACCGCGGTAGTTCTGGTTCTTACAGCAGGATCACAGGAGTTCCAGAAGAACTGCTGCAGTCTATGCCTCTCCTCGCTCCATCATTTCAGCACACCTTCTGTATCAGAACTATCTGTTGGCTTGCTTGGCTCCTCATTGTCTGCTCTTGTGCTGGCCTGGATTTGAGTAGCTGCTTTAGAATTAATGTACTTGTCATATGCTAATTTAGGCCAGAGTGTGATAATTATTTATTAAAAAAACAGCTGGACTGAGGAAGCACTAATGGCTATTTTAATTTAATTGCTATCACCTTAAAAGTTTAACCTTCCTAATTAAAATTAGTGAAGGTTTCTGGAGAATAAAGAAACTTTACATAAATGTAGTTTCCATATTTTGCATTATTGGAAGCAGAGGGGCAAATAAGAAAAAGTTGAAAATTGATCTTTTCACACTAGATACTTCTGGAGGAAAAAATCTTTGGATGTTAACATTTAGATAATTCAAAGGATAAAGTGTTTTATAACATCAACAAATCTTTAGAGATACAGTGTGGAAACAGGTCCCTCGGCCCACCAAGTCCGCAATAATTCCATACGCTAGCACTATCCTACAATTTACAGAATTACAATTTACAGAAGCCAATTAACATACAAACCTATAAGCCTTTGGATTGTGGAAGGAAACCAGAGCACCCCAGAGTAATGTGGTCACAGGGACAACATACAAACTCCATACAGACAGCACCCATAGCCAAGATAGAACCCTGGTCTCTGGCGCAGTAAGACAGCAACTCTATTGCTGCGCCACTGTGCGACCCTGGTTCTAGACTAGAGCCTTCAAAAAAATCCTCCTTGTAACTTTTCTCTCTGGTCCTATTAGAGTTTTGCACAATTTTATGAAATCCCCTCATTCTGTGGGATCCCACTCAATGTTCTATAGTCCCTTAAATATTGGTCAAATTTACCCAGTCATTTCTACCATCTTACGCATTAGTCGAAAAAGACTTTGTGGAACTCCCTCCATTGCAGGAGTATTCTTCCTTGAATAAGAAGATAACTGCGGATTAATTACCAAGACTACAGACAAGATGTTGTTCATGTGCGGTTGACACTCCTTCTGAGAGGCAAAGGAAGAACATCCAGGTGTGCCCTGGATGACAAAGAAGATGGGGGGAACAATGACGGGAAAGAAAGGCTGCAGAGGACTAGGACTGGGTTATAAAGACCAGCAAAAATCAGGGTGGCTACAAAAAAACATAGAAGGGCAGGGAAAAGGGAAGTGAAGAGAACATTTGAAAAAATGATTTTTTGCAAAAATTAATGGGAAATGCTTTTCGGGCATGAAACATAGTTAAAAAGGTAGTGACTGGAGTAAGTAGGCATTAAGGACAAAATGGAAACTTGCACATATAGGATGCCTGCAACATACTAAATGAATACTTACACTCTGTTTTCACCAGAGACGAGAGTATTTCTCTGGTGATTAATGTAATAGTGAAGGCGAAGATGGTTGAGATAATTGATATGATATGTATACAAAAGGATAGAGATATTTGCAATGCTAGTTCAACATAAAGTGGGTAATTCACCAGGACCAGATATGTCATGCAAGGATTTTGAGGATATATATGGGAGGAACTCTTAGGGACTTTAACCATTATTTTCCAATACTCTTTGGATACAATGGATACAGAGATACTTTGGATACAGAGGTTGAATGATCAAGGGTTTCAAGTCAAAGAAGAATAACAGGAAAGATAATTAGAAATGGTATGTGGAAGATCATTTTTCTGCAGCAATGTGGTTGGAATCTGGAGTTTACTTTCTGCAGATCTGGAGGAGGCAGGTTCCATTTTGGCCTTTGAGGGAGAATTGGACAAATGTGTGGTGGACAGAATTTCTATGGTTTCAGAGAAAGACTGGTGTGTGGAACCATTTCTGTTGCTGTGGTAGAGCGCAGGCATGAATATAATGGGCCAAATGGCGGTCTCTTGTCTTATAACCATTCTGTGATTCCTTTGCTTGATCTCTGACCAGTTTACAGAAAACAGAATATCTCAAATTCTCCCGATTGTTGACACAGCCAGATTGCAATAAGACTAGGATTCAAAGCCTTCAATTCTGTGTTGAATCAAATCCCTTAGTGTTGCATTAATTCCCCTTGACATTAGATTTCCCTTCCCTGCATCTCATTCCCCTCTTCTGTCCGCTCCCCTATCATATCCAAAGGCTTATATAAGATGCCTCTATCACTGTTAGAGTACCTGAATGTACAATTCCCTGCCTGGTATCAGAATATCCTGGATAGGCTCTGATCTCCAATCCAAATTTTTGGTGATTGTACATGATACAAAATACTCCATCCATGATACGAAATGATTGAAATGTTGTTCCAGCCTCAACCACCTCCTCTGGCAGCTCGTTCCATATACTTGCCATCTGTGTGAAAAAGCTTCCCCTCCTTTTGAATCTTTCTCATCTCACGTTCAACCTATGGTCTCTGGTTCTTGATTCCCCTACATTGGGAATAAGACTATGTGCATTCACCCTATCCATGCCCCATATGATTTTATGCACCTCTATAAGATCACCCCTCAGTCAACTGCACTGCAAGGGATAATTTCTTAGCTTATCCACCCGCTCCACCTATTTCAGAGAATTATGTTTGTCTCTCTACTATACAACACTCACCATGGCTCTGCTGTTTACCGTGAAGATTCTGCCCTGGTTCTATTTCCCAAAATTCAACACCTCATACCTGTCTGAATTAAACTCCTTTTGCCCATTTGATCAAGATTGGAAAACATTTTTTTTTAAATTTTGATCAAGATCGTGCTGTAATTCTTAATAACCATCTTCACTGTCCACGATGCCAGCTGTTTTAATGTCTTCTGCAAATTTATTAATCATGCCTTGTAAATTCTTGGTGATGTAGATAATAAATGGCACCCCCTGTGGTAAGCCTATAGTCACAGGCCTCCAATCAGAAAAAAATTCCACTGCCAACTGCTTTCTATCATGAAGCTTGTTTTATTTTACACAGTGAGTGGTGGCTGGCTGGAATGTGCTGCCAGGTAGATACGATAGTGGAATTTAGGAGGCTTTTGAATAGGCAAATGGATATGCAGGGAATAGAAGGATATAGATGTGCAGGCAGAGGAGATTAGTTTAATCTACATCATAGTCAGTATGGACATTGTGGACTGAAGGAGTCCGAAGAAGGATCTCGACCCGAAAGGACCCCTTTTCCTTTTCTCCAGAGATGCTGCCTGACCCGCTGAGTTACTCCAGCATTTTGTGTCTATCTTATGGACTGAAGGACCTGTTCCTGTGCTGTGATTACACCCTCCTATCTTCCGCCACCTCACCTGTGTGTACACATGACACATATATCTCAGCAGGGCTCTTGCAATTTGTTGCTAGAGTGCCTTTGAATCCGACAGCGCCCTCCTGATCAGGCCCTAGAGATTAATCTACCTTCAGGTAGATACAAAATACTGGAGTAACTCAGCGGGTGCGGCAGCATCTCTGGAGAGAAGGAATGGGTGACGTTTCGGGTCGAGACCCTTCTTCAGATTGATGTCAGAGGAGTGGGCGGGACAGAGATAGAATATAGTCGGAGACAGTAAGACTGGTGGGAGAACTGGGAAGGGGGGGGATGGAGAGAGAGGGAAAGCAAGTGCTATTTGAAGTTATCTACGACCTTAATCTACCTTCATATGTTTTAGAACATCTAGCACCTCCTTGATTGCAATAAAGACTGTCCACAAGACATTGCCATTAAGTTTCCCAAGTTACCCTTGTTCCCTTAATATACTTCACAATCTCTTATCAAAGGCTCTGCTGAAGTAAATGTTGGCTATGCCAATGATCCTGCCCTTGTCAACTTAAATTCTCTTTGGATCCTCCCTGATTTTATCAGCCAGAGCTTTCTCATTGCTCCCTTTTTAGTTTAGTTTAGTGATCCAGCGCAGAAACAGGCCCTTCGGCCCACCAAATCCGCACCGACCAGCGATCCCCGCACATTAACACTATCTTCGGTTTAACCAGCGTTTGGACAGCTGGAGTCAGCCCGGGACTGGCAGATGCTGGTGGACATGGACCAATGGCTTACGGTTCCATCAGAGATAGCCATCACTAACTTGAGGCCTGATCTTGTCCTCTGGTCCAACTCTCAGCACATGGTGTATCTTGTGGAGCTCACAGTCCCTTGGGAGGATGCTGTGCAGGAAGCCTTCGAAAGAAAGAAACTGCGATATACAGAGTTGGCAGCGGGGCTGGAGAGCAAAGAACTTCCCAGTAGAAGTTAGATGTCGGGGCTTCGTGGCAACATCTACTGTAAGACTGATGAAGGACCTGGGGATCAGCGGACAAGCCCTACGCCAGGCCATCAAGGAAACATCACGGGTGGCAGAGCGGAGTAGCCAGTGGCTCTGGCTGAGGAGGAAAGACCCCATCTGGTCTCCCAAATAAGCCGGCCAGGCAGATGCAAGGGGGGGGGGGGGGGGGGTGGTGGTGGTGGTTCTGGGACACCAGAACGCACTGCTGAGCCTACTGGTGACGTCGTGCGCCCAGTCAACGAAACATTGATGAAAGTAGGAGCCCACTTGATAACCCCAATGATGTGTAAGTCTCCCATCACCACCGGGAGCATGTTAAGAGGTGGCACTTTGGATTTTAACATCACGTCCTGTGTATTTGAAAACAAAGTACAAGACATACACATTGTCTTGAGTTAAATTCCACCTGCCTTTACTTGCCCCATTTTTACACTTGATCAAGATTCTGTTATAATTGTAGTTAGCCTTCCTCACCGTCCACAACACCAACAATTTTGGTGTCATCTGCAAAATCAGCCATGATTTCTGCCTCTCATATTTGCTCATTTTTTCTCGATTATAGTCACATTCAATATTAACAATACAGCACAGACAATGAAGAATAATCGGCACTAAATGACTTCATTAGTCCCTTGGTCTTGCCCTAACGCAAATATTCCTTGCTTTATCTGTCCCTTTCCCACTTTCTCTGTTGTTGAAAAACTAATTTGTTTTCTCTTTTGCAGCTCTGACAAAGGGTGTCGGACCTGAAACATTAACTGTTTTCCTGTTCACGGATGCTGTCTGACCGGCTGAGTGTTTCATTTTCAATGTTTATAGCACAAAGTCGTTTATAGCAACATCATCTGCAAGGTCTTTGCTCGGGTCATCTTGATCCGCCTGCAGAAGCTGGCAGAACGTGTCTACCCAGAGTCACAGTGCAGTTTCCGAGCTGGAAGGTCAACAGTAGACATGGTCTTCTCCCTTCGCCAGCTCCAGGAGAAGTTCAGAGAACAGCGGATGCCCCTGTATATGGCTTTCATTGACCTCACCAAGGCGTTTGTCTTTGTCAGCAGAGATGGCCTATTCAAGGCTCTCCCAAAGATCGGCTGCCCACCAAAACTGCAGAGCATGATAGAATCCTTCCACATCAACACGAAGGGGACAGTGCAGTTCAATGGCAGTTTCTCGGAGCCCTTCGACATCCACAGTGGTGTCAAACAAGGCTGCGTCCTCGCTCCCACACTCTGGGATTTTTTTCGCTCTGCTCCTGAAACATGCCTTTGGCACCGCAACAGAGGGGATCTACCTGCGTACTAGATCAGACGGCAGGCTCTTCAACCTCACCCGCCTCCGAGCCAAAACAACGTGAAGCTCTCATCAGAGACATGTTGTTCGCCGATGATGCAGCAGTTGTGTCCCACACCCAGCAGGAACTACAGTCACTGATGGACCGCTTCTATCGGGCTTGCAAGGACTTTGGGCTGACCATCAGCCTGAAGAAGACAAACGTCCTATGACAGGATACAGAGGCACCGCCTGTCATCACCATCGACGACCACGAACTCGATGCCGTCCATCAGTTTACGTACCTCGGCTCTACCATCACCAACAACCTCTCCTTGGACACAGAGATTGACAAGAGAATCGGGAAGGCAGCTACAACTCTCGCTCGCCTCACAACTCAAGTGTGGACCAATCCAAAGCTGACAGTGAAGACAAAGATAGCAGTCTACAATGCCTGTGTCAACAGCACACTGCTGTACGGCAGTGAGACATGGACTACATATGCCAGACTGGAGAGAAGACTCAACACCTTCCACCTTAGAAGCATCCGCCGTATCCTGGGTATATCCTGGCAAGACAGAGTGTCCAACGCCGAGATTCTGTCTTGCGCTGGTTTTCCGAATATGTACACTCTACTCAGGCAGCGCAAGCTGCGGTGGCTGGGCCATGTCCACCGCATGGAGGATGGCCGTATTCCAAAATACATCCTCTATGGAGAGCTGACATCTGGGAGGAGAACCATCGGCCGCCCCCAGCTACATTACAAGGATGTCTGCAAGAAAGATTTGAAGGCACTCTACATCGATGTGGAGTCCTGGGAGAGCCTTGCAGCTGACCGTACGAGGTGGAGAGGTACCCTGAACCAACATCTCAAAACGGGGGAAGAGAAAATGATGAATGCAGCGGAAGAAAAGCGGGCACGCAGAAAGGAGCGCAGCAACTTCAACAGACCAGCGACCACACACAAATGTGACCTTTGCGACAGAGACTGTCACTCCCGCATTGGTCTCTTCAGCCACAAGCGACGCTGCTCTAGCCGAGATATGGAGCAAACAACCAACTAGGATGCATCACCCATGGTCAGCCATGACCGAGGGGGCCTAAGAAGGCGTATTCATTCTGCTGGGAACTGTTATAAAAATGACAACTTTGTATTGGGGCGTCTATTATGAAACGTACTATTATCCTGAGATATTAACACCGGCACTCCAGCATACATACAATGTGGCTCACATATCGATGTGATACCCTAAATTATTTTGATCTCAATTTGTCTCTCTGGTAGGAAATTATAAATAGAGCACTGAACAAATGTAAACAAATAAATAACACACCAATCTATCTGTTCCCTAAACTACAGGGCGGTTTATTTAAAAGTTGGTATATAAGGTATTGGTCATGGTGAAAGTTACAATGAAATGTGTATCTCCATTCACGATGGAAAGATTTAAAATAAATTTATCAATCAGGCTATTTTGAAGACCAATCGCTGCAGTCATTTAGGTAAACTGCATCCAATACACACAGCAGAATGTACACATAACGTCATCCAAGAGTTATCATGCTTCAGGAATACAGAACCACTTCAGGTTCTGCTCGAGTCTCAAGAGAAGTACTCAGTGTAGGAAGGAACTGCAGACGCTGGTTAAACTGAAGATAGATACAAAAAAGCTGGAGTGACTCAGTGGGTCAGACAGCATCTCTAGATAAAAGGAATAGGTGATGTTTCGGATCGAGACCATTCCTCGGACTGACAGTCAGGGGAAAGGGAAACTAATGATATAGATGGTGATGTCGTGAGATACAAATGAAAAATATGCAGAAAAGTAACGATGATAAAGGAAACAGGCCATTGTTAGCTGTCACATGCAACACATAATCCTCTGACATTTTCGCAAACTCCAACGGGATCCTACCACTAGTCACATCTTCCCATCTCCACCCCATTCCACCTTCAGCAGAGGCCATTCCCTCCACAAATCCCTGGTTAACTCATCCCTTCCTACCCAAACCACCCCAGGTACCTTCCCCTGCAGCCACAGGAGATGCAACACCTGTCGTTATACCTCCTCCCTCAACTATCCAGGGACCCCGACAGTCCTTTCAGGTTAGGCAAAGGTTCACTTGCACCTCCTCTAACCTCATCTACTGAATATGAATATGAATAAGTTTATTGGCCAAGTATGCGTATACAAGGAATGTGCCTTCGTGCTCCACTCACAAATGACAACACAAACATACAGTTAACAATTAAGAATAAAGCATAACACATCAAAACAATAAGGATACACCATTACAGTCTAAACATGGGTGAAAATAAACCAGAGCAAAAAAGAGACTACAGACTTTGGTTATTGAGTAGAACTATCACTCGTGGAAAAAAAAGCTGTTTTTATGCCTGGCTGTGGCTGCTTTGACCGTTGTATCCATTGTTCAAGATGTGGACTCTTATACATAATCGAGACCAAACAAAGACTGGGCGATCGTTTCGCTGAACACCTTTGCTCAGTCCATCTGGACCTACCTGATCTCCCAGTTGCCAAACAATCTAATTCCCCTTCCAATTCCCACACTGACCTTTCTGTCCTCGGCCTCCTCCTTTGTCAGAGTGAGGCCAAATGCAAATTCAAGGAGCAGCATCTCATTTTTTGCTTATGCAGCTTACAACAATGAATATTGACTTCTCTAACTTCAAGTAACCCTTGCATTCCCTCTCTCTCCATCCTTCCCCCATGCAAGTCGTACCAGCTTCAAAGTCATCTTGTTGAGAATCATTACACTCGTTTCCACCGAGCACACAGCTAAAAATGGCCTGTTTCCTTTATCCTCATTTTCCTATCCCCTGAATGAGTCTGAAGAAGGGTCTCGACCCGAAACTTTACTTATTCCTTTTCTTCAGAGATGCTGTCTGACCGGCTGAATTACTTCAGCTTGTTGTGTCCATCTACACTTTGAATAGTCTCTGTATCAATCTTGTATATTTTTCATGTATCTGGAATTGGAAGTCATAGAATCGTAGAGTGATACATTGTGTAAACAGGCCCCTCGGTCCAACTTGCCCACACCGGCCAATATGTCCCAGCTACGCTAGTCCCACCTGCCCGCCACATGACCTCCCCCCCCCAGAACTGGAGTAATGGAGGCGGTTTGGCTGAGGTGGCCTGAGACCAAAAGTGCACAAAAGGAGCGCTTTGAGGCCCTCATACTTGCCCCCAGCTGGTGGCTGGTTAAAGTAATCGATTATGTGCCCGGCGATGTCCTGGTCCAGCGCACTGACTACGTGGTAATATTTTGTGGCATCGGCGGTGATCTGTCGAATGTGGAACTGAGCTTCAACTTGTTCGAGCCACACTTGGGGCTGTGATGTCTAGAAAATGGGACGTTTAACCAAAACTGCATTCTGCTGGTGCAGGTTGCCAGCTGCAAATATGGTAAATATCGGAAATAAGCCGTTTTGGATCGTCGGGGTCACCACTGAGGAGGTCCACACGTCGTATAAACACTCTGTTTAATCATTAACCGAATATAGTTCCGTCGCTCACCCGCGCGTGCATGAGTTCAAATCCCAACTGCCGAATCCTTTGTTCTCCTGGCACACGACGGCCGCCCCCCCTGACCGCGTGATTGGTTGGCCCAGATCACACATCGGTCCACATGAGAGTTCGAGCCTGACAAACGAAGGTTCGATACCAAAGTGGCTCGGCCCGCCACACTGTTTTGTTTTCCCACATGTCCAACTGGCTCACTATGGATTTCCAGCACTTTGTTTTTTTCTTTCAGTTCCAGTATTTGCATTTTTATTTGATTTATCTGTGCAAAAAGGCACATCTGGAGAACGTGGATAGGTGATGTTTCACAGAGTGCTGGAGTAACTCAGTAGGTCGGGCAGCGTCTCTGGAAAATGTGGATAGGTGATGTTTCAGGTTGAGACCTTTTTGGGAAGAAATTGACCCTATCAATGTTCTCCAGAGATGTGGTTTGGCCTGCTGTGTTACCCTGGCATTTTGTGTGCTTTTGTTTATTAACCAGCATCTGCAGTTCTTTGTTTTTAGATAGTAAAGAGCTCTCTGGATTGTTTTTGGGACATTGGACCAGGTGATTCTTCTAAATGTATACCTTATTGGTACTGAGGAAGAAGGAAAGAAGGTGAAGGGAAAAACTAATTTGTTCCTAATCAAACTGGCAATAATCCGAGCAATGGTCTTTGACAACTTGGTAGAGCGGTGACATTGGTAGCATCAGGAGGTGTCTGCGATAAATGTCAGCTGCTAACACAAATCCACAATAGGAGCAATGCAAAGCTTGTGAAACCCAAACACCCCAGGCATTCTCTAAACTTCTCCACTGAACCACAAAATGAAAGGTGGAAATTACAAATCACCAGATTACCAAACTACAATTAAAATTTGTCTAATCCTATTTTACTGTTAAATTAATCATAGAGATACAAGAATAGCTGTATTCAGCTCTTTAAACCTTCTCTGCCATTCAATTATATCACTGCTGGATGCGTCGTAACTCCATTCATTGCACCCCTTTGTGTTCCGTTTCTTAATTCGTTTACTGTAAGTGTGTGTTGCGGCAAGGCCATCTTTTATTGTCGTTCATAATAGCCCATGACGGTGGCACGTTGAACTAGTGTAATGTATTCTCTCAGATCTCTTAAATAAACACGCTCACCCATTTCAAATGAGTCTTCTAGGGTGAGAGAATTTCAGACTTTCACTATCTTTGCTTTGAAAAAGTGCTTGCTGATTCCACTCTTGAAAGGGCAGCTTATAATTTGAAGATTACTTCCCCCTGTCTTGCATTTCCCATCAGAGGAAATAATTACTTTACATCTATTGTAGACATGAATTGAATGCCTAACTGTACCTTTAGTGACAGGACTGATGGTTGCACAGTCAAGGCAGGTTCGTGGCTTACACATCCAGCAATAGTCAAAATTGTAATATTGTGTTGTGCCAAAAGAGATCCGTGGAATTTGTGAATGTATGAACTGTATGAGCAGAGCAGAAAGTGAAATTGATGAGTCTGTGATAAAGTTTATGTCACCCCTGACCAGCCATCCCAACCCAACCCCCATGACAATCTACAAGACAATGATGTTCATGATGCTTTAATGAGCAAAGCTCATATATCTAGATTGACTCAGAACTTTTGGAAATTGAATAGTTTCTGACCATCAGAGAGGGGGGGAGGGGGGGATGGGGGATGGGGGGAGGGGAGAGGGGAGGGGGGAAGGGGTTGGTTGGGAGGGTTGGTCAAATCAAGGTGTCATGGAGAGAGTGACCTCTGCAGAAAGGGGTGGTGAGGGGAAGATGTGACTAGTGGTGGGATTGCGCTGAAGCTGGTCGAAATGTAACAGAATACGTTGAATGCAAAGTCTGTTGGGTGAAAGATGAAGACCAGGGCAACTCTGTCCTTGTTCTATCCAGGGGGAGGGAGGTGAGAGAAGAGCGACAACAGTTCCATCTCACAGGTGGTAAACCATGTTTACTGAAGAAAGAGAATATCTCAGATGTCCTATTGTGGAGAGCGTCATCTTGAGAGCAGATAGAGAATCTGCAAGCTGATTTTGAAATTCATATTTTACCACCTGAAATGTAACCCCTTTCTGAATATGTAATTTAATCGCAACTCACCAGAACGCGCTAACAAGTGTAGCTCTGTTGCAATATCTGAAATGCTGCTTGACCGCCTGAATTGTAATTCAAATTTATGAATTCATCATTTTAAAATTGTAACTGACAGAGATAACAAACGAGGGGTTAGTTGGAACTACAAGATTCTGAAACATAGCATTAAAAAGGGAAAAATTGCAATAACATTAAAATTAAGACCTCGCAGCCTCCCATGGAAGGCTGATCTGCTCCACTAAAAGATGTCAACAGGTGGGTCATTGAAACAAGGGGGCAAGAGTCTGCAGTCAGTCTCCAGAAGCCATGCCTCATTGGACTTTGGGCATATTGATTCTAAGTGATCAAGTGCATGCAAAGCTTAAACTTGTAGCATAGAAGGGAAAAGAGAAAGATATATCAACCATCACAAGAAGGATAAAGAAGGGAATTTGTGCTTGGAGTCCGAGGATGTAGGCAAGGTGCTAAATTAATAGTGTCCATTGGTATTCACCAAAGAGAAGGGCATACAAGGAAATGCACATGGCAGTGGCCAATCATCTCAACCCTTACCATGCTTTCAGTTCTCCTTTCATTCTTGAACAATGTGCATCCCTGAGTTTAATTGCTTCGATATCAGCGACTCCTGTTTATGTCCCGATCTATTGTGCGTGATACCTTGCGGCATGATCACATTTTGCTGCTGGGATCCTCGAACAAAATCGGTGCTGGCGTCATTTGCAGTCCCACTTAAGCGAACACTTTCTGGCAAAATCAGCACATGCAATGATAGAGTTGCTAAGAGAGTGGGGAAACATCAAGCAGGAAGAATATTCATCAGCTTCTTTGGGAATAGAATAACTCCAACATTAATTGCAGAATGGAAGATTGTTGGCTTAAAATGGATGCAACAAAGAATAAATTTCGTAGTTCTGAACTCTGAGTTTTACCAACACGTATGAATTGTCATTTTCACCTCCTTTGGGATCAAGGATCATTTGCTTTCACTTCTGTTTTGAAGTGACTGATGATACCTATGATGAAACCTGCAGACTCGGCAGGAGGTGAACGATAGGGCAGGTGTGTGGGTAGATTTTGAGGTGGAAAACTCCTGTCATTTATATTGGGTTTCTGTGTGCCTCTGTTGTAAGGCCTTGAAATTCTGAATATGCTCCTTCCTCACTTTGAAATATCATAATATCATTGGCCAAAAAGAGTGGTGTAAGAAAGGAATTGCATTTTTTCAACAAAGCTTTCAGAACATTTCTGAATTGTTTCCAATGTGAACAGTCCTGATGGCCTGTGGGAAGAAACTCCGTCTCATCCTCTCCGTTTTCACAGCATGACAGTAGAGTCGTTTGCCTGACCGTAGCAGCTGGAACAGTCCGTTGCTGGGGTGGTAGGGGTCCCCCATAATCTTGCTTGCTCTTGATCTGCATCTCCTGATGTATAGGTCCTGCAGGGGGGCGAGTGTAGTTCCCATGGTGCGTTCTGCCGAACGCACAACTCTCTGCAGGGCCATCCAGTCCTGGGCAAAGCTGTTCCCAAAGACTCTATGACACAGACAATTGAACAAGAAGGTAAAGCTTGCTCCACTGTACCTTCCTGCTAACAAAATGCTTGGACCATGGCTTTGTGATAACCAATACCTATTTCTTCAGAGGGACAAACCCAAAACCTCGTAGCAACCTCACAGATCCAGGCGCTGGCACCTGTTTGATTTTGCCAACACCTGAGCGAGAAGCATGTCCGTGTTATGATAGGTATCTGTGACTGTTAGAATGACCAGCAACTCATAGACTCTATTATTGGCTTCAGCCTGGCCCCAGATCCACTGTGGCAGCAGAAACATTGCCATCAGAAAATCAGTGATTGGTGGCCTCATGGACTATGCATAGAAACTTCTTATATATCACATCACAGACAACCCCAGATATAGTCTCCACAGCATTTGGGCTGCACTGAAATAATTAGCAACTGAAGAGATTTTTTACTTCATCGGGAAACGCCAGGACATTTTGATGAGAATAACCGTGAAATCCAGAAGATAGATGCAAAAAGCTGGAGTAACTCAGCGGGACAGGCAGCATCTCTGAAGAGAAGTAATGGGGGACGTTTTGGGTCGAGACCCTTCTTCAGACTAGTTCGGGAAAAGGAAAACGAGAGATATAGACGATGATGTAGAGAGATTAAAATGTGGTTGTAGAGTCGGAGATCAGGAGGAATCACAGAGGGGGAGCAGTGAGAGAGGATGTTGCAGAACTCTCGTCGGAGAGAGGAGGAGATCCTCTTCAAAGTAGACATACCTTGAGGAGATTTTGCAGTGTAGCAGACAAAATGTGTAGGATGAAAATGCAGATGCTGGTTTAAACCGAAGATACACAAAAAAAGCTGGAGTGACTCAGTGGGACAGGCAGCATCTCTGGAGGGAATGAATGGGTGATGTTTTGGGTCAAGACCCTTCTTTAGACTATTTAGGGAAAAGGGAAATGAGAGATATAGACGATGATGTAGAGAGATTAAAACTTGGTCGTAGAGTTGGAGAGCAGGAGGAATCACAGAGGGGGAGCAGTGGGAGAGGATATCGCAGAACTCTCGTCGGAGAGAGAAGAATTTCTTCAAAGATCCAGAATCTTATTAACAGCAAACACAATGCCAGCTTCCACAAATAGCAGTGTACAAGAACACTTCCTACTGTACCCACATGACATTTCCAACATATGTCAAATGGCAGTGATAATAATTAAATTATATGCCTTTTCTGATGTTTAATGAAAGGCAAATATTCTTCAGGGCGTAGTGCCATAAATTCAGATAAGTATTAGATCAGGTAGCTGTCATCAAATTATAATAATTAACTAGCCCAAACCTCTCCTGTATTGGTCCAGCACCCTTTCCTCCTCCACTCCCCCCTCCCTACCTCCCCCCCCCCCAACCACCGTTTCTGCCCCTCAACCCCCCTTATCCCCTCTTCTCTCCCCCCCCACTCACCCACTCGATCCCCCCATAATACACTTTATCTCCACCCTCCACACGCACTGCATCCCCTTTCAACCCCCCTCCTCCTGTCCCCCTCATCCACTCACCCACTCCATCCCTCCTCAATCACCCTTATCCCTCCCTCCCCTCACCCCCCTCCCTCACACACTCACCCACTGCATCACCCCTCAACCCTCCAAATCTCTCCTGCATTGGTTTAGCGCCCATCTCCTCCCCCACTCCCCCCTTCCCCTCCCCTCACTCACCCACTCCATCCCCCTGAACCCCCCCTTATCTCCCCCTCCTCCCCCCCATTCACCCACTCCATCCCCCCTCAACCCCCCTTATCCCCCCCTCCTCCCGTCACCCCCCCCCCCCACACTTACGGGTTCTCTGGCACTCCCCCCCCTCCCCCTCCCTTCCCCCTTTCCCCCTCCTTCCCCTCGCTACCCCCACTCACCCAATCCATCTCCCCTCGACCTCCCTTTTATAATCGGTGATGGTCCGGGGCGCTGGGGCCGGTCGGGAGCGGGGACTACACCTCCCGGCGGGCAGTGCAGCACACACACACACACACACACACACACACACACACACACACACACACACACACACACACCTGCAGGGCTGGCAACCCTCCCCAACTGACGAAGCCCGTTGCTGGGCGGGGAGTGTCCCCGGGGCCGTGGGAAGGCGAGGGGGGAGAGGGAAAGGGAGAAGGAGCCACTCATCTCGCCCCCATGCCGCCAGCGCTGCAGCCAGAGCGAGCCGTGGACCCGCAGAGAACGGCGGCGACGGCCATCTTGTTGAACCCTCTGCCACCGCGCTGCACCACGGGAGGAAGTTTAGGCACGTGGGCACGTGGGCACGGCGCCAGTCCTCCCAGTGAGGGGAGGAGCGCATCCATTAAAGTTAACGGCAGCTCATGGTCCCTCCCCCCCCCCCCATTGGCCGCCACTCCCATCACTCTGGCGGGTCCCATTGTGACGTTGAATGCTGAAGATGGCCACCGTAAGTTGAATATGTAATTTTTAAACTTTCAAGTGTCTATAACTTTAAAAATATAAGACCAATTTGAATGAAACTTGCATGAAGGTGTCCCCAGGACAAAGGTGAGTAAGGTGGGCCTAAAATTGTTGTACTATAATGTAACGGGGGCACAAAAATAAGGCATGATCATCTGGGAGGAACAAACAAACAAACAAAGGGGGAAGCAAACGAACACAGAGTTTTAGTAATATATAGATTTCACCCTTGATTATATTAGGTATATAATCTATCAGGTAGACATCTATTTTGTTAAATTGCTGATTTTCATTAAAGGAAACTGAATTGTAAACCTTGTGTTAAAGTAGAAAGCTGTCTCATTTATTTGCTAAACAATTGGCTAATAATATTTTTACTTGAGATCTTGCTCTAAATCCTTTCTTGTCTAATACCTTAAACATGCTCTTGTTTTTACATCTGTGGGAGCTGTAAATGAAATGAGATTTTGTGGTCTTAACCTATTATCTCTCAAATGTCTGAATTTACAGTATAAAATCACTGTAAAATCATTGTGTTTGCTACTTCTGTTCAGAGGCCAAGAGGACGGCAGATGTAGGAAATGTCATGTGGGCACAGTAGGAAGCGTTCTGATGTTAAAAGGTAAAGCATATTATTAGAATCGAGCAGATGGACTTATACAATGTATCTGAGTCACCATACATATAACCTGTGAGTAATTGTTGTAGTGAAACAATGTTCCCCTTCCTAATACTGCCATGCTGTTGCTAACACTGTCATAAGTAAATCTATGAAGATGATTCAATAAACAGTAAAGCAAGTTTTATTTCATATGTGATGAAGATGAATAAACTGATCTGGTTTCATTGTATATTTAGTCTGAGGAGACAACAGAAAAAACATGGAGGAGTTTTGTGAGAATATGCTAGATAGTTACTGTAGTTAGTTATCTAATTTATTCTGGGTGGAAAGTCATAACTGTCTGCTCTTTTGGTGAAAGCATTAACCTGATTAGAATCAATGATTTAGATCTTTCGGTTGCAGTAATTAACAAAATTGTCATAAATATTAAAGGCTATTAGTTGTGATATTAATAGATAATTTCCAGGATATGAAAAATATTGAGCAATTCAATCTCATCAGCTACTTGTTTCACCAAACATTGTGGTGCTGAATTTAATAAAAGACTCTTTGCTCATATAAAAATGAAGTTTTTTAAATGATTTTGTTTCGTTGGGGCGGCACAATGGCGCAGCAGTAGAGTTGCAGCCTTACAGCGCCAGAAACCCAGGTTCGATCCTGACTATGGGTGCTGTCTGTACGGAGTTTTTACGTTCTCCCCGTGACCATGTGGGCTTTCTCTGGTGCTCCGTATTCCTCCCACATTCCAAAGATGTACAGGTTTGTAGGTTAATTGGCTTCTGTAAAATTGTAAATTGTCCCTAGTTTGTAGGATCGTGTGGGTGTAAGGGGTGATCGCTGGTCGGCGCAGGCTCTGTGGACTGAAAGGGTTTTTTCCCATTCGGTAGCTCTAAACTAAACTAAAGTGAACTAAGCAAGCAGCATGCCATGTCTTCAATTTTATTCTCTTCTGATTTATGGATATGAATTTGAATTGGAGACCCTTTATTACATCTTCAAATCTCTGAAGTGCTTCACCGTACAAAAGTTCTGCGTCACATCTTATACCAGTTACAAATCTTTGAGTCAAATCCCTTCTCTTCAAATGTCCCACTCTCTCCTCTTATTCTTCCTCCTTATACTTTTTTGCCCTTTTTGCCTTCAGGGTTTGTTGATTTCCTTTTGTAATATTTCAGTATACGTAAAACGTTGCATAGAAATTTGAGCTGAATGGGGAGTGGAGTGCCCGCTGTAATTCTGTTTTTTTTAAAACTGAAGATCTTCAACTCTGCTGAGTGGTGGAAGGAAATGTGCAAACAGATAATGTTAAGTTCGAATCTCTGTCCGGGTCCTTTTGGTGAAAGCACACCAGCCTGTTCTACCCTGGGCAGATGACTCCTCTGGTATGCCACCATGTTTGAGGAGGTTTTCCATACATTATGGAAATTAAATATAGATTGTATTTCAATGATATATCTGTACTTCAATCTCCATAATATCAGTTTTTGGATATCCCTGATTCCGTTGGCACCTTGCAAGAATTGCGTAAAGGAGCTGGTGTGGCATTACAGGAACTGTCCATGCAGATTACGTGATCTGTCTAGCATGGCTATCCCTCAGGTTCATGGCCTCGATGCTGATCAGGCTAAGTTGTCTAGAATTTCTAAGTTTGTCATCCTTTCCTGCCATTTGATGCTGACAAGTGACCACAGAGATCTTGTGTGGGAACATTCTAGCGGTTTGATGTGTATCTTGTAAGGTGTCCAAACCTCTCGGCTCTACAAAAGGTTTGTTAGTACGACTGCTTTGTACACCTTTATCTTGGTTGACAGCTTGACGTTTCTGTGGTTCATCACACGAGAGCAAAGGCAACCAAATGACTGACTGGCTGATTTGAACCTCTATCTCCACGTCGAGAGAGCCATCAGAAGAAATTATGGTTCTCCTGACACAAAGAGATACTGCAGCAAAATCCTATTCTAAACTGCTTGTGGGACGTAAATGGCTAGCCATCAATTTACCTCAAAAGCACATTTTTGAAATAAATGAGATCCATCATAACAAGACCAGCCAAAAATTTTGGAACCACTTTTTGTGTTCTTAATTTTGTTCAGTTGTGTGTTGTGTAGTCCTGTGACTGACCAGCTCCTGCATGTATTTTTTAAGAAGCTCCTCCCCAGGCATTCCTCAGTACCAACAGAGTAGATCCAACAATACCAGTGCAGAATAGTTCAGACCATAAATTGTGTCAAAGGTGATCTTGTATTTTCAATGTTCCTTAAGCTTCCTTATTTTCTTGTTAATTACGTATAACCTTTTGAAGCTGTATTTCAACACTGGCCTGAGTCACTGGCCTAACCCTAATCTTGTTCGAAAATAATTATTTATCTGTTATATTTTTATGAGATTTTACAACTGTGCTGAAGCAATGTAAAATCTTACACAAAATCCAATTTTAACTTCATTTAAACAAATAATGGAAGTTTGAAATTAACTTGCTATACAAAGGTAAAACATGACAATATGATTAAAATATATAGGTTGGTAGATATATACAGTTCTATATATAGTTTGAATAGAATTCTCCCCTTTTTATTTAATAATTTTGTGTTATAGAACTGTAAATAACTACAAAATTTAATATGATAGCTTATAATGTTGCCAGTTCAAAGATATTGTGTGAATTATGGTGAATTCATGGGATCTGACAACAGAGTTTTAATATTTAATATGAAATGAAAGTTAACTAATGGAAAAATGGTCAACAAAGGTTGTTGCAATTTCACCAACACATTGAAGTGCAAACTGGTAGCAGGAATACTTATTTACAAAATGAACATGCATCCAAAAGTAAGACTTCACTACTCAAGTAATTTTAAATTAAATTGTATACTTTTTTTAAAAAAGTGATCTTTTCCATGAATAAATTTGCAGTAAGTATGAAGAGTTAGTTCAAGTATAAATCAGAAAGGAATGCAATGATAAATGAAACTGATTCTGGTTAAAATATTTTAATAGGCAAATTATTCAATGCACAAATATTTGGAAGCATAAACATTTCTGTGAACAGCAAGACAATGTTTGCTAGATAAGAAATTAAATAGATATTCTAGTTCTGCACAACAAGCACATCTTAACAATGTAATTAACTAGAAATAAGCGTTCTGATCTCTGCAGTGAATGTTGACTACCCCCCAACATGCAAAACGGAGTTGTTAGAGTTTAAGGTCATTATGCAATGCCAATTTCATTAGAAGGGCTTATGCAACCAAAAGGTCATGTCAAAACTCGGCAATCACACCACTGCTGGTTGTGAATAGTGGCAGGCAATTAAACAGCTAATTGGAAGAGGATGCTTCAACCAGGAATATCCCCATCTGGGTGATGCCCAGTTTGTGAATGCTAACGAAAATACTGAAACAGAAACATCAGATAAATGATCCGTCTTAGCTGCTTCTTCAGGTCCCTACCATCCCAGAAGTTTTGATTGTCTCCACATGATATCAACAGATAGCTGCAAATACTGACAATGGAACCAGGCAACATACTATTTATTGACCTGAAGACTTGAGCTTTAGGATTAGCTGTGGCGGCAGCCCAAGCTGTTCTAGCACAGTTGCAACACTGGCATCCACCTACCATGTAGAACATTGCTGAGACTTATCCTGTTCATAATTAACAGAACAAGTTCAGTATGATTTATTCATCACCCAATCAGTCAACTCCCAATCATCAGCAAAGTGATGGAAACACGTATTGTCAGTGGTTTCAAATGACACTTGTAACTTATTTGGCCCAAGATTTGCCAAGACCAGTCAGTTCCAGCCTTGGTCTGAACTAGGAGTGTGGTTGCGGTGACTGCCTTTGATATCACAGCAATATTTGACAGAATATGGCATCCAGGGAACCAAGGTGAAACTGAAATCAAAAGCATCAAAGAGAAAATAATCCAATGACTGAAGCCATACCTTTCACAATGGATATTGCAGTAGTTGTCAGAGGTCAATCATCACAGCCACAATACAGGATGTCATTGAAGGGAGATCCTTGGAGAAATGTCCTTAATCTTACTATCTATGGGTTGCTTCATCAATGACCTTCCTTAGAAGACATAGTCAGAGTGGTGATGCTTTATAATGATTCTATGAAATTCGATTCCATTTTAACTCCTCTGCAAACAAAACGATCCATGTCTGCATTTAGCGAGACCTTGACAGTATTCAGGCATGGGTTGATAAACGGTGGGTAATGACCATCTCCATTAAGGGAAAAACTAACTACCTTTTATAAGTACGTTGTGTCTTTACCATTACTGAGACCTCCACCACCAATATCCTGGGATTGCTATTAATCAGAAACTCAACTGGACTAATTACATAAATTCCATGGGACAAATGCTGGGTCCAGTATTGTTTGTTATCTACATCAGCGATTTGTAGATCGATTTGTAGTTAACATAGATAGTAAATTTGAAGATGATATCAAAATTGATGATATAATGAAGGATATCTAAGTGTGAAAGTAAATATAGACTATTTGGGAAGGTGGGATGAAGAATAGCAAATGGAATTCAATTCTGACAAGCACGAGGTGCTGCACTTTGGTATTCAAACCAGGGCAGGGCATACACGGTAAATGATCGAGCTCTGCAGACACAGTTCCCTGAATGTGGCAGTTCCCATGGACAGGGTGGTGAAGAAGGTGTGTGGTGTTTGCCTTCTTTGGAAATGGTGTGGAGCACAAATGTTGGGTTCAAGTAAAGGAAATTTATCCTTTACAGAATTCATAAATCATTACCCCCAAAAAACGATGCACAAAATAAAATGTCTCCCTTACGGAAGTTCTATGGGGGGGGGGGGGTGGGGTGGGGTGGCGCAGGGGGAGAGAATCAAACAGATAAGCACAATTTTTCTCAGTTTTTGATGCCGGTATTGGTGATGTGGCTTCGCATTATGGACTGTTTAGTAGGAGTGCATCCTCAGCCCTGTAACAAAGCAGTCATTACTATTCTACTGTGTATGATCTTTATAAAAGAAAAGATATTAAAAAGGTATTAGAGATTAATATATTAACAATCGATCAGTTTGCAAAATCTGCAAGTCTGGCACCAGCAGTGCTGAGCATGCTAGATTAATAGACCTTTAACGTAGCTACAAGGCATATATCAAGAATGGAATGGAATGCTCAAGTCTTCCAAGCCAAAGCCACCTGTGTGATTGCCACATCATTTATTACCTGAACATTCTTTCTCTTTACCAACACTGCGCTTTGGTTCAGGGTGTACCATTTATAAAATACATTATAGTTACTCACCAAGGCGATTCCAGTAGTTCCTCCCAAACCACCAAGGGGGTCAAGGGCAGAGTGGGATTGATGACCACCACCTGCAGGCTCCCTTCCAATAGACAATAGACTATAGGTGCAGTAGGCCATTCGGCCCTTCGAGCCAGCACCGCCATTCAATGTGATCATGGCTGATCATTCTCAATCAGTACCCCGTTCCTGCCTTCTCCCCATACCCCCTGACTCCGCTATCCATAAGAGCTCTATCTAGCTCTCTCTTGAATGCATTCAGAGAATTGGCCCCTACTGCCTTCTGAGGCAGAGAATTCCACAGATTCACAACTCTCTGACTGAGAAAGTTTTTCCTCATCTCCGTTCTAAATGGCCTACCCCTTATTCTTAAACTGTGGCCCCTAGTTCTGGACTCCCCCAACATTGGGAACATGTTTCCTGCCTCTAACGTGTCCAACCCCTTAATAATCTTATACGTTTCGATAAGATCCCCTCTCATCCTTCTAAATTCCAGTGTATACAAGCCTAGTCGCTCCTGTCGCTTCCAACTTGCACAGCAGCCTGACTTGGAAGTATGTCTCTGGACCTTCATCAATCAGTCTAAATCCTGGAACTCCTTCCAGCACAGCATTGCAGGATTGCCTGTATTTTCACTTACTCTACAGGAACTGCAGTGGATCAAGAAGCTGACCCTAACACCACATTCTCAAGGGCAAATAGGCACTAATTATTGGTCTTACCAGCGATGCCCAGATCATGAAAATGAATTCAAGCAAAATGTAAGCCAAGCATAAGCACCTGCATGTCAAAAAATCAAAATTTAATATTCATCCTCATCCATCACATTTTAATCCACCAATCATTTGCTGGCTTTGTTCCACCCTCTCTGCTTTTTCAGATTTTTTCCACTTCTACAGTGTAAAGGTCCTGACCAGAAACATCACCTCTCCATTTGCTCCACGCGCTGAGTTATTCCACCAAATTGTGTTTTTCTCGAGATTCCAACATCTGTAGTTCCGTGTATCTCCATTTTAAGGTCCAGCTGATTAAAACATGAATGGCTTGATGCAAGCAAATAATATTTTTCTAGTTATTTACAACTTGATGAACAAATAGGCAGTGGTGGATTTTCTTGCTATAGTAGAACTCTTAAGACATTAGTTCATTTAATATATTGTCCATGTTAATAATGTGCATTTTAAACTGGAATTCTCTCATCTGTGGAGACCTGGCTGATATGCAACTTAATGCTAAATGAACATAACTGGATTTCTAAGATATTATTTTTAACGATATCTTACCACCCTCCAAGTGTAAAAGTTGGCCCTCAGGTTCCAATTCAATCTTTCCCCTATCACCTTGAATCCATGTCTTCTGGTACTTGGTTCCCCTGCACAGAGTGAAAGACTGTGCATCCACCCTATCTATTCCCATCATGATCTTATACACTCCTGAGATAATTCCTCATCCTCCAGCACTCCAATGAATAAAGTTCCAGCCTGTCCAACCTCTCCCGATAACTTAGTGCCTCAAGTCCGGACAAAATACTTGTAATTCTCTGCACTTCTTCCAGCTTAATGGCATCCTTTCTATAGCAGGATAACCAAAACTGAACACAGTACTCCAAGTGCAGCCTCACCAATGTCTTGTAGAACTGTGACATAACATCCCAATTTCTATACAATATAGAAATTCTGCCTTCAGGACCTGAACAGTGAATGGCAGTGCCCTGGGGATTGTCATGGATCTAGGAGTGCAGCTACATAGTTCCTTGAAAGTAGCATCACAAGTAGATAGGGTGGTCAAGAAGGCTTTCAGTACACTGGCCTTTGTCAGTTAGGGTATTAAGTATAGAAATTGGGATGCTATGTCACAGTTCTACAAGACAGTGGTGAGGCTGCACTTGGAGTATTGTGTTCAGTTTTGGTTATCCTGTTATAGGAAGGATGCCATTAAGCTAGAAGAGGTGCAGAGAATTACGAGTATTTTGTCAGGACTTGAGGCCCTAAGTTATCGGGAGAGGATAGACAGGCTGGAACTTTATTCATTGGAGTGCTGGAGGATGAGGGATTATCTTAGTAGTGTATAAGATCATGATGGGAATAGATAGGGTGGATGCACAGAGTCTTTCACTCTGTGCAGGGGAACCAAGTACCAGAAGACATGGCTTTAAGGTGAGAGGGGAAAGATTGAATTGGAACCTGAGGGCCAACTTTTACACTTGGAGGGTGGTAAGTATATGAAACAAGCTGCTAGAGGAGATAGTTGAGGCACGTACTATAACAATATTTAAAAGACATTTGGACAGGTACATGGATAGGAAAGGTTTAGAGGGATATGGGTCGGTGAGGCCAGCGTAGAAGGGACATCCTGGTCAGCATGGGGAAATTGGGCCGAAGAGCCCAGTTCTATGCTGTATGACTCTGGGTAGCTGATGGATGGTTATTAAAATATATTTACAGGTTGAGTCCTATTGTCATTTGAACACTTTTTGAGTTGCACAAATGCAAAACACACTTCATTCATGTGCACATTCGCTAACCTCGTCTACTGCATTCAGTGTTCTCAATGTGGCCTCCTTTACATCAGGGAGACTAGGCAACTGTTTCTCTGAACCCTTGCGCTTGATCAATTACCAAGGCCTGCTGGAGTTCCCTGTTGCTAGCCATTTTAACTCCCCTTCCCATTGCCACACTGACCATACACTTTGCCAGAATGAGGCTTCACGCAAACTGGAGGAACTGCACCTCGCATGGGTAGCTTATGGGTAACTTGGGTAGCTTACAACTTAACGGTATAAACATTGAATTCTCCAATTTTAAGTAACTAAACTACAACCAACCCTCCATTTCTTCTCTCTTCCCTTTTCTCCCGTCCCTTTTCCCCACCTGAATTTGCACCCATTTCCTCCATTCCCACCAACAAATGCTGCTATTTGCTCATACTCTGTGCTTTGCCAGGTGACCCAAACTACTAATCTAATTCTTCCTTGAAAGTGATGCATGTTGAGATACTTGCAACCGATGAAGTAAGTTTGAAGTAGGAGCAATAAAGTGCTGGCTTCTACAGAATGCTGGAAATTGTGGTTGTTTGCTGGGAGCAGGGAAATTAATTTCGTTCGGTAAAACGAATGACAATAAAAGCTATTCTGTTCTGTAAGGAACATGTTAACATTCCAGCTGCATATCTTCAACCGATTTATTCAATAATATATTGCATATCGGGCTGCTCTGCTTGAATGTAAACCAGTATGAGAGGAAAGCATTTGCTTCTATAATGGATTATTTATTAGGTTTGTTCTTATGATAGTACAAATAGGGTTAAGGTTACGTACTGCTTGTCATTTCTCAGACTGGCTACCGCACACATTTATAACAAGGTGTTGGGATGTTAGTTGCTGTAATTGTTAGAAAAAGGGAGACTCTTTATGAACGTGATTTTATAAATAATTTATATTAACTTGTGGACAAGCAGGTTTGTCTGGTTAGTGTAAATATTTTAGCGCCTATCAACCAGAATCCAGATCACCAAACATTTTAAAAAAACACATCTTATTTTCCCCTTTGTTAAACGAACCCATCAAAAAGGAGTTCTGTGCTTTGTGAAGAGAGGAAGAATACAGCTCTTGCAGATGATTTTCAGGGCTTCCTATAATGCTTTCTAGGCTATGAAGTACCTTTTGAAGTCTCCTTATATATTAACGTCGGAACTTCTACACCTAAATTGCACACTGAAAGCAGCCAGAACAACGAGGTGATGATGCCCAGATAATTTGTTTTTATTTCTGGTATTGATTGTGGCATAGCTTTCTCAGGAAACCTGGAATAACATTTTAAGATAATGCGTCATTTATGTCCATTTGAGACTGCTGACAAAGCTTCATCTCAGCTCATGAATACTTGAGAATATTCTTTCTACACTTCTGATTTGAAATCTTAGATTACATTGACAAATAGTATTCTGTTATAATAGACAATAGGTGCAGGAGTAGGCCATTCGGCCCTTCGAGCCAGCTCTGCCATTCAATGTGATCATGGCTGATCATTCTCAATCAGTACCCTGTTCCTGCCTTCTCCCCATACCCCCTGACTCCGCTATCCTTAAGAGCTCTATCTAGCTCTCTCGAATGCATTCAGAGAATTGGCCTCCACTGCCTTCTAAGGCAGAGAATTCCACAGATTTACAACTCTCTGACTGAAAAAGTTTTTCCTCATCTCCGTTCTAAATGGCCTACCCCTTATATTTTTAAACTGTGGCCCCTGGTTCTGGACTCCCCCAACATTGGGAACATGTTTCCTGCCTCTAACGTGTCCAACCCCTTAATAATCTTATATGTTTCGATAAGATCCCCTCTCATCCTTCTAAATTCCAGTGTATACAAGCCTAGTCACTCCAGTCTTTCAACATATGACAGTCCCGCCATCTCGGGAATCAACCTGGTAAACCTACGCTGCACGTCCTCAATAGCAAGAATATCCTTCCTCAAATTTGGAGACCAAAACTGCACACAGTACTCCAGGTGCGGTCTCACTAGGGCCCTGTACAACTGCAGAAGGGCCTCTTTGCTCCTATACTCAACTCCTCGTGTTATGAAGGCCAACATTCCATTGGCTTTCTTCACTGCCTGCTGTACCTGCATGCTTCCTTTCAGTGACTGATGCACTAGGACACCCAGATCTCGTTGTACGTCCCCTTTTCCTAACTTGACACCATTCAGATAATAATCTGCCTTCCTATTCTTACCACCAAAGTGGATAACCACACACTTATCCACATTAAACTGCATCTGCCATGCATCCGTCCATTTACACAACCTGTCCAAGTCACCCTGCAACCTCATAGCATCTTCCTCACAGTTCACACTACCACCCAGCTTTGTATCATCTGCAAATTTGCTAATGGTACTTTTAATCCCTTCAACCAAGTCATTAATGTATATTGTAAATAGCTGCGGTCCCAGCACCGAGTCTTGCGGTACCCCACTAGTCACTGCCTGCCATTCTGAAAGGGACCCATTTATCCCCACTCTTTGCTTTCTGTCTGTCAACCAATTTTCTATCCATGTCAGTACCCTACCTCCAATACCATGTGCTCTAATTTCGCCCACTAATCTCCTATGTGGGACCTTGTTGAAGGCTTTCTGAAAGTCAAGGTACACCACATCCACCGGCTACCCTCCAATCCACAGGAACTGATCCTGAATCTATAGAACATTGAAAAATGATCACCAATGCGTCCACAATTTCTAGAGCTACCTCCTTAAGTACCCTTGCATGCAGACCACCAGGCCCTGGGGATTTATCAGCCTTTAGTCCCATCAGTCTACCCAACACAATTTCCTGTCTAATGTGGATTTCCTTCAGTTCCTCCGTCACACTAGGATCTCTGGCCACTAAAACATCTGGGAGATTGTTTGTATCTTCCTTAGTGAAGACAGATCCAAAGTACCGGTTCAACTCGTCTGCCATTTCCTTGTTCCCCATAATAAATTCCCCTGCTTCTGCCTTCAAGGGACCCACATTTGCCTTGACTATTTTTTTCCTCTTCACATACCTAAAAAAGCTTTTACTATCCTCCTTTATATTATTGGCTAGCTTACCCTCGTACCTCATCTTTTCTCCCCGTATTGCCTTTTTAGTTATCTTCTGTTGATCTTTAAAAGAGTCCCAATCCTCTGGCTTCCCACTCTTCTTTGCTATGTTGTACTTCTTCTCTTTTATTGTTATGCTGTCCTTGACTTCCCTTGTCAGCCACGGGTACCTCTTACTCCCCTTAGAATCTTTCCTCCTCTTTGGAATAAATTGATCCTGCAACTTCTGCATTATTCCCAGGAATACCTGCCATTGCTGTTCCACCGTCTTCCCTGCTAGGGCCTCCTTCCATTCAATTCTGGCCAGCTCCTGCTTCATGCCTCTGCAATTCCCTTTGCTATACTGTAATACTGACACTTCCGATTTTCCCTTCTCCCTCTCAATTTGTAGAGTAAAACTTATCATATTGTGATCACTGCCTCCTAATGGCTCTTTTACCACGAGTCCCCTTATCAGATCAGGTTCATTACACAACACTAAGTCCAGAATTGCCTTCTCACTGATAGGCTCCAGTACAAGCTGTTCTCAGAATATATCTCGGAGACACTCCACAAACTCTCTTTCCTGGGGTCCATTACCAACCTGATTTTCCCAGTCTACCTGCATGTTGAAATCCCCCATAACCACCGTAGCATTACATTTGCGACATGCCAATTTTAGCTCTTGATTCAACTTGCACCCAATGTCGAGGCTACTGTTTGGGGGCCTGTAGATAACTCCCATTAGGGTCTTTTTACCCTTACAATTCCTCATTTCTATCCATACTGATTCTACATCTCCTGATTCTATGTCACTCCTTGCAAGGGAGTGAACGTTGTTAAGTATAATTTTGTTTTTAATGAACCATCACAAATTTCTTGAATTACCCATGACACATGTAGACACATGCAAGAGACACAAGAGATTTTATGAGTATAATTAATTGGTTGAGTTCTGTTGCATAACTTCGAGTTTAACAGCTTGAAATGTTATAATTTATATTTTATCACTCTTGTGTTTGTTTTTATAGGCCAAGCTTTTCCCTCTACATGTGTCATGGGTAATTCAAGAAATTTGTGATGGTTCATTAAAAACAAAATTATACTTAACAACATTCATGCTCAAGAGGCAAAATGTGTCGGCTAGCTGTTTCAGGCTCACCCATTCTGTTTGACTGGATTTCAACAGTCTAATTTATAGTGTACACAGTAAATAAATAATATGAGAGTTCATAGTTATTTTTCATCGTGAAAATGTTACAAATTGCTTTATAGTGGAACAAGTACCTTTTGAAGAATGCCTACTTGTAATGTGGAAAAAGCAATAGGTAGTTCATGCACAGTAGGATCTTGCAAGCACCAGTAGTTAGTAATGAGAAGCTAACAACAACAGATGAAAAGAAAATGAATTAAGAAATAAATATTTGCATGGCTCTTAGATTATTTTTTCTCTCTAAAATAGTGTGATCAGATATTTTAAGATAACATAAAGGTTTACCAGCTTACCTGTGGATGGCACACCTAATAATACAATGTATGTGACAAAGTTCTAAAGTTATTCTGTGGATTTCATGAGACAGCAAATCTACAAATGAAAGTACAAAATGCCAGAAATATTAATTGAGTCAGGTGGCATCTATGGAAGGAGAATCAGAGTTAACATTTCAGATCGGAGACCTTCCTCGCTCGGAAAGCTAAAACAAATTTGTTTTCAATAGCAAAGAAGGTTGAGAAGGGATGGGTAGATCAAAGGTAATATTGAGACGCAATGGGTTAATGTGGACAGTTAAAAGCATAATGCACTTCTTTGGCTGTGTAATTGTGTTTTTGGTAATGATGAAATGTCTCTACCATTGGGTACTCTCAGAAAAACATTTTAATAATCTGTCTTTCTGAGCTAGTTCCTGCCCTGGGCGGGAGTGGGAATCCTGCTCGGGTAAGTTGCTTTTCTTGCCTCTTCTCATGGCAACCCAACGTGCTCATATTGCCACTCACATACTTAATTATTCACTTGATCTGCATGCTGATGTACAATAACTCCAAAAACGGATTCACCAAACAAGCCCTATTCTGCTACCCAGTTCTCCAATCAGACTCTGCAATTGCTCCCAACACCCTCTCATTACAAGCATTCAATCCCCCAGTCCAAACACTGAATCATGATTGCAATCTTTCTCTCATGCTCTCTCTCTCGTGCTCTCTCGCACCCTCTCCCCTTCACACCCACCCTCGTATTTAAGAAGAATTGTTGCAGAAATATACTAGTTATTTTAAGAAAACAGCAGATTTAAAATCTACTAGACCAAGTGGATCCATTGGGCCCAAACCTCTCCTGCATTGGTGCAGCACCCTCTCCTCCCGTCCTCCCCTCCCCCACCTCCCCCTCTCCATCCCCACCCCCCCTCCTCTCTTCCCCTCCCCCTTCCCCTCCCCCTTCCCCTCCCCCTTCCCCCCCTTTCCCCTCCCCCCCACTCCATCCCCCTCAACCCCCCTTATCCTCCCCCTCCCTCCCTCCCTCCACCCCACTCCCTCTTCCCCCCTCCCTCCCAAGGAGATAGATTTAAACTTTAAAATGTGAATAAAATACAACACCGATTTCAATGAAACCTTCCACTAGCACCAAAGGGACGACGGTGAGTAAGGTGGGCCTAAAACTGCCGCGCTATCGTGTATCATTTTGGCTGTAGTTCAGGAACAAACAAACAAATGAGAGTTTTAGTATATAGATAGTTCAGAAATAGGTTCTTTATTCAGTTAACTATTCTAAATCCATATTTCTTGTTTGTTTGCTGTTTATTTGGCTGACCATTAAACAATAAAGTTGAGTGTTGAATAGAAGAAATTAATTGCTTGGACAGTTGCAGTAAATGTACTAATTCCCTCCCTGTTACCTGACAGCTCCCGAGTGCTACCCTGGTGGTCACCAGCTCCTTCAGAACCCCTACAGAAGTGTGGACTTCGATTCACTTCGGTTGCAACAGTCAGCGATACAGGAGCTGATATGCGACCACTCTTTAACACCCGGATGGTATCGTTTTCAGATATTTGATAAACCTGCAGAAATGCCAACGAAATGTGTGGAGGTATATAGTGTTCGAGAATTATCAAACCGTGTGACACATATAGATGAGTCTGTTTTCATGTAGAATGCTGAACCGTCCATAAACAATATTGTTGTTTAATTAAATTGTCCTATTGCATGAAAGATGCAATACAGAATGTGTCCACTTTAGCCAAGTTTAGGGAGACTTAATGACATATAATGGAATCCAAATGATTCTTGCTAATTGTAATGAACCAGATGGGCTCAATTTTAATTATTTTCTCTTCTGAGTGATGTTATCTGTTAGAGTATTTTAGTACCATCCTTGTGGCTTCAGCAATCAGGAACTGTGGGCAGGAGAAGTTGCTTACATCCAATGGTTATTTGTTCACCTCTGTTAAAATTTGTCGTTCTTAGCACCAACACAGTGAGAGCACTGGTTACTATTGGAACCATACCCTACCTGAGTCATGGCCTCATTTCTTGACCTTGGGTGAAATTATCATTTTAGTTTTTAGGGACGTTTTTGGAATTGGCAGTAGTCTACATTTTCTCCAACTAAAGTGTGGGACTTGAAGGCTGCTGGCCCTATAACAAAAACAAAATGTATCAATTCGGCATATGCCAGGGTCCAAAACTGTCAAGAGTCCATAGAGATGTTCAGCACAGAAACAGGCACTTCGGCCCAACATATCCATGCTGACCAAGGAGCCTTCCTGAACTACTCGTATTTGCTTGCATTTGGCCCATATCCCTCTAAACCTTTGCTATCCAGGAACCTGCCCAAGTGTATTTTAAACACAGTAACTGTACCCACCTCTACAAGTTGGCAGCTCATTTCGGTACCGAGGTACCGAACGAAATTACAGCAGTCACAGAACACAACAAAAAAGAAAAGAACACAGGACACACGACCCCAACACAAACATCCATCACAGTGACTCCAAACACCCCCTCACTGTGATGGAAGGCAACAAAACTTCCACTCTCTTCCCCCCCCCACCGCCCACGGACAGGCAGCTCGACCCGTACCGAGGCGACCGACACGCACAGCCCCCGCAAGGGGATGGAATGCCCCGCGGCCGAGCCGCACCGGGCACTGAAACGTCCCGCGGCCGAGCCGCGCCGGCAATGTTAAGTCCAGCGGCCGAGTCGCGCCGGGCAATGGAAGGCCCCGCGGGCGATAGAAGGCCATTCAAACTGCAATTCAATTCCTCCTTAAATCATTCTCCTCTCACCTTAAATCGATGACACTAATTGTAGACCCCCCCTAACCTGGGAAAAAGATTGTGACCATCTACCTTATCTATGCCCCTCATGATTTTACAAACTTCTAAACTTTTGCCTTCTTCACTCCATGCAAATCAGTCCAAGACTGTCAGGTTTCCTCTTGTAATGTAACCACACGGCCCTGACCACATCCTTACAAACTTTTTCTGCACTCCTATAGCTTAATCACATCCTTCCTATAGTGCAGTGACCAGGAATGCACAGAATATCCCAGCTGTGGTCTCACCAATGTCCTACAGTTTCAACAACAAAAAATCTGCCTTTGTACTTAATGCTACATCCCATAAGGCAAGCATGCCAAATGCCTTCTTCACCACTTTTGTCTACCTGCGTTGCCTGATTCTGGACACTATTTTTTTGCACCACTGAATCTCTGTTCTTTAACATGCTCCAGGGCTCTATAAATGTACTGTGTAAGTCCTACCCTGGTTTAACTTTGTAAAATGCATCACTTCATATTAGTCTGGGTTAAGCTCCATCATCTATTCCTTTACCCATTTTTCTTAGTTGATCTAGATCCAACTATAACCTTCGACAAAATTCTTTGTGGTCAACCACGTCACCAATTTTGGTATAATCCGCGAACTTACTAACCATGCTAAGTGCATCATTACTACAAATAACGAAAGTGGACCAGGGCAAGGATCTCAACGTCACACTGGTCACGGGCGTACAATTTGATAAAAACCATCAACTGTCACCCTATAACCACTAACACCAACCCAGTTTGGTATCCAATGTGGCTAGCTCATCCTGGATCCCATGTGATTTCACCTTCCTGGCCAGTTTACCATGCGGGACCTTGTCAAGTGCCTTTCTAATAAAGCCCACATGAACAACATCTACCACCCTGCTCCTGTTATTCCTCTAGGTCACCTCTTCAAAAAACTAATCAAATTTGTGTGTCACAATTTCCCAACACAAAGTGATGCTCACTACTTTTGATCAGTCCCTACCTTTCCACATGAGGTAGATCCCGTTTCTCAGAATGCTTTCGTGTAACTTTCCCACCACCGATGTTAAACCTGTTCCCAGCTTATCATTGAACCGCTTCTTAAATAAAGACCTACCATTTGTCACCTTCCAATCTTCTGGTACCTTATATGTGGCTAAGGAAAAAATAAAATCTCTTCCAGGGCCTCAACAATTTCTTCCCTTGCTTCCCATAATGCCCTTGATCAGGCCGGCCCGCAGGAATTTATTCACCTTTATGCATCTCAAGGCTGCTAATATCGCCTATTTCAATATCTTTTTTTTGTAACCATCTTTAAGAATGTTACATACAAGAGAGTTGTGATTTTTATGTTGCAATCCTAGCTGATCTTATAAAACTTAAAGATCTTATAAAACTTGGATTTTAGTTTTGGTGTTCATTTTGAAAATTGGTCCATTGGATGTATACCTCTGTGCATGAATGATGACTTCATTTCCCCAAACTTTTTCCAGAAAGTACAGTTTTATAAATGACTGATGACCTATTGGGGGCTGACAGTATCCAGCATTTAGTGAAGGGTTTAAGGAATACTAGACGACCTGTGGACCCGTTGGGTCCCGTTGGTACTAAAGGTTCTTTAGAAACTTGTCAGTTTCTTTGTTGAATTCCAGAAGCCCCACATTCCCCTCCCCTGCAATGCACAGTAAGATCCCACTCAGATTATACTCAAATAACCTGTGCATTTAAACCACAACCCCAATCGGCTCCAAACCCCTCCTGCATTGGTCTAGCACCCCCCCCCCCCCCCCCCGCTGTCCCCCAGAATCAGTCAGAGCCCCCCACATCCCCCTCCCCTGCAATGCACAGCAAGATCAAACAGTTTATACTTAAATAACCCTTGCATTTGAACCACGACCCCATTCGGCTCCAAACCCCTCCTGCATTGGTCTTACACCCTTCTCATCCCCCAGAATCAGTCACCCCTCCTACATTCCCCTCCCCTGCAATGCATAGCAACATCCCACTCAGATTACACACAAATAACCCGTGCATTTGAACCACAACCCCAATGAGCTCCAAACCTCTCCTGCATTGGACCAGCACCCTCCACTCCCCACTCCAAAAGCGCACAGCAAGATCCCAGGGTATATCCGAGGCTGTGGAAGCCGGGGAGTCTCCCCTGGTGCCGGAAGCGGGCGAGGGGGGAGAGGAAAGAGGAGAGGGAGCCACTCACCCCGGCCCCGGGCGGCCATCGCAGCGGCCAGCAGCAGGAGAGCGGCTGCAAGGCGCTGCCCCATGTTTGTCCTGTCACCGTGATGCACCACGGTAGGAAGGTCAGGCGCGGGGCACACCGGGACGGGTGCCGGTCCTCGCGGCGCTGCTGTGCAGTTGCGCTGCCGCCAAGCCCAGCAACCCTCCTCCAAATGCGCACGCATGGATACAAATTCCGTCTCTTCATTCTATCTGAGCGCGCTGCCGCCGGGCCCGGCAACCCTCCCCCAACTGTGCACACGCGGATCCGGCAGCCATCTTATCATTGTGACGCAAGATGAACACGTAAGTATTAGATCTTACTGCGCAGGCACGGCTGCCGTGCCCATTCACGGTATAAAGTTTATAAAGTGAATTACTTTTAAAATAGCGCAACAATTTGAACGAAACCTGATACTGCACACCGCAGGCGAATAGTGAGTAAGGTGCCCCTAAATTGTTGCGCTATCGTGTACTGTTTTGGCTGTATTTCAGGAACAAACATACATACAAGATGAGAGTTTTAGTAATATAATATAGAATATAGATTAAACAAACATATTCAGTGGGTTTGGCATTAACGACAAAATATTTTTGTTCAAGTTGAAAATTAACTGTGGCAGCAAATATTCATGAAGGAATTCTGACCCAAGAATGAAAAGCTTGTATTATTAGCAGAACCAAAACCATTCTTCACTGAATTCAATGCAAAAAAAAATTTCATATATAGAATAATCACACTAATTTTGGTAGGATAAAAATGCCTCTTATTGCCTATAATTTTACATATCTTTCACCTCAGATGAATCATTGTGGTACTCAAGCCCCTGTCTGGTTGTCTCTGAGGGAGACGGATTCTTTGCCTGAGCCTGGAGAGATTAAACATTTGACTGCCTGTGCAACATGGCAGTTTTTCTTCAGTACAACAAAGGACTGTTGTCTTTTCCGAATTCCAGTCAGTGTCCGAAACTGCGGTGACTTTTTTCTGTACCTACTCCAACCAACACAAGGGTGTATGGGATATTGTGCAGAAGGTAAGTTCATGCCATATAAAAGGCATACATCCTATCTTGATAAATATTTAGCATTAATAATTGCTACATTTATTAAGAGCTAAACTGAAAATCTTACAATTAAATTTATTTCATGAATTTTGCAAATAATTATTGACATTGAGTCGAAAGTAGAATTTATATTTCTATTGCATTGCTTTTGACATCCTGGATTCTGATGTGTTGCTGATTTACTTATCACAGTTGGTTTATGCCGAATAGACATTTTACATTTTATATAGTTTGTTCACACTTTATATTGTTGAACGACTTTTCTTGGTCAATCTGCGATGGAGGATTTAGGTGTTTGGTATCCATTTGTGTCAGATCCTATATGTAGGCAGTAAAGTGGTAAAGCATCTTTGCTTGGAAGGGCAATTATGGCTTTTGATGTTTTATAGTTAAGTGAAAACATGGACATTACACTGTGTTCTTTTGTATGTGTGATATATTTTTAGTAACTGACAATAATCTATCCGTTCTGAACGTGAAATAATTTGCTTTGCAGACATACACTTTCTGAGTGAATTGACATGAAAGTGAAATTACTCCTTGCTAGTAACACTGGATAAAAAGAGCTCGCAAGTAATTGGTGGCTTATTTTATATCACACTACAGTTGTATTTCCATACATTTCAAAATTGTGTGCAGTAAAAAATGTGCTGGCAATTCACTTTGCATCAGTTTTGATTTACTGTTGAAGACCAATTTCATTCTCTTTAAATCAAAAGGTAACCTCCAAAAAAACTCAAATTCAGATGTGTAGGGCGTTGAAATCAAAAACAAGGCTCAATGGATGCCAATCCCTATACAGCATTGGAGACGCCTCACGAAGTACCACTGTAAATTTATTACAGATAGATCTTTGTTGCTAGATGTGATACAATTGGTCTCCAGCAAATGAATGGTGATTCCAAAAAATTGGGATAACTTTTTTTTGGCAAAGGGAATTAATTAACTTTTAAAAATTGTATTGATATCTGAAATTGCACGTTAAATTGAAATTGCTTCCAATTTCTTCCTTCCAAAGCTTTGCAGGCTTTTCAGGGGAACTTTTGCTGGAGCCTCTGCTTCACCAAACAAAACCAAAATATCCAAAAAACACTTGTATAATTGGTGTAGGAAAATAACTGCAGATGCTGGTACAAATCGAAGGTATCACAAAATGCTGGGGTAACTCAGCAGGTCAGGCAGCATCTAGGAGAGAGGGAATGGGTGACGTTTCGGGTCAAGACCCTTCTTCAGTCAATAATTGGTAATATCTCTCATCCTATCTTGGAATAGTATTGTTTTAGGTGGTAAAGTCTGTACACTTAGCATCTGCTGTCTTGTGGGGGGGGGGGGAATATTGAACTGGCATTTTAGAACTGGTTGAGATTGGGGAGATGAGCATGTTGTAGCAGGGAGATCAGGAGCAGAGAGACACTCAAGGAATAGCAGATGGTGGAATCTTGCATAGAACACAGTGATAGAGTATCTGAGCTGGTCAGGCAGCATTTCTGGAGGACGGATAGGTGACATTTCAGGGCGAGACCCATGGCAATTAGTTTTTAAAATGTTCCACCCTATCTAACTGAGCATGGGAGATCAAGCACAGGCTGATCAGAGGTAGCACTGCCATGTACATGAGGCTGAGACTGATACGGAGATCAATAGCAAAGGTGTGGGGCATTGTGGAGCCACGGGGTGGACTCGAGATTTAGAAGTATGAATTGGATTTACATTGGTCTTAGAGTCACAGCGAGACAGCATGGAAATGGACTTCTCAGCCTATCAAATCCACATTGCCATCAACCTCCCATTGAAACAAATCCTACATTAATCCCATTTTTAATCCCACTTTTCATTTTCCCCACATTCTCATCACCTCCCTTCATCAAGATTTTACCACTAGCCTGCACATTATGGACAACTTACAAAGGCCAATTAACATACCGACGTATGTTTTTGGGACGTGGGAAGAAACTGGAGCAGTTTCTCCAGTACCCTTTGTGAGGATTGAACCTGATCTGCGAGGCAGTAGCTGTACTAGCTGCAGCACTATATTTTAAGAGCGGCATGGTATGACTATTTTATTGACATGCAGGCCTCTCAGATAGGTGCTACAAATTTGTCACAATGTTATGCCTGGAGTGTCCTACGAAAGGCACTCCTCGGTTAACATGGTTCATTTTAACTCCACTGCAGGGGATGGCTTGAGTTGATGCCTCACCTGCTGAGCATTTCCAGTAGATTTTGTTTTAATTTCAGATTTCCATTGTCTCCAGTTCTTTGCTTCTCAATTACTGTTCAATTCACACCTTTAGGAATGTCCACCTTAAATAAAATTCTGTTGTCTCTGAGAATTACTTTTGTAACTTTTATCATCTTCAATTAATTCTGCTTCCATTTTGATTTTATCATATCATATCATATATATACAGCCGGAAACAGGCCTTTTCGGCCCACCAAGTCCGTGCCGCCCAGCGATCCCCGTACATTAACACTATCCTACACCCACTAGGGACAATTTTTACATTTACCCAGCCAATTAACCTACATACCTGTACGTCTTTGGAGTGTGGGAGGAAACCGAAGATCTCGGAGAAAACCCACGCAGGTCACGGGGAGAACGTACAAACTCCTTACAGTGCAGCACCCGTAGTCAGGATCGAACCTGAGTCTCCGGCGCTGCATTCGCTGTAAAGCAGCAACTCTACCGCTGCGCTACCGTGCCGCATTTTGATAGTTGACCAAAACTACTTCTATATCCATGCCTCTCTTGAGATTATAGGTGATGGTGGAATATAACTCTGCTTTGGCAATCCCAATTCAGTTGCTAAGTTTTCAGCTTGTAGGTTTGTCCTTAATCGTTTGAATCAATTGTAACAAAGGCACAGTGGAGGAGGGCCATGTGAAGATGAAGCTTATTCTAAAATAAAATGTTGCTTCAGCATATTACACCAGCAAATGTAATATGCTGCAGTGACATTTTAATTGATGTTGAGAAGTTTTATACTAACAATATTTATTTGCTGCAGTTTAATAAAACTTTTTGAGTCTTTTCAGTTGAGAGTTAAGGTCCAGCCACATTATTTCTGAATTAAATTTTGATTAAATAAGCTAAATGGTTTACTCTCCTCAAGGACTCTTCAATAGTACTCTGAAATTAAATTAAGTTCTTCAAAAAAGTAACTACACCTGGACTAACAGGTAAATATCCCTTGAAGTGACCATGAATATATTGGATTTTCATAAAAACACATCGGTCCAATATATTCAATATATTCATTATCTAGATTGCTGGTCTTGCAAGATAACTACAATGCTACCATTCCTGATAATGTGTCATTGAAAGGCCCATGTACGGTAATAGGAAACAAAGTATTAATCTCAATGGGTAAAATGGAATCTAACAGCACTGATTGCAGCATTATCTAGAGAAAAAAACACTTGATTCTGCTTCATTTCCAATCTCTGCAAGTGGAAAATTGGGCCCACTATTTACTTTAATGAAACCTGCATTAGGGACTGTGAAGCTAGATTAATCACTTTTAGCCCTCAAACTAATGGGTAAGCTATGAATTTCTCATCAAACTATACTGTACATGATGAAAGAGGTGTCATTAGGACAGTATGGTCTGGAATATGCTGGTACAGTCTGACAAGGAAGACCAAAAACTGTAAGAGTTAATAAAAAATAATGACAACTATTTGGTAGAACTGAAATCAGTATAACATTTATTTAATTCCATCCTAGTCATCTCTGAAACAATAGATAAAAGCAACTGTGGTCCAGGGGAGACAGAAATTGGAAACGCTTGTAGAGGTAAATGTCGACCATCCATATTATCACATTAGTGTTTTTTTTGTCATTCATAATATTAACTTGGAATTTGTCAAAGGGCTTACTTTAGTCAAGCATGAATTACTTTAGAGACAATAAGTGAGCACTTTTGCCTGTCATCAATCATGCTGCATTTACTGTAACTAGAATCAGAGTCAGATTGATACATCATCCAGTGGGCACCCATCCATATTTATCCAACTTTCCAGCATTTGGCCTGTACCCTGGGCCAATGCGGGCAAATGGGACTAACTTCTATGTGGCATCTTGGTTGGAATGGATGATTCGGGCCGAAGGGCCTGTTTCTATGCTGCATGACTCTATGCCTAAACAACACAATTGCCCATAGTGTCTCTTCTTGAACCACTCTCTCAGGCAATGATTCCCAGGTAATCATCACTCTCTGGGTGAAAAGGTCCCCCTCGGATCCTCTCTAAATCTCTTACCCCTTATGCTAAATCTATGTTCTCTAGTTTTCTTCACCTCCAACAAGGCGAAATGTTTGCAGTATCTATATCCCTATGTATATTGTAAATTTATATACCTTAATCATGTCTCCTCTTAACTTCCTCCAGTCCAGGTAAACAGATATAATCTCTCTAATCTCTCCTCATATCTAAAATGCCTAATTTTGGTGAATCTATTCTGCACCCTTTCTAATGCTATTGCGTCTTTCCTATAGTGTGGTGACCAGTACTGCACACAGTACTCTAATGGTATATCCTGACCAATGCTTTAAAAAAAAACTGGAGCATAGCCTCCCTTGCTCTTGCTAATGACGGCCTTTTTTTTAAATGCCTCTTAACCGTATTATCCAACTACATTGCCACGTTAATCACAGGATCTTTGTGTTTGCATGCCAAGTTCCCTCTGTTCCTCAATACTCACTCAAACCTTGCCATTCATGTAGAATGACCGAGCTTCATTAATACTTCCCGATGGCATTACCTCACATTTCATGTTCCACCTGCCATTTTTCAGCCCATTTCATCATCACATTGACAACAACATAAGACTACTGCCCACACAGTCAACAACTCCTCCAATAGAGTCATAGAGAAATACAAACATGCAAATCAAGTTGGTATACTTGGCTAATTTATTTGCCTGTAATTTGGCCCATATTCCTCCAAACCCTTCCTATCCGTTCATTTGTGCATAGTCTCTTAAAAGTGGTTTTTGTATCTGCTTCTATAGCTTCATGTGGCAACTTTTTTCTGCCCCTGAAGTCTTTCTAAAATCTCTCCCCTCTCATCTAAAGACTATCCCCTCTAGTTTTAGAATTGTCTGCCTTGAGTAAAAGACTAAGCTCACACTTTATCCAAGCCCCTGATGATCTTGTACATCTCAACAAGGTAACTCCTCAGCGTCCTATGTTTCAAAGAAAAAAAGTCCCAGCCAATCCAATTTCTCCCTGTAACTCAAGTAACATCCTAGTGAACTTATTCTGCACCCTTTCAATCTTAATGCAACCTTCCTATAGCTGGGTAACCAGAACTACATACAGTACGCCAAGTGTGGTCTCACCAACATTTGTACAGCTGCATTATGAGATCTCAACTTTTGACTCAATACCCTTCCCAGTGTAAGCGAGGGTGCTAACTGCCCTCTTCACCACTCTATCCACCTTACTTACTACTTTAAGGAAACCATGCACCTGTACTCCTAGATCTCTACATTCTGCACACTCTCCAGGGCTCTACCATTTACTGCTCTGGTTTCACATTCTAAATTGCAACACCTCGCACTTTTCAGAGTTAAATTCCATTTGCCTTTCCTTGTCCCACCTTCCCAACTGATCTAGATACTGTTGTGAACTTGGATACACTTCCTTATTGCTCATAATATCACCAGTGTTGGTGTCATCAGCAAGTTTAGTAACAATGTTAACTACATTGTCATTGAAATCATTAATGTTGTTCCCAAACAACAGTGGGCCCAGCAGCAACCCCTGCAGCATTTCACTAATTACAGCTCTCCAATCATAAAAATAATCCTCCACAACTACCCTTTCACCGGTTCCGTCAAACCAATTTTGAATCCATTTGGCTAACTCATCCTTGATTACATGCGCTCGAATCTTCCAGACTAGTCTACCATGCGGGACTTGTTGAAGTCCACATAGACAACATCCACTGTCCTGCTGTCATCAATCCTCTTGATGATCTCTTCAAAAGAACACTATCAGATAAGTGAGACATGATTTACGATGCACAATGCGATGCTAGCCATCCTTAATCAGTCTGTGCATATCCAAATGTTGATGGATATTTGTTTCTAAGAATCCTCTCCAACAAATTTTCCACCTCTGACTTCAGGCTCACCAGCCTGTAGTGTCCTGGCTTGTTCGTGCTATCCTTCTTAAATATTGGAATATCATTAGCAACCATCAGTCTTCTGAATGTTCACCTGTGGCTAAAGACGATGCAAATCTCTCTGCAACGGTCTCCACAATTTCCATTATTACCATCTACAAGCTCCTCTCCAAGTCACAGACCATCCCGATACTGGGATTCCTTCAATGATGCCCAGTCTATGCCCTGGAATTCCCAGTTAAAAAAACAATGTGGGAGTGCCTTTTACCGTTCCGAGAATTAGCTTACTACAATCTTCTGAAGGCAACTAAGGATGGGCTAGAAATGCTATCCTTACTGTCTACATCCTACATTCTGAAAAATGGAATAAAAATTGATGAGATCTGTTCAGTTATGAATAATTTTGAAGAACAAGATATAGTGTCAGTTTGGATGGAGATAGGAAATAGCAAGAGAGGAAATACTGATGCTCCATAGGTCATCCCATAACAATGACGTACACTCCAAAGACGTACAGGTATGTAGGTTAATTGGCTGGGTAAATGTAAAATGTAAAAATTGCCCCTAGTGGGTGTAGGATAGTGTTAATGTACGGGGATCGCTGGGCGGCACGGACTTGGAGGGCCGAAAAGGCCTGTTTCCGGCTGTATAGATATGATATGATATGATAATTATAGAGAATAAATCAAGAAATAATTGTGTGAAAAATACTGTAATGATCATGGGTGCCGTTAGCCTTTCTACAAATTGGACAAAATAATTTGGCAGAGATGGCCTCGAATGTGAAATCACTGCTCATATTTAGAACATTTTTCTTGGAACAATTCATTGTGAAAATAATCAGGGAATAATTTAGATTAGCTTTGGTGGTGTGTAATGAGACTTGCTTGCAGTTGTTTTCTCCTAATTGATGTTGACAAAATGGAAACAAACCTGGTGAGACATAGTAAATCCGTACGGTCTAGCTACCCATTATTAACATTCAAACAAAATTCCAGCACCTCTGATTTATATAGGGGGAAATCAGCCAAAGATCCCAAGCCTGCTGAGAATACAGTAACTCCTGCAGAAGAGCATTTGTATGGAAAGGTTAATGTATGAATATAATCCCACCTTGATTAAATTACATCCAGAGCATGCATGTAATAGGCAGCACAGTGGCGCAGCAGTAGAGCTGCTGACTTACAGCGCCAGAGACAATAGGTTTGATCCTGACCATGGATGTTGTCTGTATGGACTTTGTACATGCTTTCCAATACCGTGTGGGTTTTCACCCTGTGTTCCGGTTTCCTCCCACACTCCAATGATGTGCAGGTTAGTAGGTTAATTGGCATCTGTAAATTGTTCCTAGTGTGAAGGATAAAACTAGTGTATGAGCGATCGCTGGTCAGTGTGAACTTTGTGGGCCGAAGGGCTTATTTCCACACTGTATCTCATAACTAAACTATAGTACCATGAAGGGTGACTCTTTGCTCAAAGTACCAAATGATAGTTGGTGCACAAAGAACCTTAATTGCGCTTGGTTTGTTAATTTCTGAATTTCAACTAGTAAGCTGTATAATACTGATGATGTTTTGTTTTATACCTGCCAGCTAAACATCCACCAGCTCCATCTGCTCTTGGAATTGTGGCTGAGATAGATAATAGCAGTGTTTACCTGAAGTGTTCCTTTGAGAGTCCAGCAGTGAATAGTTCTCTTGGATTTATTATCACTTGGTTCCGTCTTTCATCCGATGGAACCAAACAGGAGCTGCGAAAAGAAACAACAGTCCAGGCATTTTCCTTCATAGAACTGGATGGAATAAGTCTCAGACTTGGGGACAGGGTACGTTGCCTTATTACATATTCTCATAAAGATTGGTTAGATTTTAAAGACGTCGATGAAACGTTTGAAATTGGAATGCTTTGTTTCTAAAAAATCTTACAAAGGCTGATATGATTGAATCATATCCACAGGTATTGTTCCTGCTGGAATTGCTGACCCACAGGAGAGCACCTTGCACAGCGAGGGTCAAGGGTGCTAACTTGTCAATGGGAATAACTCTGTGCTTGGCTGCACCATGCTGCTTGAAATGTTGGTGATTTTTATTAAGAGGTCCTTGCCTGTACCTAGCTCTTCAAGCTCTTACACATTTAAGGGTTAATTCACTTCCATCACATCCATTCGGACCCATCCCCTGCCATGTTTAACCCACACACATCAGTTTCCTGTGTTACATTAGGTATTTCGTTTTGAGTTTTTTGGCTTGCCACTTCCCTAGTTTTGTCCCCCGGATGCAATTTTTAAGAAATTGGAGCCTATGTCAAAAAGTAATGTTCAAATTCACAACTAAGGCTGCAAGCCAGGTCTCGGTTTTTCTTCAATCTGATTACCAAAGTCCTCTTCGGCCTCAAGGTATTTACCAAAGCTTTAGGGTTTTTTTTTTTTGTTTCATGGCTTAATTTAGAAAAAAATACCAAATAAAATCTTACTTAACGTTCAGAATTTGTTTGCTACTTGACATTCTGCTTTGTTAGTAATGTTCCAAACAAAATGGTCTGAATGGTGTATTAGATGGAAAAATATGCATCTCGTGGGGAAAAAGGAAAAACCATTCTTAAATGGGAATGAAGAGAGTAATATAATGCCAACCTTGCCAATAATTGTTTCCAACTGAAAGGTTTCTCTTTCAAGGATTACTGCAAGATGAACAATTGCATAACTCATTGTCCTGTGATCAGTAGAAACAAGGAACAGCAGTAGGTGGTTTACAAAGAAAGGCACAAAGTGCTGGAATAACTCAGTTGATCAGGCTACATCTCTGGAGAACAAAGATAGGTAACCTTTTTGAGTCAGTACCCTTCTTCAGACTGATTGTGAAGGGAGATAAGGGGAGAAAGCTGAAAGAGAGGAGCCACAGTACAAAGCCGGGCAAGTGATAGGTGAATACAGGTGAGGGTTTTTTTGATAGGCAGATGGTTGGACAAAGGCCAGAGATGAAACGACTAAGGACTGAGATAAGGATAGAAGAGTGGCGAATTGTGGAGCATGAGAAAAGAATGTAAGTGAAAGGTGAGGGGGAGAGGAGAAATGTGTGTCAGGTGGGGCACAGGGAAGAGAGGGAAGTTGGGGTTTCGTAAGTTATCCAAAATTGGAGAATTCAATGTTCATACCGTTGAATTGTAAGTTAACCAAGCAGAATATGAGGTCCTTTTCCTCCAAATTGCATGTGGCTCACTCTGGCAATGGAGGAGGTGCAGGCTGGAAAAATTAGTGTGGGAATGGAGAGAAATGGTTAGTATCCATGAGATTCAGAAGGCCTTGATGTACCAGGCACCTATCACATGCCAGAGTTTGTCATGTTCCTCCCAGTTTTCTATCCACCACCTCCTCTGCCCCCCCCCCCCCCCCACCATCACCACAATCAGTCTGAAGAAAGATTACAACCCGAAATGTCACCTATCCATGTTCTCCAGAGATGCTGCCTTACCCGCTGAGTCATTCCAGCACTTTTGTCTTTTGCTGTAATCAGTGCTCGCTGAATTAATTCTCATTGAAAGTTCATAGTTTGCATGTGTGGAAGTACATCTTAGAACATAGAAAAGTACAGCCCACAAAAATGGGCTCTTACACCCACAATATCTGTGCCGAACATGATGCCAAGAGAAATGAATCTTCTCTGCCTTCACATAATCCCTATCCCTCCATTTCCTGCATATGTCCCTATCTAAAAGCCTTGGATCAGCGCCTGGAAGGGAATTCAAATGTGGACTCTGGCATTTCACTTGGACCTTCTTTGCCCGAGAAGTTGTTTACTTTTGTACCTTTGGTATTCAGGTATCCCTTGATTATTTGACACTATTGATTTTGGATTGGAAAGATGGAATCATAGAAGAGTTTGTACACAAACATTTAAGAGCAAAGTATATGTTTAAGAACAGGGGAGGGGTGTTTTCCCATGTCTGAGACCTACTGCATGCACTCTTTCATGTAAATAAACTAGAGTCTACCAAAATAGTTTGTGGGTACACAACTGTAAAGATATGAAGTGCATACATTCAGTGGAGATTATGAAAGTAGAAAAAAAAAGATACCTATTACTATAAACGTTCAACATATATCAAGTTTTACAAAAATAAATTATTGTTAAAAATTAGAAAGGCAGAAATTGGAAAGAAAAAAATCAACAGAACAGATAAAAATATACAGATATACCAAATTGTTGTCTTCCAATCTAAACCATTATCTACAGATTTGCAATTTTTTGTTTGAATACGCTCAAGCAAACTTTACTTCATATGGCTGGCAAAATTCCTGGAAATGGTCTTCGGACTTAAAATACCAAGTGGTACTTGATAAGTCCTTTAATTCAGTAAAATTGTCCAAAGAGTTTCAAAGGGGTGTTACCAAACAAAATTGAGCCCTGAGTCACATGTAGAGAAATTAGCACTGATGACTCTGCAGACAGCGAAGGAATTAGATAGATAGGTTACTTTTAAATGAAACTAATATTTACATGTGTATCAATAGAAACTGCTTTCTGTTAACTATCCTTCGAGAAAAATTGTGCCTCGAAGTTATTAAACCATTTGCTCACTAGAACATTATCCCTCAATTTATCCTGCATAAACCAATCATGATCTCGCATAACTCTATCAAATTTTCTCTCAACCTGACTTGCGTTTTCGTGAATAACCTCTTAAATAAAGTCAGTCCTCTGGGGGGAGAAACATCCACCACAGTATTTTCTGCCTTTGAGTCAATTTTCCACTGTGATGCCTCTGACTATTTAATTCCAGTCGTTCTTTGTGTGGGACTTTGTCAAGAACCTGAAAATCTTCATCACCTTTATCTTGTCAAACTATTCATTTGGGATGTATAAAAAGGTTTTTCCTTTAATAAATCCATGGTGTATTCTCCTTCATCAATTCAATCTTGTACAAGTGTCAGTTAATGTTTTCCTTAAATATTGTTTTATAAATTTCCCAATGAGAGGAATTAAACTGACTAGGTTGTAGTAGCCTTGTACATCCAAGCATTCCTTTTTGTACGTGGGTGCTATATTTGCCATTTCCCAATCCTCCCTTGCATCGAGGAAGTATTAGAAGATTATACCAAGTTTTTCTACAACCACACCAAATTCCCTGAGCAACCCATCTGGAGCTGGCGACTTGTTTACATATAAGCAGAGTCAGTGAATTGTTCTTCAGCAATAACAAATCAGCAATTTAGTTTACAACCAATGTTTTCTCATATCTTTGAAAACAATAGAAAATAAAATCAAGAGGTTGAATGTTTTGCACTATAATAACTTTGTTCCCAATAGGTTTTTACTACACGTTCTGGATATGGAACGATTTATTGAGTTTATTTCAAGGCGTAAAAACAGGCACAAACAACATGCTGGTCTGTGTATAAAAATCAGTTGTGCAGATAGAGAAAATTACAGATTATTTTAAAAGCAAATTCTATTTCAATATCTTTCTAGTTATTACATAATGCAGGGTGGAGTTTATTATTTTTTTTACTGTTGATTCTACTATTGGGGTGAAATTGGTTAAATCAGCGCCCATGTTTTAAATTTTTTTTAAATGAGTTATGTCCAAAGTCATTTGCATTCATGTTGTTGGCAGTCTCGTGAACTGATCCAGGATATGACTCACCCTTGTCACCTCGCCCACAAAACTGGTGGACTGGATACCTTTATTAAATCACATAATTTTGCTGATGAACCCATTTTTCAGCTACATTGGTACACTTATTTTTCTTAAATACACAAAAGAAAAATTGAAATGGAAAGAAGGAAAAATAGTAAGTTCCCCAAGGCAACTATATGAACATATTTTTAATAATAATTCTGCAAATAAATTTTAGCAGAAATCTAACCAGTGCATTTGGTTGCAAGTGCCAAGTTGTCCCTACCTAAAGAGAAACATGCATATCATATCATATCATATATATACAGCCGGAAACAGGCCTTTTCGGCCCTCCAAGTCCGTGCTGCCCAGTGATCCCCGTACATTAACACTATCCTACACCCACTAGGGACAATTTTTTTTTACATTTACCCAGCCAATTAACCTACATAAAAAATAAATTCTATACACATAAAAAATATATTCTGTTCATGACTCGGTGTTTCACAAACTGGTGCTTGCATTTTGAATTTTACACTTCCTGAACTGTATTTGTATTATCTGTTGTCTATTCTTGAATTCACAGTTTTACTGTAGAAGCTCAAGTTTCTACTTGGATAGTCCAGATAATCAAGGACCGTCTATTGAAAGCAAAGAATTTTTTGCTGGTATTAAGGTATGAAGCAATTAAAATCTAATCACAACTATGCCTTAGTTTATCGAGTAGAATTTTGCCAAAATATTTTATCAATTCTTCATAAATACAAAAAAGAATTCTGTGATGTTATAGGAGATCTCTGGGCAGATTTTGCAAATACAATGGAACCTGCAGAAATGAAATAAATGGAAAATATATATATATTCAGAAACAAGACAATGTTTTTTTGAAAGGAAATTCATACACAAGTGCTTATTTTACATCAAAACAGCCATATGGCATTCCCTTGAGCATTTGCACCAATCTGCAGGGACTTCAGAAGAAATTTCATTTAGCTCCCGCTACAGGTCTTGTCTGCATTTATGTTGCATCTAAATAGACCTAGATTTACAGCTAAGATTTGTATGGAATTTCGTGCATACCTATAATGTTCCATACTTTTAAAAAAAGTTTTCTTCCTGAACCCTGCAGCAGGTTTCTACATCTTTGAATACTTCATGTAATCAGAATTGGTCTGAATAAGATAACTGGCTGCAAAGCAAGGCCAGCCAACATCATTGATGACAGTGCGACTCTACCCAATGAGAACTGAATGTGCTCTATGCACGCTTCGAGCAGACGGCTAACAGGGCAGTGACACCTGGTCCTTCAAACTCAAGTGTGCCTCTTCCCAGGGTGACTGTTGCAGAGGTTAAATCCGCCTTCTTGAGGGTAAACCCACGAAAAACAACTGGCCCAGATGGAGTCCCTGTCCGTGTCCTTAGTAGCTATGCAGACCAGCTAGCGGGAGTATTCATGGACATCTTTAATCTCTCCCTACTCTGTTCTGAGGTACTCACCTGCTTTAAGAAGACCACCATCATCTTATTGCTGAAGAAAAGCAAGACTTCATTCCTAAACGACTACTGTCCAGTAGCCTTGACATCCACCATCATGAAATGTTTTGAGAGGCTAGTTATGAAATGCACTAAATCCTGTCTACCCAGTGGCCTTAACCCACTGCAGTTCACCTACTATGACAACAGGTCCATGGATGATGCCATCGCCCTAGCCCTACACTCATACCCAGAACACCTGGATAAGAGAGACACCTACGTCAGACTCCTATTCATAGACTACAGTTCTGCCTTTAACACCATTATACCTTCCAAGCTTATCATCAAACTTGCGGGACTTAGTGTCAGCACTCATCTCTGCTACTGGATCCTCGACTTCCTGATCAACAGACCCCAAGCAGTGAGGATAGGGGATAAATCATCCTCCATAATAATCCTCAACACAGGGGCTACACAAGGATGTATTCTTAGCCCCCTTCTTTGCTCCTTGTACATCCGTGACTGTGCAGCCATGTACAAATCTAATTCAATTTTCAAATTTGCGGACGACACCACCATAGATGTCAAATAATGATGAGACGGAATACAGGAAGGAGATTGAGAACCTCGTGTCCTGGTGTGGAGACAACAACCTTTCTCTCAATGTCAGTAAGAAAAAGGAGATAGTGATCAACTTCAGAAAGCGAAGCAGTACACATACCCCAGATTGCATTGACGGCTGAAGTAGAGAAGGTTGAAAACTTCAAATTGCAATATCACCAACAACTTCTCCTGGTCCACCCATATTGAAGCAATGATCAAGAAAGCACTTCCATTGACTCCTTTTATACCTTACGCTGCCTCAGCAAGTCCAGCATAATCAAGGATGAGTCGCACCCTGGCCACTCCCTCTTCTCCCCTCTGCCATCAGGCAAAAGGTATAGGTGTGAAAATACCCACCTTCAGATTCAGGGACAGTTTCTTCTCAGCTGTTATCAGGCAACTGAGTTATCCTACCACAACCAGAGAGCAGTCCTGAACTATTATCTACCTCATCGGTGACCCTCGGACCTTATTGGCTTTACCTTGCACTAAATGTTATTCCCTTATCATATATTTATACACTGTACATGGCTCGATTGTAATCTTTCCGCTGACTGGATAGCACGTAACAGAATCTTTTCACTGTACTTCCGTATATGTGACAATAAACTAAACTGAACTGAACTAATTATATTTTAAACGTGTGTTTCCACAGCCACACTCTTAACTGTGTAAAGTTTTCATTGTTTTAACATCTGAGACCATGATTTCTTCCACTGGCGTTTTGCGAGTTGTATATCAGTCAATGGGAGTTAACATTAGAATTGAGATTGAGTTCAGTATGTACTAAACGTTACTTGTACAAAGGAAAGGAAACTTCTAAGTTTCAGGAAAAACAGATTTAAGTTTTATTCATTTTTCACAAAAGCAGCTGTGAGGTGCGGAAGAAAAAGCTGATAGAAGCTGCATGTTTGACATTTAAAACAAATGCTGTTATAATTTAGTGCATTTTATTAAAGAAAATTCTTTCCCTCTGGATTGTTTTAGATTTCCTTTCTACAGGGTTTCTCTTTGTGTGTAAAATAATTGAATTGAAATGAATTTATTTTGTCATTCAAAAAAAATAATTGAACGAAATGTCGTTTCCATACAGTCATAACAATAAAAAGCAAACAAAACACACAATTACATAAATTTAACATAAACATCCATCACAGTGACTCTCTTCCAGGCATCTCCTCACTGTAATGGAAGGTAAAAAAGACTTGTCTCTTCCTTGCCTCTTCTTCCGTGGTCAAGCAGTCAAACTGCTGCGTCGAGGCAATCGAGGCCCCCGATATTGAAGCCCCCACCGAGCGATGGAAAATCCCGCGGCCGGGCGATGAAAGGTCCTTCGAACGGGCGGATTCAAGCCCTGCGCTTCAGGGCGGACGAAGCTGCTGCGGCTGGAGCTCCCGAAAAGTCGGTCGGCAACCAGGGATCTACGAGCTCCTGATGTTACAGACCACAGGGCCCGCGGCCGAAGCCTCCGAAAGTCAAGTCACAGCCACAATCGCAGCGCCACCAGAGCCTCCGAATGTCAGCCTGCTCTGCGAGTCCACAGGCTCTGCGACTGGAGCCCTCAAGGTCGATCCCAGCTGGAAGTCGCCCAGCTCCTCGATGTTAGGCCGCAGCACAAACGGAGATACGACACGGAAAAATGCCGCATCTCCATTGAACAAAGAGATTTTCTTTTAAAGTTTCCCCACCCTTCGCCCCCACCATAATACACAACTAAAAATAGACTATTACATACATCTGTAATATTATTATTATTATCTAACATTAACAATAAGACAAAGAAGGAAGAGAGACAGACAGACTGCAGGCGAGTCGCAGCCACAGCGTAGCGCCACCATAGGTTGGCTGGTATGATAGCCATGCTTAAATGTAATTTGTCCATTATTATGCACTGGTTGATCTTTTTGCAAAAGTATTTAATACATGGTTTGTATTAACCATTGTTTTATGAAATATACCCCATCACTAATGATTGTTAATGCAGTGGTATTCTTCGGTGCTGTGAAAGACTGTACTTAAAATGCAACATTCCCACCCCTAATTTATTCGAAATAGTCTATTTAATTAGTACATTAGTGAATTTCCTGTGCTATAATAATTGCGTTTGGTGAATGTTTGTATTAATAAGATTCATATAATTGTTGCAGGATTTGTAAAGTAGCTTATTTCATTTTAAATGTGAGTAAATGTTGATCAAACTTGTATTGAAATGTTATTAATGTTCTGTGTTAATTAGATTCATATGAGCTGGTGAACAGTATAGTTGTAGCCCATAGTATGTGTAGGAAGGAACTGCAGATGCTAGTTTACACCAAAGATAGACACAAAATGCTGGAGTATTGCGTTTGAAGAAGGGTCACAAACCAAATAGTCACCTACAGTATTCCTTTTCTGCAGAGATGCTGCCTGACCAGCTGAATTACTCCAGTATTTTGTGTCAATCTTCTCATGTGTAGAGATACCGTCTTCAATGAAATGGTTACAAAAAAGCATTGCTTTCAATCTTACAGTTGCTGTTTGATTGCTGTGGTTTAATTTACCAGATTCACCCTGAGGCGTTAACTGTAGCAGAGGATGGCAAGCAACATAGGCTGGTGTTTGAGAGCACTGTCCCTATCCCTTGCACTTTCAGTCAGGAAGAAGATGAATGTAAACTCACAATTTTGCTTTACACAGTGAATCAAGGTAAGCAAATTTAATTATTTATTTCCCAATTCAACATTTTATGAAGTCAAGTTGGACCTTTATATTTCACACAGTGACATACCTTTCCCAAACTAGGCTAGAATTGTGCCAGATGACATTTAGACTTGGGCTGCCTTTAATAGTAAGGCGTAGCAGCCTGAAGGGAGTGGGTAATGAATAAAGATATAAATGTTAGGTTGCTTGCTTAATGATTCCACTGCCAAATTGAGAATGCTGCATATATTCATTCAAAAACTAGCCCATAAATGTTTGGCAGACGCAGTCAGGAAGGAGACTGGATCAGTGGTATTAAACATAATCTTCCGCTGTGGTCGATTCAACATATTTAGAGTTTGTTTTAGAGTGCTGGTGGTATTTGGGCCTGTTTGTTGTTGTATGGCATTCAAACATAGGAGGTGCTAGGCCGGAACGGTGCAGCTTTTTGTACACTGGCTTCCTCAATTCTACGATAATTGACAACATTACTCTGTGCTTTAAATGCTTCTATACACATGTGTAGAACACTGAAAAGCATACTTTCATTATTCACAAGCAATGGAAAGAACAATTGATTGCAATTCACAATCAATTTTACGCACAAATTATTGCGTTCTTCAGCAATTTATGTTACTCAATTTATCACTGGATTCGAGGGAGGAAGTGGGGCATAAAAAGTCACAGTACAGAGTCCAACACATGCAGGGAGAAGAGGAGGTGGCTTTAAACCACATGGGTGACGTCTTATTTCATGTTTAGTTCGAAACAGCACGTCACCAATTGTGAGATTAACTGCAGTGCAGAGCTGAATTATTGATTACCCTATCCTGAGTAAAAGATTCTGTGCATTCACCCTATCTTTTCCCCTCATGATTTCTTACATCTCTATAACATCATCCCTCCAAGGAAACAGTTCTAGTCTGCCGAAGCTTTCCTGACAGCTCAGGGCCTCGAGACTGGCAAGTTTCTCGAAAATCGTCTTTGCACTTTTTCCATCTTTTTGACATGGATTAGCATTCATCTTTGCAACTGGATCCTCAACTTCCTGACCAACAGACCCCAATCAGTGAGGATAGAAAACAAATCATCCTCTACAATAATCCTCAACACTGGTGCTCCGCAAGGATGCGTTCTCAGCCCCCTTCTTTACTCCTGATATACCCACGACTGCAGCCAAGTACAAATCCAATTCAATTTACAAATTCGGGGACGACACCTCCGTAGTGGGCTGAATATCAATTATTGATCAGATGGAGTACAGGAAGGAGATTAAGACCTGTGACCTGGTGTCAAGACAACAACCTTTCTCTCAATATCAGTAAGACAAAGGCGATAGTGATCAAGAAGTGATCACATACCTTAACAGTGCCAAAGTAGAGATAGTTCAAGGCTTCAAGTTCCTAGGTGTAAATATCACCAACAACTTGTCCTGAACTAGCCATATCGAAGCTACTGCCAAGAATCCACACCAAAGCCTTTAATTCCTTAGAAGGCTATGCAGTTTGGCATGTCCCCACCATCTTTCACCAACTTCTACAGATGCGCCGTAGAAATCATATTTTTGGGATACACCACAGCATGGTTTAGGAACAGCTCCATCCAAGACCGCAAAAAATTGCAGCAAATTGTGGACACACCCCAGACCATCACACAAACAAACTTCCCTTCCATTTATACCTCATGCTGCATCGGCAGGGCCAGCAGCATAATCAAGGATGAGTCGTATCCTGGTTACTCCTTCTTCTCCCCTCTCTCATTAGGCAAAAGGTATAGTCGTCCCAGCTGTTATCAGGCAGCTGAATCATCCTATCAACAACTATACATCAATCCTTCGCTACTATCTACCTCATTGGAGACCCTCGCACTATCTAATTGGACTTTGCTGGCTTTATGCTCCAAACGTTATTCCCTTTGTCATGTATCTATACACTGTGGTCAGCTCGATAGTAATCATGTATAGTCTTTCCATTGACTGGATAGCACACAACAAAAAGCTTTTCACTTTACCTCGGTACAGGTGACAATAAATTAAACTAAACTAAATTAAATAGCATGATGACCAAAACTGAACACAGTACTCCAAATGTGGCCTCACCAATGTCTTGTACAACTGTAACAAAGTCCCAACCTCTATACCCAGTACCCTAACTGATGATGATCAATGTACCAAAAGCATTCTTTACCACCCTATCTACCTGTGATGCCACTTTCAGATAACTGTGTGGCTGTACTCCTAGATTGCTTTGTTCTACAACCCTCCTTGTAGTCCTACCATTCCCAGTGAAGGTCCTGCCCTGGTTTGACTTCCCAAAATTCAACATGTGAGAAAGAACTTCTTCACTTGGGATGATTTGGAATTGGTTGCAAATTTGAGCGGCAGAAAAGTCAATCAGAGCATTCGAAGGGAATTGGATTAGCACCAGAGGGAATCTCAGATGCTCTTTTTTTAAAAAGAGGTGCTCCCTCGGCTCTTATAAATAAACGCCCAACCACAGACTGGAGAACTTGTGATTAATGTGTCAGGTGCCTGAGCCATTTGGTTAAAGTGGGTCATCTGAAAAACAAAAGCAGACTTGAAAATTCACTGCATGATAATTAACAATGTGCTTGCTTGTTTGTATATGACAAACACAGAAACACGTTATTTTATTATGCACAAAGAATGCAATGAACAATTGATTGTGGTTCACAATCAATTTTACCCAACAACTCGAGCGTGTAGCACTTGGAAAACTGTCAACTTGCCAATTGTTCAGTACAAAGATGTTTCCCATTTTTCCAGCACTCCAATGAGCCATGGAATACCATTCTTCATCTGTGTATTCACCTTGAAATTTGGTTGATGAATCTGTTCATTTTTATAACACCATTCACAAAAATTGCATTTATCACTCACCGTAGATGTTTTCTCAGTCATTTAGTTCCTGTTCAGCATCTTGCTTATTCCTCATGTTTAAATACTTTTCACTGTAATTAGTTATTGTCATAGAGGGTCAATTTTATTATTAATCTCTGACTGTCCATCACGTATAAAATTGTGGTGTTCCTGCATAGTGCTACTCTAGGAGCTATAAATGAACATGTGCAGGAGTGACAAATAAACTTGACTTGACTTGATAGCTAGGAGGTTATTCTTAAAAGGCACTTGAAAATTGTAGTGCTTGACTTTCATCTCATCTTCAAGGCGACAGCTACATACTATAGGATGTCATTGGCAGGGTAGTGCAATCCAATTGGTTGTCTGGCATCAACAAAGGCCCTTCAGAGGCAGAATGGTATCGTGACAGAGAGCAGTCTGTCCATATGCATAATGAATCTCCCAATTCTGTTCCAGTTTCTGGATTAAAAACAAACATCCAACTACAGTATCCATAATTTCCAACAGAGATTCTCAGAATGCTGCACAACTAACGACCTAATTGCAGTGTAGGTAGAGATGGGCCCAGAATGGTTGACACTGTTGTATACATGTCCATCAAGCCTGAGCAAGTTCCCTTTATGTGCAGGAAGAAACCGCAGATGCTGGTTTACACTGAAGATAGACACAAAATGCTGGAGTAACTCAGCGGGACAAGCAGAATCTCTGGAGAAAAGAAATAGGTGACGTTTCGAGTCTGAGGAAGCACCTCGACCCGAAACGTCACCTATTCCTTCTCTCCAGAGATGCTGCCTGTCTTGCTGAGTTACTCCGGCATTTTGTGTCTATCTTCAAGTTCCTTTTAGCCTTTCCAATATTGCATTTCTCACTGAGAGCTAGTTAAAATTGCAACAATACGTATTATGTAGATTTGAAATGATTAACTGAGTACAGAGGTAGAGTGCAGATCTGACCTTTGACAAGCTGGTTCCTGAAACATTCCATACTCCTGGTGGTGCTTCTGTGTACTTGTATGTGTTGAATTCTCCAGGATTGAATTCCTCATTTTTCCAAATTGCATGATGCCCACCCATCTGTTCTATTGGCATTTTAAGTCAAAATTGACACTATAATTTAGTTTTTTCATTCATTAACATGTAATTAGTGAGATACTGCCACCAGTACAACCCACTGCATCTGAACTGTATTTTTACTTCCTTCTTGAAATGTACACATTTTTCATTTCCTGGGGTTCCAGTGAGTTAAATGTGAAGATTACTAATATTTTATCAATATTTAATTCCATCTAGATTCGCCGAGTTCAGGATATTCGGGCTCAAATCTTGCCCTCTCATCATGTTATGTGGACCTACACCAAGTACCTTGCAATCGAGGCATATGCTCCCGATCGTCTGTTTACTATACAGCAGTGACTGACTTTGCGCAGGATGGTGACAGAGGAACTGAAGTTCTATCATTGCCTATTGCCACTGAAAACTTCCTCTGGAATAGCTATATCCCAGATCCAGTTCAGGTTGTACAACCTATTTACATACTGTATTTTCAGCATGCAAGATATTTGTGATATGAGTAAAATGCACAAGGGGGGTGAGGGGTGACGGTGTCAGAGGGATGGATAAGAGTCATCTCCCTCCCCTCCACGGACCTGGTGAACCCCTGTAGCATGGCACATCCTATGAGTAAATAGAAGCCAGATTATTTCACGTTTATGTGATTATGATAACAGTTGAGTTTATATCCCTTACTAGACAAATCAGTAAAAGAACTTTAAAAGAGATATCATAAGTTCTTTAATAAGGTGAATAATCACTTAAATAAAGTGAATCACTGCAAATGTTAACAGGGTATTTTTGAATCGTTCAAGGCACTAAAAACAAACAGAAGAGTCTTTCCAAAATGCATTGACACAAATAAAAATCAAGAAAATATTTATCCAAAATTCCAAACAGAACAGGATAGGAGCGGGAAACACAGGAGACTGCAGAAGTTGGAATCAAGAGCAAAACATTGGTTGCCAGAAGAACTCATTCGGTCAGGCAGCATCTGTGGAGGAAAATAGACAGTTGTTGTTTCAGGTTGAAGCCTTTCATCTGGACTAAAGCAGTAGAGGGGATGTGGCACAGCTTGTAGAGCCGCTGCCATAGCGCCAGAAACCCCGGGTTCGATCCTGACCTCCGGTGCTGTCAACTGACCTAAACTTGATTTAATGGTATCAAAAAATGCTGGAGTAACTCAGCAGGTCAGGCAGCATCTAGGAAAGAAGGAATGGGTGATGTTTCGGGTCGAGACCCTTCTTCAGACGGTTTAATAAATTGATTTAATAATGAATTTCAAAATTGGAGGTGGATTTTACATTAAAAATACTGAATTTGTTTATTTTTCTGTGACTATGTTGACAATTTCACATGATTATAGCAGATAAAGGCAAAAAAAAGGAAATTTACAGCATCGTAAGCAGCAGTTGTGGAAAGTGAAACAATTAACAATTAAGGTTGAAGATGCTGTTTCTCTTTCCAGAGATTCAACCTGATCCAAATATGTTTCCACCATTTCCTCTTCGAATTTCAAATTTCTAGTATCTGCAGTTTTTTAAGTATATTGTTATGATGAAATTTAACTGACTGTTTCATTGTATATACATATCCTGGTATGTTTGCCAGACGAAGTAGTTGAGGCAGAATCAACAGAAACATTTAAGACATTTTAGCTGGAACATGTTGGCCGGTGTGGGCAAGTTGGGCTGAAGGGCCTGTTTCCACACTGTATCACTCTATGACTCTATGACATTTTGACACGTATATGGATAGGAAAGGTTTAAAGGGACATGGCCCAAACACGGACAAATGGCATCAGTTTAGATGGGGCATCTTGGTCGGCATGGACCATTTGGGCTGAAGGGCCTGTTTCTTTGCTATATGGCACTCTGACTCGTGGAGCACAGAATACCATGATTTATATTTTATAGAAAGAATTTTGCAAACACAAAGTGGTAATTCGAGGAGTTGTTCTTAGCGTTAAAATATTGTAATTTTCATCCTGTTTTTGAAACATTCCCAGGATAGTAATAATTCAGCCAAGAATGATATTATCACATGTGTGTAGTTTGAGAAACACATATATCAGCTGGACCTACTGTCTATTTGTTTCTCTTTAGAGCACTTTATTGTAATGAGCATTCCAGAGAAAAAGTTTTTAAAAAACTGCTAACTCGGTACATATGTGGTTATAGCAATTTCATTTTAGCCCTGTGCATTAATTTTAGTGGAAATTTCTAAAACAGAATTCAAATAAATAGACTAACTGTGCACATTTAGCAATATTCAGTTTTAAAGAAACATTAAAGCACTTGCACCAATCAAAACATTATTACACACTGTGATTTTCATCTAGTTGTATTATTTAGTGTGTCAAGGACAATGGAAGATGAAAATATAAAACTAAAAGTGGCTGTATAGTCACCATACAAATATAAATACTGAGGTTTCATGTCTAATGATAGTGTCTATTCATCATCATTTGTTCAGAATTAGTCTCATCTCCCCAATTAGTCTCATCTCTCCAATTAATTTTAACAATGCCTTTTAGAAAGATTAAGTAGAAATAACATGAAAAAAGTATAATATCTTCCAAAAGAGTGAGTGAATCACTAGAATAGACACAAAATGGTGGAGTAACGCAGCAGAACAGGCAACATCTCTGGAAAGAAGGAATGGGTGACGGGTCCTGAAACGTCACCCATTCCTTTTCTCCAGAGATGTTGCCTGACCTGCTGAGTTACTCCAGCATTTTGTGTCTATCTTCATTTAAACCAGCATCTGCAGTTCTTTCCTTCACAGTGAACAATGGCTTTATGTATTATACACTAATAATCTGAGGCATTTTAAAATAATTGTTATTAAAACAATAATTATTTACTTTAAAGTAAGACAATTAAATATAGATTGAAATGCTGTGGAAAAAAAAGGCTCATATTTACCTTTTGGAGATGGTTGGTTACTGGATTGTATTTTGTTATGGCTTTGGTTTGGTGTTAGACAAGAAGCTTTGAATGAAAATCAGGCCAGCTTGAGCTGCAGTGAGCACCTCACATGTTCAATGTGTCCTTGAGTTCTCCTTTTACACAATGTTGGCACATCTGACAACTGCAACGGTCATGGATTTGCCATCCTAACCCCTGGTTGTTCAAGATCATAAGATCCTAACAAGCATAGGGGCAGATAGGGTCATCCCTTGGCTTTATACAGGGGCTGACCCTATTCGTTTCAGTTTGTTTACTGGCCTTTAATAAAAGGTAACTCCAGGTTTCAGTTTAATTAAAATATAAATATGTAGCAGTCTAATCTATTTTTAACTAAATGTTTTTAAAATTATTTAAATCTGCTTAAAAAAAATGAAATGTGCCTTTGACCGCAGTTAGTTATTGAACCCTGTCACATTCATCCTGGATCAGAACCACAGTTTCTGCTGCCTGTGGCCTGATCATCACTTACAGAAAGTCTTCAGAACAGAACCTTTTTGTGCAAAGGAACCGACCGGTAGGACGAATGAGGTCAGAGGGTCTGCAGAGAGGGGTTGTTGGGGTGGAAGAGGGTAAACATGAGGGAAGTGGTAGGCTGACCACAACCCAGACCATTCAACTTAAAAAAAGACAGTGCTGGAATAACTCAACAGGTCAGGCAGCATCTCTGAAGAACAATGGCAGGCAACATTTCCTGTCTTTTCCGAACATCAACTGTCCATGTTCTTCAGAGGTGCTGCCTCATCTGCTGAAATACTCCTGTAGTTTGTATCTTTTTTTGGTAAATCAACATCTGCAATTCCTTGTGTCTCCATTAAATTCAAAGCTTGATGGGCATGATTTTTGGATGTGTGCGGTGTGGATCTTATTATCACACAGTGGATATTTCAGCAAGTCTTTCCTATGGCTCTTTAACACAGTTACTTCAGTTTAAAGTTATTCCTGGCTTTGTTGTAGAATATGAGGCAACTGGTTTGCCTGGACCTACTGACTGATTCAAACACTGAGCATTTAAAAGGCTAAACCAAAGATTAAAATTATCAGGATTTTGTAGAATCTAGACTAGATCAATAAACAAAGATATTGTTTTGAAGAGATTCCTTTATCCCTTCCTCTATTGTGGCAATAAGGAATCTGCAGCTGTGACAAAGAAGCTGTGACCAAAGAAACCAGTAGATGGCGCATTCTAACCTACACAGAGGGTTTGTATGGCAGCTGCAAGTGTGTATCAGGGTGGTGAGTGGGTAAAGGAAGGTCTGCAGTGGTGGTGAGTGGGTAAAGGAAGGTCTGCAGCAGTGGCAAGTGCGTGTTGGGGCCTACAGTGTGTGTAGTGGGAGGTCTAGTGTGTTTGGCAGTGGTTAATGATGCAGAGCGTTGGCAACTCTGCCCTGCTGATCATCAATGGTTCAGTGGTGCTTTATTGCAGAGACATAGACTTGAGAGCCAGGGCCCGCTGGTGAAAAGCAACATGTTTGAGACTGGGCAGAATATCCGTGCCGTAGTGGTGGATCATCTGTACCTCCATTTCATGCAAGGTGGTTTTATGTGAAAGGACAGTCAGAATATCTTCCTCTGAAAGATAACATAGCTAACTTTGTGAAACACAACTCGTGGCAATCAAATGAGTTCATGGACAATTTAACTATAGCTGTGCAAACACTGTCAACTGTGAAATGTAAGAAAATAACTGCAGATGCTGGTACAAATCGAAGGTATTTATTCACAAAATGCTGGAGTAACTCAGCAGATCAGGCAGCATCTCAGGAGAGAAGGAATGGGTGACGTTTCGGGTCGAGACCCTTCTTCAGACTGTGAAGCTCACTTCAAATGAGTGTTGAATGGGTCTTTCCTGGCCATATTCCATACCTGCACTGGAAATTAGACTCAAATTTACCCAATTCTCCATCGAGCACATAATCTTATGATATTTTTCCTATATTCCAAACCCACTGCCCACCACCCACCACAGAGATCGCAGCCTTCATCCCACCACATCCACTGAATGGACATTAGACACTGAATGTTTAACATTCTTAAATCCCTGCTACTGACCCTCACTCTCAATGTGCTCACCATTCCTCATCCCCATCAGTAAGCTTCTCAACATTATAGCTCCCCAACCTAACTTGCCTGGTGTCTCTACACTCTAAAATGGCAGTATATAAAAGAAAGTCAGTGACTCATGTAAGACTACTTCAGAACAGGTCTTGGGCTATTGAGCACCATCATTTTAACGTGGCCAAAGAATTTCTGGTCCCATTATTTTCCTTTTAATGGACACGTTTGTAGGGTAGGAGTTAATATATTTGTATTGAATATTGCTTCTGAAACTTGGTTTTATGGACTTCAATAATGCACTTAGTTATTTTTAATTATGTTTTTTTAAATTTAGATAATGGTGAAAGATGTCCCTGCTGCCTACTGCTACTCATTTACCGATCCACACCTGATCACTTTTGATGGCAGGTAACTTATCATCACATCATATCATATCATATATATACTGACGGAAACAGGCCTTTTTGGCCCTCCAAGTCCGTGCCGCCCAGCGATCCCCGTACATTAACACTATCCTACACCCACTAGGGACAATTTTTACATTTACCCAGCCAATTAACCTACATACCTGTACGTCTTTGGAGTGTGGGAGGAAACCGAAGATCTCGGAGAAAACCCACGCAGGTCACGGGGAGAACGTACAAACTCCTTACAGTGCAGCACCCGTAGTCAGGATCGAACCTGAGTCTCCGGCGCTGCATTCGCTGTAAAGCAGCAACTCTACCGCTGCGCTACCGTGCCGCCCTTCATTCACTTCCATTATATTATTTGATTGTGATGCCCTTCAGTTTGTTTTGTCTAGTCTACCAATTGCCAGATGGCATGTGGTTGATCTTATTTGAGAATGGGTGTAGATCCCTGCAGCTTGATGTTGGTGTACTCATTAGTTAGGTACAGTGTAGGGGATAATATGACCCAAATCGATGGATTTGCTTCAGGTGGGAGATTAGGATAAAAAAATATGAAATAGGAATATACCACACATCTAACTTGCCGCTTTCCTTCATTTGTTGGAGGGACGGGTAACAAATCCATTCACTGGAGATGACATGAAATGGTGTGAAAATGATTTTATTAATAGTCACAGTCATAGCAGTTGAAAGCGGAACATTGTGTAAAACAGGAGTGGGAACAATTACTACAGCAAGTTTATTTTATTCCCATTTCACAACAGTAATCTGCCCACTTCTCCCATCAGAAACCAATATCAATCTTGACTCGTCAATTACCATGTTATGAATTTCCCTGCATTTAAATGGGAAATTATCTACCTTTCATGGCAATCATACGGGAAGCCCATTTCCCCATTGAATTTTCATGACTCTAATGCCAACGTACAATTCCCAATCATACCTCCATCCCCTCATGATTACATTGGGCTCTAGTTTTATTTACCCATTTCTCTCCCTCATGACATTCCCAATAAATGAGCTAACAGCATCGTCCTGTGAAAAACAGCAGGAAGAAAGCTGCATCCTAGGATTTAGTGATGCAGTTTTGAATGCAGAAATATCATAGGACATCCAAGTTATACAAATACAAGCCTCAATCCTTAAGCTAAGATTTTTTGGTTGTACTTAATATAGATGTATTTCTGTAAGTACAGAGGTCACTCCAAGTTAGATTATTTTTTGTTTACCTTTTTGTTGTCTAGCTTTCCTGTCTGCAATTCTTTTGGAGGTGCCATTTTTGGAGCAGTTCTAATATCTTGTGTGGGAAAAATAGATTGCAGGATGTTTTTTTGAGAAAGTGTACCAACCCCTCCCATTGACTTCACCTGCCTCAGCAAGGGCTGCAGCATAATCAAGGATAAGTCACCCCCTGGTTACTCCCCCTTCTCCCTACTCCCATCAGGCAAGAGGTACAGAAAAGCGCTATATAAATTAAATGTATTATTATTATTATTATTAAGTGTGAAAACGCTTATCTCCAGATTCAGGGACCATTTCTTCCCAGCTGTTATCAGGCAACTGAACCATCCTATCAACAACTAGAGAGCAGTCCTGAGCTACTATCTACCTCATTGGAGGCCCTTGGACTATCTTTCATTGGACTTTACTGGGCTTTACCTTGCATTAAACATTATTCCCTTTATCACGGCTCAATTGTAATCATGTACAGTCTTTCTGCTGACTGGTTAGCATGCAATAAAAAAAGCTGATAACTGTACACCGGTACACGTGACAATAAACTAAACAAAATTTTAAATTTAAGTCACTGATTTTTTTTTTCTGGAATATTTATTATTTTTTCTAAATGTAAATTTGTTATCAAGTCCACTGAATTAAATATTTTACTTAGTAGAAGCCTTAAAATCTTTTTATGGAATGAAATTTGAGTTAACAATATGTGCTGCAAACCAACATGTTTTATGTTTACATTGTATAATATTCCTTACACTTAACTAGACCCTGCAGAAACTGAATAACTGCAATAATTTGTCAAGTCATAGATTTTTCTCCTTCTCAAATGATTCAATTGTCATTTCTGGTCACAGAATTGTATTTTGTTTATTCCCTAGGCGTTATGATAACTACAAGACTGGAACATTCATGCTGTACAAGAGCATCACTCGAGACTTTGAAGTCCACGTCCGTCAATGGGACTGTGGGAGCTCTCATTATCCAGCTTCTTGTAACTGTGGATTTGTGGCTAAAGAAGGGGGAGACATTATTGCTTTTGATATGTGTAACGGGCAGCTGCATGAAACGAAACCACACTTATCAGTGAAAAGTCAAGAAATTAAGGGTAACAACATTAAAATAACTGAATCTTACCAAGGAAAGAAAGTAACAGTAAGTATCACGGTTTCAACTTTTATTTACAGTTGCATTGTTTTCTGTTCAACTGTTTGGTAACTTTTAACAGTTTTATATTTTGTGGAGGTGTTAAATCGTTTAATTTGTCTGGCTGTTCAAATTGATATGCATCATTTGAAATAACTAATTCATTAATTCAAGCTGTATTTGGAATGTAAATGTTATACTTATTATAATCTTACAAAAGATAAATTGGATTTGCCAAAACAAGTAAGGGTGACAAGTTGATAAATAAGAACAAATAAATCTCATCTTTTACAGATCTGTTATCAGATCTACTTCTCAATAAATATATGAAATCGTTCAGCACAGAAATGAGCCCTTTAGCCCCACCGTGTTTATGCTGATCACCAAGTATCAGTCTATACAAATCCCATTAATTCTCACCTTAAGCCTATGAACTCTGCTTTTAGACATCTCTGCCATAAGGAAACGTTGCTTAGCATCTAATCTGTCAATTACTCATAATTTTGTATATCAGATCACCCCTCAGTCTCATTTGTCCATGGAAACAAACCCAGCTCTTCTCATAGCTGAAACATAGTTGGTACATGTGACAATAAATTGATCTTGAAATCTTGAACATTCCATCCCAGACAACATCCTGGTGAATCTCCTCTGCATAAATATAATGTGTGGTACTTTGTTTTCATTTTACACCTTTATTCTGCTGTGAATACTCAGGCAATTCAGTTTGGCTATGAATAGCAATCTTAAGATGGTTGAAAGCTACAGTTCTGATCCAGCTTTGGTCTAGTAGGTTACTTTCCATTCAGTTCCATCATGTCCATTAATATATCGATGCATAAGCCTTCAATGCAAAACATTGACCCAAACATAACACACGCCAAAGTGATCAACACATTGAGCTCAGTGCGATAACTTTAGACCATTTGCTATCATATTAACCACAGTACTGATGTGTTTACTGAAATTTTGCAGTGATTCTATTGAATGGAAACTGCAACTCCAGCAAGTACCAGTGGAACCTTCTTGAATTTCAGTCTCTTGTTAATGTTAACTGATGTTGTCAGTTAAACGTTGTTAAACAGACCGAATGCAAAGATTTTCGAGTTGGTTGTTTGCACATACATTGCCAAAGTACTGATTTAAGTTTATTTCTGGTAAATACATTATCCATTTATGAATATTCCGTTCTGGTGAAAGAATAGCAGGTTTCCTCTGTTTCTGGAATTGCTGCCAAAATATAACAGTTTTTGGCCAGTTTTACTTAGGATTATAAAATACTCATTTTTAAATCAATTCTAATAGTATAACAACTGCATGATGAAGATAGTTACAAATATAGATCTTGCATTAAACTTGTGTATCATTAATAGAATAGTAGCTTTAAAAAATCTACAAGAAAAAACAAATCTACCTATTAGAAAATAAACTCACCAATGTTTGGCTTTCGATGTGAAGACTGTAATGTGACTATAATGCAAGGGAGTGTGGATGATATTGTGAAGCTGTTGTCAAATCCCATGTAAGTTATTTGAGTTAACTTGTGTTGTGCCTTCACAAACACCAGTCTACTGAGATAACTTAGATGATGAGATTTCATTATACATGAGAGTTCTTTATACATGATCAATTTTCAGCAAATGCTTTGGAGTCACGTGATGCATTCCTATCGTGGATGTTGTTATCTGACGCCTAAATTAGATTGATCCTTGACATACTGGGGCATTACTATGTGCCCTTACTGATCACATGGATTATAGTGTAAGGGGATGGGCACAGCATTGCTGGACCTCATTGAGGCCCTTGGAGAACTTTTTAAACCAATATCTTAACGTCTAGGTTACTGCTGGCTGAAGAAGCAGCAGGAAGTATACCACAGCTCAATTGTTGCAAATTGCACAGATTTGGAGGAAATTATTTGTGTTTAAACACACGTCTTATCATATCAACCTACAATTAAACTCCCTGAACTCAACCATGAAGGGACTCTGCCCTCCACTCATCCCAGGGAAATTATTAATACTGTCAGTGTGAGCTTTCTGTTGTTCTCATCAATCATACACCTGTACCCTGTATGATATTTGGAAGGCATTTGTGTTTAATAATAAATTGAGTCCAAATTTATTACCTGTACCCTGTATGATATTTGGAAGGCATTTGTGTTTAATAATAAATTGAGTCCAAATTATCATACTTTATATAGAGGATGAGATGGTGCAGGGGGCTCTGTGAGAAACCAAATGAATTGGCCATCCTGTAAGACAGCATATGTCAGCAGTGCAGCAAAGTACTGACTTGGCAGCTTTGACTGAGTCTGTTCCAGGAATTAGAGTAATAGTTATACAGAAACAGGCCCTGCGGTCCAACTCATTCATGCCGACCAAGCAAATCCATCAAAACTACTCTCACTTGCCAGTGCCTGGCCCATATCCAAACCTTACTAATCCATGTACCTGTCCAAATGCCTTTTAAATGTTGTTATTGCACCTGCCTCAACTACTATTTCTGGCAGCTTGTTCCATATACCTGCCAGCTTCTGTGTGTAAACAAAAAAAATGCCCCTCATGTTCCTCAGGGCAACACAGTGGTGCAGCTGGTAGAGCTGCTGCCTCATAGGGCCAGAGACCCATGTTCAGATCACGGATGTTGTCTGTGGAGAGCTTGCATGTTCTTCTTGGATGTGTTTCCTCTAGGTGCTCCGATTTTTTCCCCCCAAAACCCAGGTTTGTAGGTCAATAAACCTTTGTAAATTGCCACGAGTGTTTCGGGATGGATGTAAAAATTAAATAACTTAGAACTAGCGTGATTGGGTGATCGATGGTTGGCGTGGGCCAAAGAACCTATTTCCATGCTGTGTCTCTAAGCTAAGCTAAGCTAAATCTTTCCCCTCTCACCTCAAACCTATACCCTGCAGTTCTTGATTGCCTTACCATGGGAAAAAGACTCTGTGCATTCACCCTAATTATTCCCTAGTGATTTTACATATCTCCCTAAGATCAACCCTCAGCATCCTCGCTCCGAGAAATAAGGTTTTTGCCTGTACAACCTCTCCTTATAGCTCAGGCTTATCTTATCCTGGCAACATCCTTGTAAATCTTCTCTGCAACCTTTCCATCTTAATGTGATCTTTCCAATATCTTAACACAACGTCCCTTCTTCTATTCTCTGTTCCTGACTGAAGAAGGCCAGCATGCCTAAAGCCGCCTTCACCACTCTGTTCACCTATGAATGAATGAATGAATGAATGAATACGTTTATTGGCCAAGTATGCAAGGAATGTGCCTTAGTGCTCCGCTCACAAATGACAACACAAACATACAGTTAACAATTAAGAATAAAGCATAACCACACCAAAACAATAAGGATACAACATTACGGTCTAAACATGTGGGTGAAAATAAACCAGTGCAAAAAAGAGACTACAGACTTTGGTTATTGAGTAGAACTATCACTCATGGAAAAAAGCTGTTTTTATGTCTGGCTGTGGCTGCTTTGACAGTCCGGAGTTGCCTTCCAGAGGGAAGTGCTTCGAAGAGTTTGTGGCCAGGGTGAGAGGGGTCAGAGATGATCTTGCCCGCTCGCTTCCTGGCCCTTGCAGTGTACAGTTCGTCAATGGGGGGAAGGTTGCAGCCAACAACCTTCTCAGCTGTGCAAACGATCCGTTGCAGCCTCCGGATGTCGTGCTTGGTGGCTGAGCCAAACCAGACCATGATGGAGAAGGTGAGGACGGACTCAATGATAGCAGTATAGAATTGGACCATCGTTGCCTGTGCAAGATTGTGTTTCTTCAGTTGCCGCAGGAAGTACATCCTCTGTTGGGCCTTTTTGACTGTGGAGTCGATGGTGGCCCCCCATTTAAGGTCCCTGGAGATGATGGTTCCAAGGAACTTAAATGACTCCTCAGATGTGACTATGGTGTTGTTGATGGTGAGTGGGGGGAGGGGTGGGGGATCTCTTCGAAAGTCTACAATTAGTTCCACTGTCTTGAGAGCATTGAGCTCCAGGTTGTTGCGATGGCACCAGGATGCCAGCTGTGTCACTTCCCATCTGAAGGCAGATTCCTCCCCATCCTGGATCAGTCCAATCAGGGTAGTGTCATCCGCAAACTTGATGAGCTTGACAGAGGAGTCTGTGGAGGTTCAGTCGTTGGTGTAGAGAGAGTAAAGGAGAGGGGAGAGTGTGCAGCCTTGCGGAGCTCCTATACTGAGGGTCTGTGGGTCCGAGATGTGCTTTCCCAGCCTCACATGCTGCTTCCTGCCCATCAGGAAGTTGATGATTCTCTGACAGAGGGGATCAGGCACAGTCAGCTGGGAGAGTTTGCAGTGTAGTAGCTCTGGCACAATGGTGTTAAAAGCAGAAACAGAATCCTGGCATAGGTCCCCCTTGTGGTCTAGGTGCTGGAGGATGAAGTGCAGGCCTGGATTGACTGCGTTGTCCACCGATCAATTGGCCCTATATACAAACTGCAGGGGGTCCAGCAGGGGGTTTGTGATGTTTTTCAGCTGGGCCAGCACAAGTCTTTCAAAGGTCTTCATGACTACAGAGGCAAGTGCGACAGGCCTGTAGTCATTAAGACCAGTGATCCTTGTCTTTTTGCGTACAGGGACAATAGTGGAGACCTTGAAGCAGGCAGGAACAGTGCAGGTTTGCAGGGACTAGTTGAAAATGTCTGTGTAGATCGGTGCCAGTTGTTCGGCACAGAGCTTGAGGGTGGAGGGGGAAACATTGTCCAGTCCTGGAGATTTCTGGCTTATCTGTTTTCTGAATAGCCTCTCCACCTCCGCAATTTCTATTGTTAAACTGGAGTCATTCTGTGAGGATGTGCAAATTGGTGATTGCAGAGGGGTGGGGTGGGGGAAGGGCCAGTCTTTGCAAACTCCAGCCAGTCTCTGTGTAGGTGGGAATTGCTGCTTGGGGAGGAGTGGGTGGGGATGGGTCCAGTCTTTGTAAACTGGAGTCAGTCTGAGTACGTGTGAAGTGGTGATTGGGGGTGGGGGAGGGGGTCCCAGGGTTATGTTTCTGTTTCTCGAACCTGTAGTAAAACTCGTTCAAGTCGTTGGTCAGCTGACGATTATCCAAGGAGCGTGGGATTTTCCTCTTGTACCTGGTGATTTCTTGCAAGCCCTTCCAAACTGAAGAAGCATCATTAGCTGAGAACTTGCTCCTCAGCTTCTCAGAATACCTTTCCTTGGCAGCTCTGATTCCTCTTCTAAGCTTGTACTTGGCCTGCATGTAGAGGTCTGTATCCCCGCTCCTGTAGGCCTCATCTTTTGACTGGCGGAGCTGTCTGAGTTCTGCTGTGAACCAGGGCTTGTTGTTGTTGAACCAGATCCGGGTCTTCGTGGGATGCCATTTTCAGGGAACTATTTTTTTGCATTCTGCTCTACAACAATCCCCAGCACCCTACTGCTTACTGTGAAGTTCCTGCCCTGATCTGACTACTTCAAAATGTAACACTTCATGCATATCTGAATTAAACTCCATTGTGGAACCGGATCAAAGGCCTTGCTGGTCCATTTTGACTATGTCTAGAGCTCTTCCCTTTTAATCTTCTTGGGTACTTTAAAACAAAAACTCAATCAAATATGTGGGACATGATCTCCCACGCACAAAGCCATATTGACAATGCTGAATTGCTGAATTTTTTGAAAGCCATATTTCAGCCATAAAGATTGCTGCGGTCTTACCAGTAACCATCATAGCAATAAAAGGAAGGCCCCTTTCTTGGTGATGCAGCCTACATTTACCACCAGCCTATTTGCTGTATTCATCTATTAGGCAAATCCTCCCTGCTTCCTTGTTGTCAAAAGATAAATGGAATTGTACTTTTTCATATTTGTGGGATTCCCCAGGTTGATCCTTGCACCAGTACGCACTATGTTGCAAGCATTCACTGCTAAAATTTTACTTCAGTGTCCCAGTCCCCATCCTGGTCAAGCAACTCATCACAAATGGTGGTCATTAGCCTCAGTTCATTTTAGTTTGTGGGAAAGTAAAATTGTGGATCTCGTCTCCATGTAATATACACACATAATTTAAGGTTTAACATGATCTTGGAATGAGGCACTATTATCAGTTTTGTTCTCATGATTTCCCCAGTGTTTTCATATTTAATAAATGATCCATATGAAGCATTGTTTGGTGACAAACCAATCCCAAACAGAAACACATCTGTATTGGCACTCCGAGTTGTGATCAATTCCTTGATACGTTATAATGTTACAATGTTTTGGAAATTGGGATCGAAATATATCACTTTTGTTTACAGTATCATTGGAAAATATGTTTTTGTGTTGGATTTGCATGGAAATTAATAAATATAAATATAATTAATAAATATATTAAATAAATGAATAAACATTGGCTGATTCTACAATTCTGTTTGTTCATATAGATCACATTTTCTACTGGAACATTCATCCGGGCTGATGTGGGTGAATGGGGAATGAGTTTAACACTCAGAGCACCCGGCATTGATTTCCAAAGTACCAAAGGTCTTTGTGGGACTTTTGATGGTGATATGAGTAATGATTTTCAAAATTCAAATGGACCCTTTGTTGAAGAAGAGATTGACAATCTTGATGTTTTCATTGAAAGTTGGCGGTATGTTTAACATTCAATTTGTAACTCAAAATAAGGGATAAGTTTTCATTGACGTCAGAGATTGCTAATTTGATAGAGCATATTCACCCTCTGCCTGCAAGCCTAAATGATTTCCTTTCCAATAATTTTAATGGAATAAATCCACAAAGAACTGACTGCATTCTTCTCTCTATAATAGTAATTTCACATATGATCCTTGTCAAAATCTATATTTTGGAAAAAAGTAATTGCTAATTTATCACCGGCTTGCACAAGTGTATCACATTAACCATTCACTGAACTTTCTAATGTAATTATATATGTTTTCTCCCTATATATTGTAATAATCTGCTCGTCTGTCCATTATTAGTATTTTTGTGGAAAGGATGATTAATAAATATTGGGATAAAATTAAATTTAAATCTCTTTAAAAGCACATTTGAAAAATATAGTGTAATATACATTTTATCCTAAACTTGTCTGCATCAGATCAGTAAACACATTGTAATTTTTTTTTTACACTTTGACAGAATTATGCCTGGAGAGAGTCTATTTGACAGAACTGCAGCTTCACCTATTACTATCAAAAGAAGCCGTTATTGTAGTTGTAGCACTGAGTCAATCATGCTGCAGCAGTCTTCTAATAAACTTGATTCCATTCCTCAATCTGGAATTCCATTGGCCTGTCCAGGCAACGAAAATGTCAGATTTTACAATTTAATACCAGTGTTGGATGTTACAGCAGAATATATCAGTACTGTCGAGTTGAATAGAGGAATTAGCAGGCGCCATGCTGAAAACAAAATTACAACTCCCATTTTAACAGATATCTATTATACCAGTCGAAGCAAACAAAATCAAACGATCCACTTTGCAAGGGTCTCTTATGTTCAAAAAAAAGAAACCATACTGAGAAAACGAGGAATATCAAGGGAACACAAAAGGAACAAACATAAAGGTAACTACAACCATCATAGAAGACGGAAACGCCAAAATTACTATGAAAACTTACCCACTTTCCCTTTTCAAAGTCTTACTCAAACTGACTTGGAAGGATTTAGTTACTTTTTTCCTGAGGACCATACTTCTGACTTTCAACAGGAGATCTTACCTTCCTGGCCCACACCTTCTGGGCTGACAGAATCAAAGGCATTTAATTTATGCCAACAGATGGTTGCCAATTCCAGCATTGGCCGAGCCTGTGGAGAGATGCTTGGCCAACGATACACGGATGTTATAGATATCTGTATCTTGGATCTTCAGCTTAAGGATGATCTCAGTTGGGCAAACAGAGGCCTCAGTTTATTAGAAAATGAATGTGAAAGGAAACTTTTGGAAGCTGGGTTCTTTTATGAAAGTGACAATGGGGACTTGTCCAATTTACCTCAAGACATTTTATCTGCGCTAAGGTGTCCCAATTTTTGCAGTAGCAATGGTGAATGTGCTGAGTGGGGATGTGCCTGTTTTCCAGGCTTCAGCACCTATGATTGCAGCGTTTTAGTTGGTAAGTATTGCGTCACAAATAATCAAACAATGAAATTTAGCAAACATTCTTATTGCATTTGTATGTGCAGTGTTTAGCACAACTGTTGAAACTCTCTGGAATTATTAGCAATTTGGTTGTGAGGATATTTGAGTTTGCAAGTTCTGTTCCCCACTCTGCTCTTTGGGAAATAAAACTGAAAAGAACGAAGAGGTGTTCAGCTGCCTAGCAGCAAATGCCCAGAGTGAGTCTGGTAATGTCCCACTCATTCTACACACTAGGTCCTCTCATGGCTCTTATTCCCCAGCTCAGTAGGGAATGAAGGAATTAAATATGTATGTGTTTAACGGGAAAAAATCATGCAGGAAATAGTTAGTTTGTAAAATAGTGTTATACTGTCATATGTCCCAGATAGAACAATGAAATTCTCACTTGCAGCAGCACGACAGAATATGTAAACATAGTACACTGTAAACAATATAATAAATGAGAAAAAGAAAAAGTTCAGTTTGTGTGTATACATATATTCACACATACATACATATATATATATATATATATACCTACACACTCACATGTACATACACATAAAAACAAACAACAATAATAGTGCAATAATAACAATAATATTCTTTGTACTTCAGAGCTTATTGGAGGTTTTAGTGTTTAATAGCCTGCTGGCTGGAGGGAAGAAGCTGTTCCTGAACCTGGACATTATAGTTTTCAGGTTCCTGTACCCTCTTCTCGATGGCAGAGTTGACACTAGTGTGTGGCCAGGGTGGTGTGGGTCTCTGATGATGCTGACTGTCTTTTTGAGGCAGCGAATCCTGTAAATCCCTTAGATGGTGGGGAGGTCAGAACCTGTGATGGACTGGGCAGTGTTCACAACTTTTTGCAGTCTTCTTTGCTCCTGGGCAGAAGGCAAATGTGGGTTTGTGCAAGATTAAAATTCTGCAGATGTACAATTTAATCCATGTTTTATAATGTCAATATCGAAGATCAGCTTCCTGAGATCACAGAGTTGGAGAATTCTGGGTTGTGTGATGTTCGACAGTTTGACTGTACCACTGTGAGAGTCTTCGGTCGTGGGTTCATGGAGTCTGCAAGTTTAACGTGTCAAATCATTAAGTTACATGTAAGTTCTTCAAACATTTGTAAAATAATGTGAGGGGTTGTCAAAATTTCAAACAATATTTGGGTTGAAATTAAGGTACCCCTGTAAAACTGAAACTTGGCTAAAGACAGCAGTAAATTTTCAGTTCAACACAATTTTGTTACAGTTCAAAATTAACAATTCCCCAGCTTTATCCAAGTGAAATATGTGATTTGTTCAGACTTTAATCTTGGAAGTCTTTGAAGCTGCGTTTATGATAGATCATATAGTCAATAAAAATGTTAATATGAAGACTTCAGCTGATTAATTTACAGAGGCTGTAGGTAGAGAAGTTAGCCATTGGTTCAATAATACATGCCAACATTTCTGTCCACTCAGTTTCCTCCCACCTTCCTCATCTGAATCTATCTGTGTGGTTTCTTTTCCCGTCTCCCTTGCATATTTATTCGTCCCTTTAAATACACTAGAATAGTCATTCAGCCACTCACTCAAGTAGTCAGTTACACATTATCAACATTCTTTGAATACATATGTTTCTACTGAATTCCCCGATGGATTTCTTGGCATGTTGTTCTTCTGCACTGTTTAAAACTCACAGTAAAGAATAAAGTTGACCAAAGGTAGAGTCTCATTGTCCTTCCAGACTCCAGCTAACAATGTGACACCAGCAGATCCCTTCTAACTACAAGGTGATTTCTGCCCAACATCCAAATCTTGCCTTTTTTCCCAGGTTTTATCCCTCTAAGAGCCCAGTGTTGAAACTCAAAGCTGAAAACTTATGAAAGTACATATTTCTAGACTAGCTGCAATCAGCACTGACACAGATAAATTAGCTTTTGAGGAGTGGAGGAATTCAACAGTCTTGGAGTTCTGCTCCTTGCCCAAATCACTCAAACATAATTTAATAACTCTTTGCCCTGAGCGTGGTCACAACAGCAGCACTCAACAGGGATGGCACAGAATGGCACTTTTTCAAACCACATCAATTAAGTTTTTTTAAACTTTAGTTCAATGGTAAAGATACAGCATGGAACATCACACTTCTGGCCCAACAAATTTGTACCAACCCACAATCACCCGTACACTAGTTCTATCAAACACACTAGGGACAATTTTATACAGAAGCTAATTAACCTACAAATCTGCACCTCTTTGGAATGCAGGAGGAAACTGGAGCACCCAGAGAAAACCCACATGGTCACAGGGTGAGCGTACAAACTCAATACAGACAGCACCTGTAGTTAGGATCAAACCCGGGTCTCTGGTGCTGTAACACATACAATTAATTCTGTGTTAGTCAAATGAAGGCAGGTTAGTCTTTCATTATTCAGACATTTTCAAGTGCTCTGAATTAACTTCACTTTTAATTCAATGACCTTAGCCAAATTAATTACAACAATTTGCAAGAGAGGCTATTGTCAAACTTTGACATCTGCCTTAGCAGCAGACAAAATTACAATTCCGATATTGAAAGCATTTAAATTTGATAATACGTCTTCGAAATAGCAGAGAGGAAGATTTGACATATTTACATTTCCAATGGATTCTTTGTTATTCTTCTTTTCAATGCATTGGGAATGGTTTAACTCTCATATTCCAGCTTGTCGGGGGTTGGTAATATTCAATGAACACGTTGTATGATTTAGTCTAAGCCTCAGCAGTTGGATAAAACTGTTATGTAAAAGGAAGACAATTGCCTCAAGTGCATTAGGATGGCTCCCCATTCTGTGTTAATCCAGACCAAGTCCAAAGTAGGAAGAACCATAAATAACATTTGTACTCCGAAGATAAACTTGGGCTCTTCATAGATCAGAACTGTAAGGAACCAAGTTGAATTATCAATATTTTTCAAAGAGAACTACGTTTTTTATTTTAATTTCTTTTTGTCTGATTGAGTGCAGATTGTCGATGATGAGTGGATTCCAAATATGTCACAGCTGTCAAAGGCAGCTTTCTTGAGTAGTCAAACTGTGGACTGCCTGATTCCCTCTGAGGTTGGTCAACCATTTGAAAACATTGTCCTCGCCGATGCCAAGCCAATTTCAAGATGGCAAGTCAAGGTACGATATGGCAAATGTATAAATAAATTGGATTCAAAAAGTGTGTTGGAACTGAATTCTGATAATTGTATATGTCATTTGTGACAATCATTCTTTCATATATTCAGCATTTAAATAGATTTTCACAACAGTTGTACTTTTTTAACTAATTTGCACTGCTCCCATATCATTTGTAACATTTGTAAATGCTGCATATCCCGCCTCTTTACTTTTACTACCTTTTAGTTTTTATCCCATGAAATCTAACGTTATCTGTTTTCCTGTTATAGACATAGCCAATGATGTGAAAATGAGATAAAACATTTTTGCCCACAAAAAGGGAGTTACTTTATAATACTTATATGAAGTAAATTGGCATTTTTTTAATGATCAAAACACAAAACGCTTAGCAAGGAACTTAGCAAGGCAGGCAGCATCTGTAAAGGGAATGGATAGGCTGTAGTGAGTCCACAACGAGCGTCTTTGTTCAAAGTCTTTATTCGAAGGTATTTGCAAACAGACTGCAGCTTTTGGACACACACTACTTAACTAGGTATAATAATCTAATCTCATCTTTCCAGCTGGTCGCCAGACACAACTATATCCCGTGTTCCCGCATCTCGTGCCTCGTTAGCCCAACCGAGGGTTCGAGGCCCCCCCGCTAATCCGTATGTCCCTACAAGGCAACATTTCGGATCATGACCCTTCTTCAGACCCTACACCTCAGGCCCCATGAGTCTGAAGAAAAGGCCTAACCCCAAACATCTGTTCCCTCCACATTTGCTGCCTGTCCCACTGAGTTACTCGAGCACTTTGTGCTTTGATCAAAGTTTTAGCATGTGCAGTTCATTATGTTAATATATTGATATAAATAAAACAGCAAAGAATGACTAATGATTTGGAGGAGAAAGGAGGGGGGAGGTTGTTGGAGGTCCCCTAAAATTAGAGAATTCAATGTTCATACCTTTGTAAGTTACCCAAGCAAAATATGAGGTGCTGTTCCTCCAGTTTGCTTTTCGCCATACTCTGGCAATGGAGGAGGCTCACGGCAGGAAGATCAGTATGGGATTGGGAAGAGAAGTTAAAATGGTTAGCAGCTGGGAAATCCGGTAGGTTTTGGGAAACCGAGTGAAAGTGTTTGGTGTACTTGAGGCCACATCGGGAACACCTGATGCAGTAGATAAGGTTAGAGGAGTTGCACGTAACCCTCTGACTCGCCTGGAAGGACTGCTGGGATCCCTGGATGGATGTGAGGGAGGAGGCATTGGGATAAGTGTTACATCTCCTGCACTTGCAGGGGAAAATACCCGGGGAGGGGGTGATTTGGTTGGGAAGGGATGAATGAACCAAGACGTTGCAGAGGGAGAGGTCTCTGTGGAAGGTGGAAAGGGATGGAGATGGAAAGATGTGACTGGTTGTGGGATCACACATTTGATGAATTTGATTTACTTTTTTCAAACTTCCCTGTATTCAGGGAAGGTTTCATTAAATTGGAAATTAGTAAGTGTAATTTGTTTAAAAAGGGAGACGTAAGGAAGCCAATGACATTTAGCTCAACATCTGTCATGGGAAAATATTTAACGGCTGTTAATAAGGATATTGTAGTAGATGTTAGAAAGCTTCAAGATAATCAGTCACAGTCAACTTGTTTTTGTGAAATGGAAATTACATTTAATCAACTTATTGTTCTTTGAAATGTAAGATGAAATGAAAGAGAATACCTGTACCCACTCTATATTCAGAATCTCCGAAGACATTTGACAAGATGCTGCATTTAAGATCATTGCAATAAATGAATGCTCATGGGGTAGATGGCGTTTTTGTCTTGGACAGAAGATTGACTTATTAATAGAAAAGAGAAAATAGGCATAAATTGGTCATTGTTTGGTTAGCACGACATAATATGTGGTGTGCAAGGCCTCAATTATTATTTTTTTTCTCTGGCAGGTTTCAAATGATGGGTACACATTCAGCAATTCTCAGTTTTTAACATTATTTGATGGAATTTGTCAAATTTGTGAGCCAAGCTTGGATGGACTCTGTACTTTAAAGGTAAGACCAGACTTTGAATTATTGAACTATCAAAAATGCGGTTGTATATCAATAGCAAGAGTTTGAAGGAATTACTTTTGGTTAATAAATATCTTGTAAAAGCACAGATGGAGGTAATTTGGCCCATTAGATCTATGTCAGATCCCAGGGAAGCAATCCCATTAGTCCCATTCGCTCTCCTTATTTCCCCATTCCCCAGAAAATTATTCTCACACATGCCCATTATCGCCCATTTTGTTTCTTTTTTTTTGCTATTAATCCACACTCAGGGGTATTTTAAAGTAGCCAAACCAAGCAGAACATCTTTGGAAGATGGGAGAAAAATGGACCATTGAGAAGAAACAGCGGTCATGGAGACAAGGTCCAAATTCTGCCTAGGCAGTATCAAGGGTCAGAATCAAACCCAGGTCCCTGTAGCTGTGAGGCAGCAGCATTCTCTGCTGCAGTACAGGCACTCTGATACTGAATACTGATCAGTCCTTTGTGCCAATTAGCTGCCTGGTCCTTTAAGCTCAGTTATGTAGTTGAAAATCAACAAATGGCAGTTGCTAGAAATCTGAAATAAAACAGAATATTCCAGAAACACACAACAGTGTCTGTAGAAGAAGGAATTGCGTTTTAGGTCAAAGACCTTTCTTCAGAATGGAGAAAGAAAAAAAAAAGCAGGTTAAATTTAAGTTGTACAGAAATGGAAAAGTAATGACTAGGGCAAAAGGAATATCTCTGATAAGGTGAAGTCAAGATTGCCAAGAAGATCCCAAGGTTCATAGAGAAGTCTGGTTAATAGATTTATGAGGGGAATTAGAAAAAAAAAGGAAATAAATAAATGGACATGTTGAAGCTATGTGATGTAGTTCAGAGTTGTTGCTGAAAGTGGGAAATAAAAGCATAATGTATGCACAAAGAACTGCAAATGCCAGTTTACAAACAAAGACACAAAGTGCTGAAGTAAGCCAGTCAGACAGCATCTCTGGAAAACATGGATGGACAAAGTTTTGTGACAAGACCACCTCCTTTCTGATTTATGTAATTTCCGTCATTGATGCATCTTTCAATATATCAACCATATTTGGGTAGGTGTTCACCCCGAATGGCAATGTTTAGACGTAATTCAGGATTTAAATAAAGTGAAGAACGCAAAGTGCTGGAGTATCTCAGCGGGTCAGGCAGCATCTCTGGAGGACACGTACAGGTGACGTTTCGGGTCGGGACCCAGAAGAGTGAAGGTTATATTCTTTATTTATAGAGCTGCACCTTCCTCGAGCAGGGCTGCCACCTGAAATTGCCACTTCCAGCCCGCCTGTAAGGACTGCACCAGTCCCAGACACGTAGGGTTAATGAGGCTGGCTTTCCGCACCCAGCAGTCAAGCAGCAAAATTCAAATAATGACGATGCCTTGCATAGTGTAGACCTTAGACCCCATGTCCAAAAATGTCTCCAACTGGCTTTGACTAGGTAAAACTAGGCTTCTTTGTTTACTGTTAAAGCTGTGTTGTTGTTTAATAGTTTAACCATGCCTTTGGTATTCAACGACACCAAAACATTATCATAAAAATAAATTTGTAATATTCATTCATTATGCATTAAATATCTGTAAATTATTAAAATATTAACTTCCAGAATGCTGCCTCGATTAGAGGGTATTATTTATATGGAGAGGTTGGACAAACTTGGATTGTTTTCTCTCCAACGTCGGAGGTTGAGGGGAGACTTCATAGAAGCATATGAAATTATGAGGGGCAGAGATAGGGTAAACAATCAGAACCAATTTCCCAGGCTGGAAATGTCAAAGACTAGAGGGCATAGCTTTAAGTTGAGAGGGGCAAAGTTTAAAGGAGATGTGCAGGGCAAGTTTTTTTTTTTACCCCTTTGAAATGAATGAAGTCTCTAATTTTACATTGGTTTCCCAGGTGTAAGATGAGTTCTTCAGCAACACCGAGTCAACATAAACCTGGCCCTTCCCTCTGAGAATGTCTGAATGCCAAAAAAAATCCAGTCAAAGGGCATAGCCGGAGAAGTATTGCTGAGGGTGTTTTGGGTCGGGACTAATCAAGTACCTATTTATGCTAAATTTTATTTTCCAAAACTCAGTCCATAGCCGTCTATGCCAGTGTTTCAAATAGTCGTTTAAATCTTAAGCATTTGTGTCTCCTCCACCCTCTCAGGAAATAGTATAATATATTTGTAGTAGTACTTATAGTATTAGTTACACTTGCAAGATGGAGGCTTGGGAATTGAATGGGACCATAAAAGGAGGTTGATGGGCAGCACAATGGGCATATATTTAAAGCATATATTATTTAGCTACACTACAGGTTCCGATCAAATTAATTTTTTACAATCTTATTGTTCCAGGAGAACACATGCATTATTGATGGACTCTGCTATGGTGCAGGGGATCTTAATCCAAGTAGCCCCTGCCTTTTGTGCAGACCAGCCACATCCAAATTCGAGTGGACAATTATTGAAAGTAAGCTGCTTTACTTTCCATGATCTCGATTTGCTTCTGGAGAAATCTGACTTTATTTTTGCTTTGGTTATAATTGGAATATGAGGAAACATCAAGTTTAATGTTAACCACTGTAACATATATGTCATTCATGCAATTAATTTTTCATTGACCAAAGCCCAATACATGCAGAAAAAGAATCCAGATCACACACATTTCAGTAAAGAAAATGAACGTTGCCTACTGTATCATGTATGTCACTCATGGAATTTATTTTTCATTGGCTGAATGCTAACATATGAAATACAAAATCCAGATCACTCAAATTTCAGGTGAATATGAGCCCGAGTAAATCATTTCTCAAAATATGCATCCATGATCTGTAGCAAGTGCTGTGGCTGGAAATCTCTCCCTAATTATTTATGTCTATGTATAATGCAAAGACTGTTAAGGATCTGGGGCAAAATTCTCTTGCAAAAACAGAGAAACTAACTAACATTGCTCAAACCAAATATTTCCACAAAAAAATATTATGTATGTCACGGCTCCAGTCCAATTGCATACGCCACACACTTCGGTAGGATCTAAATTTGTGCCAATGATTCATACTTCAGGCCACCCTGTATTATGTGCACCAATGTAGACGATGCCGCTAGTTAGAGAATAAGGTGACCAGACCTCAGAATGGACTGCCCTCCCAAGTGCAGACTTAACTGCTGGCTGAGCTGTCTATAACTGCTAGAGAGTGTTCTTTGCATTATTTTTGCCTGTTGTAAATTGCTGACTTTTTTTGCAGATAACCAGCCCCCAAAATTTCAACCTCCACATGATAAACTGCACACGTTTGTTGGTGAACAGTTTGTGTATCAATTCTTGGCTTCTGACCCAGAAGGCTCTGCTGTTGTTTTCAACATGGCTTCTGGTCCCCAGGATGCTAGCCTGTCTCCTGCAGGACTACTAGTATGGAGAGTTTCTTTCCAGGAATTGCAGATCTTCACGTTTTCACTTACAGATGACTGCAATGACGAAACTAAAGTGTCAGTGGAGGTAAGGAGTATCAACTGGGTGAAGGAAGCTCCTCTTAAGGTTTTGTGCACTAATATAGTGTCTTGTAATGGATCTATTGTCAACTTTCTCTCAAGGATAGGTTGGACGTCATTGGATGGCCAGATCTTCCTACTCCTGAATAATATCAATGTTAAGAAATGGAGTTTGCATGAAAATCTGACCCCTGTGTCATTTCCAAGGTTAATTTCCTGATGATAAATTAAAAAGGAAAATTGGCTGGGCCAGGTCCTGGTATTTGAATGGGTATGGATAGGAAAATGATAGCTGACAAAGATGTTGTGATCTGAAGGGCCTTTTTCTGACACATTACTCATTTGGAGGCAAGAACAAACCATGGTCAGTACTTCTGAAGGCAGGATTAAAGAAGAGGAGGTACGGACACTTTTGAAAAATATAAAAGTGGATAAGTCTCCAGGTCCTGATAGGATATTCCCTAGGACATTGAGGGAAGTTAGTGCAGAAATAGCAGGGGCTATGACGGAAATATTTCAAAAGTCATTAGAAATGGGGATGGTGCCGGAAGATTGGCGCATTGCACATGTTGTGCCCTTGTTTAAAAAAGGTTCTAAAAGTAAACCTAGCAATTATAGACCTATTAGTTTGATGTCTGTGGTGGGAAAATTAATGGAAAAGATACTTAGGGACAATATATATAATTATTTGGATAATCAAGGCCTGATTAGAAACAGTCAACATGGATTTGTGCCTGGAAGGTCATGTTTGACTAATCTTCTTGAATTTTTTGAAGAGGTTACCAGGGAAATTGATAAGGGTAAGGCTGTGGATGTTGTCTATATGGACTTTAGTAAGGCATTTGACAAGGTTCCACATGGAAGGTTGATTAAGAAGGTTAAATCGTTGGGTATTAATAGTGAGGTTGCAAGATGGATTCAACAATGGCTGAATGGGAGATACCAGAGGGTAACGGTTGACAATTGTATGTCAGGTTGGAGGCCAGTGTCTAGTGGAGTACCCCAAGGATCTGTGTTGGGTCCACTGTTGTTTGTCATTTACATTAATGATCTGGATGATGGTGTGGCAAATTGGATTAGTAAATATGCAGATGATACTAAGATAGGTGGAGTAGTTGATAGTGAGGTAGATTTTCAAAGTCTACAGAGAGACTTGGGCCTTTTGGAAGGGTGGGCTGAAAGATGGCAGATGGAGTTTAATGCTGATAAGTGTGAGGTGCTGCATTTTGGTAGGACAAATCAAAATAGGACGTACAGGGTAAATGGTAGGGAATTGAGGAATGCAGTGGAACAGAGGGATCTGGGAATAACTGTGCATTGTTCCCTGAAGGTGGAATCTCATGTGGATAGGGTGGTGAAGAAGGCGTTTGGTATGCTTGCCTTTATAAATCAGAGCATCGAGTATAGAAGTTGGGATGGAATGTTGAAATTGTACAGGGCATTGGTGAGGCCGAATCTGGAGTATGGTGTGCAGTTCTGGTCGCCAAATTATAGGAAGGATGTCGACAAAATGGAGAGGGTACAGAGGAGATTTACTAGAATGTTGCCTGGGTTTCAGCACTTAGGCTACAGAGAGAGGTTGAACAGGTTGGGTCTTTATTCTTTGGAGCGTAGAAGGTTGAGGGGGGACTTGATAGAGGTTTTTAAAATTTTGAGAGGGACGGACAGAGTTGACGTGGGTAGGCTTTTCCCTTTGAGAGTGGGGAAGATTCCAACAAGGGGACATAGCTTCAGAATTGAGGGACAAAGGTTTAGGGGTAACATGAGGGGGAACTTCTTTACTCAGAGGGTTGTGGCTGTATGGAATGGGCTTCCGGTGGAAGTGGTGGAGGCTGGCTCGATTTTATTATTTAAGAGTAAATTGGATAGGTATATGGATAGGAGGGGATTGGAGGGTTATGGTCTGAGTGCAGGTAGATGAGACTAGGTCAGGGAGAATGGTCGGCGTGGACTGGTAGGGCCGGACAGGACTGTTTCCATGCTGTAGTTGTTATATGTTATATGTTATATGTTCAGTCACTGCACCTATATCAGTCTCTGACTCGTGCAAACTTAGTGGAAACTCCATTCATTTGAATGGAATCTCCCAGATCTGAAGGATAAGATATGTCTGCATGTGGATAGAGAGGAGCTGATTGGGGACAGTCAGCATGGTTTTGCACATGGGAAATTGTGCCTTATGAATCTGATATGTGTCTTATGAATCTAAGAAGCAGAGGATGATGGTAGAAGGTTATTTTTCAGACTTTAGGCCTGTGACTCATGGTATGCCTCAGAGATTGGTGCTGAGCACATTGCTGTTCGTTATTTTTTCATTGATTTGGATGAGATGTAACAGGCGTGATTAGTAAATTTTCAGATGACCCAAAAGTGGGTGGTATCGTAGGTAACAATGATGGTTATCACAATCACAGCAAGATCTTGATCAGTTGAGCAAGTGGGCTGAGGAATGGTTAATAGACTTTAATTCAGCTAAGTGAATGGTGTTGCATTTTGGGAAGTCGAAACAGAGCAGGACCTTCACAGTGAATGGCAGAGACCATGGGAGTGTTGTCGAACAGAAGGATTCAGGAGTAAAGGTACAGGGTTCATTGAAAGTGGTGTCACGTGTAGATAAGGTGGTCAAGAAGGCTTTCCATATGTTGACCCTTAATTGTTATGTTACATTAGAGTTGTACAAGAAAATGTTATGTTAGAGTTGTATAAGAAAATGATGAAGCCACATTTGGATTATTGTGTTGAGTTTTGGTCATCCAGATATAGGAAGGATGTTGCTAAGCTGGAAAGAGTGCAGAGAAAACTATGAGGATGTTACCAGGACTTGAAAACCTGAGCTCTAGGGAGAGGTTGGCCAAGTTAGGTTAGGACTTTATTCCTTGGTGCGCAGCAGGCTGAGGGGTGATCTTTTAGAGGGTTTTAAGGTCTTGAGGGGCATAGAAAAGATGAATGCACAGAGTCTTTTACCCAGAATATGGGAATCAACAACCAGAGGACATAGGTTTAAGGTGATAGGGGAAAAAGTTAATAGAAACATGAGGTGCAACTTTTTCATACTGAGGATGCTGAGTATATGGAATGAGCTGCCAGAGGAGGTAGTTGAGGCAGGTGTTATTTAAAAGATATTTGGACAGGTGAATGGATAGGAAAGGTTTGAAGGGAAATGGGCCAAAACCGGTCAGGTGGGACTGATGTGGATGGGACATCTTGGTTGCAATGGGCAAGTTGGGCCAAAATACCTGTTTCTGTGCTATATGCCTCTATAACTCCAATAACATATATTTGGAAATGGTAAAAAGTATAAGTTTAGTTGATTCAATTTTTTAACTTCATTACCTATTTATTCGTAATGTGTTTTTAAAACTTTATTTTTTTACGTAACATATTTGCATTTTTTTTAAAAGCGATGAGATATAACTACATTCTGTTAGAAACCCTGCACCATAGGTGAGGCATCCTGACAAATGCTACTGGGCTTTTTCAGTTACAGGGCCTCACGGGTACATTATCTAAGGCCCACTCACTGATAGGTCTTGCTCCAACTCACGGGCACATGCAGAGTGTGGTGGCTCAGCTCATCTCAGTCACATGTATCTGACCCTTCTAAATGTAGGTGGTTGGGGACTAGGAAGCAGACTGATTCCTTTCCAGTTCATACCACTGAGATTAAGTAAGGTGACCACAAATTCACGGTTTGTTTACACATTTAAACTTGCGTTTATTTGTTTTAATATCATATCCTGAAGAAATATTTATCCATCGGATCATTAATGTGATAAATGTAAGTCAGTAATAATATTTTATCAACATTTTGGAAAACACCAGCAAAAATTCTTGAATGTTCCTCGAGTCAATTATTTACAGTATGGTTTATAAACTGTCTGTATTTTAGTAGGTCTTTGTTCACATGGTGTAAATTCAGTCAGTGTTTATGCTAATGTGTGTGTATAGAATGTATGTTTTGGAAATAGGTCACAGTTTGAGTGGCAAAGCAATCATTGAACAGAGAGGTTAAATGGAAATAAGGTGCCCAAAGCACTTTTTGTTGGCAGTTGTAAATCATTGGAATGCTCTACCTCGGAGGGCTAGACTGTTTAGTCTTTGAACATACAGTATTCAAAGGTGAAAGAGCTCTGGAGATTTTGCAGATTGAGTGAGAAAGTTGACTTGAGGCACGGATATGATCTTAATGGGTGGCTGAGTAGTGTGGAGAGGCCATAAAGTTTCCTGCTTCCTTATCTTATGTTCCTTTAAACGTGTTATATCATATCATATCATATATATACAGCCGGAAACAGGCCTTTTCGGCCCACCAAGTCCGTGCCGCCCAGCGATCCCCGTACATTAACACTATCCTACACCCACTAGGGACAATTTTTACATTTTACCCAGCCAATTAACCTACATACCTGTACGTCTTTGGAGTGTGGGAGGAAACCGAAGATCTCGGAGAAAACCCACGCAGGTCACGGGGAGAACGTACAAACTCCTTACAGTGCAGCACCCGTAGTCAGGATCGAACCTGAGTCTCCGGCGCTGCATTCGCTGTAAAGCAGCAACTCTACCGCTGCGCTACCGTGCCGCCCTTTTACCCATACAATTTATTAAAGAATTCCTTGAGGAAATTAAAAGATTGTTGTTTCCCCAGGGATAAAACCTATAATTACTCACCAATAAGTTTCTACTTAAGTCACAGAAAGGAAAAAGGATTAATCTTCCTGAACATATTCCTAGTTTGAAGCTATTTTTAATTTGGTTTTGAAATATTTTTTTGGTCTATTTCACCCCCTCCCCTCTATTAATGTCACTATCAATTCTTCCAAACTAATTGCATGTTAAAAGTGTCAGGAGATACACTTTCCACTCACCATAAGATCAAAACATTCAGAAGAATAATTTCTGTACCAATTTGTTGTTTCCATATACATGTGCTCAGTCATTTTGTTTAACTATTAATAAAGTAAACAAAACATCTGATCATTCATGGAAAATTAATTTTCGATGTATGTATTTGCACAGTTGGTATTTTCTTCATTATGTGACTCCTGAAATGACTGTTATTCAAATAATAATAAAGTTATGTTAAAATAAGAATAAAAGTCAATGGTATTTGGGAAGTAGGCTGCAGTCGTATTATATGACTCAATCACCAGGATTAATTTTATGAAGGGTAAATGATGGTTTCCATTTCTCCCTCTTTTCCCTCTTTTGCTTCTTGTTAGCCCATTCATGTTGGAATCAGAGTTTAACATTTTATGTTTTGAACCTGCCCTTTTCTTAACAACAGAAATTATTATAAACTTGACAAATTATAATAACAGCTGAACAAAGTTTCCATTGTGACTGTGAACAAAAGAATTTATAATACAATCTAAAAGATAGGACAAAATTGCCCAGTTCAGTCATGTACTCTAACCATTTGAACTTTGAGATGCAGACAATGTCACATATGTCCTTTCAATTATTATTTTATGAAATGTAATACTGTGATTTCTGAGTAGGTCACTATAAAGCCATGCAACTGTTTGAATGGAGGTTCCTGTGCTACAAATATAAACTTTCCTCCTGGAAGTGGAGAGTACATCTGTATGTGTTCCATGGGTTTTAAAGGAAGTTTCTGTGAAGTGAATATTGATGACTGCAAATCCAACCCATGTGGGTTTGGCAACTGTGTAGATGAAGCGGAAGGTTATTCATGTAAATGTCAAGAAGGCTTTCAAGGTAAATAGTTTATATACACTACTATAACCATACAAGGTTTATATTTCAGTGTTTGTTTTCCTCAGCTTACAAATATTCCCAAATCAGTTTAACTTCCAATGTTCAAAACAGTTTTATGGGGTTCGGGGTGATGGTGGGGTTTAGTGTACAGAGAATAATGAAGCTTGCTGACTTTTCATTGCTCCAGTTCCTATTTCAATCAATAATAGACTATCCATGCATCGATCGTTCATAGAAAGAAAAAAAATGAAGGAAAGGGGAATGGCATGTACAAATTGGCAATCCTGATACAAACAGAAGGAAAGTGTCAAAACTCCCTCCACCTCCCCTTTCTCGTTCTTGTGTATATTCTGGCCTGCTCAGAACATCCTGGTAGCCAGTCTGTGCAACATCACTTAGACTTCACATTTAGAAAAAGCAAAGTAATATAGGAACTCATAGGTCAAGCAGCATCTGTTGGAGAAATGAACAGATGATGTTTCAGTTCAAGACCCTTCTTTGGACTTCAATTGTCTGTTCATTCCCTCCACAGATGCTGCCTGACCAGCTGAGTTTCTCCTGCACTGTTGTTTTGCTCAAAATTCCAGCATCTGCAGTCTCCATTAGCAAAGCATTACACAGATAAAAGAGCTTAACTATCCATTCTTGTCAACCCACGACAAACATTTCCTGTCCATTTCATTGCCCTTCTCCACATTCACTATCATCGATACCAACTTGCTTTCTCTCTTTCTCAGTTCTGGTGGCCTTCGATCTGAAACGTTAATTGTTTCTCTTGCCTAACGTGCTGAGTTTTTCCTGCATATTTTTTTAGTTCTCTGACATAAAACCTGATTTGCATTTTCGGCATGTTGTGATGTTCATAAATCAACTTGGTGAACTATAATGCCTTGCACTGCAACCAAAGGGTACACTTCAACTTCAACAATCACATAATCTTTTTGTAACCTACAATAAGAATGACTCAGGATCCTCTCATTTTAATGGGCAACACTGCCAAAGATTGTTTCTATCTTGGAATTTCCCTTGATTGAAGAGTGCCATCCAAGAAATTAGACTTTTGAATTGGACCAGAGTATCACATCCCAACCCGTCCGACAGGTCTGATCATAAAGAGCCCTAAGTCGGAATTGCATTAAATTAAAAAATGATGCCTTGAAAAAGTTGCTAATAATCACATTTAACCACAATTGGGTGATGGTCACTACTGAGTTATTGAGAGATTACTGGGTTCTATGAGGAGGGGGAGGGGGGGGGATAAGGGAACAAAATATGATGAGAAATAACAATAGAATTTTGTATTAAACATCAATCCGAATAGTTAAATATTTAATCTGTTGTATTTTGAAGATTATAATTCCATATCATTGCAAAAATTAGGTTTGTGCTTTGTGTTTCACTGCCACTCCCCTCCTCTACTTCTAGGTCCCAATTGTCAAGTGGATGTTGATGAGTGTGAAGCTAACTCGTGCTTTCCAACAGTGCCTTGCTATAATACATTTGGTTCCTATAGGTGTGGCTCATGTCCACCAGAAATGGATGGAAATGGAAATGTGTGCACATTAAAATGTATGTAATCTTTTGATTGTGTACAAGTAAATACTAAATCTTTATGTTCAGATGTTGCTCAATGGGTCAATTACTCCTATTATCCTTGGTTCCAGCTGAAAGCAGAAATACTTATGATTCCCCAATTACAGCAGCAACTGAGATCTTCGATGAAGACTACACTTTTATAGATGAGGAAGCTGAGGCAAAAGAAAGGGAGTTACAAGACGTGGATGTTGAAGATTATGTTACTGACATGAATGAAATTACAGAGGCAGTATTATGGACAAATGAGGATGAGCAAAGTTCCATCACCACCAGCTCTGGCCCTGGCAAGTAATAATCCAACTTAATTTTTTTCATAATAAAGATAATTGGCAATCATAAAGCTGAAATTAAGCAAGGTAATTCAAGAAATCAGGCATTCTGGTATGATTCTAGAAATGACATATTTATTATAATGTATTTTTGCTCTTACTTTAACTAATCATATCAAACATTTAAACCAAAGGTGCCAGATTGAGGGATCTTCAGTCTGATACCTGTAATGGTCACTTTTTGCAAACATAATGTAAAGTCAATAGACAATAGACAATAGGTGCAGGAGTAGGCCATTCAGCCCTTCGAGCCAGCACCGCCATTCAATGCGATCATGGCTGATCACTCTCAATCAGTACCCCGTTCCTGCCTTCTCCCCATACCCCCTCACTCCGCTATCCTTAAGAGCTCTATCCAGCTCTCCCTTGAAAGCATCCAACGAACTGGCCTCCACTGCCTTCTGAGGCAGAGAATTCCACACCTTCACCACTCTCTGACTGAAAAAGTTCTTCCTCATCTCCGTTCTAAATGGCCTACCCCTTATTCTTAAACTGTGGCCCCTTGTTCTGGACTCCCCCAACATTGGGAACATGTTTCCTGCCTCTAATGTGTCCAATCCCCTAATTATCTTATATGTTTCAATAAGATCCCCCCTCATCCTTCTAAATTCCAGTGTATACAAGCCTAATTGCTCCAGCCTTTCAACATACGACAGTCCTGCCATTCCGGGAATTAACCTAGTGAACCTACGCTGCACGCCCTCAATAGCAAGAATATCCTTCCTCAAATTTGGAGACCAAAACTGCACACAGTACTCCAGGTGCGGTCTCACCAGGGCCCGGTACAACTGTAGAAGGACCTCTTTGCTCCTATACTCAACTCCTCTTGTTATGAAGGCCAACATTCCATTGGCTTTCTTCACTGCCTGCTGCACCTGCATGCTTCCTTTCAGTGACTGATGCACTAGAACACCCAGATCTCGTTGAACATCCCCTCTTCCTAACTTGACACCATTCAGATAATAATCTGCCTTTCTATTCTTACTTCCAAAGTGAATAACCTCACACTTATCTACATTAAACTGCATCTGCCATGTATCCGCCCACTCACACAACCTGTCCAAGTCACCCTGCAGCCTTATTGCATCTTCCTCACAATTCACACTACCCCCCAGCTTAGTATCATCAGCCCCTGAAGTCCCCTCATATCCTCTGGTACAGGTCATCTCTCCTGCTCCTGATCTGTGTTTCCTCTACTCAGACATCTCGTGCTGTGGCTCTGAGCCCGGACTTTCTCTTTCCAACCCAAGAATACCTAAACCCACGTGCTTGAAGGGCCATTTTCAAGTCGTTGCTGGCATTCACTTGTCCATCACATGGGTGCATGGAAGTTACAGATCATGCAGTGTTGCAAATCTGCCGCTAGTTCAGGCAATTGAAGTGCTAATTTATCACATAATCTCTTTCTGTAATAAATGTGAAGGACTTGGATCCAGCCAAGAAGAGCCAAAGCCTTGTGAGTTTGTACATATTGAGATTAGTTGACACAATTGTGACACATGTTTTGTCTCTTAATAGTTTTCCACTTCTAGCTTTAGTTTTAGAGATACAGCGTGGAAACAGGCCCTTTGACCCACCTAGTCTGCGCCGACCAGCGATCCCCGTACATTAACACTATCCTTCATACACTAGGGAAAATTTACACATACACCAAGCCAATTAACCTACAAACCTGTACGTCTTTGGAGTGTGAGAGGAAATTGATGATCTTGGAGAAAACCCACGAGGTCACGTGGAGAACGTACAAACTCCGTACAGACAGCACCTGTAGTTGGGATCGAACCCGGGTCTCTGGTGCTACAAGCGCTGAAAGGCAGCAACTCTACTGCTGTGCCACCGTGCCACCTCTCCCAGTTGCTATCCTTTCCTACCAAAAATCATGGTAGAAGTCAATTAATAAGCATTTGAGAAATAGAGAATCATACAGGAATCAGCCCATCGTATCAGAAGAGAAAGCTTTCATTTGGCAGAAAACGACATCCATTTTACGTTCAGAGCATAGGCATTTGAACCTTCAAGACTTACAATATTTGAACATCTTGTAGTTATCTTTTGTCATATTCTCAAATATATTCCACCCTCCTTTATAATATTACTATGTCCTGTAAAATTGTCAGTGTGGGCCTGTAAATCCCCAATGAACTGTCAATAGGATGGTCAAGCGGTTTTGTCAATCGTAAAATGGCTTAAGTCATACCAAGCTCCATCCAGGACTTGATGCACACAGCCCTTTAATTATCTATATAATTATCACTCAATTTACACAAAGATCAAATCCTCATGTAATTTTCAACATCCTCAATCAATAGAGGAGCATACATGTCAGATGAAATTAGCATTTTTTATTCAATGTGTATCGTTTAAGTTTGGAGATCACACCAGAATGGATGGAATTGCAGACTGAGGAAAGCTGTCAAAATAAACTGGATATAGATCAGCTACAGAAATGGGGTGAAAAATGGCAGATGGATTTTATCTGAGCAAGTGTGAGGTGATGTACTTTGGGAGGTCGAATATAAGGGGAAGTAATACAGTTAATGGCAAGACCCAAGTCCATATCTCTCTGAAAGTGTCAACACAAGTAGAGAGAATGGTAAAGAAGGCGTATGATATGTGTAGGAAGGAACTGCAAATGTTGGTTTACACTGAAGATAGCCACAAAATGCTGCAGTAACTCAGACTGATGCAGGGTCTTGACCCGAAACATCACCCATTCCTTCTATCCAAAAATGCTGCCTGTCCCACTGAGTTACTCCAGCATTTTGTGTCTTAAGGTGTATGATTATGCCTGTCTTCATCGATTGGGGCATTGAATACGAGTGAGGAAGTCATGTGGCGGCTTTGGATGACTTTGTTGAGCTGCCTTTGGATTAATGTGTGCGGTTAAAGTCATCCCATCATCCGATTAATGGAAGGATGTGGAGGTTTTGGAGAGGGAGCAGAAGATGTTTACCAGAATACTGCCTGGATTTAAGGATTAGAGCAGTCTGAAGAAGGGTCTCGATCCGAATCGTCACCTTTTCTCCAGAGATACTGCCTATCCCGCTGAGTTACTCCAGCATTTTGTGTCGATGTGCGGTTTAAACCAGCATCTGCTGTTCCTTCGTACACATACTGGATTCGAGGGTGTTGGCTATAAGGAGGGTTTGGACAAACTTGGATTGTTTTCTCTGGAATGTCAGAGGTTGAGAGGAGAATCGATACTATTATTTCAAATTATGAAAGGCATCGATAAGGTAGACAGTCAGAATTTATTTTCCCAGGTAAGAGGGTAAGTGGCAAGTTTCTTTTACACAGAGAGTGGTGGTGAGTGCCTGGAATGTGCTGGCAGGGATGGTGGTGGAGGCAGATATAATAATGGCATTTGAGGAGCTTTTAGATAGGCACATCAATATGCAGGTAATGGAGGGATTTTGATCACCTACAGGCAGATGAGATTAACTTGGCATCATGTTCAGCATGGACATTGTGGGCCAAACGATCCGTTCCTGGGCTGCACTGTTCTGTTCTTAATAACAGTGTGGGATAGTAGTCATTAAAGCATGTGAGTTGATATGAAATTTCCATTGCCAGTAATAAGTCGCACTTTATTTAAAATCAAATATCAAGTCTGGTATATTATGAGCATATTTACCCTAATCAAATTGATACCCACATTGTTTGCTAATGTCACGGTATTGCTTGCTACTTTTCCTATTTAAAACATTATTAGTAACTATATAGTAACACATACATCTTCTCGAGGAGCATGCATCTGTTACTATGTGAATAGATGAACTCCTTCTGGATTATGATTTTGGATGAAGTGAGCCACATAATTTAATATGGAATTTGGTGAATAGCAGAATGTAAGCACAAATATTTTGGACCATATTGTGTTAGAGTACTTAATCTTTGAGTTTTAGAAGTTACAACTTTGCTGCAGGACAGTGTAATTATTTGGTCATAAAATATAGTGTATGTGAATATACCAACGTATGCACTTCTTGCCGTCTGTATGTGTATTCAGTCTAACTAAGTGCACCAATCATTTTCTAAATTTTAAATATTTATCCCCTCGGTGTTTTAGTTGCTGATTTGTAATATATATATATTTTTTCCTTCAGTTCACATTCCTCACTTCAGTAGAGGATGTGCCAGTGAGCCTTGCTTTGCTGGGGTACAGTGCTATGACCACATGCCACCAGAGGTCGGCCACACATGTGGCCTCTGCCCTCCAGGATTTAGTGGCAATGGCCACTTGTGCACCAGAATTGATTTTTCCGGTAAGATTTTACACTAATGAAATAGTTGTGACTAAAGGCGAACTACATTAGCTGTGCCACGGTTTAATAATAATTCTTTCTTACAGTTTCATTGTATTCTTTAGCTTTATTATGCTGACTATGATGAATAACAAAGGTATGAAGATGACCAATACATTTCGTTCAAAGTTATTACATCTTTAAAGGAAGCATTAAAGAATAAACTGGAAGATTCCAGTTTCATCTAAATTGCTGCAAAAAAAAAGTCAGAAGCCACAGCCCTGCTAAATGGGTCAGGTTCACTATGGAGTTGGAGTGGTGGGTGAAAGTAGGGTTATTACTGAGCTACTCAGGCAATTGTACCCACATATCATCCAAGGGCCAAATATTTGCAATTGACAGGTTCTTGATTAGTTAGGGTGTCAGGGGTTATGGAGGGAAGGCAGGAAAATGGGGTTGAGAGGGAAAGAAAGATCAGCTATGATTGAATGGCATAGTAGACTTGATGGGCCGAATAGCTTAATTCTGCTCCTACAGCTTATGAACTATTACACATGTGGGTCATCGGGACTAATCTGGGATCTGGAACCGACTATTCATTCCGATTGGATGGTGGATCTCTGATCTCATAAATAACATGCTTATTGAAATTAAAGTAAATTGTAGCAAATGTAAGTATTTTGGAAGTTAATAAAGCCATTGAGCTTATCTAGTCTACCCTGCATTTTATTAGCCGTTGTGATCTTCTTATGTTTATTTGCTGAAATACACAGAGGCCCGAACAATTAATTTAAATTTCACTGTGCTGGATAGTGAAATTGAATTGAGAGATTTTTTTAATCTCAACATTTTGTTTAATATATGTTGTCGCAGAAAAAGCGACCACAATGCCATTGGAGTGTGTCATCTAAAATGCAAGTGATTGAATAATCTGTCTTTATCCTGAGCTTTTTATCATGCCACAATAGTTAACTCTTTATACATTTGAATGTCAAGGTGTGTCGATTTTGGGTGGATGGACATTGGAAAGACTTTCATTTAATTCCAGTGAAACCTATATCATAAAACCTAATTTTTTTTTTTAATCCTTTGTCCATGAATTGGTGTTTGAGCCAGGCAGTGCAGCCAGGCAGAGTGGAGATGCTTTTGAATAATTGCCATGGTAATCATGCTGGGTAACCACACTGCAAATAACTGAGATTGATTTTATAAATTATCTGTTACTATTGTTCTTTCTCTGTAATTTCTCTGGGGTAATTACCTTGGCTTTTATTCAAAGATGCTGTACTTTCTAGTTCTCCTGTTCCGTCAGCTTTGTTTTTTGAGCAGATTGATTCTATTGTTCAATAGGTAATTGCAAATCATTTGCACCACTCCACCCCCATATTACTGGCTAATACAGTATTGTCAGCAATTACTCTGCAACCCAAAATACCTGAACATGCTAAGTCATTTTTTATTTTAAATTGTTAAATTGATTTTGCAGCTGCTGTGCTCTTAGTCACAGGAGCATTCCATGCTTATTGTTGTATTGTGGGAATGTTATTTCAAATTGTTGCTTTTAGTTCAGTTGAATTGAATCGAATTGAATAAATTTTATTAGCCAAGTATACCGTATGTAAACATACAAGGAATTGGCCTTGGTGCTTTGCTCGCAAGTAACAACACGATATACAGTAAGCAATTAAGAATAAAACATTATAATTTAAACATGTGAAGAATTAAATAAAATACCAGAGTTTATATTCATGATTCACCTCCTGTAATATCGCAAATCTATAGAAATTTAGGTTGTGGATGAGATTGAAGGAATTCTAGTGCCAAAGATGGCCTTTGCTCTTTTATTTCCTTTTCCAATTTTGACACAGGAAGTTACCTTCAACCCATTCTGCCTTTACTGGTTCCTACACCATTCCCATCAATACCATTCCCTCATTTATTTTCCTATAACCAACCCTCTCTCCCACAACCATCAATTCCTCCAAATTATCCTCTCCTACATTAGGGATAAGGTACAGCACGCAATTAATCTACAAGCCAACTTTAGGATATGTTAGGAAATTAGAGCACTGGGAGAAATCCATTGAATTTAGCATGAAGAACATATTCAGCATCTGAGGACACGGTTGAGACCAGGTCAATGGAGCTGTGGAGCAACAGCACCACTGCTGATGTTCAATAATTAATATACTTTCATATTGGAAAAAATAACTGTTAAGAGAGGTATATGAACACACAAAGAATTATACATATCTTTGTGACCAGAACAATTTTCTTCCAAATATATAAATGTATCAGGAGGGAACAAAATCCCAGATGATTTATGATGTTATGATTAAACCACAACTTTGGATTATTCTTTCTTTGGAAAATTGTTTCATTCTCGGATGGGGATGTAATGATATGGTTTGGCTTGTTCGCACTGTATGGTTCAAATCAATTGGCAGAAAGAAATGATTTTTCTTTTGATATAGAGAACTGCAATCTCAGATGTAATAGAAGCCAAAACTTTCATTGATTAAACAATTATTACATAACCCATCGAAGACTTTGAGAGTCAAATTGGTCTTTAGCAATAGCGCAAAATGGCTCGTAATCTTCATTTTAATTTGATTGGAGATGACATCAAATTATAACAACTTAGATATACTATTCTACGAACACAGTTAAATATAAATAGGAATGCCTTTCAAATTACTTTCATTTTCATCAGTGTACTTACACTAGTGGATACATGGTAGAATTTTTTAATATGTCAATAGTATTTACTGAGCAACTGACAGGCACACACCAATTAAACATTCCAGCTAATTTTGTATCTCATTCCTAAAGATTTTTAAATATAAATTTTCAAAGATGGTGCCATGGACAGCCTTATAATGAATGTTTATTTTTGCAGATTTAATGATTTATAATATAATATTATTGTTTATAGCTGTTATTAATAAAATTAAGCAAGGTTTTCACTTTGAGAAACATTTAAGGAATACTTTAAAGGGAAAAACAATACAGTTTATAAAACTACCTGATTTGAATATCAGACATTATCTTTTTTATATATCTTACCTGCACTGATGTACAGCACTTTGGTCAACGTGGGCTGTGTTTAAATGTGTTGTACAAATAAAATTGACTTGACTTGACTACACATCAGGACATCTCTTCATATGAAGGAAGCCATTGAGCCAATACTATTTTACAAAGCAACCTCGTTCCCCACTTATATTGCCTGTCGTTCCCACATTGCTGTCAATTCGCCTCAGATTCTATCACATGCCTACACAATAGTAGTTTACATTTGCTATTGAAGCGAAATGTCTTCAGAATGTGGAAACAAACCAGAGCACCCAAAGGAGACCCACCCAATCTCGGGAAGAACTTGCACACTCCACACAGACAACATTGGAGATCAGTATTGAACCTGTCTCTAGTGTTATGAGGCAGTAAACCTGCTAATGGAGCCACTGAACTACCCTATACTTCAATAGCTAATTCCATAGGTGTACATTATTCCGATAATTTACAATAATCTTGTTGCCAGTCATCCAACGATAAAATGTCTTGGAAACTTTTTTTCCCCCTGAAAATTACTTAAAAGAACATAGGAATAAAACAAAGGAGATAGCTTGTCAAGCAGCAATATTGAGGTCCTTGAAAGTGCACAAGATGTTGTTTGGACTTCCATTGCCGAACAACAGAATATTACATAGTGGTGTGTAGCATTGTTTGCAAAGTGCTATGGGTGCCCTTAATCAACAAAGGATAGGTTTCAGGCTTTGTGAACCCAGCCTGAAGCAGGGCCCCAACCTGAAATGTCACCTATCCATGATCTCCAGAGATTCTACCTGATCCGCTGAGTTACTGCAGCACTTTTTTGGCTAGACCAGAACTCAGCTTCGCCATTGAGCTTGTCCAAATTTCCAAGCACACACCATGCTTCTGATGAGTTGCATCTACCAGCTACCTAATGATGAATGATCCTGTGTGATTCCTATTTAGCTCTACTGCAATAAAACCAGCATGTTATCTTATCCATTGGATAGATGGTATTTGTGATATCCTTTCTGTTGGCTGTGGTCTATCCACTTATTCCTAGTCCAAGTACACAAATCATCCTATTTCTTGTTCAATTTCTGCTGCATTAATTGCTCTCAATGGGGCTTCCTCTCCATCGCTGAGACCAAATGCAGATTAGGGGATCGCTTTGCCAAGCATCTGGGTTCTGTCTGCTTTGGCCATCTGGAACTTCCGGTTTGCCAACAATTCCTTTTCCCATCCCCACACCAACCCACCTGCCCTTGGCCTCCTCTATGCAAGGGAGAGGCCACACACACATGAGAAGAACAGCACCTCTTATTCTGCCTAAACAGACCACAACCCAAAGACATGAACATTGAATTCTCCAATTTCAAGTAACCCACAACCTCCGTGTCACTTTCTCTCTCCACACACTCACACGCTCCTTCAAACCTTATCCCTTCCAGCCCCCTAACACCCCGCTTTTCTTCCACCTCGTTCACACACACCCCTCCACTCTGTATGTTGTACCCATTTGCTATCATCTTTCATTCAGTTCCATCCTAAAATTCTAGAATCTGCAGCCTTTTGTTCTCCGTTTAGTTTCTGTTGCTATCTTCCTATCTTCACTCTATCCTCCCCGCTTGACTTTTTCAGCCAATCAATTCCTCCTCACCTGTATCCACCTATCCTTGCTATGTCTTACCCCTGTTCTTTCCCACCACCTATTTATATTGGCTTCATCGCCTCCACTTTCAGTATAGATGAAGGGTCTTGACCCAAAACAATTGTCCATTTCACCACACAGATGCTGCCTGAGTTCCCACCAGTGTTTTTTTTTTGTTTGTTTGTTTTGCATGCCATTTCCATCCCTGTTCTGTTACCTTGTGCACCAGTCCTAGTTTGCTCTCCTCAACTGTGAGTTTTTCTGAGAGGTGGGTGCATAGTAGTACAACATTTTGCTTCTAGGACTCATGAGAAAATAAATGGAGGCGATTGTGGATCAGGACTGGCTGGGGCTAAAGAAGGAAGGTGGACTAGCCACACAGTTCAAGGTGCAATGTCCAGTGCTTTGCCTGAGGATGTGGCACCTGGTCATTTCCAGCCTCTCTTCATGGCATTTCTTGGTGGAACCTGCAATGTGCAACCTTTGACAGGGAGAGATAGAAAGATAGTTTTAAGCTGCACAAGATATGCCTATAAATATGGACCCGTCTTGATTTGGGGTAGTCAATTGTGAGTTGTGTTTATGTGTTTATGTGCAGTTGATGCTTCATGTGGCTGAATAGCTCTGAAATGTATATGGGGTGTTCATAAGTTCTTAAGTGATAGGAGCAGAATTAGGCCATTCAGCACCAAGTCTGCTTTGCCATTCAATCATGGCTAATCCATCTCTCCTTCCTAACCCCATTCAACTGCCTTCTCCCCATAACCCCTGACACCCATACTAATCAAGAATTTATCTATCTATCTCTGCCTTAAAAATATTCATTGACTTAGTCTCCACAGCCTACTCATAAATCAAATCAAATCATAATCATACTTTATTAGCCAAGTATGTTTTGCAACATACAAGGAATTTCATTTGCCATAGTCATACCGATAAAAAGCAACAGAACACACAAAATACATTTTAACACGAACATCCACCACAGTGACTCCACATTCCTCACTGTGATGGAAGGCGGAAAAAAGCTCAATCTCTTCCCTTCTTTGTCCTCGAGCCTTCCATTGGCGGAACGACCTTGACTCCCGTAGTCGGTGGTCGGGCCCTCGCATCGGGGCGATCAGCTTCCCCCGCGCTGGCCGATCGGACCCGGGGTTGGGGCTGGTTAAACCTTCCACGTTCTTTGGAGCTTCCCGACATCAGTCTCTACCCAAGACTGCGAGCTCCTCGATGTTAAAGTCCACAGGCCGCGGTTGGAGCGTCGATCCCAGGCAAGCAATCGCATGCTCTGATGGTAAGTCCACGGCCCCGCGGTGGGACTCAAAGTCAGTCCTGATCAAGGCCTCCAACCCCATGATGTTAGGCCGCAGAGCGACCGGAGATATAATCCGGAAAACAATAGCATCGCTGGCAAAGTAAGAGATTGAAAAAAAGTTTCCCCCACATAAAATAAACCAGAGAACATTAATACGAACTTTTAAGACACCCTAAAAATAACAAAAAGACAGACAGACTGCTGGCGAGGCTGTCATCGCTGACGGCGCCACCCGGTGGCATAAATGAATTCCACAGATTCAACACCCTCTGACGAAAGAAATTCCTCTTCATCTTCCTAAAGGAATGTCCTTTAATTCTGAGGTTATGACCTCTGGTCCTAGTCTTTCCCACTAGTGGAAACATCCTCTGCACATCCACTCTATCCAGGCTTTTCACTATTCGGTAAGTTTCAATGAGGCCCTCCCTCATCCTTCTAAACTTCTAAATAAGGTATGATGGAGGCTGTGAGAGATTCAGTAATTATGACAGATTGTGTCAATGTGGAGATAGGTGGTTGACATTGTATGTTGACATTGTAATGCAGGTAATGCTTTATTACGCTTTGTATGATGGTGGGAAGGATTCTAACTTTGATCACTTAAGTCCGATTATTATTTTCTGTGGTACTTGAGATAAGTCAGGAAAGCATTGCACCCTCTTTTGATCTGCCCATTCCACCTCTGTGGTATCGGCAGCTTTTTTGATTTCCTTCCCGACACTCCACCTAACAGGAATGCAGAAAGCCCTTCCGCTGGTGTGGAATATGCAGACCTGTGAACTCTGCTTTTCATTCTCTGAACCATTCTGATTCATTTGTATGTGGAGATTCCCATGGAAGCTTGCCACTACATCAGCATTTCATGTTCTAAACATGATCTTTGCATTGGCTCCACATTAAAAAATTGTCCATGGAAGCTGGTCTTCACCCATCATTCAGATGCTAACAAAACGTGATCCTCAGATGGCTGAGATCCAGAAAGTCCTCAGATAAAGTTTTAAAAAGTGTTAAACATTATATCAATTGACCATTGTAGTGTACAGGTTCTAGCACAAGATTTTATTTAACCTAAATTTTGGTAGTGCTTTCGAAGAAACAATAGAAAAACCAATGGGCCAAATGTTCTTCTGTATTGATTGACTGATGATTGAATCATGTCTGCAATACTGCAGCACACCTGCCATGTAAGCAACAGTGTATCCCTGTTGTCTGTTTAAAGTCAGGAAGACTCTTTATTCAGAACTGTGTGAAAAAATCTTGCATACAAATGAAGCACATCCAGTCAGTTGGGGAAAGATATTACAAATGAAGCACATCCAGTCAGTTGGGGAAAGATATGATTGGCTGATGCTGCTATCAGAGAGGTAATGGGGGGGTGTGATGCAGCAAATCTCATGTCAATCATGGACATCTCATATGAAGTGCTATATTCTTGAAGGCTGGGAAGTTATAATTGAAACAGTCAACATAGTGTTGCATACAGATATGAAGAAGATACTTGTCCTTTGGATAAAGGCAATGTGACCTGATTTGGAAATTATTTCAAATTCTTCTTATGCAGATTAAAAACAAGCGGTAAGGGAAACAAGATAACATTGTTAGAGACAAAATGCTGGAGTAACTCAGTGGGATGGGCAGCATCTCGGAAGAGAAGGAATGGGTGACGTTTCTGGTTTCGAAACGTCACCCATTCCTTCTCTCCAGAGATGCTGCCTGTCCTGCTGAGTTACTCCTGCATTTTGTGTCTATCTTTGATTTAAACCTGCATCTGCAGTTCTTTCCTTGACAAGATCACGTTGTGTTTGACTCTCGGGGTCAAATTCAACCTGGTTCAATAGTGTTTAGATCTTTGACTATGCGAGTGTGTAAATAGTAATTCACCTGCCATTGTGAAGGCAGTGTAACACTTTGAAACTGGCAATGTGATGGGAATTGATTTTGAGTTGTGCAATATATCTAGAGTTAGGATTTTGCCATGGAAAATTTAGAGCTAAATCACAGCAGTTACAATATATTTACTCAAAAGCACAGAGAAACTGACCAAGGGAAAATTAAGTCACCGGAAGAAGTACAGGTAGACACAAAAAGCTGGAGTAATCAGTGGATCAGACAGCATCACTGGAGAAAAGGAATAGGTGACGTTTCGGGTCGAGACCCTTCTTCAGACTGAGAGTCAAAGAAAATGGAAATGAGAGATATAAACGGTGATGTAGAGAGATATAGGTTTCAAGGTTTCATGGTCAGTTTATTGTCACATGTACAACTAAGGTACAGTGAAATTCACTGGTACAGAACAAATGAATGAAAGATATGCAAAAAAGTAACGATGATAAGGGAACAGGTCATTGTTAGGTGTGTGCCAGGTGAGAACGAATACAATGAGACTAAGACGATTTTGAAGCTGGTACGACTAGGGTGGGGAGGGATGGAGAGAGAGGGAATGCGAGAGCTACTTGAAGTTAGAGAAATCAATAGTCGTATCACGGGGTTGTAAGCTGCCCAAGCGAAATATCAGCTGCTGTTCCTCCAATTTCCATTTGACCTCACTCTGACAATGGAGGAGGCCTAGGATAGAAAGGTCAGTGTGGGAATATGAAGGGGAATTAAAGTGTTTGGCAACTGGGAGATCAAGTAGGCCCAGGCGGAATGATCAAAGGTGCTCAGCGAAACGATCACCCAGTCGGCATTTGGTCTCACCCATGTATAAGAGTCCACACCTTGAACAACAGATGCAGTAGATGAAGTTGGAGGAGGTGCAAGTGAACCTCTGCCTAACCTGAAAGGACTGTCGGGGTCCCTGGACAGAGTCGAGGGAGGACGTACACGTTTCAGGATGTAAAACAAATAATACATATGGCTGAACTGAATATAAGAATTGATTAGATATGGGTTGATTATTCACAAGAAAAGAGAACTTTTACAATCTTTCATTTACTTAAAACTAAAACCGTTTTAAAAAAACCTTTACACTCCCAGCATCAAGAGTTATCATGATAACAATTAGTTCAAATTTAGTTTAACACATACAAATGTTAAAAAACAAATTTAAAAAAGAACATTTCCTCTCAAGTCACAAGAATGAATCAAAGTCAAATCGCTGTATTGATAATTTCAGGCACCAAATTACAGAAAACAAACTCCATAACATACTTTGTTCTCTCGAAAGCAGAATATGATGCCGTACCGTTCATTGTATGACTGATATGTTGTCGGTGTTTAGCCCTGCACACTGCCCTCCAATATGAAGCATTCACCGAGAGACCTTGCAAAATGTGGACCTTGCCAAATCTTGTGAGCTACATCCTGGTGAAGGCAAACAACAATGAAGAAATTTGTCACCAACTGCAAGGTGCCAGTACAGCCTTTAGCTGATTGATGGAAAGGACATTTGAAGATTAAGACTTCAGACCTTGTGCAAAATTCATGGCATATTAGATGTCAGTGACCCTTACCTTATGCATGTTTCTGCGACCTGGACTATCTCCAGTCCGTACCTTAAAACCACTGGAAAAATACAGACAATCCTGTTTTAGTAAAATCCTCCAAATTTACTCAAAAGATAGGTTAGCGTCTTCTACCAGACCGCACAAGGAGATGCAAGAGACTGCAGATGTTGGAATCTTGAGCAAAAAAAACAAAATGCTGGAGGAACTCGTCAGGTCAGCCAACATTTGTGGAGGGAAATGGACAAACAATGTTTGAAGTCTGAAATACCCGTCTGAAGAAGGATCCCGATTTGAAATGCTTTCTGTCCATTCTCCTCTGTCATCGCTGTCTGACCCATTGAATTCCTCCACCACTGTTTTTGTGAATAAGAATGGACTTTCATGAGATGAGGCCAGAGGAGTAACTTGCAGATTCAAAGCACGATGCATATTAAAGTTTGGTTAGATGTCTCACACAAAGCCTTAGGGAATTAAATCAGGATTAAGCTGGAGAGGACCACGTGTATCGCACATTCTGACATCCCTATCCTCAGTCAATAGCAAGGAATCATCTGCTTTTCCCATCTCATGGGGAAAGGGCACCAGAAATGTGTTCCTGGTATTCTCTAGTCCATAGAAAGGAGATGCCTTGCAGTCGCACAGACACTAGTGGGGTCAGGATGAAAGGCCACCCAAGGATGTAACCTCAGAAAAACTTCAAGATTGTTAAGAGCTTTGCATGTTTTTTTAGATTGTATATAGTAGTCACATTACTGAAAATATTGTAAATGAAACTATTTTGTATTATAGGTTTTCAAAAACCCAGAGGTACCATATCGACTGCAAGAATCTTGGCTACAACTACTATGCCTAGTGTGACAACGTCTACTGCCAAGAGACAGCATTTTCATCATTGGACAACTGTCTATCGTGGGTTTACAGACCATCCCATCATCTCATCTAGGGAATTTACAGCGGGCAAACCTCCAGATGAACAAAATTGGCCTTCCATGTTCTTGGAAAATAATGAAGGGTTTAGAGAAAGCATCTCAACAGAAGTAACAAATGATAATGCAGTCCCCCATAACAAGAAAGGAGAGATAAGTATTTCAAAAACCATTGATCCAACATTGACTCAGAGAAGGCCATCAATAAAAACACAGCCTCCCCTTGTGCCTACAAATTCAGAAAGCCTTTACACGGAGGATGAACTAATGCCTGAGCCACAGCTGGTTACATGTGCAGATTTGCCATGTTTTTCAGGGGTTCCCTGTGAACCAACTCAGTATGGAAGCTTCAAATGTGGACGGTGCCCTTTTGGCTATTTTGGAGATGGAGTCACCTGCAAAGGTATGGTGTCATGTTAGTATTGCTGTAATCACTCCTGTTAATCTGTAATCACTCCAGTTAATCCTCAACTACTAAGTTTTGAAGAGAAAAATTAAAGAGCCACAAATCCCCAACCAGCCAAAGAAAGCAAGTCCATAATGGTGTACAGAAACATTATTTTATTATGTTAGAGATCTGCCTTCTTTGCAGAATATTTTTTCATTATTCCACTATAATTGCTGAATAACACAATGAAAATGAGATGTTTCTAAAAAGAAATGAAGAAAATATATTTTGGAAGTGGAATTTGATAGTGTGGTAATAACTTCTGAGTTATTCCCTCTTCAGAAATAATGAGTTTACAATGGCAAATGGAGAAGTGCAGATTATGTGCATTTTACCATGCAGACAGGCCAGAACAAACACAAGATCCAGCAAACTTAAAACATTGGTTCCTGTGGAAGCTTCTGAATGTGTGATGGCATGACTTCAGGGACAACATGGCCCTGTTAGGGACAGGGATGTGATTGGCATGTTTAGAGAACCCTGGTTGATGAGAGATAATGAGGCTCTGGTGAGGAGAATGAATGAGGCATACACCAGGTTTTGGCAGCCGGGATCAAATAAATTCCTCAACCAGTGAAGAACCACGTTTATGAGGGACATCAGAAGGGGGAAAAAAGAAGACCTGAGATAGATCTGGCAGACATGATAAAGGAAAATTCCAAGGGATTCTAGTTATATTAAAAGTAAAAGTGTGGTTAGCATGAGAATAGGCTATGTTTGGAGCCTCAGGAGATGGGTGAAATTTTTAAGTTAATATTTAGTTAATATTTCTCCTCCGTTTTTACTGTGGAGAGATCGTGGAAGCTATGGAATTGAGGTAAATGTACACAGGTCTTCAAATCTACCTTATTGCAGCACTCTACAAGGTATAGACCCATTTTTGGTCTATACTTTCTCTGTAGCTGTAACACTATGTTCTGCATTTTGTTTATTTTTCTTTTCACTACCTTTTGTGGTATGATATGATCTGGAAGACAGAGTTTAGAATAGGGATGAGATGGAGAATCAAAATAATATATCTGGAAGATCAGGATTAATCTTTATGGACTGAAAACAGGTACACTGCAAAGACGTCATCAGCTCTGTGTTTGTTTATTCCAGTATATAGAATGCATTGTGACAAGCAAAAGCAGTACACTTAACCCAAGGTACTATAATTGATTCATCTCAAATAATTTTGGGTGCCCAGACAGAAAGAAGGATGGGGACCAAAAGGCAAATGTGGCATCTCTTGTAATGCAAAGGAAGGTTCCATGGGAGCAGAGCGGATATTGGTGAAGATGGAAGAATGAACCAGGGCATCTGGAGGGAAGTGTTACTTTAGTATGCTGAAAAGTTAGAATAAAATCGCCGTACATTCCTATTGAATATAGAGGCTGGGGATAAATATTGGCCTGAAATATGGATATGTCCATTCCTTACCACATACAACACAGAAATTGGCTCTTCGTCCAAATCTTCCGTGCCAACCGTGATGCCCTGGCTCATCTCAATAACTTGTTTGAATAAAGGAACAATAATCTGGTTCTTCAACAATTATCACTGTGTAATTCAAACTGAATTAAGTTTCTTTTTCGTTTTCATAGCGATATGCAGATATCCTTGTGGTAGGAATATGGAATGCTCTGCACCAAATACCTGCCGCTGTAAGCCTGGTTATACTGGATACAACTGTCAGACTGGTAAATGTAAAACTAATATATAGATAATTAACCATATTTGCTACCCGTCAGTATGGATTGTATTTGTTCTCATCTAAAATGGAGTTGTGAATGCAAAGCTGTTGTGAATTCCAGCATGGACTCTGGAATAATCATGAGGAAGAATTTTTCCCCTTAGATTTTATTACATCACTTAATGTCTCGGTGACATGAAGTGATGTTTTTCAAATATTTGGCAGTTCATTTTTTAATAAGCTTTTTAAATAGTAGATGAAATTCAAAATTGTAGATGCTGGAAATCTGAAATAAAAACATGAAATGCAGGAAATGTTCAACTGGTTAGGCAGTGTCTTACAGAGAAAAACACTTTGTGTTTCTCGTTGAGGACCCTTCATCCGAACATTGCTGTAGGATGCCAAAGATAGACACAAAATGCAGCAGGTCAGGCAGCATCTCTAGAGAATATGGATAGGCGATGTATCGGGTCGGGACCCTTTGTTTGAAAATAATAATCAGATTTCAAAATTCTGCAAATGGAAAAAAGTTACACCAACAATCATATAATCTGTCTTTTTGAAAAGGTTGATTTATAATTATTGATCAAGATCCCACTCCTCTTCAAACTAGGGTCATGAGATCTTTAACCTTGATCTATGAAAGCAGCTGAGGCCTCATTTAACATCTCACTTGATGAGTAGTTTAACTATTAGATCAAACCCCCTAGTTTCTATTCACTACAGAATCCTATTGCTGGAGTTACAGCAACTATAAACTAATTAGCTGCTGGTGTTTAGGAGTATAAACCTACAACATATATAAAAATTGAGTAAATGTTGAAATGTTTAATTTAGTTTAGTTTATAGATGCAGTGCGGAAACAGGCCCTTCGGCCCAACATCCGTGCCGACCAGTGATCCCCGCACATTAATACTATCCTACGCACACTAGGAACAATTTAACATTTTACACCAAGCCAATTAACCTACAAACCTGTATGTCTTTGGAGTGTGGAAGGAAACCGAAGATCTTGGGAGTAAACCCACACAGGTCATGGGGAGATCGCACAAACTCCATACAGACAAGCACCCGTACTCAGGATCGAACCCTGGTCTCTGGCGCTGTAAGGCAGCAGCTCTACCGCTACGCCAACCTTGAATGTACATAGTTGGAGCTACATGTCCATATTGTGGTAGTAAACCTTATGTTCAAGGATAGTAGAAAATAAGGGAAAGTTCTCCACAATCTTATCTCATCTGAAAGTAAATAATATAGAGATGAAGTTATCTGGTGTTCAATGCACAGCATCTTGTTAGATTGTAGTAATTGGTATTTTATTTTCACATATTACTTTGCTGATAATCTGACCAATATACCATTTTCATGTTTTTCTATATCTCCAAAGCAATATGCCGACCTGACTGTAAAAATCATGGGAAATGCCAGAAACCCAATGTCTGTGATTGTCTGCCTGGATATGGAGGACCAACCTGTGATGAAGGTAATTTGAGGTACACGTGGAACACCGAGAGAAGCATGTACTCCAAGGGCAATCATATATCACGCCTTGAATTTTGTATTAGTTGACTACATTTTTCGATTTTACACGTGAGGATGCTTCAGTCTTAATTGGAAATTAGGTTCCCAATAATTTTAAGTAATTGCATTTCCTGGCCATTTGGTCCTTTTAAATAAAATGTGCATGAACTGAGGAAGGAAATATACCTGACTAAAATACATTGCACTCCAATTATGTTCTCCTGATCTCTCTTCCTCAGATGTAACCTTAAAGAAATGTGCTCAGCTCAAATTGCAGTTTGCAGCTACAGTTACTGGAGATAAGGATGGAATCATTAGAGAGGGTACAGTTTGTCACAAAGGCTCAGGATAATGCCTTCGGTCTTTCCAGCAATTATCTGCAGGAAGTTATATTTCTGCCAAGAATAAAAGTAAGACGAGCATTCTGACAGGCTAGACCTTTTGGGAAAGGTGGAGGAATGCTGCTGTCGTCAGTGTGTGCCAGAGGGTAGAATATAAATGAGGACAATTAAAGAATCTGTGTAAGAAGGAACAGCAGATGCTGATTTAAACCAAAGATAGACACAAAAAGCTGGAGCAGGCAGCATCTCTGGAGAGAAGGAATGGGTGACGTTTCGGGTCGATACCCTTCTTCAGGCCAACACTTTTCCAAATTGGGTTTTGTTTACAATTTGTTTTACCGAATCAGTGAAAAATTCATGTATTCTTAAATTAGTGACTGATGCACTAGGATACCCAGGTGTGCAAGGACACCCAGGTCTCGTACTTCCTCTTTTCCTAACCTGAGACAATTCAGATAATAATCTGCCTTCCCATTCTTGCCACCAAAGTGGATAACCTCACATTTATCCACATTATACTGCATTTGCCATGCATCTGCTCACTCACCCAACCTGTCCAAATCACCCTGCATCCTCATAGCATCCTCTTCACAGTTTACACTTCAACCCAGCTTTGTGTCATCTGCAAATTTGCTAATGTTACTTTTAATTCCTTCATCTAAATCATTAATGTATATTGTAAATAGCTGCGTTCCCAGCACCGAGCCTTGCGACACCCCACTAGTCACTGCCTGCTATTCTGAAAGGTAATCCTTACTGTTTGTTTCCTGTCTACCAACCAATTTTCTATCCATATCAATACATTACCCCCAATACCATGTGCTCTAATTTTGCCCACTAATCTCCTGTGTGGAACCTTATCAAAGGCTTTCTGAAAGTCCAGGTACACTACATCCACTGGCTCTCCCTTGACCATTTTACTTCTTACATCCCTTTTGATGGATATGGTCTTAATTTAAATGAGTAATTTCACTCTGTAAATGTTAACTTTCTGCCAGTTTTGTAAAATTACAACATTATTCCCATTTCCTTATTGGTGTTAAAAGGGAACTGCTATTTTATCGCTAATTTAATTGAATATAAATTTTTTAATAAATTAATAATGTATTGCAGGGATTATAGAGCCATCTATCAAACATGATTTTTATTCTGAACATGTGTAAAAAAAATAATCCTGAGGGGCTGCATGCACTGACACATCTTAATTGTAAACATTTTCAGTTGAGTTGATGAACAATACTATGTAGTGAATAATTTCTGCATAAAATAAAAACCAAGGTAACTAGAATTAATTGGAAAACACATGAATGCAATCCAGTAATGAGAAATAAATCAAATAATCTTTTGTGTTGCCCAAATCAGTAAATGACATGGCTACAAGATGCATGGTCTGACTCCTTGTCCTTAATGAGCAGATCTCAATTGGGAAGTAGTCCATTAGTGGGATATGGAGGGCAAAAAATAACCATTGAGTTATTGATTGTTACTCGGGAGTTGCTGTTGGTAAAATGTGGACAAAACTTGATGAGAACAAAATGTAGAAACAAGGAACTGCAGAAGCTTTCCAGCTGTTATCAGGCAACTGAACTGTTTTCTCACCAATGAGAGAGTGGTCCTGACCTCCCATCTACCTCATTGAAGACTTTTGAACTATCTTTAATTAGACTTTATTGTGGTTTAGTTTGCACTAAATGTTATAGCCTTATCCCGTATCCATACACTGTGGATGGCTTGATTGTAATCATGTATAGTCTTTTCGCTGACTGGATCAATGAATCTCGGTGCATGTGAAAATAATACATTAAACTGGTTTACAAAAAAAGAGATTCAGAGTGCTGGAATAACTCAGTGGGTCAGGTAGCATCTCTGGAGAGCATGGATAGGTGACATTTGGGGTCAGGACCCTTATTCAGACTGTTTGAAGAGAGGAATGGAAGCTGGAAGAGAGAAGGGTCAGGACAAGACCTGGAAGATAATATGTGGATATACATGAGATGTGTTTTTGATAGACAAATGGTTAGACCAAGGTCAGAGATGAAAAGACAGGATGTATGAGCCAAAAGGGTTGAAGAGTTGCAAATTGTGAAGGAATGTAGGTGGAACGGGAGGGTTGAAATAGGTGCACTACCGGGGAGAAAAGGGGTGGGGGGAAGAGGTTAGGGATGGGGTTTGGTTACCTAAAATTGGAAAATTCAATGTTACTTGAAATCCAATTGGGATCGAACTGGGAGGCTGGGAATCAGTGCTGGCGGCCATGTGGCACAAGATATTGGTGCAGAGTTTGATGTATTGACCTCCCTGAAAGAAATGATCAGCCAACTTGCATTGTATGAGTGCAGAATTGAAGAAGCTTTTAATTAAGGTACAGGAGAGATGTTTGCATCTGGAAACTAGTGATGGGGACTTCTTCCTTTTTGCTGAAAATTCATCTCACAGTCTAATCCCAGATCTCTTGTATATCTAGAGGAAGTCTACCCGTATCACCTGGGATCTTAACTATGAAAGCAACTCCTACCTGTCATAAGATTAAACTGCAAGGGGATTTTGTTGTCATTGGAGAAGGATGAGCAATATCTTAATGTAGATGCAGAACATCGTTCACATACTATGTGATGTTCTTTGTTTGCAGTTTATTGTGAACCAGCATGCCAACATGGAGGAATATGTTTGGTTAGAAACCTCTGCACCTGTCCATATGGTTTTGTTGGATCACGATGTGAAACAAGTAAGAGACTTAAGAAAATTGTTTTTCTTTTGCTGTTATAATTTATAGTTTTTACACATTTAACATATTTGGCAAGACATTAGTGTGCTGAAGGACCTGTTCCTGCGCTGTGCTTTTCTATGTTCTATGTAACAGAACAGAACTTTAAAAAGTAAATAGACTCCCAACTGGCTATAACAAAAGAGACAGAAGTTGGTTGCATGTGGATTTGCATTAAAATAAGTAGATGCTTGGAGAATAAATAAATGCTGGTATCTTTGCTTTGCACATCGATTTGTAAAAATTTGTTAAAAAACTGGTTTAAAAATATATATGAGTCCAGAGGGGTTCAGATTCTGAAGCTGGGTTGAGAAATGGAATAAGAAATTAATTGTCAACAAATGACAAATTATGTGATCAAAGAAGAGGAACAAAAACACTCATGTTGATCTATAGGATAAAGTAAGAGGAGAGAATATTGGTACAGCAGCAAACAGATCATTGAAATGTTTTGCACAGACAGTAGTTACGGCAATTAGAATTCTGCATAGTGTATTGAATGGAAAATACAATACTGAATGTGACACTGAGTTGAAACGGATTGGTCCATATGTATTTCAGAGTATATGTTCATTTTTAGTTAATGTATTACATAGAAATACAGTAACCCTCGTCACAACGGACCATAGGAGTATAAGGAGGAGTATGTCAGCGACTCCGGGGGAGAAGGTGGTGTTGGGTGGAGGGGCGGCGCTGGGGTGGGGTCGGTGGTGTGGCGGATGGAGGAGGCCAAGTGGACAAAGTGACAGGAAAAGCAGGTGGCGGCGGTAGAGCGGGGAGCGGAAAAAGCCGCCAACAACAGCAAAAAGCAGCAGCAGATGAGAGGGGAGAGAGCCCTGCAGTGACTGAGCGCACTTTGTTGGTGGCAGCCCGAAGAAAGCGTGGTCTCCAGGGGCTACAACATAGAAAAAGTAATCAAGTGGTTGAAGAGTGCAAAGCCATAGATGTTATTTAGGTGGACATCCGCAAGGCAATTGATAACATTCCAAATGGTAGGCTGCTCTGGAAAGTTAGATCACATGGGATCCAAGAAGAGTTAGTGACTGGATAGAAAATTGGCTTCATGGAAGGAAGCAGAGGGTGATGGTAGAAGAAATGTGTCGGAAGTGAAATGTGTGGTTTAAACCGAAGATCGACACAAAATGCTGGAGTAACTCAGCGGGACAGGCAGCATTTCTGAAGAGAAGGAAAGGGTGACGTTTCTTCAGTCTAAAGAAGGGTCTCGACCCGAAACGTCACCCATTGCTTCTCTCCAGAGATGCTGCCTGTCCCGCTGAGGTACTCCAGTATTTTGTGTCTATCTTTGGTGATGGTAGAAGGTTGGTTTTCAGACCGGAGACGTGTGATGAGTGGTGTGCCTCAGGGATCAATGCTGGGCCCATTGCTGTTTGTGGTTTACATCAATGATTTTGATGAGAATATAGAAGGTGTGATTAGTAAGTTTGCAGATGACACTACTTTTCACAATATATGTTACTGATGTGGATGAGGCAATTGATACTTTTGTGGCCAAGTTTGCGGATGATATGAAGATAGATAAAAGGGTAGCTAGAGGAAGCAAGAAGCTGCAGAAAGATGAGAAAATTGATACAATGTAGCAAAGTGTATGGTCATGTACTTTGGTAGAATGAATAGACATAGACTACTTCCGAAATGGGGAGATAATTCAGAAAGCGGAGGTGGAAAGAAACTTGGGAGTGCTGGTGCAGAATTCCCCAAAACTTAATGTTCAGATTGAGTCAGTGGTAAGGAAGGCAAATGCAATGTTAGCATTCATTTCAGTAGGACTAGAATATAAAAGCAAGTATATAATGCTAAGGTATTATCAGGCGCCGGTGTAAGGCCATATTTGGAATATTGTGAGCAGGTTTGGGCCCCATTTCTGAGGAAGGATGTACTGGCTTTGGAGAGGGTCCAGAGGAGGTTTACAAGAATGATCCCGGGCATGACTGGGCTAACATATGAGGAGCGTTTGAAGGCTCTGAGCCTGTATTCACGGGAGTTTAGATAGATGAGGGGGATCTCATTAAAACCTACCGGATAATAAAAGGCCTTGATAGAGTGGTCGTAGATAGAATGTTTCCAGTAGTGGGAGAGTCTAGGACCAGAGGGAAAAGCCTCAGAATAAAAGGGTGTACCTTCAAAATGGAAATGAGGAGGAACTTATTTAGCCAGAGAGTGATGAATCTGTGGAATTCATTGCCACAGACAGCTGTGGAGGCCGACATTGGGTAATTTAAGGCAGATTAATAGGTTCTTGCTTTGGAAAGGCGTAACAGGTTATGGGGAGAATGGGGTTGAGAAGGAAAAATATATCAGCCATGATTGAATGGCAGAGTAGACTCGATGGGCTGAATGGCCTAATTCCACTCCTGTCTTGGTCGTATGACATTAAAGTAAGTGATAGCCTACTTAAGATAGATTATGATTAAAAAATTACAGCAAGATGTTGGATCAGATGGCGAAGTGAGTGAGGAATGGTTAATGGAGTTTAATGCTGATAAATGTGTGGTATTGCATTTTGGAAGTCAAGTGCAGGACCTACACATCTAATGGCAGGGCCTTGAGGCATTGAAGACCAAAGGGATCCAGGAATGCAGGTAAATATTTCCTTAAAAGAAGGCTCTCAATTGTGTCTGGGATATCACTTACTAATTCATTCCTTATGTCTGCAGTGATTTGCAACAGGCATTGTGAAAATGGAGGTGAGTGTGTCTCTCCAGATGTCTGCCAGTGCAGATTAGGCTGGTATGGTCCAACATGTAACACAGGTAAGACCTGTTCCTGTAATATTTCCTAATTTGCTGCTCCATTTTGCTTCCTGGTCCAGCTTTTTAAATCTTCCAAATGGTCACATTTTTACAGTGATTTACACATGAGATTTAACAAATACAGTTGTATTTTATATTCACACTAATTTATACAAAAATAAATAAAACTAACCATACATTCCCGCTGAGTTACTCCAGCATTTTGTGTCTTATCTCCAGTGTAAACCAGCATCTGCAGTTCTTTCCTACTGGTACAATTACAAACTTGATTCTAATAAAGGGCTCCATTAAAATATTTGACAGCAAGGTTAGCTTGCAACTTCATCCTCTAAAAAATAATTGTTGGTATACCTTCAGCATAATCACTACAATGTAGAGTAACATGGAATGATTTTCTGCTGCTGTTGCATGCATTAAATTTTCATCTAATCATCCAGCTTGGAAATTTAGCCTTCAAAGGCCATGAAATTCCATAAGGAGTACTTTTATTCGAATTCTTTCCTTTATTGAGAAAAATATTGAGCAGATTCTTGATTGGCATTTTTAAACGAACATTACATTTGTCACTATAATTTACCATACAGACAGTAAAATATACGACACATAAAATAGTTGTAAACAATAAAAATGTACAAATGTTGATAAGAAAGAATCTCGTGTATTACTTCATTCAAAGTTTCAGAAAATCCATACAATCATCAAGTTATTATGAAACCCAGGAGTACAACGTCCTCTTTACTGATTAAATCCTTTAATTGTATCATTGATGAATATACATATTTTGATACTGTCATCAGCAATTCTCTTATCCTCCCCCTCTCTCTTTCTCTCCCTCTCTGAATTTCAACAGCTGTTTGCAGTCCTGTTTGCCTAAATGGTGGGACATGTATGAAACCCAACATCTGCATGTGTCCGAATGGATTTTTTGGATTGCAGTGCCAAAATGGTAACAGTTTAGAAACTCATTACTCGCTCTCTCTATAAGGATTAAAGCATAATTTACGTAAACTATACAAATCCACAATGTACAACTTGAATGTTTTTTTTGGTCGGTGTAAAGGGAGGATGGAATGAGTGTACATACAAAGCAATTACATAGAAACTTGGTAACTTAAATAATAGACCAACAACTATTTAAATACAAACTGAAATAATCAGAGATGAATTTCCAAAGCTAAGCATGGCAGTACATGGAAATCAAAGCAATTAGTGTCAAGTCTCACCAGATCCTCAGGCTAACTTAAATAATAGACCAACAACTATTTAAATACAAACTGAAATAATCAAATTCTCATATGAATCTGGAATAAAGTAGTAGAATCAATAACTGTGACCACAAATCCACAGAATTGCATTTCCCTGGTTTCATATTGTCCTTTAACGGAAGTATGCATTTCATGCTCACAAAGTCTGGACATATTTGTGACTCTGGCTAAGCATTCTTGTGGTTGACTATTAATTGCCTCTGTCGTTGTAAACAACTGTTGCAATACTATTTTGTCTAAATGGTATGCTCCTATCATAAAGGAGCTTGCAAAAATACATTTGCTATGCCAGTCAACCCTCCCGGATGTGACCATCGAGTGCAGAATAACCCCGTCTTCATGCTGAGAATAGCCTCCTTTATGTTTGCTAATTTGTTTACAAAGTGTGGCTACCAGGGGGAAAACCAGCATTTATTGTCCATCCCTGATTATACTTGGGAGCATGGTTGGAAGTGCCACAGACACCAAGGAAGAAGCAATATGGTGCTTTAGATGTACACACCTTATGAAGGACAGATGTTTTCAAAACTTCTGTTGTTCATTTTTGCTGATTTGTTTTCCCAAAGGTTCTTTCACAGTATAGTTGGGTATGAAGTTCCATATTTGGGCCTGGCAGTGCCAAAGAAATAGTGATATATTTCCACGTGAAGATGTACAGAGAGCCTGGTGTTCTTCTATGCCAGTTGCCTTTAGATGTAGAGCCTGAAGATGTTGCAGATGTTATTAAGCAGCATGAGCAATTGACTTTCCAATGTGCAGTGGTATTCAGAGTGGATGGATTGGCTGCTTTTTCCTGGATAATGTCAAACCTATTGCACAACATTGGATCTGTACTAATTCATATGAATGGCAAGTTTTCCATAGTAGCTTGACTTGTGCTTTGGAAGTGGCAGAGGGCATGCCTCAGAATATTCACCTTCTGGTTTGCTCGGAGCTACTGTATATAGATTATTTATTGATTACACCACAGAAGGTCATTCAACAGAGCAGCCCCATCAGTCTCATCCCCGCTACCTCATTAATCTGGATCACTGCAACTTATTTGCTCTCATGAGCCCCAGTTGGTTGTTTTGCCACTGATCCATTCAATTAGTCTACCGATATATCTTTGGGACGTAGGAAGAGACTAGAACCCTTGACAGAAATCCACACAGTGACAAGAAGAATGTACACACACTCTGCAAGACCGAGATCACAATTAAACCTAGGTCTATGAAACTGAGATGGCTGGTCAACAGTGGTCAATAGACAATAGGTGCAGGAGTTGGCCATTCGGCCCTTTGAGCCAGCACCGCCATTCAATGTGATCATGGCTGATCATTCACAATCAGTACCCCGTTCCTGCCTTCTCCCCATACCCCATCTCCCCAGATGATGATGCCATACAATGTCAATATGGCCAGATTTTATATTTGAAGATGTTTCTTACCGAGAACCTATGTTGTTTGATTGGTGCTTACCACTTATCAGCTTTAGCCTGAATGTTTTGCTGTATGTGGGTACAGCTTCATTAGCTGAGGAATTATGGAACTGAATCCTATATTCATCTGCAAACATCTCCACCTCTGGGAGATACTATTGATGTTCAGTTTTTAGTTTAGAGATACAGTGTGAAAACAGGCCATTTGGTCTACCGAATCCATGACAACCAGTGACCCCGACATACTTAACACTATCCTACACACACTAGGGACAAATTACAATGAAACCAAGGCGATTAACCCTACGAACCTGTACATCTTTGGAGTATGGGAGAAAACCGGAGAACCTGGAGAAAACCCACAGAGCTCACGGGGAGAACGTACAAATTCCGTACAGACAGCACCCACGGTCAGGATCGAACCCAGGTCCTTGGCACTGTAAAGCAGCAACTCTACCGCTGTGCCACTGTGCCACTCCTTAACAGCTTGAGGTAATTGGACCTGAAAAACTCTAAAATATGTTTTTATGCTTGCATAAAAATTGGAAGTGGTTGCCAAGAGTGATATTACCTGTAATAATTCACAACGACCACCTCACTTATCTTCAGTATGGGTTCTGACAGACCCGTTATGTTTACTTAATTGTCTCTAACCATGTTCCTTCGTCCTAAAATTGACTCCAGCACTCAAAGATTTTGCACTATTGCCCATTAACTTCACTTTTACTGGGAATTGTCATTGCTATTTTGTTCTCGATCCACAATTGGCTGATCTATGGAACGTAACACTTTTGTCCATTTCTGGGTCAAGACTGTAATGAAATCCAGAGCTAAAGACTTTGCCATAACTCAGAGAACATAGGTGAAGTGATTATTGGTGAGTTCATGGCAGGTGATATCACTCTTGGTGGCAACCTGCATTATTTTGTTGATGATTAAGAGCTTGTGTGATACAGTGGTAGTGGCAGAATTGTTCTGCATTTTGTGGCAGTCCACATCTAGAAAGTTGTCCACACTTTGGGGTAGATGCCAGTGCTGTAACTATGTTCCTGAAACTATTTGTTCTGGCTCAGAGTTGGGGAATCCAAGGATATGGGTTTAATTTGAGAGGAAAGATTTAATAGGAACTCAAGGGGAAACTTTTTCACAGGGATTGCTGAGCACATAGAACGAGCTGCCAAATCAGATAGTTGAGGGAGGTACATGAACACGAAAGGTTCAGAGGGATATGGGCCGAACACAGGCAGATGGGACTAGTGTAGATGGCGCATCTTGGTCTGCATGGGCAAGGCCCTCGCAAGGCCGAAGGGCCTGTTTCCTGGCTGTATAAATCTATGGCTGCTGTACATTCTAGAGTACAATTCCTTGGCACAGTGATCAGAGTGCTGTTTCTGGACATCTTCCGGTGAATTGAGTTGGCTTGAAGACTGTTTTTTGTAATTGTGCTGACTTTAGCAGATTACCATAATTTGCTGATGTATAAATGGAAAAGGTAAGTCCTTGGCATTTGAGGCCCCCTTCAGCCAGAAGTGCTTAATGAATGATTCATCTTGGCTTACTTCTGAGATATTGACAGTAAGAGAAGCTACTATTTAGTTCATTTGATTTGTTCCATGTACTGTAATACAAAGAAACAAATGCTGGCGATATTTTCCTTGAAAATGAGGAAAGAGCAGAGGTGTTTAATTGATATGTTGGTCCAGTTTTTAAACTGAGGGTGGTAAAAACAAGGCTAAAAGAGCAGGTGGAGGCATTACTAATGGAGCAAAATATTGAATGAAAAAAGATCAAAAGCAATTATGCTGGTAGCAATTTATTCCAGAATAGGAAAGGGAGACAACTGAGGTACTGTCAAATCCCTGACTTTGATCATCTGCAAAGACAAAGACAGCAGGCTTATGGGAAAGGCACCTCATCTAATTTCCCATCCAAATTGCACAGCATTCTGACTTGGAAATTTCTAGATTTAATTTTTGTTACTGGGGGAAAGTCAAGGCATTCCTTATGAAATGAAGCAGTACCTTGCTTATTTGACAGTAGTTCACCACGTGCTCAAGGACAAGGGAAGGGAATAAATGCTGGCCTTGTCAGTGACACCTAGATCCTGTAAATAGATAGAAAAGACTGCTGTAATTTTCAACGGTCTTTGTAAATTGGAATTGAAGCAAGGAATTGTCATGTGTTAATCACTTATTTTATTAAAGAACAAAAACTTGGAAATTGTAGTCCCATTAATCTTTGTATATTGTCATTCAAATGTTTTACCTAATCTTAAAAGTCTCTAACTCGTGAAGAACCTCATTTTAAACCCAGTCTGTTTGCAGGAATAGGTTGGATGAAATTATTTCCTCTGCTGCAATCTTTATTGCTAAGGTTGAATAAGCAACTGCCATCACAAGACCATTCTTTCGTTACCAATGTTTCAGTATTTCGATATTTATCTAGAAATTACCAAAACTCTCATCTTGTATGTATGCATGTTGTCCCCGAAATACAACCAAAACGGTACACGATAGCGCAACAATTTTAGGGACACCTTATTCATCATTGGCAGTAGCAAGTTTCGTTCAAATTGTTGTGCTATTTTAAAAGTTATTCACTTTATAAACTTAATACTGTGAATGGGCCTGACAGCCGCGCCTGCGCAGTTGGGGTCCGTTGAGCTAATACTTACATCTTCATCTTGCGTCACAACGGTAAGGCGGCCGCCGGATCCATGCGTGCGCAGTTGTGGGAGGGTTGCTGGGGAGGACCGCCCGTCCCGGCGTGCCCCGCGCCTGACCTTCCTCCCGTGGTGCAGCGCGGTGGCAGAGGGTCAAAGAAGATGGCCGCCGGCAGGACGAGCACGCGGCAGCGCCTTGTGGCCGCTCTCCTGCTGCTGGCTGCCCGGGGCCGGGGCGAGTGGCTCCCTCTCCCCTTTCCTCTCCCCCCTTGCCGCCCCCAGCCCCGGGAGAGACTCCCCGACTGGCAACGGGTCCAAGGGTCGTCAGTTGTGGGAGGGTTACCGAGCCCACAGGAGAGGTTTGGATCCAACGGGTCCACGGATCGTCTAATGTTGAACTAAATTCTCCCAGATTATATCACCAAAGGCTATGTATTGGTAAGCAAAACCAGCTATTTCTGTAAATGTGTATTTTAGGATGAGGACATTGTTGGCACATCAGCATTTATTGCTCATCCCACCATATTCTCAAGAGTGCTGGGAAGCCAAATTCTTGAGCCTTCTCGTGAAGATATTCCCACTATGTTGTTGATTTAAATTCTACAATTTTAATCCAACATAGAAGAAATAATTATAATCAACTTTAACCTAGTGTTTCAAATAGTTCATATTAATTTCATAAATCTAAAATATAAAACCTCTGTATTTACATAGTCTGAAATAATGAAGTCATTCTTTACACTGCAACCAAGGAAAACTTTATAAATGCTGTACATTTGTTAGACAAACACTATTAAAACCACTTTTCTTATTGTTCAATATGCAAGATTTAACCATGTTTAAACTTTTTTTTTAGCAATTTGTACGCCGCCTTGCAAGAATGGTGGTCATTGTATGAGAAATAATGTCTGCTCGTGTCCTGATGGCTACACGGGAAAAAGATGTCAGAAAAGTAAGAGATGCGTTAAGTATTATCCCTTTCTAATAGTATGATATAGTATCTGACCCCATTTATTTAATCAATGGCATAAATACGTTGGGGCCTTTAATTATATCCAATATGGGAGGTCTGGAATACCTGTAATCCTTCTCTCCAGAAATGCTGTCTGACCCACTGCGTTACTCCAGCTTGGGGTAACTCGAAAAGCTGGGTCTGTTTGCAAATTCGGGAATGAGAACATCTCGCATGAGGAGAGGGATCAAGTGACTTGAAAAATAAGAGCCATAGTTTCTAAATAATCATATCAAATTAGTCAGAATTATTTTTAGCAATTCAGCAACTTTTTTTCGATCGATTAAAAGAATATATTTTGCCCGGGTATTTATTTCTTCATTTTTCATTTTTAGTTTGCCGTCCCTTGTTAAATTGCAATATTTACATATACATAGTATAGAAGACGGGATATCAAATTCCCCTGATGCCTATATTATACTCATGAGAGTTCTGCCCTCTGTTGGGAGAAGCAGAATCCAGCAGTTAATACTCGAGACTAATCGAACTGCTCTGAATGAAACTGTATTGCCACATCCAGAGATTTGTAAGGATTTTTTAAAGTCGTGTTTTCTTGCATTGACTACCATGCCAGCACAATGTTCTTATTTGCATGTAATGAGGCAGTCACCTACAGTGTAACAGCATTTACTGCGATAGTTATGTACCACTGAAATGGCTATAATAATGGGCTAATTTCTCAATATTAAGATTTTTGATTAAACACAATGATCAGTGCAATTGGAAACATTGTACCGATGTGGCGTTTTTGTACAACTCCCTCGTGTGGGTAAAGATGAATGAGCTCGAGCTTAATAGGATAAAATTTTAAAGTGGAATGTGTCACAGCCTGTAGAGATACAAGATGCTGAAAAATGAGGTAGACTAGAGAACCTGAAATTGTTAATTTGTCAATGAAAACTGTAGCCAAGTGAGCTTTGTTCTTTCAATTTTATGTTTCATAGCCATAGAAATGAGTCAGGAGGTGAATATGTCATTGTCATCATACATTTTAATCTTATGCAGAAAGCTGCTGGCTGAAAGTTTATGTATTTTTGTTCATTATTTGAAATTATATCATTCATCATATAAGACATGTGTTTTACCCTCCAATGCCTTGAAATTAGGGCGCTTAGCTCTCTTACTTTATCTGCAAATCTTATATAAACGTAATTTTGCACATGGCTGTGAGATAAGGTCCCTTTGTGATGAAAATCCAAGCCAGTATGAAATTGGACACGCCACTGCAAGATGTTTATTGCACTTTACGCTTTAATCTCTGCAGATTGAAGAGCCTGTACTACATTTTAAAAGTTCCGTTGGTACTTTAAAGCTGGCCATTTCTAAATGCATCTTGCAGTGTAGATTAAACATAATTGTATTATTGCAACATTCCAATCTAGATTACACTTAGTTCTGTGCAAGGAATTAACAGTGACTATTCAGAACTGGGTTACTAGTAGGAGACACGGGGTTGTGGTGGAAGGGCAATATCCATGGTGGAGGTCTGTGACCAGTGGAGTTCTGCAGGGATCTGTGCTGGGACCCGTTTCAGATATACAGTAAACCCTCACAATTACAAACCTCTATATAACTGATTTCAGTTATGGCGGACCAAGGCATCCAATTCGTGGTGGCAGTTGGCGGGCATTGCATAGCACAGGGTTGGGACGAGGAAAAGTGCCAGCAGGGAGTGAGCGAGCGGAAAAACACCCTTGAAGAGTGTTGCATTGGGCATGGTTTATCAGTGCCTGCCACAAAGCGAGTTCCCAGGTGTTGGATGCAGGCGCAGCAAGCGTCATTGCACATGTATCGCCGTGGTAATGCATGCCTTGGTCACCCGGTAATAGCACGTGCATCCTGTTGCACCCTTGCACCCCCCCCCCCCCCCCCCCCATTTCCACCAGGTTACCCAATGAGCTGGTGCCTCGTGGCATGCTTCCCGATGTGAGAGAGCGAGCAGCACGAAGGCGGTGTGATAACCGGGCCTTTCCCTGGCTCACCACGTACTCAAAAAGAGGAAAATGTGTCAGTGGTTATGGGGAAAAGGCAGGAGAATGGGGTTAGGAGGGAGAGATAGATCAGCCATGATTGAAGGGCAGATGGATCGAATGACCTAATTCTACTACTATCTCTTATGATATGATATTAGGAATGATGGATGAAGCATATTTTGAATCATCTCAAGTTGCGAGATTGCGGATTTGGCTGAATATGTCACTGTCCTTACATTTCCCAATCTGATGTGTCTCAGACGCTTGTAGTACTGAACCCAAGCAGAAGGGTCCAAACAGCTGTTTCCTTCTCCATCTCTCGCCTCACCAACGTTACTTGATATCTCTGAAGATTTAAATCTTGGAACAGCTTTAGTAAATCTTCAGTAATTTTTTGTTTTGTATCGTGCAGCTAACTCCAGAATCCATCATATTCTAACCCAGTAAATAACCCTATGAATAGAATCTTGAGCAGCTTCATCATTCCCTTTCCATTCAATTGATCAGGAAGTCTGGAATCTATACTGAGGAAGGGTGAAACTATGCTGCAGTTAATTTCAATTCTGCAGTGGCTGCTGGTCCCCCTCCCTCATTACTCTGCCTTTACTAATCGAATAATAATAGGTAGTCTAATGTTCTTCTAAATGATGCATTCTTTTTCATGTAGGTGTCTGTGAGCCAATGTGCATGAATGGAGGAAGGTGTGTGCATCCCAATGTCTGCTCTTGTATGTCCGGCTGGAGGGGAAAAGGATGCAATATACGTAAGTCAGAATTTTAATTACATTTCTGTGCCCATTCAAGCTTCCATTACTGAGAGATCAAGTGCTTTAGTTAAAATTTTGCAACCTAAAAAATAATCTATTTGGTAACACTAAACACAAAAATACGGTAGAATCAGTGTGATGTGTTGCACCTTAACCAAAGTGGGACCAACAACATTGCTTGGAGGTTTGCTAATGTTGTCGGTGAAGATTTCACCTAAGTTGGCAGGAGATGGAGGCTCACATAGGTTTTTCATGTAGACAAGTACAATTAACGTGAGGAGGGATAGCCAAGTCTAGTAGGTAGAGCAAGCATATAAACATCAAGGGAATTAAAAGCTAAATTGCATCTATTTTAATGCAAGGATTACAAGTACAAATATAGATGAACTCAAAGCTTGAATTAACAAGAGTTCTATGTTATAGTAGACATCAGTGGCACATGGTTGAAGGATGGGCAGGACTTGGCATTCAATATACATGGGTATGAAATTTTCAGGGTGAAATGAGAGGAGTAAAAGGGGAGGAGGTTTTGCATAGTTAGACAATAATTATAATACTTCGGAACAGAGAAAGGATATCAGAGAAGGCTGCCCAAATTTGGCCATATGGGTCGAGGTCAGATATGAAATGAGTGTTGTCTTTTTGTTAGGAGTGTATTACAGATCTCTCAGTAGTCATCACGACATAGAGAAATGGGTGTGAGGGAAAATAGCCAGGAGATGCCATAAAAGTAGGGGTTGGAGGAACAGAAGATTGCAAATGCTGGAAACTTGAGCAAACACAGAGTGTTGGAGAAATTTAGTGGGGTCCGCCAGCATCTGGGAAAAGAATAAACGGGTGATATTTCAAATCAGGTTCCTTCTTCAAAAGTAAATGGTTATTGTAGGGGGTGGGGATTTCATTTTCCCGAACATCAACCGGGAATGGTAAAAGTGGTAACACAAGTAGATAGAGTGGTAAAGAAGACCTTCATCAGTCAATGAATTGAGTATTGTGAGAAGTTCTGATCACCCCTTTACAGGAAGGATTGAGGTTTTGGAGAGGCCTTAGAAGAAATTTAACAGAATGCTGCCTCGATTAGAAGGTTTTAGCTATTCGGTGAGGTTGTAAAAACGGATTATTTTCTCTGGAATGCCAGAGGTGAGGCCAAGACTTAATAGAAGGATGTAAAAAAATATGAAAAAGAAAGATAGGGAAGGGAGCAAGAATCTTTTTCATCAAAGTGGAAATGTCGAGGTCTAAAAGCAGAGCTTTAAGGTCAAAGTGGGAAAAGTTTAAAGATGAAGTGTGGGCAAGTTTTTAAAAAACACACTGAGCAGTGGGTGCCTGAAAGGTGCAGCCAGGTGTGGTGGTGGAAGCAGGTAGGATAGTAGACAATAGGTGCAGGAATAGGCCATTCGGCCACTTTTGATAGCACATGGATGTGCAGGGAATGGAGGGCTATGGAACGTGCAAAGGTAGAGGAGATTAACGGCATAATGTTCAGTATGGTCATTGTGAGCTTTATCCCTACAGCAAGAAAACAAGCCCTTCGGCCCACCAATCACTGGTCACTCCATACACCAGCACTACCCTACACATCAGGAACAATCTACTACTTTTACAGAAGCCAATTAACCTTCAAACCTGTACGTCTTTGGAATGTGGGAGGAAACCAGAGTACCCAGAGAAAACCCACAGTCACAGGGAGAATGTACAAACTCCATACAAACTCCATACTGTGCCACCCTCGAAGAGCTGAAAAGCTTGTTCCTATGCTGCACTGTTTGATTCTCTGTATATTTTGAAGTGGTTGTGGGAGAGAATAGGGATGGAACAATAATAAAGGTCTTAAATTGGGGGCACAGCAACGTTATTAACATCTGGCAAAAGTAGACTAGGAGCATCTGCTAGCAGGCAAGTCTACATTTGCAGTGGGAAGCATTCAAAGGAGTAATAACAAGTATTCAAAGCCAACATATTCCTCAAGGGCAAAAGATGGGGTAACAATTATAGAGAAGCCCGCATGTCAAGGGATATTGAGGATTGGACTTTACGGCATAGGGTTGGACTTTATGGTGAGAGGGGAAAGATGTAATAAGAACCAGAAGAGAAACGTTTTCACATAGAGGGTGGTACTTGTATGTAATAACCTGCCAGAAGAAGTGATTGAGGCAGGTACAAGAAATGCATTTAAAAAGACATTTGGGCAGAACCCTAACCCTAACAGGAAAAGTTTGGAGGGATGAGTAAGCAAATGGAAACATCCAAGGTTGGCATCTTTATTAGTATTGCCAGGTTGGTCCAAAAGGCCTGGTTTTGAGCTATATGACTCAGACACATACAAATACAACAGGGCTTTGTGTCACAGACAATTGTGATAATGGGCACAACCTACGAACATAACCCCCCACTGCAATGTGGAAGTCACCCGAAATGAATCTCTCAGCATGCCACTTTAAACCTTGTTTTCAACTGCAAACACCAGATTATCTTTAAATTTGTATCACTTTGCTTACCATATATTTAAATTCACATTCTTTGAAGTATGTAAGAATCCATCTTTTATCTTCTTGTGACAATTTAGCTGTCTGTGTACTGAAGTGCAAGAATGGAGGAGAATGCATTGGACCCGGTACTTGTCATTGTCTGCCTCAATGGGAAGGTCTACATTGTCAAATACGTAAGTCCACTTTCATTAGAATTGCCTCTTTCATCTTGGTTTGTATATTATGACAATGCTTTCAAGGTGAAGGTATGGAAATGTGATAATGCTGCTCATTCCTTATAACATATAACAACTACAGCATGGAAACAGGCCTGTCCGGCCCTACCAGTCCACGCCGACCATTCTCCCTGACCTAGTCTCATCTACCTGCACTCAGACCATAACCCTCCAATCCCCTCCTATCCATATACCTATCCAATTTACTCTTAAATAATAAAATCGAGCCGGCCTCCACCACTTCCACCGGAAGCCCATTCCATACAGCCACAACCCTCTGAGTAAAGAAGTTCCCCCTCATGTTACCCCTAAACCTTTGTCCCTCAATTCTGAAGCTATGTCCCCTTGTTGGAATCTTCCCCACTCTCAAAGGGAAAAGCCTACCCACGTCAACTCTGTCCGTCCCTCTCAAAATTTTAAAAACCTCTATCAAGTCCCCCCTCAACCTTCTACGCTCCAAAGAATAAAGACCCAACCTGTTCAACCTCTCTCTGTAGCCTAAGTGCTGAAACCCAGGCAACATTCTAGTAAATCTCCTCTGTACCCTCTCCATTTTGTCGACATCCTTCCTATAATTTGGCGACCAGAACTGCACACCATACTCCAGATTCGGCCTCACCAATGCCCTGTACAATTTCAACATTACATCCCAACTTCTATACTCGATGCTCTGATTTATAAAGGCAAGCATACCAAACGCCTTCTTCACCACCCTATCCACATGAGATTCCACCTTCAGGGAACAATGCACAGTTATTCCCAGATCCCTCTGTTCCACTGCATTCCTCAATTCCCTACCATTTACCCTGTACGTCCTATTTTGATTTGTCCTACCAAAATGCAGCACCTCACACTTATCAGCATTAAACTCCATCTGCCATCTTTCAGCCCACCCTTCCAAAAGGCCCAAGTCTCTCTGTAGACTTTGAAAATCTACCTCACTATCAACTACTCCACCTATCTTAGTATCATCTGCATATTTACTAATCCAATTTGCCACACCATCATCCAGATCATTAATGTAAATGACAAACAACAGTGGACCCAACACAGATCCTTGGGGCACTCCACTAGACACTGGCCTCCAACCTGACATACAATTGTCAACCGTTACCCTCTGGTATCTCCCATTCAGCCATTGTTGAATCCATCTTGCAACCTCACTATTAATACCCAACGATTTAACCTTCTTAATCAACCTTCCATGTGGAACCTTGTCAAATGCCTTACTGAAGTCCATATAGACAACATCCACAGCCTTGCCCTTATCAATTTCCCTGGTAACCTCTTCAAAAAATTCAAGAAGATTAGTCAAACATGACCTTCCAGGCACAAATCCATGTTGACTGTTTCTAATCAGGCCTTGATTATCCAAATAATTATATATATTGTCCCTAAGTATCTTTTCCATTAATTTTCCCACCACAGACGTCAAACTAATAGGTCTATAATTGCTAGGTTTACTTTTAGAACCTTTTTTAAACAAAGGCACAACATGCGCAATGCGCCAATCTTCCGGCACCATCCCTGTTTCTAATGACGTTTGAAATATTTCCGTCATAGCCCCTGCTATTTCTGCACTAACTTCCCTCAATGTCCTAGGGAATATCCTATCAGGACCTGGAGACTTATCCACTTTTATATTCTTCAAAAGTGTCCGTACCTCCTCTTCTTTAATCCTCCTAATTTCCATAACTACTCTACTTGTTTCGCTTACCTCACATAATTCAATATCCTTCTCCTCGGTAAATACCGAAGAAAAGAAATTGTTTAATATCTCCCCCATTTCTTCCGGCTCAGCACATAGCTGTCCACTCTGACTCTCTAATGGACCAATTTTACCCCTCACTATCCTTTTGCTATTGACATATCTGTAGAACCCCTTGGGGTTTACTTTTACATTACTTGCCAAAGCAGCCTCATATCTTTTTTTCGCTTTTCTAATTTCCTTTTTAAGATTCCTTTTACATTCTTTATATTCCTCAAGAACCTCATTTACTCCCTGCCGCTTATATTTATTGTATATCTCCCTCTTTTTCCGAACCAAGTGTCCAATTTCCCTGGAAAACCACAGCTCTTTCAAATTATTATTCTTTCCTTTCCACCGAACAGGGACATAAAGACTCTGTACTCTCAAAATTTCACCTTTAAATATCCTCCATTTCTCTATTATATCCTTTTCATAAAACAACAATTTCCATTTCACTCCTTTTAAATCCTTTCTCATCTCCTCAAAATTAGCCTTTCTCCAATCCAAAATCTCAACCCTTGGTCCAGATTTGACCTTCTCCATAATGATATTGAAACTAATGGCATTATGATCACTAGACCCAAAGTGCTCCTCAACACATACCTCCGTCACCTGACCCATCTCATTTCCTAACAGGAGGTCCAACACTGCCCCTTCTCTGGTAGGCACCTCTACGTATTGCTGCAAAAACCTATCCTGCACACATTTTACAAACTCCAAACCATCCAGCCCTTTAACAGAATGTGATTCCCAGTCTATATACAGAAAATTGAAATCACCCACAATCACCACTCTGTGCTTACTACTAATATCGTAAGAAAGTTGTTAAATTAGCTGCTAATTGTAATATATTGGATAAAGGGAATCAAAGCTCTATGTAATTACTTATTTAACATCGCAACTATGTCTAGATAACTGTCCACCTTTACTATGTCTTGTGGTTTCCAAGCCATGTATATCCTTACGGTGTCTGGCTGTCCGTTTTCCCCGGCTCGGGGGTTTACCATAGCTCTCATTGGCATTACTCTCTTTGCTGTCTTTCGTGGATGTATTTTAACTCCCTCTGCAACACTTGTCTTGATTACTTCTCCTTCCTCCATACATTTCTCGGCCCTTTGTCTTCTGACTCGACTTCTCTGTGTCTAACTGGGGGAGGGGCTGTAGCCTGGTGTGAGGCAGGGTAGAGACCCTGGGCTCCCTGGAGTGGGGGCGCAAAGGGCAGAGGTTTACACCACCCTTGTTCGTCATACTCTTCTATAAACAGGGTCGCTATGCCAGACAAGGGGTCTCCGAAGGTATTTTTCTTAACCGGTTGTTTTTTAACTACCAATAGTTTACAACCTTTTTCAGCGCTTAATTTTTCTTTCTCTGGTCTTTATCCATTCTTCAATTCTCTTTTTCCACCTTTTCCCTGCCTCTCGTTCCCATATCAACTGTTCGGCTTTTTTAATAGTTTCCACATTCCATGTTCCCCCTACTTCAGTTCCCAATCTTTATGTTATTGAAGCAGATAATTGTCGGTGATCTTTACGTTTTTCAGGATCCAAATAACACGAGTAGTACCGGAGCTCCCCCATCACTCTTATCTAGAGCCTGTCCCATTATTGCTAATTTCCAGATATTTGTTTATCTGAGCTGTCCAATCACAAAATTTCCTGACTTTAGTCAGAGCTGTTCAATCTTAATTTCCTGACATTAGCCAGAGCTATCCAATCAAAAGTAACAAAGTCACAGATCTGTTCAATCAAAAGTCACAAAGTTACAAATTTCCAGACTGCCCTAGCCTGACCTGTTCAATCAAAAGTCACAAATTTCCGTCTTACCTTACATTGTTTGTCTAAAGAATCTCGGCAGGGAACCAGATCGACCTCCGATGAGGGACCATGGTGTTCCCGGGAACTTGCTCAGGAGTTCAGACGCAATGGATCTGATAGTGCACTTTACCTCCTTCGAGGTCCCGGTTAGACCGCAGCCTCTTACTCAGTCGTCGGAGATGGTTCCAGCGAGATCCTGCCGAACTCGCCAATGTTAAAGTCCGTTTTCTCTTTGGCAGGCAACAATATCATAAAGTTAGTAGTAAAACATTTATTACTATTAATATTTAATTTCTTACAACATGGTCAGAAAATTATCCAGACATGTTCAATGCACAAAAAGGACAAATTAATTATCACCCAATCATTCTGAAACCATTGATTTAATGGGGAACTGTTTAAAACGTTTACTCTTCATCAATATTTACATGATGCAAAATATATGAACTCTTATTTTTTCAAAGCTGTGTGTCAACAAAAATGCTTGTATGGAGGCAAATGTATTCTTCCGAATGTGTGTTCCTGTCGTCCGGGATATACTGGAATCATCTGTGGCAAAAAGGTGAGCTTAACTCTTCCTGGCTAATTTTGTCACTGAGAAACAAAATTGCTTATTTGGTGCTTTGCTAACTCCAGTAATTAATAGTTCATCCAGAGGTTGACAACCTATCCAGTCAAGCGCGTTTCAGACAAATACACATGTTTTGTAAATTAATTTTGCAATGATCACAACTTTGGTTCTATCTCCAACTGCAAAATCACCTTTTTTGTTGGCAAAATATACCAGTCATGAACTTTGTATGCTAATCTCTCAAGTTAAATGTCTTTTCCTTATCTTTCACAAAGTAAACTCCCATTCAAGACAGCTTACTTCCACCATTATATTAAGCATTTCCACTGTCTATAATCCATCTGACATTAAAATTTGATCCATACCATTAGTCAACGTCATGGTGGTGCAGCGGTAGAGTTACTGCTTTAAAGCGCCAGAGACCTAGGTTCGATCCTGACTATGGGTGCTGTCAGTACAGAAGTATACCTTCTCCCCGTGACATGTGTGGGTTTTCTCCGGGTGCTCCGGTTTCCTCCCACCTTCCAAAGATGTACAGTTTAGTAGGTTAATTGGCTTCAGTAAAAATTGTAAATTGTGCAATGCGTGTAGGATCCTGCTAGTGTATGCGGTAATTGCTGGTCAGTGTGGACTCGGTGGGCCTGTTTCAGCACTGTATCTTTAAACTAAACTCCGAGCTGGAATTCCATTGACTCTCTGCTGTAAAAATCAGCTAATGCTTTTGTCTTCATTCTATCTCCCACCATGTTCCATTTTCTTTCATTATCTATGTTTACAGATCTTTAGCATTTGATTAAAAAGTTGATCCTACTTTGCTAACACCACGCAGGGCCTCAATTCCTCAATTCCAATTCTAGCCCTTAAACCACTATGTGCCCCGTGTTCATTCAACTCCCCTCTCTTTATGCCCAATATAGAACATAGAAAAAGTATAGCACAGAAACAGGCCTTTATACTCACGATACCTGTGCCTAACATACTATCAAGATAAAGTAACCTTACATGGCTACACATGATCCATCCTCCTCCATTTCCTGCATATCCATGTCTATCTAGAAGCCTTTTAAATGCCACTATCATATCCACCACCACCACCTCTGGCAGCACATTCCAGGCACTCAACTTGAACTTCTCACCTTAAAGCTATGCATTATAGTCATTGCAGCATAGAAAAAGGCTCTTTAGCCCAACTTACCCACACCAGTCCAATTTGCCTGCATTTGGCTATATCTCTCTAAACCTATTCTATCCAGATACGGTTCCCCTTCATGTTCAAAGGTTTATTAAATCTTGCACCTCTCACTTTAAACCTATGACCTCTTGTTCTTGATTTGCCTATCCTGGCGAAAAGATTCTGTCCTATCAATTCACCTCATGATTTTATACACCTCCATAAGATCATCCCTTTGCCTTCTGCACCCCGAGGAATAAAGTCCTACCCTGCCCAACCTCTCTCTCCCTTGAACACAGGTCCTCAACATCCATGTTTAAAAAAAACGACTGACTTGGTGAAAAAGTTCTGACTGTTTACCCTGTCTATTCCTCTCATAATGTTATTTACTTCTACCAGTTTGCCCTTCAACTTTCAGCATTCTAGAGAAAACAAACCAAGTTTATCCAACCTCTCCTTGTAGCCAATACCCCCTAGGTATATAATACCAGGCCACATTCTGATAAGAGGTATATGAAAGCATTGTTAAATGTCTAGAATTTCTATTTCGGATGTTTTATTCAGTATACATTCAGAATCAAGATAGGAAATTATTTTTTGGGTATTGTAAGCTTTTCACAATCTGAAGTTTGATATTTCAGATTATATAGATTAAAGATGAATGCACAAGTTGAAACAAGCTTTCAAGTTCATACCAGGGCAAAGAAATCTGTTACGATTGTTACTGAGCAAAATCTGATCATTCCCAGTATCACATTTCTACAATTAATTGTTCCTTTTTTCCAGGTACCAATAAGACTGGGTTAACTTGGCCACGGTAGCTAACATTCTTTCAAGCAATATTGGACAGAACATTGACCGAAAACTGGAAATGACTTTGCTCAATTATTATTATTACAAACAAGGATGCATTAAATTAAATCAAACCATGCACCAATACTTGCAACTCTGTATTAATCGTGGTGCTCGAGTGTTTGAGTAAAGTGGTGTTTACAGCTAAATAATGAGGTACTGTAAAGCAAATTTAATGACTCTCATACCACTTTCTGTAGCTTTACTACCTCAATGGAAAGTCAAGGGTTCGTTCCAGGACACTTGGAAAAATCATCTGTTTTTGTGAAACATTTAAATTTACATAATCTCCACCTGCTGTGGTACATTTATTCTGATTTATTTACCAAACTCCAGCAGGTCAGTAAATTGTTTCAAAGAGTTATTTTCATGCATTGTGTCTCAGGCTGTAATTAGTAATGATGATATCTGCAACCCATGTTAAAAGTTATGTTTAACCCAATAATTTGTTCTCCTAATGTTTTTCCTCCCAAGTTTGGAAAGTCTTGTAATGTAAACCATTCATGTGAATTTCAACTTAACTCTGAAATGAAGGATCAATACCCAAAAGAGGGAGAACCTCATCCAACCTGATTCCATCTAAATGGAAAAAATTGTATTTTGGAAAATTATCCATTGGGTAATAGACCAGAAAGTTGTCAGTAAATTTAGACTCAGAATTGCCAACACTAGCATGAGTGGTTGAACATTTAAATCTTTAGAGCATTTTAAGAGGCAGTACCCCACTCGTAATAAATGCCTCTTACATCTGGAGCAAACTAGAAGTTCATTCACCAAATTCTTGAAACACAATAGTCGTTACCCATTATGGAATCAAATTATGCATACTTTAAGGTGTGATTATTATTGTGGGGAGAAAAATTATATTGTGGGTAAATTGAACTATTGAACCAAAACCGGTTAAAAATGGCATTTATCACAGTTTATATCCTGGGTGCAAATTAACACTGTAATCCAGTATTGTCTTAACTTTATCTGCATATACTACCCAGAAAACATTAATTAAACTGTAACCACTTATGTAAAATAATGTTTACCTAAAACATTATAAGTGGAATTCTAAAACATGCACAATGCACTGGTGCATATTTTCCAGAATTTGGCCCAATCAATAAATGCATTTGCCTATGGCATGCCATACGTTCAGACGTTATCTAGGTGGTTATGTTTTATTTTATCTATAGTACATTTGTAGGAAATTATTAAAAGTCATGCTTTGATCACTAAATAGGATTAGCTTTGATGTAAAAACTGTGTTCACAAATCCATGGAATTCATGCACAATATTTTGCTACTTTTCCTTCAGCTGCAGTTGCATGTTATTAATATTTTCCCCATACAATATTCATCTCAAGTTAAAAAGTGTTTATAAAGTTTAAATAAATCTACAAACTAATATCCAGATCAAATTATTGTTTTACACTATTTCTACAGACATGATGCTAAAAATTATTGCATAATACATGTATATACCAAAATGTATTCAAGTTTATTTCTTGTTTAATTAACACTGTATATATAAATGATGTGTGAACATTAAGGTTTATGTAAAAGTATTAAATTTATTTTTTAATTACTGAGTTGTAAATGCTGTACATTCCAAATAAACATGTGAAAATCCAAGGCTTTTTTTTAAGTAATCAATTTTGTTTCAGTGATTATTACGTAACAGTCCTACTTTAGTGATGCAAGAGGAAGTCTCATTATCATGCAGTATATATAATTGTTACCCAGGTTTATGAAAATCTTTTGGGGAATGATATTAAATATAAAGAGGGGAACAAAGGAATGAGCAAGAGACAAGTAGGAAAAGACCAAATTATGCCTTAGTTAAGGAGGATTGCATAGCTTTAGGTAAGGAATGCAATGAACTCAGGAGATCGGAAATAAGTTGGAAAAAGAAATTGGAAAGAATATTGGATATTCCATAAAATATTGAAAAGATTACCCAAGCACTAGTTTATAGTTGCAGCGACCAGACATGGGAATCTGACCTGCCCCCCCTTGGTTGAGAATTTAAATTTATACATTTGTCTTATCTACTTATTAGAGCCAAAATGGATGCTACACATTTTAAATTGAGAACATTACCTGCAACCTTGTGTATTATATAAAGTTGGGAAGGCTATGAACTCCAAAGCTGGCATATATAATATGCAGAACAATAGGTTCACAACGACCAAGATGTGATTCCTCCTCCTCCCTCATCCATCCCCCATCCCCTGCAACACTGCTAAATAATCCACTTTGGGAAGCATTTTAACATTCTGGAAACAATTGCACACTCCTAAATGCACACTTTTCTGGGCCAAGATTAGTTCTTGCAATCTAAGCATCCAAAAAATAGAACGATAATATCTGGAGATAACAGTTCAGAACAAAATATCTCCTATTATGTATAAAGTCAAGTAGAATATAAGTCAATAGTCAATAGTTAGAAACATAGAAAATAGGTGCAGGAGTAGGCCATTCGGCCCTTCGAGCCTGCACCGCCATTCAATATGATCATGGCTGATCATCCAGCTCAGTAACCTGTACCTGCCTTCTCTCCATACCCCCTGATCCCTTTAGCAAAAAGGGCCCCATCTAACTCCCTCTTAAATATAGCAAATGAACTGGCCTCAACTACCTTCTGTGGCAGAGAATTCCACAGACTCACCACTCTCTGTGTGAAGAAATGTTTTCTCATCTCGGTCCTAAAAGACTTACCCCTTATCCTTAAGCTGTGACCCCTGGTTAATTTTATTTGTCACATACACATAAATGTGCAGTGAAATGAAAGATTACCCACAGTCCAACAATAAGAGCAATAAAAATAAGCAATAACACACACAATCATAAACCAACACCAAACAAAAAGAAACATCCATCACAGCGAGTCTCCTCCAGTCACCTCCTCACTGTGATGGAAGGCCAGAATGTCTTTTCTCTTCCCCTGCCATCTTCTCCCGCGTTCAGGCTGTTGAGGTTGCCACGTTCCAGGCCGCGCCGGACGGTGAAAGGTCCGCAGCGGGCCGACCCAAGCCCCACGATCCGGGGCGGGCGAAGACGCTGCCGCTGCACGTCGGAGCGGTCGGGGCTCCCGACATTGAAGCCCACACCGGGCAAAGAAAATTCCGCTGCCTATTTCAGGTGAAAGGTCCGTGGCGGGCTGACCCAAGCCCCGCAATTTGGAGCGGTCGAAGACACTGCCGCTGCCGGAGCTCCCGATGTCGGCCCCCACCCAGGGGCCTGCGGGCTTCCGATATCCACGCGGCCCACGGCCGAAGAAGCCTCCAAAGCTCCCACAACGCCACCACAGCCTCCGAAGGCAGCCAGCTCCGCAGGTGATGAGTACAGTCCACGGGCTCTGCGAACCAGAGCCCAGGTAGTCCCAGGTGGAGGCCGCCAGCTCCAGGTGTTTGGCCGATGGTAGGCCGCAGCGGGAACGGAGACACGACCCAAAAAAAAGGTTGTGTCTTTGTTTGGAAGAGACAATTTTACAGTTCCCCCCCCCCCCCTCCACATAGTACACAACCACAAAAAACACTACATCACATCTAAACACTGCAATTAAGACAAAAAACACAAAAGACAAACGGACTGCAGGCAAGCCGCAGCTGCGAGGGCAGCGCTGGCGCATGAGCCAATGAACCAGCTGCATCTTCAAAATTGAGATTTTGTAGTCAGTCTTTTATTGTCAATGAGAGACATTAGATCTGGAATTGTAAAACTGAGCATAGCAAATATGATTAACCAATGATCACTGTTTATAATGACCACAGCACGGTGGCACAGCCGTAGAGTTTCTACCTTACAGCGCCAGAGATCCGGCTTCCATCCCGACTACAGGTGCTGTTTGTAGGGAGTTTGTACATTCTCCCCGTGATCATGTGGGTTTTCTCTGAGACCTTTGGTTCGGTTTCCTCCCATACTCCAAAGCCGTACAGGTTTGTAGGTTAATTAGCTTGGTATAAATGTAAATTGTCCCTAGTGTGTAGGATAGTGTTCATGTCTGGGGATTGCTGGTTTATGTGGATTTGGTTGGCCAAATTTCCACATTGTATCTCCAAACTAAACTAAAAAGCACCACCAACCATTATATTTAAATGTAGACACATTCCCACCAAGAGATAATTAGTCTTAAAACGTGTTTCACAATCTTGATATACGTGGCAGTAATAAACCCCCAACACCAATTAGGTAATCAAACATGCAAAGTGACCAAAATAATCCACCCTGCTTCAGCCTTCTTTGATCCTCAAAAAAGGTAAGAATTATATGGAATTTGTCTCACACACTTTACTTTTGAAAGTAATTACTGAAAAACCTAATACATTGTTTAGTCAAATGAAAAATGATAAAGAAGTCTCCTTTCAGGAATAAAAAATTTCATTCCATTTTTCTCTGCATTGAGGGCCACTGTCGAATCCACATCTACATTGGGTGAATGCATTTTCCTCCATGCAGACAAGAGGAGTCACACTTCACTGCAAACAAATGAGATCAGTGTTGGTGACTGGTGCCAGTTAACAAGCAAATGTTCTATTCTGGGACAAGCAGAACAAAAGATCACTTTTTGACTGAGATTCTAAAGTGACATTAAATTCAAACTATATTCAGTTATCTCAGTACATATTTCAGAGAATAGATGCAGTATTGATTTAAAATTTGATTCGTATGTGACAATGTTAAAAAGAGAGAAGCACAAGAACAAGAATTTTTGGAAGGCAACATTCCAAGCTCAAACCATTTAAACACTGATAACCGAACGATACAGAGAAGACAGAATAGAATTGAGCTGTGGCTTATTGGATGATGAAACAAGCACAAAAGGATTGCATAGCTTACTCTGCGAGGGGTGGCACAGTGGTGCAGCGGTAGAGTTACTGTCTTACAGTGCCAGAGATCTGGGATCGATCCTGACTACAGGTGCTGTCTAAGGAGTTTGTTCTCCTTGTGACTGCATGGGGTTTCTCCAGGTGCTCTGGTTTCCTCCCACATTCCAAAGGTGTGCAGGTTTATAGGTTAATTGGCTTTGGTAAAAAATTGTAAATTGTCACGAGTGTGAAGGATAATGTTATAGTGCTTGGGGTAATCGCTGGTCGGCGTGGACTCTGTCCCATCGGGCCTGTTTCTGCACAGTTTGTCTAAAGTCCTGTATCTTAAGTTCTCATGGCCTGTAGGTTGAGTGGTCATCTACTAAAACTTGCTATATTTTTGTTCCATTTATATTAATAAGGGTCCACACTGTCAAAGTGCCTTAAATGCTGTTACAGTACCCGACTCAACTACCTCCTCCAGCAACTCGTTTCATATACCCACCACGTTCCCAGTGAAAAAGTTGCCCCTCAGGTTCCTAATTAATCTTGCCCCTCTCGCCTTAACCTTAAGTTCTCTGGTTTTTGATTCCAGTATCCTGGGTAAAAGACTTTCTGCATTCACCCAATCTATCCCCCTCATGATTTTATGTACCTCTAAGATCATCCCTCTGCCTCCTGCTCTCCATGCAATAAGGTCCTGACTTGCCCAACGTCCCTTGAATCCTGGCAAAATCCTCAAATCTTCTCTACAGTCATTCCACCTTAATGATATCCTTCCTTTAGCAGGATGACCAAAACTGAACATAGTACTCCATATGTGGCCACACCAATATCTTGTACAACTGTAACATAATATCCCAACTTCTATATCAATATGCTGACTGATGAAGGCCAATGCACCAAAAGCCTTTTTTACCACCCTATCTAGGTGTGATGCCACTTTCAAGGATCTATGTACCCGTACTCCTAAATCCCTCTGCTCTATGACACTCCCCAGGGCACTTCCATTCACTATCAAGTCAAGTCAAGTCAAGTCAAATTTATTTGTCACATACACATACTCGATGTGCAGTGAAATGAAAGTGGCAATGCCTGCGGGTTGTGCACAAAAATAATTACAGTTACAATAAATAAAGTTAATAAGTTACTAAACATAGCACCAAAAGTGTCGACAAAAATTTAGTCTCTGGGGTTATCAAAGTTGACAGTCCTGATGGCCTGTGGGAAGAAGCTCCGTCTCATCCTCTCCGTTTTCACAGCGTGACAGCGGAGGCGTTTGCCTGACCGTAGCATCTGGAACAGTCCGTTACTGGGGTGGCAGGGGTCCCTCATGATCTTGCTTGCTCTGGATCTGCACCTCCTGATGTATAGGTCCTGCAGGGGGACGAGTGTAGTTCCCATGGTGCGTTCTGCCGAACGCACTACTCTCTGCAGGGCCATCCTGTCCTGGGCAGAGCTGTTCCCAAACCAGACTGTAATGTTGCCGGACAGGATGCTCTCTACAGCCCCAGAGTAGAAGCAATGAAGGATCCTCAGCGACACTCTGAATTTCCTCAGTTGTCTAAGGTGGTAAAGGCGCTGCTTAGCCTTACCCACCAGTGCGGCAATGTGCGTTGCCCACGTCAGATCCTCTGCGATGCGGACTCCCAAGTATTTGAAACTGCTCACCCTATCCACAATAGACCCATTTATCTCCAGTGGCGTGTACGTCCTTGGATGTTTAGCCCTTCTGAAGTCCACAATCAGCTCCTTTGTTTTAGTGACATTCAAGAGGAGGCTATTGTCCTGACACCAGAGTGCCAGATCAGCCACCTCCTCCCGGTAGGCCTTCTCCTCGTTGTTGGAGATCCGGCCCACCACCACAGTGTCATCAGCAAACTTGATGATGGAGTTTGAGCTGAACCTGGCCCTACAGTCATGTGTGTACAGGGAGTACAGTAGGGGGCTAAGGACGCAGCCCTGGGGGGATCCTATGTTCAGGGTGAGGGAGCTAGATGTGTGTTCCCCCATCCTGACCACTTGGGGCCTGGCAGTGAGAAAGTCCAGGACCCAGGCACACAGAGGGGTGCTAAGCCCCAGTTCCAGCAGCTTCTCAACCAGTCTGCTGGGGACTATTGTGTTGAATGCTGAACTAAAGTCAATGAACAGCATCCTCACATAGCCCCCCTGGCTGTCCAGATGAGAGAGAGCGGTGTGTAGAACCTGGGAGACCGCATCATCCGTGGACCTGTTCGGACGGTATGCGAACTGTAGTGGGTCCATGTTGCGAGGAAGGAGGGCGCAGATGTGCTTCTTGACTAGCCTCTCCAAGCATTTCATGACAACCGAGGTGAGGGCCACCGGTCGGTAGTCATTTAAACACGCTGGAGAGGCATTCTTTGGCACCGGTACAATGATGGATCTTTTGAAGCATGCAGGGACCACGGACTTTGCCAAGGAGAGGTTGAATATTGTGGTGAGCACTGGAGCAAGCTGAGTAGCACAAGACTTTAGTACTCGCCCAGATATACCATCTGGGCCTCCAGCTTTCCTCGTGTTCACACGCGTCAGAGCCCACCTCACCTCATGCTCGGACACCGAGAATGTGTGCACATCCCCGGCGGTGGATCCCCCTCCAGCCTCGCTAGCCAGCGCCCCTTCGGTGCTGTTTTTAGACGGCGAGCTGGTGGTGTTACCCGTCTCAAACCGTGCGTAAAAAGAGTTCAGGTCATCAGCTAAGGAGGAGCCGGCACTTCCGGTTGAGGGGGTGCTGGACCTGTAGCTAGTTATAGTCCGTAGCCCCTGCCAAAGGCGCCTGGTGTCCTGCTGCTCCATCTGTGACTCCATCTTGTCCCGGTACCTCTTTTTTGCATCCTTCACTGCCCTTCTCAGTCGGTAGGACTCTCCCTTGTAGTCGTCCATGTTGCCGGATGCCAGGCCGGAGTTGTAAGCAGCGGTGCGAGCATTCAAGGCCACGCGAATAGACCTGTCCACCCAGGGTTTTTGGTTCGGGAAGATACTGACCCTTACCGTGGGGATGATGGTATCGGCTATTGTGGCAATGAAGTCCGTAACCGCTTCCGCAAACTCATTTACGTCTCTGGAACTTGCTTGGAACATGTTCCAGTCGACTTCGCTCAGTGCATCTTGCAGCATGGCCTCTGAATGGTCAGCCCACCGCTTTACGTCCCTCGTCACTGTCGCTTCCCGTACTATCCGTTGTTTGTACTCCGGCAGCAGGAAAATGGCAGCGTGGTCAGATTTCCCAAAAGGAGGGAGAGAAACGGCCTTGTAGCCTTTCCTGAACGGCGTGTAGCAGTGGTCCAAAGTTCTTTCCCCCCTGGTGACACACGTGATGTGTTGGTAGAAGTTGGGCATGACCTTTTTGAGATTTCCCCTATTGAAGTCTCCAGCCACCAGCACAGCCGCATCAGGGTTCTTGTTTTGGTGCTGACACACCACATCGTGTAGGGTGGACAGTGCCACGTCGGTGTCCGCATGCGGTGGGATATAGACGGCTGTGATGATCACCGAGCTGAACTCCCGGGGTAGGTAGAATGGTCGGCATAGGATAGTTAGATGTTCCAGGTCCGGCGAGCAGGAACGAGAAAGCGTCTTAATATTCCCAGGATTACACCAGTTATTATTGGTCAAGAAGCAGACTCCTCCGCCCTTGGATTTCCCAGATTCTTTCGTTCTGTCCGCCCGGAAAACAGTGAAGGACTCGGATGGGCAGATCACCTGGTCAGGCACCAGCGGGGTCAGCCATGTTTCAGTCAGACAAAGGATGTTACAGTTCTTTATGTCCCTCTGGAATCTGATCCTTGCCCTCAGGTCATCCAGCTTGTTCTCCAGGGACTGGACGTTGGCCAGAAGTATGCTGGGCAGAGGTGGACGTAAGGCTTGGGTTCTCAGCCTGTTCCGAACCCCCCCTCGCTTCCCTCGGTGTTTTTTCCGACTTTCCCACTGACCTGCGCTCCCACTGCTGCTGCCGCGGTGCGCTCCTTTGATGATCTCTATCGGTATATCGGTGAGTAGATTTCTGTTTAATAGTGCTCCTGTAGCGCTCGAGTTTAATTTTACGAGCGTTTCCCGGTCGTACATTGGTTAATGCTAAGTGCTAGCACACGCTAGAGCACTTAGGGATAATTTTAAAGTAAACATACCAGTTTAAAACGCACAGTTCCCGCAGAGCTACCACGACGGCGACTGGACTGGACCGCGCCCTGTCCCAAAGTGATTTAACAATTAGCAACACCTCGTACTTATATGCATTAAACTCCATCAGCCATTCCTCTGCCCACACCATCAGGAACCTACTGTAATTTTTGATAACCATCTTCACCGTCTACGATATCACCAACTTTAATGTCATCTGCAAACATAATAATCATACCTTCTACATTCTTATCTAAATTGTCGATATAAACCACAAACCGGGGGGGGGGGGGCGCTAAAACAGTGTTATTGAGACTTGCAAAATGTAGTCATATATATTGCACAGAAATCAGAAAATCAATAAAATTTAATTCAATGTACCATCATATTTCAAACAGAGTCATAGAGTGATACAGTGTAGAAACAGGCCCTTCGGCCCAACCACACCGGCTAACGTGTCCCAGCTGCACTAGTCCCACCTGCTTGGTCCATATCCCTCCAATCCTGTCCTATCCATGTATCTATCTAACTGTTTCTTAAACGATGGGATAGTCCCAGCCTCAACTAACTACCCACCACCCTCTGTGTGAAAAAAATTACCCCTCAGATTCCTATCAAATCTTTACCCCTTCGCCTTGAACCTACTGGTCCTCGATTCCCCTACTCTGGGCAAGACATTGTGCATCTACCTGATCTATTCCCCTCATGATTTTATACACCTCTATAAGATCACCCCTCATCCTCCTGTGCTCCAAGAAATAGACCCTACTCAAACTCTTCTCATAGCTCACACCCTCTAATCCTGGCAACATCCTCGTAAATCTTTTCTGAACCCTTTCAAGTTTGACAATATCTTTCCTATAACATGGTGCCCAGAACTGAACACAATATTCTAAATGCGGTCTCACCAACGTCTTATACAACTGTAACATGACCTTCAAACTTCTCTACTCAATACTCTGACTGATGAAGGCCAATGTGCCTAAAGCCTTTTTGATCACCTTATCTACCTGCGACTCGACCTTCAAGGAACCATGCACCTGCACTCCTAAATCCCTCTGCTCTACAACACTCCTCAGAGGCCTACCATTTACTGCGTAGGTCCTGCCCTTGTTAGATGTCCAAAATCCAACACGTCACACTTCTCGGTATTAAATTCCATCAACCATTCCTCAGCCCGCCTGGCCAATTGATCCAGATCCTGCTGCAATCTTTCACAACCATCTTCACTATCTGTTGATTGAAGAATGATCATATAATTATAGTTAGAAACCTCGGGATGCTCAACACCATTCAAAATAAACCAATTTAGTTGACAGGCCTTTCTACTGAGCACAGCATCCTGTTACAGTTTAGTTTATTGTCACATGTACCGAGGTACAGTGAATTTTTTTTGTTGTGTGCTATGCAGTCAGCGGAAAGACAATATATGATCATAATCAAGCCATTTACAGTGTGTAGATACATGATGAGGGAATAACATTTAGTGCAAGGTAAAGTCCGGTCAAGGAAAGTCTGAGGATCACCAATGAGGTAGATGGTAGTTCAGTACTGCTTTCTGGTTGTGGTAGGATGATTCAGTTGGGAAGAAACTGTCCCTGAATCTGGAGGTGTACATTTCACACTCCACACCCTCCAGTATTAGCATATTACATCAGCCATTATCTTGACAAATGTGAGATCATGGGCGACATATCGGGTCAAGACCCTTCTTTAGGCGTCTTGACCTGAAACGTCACCCATTCCTTTTCTCCAGAGATGTTGCCTGTCCCGCTGAGTTACTCCAGCATTTTGTGTCTATCTTTGGTGTAAACCATCATCTGCAGTTCCTTCTTACACAAATGAGAAATTGTTGACTTTAATAATACATTGTAGCCTGTATAAGAAAATAACTGCAGATGCTGGTACAAATCGAAGGTATTTATTCACAAAATGCTGGAGTAACTCAGCAGGTCAGGCAGCATCTCAGGAGAGAAGGAATGGGTGACGTTTTGGGTCGAGACCCTTCTTCAGACTGATGTCAGGGGGGCAGGACAAAGGAAGGATAAAGGTGGAGACAGGAAGACAGTGAGAGATCTGGGAAGGGGGAGGGGAAGAAAGGGGGAGGGGAAGAAAGGGACAGAGGAACTATCTAAAGTGGGAGAAGTCGATGTTCATACCACTGGGCTGCAAGCTGTCCAGGCGAAATATGAGGGCTGTTCCTCCAATTTCCAGTGGGCCTCACTATGGCACTGGAGGAGGCCCATGACAGAAAGGTCAGACTGGGAATGGGAGGGGGAGTTGAAGTGCTCGGCCACCGGGCCTCACTATGGCACTGGAGGAGGCCCAAATACATTACAGCCTCATCGTTGCTTGCACAGGGAAGAGAAGTGCAGTGACATCTCTGAAATACAAAACCATTATAACTTGATTCAGGGTTAATGTCCTGAATTATTTTGCTCAGCACTCCGGTCCAAGCTCACAAGCCTTAGCTCAAGCTTCACAAGGGCAGCCCTGCCTCCTTGGGTACGTGGAATGGTTAAAAAATGTGGGCTAGTCACTGGTCAGTGACACTCACTCAATAAATACGAGTCCATTGTGTCGGCAAGATCAGCAAAAGCAAAGTAGAACTTGTCGTGGTTACCGGTGTTCAAAATGAAGCAGATGACACGGAGAATTCTTCAAGAAGTTAAAAGCCTTTATTTGCAAACAACGGCTGGAACAATCAGGATGTCAACCATCTGACTGCCCACTTAGTACACCGGGCAGCCTATTTTTATAGGATTCTTCCAGCCTTATCTTCTTTTCCTTATCTCGCCCTCATACTCCTCTTTACAGTCATTCATCTCTTTGCAGTCACCCTGTTTACCCTGCCACCATTAAACCCCACTCATTGATGAATGTCTGTATTTCTTCACATGTCACCTTTCACCCTGCCACCATTAAACTTTCAAGTAATCACCCCACCACTCATTGATTAATGTCTGTATCTCTTCCCATTCTGCCACCCTTGTCTTCTATCCTGGTTCATCCATCAATGTTTCTCCTCCTCTTGAACAGCAGTTACAGACACGTGTCAAGGGTAAGGAATGTCTAGAGCGCCTTAATTAGTTACAGAGAGGCGCCTAATGCCTAAGTAGTTACAAACCTTAAACAACAATGTCTAATGTATAAAATAATATCGTATTATCTCCCATAAACTAATCAAAGCCCTGGAACTGGACACATCAAAAGGAAAAAAACACGGCAGACAACACTTAACAGCAGACTCACGGCCTATGCTCCCTCCAAGCTGAACAACATCCTGGCTTGCAAATACATCAATGCCCCTCCAAGGTTGGTTGCTTGGTTTAAATCCACAACCAAAGGGCGTCCTGTGCAGAGATTCCAGAGGTTTGCTCGTCACCAGCTTCTCAATGTTGCTGGGCATTATCAGTGACATCAGAAAGCCAGACATTATTTTTTTAAAGTTGCAATGCAACTGCATGTGGATTCAGGTTCAAATTAGGAAAATAACAATTTAGTACTGGTGAGTTCCACATACCAAATGCACGATGTATCGACCAAGCTTCTGGACAATGGAGGTGAAACTCCTTTTGAACCCTGAAGGGCTTGTAATGGGGGCGGGATACAGAGCAGTATCTTTAGATTGGCGCTTTTAGACAACCAATGACTTCTCGTTATAATCACATTTTGTCGTTTTAATAGTCATTTGGACTAAACAACCGACAGGAAAATGTTGATCTGCGCTATGGTACCCTGTCCTGTATTATTAAATCAAAAATGCAAGACACAATAAACAATAGCAAGTGAATAATTCTCTTCCCGAAGTTTAAGTGATTAAAGAGGAAAATAAATCACTTGCATCTGGGTGATTGGTAAACATCACGGACAAAATCTTTAGCTTTATACGGTCGAGATGGTATCGACTCTGAGAAGGCAGTTGATTTTGCTGAAAAATACAACTCCAGACATGAACAGGTGGGACGGTGGCAAGAGATGGTCTTTGCCCAATTTAAACTACCTGCAGCGCGAACACACATTGAAACCCACAAGGGAGAGTCGGGCCGACCAGTGTAGGAACCAAGTGCAATATTAAAGCTGTTGCCGCTGCAAACAGCATCAGGAATACAAATTGGTCAGTTGGGAACAAAGCGTTTCCCCGAGCTCCCTCTGCATGAACCAGCAGGAGGCAATTTATCAGTAATTCCCATTTATACCTCGAGGTTTCACCCCAATCAAGTCAATATTTTGCAACAAAAATAGAGATGTATATTCCAGTCTAACCACCAACCAGTCCGATGTGATCAAAAATTGTCGCGGGAACATTAAATTGTCCGAGAAGAAATCTTTCAGTTTCAGAGGACATGGACCTCCAGGTCCCCAGTTTAGTGAAGGGTCTTCGACCTGAAATGTTAACCGGTTCCCTTTCCACAGATGCTGCCTGACCTTCTGAGGACGCATTTCTTGCATTTTCTGATTTTATTTCAATTCCTCGGTGAGCGGTGAGTGTGTGCCGGCAGCAGTGGGTGTAACCTGGAAAGATACACTGGTTAAAATACAAACCAGCGCCAATTATTATAAAACATTGACCAGCACAGGAACAGACCCTTCGGCCCACATTGTCTGTGCAGAAGTTAGACACAAAATGCTGGAGTAACTCAGCGGGTATGGCGGCATCTCTGGAGAAAAAGGATGGGTGACGTTTCGGGTCGGGATCTTTCTTCAGACTGAAAGTAGAGGGGAGGGAACTGGGGGTAAGAAGATGCCGGAACAAAGCAGGAGCGGTAACGGATGGCCAAGCAAGGGTGGAGCCCATAGTGGCCTTTTGTTGGATGGGGAGGAGGTGGTAACGAAGGGCTTACAAGGTGCAACCAGTGGAACTAGGATGAGGAAATGTCTTCCTCCTTCATTCACACAATGAAGAGGAGTCCCGACCCCAATCATCGCCTGTCCATTCCCTCCCCAGCGCTGCCCGACCCGCTGAGTCCCTCCAGCACTTTGTGTTTTGCACTCAATGAAATTGCCCGAATGGCCACAACATCTCATGCAACCACTCGGTCAAACAACTCGCACCGTTAAATCAGACACATCCATTTTACAATTAATCTCAACCCGTAGGTTTGCACGAGAAACAAATTACTTGGATAATTTATGCTTTAATTTTTTAATAGATTTTTAATTACATGAGTTGCTTCTTGCGTTGACAATCCTAGCGAGAGACATTGAATTCAAAGCTAATAATTCAAGTGTCCGAAATTAACTGGTGCTCTTGCCCACGCTTCTAAAGTGCGGCGCCGTTTAACTTCCGAGTGCGGCTTAACCAAACTGGCAGAGATCACCACTGAAGCCAAAGCGGCAGACGCATGTGTTGAAGCCGTGGCAAATTCCCCCATTCTGACACGGGACGTCACACGAGGGGCCGTCAAGACGACGCGATGCTCTCGACTCTGCTTCGCAAACCTCCGGCAGCAGAATGACCAGACCCGTCAACAGGAGCCAAAGCACAGCGTGCCTTGCCGAGCCGTGCAATTCCATTATGTGTTGGAGTACAAGACACCGACTGTGCGATTTTAAAGCCCAACAAGTGCCTCAGGCTTCTTTCGTGAGCGCCCTCGCTCCACCCCCCGCCAATTGCCCACACACTCCACTTGGTTGTGGAGCAGTTGGCCAGAAACAAACAAAAACTGTCCAGGAAGCAAGACCTGGAAGAATACTGCATCAGCACATCAAACAACTGGTGTTCAAACGTTTCCTCAGTTCTGGGTTGACTTTCAGTAAAGTACCCACAGTCTCCAAACAGAGCCGCTGAACTAACAGCGGAAATATTTGCGAAAACAAAAAATCTAACTCAGCGGGTCTCCTTAGAGTTGAATGTTTACGGAACTCCGTAGCGTTGGAAGAAACCCCCACTGCTTGCGGTTTGTCCGCGACACGATGGTAGTAACTTAGTAACTTTTCAAATAAAATGACACACGTGTGTAAGGTTTTGTTCCGCATCTATGTCCAAAGTAGCTTCTTGAAAGTATTTTTTTGCTTGCGCTCAGATCCACAGCCCAGCCTAATCTTCATTAATTCATGAATTCATATGTTCTTGGAGCAGAATTAAGCCATTCGTCCTGTGGAGTCTACCCCGCCATTCAATCACGGCTGATCTATCTTTCCCTCTCAATCCCCATTTTCCTGCCTTCGCCCCGTAATCCTTAACACCCGTACTAGTCAAGAATCTGTCAATCTCTACCTTCATCTCTACCTCTACCGAGTTAGATAGAGATCTAGGGGCTAGTGGAATCAAGGGATATGGGGAGAAGGCAGGCACGGGGTATTGATTGGGGATGATCAGCCATGATCACAATGAATGGCGGTGCTGGCTCGAAGGGCCGAATGGCCTCCTCCTGCACCTATTTTCTATGTTTCTAAATATCCATTGACTTGGCCTTCACAGCCATCTGTGGCAACGAATTCCAGATTCACCACCTCTGACTAAAGAAATTCCTCCTCATCTCCTTCCTAAAAGAACAACCTTTAATTCTGAGGCTGTGGCCTCTGATCCTGGACTCCCTCACTAGTGGAAACATCCTCTCCACATTCACTCAATCCAGGCCTTTCACTATTGGGTAAGTTTCAATGAGTTATTTTGCTATCTAAACCTGGAACCAGCATATAAAGTGTGTAATAGCACTGTGTGACACAGCCAGGGTTGGAAGAGTACAATGTATATCCAAAATGGCCAATTATATCAGACTCATAAAATGGTGGAGGTTGCAGAAGAAACAGTGCAAATCGGAGATATAAAAAACGCCAGGTGCTGGAATCTGGCGCAAAAAAAACCCAACTTGTATTGGAAGGAACTGCAGATGCTGGGTTCATTCAGCATGATCCAAATGTTAATCACATCTTAAATTTTAATTCTTACATGGAACATTTCCTTCCATTCTCCTATTTTAACTTTGTTCAAAATTAGGTAATCAGCATTTTGTGTCTATCTAATGTTTTAGTACATTTCCCTTTCACATTGATGTCGTGTCACTATATGAACGACGTGAAACAATGTAAATAGCCAGCAATGAGTGGATTACTTTGAAGGAGTTGCATTTTCTCAGCTGGAAACTGGAACAACCTGTTCCCATATCAGGCACATGCTGTTTCATGGATGGTGATCAGAGTGGGCATCCAGACTAATGGCACCCTCCCTAACGCTGGGTTTATTAAAAGCACCTGGGGCAGTGAAGATTTATTTCTTCTTGTGAATTTAATCTATTCTTTCTACCTTGCTTCCATATTTAGTTGATTGTTAGTGGTGACATCTGAGTTGCATTGGAATCACCATTAACAAAACATGTGCCCTTTTCGTCTGTTGTCTGCACTAATTATAATAAATCCCCAGACACCGCTGAATTACTTGCTGCGGAGCTTGTTGGTGAATTCTATTGTTAAATCGCACTCATGGTATTTCATCGTAGAACTTCCAACAATGAATCTGGTTGAGAACTCCTCTCATTGCACCAGGCTTGATAACTTCCGGTTATCTGTTAAAACTAACTGTTTTACCCAAGCTCTTTCTGTCAATGAGATGACACTTCATGGCCAAAACGAAGCAATATTTTACGGCTTCTGCCTAAGCTGCACCCATTATGCCTCACGTGCTGCCAATGTGTTGGCATCACTGTGTATTAAAAAAACTGCTGGAGAAACTCAGTAGGTCAGACAGTATCAGTGGAGGTGAATGGGTGAAACATCATCTGTTCATTTCCCTCCCCAGAGGCTGTCAAGTCAAGTCAAGTTTATTTGTCACATACACATACAAGATGTGCAGTGAAATGAATGGTCACCCACAGTCCAGCAATAAGAGCAATAAAAATAAGCAATTCACATACAACACAATCGAACACAAAAACAAAAAAAAGAAACACCCATCACAGTGAGTCTCCTCCTCACTGTGATGGAAGGCCAGAATGTCTTTTCTCTTCCCCTGCCGTTTTCTCCTGCGGTCAGGCTGTTGAAGTTGCCACGTTCCAGGCCGCACCGGACGGTGAAAGGTCCGCAGCGGGCCGACCCAAGCCCTGCGATCCTGGGCGGGCGAAGACGCCGCCGCTGCACGTCGGGGCGGTCGTGGCTCCCGACATTGAAGCCCCCGCCCGGTCCTTTGAGTTACTCCAGCAGTCTGAAGAACGGTCTCGACCCGAAACCTCACCTATTCCTTTTCTCCAGAGATGCTGCCTGACCAACTGTTACTCCAGCATTTTGTCTCTATCTTCGGTGTAAACCAGCACCTGCAGTTCCTTCCTACACAGTTTGGTTTTTTTTGCGCCAGATTCCAGCTTCTGACGTTTTTACATCATCATATCATCATCATATCATCATCAATACACAGCCGGAAACAGGCCTTTTCGGCCCTCCAAGTCCGTGCCGCCCAGCGATCCCCGTACATTAACACTATCCTACACCCACTAGGGACAATTTTTACATTTACCCAGCCAATTAACCTACATCTTCTATTTGCAGTTTCTTCTGCAATCTATACCATTTTATTAGTCCGATACAAATGTTGTAAGGAAATAACTGCAGATGCTGGTACAAATCGAAGGTATTTATTCACAAAATGCTGGAGTAACTCAGGAGGTCAGGCAGCATCTCAGGAGAGAAGGAATGGGTGACTTTTCGGGTCGAGACCCTTCTTCAGACTGATGTCAGTGGGGGACAAAGGAAGGATATAGGTGGAGACAGGAAAACAGTGGGAGATCTGGGAAGGGGAGGGGAAGAGAGGAACTGAGGAACTATCCAAAGTTGGAGAAGTCAATGTTCATACCACTGGGCTGCAAACTGCCCAGGCGAAATATGAGGTGCTGTTCCTCCAATTTCCGGTGGACCAAACGCAGGCTCGGCGATCGATTCGCTCAACACCTTCGCTCAGTCCGCCTTAACCAATCTGATCTCCCGGTGGCTGAGCACTTCAACTCCCCCTCCCATTCCCAGTCTGACCTTTCTGTCTGCCACTGTCTTCCTGTCTCCACCTATATCCTTCCTTTGTCTGACATCAGTCTGAAGAAGTGTCTCGTCACCCATTCCTTCTCTCCTGAGATGCTGCCTGACCTGCTGAGTTACTCCAGCATTTTGTGAATAAATAGTCTGATACAAATGGTCATTTTGGATATACATTGTACTATTCCAAATCTGGCTGTGTCACACAGTGCTATTATACACTTTCTCTGCTGGTTCAAAGTTTAGATAGCAAAATACCTCATTGAAACTTACCGAATAGTGAAAGGCCTGGATTGAGTGAATGTGGAGCAGATGTTTCCACTAGTGGGTGAGTCCAGGATCAGAGGCCATAACCTCAGAATTAAAGGCTGTTCTTTTAAGAAGGAGATGAGGATAATTTCTTTAGTGTTGAATCTGGAATTCGTTGCCACAGATGGCTGTGAAGGCCAAATCAATGGATATTTTTGAGGTGGAGATTGACAGATTCTTGACTAGTACGGGTGTTAAGGGTTATGGGGTGAAGGCAGGAGAATGGGGTTGAGAGGGAAAGATAGATCAGCCATGATTAAATGGCCGGTAGACTCCACGGGCCGAATGGCTTAATTCAGCCCCTAGAACTTATGAATTCATGAATTAACGATTAGGCTGGGCTGTGGATCTATGCCCAAGCAAAACAAAACATTCAAGAAGCTATTTTGGACATAGATGCGGAACAAAACCTTACACAAGTGTGTCATTTTATTTGAATAGTTACTAAGTTACATCGTGTGGCGGACAAACCGCAAGCAGTGGGGGTTTCTTCCAACGCTACAGAGTTCCGTAAGCATTCAACTCTAAGGAGACCAGCTGAGTTACATTTTTTTGTGTAAACCAACAACTGCAGTTGCTTGTTTTCGCAAATATTTCCGCTGTTAGTTCAGCGGCTGTTTGGAGACACTGGGTACTTTACTGAAAGTCAACCCAGAACTGTTTGAACACCAGTTGTTTGATGTGCTGATGCAGTATTCTTCCAGCTCTTGACTCTTCTGGCCAACTGCTCCACAACCAAGTGGAGTGTGTTGGCAATTGGCGGGGGGTGGAGCGAGGGCGCTCACGGAAGATGCCGGAGGCACTTGTTGAGCTTTAAAATCGCACAGTCGGTGTCTTGTACTCCAACACATAATGGAATTGCACGGCTCGGCAAGGCACGCTGTGCTTTGGCTCCCCTTGACGGGTCTGGTCATTCTGCTGCCGGAGGTTTGCGAAGCAGAGTCGAGAGCATCGCGTCGACTGTACCGTCCTAATATTTTCGCGCCCGAACCCGCGTGTGACACCCCGTGTCAGAATGGGGGATTTTGCGACGCCATCAACACATGCGTCTGCCGCTCTGGCTTCAGTGGTGATCTCTGCCAGTTTGGTTAAGCCTCACTCCGATGTTAAACGGTGCCGCACTTTAGAAGCGTGGGCAAGAGCACCAGTTAATTTCGGACACTTGAATTATTATCTTTGAATTCAATGTCTCTCGCTAGGATTGTCAACGCAAGCAGCAACTCATGTAATTAAAAATCTATTAAAAAAATTAAAGCATAAATTATCCAAGTAATTTGTTTCTCGTGCAAACCTACGGGTTGAGATTAATTGTAAATTGGATGTGTGATTTAACGGTGCGAGTTGTTTGACCGAGTGGTTGCATGAGATGTTGTGGCCAGCCGGGCAATTTCATTGAGTGCAAAACACAAAGTGCTGGAGGGACTCAGCGGGTCGGGCAGCGCTGGGGAGGGAATGGACAGGCGATGATTGGGGTCGGGACTCCTCTTCATTGTGTGAATGAAGGAGGAAGACATTTCCTCCTCCTAGTTCCACTGGTTGCACCTTGTAAGCCCTTCGTTACCAACTCCTCCCCAGCCAACAAAAGGCCACTATGGGCTCCACCCTTGCATGGCCATCCGTTACCGCTCCTGCTTTGTTCCGGCATCTTCTTACCCCCAGTTCCCTCCCCTCTACTTTCAGTCTGAAGAAAGATCCCGACCCGAAACGTCACCCATCCTTTTTCTCCAGACCCGCTGAGTTACTCCAGCATTTTGTGTCCAACTTCTGCACAGACAATGTGGGCCGAAGGGCCTGTTCCTGTGCTGGTCAATGTTCAGTAATAATTGGCGCTGACGAAGTGCGTCCTCAGAAGGTCAGGCAGCATCTGTGGAAAGAGATTTATTCACAAAATGCTGGAGTAACTCAGCAGGTCAGGCAGCATCTCGGGAGAGAAGGAATGGGTGACGTTTCGGGTCGAGACCCTTCTTCAGACTGATGTCGGGGGTGGGACAAAGGAAGGATATAGGTGGAGACAGGAAGATAGAGGGAGATCTGGGAAGGAGGAGGGGAAGGGAGGGACAGAGGAGCTATCTGAAGTTGGAGAAGTCGACGTTCATACCACTGGGCTGCAAACTGCCCAGGCGAAATATGAGGTGCTGGTCCTCCAATTTCCGGCGGGCCTCACTATGGCACTGGAGGAGGCCCATGACAGAGAGGTCAGACTGGGAATGGGAGGGGGAGTTAAAGTGCTGGGCCACCGGGAGATCAGTTGCGTTAATGCGGACCGAGCGCAGGTGTTCAGCGAAGCGATCGCCGAGCCTGCGCTTGGTTTCGCCGATATAAATAAGTTGACATCTAGAGCAGCGGATGCAATAGATGAGGTTGGAGGAGGTGCAGGTGAACCTCTGTCTCACCTGGAAAGACTGTTTGGGTCCTTTGATGAAGTTGAGGGGGGAGGTAAAGGGACAGGTGTTGCATCTCGTGCGGTTGCAAGGGAAAGTGCCCGGGGTTGGGGTGGTTTGGGTAGGAAGGGACGAGTGGACCAGGGAGTTACGGAGGGAACAGTCTCTGCGGAACGCAGAGAGGGGAGGGGATGGGAAGATATGGCCAGTGGTGGGGTCCCGTTGTAGGTGACGGAAATGTTGGTGGATGATATGTTGGATCCGCTGGCTGGTGGGGTGGAAGGTGAGAACGAGGGGGGTCCTGTCCTTGTTGCGAGTGGGGGGAGGGGGAGCAAGAGCGGAGCTGCGGGATGTAGAAGAGACCCTAGTGAGAGCCTCATCTATAATGGAGGAGGGGAAGCCCCGTTTTCTGAAGAACGAGGACATCTCGGAAGCCCTAGTCTGAAACACCTCATCCCGGGCTCAGATGCGGCGTAGACGGAGGAATTGGGTGTAGGGGATAGACTTTTTGCAGGGTACCGGGTGGGAAGAAGTGTAGTCCAGATAGCTGTGCGAGTCGGTGGGCTTGTAGTAAATGTCCGTCACTAGTCTGTCTCCTGTGATGGAGATGGTGAGGTCCAGAAACGGGAGGGAGATGTCAGAGATAGTCCAGGTATATTTAAGGGCAGGATGGAAATTGGAGGGGAAGTGTATGAAGTCAGTGAGTTCTGCATGGGTGCAAGAGGTAGCACCAATGCAGTCGTCGATGTAGCGGAGGTAGAGTTCGGGGATGGGGCCAGTGTACGTCTGGAACAGGGATTGTTCGACGTACCCGACAAAGAGGCAGGCATAGCTAGGGCACATGCGAGTGCCCATAGCTACGCCTCTGGTTTGGAGGAAGTGGGAGGAGTCAAAGGAGAAGTTGTTGAGGGTAAGAACCAGCTCTGCTAGGCGGAGGAGAGTGTTGGTCGATGGGGATTGGCTGGTTCTACGGTCGAGGAAGAAACGGAGGGCTTCGAGACCATCCTTGTGGGGGATGGAGGTGTAGAGTGACTGGACAGGCCCTATCCCCGAACTCTACCTCCGCTACATCGAATTATTCACTTGCTATTGTTTATTGTGTCTTGCACTTTTGACTTAATAATACAGAACAGGGTACCATAGCGCAGATCAACATTTTACTGACGATTGTTTAGTCCAAATGACTATTAAAAAGACAAAATGTGAAGATTATAACGAGGTCATTGGTTGTCTAAAAGCGCCAATCTAAAGAGACTGTAGGCGGCTCTGTATCCCGCACCCATTACAACCCCCTCGTGGTTTAAAAGGAGTTGCACCTCCATTGTCTAGAAGCTTGGTCGATACATCGTGCATTTTGTATGTAGATCTCCCAGCCCCGCACAACACGTTTTTATCTTCTCCCCAAAATCCACAAACACAACTGCCCTGGCAGACCCATTGTTTCTGCCTGCTCCTATCCCACGGAAATGATTTCCACGTACCTCCACTCCATCCTATCCCCCCTGGTCGAATCTCCCCCGACCTATGTCCAAGTCACCTCTCATGCCTTCATCTCTTTAATGACTTCCGCTTTCTGAGCCCCCACTCCCTCATTTTTACTATGGATGTTCAGTCACTCTACACATCCATCCCCCACCAGGAAGGCCCTCAGTTTCTTCCTCCACCACATGACCATCCAATTTCCCTCTATTAACACTACTCCACCTAGCGGAGCTGGTCCTCAACCTCAACAACGTCTCTGAAGACTCCTCCCACTTCCTCCAAGTCCAAGGCAGAGCTAGGACACCCGCATGGTCCCCAGCTATGCCTACCTCTTTATAGATCAATCCCTGTCGCAGGCTCCCACTGGCTCTGTCCCCGAGCTCTATCTTCGTTACATTGATGACTGCATCGGTGCGACCTGCACCCATGCAGAACTTATGGACTTCATCAAATTCATCACCAAATTTCATCCTGCACTTAAATTTACTTGGACCATCTCAGACACCTCCATCTCCTTTCTTGATCTCACATTTCCATCACAAGAAATAGACTATTGACTGATGACTATTACAAACCCAGTGACTCCCACAACTATCTTGACTACACTTCTTCCCACACTGCTTCCTGCAGACTCTATCCCCTACTCCCAATTCCTTTGTCTACGCCGCATCTGCACCCAAGATAAGGTGTTCCATACTAGAACATCTGAGATGTCCTAATTCCTTAGGGAATGGGGGTTCCCCTCTCCCATCATAGATGAGGCCCTCACTCATGTCTCCTTGGTACCCTGCAGCTCCGCCCTTGCTCCGCCTCACGAGAGTCGCAACAGAGACAGAGTCCCCCTAGTGCTTACCTTCCACACCATCAGCGGTAGCATACAACACATCATTTCCAAAATTTCCGCCACCTCCAATGGGATCCCACCACTACCCACCTTTTCACATCTCCACCACTTTCCGCCTTCTGCAAAGACTGTTCCCTCCGCAACTCCCTGGTTAACTTATCCCTTTGCACTCAAACCACCCCCTCCCTAGGTACCTTCTCCTGCAACCGCAGAAGATGCAATACCTGTTGCTATATTTCCTCCCTCGACTCTGTCCAGGGACCCTGACTGTCTTTTCCGGTTAGGCAGAGGTTCACTTGCACCTCCTCCAACCTCATCTACTGTATCCGTTGTTCAAGATGTGGACTCTTATTCATCGGTGAGACCAAACACAGACTGAGCAATCGTTTTGCGGAACACCTTCGCTCCGCCTGCATGCACAAACCTGATCTCCCGGTTGCTGGACACTTTAATTCTCCGTCCCATTTCCAGACAGTCCTTACTGTCGTCAGTCTCCATTGTCAGTGAGGCAAACGCAAATTGGAGGAACAGCATCTCATATTTCGCTTGGGCAGTTTACAATCCAGTGGTATGAATATTGATTTATCTCACTTCAGGTAATCCCGGCATTCCCACTCTCTTTCCCTTCCCCACCCAATTCACACTAGCTTCTCATTTTCACCCTACAAACAGCTGTTTCCTTTAGCATTGTTACTTTTTTGCATAATTTTCTTTCATTGTTCTTTATCTCTCCACATCACCGTCGATCTCTCTCGTTTCCCTTATCCCTAACCAGTCTGAAGAAGGGTCTCGACCCGAAACGTCACCAATTCCTTCTCCAGAAAAGTCGTGTGTCTTCCTGAGTCAATAGTCAATAGTCAATAGTCGTTTATTTGTCACATACACATAAATGTGTAGTAAAATGAAACATTACCCGCAGTTGAACAATAAGACCAATAAGATTAATCAATAAAAATGCAATAACACATACAATCACAACTAACACCAAACAAAAAGAAACATCCATCACAGTGAGTCTCCTCCAGTCCCTCCTCACTGTGATGGAAGGCCACAATGTCTTTTTCTCTTCCCTGCCGTCTTGTCCCGCGGTCAGGCTGTTGGAGTTGCCACGTCGGGGCGGTCGGGGCTCCCGACATTGAAGCCCCCGCTGGGCGGTGAAAGGTCCACGGCCTATTCCAGGCCGCGCCGGACGGTGAAAGGTCCGCGACGGGCCGACCCAAGCCCCGCGATTCGGGGCGGGCGAACACGCTGCCTCTGCCGTTGCCGGAGCTCCCGATGTCGGCCCCCACCCGGGGGTCTGCGGGCTTCCGACGTCCACGCGGCCCGCGCCGGAGCCTCCGGAGACAAGTCGCAGCCGCTCCCGCAGCATCCGCAGGCAGCCAGCGTTGCAGGTGGTGAGTCCGCGCCGCGGGCTCTGCGAACCAGAGACCCAGGTGGTCCCAGGTGCATGGCCGGTGGTAGGTGGAGCCCGCCGGTCCCAGGTGCATGGCCGGTGGTAGGTGGAGCCCGCCGGTCCCAGGTGCATGGCCGGTGGTAGGTGGAGCCCGCCGGTCCCAGGTGCATGGCCGGTGGTAGGTGGAGCCCGCCGGTCCCAGGTGCATGGCCGGTGGTAGGTGGAGCCCGCCGGTCCCAGGTGCATGGCCGGTGGTAGGTGGAGCCCGCCGGTCCCAGGTGCATGGCCGGTGGTGGGCCGCAACGGGAACGGGGACACGGCACAGAAACAAAGGTCACGTCTCCGTTCTGGAGAGAGAATGTTACAGTTACAGTTCCCGTTCCCTCCCACCCCCCCCCCCCCAAAACATAACATACAACACTACATCATATTAACACTACAATTGAGACAAAAACAACAAAAAACACAAAAGACAGACGGACTGGTCCAGCTTTTTGTGTCTACCACCAGTACTAGATAGTTATTTTCCTAATTTTACCCTGATTCTACGTGCAGTTGCATTGCACCTTTTAAAAATAATGTCTGACTTTCTGGTGCCATCGGTAATGCCTCGCAACATTGAGAAGCTGTGAGCATGTAGGTTTTCTCTGGGTGCTCTGGTTTCCTCCCACACTCCAAGGACGTACAGGGTTGTAAATTAATTGATTTTAGTAAAATTATAAATTGCCGCTCGTGTGTAGGATAACGCTCGTTGGCGTGGAGTCGGTGGTCCAAAGGGCCTGTTTCCGCACTGTATCTCTAAAGTCTAAAGAAAATCCAAAGTCTAAATGTGCCATAACTAAAAGAATGTACTAAAGTAAAATGACTTTAATAAATATTCAACAAAGTTAATTTTTATGAAACAGAAGGAGAAAGTGGAACAAGATCTTTCACCAAAGAAAACTTGGGACATAAATCTACTTCAAATTTTCTTGGTTGGAGCCAATAATTCTGACGGGAACATTGGGTTTCATCTGATCTTAGGTAACTATGCACAGGCAAAAGTTGACCTGCTGTAAGTCTAGACTGTGCGTTGTCACATCGAAGGATGAGGGGTGATGCTCAATGAAACTTACCGAATAGTGAAAGACCTGGATAGAGTGATTGTGGAGACGATGTTTCCACTAATGGGAGAGTCCAGAACAAGAGGCCGTAGCCTCAGAATAAAAGGATGTACCAATAGGAAGATGAGGTGAGAAGATTTAATAGTTAAAATACTGAAGCAGTCAAAATCCCCATAACATGGATTAATACACAAAAAAACTCTTTACAATGTGGTGTGGCGATCCTTACGTACGTTAAGCAAAACACAAAGTGCTGGTGGAACTCAGCGGATCAGGCAGCATCTGTTAAAAAAATGTGGCCTAGTCAGTGAAGCCCACATCCCCTCAATAAATACAAGTCCGTTGTGTAGCTTAAAGTCAAGATCACCGAAAGCAAAGTAGAACTAATCTAAACCCTGGAACAGGACAAATCAAAAGAAAAATATCAAGGCAGACAAAGCTTAACAGCAGAACGGGACGGAATCCCCAGCGTCCACACCCTCCTATGGAAAGCCCAAGCCAGATGGGCAGGCCATGTCGTCAGAATGCCCGAGAGTCGATTGCCAAAACAGCTTCTGTATGGAGAACTGTGTCAGGGCAAGCGCTCAGTAGGAGGACAGAAGAAACGGTTTAACGACTGCCTCAAAGTGTCCCTCAAAGACATGGAGATCAACCTCAGCACTTGGGAGTGTCTTGCTCTGGACCGTCCAACCTGGCGTAGCAAGCTCACCACAGGGGCCCGTACAGCAGAGAACAGACGCACTGCAGAGGCCCAGAGAAAACGCACCGCTCGCAAGGCCTGGGCTTTGGAATTGTGGAAAGTGTGAAAGTGTGGAATTCTCTGCCTCAGAAGGTAGTGGAGGCCAGTTCATTGGATGCTTTCAAGAGAGAGCTGGATAGAGCTCTTAAGGATAGCGGAGTGAGGGGGTATGGGGAGAAGGCAGGAACGGGGTACTGATTGAGAGTGATCAGCCATGATGAATTAAATGTGGAGATAGTTATTAATGATTATGATATAGTTGGGATTACGGAGACATGGCTCCAGGGTGACCAAGGCTGGGAGCTCAACATCGAGGAATATTCTATATTCAGGCGGGATAGACAGAAAGGAAAAGGAGGTGGGGTAGCGTTACTGGTTAGAGAGGAGATTAAAGCAGTGGAAAGGAAGGACATTAGCTTGGAGGAAGTGGAATCGATATGGGTAGAGCTACACGAATCTTCAGGTCCCAAGTTTAGTGAAGGGTCTTCAACCTGAAATGTTAACCGGTTCCCTTTCCACAGATATAAGAAAATAACTGCAGATGCTGGTACAAATCGATTTATTCACAAAATGCTGGAGTAACTCAGCAGGTCAGGCAGCATCTCGGCAGAGAAGGAATGGGTGACCTTTCGGGTCGAGACCCTTCTTCAGACTGATGTCGGGGGTGGGACAAAGGAAGGATATAGGTGGAGACAGGAAGATAGAGGGAGATCTGGGAAGGAGGAGGGGAAGAGAGGGACAGAGGAGCTATCTGAAGTTGGAGAAGTCGACGTTCATACCACTGGGCTGCAAACTGCCCAGACGAAATATGAGGTGCTGCTCCTCCAATTTCCGGCGGGCCTCACTATGGCACTGGAGGAGGCCCATGACAGAGAGGTCAGACTGGGAATGGGAGGGGGAGTTAAAGTGCTGGGCCACCGGGAGATCAGTTGCGTTAATGCGGACCGAGCACAGGTGTTCAGCGAAGCGATCGTCGAGCCTGCGCTTGGTTTCGCCGATATAAATAAGTTGACATCTAGAGCAGCGGATGCAATAGATGAGGTTCGAGGAGGTGCAGGTGAACCTCTGTCTCATCTGGAAAGACTGCTTGGGTCCTTTGATGGAGTTGAGGGGGGAGGTAAATGAGATGGTGAGGTCCAGAAACGGGAGGGAGATGTCAGAGATAGTCCAGGTATATATAAAGGCAGGATGGAAATTGGAGGTGAAGTGTATGAAGTCAGTGAGTTCTGCATGGGTGCAAGAGGTAGCACCAATGCAGTCGTCGATGTAGCGGAGGTAGAGTTCGGGGATGGGGCCAGTGTACGTCTGGAACAGGGATTGTTCGACGTACCCGACAAAGAGGCAGGCGTAGCTAGGGCCCATGCGAGTGCCCATAGCTACGCCTCTGGTTTGGAGGAAGTGGGAGGAGTCAAAGGAGAAGTTGTCGAGGGTAAGAACCAGCTCTGCTAGGTGGAGGAGAGTGTTGGTTGATGGGGATTGGCTGGTTCTACGGTCGAGGAAGAAACGGAGGGCTTCGAGACCATCTTTGTGGGGGATGGAGGTGTAGAGTGACTGGACAGGCCACATCCCCGAACTCTACCTCCGCTACATCGACGACTGCATTGGTGCTACCTCTTGCACCCATGCAGAACTCACTGACTTCATACACTTCACCTCCAATTTCCATCCTGCCCTAAAATATACCTGGACTATCTCTGACATCTCCCTCCCATTTCTGGACCTCACCATCTCCATCACAGGAGACAGACTAGTGACGGATATTTACTACAAGCCCACTGCATGCACTAAAGGTGAGGTTTCGGGTCGAGACCGTTCTTCAGACTGCTGGATTAACTCAAAGGACCGGGCGGGGGCTTCAATGTCGGGAGCCACCACCGCCCCGACGTGCAGCGGCGGCGTCTTCGCCCGCCCAGGATCGCAGGGCTTGGGTCGGCCCGCTGCGGACCTTTCACCGTCCGGTGCGGCCTGGAACGTGGCAACTTCAACAGCCTGACCGCAGGAGAAGACGGCAGGGGAAGAGAAAATACATTCTGGCCTTCCATAACAGTGACGAGGTGACTGGAGGAGACTCACTGTGATGGATGTTTCTTTTTTTTGTTTTGTGTTGGTTTGTGTTGTATGTGAATTGCTTATTTTTATTGCTCTTATTGCTGGACTGTGGGTGACCTTTAATTTCACTGCACATCTTGTATGTGTATGTGACAAATAAACTTGACTTGACTTGACTTGATACCTCTGTGGAGGGAAATGAATAGATGATGTTTCACCCATTCACCTCCACAGAAACCTACTGAGTTTCTCCGGCAATGATGCCAACACATTGTTACCACTAACAATCAACTAAATATGGAAGCAAGGTAGAAAGAATAGATTAAATCCACAAGAAGAAATAAATCTTCACTGCCCCAGGTGCTTTTTAATAAACCCAGCATTAGGGAGGGTACCATTAGTCTGGATGCCCACTCTGATCACCATCCATGAAACAGCATGTGCCTGATATGGGAACAGGTTGTTCCAGTTTCCAGCTGAGAAAATGCAACTCCTTCAAAGTAATCCACTCATTGCTGGCTATTTACATTGTTTCACGTCGTTCATGTAGTGACAGGACATCAATGTGAAAGGGTCATGTACTAAAACATTAGATAGACACAAAATGCTGATTACCTCATTTTGAACAAAGTTAAAATAGGAGAAGGGAAGGAAATGTTACATGTAAGAATTAAAATTTAAGATGTAATTAACATTTGGATCATGCTGGGATGCTGAATGAACCCAGCATCTGCAGTTCCTTCCAATACAAGTGGGTTTTTTGCGCCAGATTCCAGCACCTGACGTTTTTACATCTCCGATTTGCACTGTTTCTTCTGCAACCTCCACCATTTTATGAGTCTGATATAATTGGCCATTTTGGATATACATTGTACTCTTCCAACACTGGCTGTGTCACACAATGCTATTACACACTTTATATGCTGGTTCCAAGTTTAGATAGCAAAATAACTCATTGAAACTTACCCAATAGTGAAAGGCCTGGATTGAGTGAATGTGGAGAGGATGTTTCCACTAGTGAGGGAGTCCAGGATCAGAGGCCACAGCCTCACAATTAAAGGTTGTTCTTTTAGGAAGGAGACGAGGAGGAATTTCGTTAGTCAGAAGTGGTGAATCTGGAATTCGTTGCCACAGATGGCTGTGAAGGCCAAGTCAATGGATATTTAGAAACATAGAAAATAGGTGCAGGAGGAGGCCATTCGGCCCTTCGAGCCAGCACCGCCATTCATTGTGATCATGGATGATCATCCCCAATCAATAACCCGTGCCTGCCTTCTCCCCATATCCCTTGATTCCACTAGCCCCAGGAACTCTATCTAACTTGGTAGAGGTAGAGATATAGGTAGAGATTGACAGATTATTGACTAGTACTGGTGTTAAGGATTACGGGGCGAAGGCATTAGAATGGGGGTTGAGAGGCAAAGATAGATCAGCCATGATTGAATGGCGGGGTAGACTCCACAGGACGATTTGCTTAATTCTACTCCTAGAACATATGAATTCATGAATTAATGAAGATTAGGTATGTAGGTTAATTGGCTGGGTAAATGTAAAAATTGTCCCTAGTGGGTGTAGGATAGTGTTAATGTACAGGGATCGCTGGGCGGCACGGACTTGGTGGGCCGAAAAGGCCTGTTTCCGGCTGTATGTATATGATATGATATGATATGATTAGGCTGGGCTGTGGATCTGAGCGCAAGCAAAAAAAAAACATTCAAGAAGCTACTTTGGACATAGATGCGGAACAAAACCTTACACAAGTGTGTCATTTTATTTGAAAAGTTACTAAGTTACTACCATCGTGTCGCGGACAAACCGCAAGCAGTGGGGGTTTCTTCCAACGCTACGGAGTTCCGTAAACATTCAACTCTAAGGAGACCCGCTGAGTTACATTTTTAGTTTTCGCAAATTTTTCCGCTGTTAGTTCAGCGGCTCTATTTGGAGACTGTGGGTACTTTACTGAAAGTCAACCCAGAACTGAGGAAACGTTTGAACACCAGTTGTTTGATGTGCTGATGCAGTATTCTTCCAGGTCTTGCTTCCTGGACAGTTTTTGTTTGTTTCTGGCCAACTGCTCCACAACCAAGTGGAGTGTGTGGGCAATTGGCGGGGGGTGGAGCGAGGGCGCTCACGAAAGAAGCCTGAGGCACTTGTTGAGCTATAAAATCGCACAGTCGGTGTCTTGTACTCCAACACATAATGGAATTGCACGGCTCGGCAAGGCACGCTGTGCTTTGGCTCCTGTTGACGGGTCTGGTCATTTTGATGCCGGAGGTTTGCGAAGCAGAGTCCGGAGCATCGCGTCGTCTTTTCAGCCCCTCGTGTGACGCCCCGTGTCAGAATGGGGGAATTTGCCACAGCATCAACATCTGCGTCTGCCGCATTGGCTTTAGTGGTGATCTCTGCCAGTTTGGTAAAGCCCCACTCGGAAGTTAAACGGCGCCGCACTTTAGAAGCGTGGGCAAGAGCACCAGTTAATTTCGGACACTTGAATTATCAGCTTTGAATTCAATGTCTCTCGCTAGGATTGTCAACGCAAGAAGCAACTCATGTAATTAAAAATCTATTATAAAATTAAAGCATAAATTATCCAAGTAATTTGTTTCTCGTGCAAACCTACGGGTTGAGGTTAATTGTAAAATCGATGTGTCTGATTTAACGGTGCGAGTTGTTTGACCGAGTGGTTGCATGAGATGCTGTGGCCAGTCGGGCAATTTCATTGAGTGCAAAACACAAAGTGCTGGAGGGACTCAGCGGGTCGGGCAGCGCTGGGTCGGGAATGGACAGGCGATGATTGGGGTCGGGACTCCTCTTCATTGTGTGAATGAAGGAGGAAGACATTTCCTCCTCCTAGTTCCACTGGTTGCACCTTGTAAGCCCTTCGTTCCCACCTCCTCCCCAGCCAACAAAATGCCACTATGGGCTCCACCCTTGCATGGCCATCGTTACCGCTCCTGCTTTGTTCCGGCATCTTCTTACCCCCAGTTCCCTCCCCTCTACTTTCTGTCTGATGAAAGATCCCGACCCGAAACGTCACCCATCCTTTTTCTCCAGACCCGCTGAGTTACTCCAACATTTTGTGTCTAACTTCTGCACAGACAATGTGGGCCGAAGGGCCTGTTCCTGTGCTGGTCAATGTTCAGTAATAATTGGCGCTGACGAAGTGCGTCCTCAGACGGTCAGGCAGCATCTGTGGAAAGGGAACCGGTTAACATTTCAGGTTGAAGACCCTTCACTAAACTTGGGACCTGAAGATTCATGTCCTTTGAAACTGAAGGATTTCTTCTCGGCCAATTTAATGTCCCTGCGACAATTTTTGATCACATCGGAGTCCAACTCGGCCTGGTTGGTGGTTAGACTGGAATATGCATCTCTATGTCTTTAACAGTTGCAAAATATTGACTTGATTGGGGTGAAACCTGGAGGTATAAGTGTGAATTATTGATCCATTGCCTGCTGCTGGTTCATGTAGAGGAGCTCGGGGAACCTACTTGTTCCCAACTGAACAGTTTATATTCCTGTTTGCAGCGGCAACAGCTTTAACATTGCACTGAGGCCTTTTTCCCCTTTCATTCCCTTTTTCCCTGTGGGTATCAAACTATACAACTCCTCCCCCTTCTACCGTGGGGTAGACTGACTCCCCTTCCCCCTCTCCCCCGACCCAACCTTTGCACATCCCCAATCCTGGACTTTCCACTCGTCACTTTAATTTCATGTATCTTGTTATGTTTTATAGCTGTTGGCAGACCAATTTTCCTCCTGGGATAAATAAAGTTCTATCGTATCTTATCGTATTCGGTACAGTGGTCGGTCCGACGCCCCTTGTGGGTTTCAATGTGTGTTCGGGCTGTTGGGAGTTTAAATTGGGCAAAGACCATCTCTCGCCACCGTCCCACCTGTTTATGTCTGGAGTTGTATTTTTCAGCAAAATCAACTCTGCCTTCTCAGAGTCGATACCATCTCGACCGTATAAAGCTAGAGATTGTGTCCGTGATGTTTACCAATCACCCAGATGCAAGTGATTTATTTTCCTCTTTAATCACTTAAACTTTGGGAAGAGAATTATTCACTTGCTATTGTTTATTGTGTCTTGCACTTTTGACTTAATAATACAGGACAGGGTACCATAGCGCAGATCAACATTTTACTGTCGGTTGTTTAGTCCAAATGACTATTAAAACGACAAAATGTGAAGATTGTAACGAGAAGTCATTGGTTGTCTAAAAGCGCCAATCTAAAGATACTGCAAACGGCTTTGTATCCCGCCCCCATTACAACGCCTTCATGGTTCAAAAGGAGTTGAACCTTCATTGTCGAGAAACTTGGTCGATACATCGTGCATTTTGTATGTAGATCTCCCAGCCCCGCACAGCCTGTTTTTACTTTCTTCTCCCAGCCCGTTTTTACCTTCTCCCCAAAATCCACAAACACAACTGCCCTGGCAGACCCATTGTTTCTGCCTCCTCCTCTCCCACGGAAATGATTTCCATATACCTCCACTCCATCCTAACACCCCTGGTCCAATTTCTCCCGACCTATGTCAATAGACAATAGACAATAGACAATAGACAATAGGTGCAGGAGTAGGCCATTCAGCCCTTCGAGCCAGCACCGCCATTCAATGCGATCATGGCTGATCACTCTCAATCAGTACCCCATTCCTGCCTTCTCCCCATACCCCCTCACTCCGCTATCCTTAAGAGCTCTATCCAGCTCTCTCTTGAAAGCATCCAACGAACTGGCGTCCACTGCCTTCTGAGGCAGAGAATTCCACACCTTCACCACTCTCTGACTGAAAAAGTTCTTCCTCATCTCCGTTCTAAATGGCCTACCCCTTATTCTTAAACTGTGGCCCCTTGTTCTGGACTCCCCCAACATTGGGAACATGTTTTCTGCCTCTAATGTGTCCAATCCCCTAATTATCTTATATGTTTCAATAAGATCCCCCCTCATCCTTCTAAATTCCAGTGTATACAAGCCCAATCGCTCCAGCCTTTCAACATACGACAGTCCCGCCATTCCGGGAATTAACCTAGTGAACCTACGCTGCACGCCCTCCATAGCAAGAATATCCTTCCTCAAATTTGGAGACCAAAACTGCACACAGTACTCCAGGTGCGGTCTCACCAGGGCCCGGTACAACTGTAGAAGGACCTCTTTGCTCCTATACTCAACTCCTCTTGTTACGAAGGCCAACATTCCATTGGCTTTCTTCACTGCCTGCTGTACCTGCATGCTTCCTTTCATTGACTGATGCACTAGGACACCCAGATCTCGTTGAACTCCCCCTCCTCCTAACTTGACACCATTCAGATAATAATCTGCCTTTCTATTCTTACTTCCAAAGTGAATAACCTCACACTTATCTACATTAAACTGCATCTGCCATGTATCCGCCCACTCACACAACCTGTCCAAGTCACCCTGCAGCCTTATTGCATCTTCCTCACAATTCACACTACCCCCCAGCTTAATATCATCTGCAAATTTGCTAATGGTACTTTTAATCCCTTTGTCTAAGTCATTAATGTATATTGTAAATAGCTGGGGTCCCAGCACCGAACCTTGCGGTACCCCACTGGTCACTGCCTGCCATTCCGAAAGGGCCCCATTTATCCCCACTCTGTGCTTTCTGTCTGTCAACCAATTTTCTATCCATGTCAGTACCCTACCCCCAATACCATGTGCCCTAATTTTGCCCACTAATCTCCTATGTGGGACCTTGTCGAAGGCTTTCTGAAAGTCGAGGTACACCACATCCACTGACTCTCCCCTGACAATTTTATTAGTTACATCCTCAAAAAATTCCAGTAGATTTGTCAAGCATGATTTCCCCTTCGTAAATCCATGCTGACTCGGAATGATCCCGTTACTGCTATCCAAATGCTCAGCAATTTCGTCTTTTATAATTGACTCCAGCATCTTCCCCACCACTGATGTCAGACTAACTGGTCTATAATTACCCATTTTCTCTCTCCCTCCTTTCTTAAAAAGTGGGATAACATTTGCTATCCTCCAATCCACAGGAACTGATCCTGAATCTATAGAACATTGAAAAATGATCTCCAATGCTTCCACTATTTCTAGAGCCACCTCCTTAAGTACCCTAGGATGCAGACCATCAGGCCCTGGGGATTTATCAGCCTTCAGTCCCATCAGTCTACCCAAAACCATTTCCTACCTAATGTGGATTTCCTTCAGTTCCTCCATCACCCTAGGTTCTCCGGCCCCTAGAACATTTGGGAGATTGTGTGTATCTTCCTCAGTGAAGACAGATCCAAAGTAACGGTTTAACTCGTCTGCCATTTCTTTGTTCCCCATAATAAATTCCCCTGTTTCTGTCTTCAAGGGACCCACATTTGCCTTGACTATTTTTTTCCTCTTCACGTACCTAAAAAAACTTTTGCTATCCTCCTTTATATTATCGGCTAGTTTACCCTCGTACCTCATCTTTTCTCCTCGTATTGCCTTTTTATTTAACTTTTGTTGCTCTTTAAAAGAGTCCCAATCCTCTGTCTTCCCACTCTTCTTTGCTATGTTATACTTCCTCTCCTTAATTTTTATGCTGTCCCTGACTTCCCTTGTCAGCCACAGGTGTCTCTTACTCCCCTTAGAGTCTTTCCGCCTCTTTGGAATAAATTGATCCTGCAACCTCTGCATTATTCCCAGGAATACCTGCTATTGCTGTTCTACCGTCTTCCCTGCTAGGGCCTCCTTCCAGTCAATTTTGGCCAGCTCCTGCCTCATGCCTCTGTAATCCCCTTTGCTATACTGTAATACCGACACTTCCGATTTTCCCTTCTGCCTTTCCATTTGCAGAGTAAAACTTATCATGTTGTGATCACTGCCTCCTAATGGCTCTTTTACCTCTAGTCCCCTTATCAGATCAGGATCATTACACAACACTAAATCCAGAATTGCCTTCTCCCTGGTAGGCTCCAGTACAAGCTGTTCTAAGAATCCATCTCGAAGGCACTCTACAAACTCTCTTTCCTGGGGTCCATTTCCAACCTGATTTTCCCAGTCTACCTGCATGTTGAAATCTCCCACAACCACCGTAGCATTACATTTTTGACACGCCAATTTTATCTCCTGATTCAACTTGCACCCTATGTCGAGGCTACTGTTTGGGGGCCTATAGATAACTCCCATTAGGGTCTTTTTACCCTTACAATTTCTCATTTCTATCCATACTGATTCAACATCTCCTGATTCTATGTCACCCCTTGCAAGGGAATGAATATCATTCCTTACCATCAGAGCAACCCCACCCCCTCTGCCCACCTGTCTGTCTTTTCTATACGTTGTGTACCCCTGAATATTCAGTTCCCAGCCCTGGTCCTCTTGTAGCCATGTCTCAGTGATCCCTACAACATCATACTTGCCCATGACTAACTGAGCCTCAAGCTCATCCACTTTAATTTTTATACTACGCGCATTTAAGTACAACACTTTAACTTCTGTATTCACCTCCCCTCTCACATCGGTCACAATTGGCCCTGCCCTTAATTTCTTTTCCCCTCTAGAACTTCTGTTCCCATTCTTCCGAGAGTCTTTTGCAATATCTCCTGTATTCCCTTTTTTTTACCTCATCTTCATATTCACAATTTGTCAACCCCTCCCCCCCACTACTTAGTTTAAAGCCACAGGTGTCACACTAGCAAACCTGCCTGCCAGAATGTTTGTCCCCCTGCTGTTAAGATGTAACCCGTCCCTTTTGTACAAGTCACCCCTAGCCCAGAAGAGATCCCAGTGGTCCAGAAATCTAAATCCCTGCTCTCTGCACCAGCCCCTCAGCCATAAATTCATACCCTCTATCTCTCTGTTCCTGGCCTCACCAGCACGAGGTACCGGTAGCAGTCCAGAGATAACCACCTTCGACGTCCTACTTCTCAGTGTTTTTCCCAACTCTCTAAACTCCCGCTGTAGCACCTCCTTCCTCTTCCGCCCGACGTCATTCGTGCCCACATGCACAACGACTTCAGGTTGATCGCCTTCCCTCACTAGGATTTTCTGAAGCCGGTCCGTGATGTGTTGAACCCTGGCACCAGGGAGGCAACAGACCATCCTCAAGTCCCTCTTGCTGCCACAGAATCTTCTGTCCGTCCCTCGGACAATGGAGTCACCGACCACTACGGCTCTTCCTGACTTCGGTCTCCCCTGTCGAGTATCCTTGCCAACAGGTCCGCCACTCGGACTGGAAACGTCTTCTGCCCCGACAGTTCCCAAGAGGGTATACCTATTTGCAATAGGCACAGCCACTGGGGTCTCCTGTAGTTCTCGTCCACTCCCCCCTGAAACAGTCTCCCACCTTCGCTCGACCTGGACCCTTGGCGTGACAGCCTCACAATAGGTCCTGTCGAGGAAACTCTCGCATTCCCGGATGGCCCTGAGGTCATCCAACTGCCTCTCCAACTCCACCACACGTCCCTTCAGGAGCTGCAACTGGACACAGTTCTTGCAGGTGTAGCTCCCAGAAGCTCCAGCGACGTCCCTGTCTTCCCACATCCTGCAGGAAACACACTGCACCAACTTTTCCGCCATTACCTTGTGTCTGGCTTAAAACAATTGTAACCTCCTGACCTCAGCCTCCTCGCCGAAGACTCGCAGCCAAAGACTCGCACTTTTCTCACAGGGCACTTTTCTCACTGGGCACTTTTCTTACTGGGCACTTTTCTCACTGGGCACTTTTTTCACTGGCCACTTTTCTCACTGGGCACTTTTCTCACTGGGCACTTTTCTCAATGGGCACTTTTCTCACTGGGCACTTTTCTCACAGGGCACTTTTCTCACAGGGCACTTTTCTCACAGGGCACTTTTCTCACAGGGCACTTTTCTCACAGGGCACTTCTCACAGGGCACTTTTCTCACAGGGCACTTTTCTCACAGGGCACTTTTCTCACAGGGCACTTTTCTCACAAGGCACTTTTCTCACAGGGCACTTTTCTCACAGGGCACTTTTCTCACAGGGCACTTTTCTCACAGGGCACTTTTCTCACAGGGCACTTTTCTCACAGGGCACTTTTCTCACAGGGCACTTTTCTCACAGGGCACTTTTCTCACAGGGCACTTTTCTCACAGGGCACTTTTCTCACAGGGCACTTTTCTCACAGGGCACTTTTCTCACAGGGCACTTTTCTCACAGGGCACTTTTCTCACAGGGCACTTTACTCACAGGGCACTTTTCTCACAGGGCACTTTACTCACAGGGCACTTTTCTCACAGGGCACTTTTCTCACAGGGCACTTTACTCACAGGGCACTTTTCTCACAGGGCACTTCTCTCACAGGGCTGCACCCTTTTGCAAGTCTTGCTTATATCACCAATTAAATTGCCTGATTGTCCAATTTACCAGACTTCTCACTTAAATGATCAACCAATCCACGTATTCTCTTCTGACTGACTTATTACACTGTAATTCGTACTTACTTTCAGCCAATGGTCTTCCTCTCTCCAACTTCCCGACCTTTACAGACTGATTAACAGTGCCTTATTGGCGCTCTTTTTAAACTGCCGTTTCTACCACTATTAACAGGTACTTACTTTCAGCCAATGGGCGTCCTCTCTCCAACTTCCCGACCTCCAAGTCACCTCTCATGCCTTCCTCTCTTTAATGACTTCCACTTTATGAGCCCCCATTCCTTCATCTTTACTATTGACGTTCAGTCACTATACTTCCATCCCCCACCGGGAAGGTCTTAAACCCCTCAGTTTCTTCCTCGACCGCAGACCCATCCAATTTCCCTCTACTAACACTACTCCGCCTAGCGGAGCTGGTCCTCACCCTCAACAACTTTTCCTTTGATTCCTCCCACTTCCTCCAAGTCCAAGGCATAGCTATGGACACCCGTGTGGGCCCCAGCTATGCCTGCCTCTTTGTAGGCTACGATGATCAATCCCTGTTCCAGATGCACACTGGCCCTCCCCCAAGCTTTACCTGCTTCCGTCAAAGACTCTATCCCCTACTCCCAATTCCTTCGTCTACGCCGCATCTGCACCCAAGATGAGGTGTTCCACACTAGAACATCCAAGATGTCCTCATTCCTTAGGGATATCTCTCCTTCACACACTTGGGGTGAAGAAGTCTGTCACTGAAGGAGCTGCTCAGTGCAGTGACATTGTCCTGTATGGGGTGGGAGGTGTCGTCCAGCAGTGATGTTAGCTTTGCCATCATCCTCCTCTCTCCCACCACCTGCACAGAGTCGAGGGGGCATCCCAGGACAGAGCTGGCCTTCTCGATCAGTTTATCAAGTCTCTTCCTGTCAGCAGTTGAGATGCTGCTGCTCCAGCAGACCACTCCATAGAAAATGGCTGATGCCACCACAGTGTCGAAGAAGGTCCTCACGAGTGCCTCCTGCACTCCATAGGACCTGAGTCTTCTCAGCAGGTACAGTCTGCTCTGGCCTTTTTATGCAGTGCATTACTATTATCAGTCCAGTCCAGTTTGTTGTTGTTGTTGTTGTTCGTCCTTCCGGTTCGAAGATGACCATGACTTCACTTTCAGTTGGAGGATTGGTGACTGTGGCTCCTGAATGGGCTGGTGAGGCCAATCCGGGCCTGGAAGGCACGCCCACACGTAGGACACAAGTGGATGGCTGCTGCAATGGAAGTGGAGGTAGCCCAGGCCTTGCGAGCGGTGCGTTTCCTCTGAGGCTCTGCAGTGCGTCTGTTCTCTGCTGTACGGGCTCCTGTGGTGAGCTTGCTACGCCAGGTTGGACGGTCCAGAGCAAGAGACTCCCAAGTGCTGAGGTTGATCTCCAAATCTTTGAGGGACACTTTGAGGCAGTCCTTAAACCGTTTCTTCTGTCCTCCTACTGAGCGCTTGCCCTGACACAGTTCTCCATACAGAAGATGTTTTGGCAGTCAACTCTCGGGCATTCTGATGACATGGCCCGCCCATCTGGCTTGGGCTTTCAGGTGGGCGCTGGGGATTCCGGCCCGTTCTGCTGTTAAGCTTTGTCTGCCTTGATATTTTTCTTTTGATTTGTCCTGTTCCAGGGTTTAGATTAGTTCTACTTTGCTTTCAGTGATCTTGACTTTAAGCTACACAATGGACTTGTATTTATTGAGGGGATGTGGGCTTCACTGACTAGGCCACATTTTTTTAACAGATGCTGCCTGATCCGCTGAGTTCCACCAGCACTTTGTGTTTTGCTTAACGTACGTAAGGATCGCCACACCACATTGTAAAGAGTTTTTTTGTGTATTAATCCATGTTATGGGGATTTTGACTGCTTCAGTATTTTAACTGTTAAATCTTCTCACCTCATCTTCCTATTGGTACATCCTTTTATTCTGAGGCTACGGCCTCTTGTTCTGGACTCTCCCATTAGTGGAAACATCGTCTCCACAATCACTCTATCCAGGTCTTTCACTATTCGGTAAGTTTCATTGAGCATCATCCCTCATCCTTCGATGTGACAATGCACAGTCTAGACTTACAGCAGATTGTGGCGGATCAGGCCACTCCTTGGGTCAGCCGCCTCGTTACGTGACGGACAGGCGTAAGGGGTTAAAAGCCAGCCCATGGGGAGGCGTGGCTCATCCCTAGGTGGACTACGCTGTGGGCAGGAGCTCACAGCCTAATAAAGAACCTTACTGAAAACTGCCTGGCGTCTTGCCTTTTCTCTGGCCTCCGCCAGGCCACTACAAGATCAACTTTTGCCTGTGCATAGTTACCTAAGATCAGATGAAACCCATTGTTCCCGTCAGAATTATTGGCTCCAACTAATATAATTTGAAGTAGATTTATGTCCCAAGTTTTCTTTGGTGAAAGATCTTGTTCCACTTTCTCCTTCTGTTTCATAAAAATCAATTTTGTTGAATATTTTACTAAAGTCATTTTACTTTAGTACATTCTTTTAGTTATGGCACATTTAGACTTTGGATTTTCTTTAGACTTTAGAGATACAGTGCGGAAACAGGCCCTTTGGACCACCGACTCCACGCCAACGAGCATTATCCTACACACGAGCGGCAATTTATAATTTTACCAAAACCAATTAACTTACAACCCTGTACGTCCTTCGAGTGTGGGAGGAAACCAGAGCACCCAGAGAAAACCTACATGCTCACAGCTTCTCAATGTTGCGAGGCATTACCGGTGGCACCAGAAAGTCAGACATTATTTTTTAAAGGGGCAATGCAACTGCACATACATTCAGGTTCAAATTAGGAAAATAACTATTTAGTACTGGTGGTAGACACAAAAAGCTGGAGTGACTCAGCAAGGCAAGCAACACTTCTGGAGAAGGAATTAATAATAATAATAATAATACATTTTATTTATATAGCGCTTTTCATATACTCAAAGACGCTTTACAGAGATTTTGAGAACATAGGGAAATTAATAAATAGATAAATAAGTAAATAAATAAATGAACAGAGAAAGGAGACAGTAGGTGAGGTGACCTTCAGTGGTTGAAGGCAGTACTGAACAGGTGAGACTTCAGCGATGTTTTGAATGTGGTGAGTGTGGGGGAGTCTCTAACGGTTTGGGGTAGTGAGTTCCATAGGGTGGGAGCAGCGATGGAGAAAGCCCTGTCCCCCCAGGATCTGAGTTTAGTCCGGATGTGGGGGGATAGGAGATTGGCAGCGGCAGAGCGGAGAGTGCAGGTGGGAGTGTGCCTGTGGAGGAGGTCGGTCAGGTAGGATGGGGCCAGGTTATGGAGGGCTTTGTAGGTTATGAGGAGGATTTTGTACTGGATTCTCTGGGGGATGGGGAGCCAGTGGAGTTTATAAAGGACGGGGGTGATATGGTCACGGATCGAGGTGTGTGTGAGTAGACGGGCAGCGGAGTTTTGAATGTATTGAAGTTTATTGATGATTTTTGAGGGTGCGCCATAGAGGAGGCTGTTGCAGTAGTCCAGACGGGAGGTGATGAAGGCGTGGATGAGGGTTTCTGCAGCTGTGGAGGAGAGGGATGGACGGAGACGGGCAATGTTTTTGAGGTGGAAGAAGGCTGTCTTTGTGATGTGTTTGATGTGTTTGTCGAAGGAGAGGGTTTGATCAAGGATGATTCCAAGATTCCGGATGTGAGGTGAGGTGGATACTGGGAGACCATCAATGTTGAGGATGAAGTTTTGGGTGGATTTGGTGAGCATTTTTGGACCAATGATGATGATTTCAGATTTGTTGCAATTGAGTTTGAGGAAGTTTGATTGAAGCCAAGATTTTATTTCAGTAATGCAGTTTGTCAGTGTAGAGTGTGTGGTGGAGGAGATTGACTTGGTGGAGATGAGGAGCTGGATATCATCGGCGAAGCAGTGGAAGTTGAGACCATGACGGCGGATTAATTGACCAAGGGGGAACAGGTAGAGGATGAAGAGGAGGGGGCCAAGGACTGAGCCTTGGGGGACACCTTGGGGGAGGGGAGCGGTGGGGGATTTACAGTTGTTAATGGAGATGAACTGGTGTCTGTCAGAGAGGTAAGATTTAAACCAGGATAGGGCTGTGCCGGTGATGTTAAGGGAGGTTTCAAGTCGGGTGAGGAGAATGGAGTGATTTATGGTGTCAAAGGCGGCGCTGAGGTCAAGTAGGATGAGGATGTTGAGGTTGCCAGCGTCGGAGGAGAGGAGAATGTCGTTTGTGATTTTGAGGAGCGCAGTTTCAGTACAGTGGTGACGTTTCGGTTCGAGACCCTTCTTCAGACGGGTTAGGGTTAAGGGAAACGAGAGAGATCGACGGTGATGTGGAGAGATAAAGAACAATGAAAGAAAATTATGCATAAAAGTAATGATGCTAAAGGAAACAGGCCATTGTAAGCTGTTTGTAGGGTGAAAATGAGAAGCTAGTGCGAATTGGGTGGGGAAGGGAAAGAGATTGGGGATGCCGGGATTACCTGAAGTGAGAGAAATCAATATTCATACCACTGGACTGTAAGCTGCCCAAGCGAAATATGAGATGCTGTTCCTCCAATTTGCGTTGCCTCACTGACAATGGAGACTGAGGACAGTAAGGACTGTCTGGAAATGGGTAGGAGAATTAAAGTGTCCAGCAACCGGGAGATCAGGTTTGTGCACGCAGGCGGAGCGAAGGTGTTCCGCAAAACGATTGCTCAGTCTGTGTTTGGTCTCACCGATGAATAAGAGTCCACATCTTGAAAAACGGATACAGTAGATGAGGTTGGAGGAGGTACAAGTGAACCTCTGCCTAACCGGAAAAGACAGTCAGGGTCCCTGGACAGAGTCGAGGGAGGAAATATAGCAACAGGTATTGCATCTTCTGCGGTTGCAGGAGAAGGTACCTAGGGAGGGGATGGTTTGGGTGCAAAGGGATAAGTTAACCAGGGAGTTGCGGAGGGAACAGTCTTTGCAGAAGGCGGAAAGTGGTGGAGATGCGAAAAGGTGGCTAGTGGTGGGATCCCATTGGAGGTGGCGGAAATTTTGGAAATGATGTGTTGTATGCTACCGCTGATGGTGTGGAAGGTAAGCACTAGGGGGACTCTGTCTCTGTTGCGACTCTCGTGAGGCGGAGCAAGGGCGGAGCTGCAGGGTACCAAGGAGACATGAGTGAGGGCCTCATCTATGATGGGAGAGGGGAACCCCCATTCCCTAAGGAATGAGGACATCTCAGATGTTCTAGTATGGAACACCTCATCTTTGGTGCAGATGCGGCGTAGACAAAGGAATTGGGAGTAGGGGATAGAGTCTTTGCAGGAAGCAGTGTGGGAAGAAGTGTAGTCAAGATAGTTGTGGGAGTCACTGGGTTTGTAATAGACTTCAGTCAATAGTCTATTTCTTGTGATGGAAATGTGAGATCAAGAAAGGAGATGGAGGTGTCTGAGATGGTCCAAGTAAATTTGAGTGCAGGTTGAAAATTGGTGATGAATTTGATGAAGTCCATGAGTTCTGCATGGGTGCAGGTTGCACCGATGCAGTCATCAATGTAACGAAGATAGAGCTCGGGGACAGAGCCAGTGGAAGCCTGCTACAGGGATTGATCTATAAAGAGGTAGGCATAGCTGGGGACCATGCGGGTGTCCTAGCTCTGCCTTGGACTTGGAGGAAGTGGGAGGAGTCTTCAGAGACGTTGTTGAGGGTGAGGACCAGCTCCGCTAGGTGGAGTAGTGTTAGAAGAGGGAAATTGGACGGTCATGCGGTCGAGGAAGAAACTGAGGGCCTTCCTCGTGGGGGATGGATGTGTAGAGTGACTGAACGTCCATAGTAAAAATGAGGGAGTGGGGGCTCAGAAAGCGGAAGTCATTAAAGAGATGAAGGCATGAGAGGTGACTTGGACATAGGTCGGGGGAGATTCGACCAGGGGGGATAGGATGGAGTGGAGGTACGTGGGATAGGAGCAGGCAGAAACAATGGGTCTGCCAGGGCAGGTGTGTTTGTGGATTTTGGGGAGAAGATAAAAACGGGTTGTGCGGGGCTGGGAGATCTACATACAAAATGCATGATGTATCGACCAAGCTTCTAGACAATGGAGGTGCAACTCCTTTTAAACCACGAGGGGGTTGTAATGGGGGCGGGATACAGAGCCGCCTACAGTCTCTTTAGATTGGCGCTTTTAGACAACCAATGACCTCGTTATAATCTTCACTTTTTGTCGTTTTAATAGTCATTTGGACTAAACAATCGTCAGTAAAATGTTGATCTGCGCTATGGTACCCTGTCCTGTATTATTAAGTGAAAAGTGCAAGACACAATAAACAATAGCAAGTGAATAATTCTCTTCCCAAAGTTTAAGTGATTGAAGAAGAAAATAAATCACTTGCATCTGGGTGATTGGTAAACATCACGGACAAAATCTCTAGCTTGATACGGTCGAGATGGTATCGACTCTGAAAAGGCAGAATTGATTTTGCTGAAAAATACAACTCCAGACATGAACAGGTGGGACGGTGGCGAGAGATGGTCTTTGCCCAATTTAAACTCCCGACAGCGCGATCACACATTGAAACCCACAAGGGGGCGTCGGGCCGACCACTGTACTGAATACGATACGATAGAACTTTATTTATCCCAGGAGGAAAATTGGTCTGCCAACAGTTATAAAACACAACAAGATACATGAAATTAAAGTGACGAGTGGAAAGTCCAGGATTGGGGATTTGCAAAGGTTGGGTCGGGGGAGAGGGGGAAGGGGAGTCAGTCTACCCCACGGTAGAAGGGGGAGGAGTTGTACAGTTTGATACCCACAGGGAAAAAGGGAATGAAAGGGGAAAAAGGCCTCTGTGCAATGTTAAAGCTGTTGCCGCTGCAAACAGGAATATAAACTGTTCAGTTGGGAACAAGGAGGTTCCCCGAGCTCCTCTACATGAACCAGCAGCAGGCAATGGATCAATAATTCACACTTATACCTCCAGGTTTCACCCCAATCAAGTCAATACTTTGCAACTGTTAAAGACATAGAGATGCATATTCCAGTCTAACCACCAACCAGGCCGAGTTGGCCTCCGATGTGATCAAAAATTGTCGCAGGGACATTAAATTGGCCGAGAAGAAATCCTTCAGTTTCAGAGGACATGAATCTTCAGGTCCCAAGTTTAGTGAAGGGTCTTCAACCTGAAATGTTAACCGGTTCCCTTTCCACAGATGCTGCCTGACCTTCTGAGGACGCACTTCAGAACATTGACCAGCACAGGAACAGGCCCTTCGGCCCACATTGTCTGTGCAGAATTTAGACACAAAATGCTGGAGTAACTCAGCGGGTCTGGAGAAAAAGGATGGGTATCGTTTATGATCGGGATCTTTCTTCAGACTGAAAGTAGAGGGGAGGGAACTGGGGGTAAGAAGATGGTGGAACAAAGCAGGAGCGGTAACGATGGCCAAGGAAGCGTGTAAACCCTTCGTACACCACATAGTGGGCCTCACTATGGCACTGGAGGATTCCCATGATAGAAAGGTCAGACTGGGAATGGGAGGGTGAGTTGAAGTGCTCAGCCACCGGGAGATCAGATTGATTAAGGCGGACTGAGCGAAGGTGTTGAGCGAATCGATCGCCGAGCCTGCGTTTGGTCCACCGGAAATTGGAGGAACAGCACCTCATATTTCGCCTGGGCAGTTTGCAGCCCAGTGGTATGAACATTGACTTCTCCAACTTTGGATAGTTCCTCTGTCCCTCTCTTCCCCTCCCCTTCCCAGATCTCCCACTGTTTTCCTGTCTCCACCTATATCCTTCCTTTGTCCCCCCCCCCTGACATCAGTCTGAAGAAGGGTCTCGACCCGAAACGTCACCCATTCCTTCTCTCCTGAGATGCTGCCTGACCTGCTGAGTTACTCCAGCATTTTGTGAATAAATACCTTCGATTTGTACCAGCATCTGCAGTTATTTTCATACACCATTTGTATCAGACTAATAAAATGGTATAGATTGCAGTAGAAACTGCAAATAGGAGATGTAAAAACGTCAGAAGCTGGAATCTGGCGCAAAAAAAACAAACTGTGTAGGAAGGAACTGCAGATGCTGGTTTACACCGAAGATAGAGACAAAATGCTGGAGTAACAGTAGGTCAGGCAGCATCTCTGGAGAAAAGGAATAGGTGAAGTTTCGGGTCGAGACCGTTCTTCAGACTGCTGGAGTAACTCAAAGGACCGGGCGGGGGCTTCAATGTCGGGAGCCACGACCGCCCCGACGTGCAGCGGCGGCGTCTTCGCCCGCCCCGGATCGCAGGGCTTGGGTCGGCCCGCTGCGGACCTTTCACCGTCCGGTGCGGCCTGGAACGTGGCAACTTCAACAGCCTGACCGCAGGAGAAGACGGCAGGGGAAGAGAAAATACATTCTGGCCTTCCATCACAGTGAGGAGGTGACTGGAGGAGACTCACTGTGATGGATGTTTCTTTTTTTTGTTTTGTGTTCATCATATCATATCATATATATACAGCCGGAAACAGGCCTTTTCGGCCCACCAAGTCCTTGGTTTGTGTTGTACGTGAATTGCTTATTTTTATTGCTCTTATTGCTGGACTGTGGGTGACCTTTCATTTCACTGCACATCTTGTATGTGTATGTGACAAATAAACTTGACTTGACTTGATTTGATACCTCTGTGGAGGAAAATGAACAGATGATGTTTCACCAATTCACCTCCACAGAAACCTACTGAGTTTCTCCAGCAGTTTTTTTTATACACAGTGATGCCAACACATTGGCAGCACGTGAGGCATAATGGGTGCAGTTTAGGCAGAAGCAGTAAAATATTGCTTCGTTTTGGCCATGAAGTGTCATCTCATTGACAGAAAGAGCTTGGGTCTATTGTGGATAGGGTGAGCAGTTTCAAATACTTGGGAGTCCGCATCGCAGAGGATCTGACGTGGGCAACGCACATTGCCGCACTGGTGGGTAAGGCTAAGCAGCGCCTTTACCACCTTAGACAACTGAGGAAATTCAGAGTGTCGCTGAGGATCCTTCATTGCTTCTACTCTGGGGCTGTAGAGAGCATCCTGTCCGGCAACATTACAGTCTGGTTTGGGAACAGCTCTGCCCAGGACAGGATGGCCCTGCAGAGAGTAGTGCGTTCGGCAGAACGCACCATGGGAACTACACTCGTCCCCCTGCAGGATCTATACATCAGGAGGTGCAGATCCAGAGCAAGCAAGATCATGAGGGACCCCTGCCACCCCAGTAACGGACTGTTCCAGATGCTACGATCAGGCAAACGCCTCCGCTGTCACGCTGTGAAAACGGAGAGGATGAGACGGAGCTTCTTCCCACAGGCCATCAGGACTGTCAACTTTTATAACCCCAGAGACTAAATTTTTGTCGACACTTTTTGTGCTATGTTTAGTAACTTATTAACTTTATTTATATGCTGTAACTGTAATTCTTTTTGTGCACAACCCGCAGGCATTGCCACTTTCATTTCACTGCACATCGAGTATGTGTATGTGACAAATAAATTTGACTTGACTTGACTTGACTTGACTTGACTTGGTAAAACAGTTAGTTTTAACAGATAACCGGAAGTTATCAAGCCTGGTGCAATGAGAGGAGTTCTCAACCAGATTCATTGTTGGAAGTTCTACGATGAAATACCATGAGTGCGATTTAACAAAAGAATTCACCAACAAGCTCCCCAGCAAGTAATTCAGCGGTGTCTGGGGATTTATTATATTTAGAGCAAACAGACGAAAAGGGCACATGTTTTGTTAATGGTGATTCCAATGCAACTCAGATGTCATCACGAACAATCAACTAAATATGGAAGCAAGGTAGAAAGAATAGATTAAATTCACAAGAAGAAATAAATCTTCACTGCCCTAGGGACTTTTAATAAACCCAGCGTTAGGGAGGGTTACTCGTCTGGATGCCCACTCTGATCACCATCCATGAAACAGCATGTGCCTGATATGGGAACAGGTTGTTCCAGTTTCCAGCTGAGAAAATGCAACTCCTTCAAAGTAATCCACTCATTGCTTGTTATTTACATTGTTTCACGTCGTTCATATAGTGACACGACATCAATGTGAAAGGGAAATGTACTAAAACATTAGATAGACACAAAATGGTGATCACCTCATTTTGAACAAAGTTAAAATAGGAGAATGGAAGGAAATGTTCCATGTAAGAATTACAATTTAAGATGTGATTAAGATTTGGATCATGCTGAATGAACCCAGCATCTGCAGTTCCTTCCAATACAAGTGTTTATTTTGCGCCAGATTCCAGCACCTGACGTTTTTATATCTCCGATTTGCACTGTTTCTTCTGCAACCTCCACCATTTTATGAGTCTGATATAATTGGCCATTTTGGATATACATTGTACTCTTCCAACCCTGGCTGTCACACAATGCTATTACACACTTTATATGCTGGTTCCAAGTTTAGATAGCAAAATAACTCATTGAAACTTACCCAATAGTGAAAGGCCTGGATTGAGTGAATGTGGAGAGGATGTTTCCACTAGTGAGGGAGTCCAGGATCAGAGGCCACAGCCTCACAATTAAAGGTTGTACTTTTAGGAAGGAGACGAGGAGGAATTTCGTTAGTCAGACGTGGTGAATCTGGAATTCGTTGCCACAGATGGCTGTGAAGGCCAAGTCAATGGATATTTAGAAACATAGAAAATAGGTGCAGGAGGAGGCCATTCGGCCCTTCGAGCCAGCACCGCCATTCATTGTGATCATGGCTGATCATCCCCAATCAATAACCCGTGCCTGCCTTCTCCCCATATCCCTTGATTCCACTAGCCCCAGCAACTCTATCTAACTTGGTAGAGGTAGAGATATAGGTAGAGATTGACAGATTATTGACTAGTACGGGTGTTAAGGATTACGGGGCGAAGGCATTAGAATGGGGGTTGAGAGGCAAAGATAGATCAGCCATGATTGAATGGCGGGGTAGACTCCACAGGACGATTTGCTTAATTCTACTCCTAGAACATATGAATTCATGAATTAATGAAGATTAGGCTGGGCTGTGGATCTGAGCGCAAGCAAACAAAAACATTCAAGAAGCTACTTTGGACATAGATGCGGAACAAAACCTTACACAAGTGTGTCATTTTATTTGAAAAGTTACTAAGTTACTACCATCGTGTCGCGGACAAACCGCAAGCAGTGGGGGTTTCTTCCAACGCTACGGAGTTCCGTAAACATTCAACTCTAAGGAGACCCGCTGAGTTACATTTTTAGTTTTCGCAAATTTTTCCGCTGTTAGTTCAGCGGCTCTATTTGGAGACACTGGGTACTTTACTGAAAGTCAACCCAGAACTGAGGAAACGTTTGAACACCAGTTGTTTGATGTGCTGATGCAGTATTCTTCCAGGTCTTGCTTCCTGGACAGTTTTTGTTTGTTTCTGGCCAACTGCTCCACAACCAAGTGGAGTGTGTGGGCAATTGGCGGGGGGTGGAGCGAGGGCGCTCACGAAAGAAGCCTGAGGCACTTGTTGAGCTATAAAATCGCACAGTCGGTGTCTTGTACTCCCAACACATAATGGAATTGCACGGCTCGGCAAGGCACGCTGTGCTTTGGCTCCTGTTGACGGGTCTGGTCATTTTGATGCCGGAGGTTTGCGAAGCAGAGTCCAGAGCATCGCGTGTTCTTTTCGGCCCCTCGTGTGACGTCCCGTGTCAGAATTGGGGAATTTGCTACGGCATCAACATCTGCGTCTGCCGCTTTGGCTTCCGTGGTGATCTCTGCCAGTTTGGTAAAACCCCACTCGGAAGTTAAACGGTGCCGCACTTTAGAAGCGTGGGCAAGAGCACCAGTTAATTTCGGACACTTGAATTATTAGCTTTGAATTCAATGTCTCTCGCTAGGATTGTCAACGCAAGAAGCAACTCATGTAATTAAAAATCTATTAAAAAATTAAAGCATAAATTATCCAAGTAATTTGTTTCTCGTGCAAACCTACGGGTTGAGGTTAATTGTAAAATCGATGTGTCTGATTTAACGGTGCGAGTTGTTTGACCGAGTGGTTGCATGAGATGTTGTGGCCAGCCGGGCAATTTCATTGAGTGCAAAACACAAAGTGCTGGAGGGACTCAGCGGGTCGGGCAGCGCTGGGGAGGGAATGGACAGGCGATGATTGGGGTCGGGACTCCTCTTCATTGTGTGAATGAAGGAGGAAGACATTTCCTCCTCCTAGTTCCACTGGTTGCACCTTGTAAGCCCTTCGTTACCACCTCCTCCCCAGCCAACAAAAGGCCACTATGGGCTCCACCCTTGCATGGCCATCCGTTACCGCTCCTGCTTTGTTCCGGCATCTTCTTACCCCCAGTTCCCGCCCCTCTACTTTCTGTCTGAAGAAAGATCCCGACCCGAAACGTCACCCATCCTTTTTCTCCAGACCCGCTGAGTTACTCCAGCATTTTGTGTCCAACTTCTGCACAGACAATGTGGGCCGAAGGGCCTGTTCCTGTGCTGGTCAATGTTCAGTAATAATTGGCGCTGAGGAAGTGCGTCCTCAGACGGTCAGGCAGCATCTGTGGAAAGGGAACCGGTTAACATTTCAGGTTGATGACCCTTCACTAAACTTGGGACCTGAAGATTCATGTCCTTTGAAACTGAAGGATTTCTTCTCGGCCAATTTAATGTCCCTGCGACAATTTTTGATCACATCGGAGGCCAACTCGGCCTGGTTGGTGGTTAGACTGGAATATGCATCTCTATGTCTTTAACAGTTGCAAAATATTGACTTGATTGGGGTGAAACCTGGAGGTATAAGTGTGAATTATTGATCCATTGCCTGCTGCTGGTTCATGTAGAGGAGCTCGGGGAACCTCCTTGTTCCCAACTGAACAGTTTATATTCCTGTTTGCAGCGGCAACAGCTTTAACATTGCACTGAGGCCTTTTTCCCCTTTCATTCCCTTTTTCCCTGTGGGTATCAAACTATACAACTCCTCCCCCTTCTACCGTGGGGTAGACTGACTCCCCTTCCCCCTCTCCCCCGACCCAACCTTTGCACATCCCCAATCCTGGACTTTCCACTCGTCACTTTAATTTCATGTATCTTGTTATGTTTTATAGCTGTTGGCAGACCAATTTTCCTCCTGGGATAAATAAAGTTCTATCGTATCTTATCGTATTCGGTACAGTGGTCGGTCCGACGCCCCTTGTGGGTTTCAATGTGTGTTCGCGCTGTTGGGAGTTCAAATTGGGCAAAGACCATCTCTCGCCACCGTCCCACCTGTTCATGTCTGGAGTTGTATTTTTCAGCAAAATCAACTCTGCCTTCTCAGAGTCGATACCATCTCGACCGTATAAAGCTAGAGATTGTGTCCGTGATGTTTACCAATCACCCAGATGCAAGTGATTTATTTTCCACTTTAATCACTTAAACTTTGGGAAGAGAATTATTCACTTGCTATTGTTTATTGTGTCTTGCACTTTTGACTTAATAATACAGGACAGGGTACCATAGCGCAGATCAACATTTTACTGTCGGTTGTTTAGTCCAAATGACTATTAAAACGACAAAATGTGAAGATTGTAACGAGAAGTCATTGGTTGTCTAAAAGCGCCAATCTAAAGATACTGCAAACGGCTTTGTATCCCGCCCCCATTACAACGCCTTCATGGTTCAAAAGGAGTTGAACCTTCATTGTCGAGAAACTTGGTCGATACATCGTGCATTTTGTATGTAGATCTCCCAGCCCCGCACAGCCCGTTTTTACTTTTTTCACCCAGCCCGTTTTTACCTTCGCCCCAAAATCCACAAACACAACTGCCCTGGCAGACCCATTGTTTCTGCCTGCTCCTACCACACGGAAATGATTTCCATGTACCTCCACTCCATCCTAACGTCCCTGGTCCAATCTCTCCCGACCTATGTCCAAGTCACCTCTCATGCCTTCCTCTCTTTAATGACTTCCGCTTTATGAGCCCCCACTCCTTCATCTTTACTATGGACGTTCAGTCACTCTACACATCCATCCCCCACCGGGAAGGACTTAAACCCCTCAGTTTCTTCCTCGACCGCAGAACCATCCAATTTCCCTCTACTAACACTACTCCGCCTAGCGGAGCTGGTCCTCACCCTCAACAACTTCTTTGAATCCTCCCACTTACTCCAAGTCCAAGGCATAGCTATGGACACCCGCGTGGGCCCCAGCTATGCCTGCCTCTTTGTAGACTACGATGATCAACCCCTGTTCCAGATGCACACTGGCCCTATCCCCAAGCTCTACCTGCTTCCGTCAAAGATTCTATCCCCTACTCCCAATTCCTTCGTCTACGCCGCATCTGCATCCAAGATGAGGTGTTCCACACTAGAACATCCAAGATGTCCTCATTCCTTAGGGAACCGGGGTCCCCCTCTCCCATCATAAATGAGGCCCTCACTCATGTATCCTTGGTACCCCGCAGCTCTGACCTTGCTCCCCCTCCCCCTAGTCGCAACAGAGACAGTCCCCCTAGTTCTTACCTTCCACCCCATCGCATACTTAATAAGAATTACTTAATAAGTCCCACAACGGTGAAATTTGCAGGGTTGCAGCACCAAAGTGGATAGCAAAAATGGATACGCATTCATTAAAAAATTAAAATAGCGATAATTATCTTTATTTACTGGTCTACTGGGAGTAGTGCTAATTGTGCAGTCTGACGGCAGCTGGAAGGAAGGACCTTTGATGTCTCTCCTTCACACTTGGGGTGAAGAAGTCTGTCACTGAAGGAGCTGCTCAGTGCAGTGACAGTGTCCTGTTTGGGGTGGGAGGAGTCGTCCAGCAGTGATGATAGCTTTGCCATCATCCTCCTCTCTCCCACCGCCTGCACAAAGTCGAGGGGGCATCCCAGGATAGATCTGGCCTTCTCCATCAGTTTATCAAGTCTCTTCCTGTCAGCAGTTGAGATGCTGCTGCTCCAGCAGATCACTCCATAGAAAAAAGCTGATGCCACCACAGTGTCGAAGAAGGTGCTCACGAGTGCCCCCTGCACTCCATAGGACCAGAGTCTTCTCAGCAGGTACAGTCTGCTCTGGCCTTTTTATGCAGTGCATTACTATTATCAGTCCAGTCCAGTTTGTTGTTGTTGTTGTAGTTGTTGTTGTTGTTGGTCCTTCCGGTTCGAAGATGACCATGACTTCACTTTCAGTTGGAGGATTGGTGACTGTTGGTCTTGAAGTGACTGGTGAGGCCAATCCGGGCCCGGAAGGCACGCCCACACGTAGGACACAAGTGGATGGCTGCTGCAATGGAAGTGGAGGTAGCCCAGGCCTTGCGAGCGGTGCGTTTCCTCTGAGGCTCTGCAGTGCGTCTGCTTTCTGCTGTACGGGCTCCTGTGGTGAGCTTGCTACGCCAGGTTGGACGGTCCAGAACAAGAGACTCCCAAGTGCTGAGGTTGATCTCCAAATCTTTGAGGGACACTTTGAGGCAGTCCTTAACCCGTTTCCTCTGTCCTCCTACTGAGCGCTTGCCCTGACACAGTTCTCCATACAGAAGATGTTTTGGCAGTCGACTCTCGGGCATTCTGACGACATGGCCTGCCCATCTGGCTTGGGCTTTCCATAGGAGGGTGTGAACGCTGGGGATTCCGTCCCGTTCTGCTGTTAAGCTTTGTCTGCCTTGATATTTTTCTTTTGATTTGTCCTGTTCCAGGGTTTAGATTAGTTCTACTTTGCTTTCGGTGATCTTGACTTTAAGCTACACAATGGACTTGTATTTATTGAGGGGATGTGGGCTTCACTGACTAGGCCACATTTTTTTAACAGATGCTGCCTGATCCGCTGAGTTCCACTAGCACTTTGTGTTTTGCTTAACGTACGTAAGGATCGCCACACCACATTGTAAAGAGTTTTTTTGTGTATTAATCCATGTTATGGGGATTTTGACTGCTTCAGTATTTTAACTATTAAATCTTCTCACCTCATCTTCCTATTGGTACATCCTTTTATTCTGAGGCTACGGCCTCTTGTTCTGGACTCTCCCATTAGTGGAAACATCGTCTCCACAATCACTCTATCCAGGTCTTTCACTATTCGGTAAGTTTCATTGAGCATCATCCCTCATCCTTCGATGTGACAACGCACGGTCTAGACTTACAGCAGATCAACTTTTGCCTGTGCATAGTTACCTAAGATCAGATGAAACCCATTGTTCCCGTCAGAATTATTGGCTCCAACCAATATAATTTGAAGTAGATTTATGTCCCAAGTTTTCTTTGCTGAAAGATCTTGTTCCACTTTCTCCTTCTGTTTCATAAAATTCAATTTTGTTGAATATTTATTAAGTAATTTTACTTTAGTACATTCTTTTAGTTATGGCACATTTAGACTGGATTTTCATTAGACTTTAGAGATACAGTGCGGAAACAGGCCCTTTGGACCACCGACTCCACGCCAACGAGCGTTATCCTACACACGAGCGGCAATTTATAATTTTACCAAAACTAATTAACTTACAACCCTGTATGTCCTTGGAGTGTGGGAGGAAACCAGAGCACCCAGAGAAAACCTACATGCTCACAGCTTCTCAAGCTGCGGTCGAGGAAGAAACTGAGGGCCTTCCTCGTGGGGGATGGATTTAGCTAGGGGTTGTAGACAAGGATGTCCACTATCACCACTTTTATTTGCCCTTATTATAGAACCACTTGCTGAGAGTATTAGATCAAATTCAGATATTTATGGCTACAACACTAAACATACAACCAATAAAATTTCTTTATATGCGGATGATGTATTAATATATATTACAAAGCCAGAAATTAGCATTCCGAATTTATTAAATCTCATAACTCAATTTGGTTCATTTTCAGGTTATAGAATTAACTGGTATAAAAGTGAAATTATGCCAATAATGGAGCATAATCCGGCCATACTTCAACAATTTCCTTTTAAAATTGCCTATGAAAAGTTTAAATATCTTGGAATTTACGTGACTAGGAAATATACTTCTTTATTTAAATCAAATTTTCCTCCTTTACTTGCTAAATTACACAGAAATATCCAATTTTGGAAAACACTTCCTATATCATTAGTTGGTCGTAGTAATGCTATAAAGATGATCTTTCTTCCACAGCTATTATACTTATTTCAAGCAATTCCGATCTACCTTCCAAAAAAGTTTTTAAAAAAAATTGATTCAATTGTTACTAATTTTATTTGGGACTACAAGACTCATAGAATAAATAAAAGACACTTATGTAAGTCTAAAATTAATGGAGGAATTGCTTTACCTAACTTTTTATTATATTATTGGGCGGTTAATATTAAAAATATAACCTGCTGGTTGGATGATTCTGATCAACAATCGGATTGGTTAAAGATGGAGAAAGAGGATTGTTTACCATTCGATATTGGTGCGATCCTCTTAGCTCCAATAAATTTAAATAAAAAAACATATGGAGGTAATCCCATTATACATAGTGTTATCCGTACCTGGAAACAATTAAAGCTTACGTTAAAATTGAGTAAATTATCTGTTTTCCTTCCTATTGCGAATAATCCTTCTTTTAAACCGTCTGTCTTAGATAGAGGCTTTGCTCAATGGAAAAGTTATGGAATCAAAAGGGTGGGAGATCTTTATCATAAGGGAACTTTTCTTTCGTTTCAGGAGTTACAGCAGAAGTACGGATTACATGTTAATAATTATTTTAGATATTTACAACTTAGAGATTATGTAAAATCACACATGCAAGAATATAAATTTAGAGGTCCAGAAACACTTGATGTATGCCTGAATCGACATTATAACTCAAATAAATTAATATCTTTTATTTACAATATTCTCCTTGACATTGACATTCCGTCATCAGAATCTTATAGACGAGCATGGGAGGACGAATTGAATCAATTTATAATGCAAGATATATGGGATGAAAGTTTACAACATATACATCAATGTTCATTGAATACTAGACATTCCTTAATACAATTTAAAATAATACATAGATTACATTATTCGAAGACGAAATTAAATAGGATTTTTCCTAGTATCTCTCCTATGTGTGATAAATGTCAATTTCAAGAAGCTAATTTAACTCATATTTTCGTAACTTGTATAAAAATGCAAAACTTCTGGTTGGAGATTTTTTAAATAGTTTCTAAAGTTATTAATAAAAAATTAGATATGGACCCAAAATTAATTATATTAGGATTATCAGAACATACTACAAATTTTACAGTAAGTCAGGTACATTTTATTGATTACAGTCTAATAACTGCGAAAAAACTAATACTTAAATTTTGGAAAAAACCAATAACCCCCACAATTAAAATGTGGACTATGGAAATGACAGAGACCCTGCATTTGGAAAAAATAAGGTTTGCCTTAATCGACAAACCTGAGTTGTTTTTAAAAATATGGTCTCCATTTATTGAATTTTTAGAAAAGTAAATGGGTTTGGCACAGGACTAAAATAAAAATTTAAAAAAATAAAAAATTTAAATAAAAAGTTGAAACTCGAGTTGGGGGTTGGATGTACAGCTGTGGTTTTTGTCTCCCGGATCTACTCCCGTTAATTTTTATTGTTAGATCCTTTTTTTTTTTAACCCTCTTACTCTCTCTTCCCAAGTTTATAGTTTTATATTTTTATTTTTACTTTCTCTCTTCAAAAATTTAAAAATTGAAGCTATGTAAGAACTTTGTAACAAATGTGTTTTTTTATTTTATTTCGATTTGTACATATGCTTTTCAAAAAAAAAAAAAAAAAAGAACTGAGGAAACGTTTGAACACCAGTTGTTTGATGTGCTGATACAGTATTCTTCCAGCTCTTGCCTCCTGGACAGTTTTTGTTTGTTTCTGGCCAACTGCTCCACAACCAAGTGGAGTGTGTTGGCAATTGGCGGGGGGTGGAGCGAGGGCGCTCACGAAAGAAGCCCGAGGCACTTGTTGGGCTTTAAAATCGCACAGTCGGTGTCTTGTACTCCAACACATAATGGAATTGCACGGCTCGGCAAGGCACGCTGTGCTTTGGATCCTCTTGACGGGTCTGGTCATTCTGCAGCCGGAGGTTTGCGAAGCAGAGTCGAGAGCATCGCGTCTTCTTTCCGGCACCGCGTGTAACGTCCCGTGTCAGAATTGGGGAATGTGCCAAGGCTACAACATCTGCATCTGCCGCTTTGGCTTCAGTGGTGATCTCTGCCAGTTTGGTGAAGCCGCACTCGGAAGTTAAACGGCGCCGCACTTTAGAAGCGTGGGCAAGAGCAACAGTTAATTTCGGACACTTGAATTATCAGCTTTGAATTCAATGTCTCTCGCTAGGATTGTCAACGAAAGAAGCAAATGTAATTAAAAATCTATTAAAAAATTAAAGCATAAATTATCCAAGTAATTTGTTTCTCGTGCAAACCTACGGGTTGAGGTTAATTGTAAAATGGATGTGTCTGATTTAACGGTGCGAGTTGTTTGACTTCAAGTGGTTGCATGAGATGTTGTGGCCAGTCGGGCAATTTCATTGAGTGCAAAACACAAAGTGCTGGAGGGACTCAGCGGGTCGGGCAGCGCTGGGGAGGGAATGGACAGGCGATGATTGGGGTCGGGACTCCTCTTCATTGTGTGAATGAAGGAGGAAGACATTTCCTCCTCCTAGTTCCACTGGTTGCACCTTGTAAGCCCTTCGTTCCCACCTCCTCCCCAGCCAACAAAAGGCCACTATGGGCTCCACCCTTGCATGGCCATCCGTTACCGCTCCTGCTTTGTTCCGGCAGCTTCTTACCCCCAATTCCCTCCCCTCTACTTTCAGTCTGAAGAAAGATCCCGACCCGAAACGTCACCCATCCTTTTTCTCCAGACCCGCTGAGTTACTCCAACATTTTGTGTCCAACTTCTGCACAGACAATGTGGGCCGAAGGGCCTGTTCCTGTGCTGGTCAATGTTCAGTAATAATTGGCGCTGACGAAGTGCGTCCTCAGACGGTCAGGCAGCATCTGTGGAAAGAGAACCGGTTAACATTTCAGGTTGAAGACCCTTCACTAAACTTGGGACCTGAAGATTCATGTCCTCTGAAACTGAAGGATTTCTTCTCGGCTAATTTAATGTCCCTGCGACAATTTTTGATCACATCGGAGGCCAACTCGGCCTGGTTGGTGGTTAGACTGGAATATGCATCTCTACGTCTTTAACAGTTGCAAATTATTGACTTGATTGGGGTGAAACCTCGAGGTATAAGTGTGAATTATTGATCCATTGCCTGCTGCTGGTTCATGTAGAGGAGATCGGGCAACCTCCTTGTTCCCAACTGAACAGTTTATATTCCTGTTTGCAGCGGCAACAGCTTTAACATTGCACTGAGGCCTTTTTCCCCTTTCATTCCCTTTTTCCCTGTGGGTATCAAACTGTACAACTCCTCCCCCTTCTACCGTGGGGTAGACTGACTCCCCTTCCCCCTCTCCCCCGACCCAACCTTTGCACATCCCCAATCCTGGACTTTCCACTCGTTACTTTAATTTCATGTATCTTGTTGTGTTTTATAGCTGTTGGCAGACCAATTTTCCTCCTGGGATAAATAAAGTTCTATCGTATCGTATTCGGTACAGTGGTCGGCCCGACGCTCCCTTGTGGGTTTCAATGTGTGATCGCGCTGTCGGGAGTTTAAATTGGGCAAAGACCATCTCTCGCCACCGTCCCACCTGTTCATGCCTGGAGTTGTATTTTTCAGCAAAATCAACTCTGCCTTCTCAGAGTCGATACCATCTCGACCGTATAAAGCTAGAGATTGAGTCAGTGGTGTTTACCAATCACCCAGATGCAAGTGATTTATTTTCTTCTTTAATCACTTAAACTTTGGGAAGAGAATTATTCACTTGCTATTGTTTATTGTGTCTTGCATTTTTGACTTAATAATACAGAACAGGGTACCATAGCGCAGATCAACATCTTACTGACGGTTGTTTAGTCCAAATGACTATTAAAACGACAAAATGTGAAGATTATAACGAGGTCATTGGTTGTCTAAAAGCGCCATCTAAAGAGACTGTAGGCGGCTCTGTATCCCGCCCCCATTACAACCCCCTCATGGTTCAAAAGGAGTTGCACCTCCATTGTCTAGAAGCTTGGTCGATACATCGTGCATTTTGTATGTAGATCTCCCAGCCCCGCACAACCCGTTTTTATCTTCTCCCCAAAATCCACAAACACAACAGCCCTGGCAGACCCATTGTTTCTGCCTGCTCCTATCCCACGGAAATGATTTCCACGTACCTTCACTCCATCCTATCCCCCCTGGTCGATTCTCCCCCGACCTATGTCCAAGTCACCTCTCATGCCTTCATCTCTTTAATGACTTCCGCTTTCTGAGCCCCCACTCCCTCATTTTTACTATGGACGTTCAGTCACTCTACACATCCATCCCCCACCAGGAAGGCCCTCAGTTTCTTCCTCGACCGCATGACCATCCAATTTCCCTCTATTAACACTACTCCACCTAGCGGAGCTGGTCCTCAACCTCAACAACGTCTCTGAAGACTCCTCCCACTTCCTCCAAGTCCAAGGTAGAGCTAGGAAACCCGCATGGTCCCCAGCTATGCCTGCCTCTTTATAGATCTATCCCTGTTGCTGGCTCCCACTGGCTCTGTCCCCGAGCTCTATCTTCGTTACATTGATGACTGCATCGGTGCGACCTGCACCCATGCAGAACTCATGGACTTCATCAAATTCATCACCAATTTTCATCCTGCACTCAAATTTACTTGGACCATCTCAGACACCTCCATCTCCTTTCTTGATCTCACATTTCCATCACAAGAAATAGACTATTGACTGATATCTATTACAAACCCAGTGACTCCCACAACTATCTTGACTACACTTCTTCCCACACTGCTTCCTGCAGACTCTATCCCCTACTCCCAATTCCTTTGTCTACGCCGCATCTGCACCCAAGATAAGGTGTTCCATACTAGAACATCTGAGATGTCCTCATTCCTTAGGGAACGGGGATTCCCCTCTCCCATCATAGATGAGGCCCTCACTCATGTCTCCTTGGTACCCTGCAGCTCCGCCCTTGCTCCGCCTCACGAGAGTCGCAACAGAGACAGAGTCCCCCTAGTGCTTACCTTCCACACCATCAGCGGTAGCATACAACACATCATTTCCAAAATTTCCGCCACCTCCAATGGGATCCCACCACTAGCCACCTTTTCGCATCTCCACCACTTTCCGCCTTCTGCAAAGACTGTTCCCTCCGCAACTCCCTGGTTAACTTATCCCTTTGCACCCAAACCACCCCCTCCCTAGGTACCTTCTCCTGCAACCGCAGAAGATGCAATACCTGTTGCTATATTTCCTCCCTCGACTCTGTACAGGGACCCTGACTGGCCTTTCCGGTTAGGCAGAGGTTCACTTGCACCTCCTCCAACCTCATCTACTGTATCCGTTGTTCAAGATGTGGACTCTTATGCATCGGCGAGACCAAACACAGACTGAGCAATCGTTTTGCGGAACACCTTCGCTCCGCCTTCGTGCACAAACCTGATCTCCCGGTTGCTGGACACTTTAATTTTCTTTCATTGTTCTTTATCTCACCACATCACCGTCGATCTTTCTCGTTTCCCTTATCCCTAACCAGTCTGAAGAAGGGTCTCGACGCGAAACGTCACCAATTCCTTTTCCAGCAATGTCGCCTGTCTTCCTGAGTCACTCCAGCTTTTTGTGTCTACCACCAGTACTAGATAGTTATTTTCCTAATTTGACCCTGATTCTACGTGCAGTTGCATTGCACCTTTTAAAAATAATGTCTGACTTTCTGGTGCCATCGGTAATGCCTCGCAACATTGAGAAGCTGTGAGCATGTAGGTTTTCTCTGGGTGCTCTGATTTCCTCCCACACTCCAAGGACGTACAGGGTTGTAAGTTAATTGGTTTTGGTAAAATTATAAAATGCCGCTCGTGTGTAGGATAACACTGGTTGGCGTGGAGTCGGTGGTCCAATGGGCCTGTTTCCGCACTGTATCTCTAAAGTCTAAAGAAAATCCAAAGTCTAAATGTGCCATAATTAAAAGAATGTACTAATGTAAATTGACTTTAGTAAATATTCAACAAAATTAATTTTTATGAAACAGAAGGAGAAAGTGGAACAAGATCTTTCACCAAAGAAAACTTGGGACATAAATCTACTTCAAATTACATTGGTTGGAGCCAATAATTCTGACGGGAACATTGGGTTTCATCTGATCTTAGGTAACTATGCACAGGCAAAAGTTGATCTGCTGTAAGTCTAGACTGTGCGTTGTCACATCGAAGGATGAGGGGTGATGCTCAATGAAACTTACCGAATAGTGAAAGACCTGGATAGAGTGATTGTGGAGACGATGTTTCCACTAATGGGAGAGTCCAGAACAAGAGGCCGTAGCCTCAGAATAAAAGGATGTACCAATAGGAAGATGAGGTGAGAAGATTTAATAGTTAAAATACTGAAGCAATCAAAATCCCCATAACATGGATTAATACACAAAAAAACTCTTTACAATGTGGTGTGGCGATCCTTACGTACGTTAAGCAAAACACAAAGTGCTGGTGGAACTCAGCGGATCAGGCAGCATTTGTTTAAAAAAATGTGGCCTAATCAGTGAAGCCCACATCCCCTCAATAAATACAAGTCCATTGTGTAGCTTAAAGTCAAGATCACCGAAAGCAACGTAGAACTAATCTAAACCCTGGAACAGGACAAATCAAAGGAAAAATATCAAGGCAGACAAAGCTTAACAGCAGAACGGGACGGAATCCCCAGCGTCCACACCCTCCTATGGAAAGCCCAAGCCAGATGGGCAGGCCATGTCGTCAGAATGCCCGAGAGTCGACTGCCAAAACAGCTTCTGTATGGAGAACTGTGTCAGGGCAAGCGCTCAGTAGGAGGACAGAAGAAACGGTATAAGGACTGCCTCAAAGTGTCCCTCAAAGACTTGGAGATCAACCTCAGCACTTGGGAGTCTCTTGCTCTGGACCGTCCAAACTGGCGTAGCAAATTCACCACAGGAGCCCGTACAGCAGAGAACAGACGCACTGCAGAGGCCCAGAGGAAACGCACCGCTCGCAAGGCCTGGGCTTTGGAATTGTGGAAAGTGTGAAAGTGTGGAATTCTCTGCCTCAGAAGGCAGTGGAGGCCAGTTCGTTGGATGCTTTCAAGAGAGAGCTGGATAGAGCTCTTAAGGATAGCGGAGTGAGGGGGTATGGGGAGAAGGCAGGAACGGGGTACTGATTGAGAGTGATCAGCCATGATCGCATTGAATGGCGGTGCTGGCTCGAAGGGCTGAATGGCATACTCCTGCACCTATTGTCTATTGTCTATTGTCTATTGGCTACCTCCACTTCCACTGCAGCAGCCATCCACTTGTGTCCTACGTGTGGGCGTGCCTTCCGGGCCCGGATTGGCCTCACCAGTCACTTCAGGATCCATAGTCACCAATCCTCCAACTGAAAGTGAAGTCATGGTCTTCTTCGAACCGGAAGGACGAACAACAATAAAAACAACAAACTGGACTGGACTGATAATAGTAATGCACTGCATAAAAAGGCCAGAGCAGACTGTCCCTGCTGAGGAGACTCAGGTCCTATGGAGAGCAGGAGGCACTCGTGAGGACCTTCTTCGACACTGTGGTGGCATCAGCCATTTTCTATGGAGTGATCTGCTGGAGCAGCAGCATCTCAACTGCTGACAGGAAGAGACTTGATAAACTGATGGAGAAGGCCAGCTCTATCCTGGGATGCGCCCTCGACTCAGTGCAGGCGGTGGGAGAGAGGAGGTTGATGGCAAAGCTATCATCACTGCTGGACGACTTCTCCACCCCATGCAGGACACTGTCACTGCACTGAGCAGCTCCTTCAGTGACAGACTTCTTCACCCCAAGTGTGAAGGAGAGACATCGAAGGTCCTTCCTTCCTGCTGCCGTCAGACTGCACAATTAGCACTGCTCCCAGCAGACCAGTAAATAAAGATAATTACCTTTATTTTAATTTTTTAATGAATGTGTATTTATTTTTGCCATCCACTTTGCTGCTGTAACCCTGCAAATTTCCCCGTTGTGGGACTTATTAAGTAATTCTTATTAAGTATGCGATGGGGTGGAAGGTAAGAACTAGGGGGACTGTCTCTGTTGTGACTAGGGGGAGGGGGAGCAAGGTCAGAGCTGCGGGGTACCAAGGATACATGAGTGAGGGCCTCATTTATGATGGGAGAGGGGGACCCCGGTTCCCTAAGGAATGAGGACATCTTGGATGTTCTCGTGTGGAACACCTCATCTTGGGTGCAGATGCGGCATAGACGAAGGAATTGGGAGTAGGGGATAGAAGAGGCAGGCATAGCTGGGCCCACGCGGGTGTCCATAGCTATGCGTTGGACTTGGAGGAAGTGGGAGGAATCAAAGGAGAAGTTGTTGAGGGTGAGAACCAGCTCCGCTAGGCGGAGTAGTGTTAGTAGAGGGAAATTGGATGGTTCTGTGGTCGAGGAAGAAACTGAGGGGTTTAAGGCCTTCTCGGTGGGGGATGGATGTGTAGAGTGACTGAACGTCCATAGTAAAGATGAAGGAGTGGGGGCTCATAAAGCTGAAGTCATCAAAGAGAGGAAGGCATGAGAGGTGACTTGGACATAGGTCGGGAGAGATTGGATCAGGGGTGTTAGGATGGAGTGGAGGTACATGGAAATCATTTCCGTGGGATAGTTGCAGGCAGAAACAATGGGTCTGCCAGGGCAGTTGTGGATTTTGGGGAGAAGGTAAAAACGGGCTGGGAGAAGAAAGTAAAAACGGGCTGTGCGGGGCTGGGAGATCAACCTACAAAATGAACGATGTATCGACCAAGTTTCTCGACAATGGAGGTGCAACTCCTTTTGAACCATGAAGGGGCTATAATGGGGGCGGGGTACAGGTAAGATTGGCGCTTTTAGACAACCAATGACTTCTCGTTACAATCTTCACATTTTGTCGTTTTAATAGTCATTTGGACTAAACAACCGTCAGTATAATGTTGATCTGCGCTATGGTACCCTGTCCTGTATTATTAAGTCAAAAGTGCAAGGCACAATAAACAATAGCAAGTAAATAATTCTCTTCCCAAAGTTTAAGTGATTAAAGAGGAAAATAAATCACTTGCATCTGGGTGATTGGTAAACATCACGGACACAATCTCTAGCTTTATACGGTCGAGATGGTATCGACTCTGAGAAGGCAGAGTTGATTTTGCTGAAAAATACAACTCCAGACATGAACAGGTGGGACGGTGGCGAGAGATGGTCTTTGCCCAATTTAAACTCCCGACAGCGCGGTCACACATTGAAACCCACAAGGGGGCGTCGGGCCGACCACTGTACCGAATACGGTACGATAGAACTTTATTTATCCCAGGAGGAAAATTGGTCTGCCAACAGTTATAAAACACAACAAGATACATGAAATTAAAGTGACGAGTGGAAAGTTCAGGATTGGGGATGTGCAAAGGTTGGGTCGGGGGAGAGGGGGAAGGGGAGTCAGTCTACCCCACGGTAGAAGGGGGAGGAGTTGTATAGTTTGATACCCACAGGGAAAAAGGGAATGAAAGGGGAAAAAGGCCTCAGTGCAATGTTAAAGCTGTTGCCGCTGCAAACAGGAATATAAACTGTTCAGATGGGAACAAGGAGGTTCCCCGAGCTCCTCTACATGAACCAGCAGCAGGCAATGGATCAATAATTCACACTTATACCTCCAGGTTTCACCCCAATCAAGTCAATATTTTGCAACTGTTAAAGACATAGAGATGCATATTCCAGTCTAACCACCAACCAGGCCGAGTTGGCCTCCGATGTGATCAAAAATTGTCGCAGGAACATTAAATTGGCCGAGAAGAAATCCTTCAGTTTCAGAGGACATGAATCTTCAGGTCCCAAGTTTAGTGAAGGGTCTTCAACCTGAAATGTTAACCGGTTCTCTTTCCACAGATGCTGCCTGACCGTCTGAGGACGCACTTCGTCAGCGCCAATTATTACTGAACATTGACCAGCACAGGAACAGGCCCTTCGGCCCACATTGTCAGTGCAGAAGTTGGACACAAAATGCTGGAGTAACTCAGCGGGTCTGGAGAAAAAGGACGGGTGACGTTTCGGGTCGGGATCTTTCTTCAGACAGAAAGTAGAGGGGAGGGAACTGGGGGTAAGAAGATGGTGGAACAAAGCAGGAGCGGTAACGGATGGCCAAGCAAGGGTGGAGCCCATAGTGGCCTTTTGTTGGCTGGGGAGGAGGTGGTAACGAAGGGCTTACAAGGTGCAACCAGTGGAACTAGGATGAGGAAATGTCTTCCTCCTTCATTCACACAATGAAGAGGAGTCCCGACCCCAAACATCGCCTGTCCATTCCCTCCCCAGCGCTGCCCGACCCGCTGAGTCCCTCCAGCACTTTGTGTTTTGCACTCAATGAAATTGCCCGGCTGGCCACAGCATCTCATGCAACCACTCGAAGTCAAACAACTCGCACCGTTAAATCAGACACATCCAAGTTACAATGAATCTCAACCCGTAGGTTTGCACGAGAAACAAATTACTTGGATAATTTATGCTTTAATTTTTTTAATAGATTTTTAATTACATGAGTTGCTTCTTGCGTTGACAATCCTAGCGAGAGACATTGAATTCAAAGATAATAATTCAAGTGTCCGAAATTAACTGGTGTTCTTGCCCACGCTTCTCAAGTGCGGCGCCGTTTAACATCGGAGTGAGGCTTAACCAAACTGGCAGAGATCACCACTGAAGCCAGAGCGGCACATGCATTTGAGGATCGCGGAGCAAATTCCCCCATTCTGACACGGGGTGTCACACAAGGGCAGATGAAACCCCTTAAACATAAGCCATGCTCCCGACTGTCCTTCGCAAACCTCCGGCAGCAGAATGACCAGACCCGTCAAGAGGAGCCAAAGTACAGCGTGCCATGCCGAGCCGTGCAATTCCATTATGTGTTGGAGTACAAGACACCGACTGTGCGATTTTAAAGCTCAGCAATTGCCTCCGGCATCTTTCGTGAGCGCCGTCGCTCCACCACCCGCCAATTGCCCACACACTCCACTTGGTTGTGGAGCAGTTGGCCAGAAACAAACAAAAACTGTCGAGGGGGCAAGAGCTGGAAGAATACTGTATCAGCACATCAAACAACTGGTGTTCAAACGTTTCCTCAGTTCTGGTTTGCCTTAACTCAGCGGATCTCCTTGGAGTTGAATGTTTACTAAACTCCGTATCGTTGGAAGAAACTGCTTGCGGTTTGACCACGACACGATTGTAGTAACTATTCAAATAAAATGACACACTTGTGTAATGTTTTATTCCGCATCTATGTCCAAAGTAGCTTCTTGATTTTTTGTTGTTGCTTGCGCTCAGATCCACAGCCCAGCCTAATCTCCATTAATTCATGATTTCATAAGTTCTAGGAGCAGAATTAATCCATTCTGCCCGTGGAGTCTACCCCGCCATTCAATCATGGCTGATCTATCTTTTCATCTCAACCCCATTCTCCTGACTTCACCCCATAACCCTTACACCCGTACTAATCAAGAATCTGTCAAACTTTCCCTTGAAAATATCCATTGACTTGGCCTCCACAGCCATCTGTGCCAATGAATTCCATATTCACCACCTCTGACTAAAGAAATTCAATAGACAATAGGTGCAGGAGTAGGCCATTCGAGCCAGCACCGTCATTCAATATGATCATGGCTGATCATTAACAATCAGTACCCCGTTCCTGCCTTCTCCCCATATCCCTTGACTCCGCTATCTTTGATAGCTCTGTCTAGCTCTCACTTGAAAACATACAGAGAATTGGCCTCCACTGCCTTCTGAGGCAGAGAATTCCACAGATTTCTCTAAAAGAACACTCATTAATTCTGAGGCTGTGGCCTCTGATCCTGGATTCTCCCACGAGTGGAAACATCCTCTCCACATTCACTCAATCCAGGCCTTTCACTATTCGGTAAGTTTCAATGAGGTATTTTGCTATCTAAAGTTGGAACCAGCATATAAAGTGAATAATAGCACTGTGTGACACAGCCAGGGTTGGAATAGTACAATGTATACCCACAATGACCATTTATATCAGACTAATAAAATGGTAGAGGTTACAGAAGAAACAGTGCAAATAGAAGATATAAAAAACGCCAGCTGCTGGAATCTGGCGCAAAAAAACAAACTTGAATAGGAAGAAACTGCAGATGGTGGTCTACACCGAAGATAGACACAGAATGCTGGAGTGGCTCAGTAAGGTCAGGCAGCATCTCTGGAGAAAAGGAATAGATTTCGGGTTGACACCCTTCTTCAGACTGCTGGAGTAACTCAAGGGCAGACTCTTTGGAGGGAAATGAACAGATGATGTTTCACCCATTCACCTCCACAGATAATGTCTGACCTGCTGAGTTTCGCCAGTAGTTTTTTTTATACACAGTGATGCCAACACATTGGTAGCACGTGAGGCATAATGGGTGCAGCTTAGGCAGAAACAGTAAAATGTTGCTTAGCTTTGGCCATGGAGTATTGTCTCATTGACAGAAAGAGCTTGACTAAAACAGTTAGTTTTAACAGATAATGGGAAGTTATCAAGCCTGGTGCAATGAGAGGAGTTCTCAACCAGATTCATTGTTGGAAGTTCTGCGGTAAAATACCATGATGGCGATTTTACAATAGAATTCACCAACAAACTCTGCAGAAAGTAATTCAGCGGCGTCTGGGGATTTATTATATTAGGTTTAGACAACAGACGAAAAGGGCACATGTTTTGTTAATGGAGAATTCCAATGCAACTCAGATGTCACCACTAACAATCAACTAAATATGGAAGCAAGGTAGAAAGAATAGATTAAATTTACAAGAAGAAATAAATCTTCACTGCCCCAGGTGCTTTTAACAACATCAGCATTAGGGAGGGCGCCATTAGTCTGGATGCCCACTCTGATCACCATCCATGAAAAAGCATGTGCCTGATATGGGAACAGGTTGTTCCAGTTTCCAGCTGAGAAAATGCAACTCCTTTAAAGTAATCCACTTAAAGCTATTTACATTGTTTCACATCGTTAACATAGTGACACGACATCAATGTGAAAGGGTCATGTACTAAAACATTAGGTAGACACAAAATACTGATCACCTTATTTTGAACAAAGTTAAAATAGGAGAATGTAAGGAATTAAAATTGGTAAGGAATTAAAGGAATTAAAGGAATGTAAGGAATTAAAATTGTGTAAAAATTAAAATGTAACATGAGATTAACATTTGGATCCTGCATTATTATACAAGTTAAATTTCAACAAGGATTAACAAGTTTCCTGTGAGCTGATACTTTCTGGGTTCAAACTTTGCTTCAATACCTCATCCAGGTTGGCACTTCAATGAAAGACAAAATGTGCTAGGTTTTGGATGCGACACGAAAATGTCGTTAAACTGGCACTTGATGGTCTGAGGAAGGGTCTTGACCTGAAAGATCTCCCATTCCTTCTATCCAGAGATGCTTCCAGTCCCGCTGAGTTACTCCAGTATTTTGTGCCTTTCTTGAGGGACCAATATGGCAGGAGATGGGCATGAGATATATTCTGCAGGGAGAAGAGAAGGATGCTGCCACTGTGCTGTGTTAGGCAAGGGCAGGCTGTACTTGCTAAACACATAAAAATAATATAGGATCATTCTGTGAAATTGGGCTACCTATGTGATAGAATTTTCCTGGAAATCATATGCTACTCTGCAACAGCACCTTGTGATAGCTAAACCCTCAGCAGGTCTTTGCGGACTCCTTCTTGTGCCTCACTTGCATCATGTAGCTTATCACAAAGCTCTGGAGGAAAATAACTGCAGATGCTGGTATATATCGAAGGTATCACAAAATGCTGGAGTAACTCAGCAGGTCAGGCAGCATCTAGGAGAGATGGAAAGGGTGACGTTTCGGGTCGAGACCCTTCTTCAGACTGAAGGTCAGTCTGAAGAAGGGTCTCGACCCAAAACATCACCCTTTCCCTCTCTCCTAGATGCTGCCTGACCTGCTGAGTTACTCCAGCATTTTGTGATACCTTTGTCACAAAGCTCTGTCACTTTCTGCATCCACAACTCAAATTCTGAACCAACATGTACAATCATCCTCTCCATGCCTCCCAAAGGGTACATGTTAGGAGGATACCGGGGGGTTTGGGGGTTGTTGATGGGCAGATTCACCTATTCAGCTCTATCTTTTGCAATTTACTCCACACAATCAACCCCAACCAACCCCTCTCCCCTGCGTATCCACCTTCCACCTACAGGCTTTGTTCTACTCCAAGCAGTCTGAGGAAGGGTGCAGAAACATCATCTGTCCCTTTCTTCCACAGATATTGCCTGACCCGTTGAGTTCCTCCAGTACTTTGTATTTTGCACATTGCTTTAGTTTAGATTATAGATGCAGCATGCAAACAGATCCTTTGGCCCACTGGGTCCACATTGATTACCCTCACACTAGTTCTATATTATCCCACTTTCTCATCCACTCCCTACACATTTGCATTGGCCAATTAATCTACAAACCTGCATGTCTTAGGGAGGAATGAGCACCTGGAGGAAGCCCAAGCAGACACAGTGAGAACATGCAAACTCCACACAGACAGCACCCGAGGTCAGGATCGAACCCGGGTCTCTGGCGCTGTGAGGCAACAGCTCTACCAACTGTGCCACTGTGCCGCCCTGTGTCTATCAAGGTTACCATTTCTCTTTGTCGTACTTTGAGACTCTTTCCAACATCATCTGCTATGCCGCTGCGCACCGCTGCATCAAGTAAATGGGTGATGAGGTGTCTTTGTCCCGAACCATTGGCAGTGAACCTTCGTACAGATGCAACTTGACCTGTTGAGTGTTTTCATATCAGAAACACACACCAGTCCATCAAAATGTTAGCAACTTCTGTGTTAACTCCAATTTCTCAGCAACTCTGTTAATGATATTGATAATTAGAAAACATATAAATATGGATGTACACCATTTGAAAGAAGAAATAATATTTGAACTTTAAATAGGACATAATTATCAATATAATCACCAGAGTTTCTGAGAACTTGGAATTAACACAGAAAATGCTCACATTTTGATGGACTGGCTGCACATTTTTGATGAACCAAAATGGCGGCCCTGCCCTAGCAGCTGTGGCTTACCTGCGGTCCGTTTGTCTTTATGTTTCTTTTGTTGTTTTTTGTCTTAATTGTAGTGTTTACATGTGATGTAGTGTTTTTTGTGGTTGTGTACTATGTGTGTGGGGGGGGGGGAGGGAACTGTAAAATTGTCTCTTCTGAACGGAGACCCGACCTTTGTTTCTGGGTCGTATCTCCGTACCTGCTGCGGGCTAACATCGGCCAAACACCTGGAGCTGGCGGCCTCCACCTGGGACCACCTGGGCTCTGGTTCGCAGAGCCCGCGGACCGAACTCACCATCTGCGGAGCCGGCTGTCTTCGGAGGCTGCGGGAGCGGCTGTGACTCGCCTTCGGAGGCTTCGGCGCGGGCCGCGTGGATGTAGGAAGCTCGCAGCCCCCTGGGTGGGGGCCGACATTGGGAGCTCCGGCAGCGGCAACGTCTTCGCCTGCCCCGGAACGCGGGGCTTGGTTCGGCCCACCGTGGACCTTTCACCATCCGGCGTGGCCTGGAATAGGCCGCAGGATTTTCTCTGCTCGGCGGGGGCTTCAATGTCAGGAGTCACGACCGCCCCGACGTGCAGCGGAAGCGTCTTCGCCTGCCCTGAATCGCGGGGCTTGGGTCGGCCCGCTGCGGACCTTTCACCGTCCGGCGCGGCCTGGAACGTGACAACTACAACAGCCTGACTGCGTGAGAAGACGGCAGGGGAAGAGAAAAGACATTCTGGCCTTCCATGAAAGTGAGGAGACTCACTGTGATGGATGTTTCTTTTTTTGTTTTGTGTTGGTTTGTGGTTGTGTGTGTAATTGCTTATTTTATTGCTCTTATTGTTGGAGTGTGGGTGACGAAATCTCGTCCAAAAGACGGTCTTTTTTTGGATGACAATAAAGGCAATTCTGATTCTGATTCTAAAACGTGTCTCTTTCTCACTCTACAGATGCTGCCTGGCTACCTGAGTATTTGCAACATTTTCTGATTTTATTTTCTGATTTCTAGCAACTGCAGTTTTTATTTGGCTTTTTGATTACCGCCTAGAAATTTGAATGAGCCATTTTTGGTAAATTAATGCTCAATCAGGTTCACAAAAAAAAATCATAAAATTGCCCAAATACTAGTGGAAAATAGCTTCAGGTGATTTATACTCAGAAACAAATGCTAAAAGAGGAAAGGACACCCCTCTCCCCCTCTCCTCCCAAGTATCTTGCCCAATTATGGGTATCTTGTGACACTATCCTACATACTCATTTTTGCCTCATAGATGCAAAACTCATGTAGACTGCCAGGAGACTTCAAGGAGGTGGTTATAGCTCTATCAATCACCAAAAGGAGTGTACCAGTTTTTGTTCCACACAACACCTGCCAAGAAGGAAACCCTTGTATGATGAGGGCCAGGGTCTGTCAGGTCTACCATGAAAATGTGTGGCAGAAGATACAAAGCAAAATGATTTAATAGTTAAAAACTGAGGAGACAGAATCCGCATACAGTGGATCAATACAGAAAAGAAAAATGCCTCCAGGTAATTGGTACAATACTCTTTACAATGTCAGGTGGTGATCCGTACATAAATTAAGAAAAAAAACAAAGTGCTGGAGGAACTCAGCGGGTCAGGCAGCATCTGTGGACAGAATGGACTGACAATGTTTCGAGTTGGATCCCTTCTTCAGATGGACTGACTGATTTTCTTCTCTCCATATTCCTACCTCACTCCATGCCCCACCCTCTCTCCCCTCTCCTCCGCTACCCACATTCTAACACTCACCTACATATGACCAGTTCTCCAGGCTGTGCCAATGTGCTTCTCAGAATTAAGTAACAAAAAGTAAAAACTAAAAAAGAAAATGAATTCTTCTTCTTCTTAGGCCCCCTCGGTCATGGCTGACCATGGGTGATGCATCTTAGTTGGCTGCTTGCTCCACACCTCAGCTAGAGCAGCGTCGCTTGTGGCTGAAGAGATCAATGCGGGAGTGACAGTCTCTGTCGCAAAGGTCACATTTGTGTGTGGTCTCTGGTCTGTTGAAGTTGCTGCGCTCCTTTCTGCGTGCCCGCTTGTCTGCCGCTGCGTTCATCAGTTTCTCTTCCCCCATTTTGAGATGTTGGTTCAGGGTACCTCTCCACCTCGTACGATCACCTGCAAGGCATTCCCAGGATTCCACGTCGATGTTGAGCGCCTTCAAATCTCTCTTGCAGACATCCTTGTAACGTAGCTGGGGGCAGCTGATGGTTCTCCTCCCAGATGTCAGCTCTCCATAGAGGATGTCTTTTGGAATACGGCCATCCTCCATGCGGTGGATATGGCCCAGCCACCGCAGCCTGTGCTGCCTGAGTAGAGGGTACATACTTGGAAGGCCAGCGCGAGACTGTGTGCAGTTTTGGTCTCCAAATTTGAGGAAGGATATTCTTGCTATTGAGGGCGTGCAGCGCAGGTTCACTAGGTTAATTCCCGGAATGGCGGGACTGTCGTATGTTGAAAGGCTGGAGCAATTAGGCTTGTATACACTGGAATTTAGAAGGATGAGGGGGGATCGTATTGAAACATATAAGATAATTAGGGGATTGGACACATTAGAGGCAGGAAACATGTTCCCAATGTTGGGGGAGTCCAGAACAAGGGGCCACAGTTTAAGAATAAGGGGTAGGCCATTTAGAACGGAGATGAGGAAGAACTTTTTCAGTCAGAGAGTGGTGAAGGTGTGGAATTCTCTGCCTCAGAAGGCAGTGGAGGCCAGTTCGTTGGATGCTTTCAAGAGAGATCTGGATAGAGCTCTTATGGATAGCGGAATGAGGGGGTATGGGGAGAAGGCAGGAACGGGGTACTGATTGAGAGTGATCAGCCATGATCGCATTGAATGGCAGTGCTGGCTCGAAGGGCTGAATGGCCTACTCCTGCACAATCTTGGTGTTGGACATTCTGTCTTGCCAGGATATACCCAGGATACGGCGGATGCTTCTAAGGTGGAAGGTGTTGAGTCTTCTCTCCAGTCTGGCATATGTAGTCCATGTTTCACTGCCGTACAGCAGCGTGCTGTTGACACCGGCGTTGTAGACTGCTATCTTTGTCTTCACTGTCAGCTTTGGATTGGTCCACACTCGAGATGTGAGGCGAGCGAGAGTTATAGCTGCCTTCCCGATCCTCTTGTCAATCTCTGTGTCCAAAGAGAGGTCGTCGGTGATGGTGGAGCCGAGGTACGTGAACTGATGGACGGCATCGAGTTCGTAGTCGTTGATGGTGATGACAGGCGGTGCCTCTATATCCTGTCATAGGACGTTTGTCTTTTTCAGGCTGATGGTCAGCCCAAAGTCCTTGCAAGCCCGATAGAAGTGATCCATCAGTGACTGTAGTTCCTATAGTAAAAATTGCAGACTGTAGACTGTAGTAAAAACTAAAAAAGAAAATTAATTACAGGTGTGTTAAAATGCACACAGATTAAAATATTAATCAAATACAAATTAAATAAACATAACTGACTGAATTTTACTTACCAACATTTTTCCACTGGAACTCTGGGGTCGACATTCCGATCCAAAGGATGGGGATTCTGAATGTAAATTCTTGGAAAGGCTTGGAAAGATTTGGAGGAGAATGCAGTTGGCATGTGTTAGTAAGTTTGCAGATGACACCAACATTGGGGGGGAAAGTGAACAGTGAAGATGGTTATCTAAAATTGCAACAGGATATAGATCAACTGGATAAATGGGCCGAGAATTGGCAGATAGAATTTACCTCAGACATGTGCAACGGTTTGTGTTTTGGGAAGTTAAAAGAGAGCAGAATTTACACAGTAATCTGCAGTATCCTGGAGAATGTTGTTGAACAGAGACCCAAGGGTTTTCTTGAAAGTAGTGGCATGGGTGGTCAGGGTGGTGAAAAAGGCATTTGGCATGTTGCCTTTATCGGTTAGAGCATCGAGTACAGGAGTTGGGATGTCATGTTACATTGGTACAAGATGTGGCTGAGATTGCACTTGGAGTACAGTGTGGCAGTTCTAGTTGCTTAACTATTGGAATGTTGCCATTAAGCAGGAAAGATTCACATCAATGCTACTGGGACTGGAGGACGAGTTATAAAGAGAGAGTGGAGGGGCTGGGGCTTTTTTCCCCTGGAGTATAGAAGGCTGAAGGATGACATTATGGATATATATAAAATCAAGAGGGGCATAGTTAAGGTAAATGGGCATAGTGTTTTGCCGAGGATCGAGGAGTCTGAAATTTAATTTAAGAGTGGAAATAATTAAAGGGGATCTGCAGGGCAACTTTTTCACCGAGGGTGCGGTATATATAGAATATGCTGCCACATGTGACAGAGGCAGATACAATGACAACATTTAAAAGACATTTGGACAGGTTCATAGATAGGAAAGGTTTCGAGCAACAAGGGCAAAATGCAGGCAAATTAACTAGAGTAGGCAACTTTGGCATCATGAATGAGTTTGGCCAAAAAGCCTGTTTCCATGCTGTATGATTGTATGAATCTTTCTATCCTTCCACTTAAGCATATTTTATACATTTAAGCCAGTGATGTGGAGGAAATGCATTGTCTTAGAAATTTGAAGTGCTTCACCAGTCTTCATTTGGAAAACTTGGATTCCTAGCTCGAAACTGCTTGTTCAACAGTGATATCAATAAAGAAAAAACCAGGATGATTATTGTTCCAATGTTAATGGGCATATGGAAAATTCACTTATTAATCCTCCATCATTGCATCCAACGGATAGCTTTGCTTTGTCTATCTTTCATTGCTGACCACTATTCATTCTTGCTTGGTGGTACTGACTTTACACAAAACTTTGCCAAATTGTATAAAAATACCCAGTCTTATTACGGTGGTTTAATTTCCAATGGTATCTAAGGTTAACTTTTCCATTCTGTTTAACTTTTTGTGTATCTCCGTAAATTCTTTGCTTCTTTACATGCTTTCTAGGCTGAAGAGACCATATTATTTCTCACTGAGGCCCATGTTTTGAAATGAAAATTGAAAAAGTAACTTGCTTCAGGCATGGCAAGGCAGATCCAAAGGCAAACAGTCCAATGTATTCGTCAATTTCTGTTACAGAGGAAGAATAATTTTGGTGTAAGTAAATGTTGGGATTTGATCACAACTGGCAGCTAATACACTTGCCCGATTTAGCACCGATGGCCAAAGATGATTTCCTCCCCAAGAGTGCTCACAATTCCATTTAGCTGTCAACCAAGCTCAGTTTGGAATTTTCAATTCCACTACTTTAATCAAAACTCTGAAAAGCCAAATCTTATCTCACATGTGGTAAAGTAACAGTTTGGGTCATGCTTTCCGACAAAGCAGAAGTGAGCATTAAAAAGAAATCTTTTCCCACTCAGCTACATTCAGTTAGAGATTCAGAGACTGATAAATAGCTGGTTCATATGGCGCAAAGCTAAAGGTGACGGGGTCAAAAATGTTCTGCTTTTAGTTTAGTTTAGATACAGAGGGGAAACAGGGCCTTCAGCCCAACGAGTCCACACAAGGGACAATTTACATTTATACAAAGCCAGTTAACCTACAAACCTGTACGCCTTTGGAGTGTGGGAGGAAACCAAAGATCTCGGAGAAACCCACACGGTCAAGGGGAGAACATACAAAACTCTGTATAGACAGCCCCCGTAGTCGGGATCGAACCCGGGTCTCTGGCGCTGTAAGGCAGCAGCTTTACTACTGGGCCGCCCTGATCAACATTAACTCAATCAAAATTATTTGCTATTGCTGATAAAAATACATGTGAATAAGTAGAATTGTTAAAGAAAATGGATCGCTTATTAGCCTATGTGAGATGATGCAGGTTTTGGTCAACGGCAATAATTCTATTATCCATGGTGTTTTCATTTCTTTCAATCTATGATATGATTTAGAAGTATGTTGAATTGACAGTGTAGAAATGCCAAGTTAATGCAATTGAAACATCATTTTGTGGCGTTACCCATTCCAAAAAAACTCTCCAGAAACCATCCAAAGCTAAACAAAGCACACACATGTGGCGTATTAGCATTTCATTCCTCTCTTTTCCGTGTCAATATTTCATCCTGGCTAGTGCTTCGTACATCATCCCATCTGTGTTTTGGTGTCTCTAAGCTAATTGTCTTTACACTTTGGTAACACTTCTAAGACTAATCAATATCTTTCATAACTGATTGATATCTCCTGATTCTTTCTCTCCACTTTTCACATTTTCAGCCAAATAAAAATAATATACTCCATGTCTATTCTTACATGTCCGTTAACCTCCATCTTATGTCACCATTGGCTGCCTAAGCTGCAGGGAGTTAACTTAAGGATCCTTGCATTGATGTTTAAATCTTTGAAGAACTTCATTCATCTTATCTGAGTAGAGTCATAGAGTCATAGAGTGATACACTGTGGAAACAGGCCCTTCAGCCCAACTTGCCCACACCGGCTAACATGTTCCAGCTACACTAGTCCCAGCTGCCAGCATTTGGTCCATATCCCTCTAAACCTGTCCTATCCATGTACCAGTCCAACAGCTTCTTAAATTTTGGGATAGGTCCTGCCTCAACTACCTCTTCTGGCAGCTTGTTCCATACATCCACCACCCTTTGTGTGAAAAGGTTATCCCTCGGATTCCTATTAAACCTTTTCCCCTTCACCTTAAACCTATGTCCTCTTGTCCTCGATTTACCTACTCTGGGCAATAGACTCTGTGCATCTACCTGATCTATTCCTTTCATGATCTTATACACCTCTATAAGATCACCCACATCCTCCTGCGCTCCAAGAAATAGTCCCAGCCTATTCAACCTCTCCCTATAGCTCAGACCTTCTAGTTCTGGCAACATCCTCGTAAATCTTCTCTGTACAATTTCCAGCTTGACAACATCTTTCCTATAACACGGTGCCCAGATCTGAACACAATACTCTAAATGTGGCCTCACCAACATCTTGTACAACTGCAACATGACCTCCCAACTTCCATACTCATATATTATTGAGTATATTAATAATATTGAAACAATCACCTCTCCTCAAACCATCAACTCACCTAATGGTAGATTACTGCTTGCGTGTACGGGTTAACTACAGAGCTGCTATCCAGGGTGCTGGACATTGATTTGGAGAAATGAGTTTGAAATGGCAGCAGACGACTTTACCTTCAACCATTTGAACACATCTGGATGGAAGAGAAAGCTAGTACCAATAACGGAGGTCAAGAAAACATTGTTATTGTGAAAAGGCATCTTGTTCCCTTGTGCTCTTGCGCTATCCGTACCTCTTCTGATTACTGATCTTTGACCCACACCAGTACAGTTGACTCTCAGCCATTCTGTGAAATGGCCCAGGAAGCCACTTGGTTAATGGCGGTGCTGCCTTGGTTAGCGATGCCTCCATCCCACAAATAAACAAGAATTATCTTCCCTTCCAGAGTGCCACAAATGACTTTGATAATCCAGTTATTATCGATTAAGCAGAGTGGGAATTCACCTTTTCCAGTGTTCTCACCCCTAGCAATTGTCGAGAAAGCTATCTCTGAATTATTTAATCATCTTCCGACCTCCAACAACTCCACAACTAAATGTCCTTATTTCCTGAATGCAAGCTATCCATCTTTTCTTTAACATGCTCTGAGACAAAGAATGTCAAATAAATCCCCATTACAGTTTCTGCCACCACCTCAGCTGTAACCCATCAGTTTTTAATCAGCTCATAAATCCACGTTAATGTAATATCAATTTGAGCTGCAGAGATGTCAGGCTTAGTTTATATCAGTTTCTTTGGCTGCTTCAGCTCCAAAATGATCTGAATTGTAATTAGGTTGTCATAAAATTTCTTCCAGTAGGGGTCGTCTCACAGGTTGTCAATACCTGACTTCAGGAAATCTTCTGAGATAATAATCAGAGAAAATAAGTACATGTTTTTTTATACCACCAACATATCGGTACAGTAGAAGATCTCCAGTCCAAATTTCTTGGAGATATTTGGATTTTGGATAAATTTGGATTATAAATCAGTGGTGTGTTTGGGCACCAGATGTAATTTTTTAAATACTGAATGCAATCACACTCTGGATTCCACCCATTTGGAGGCACAATGGACATGATGTTCATTGTGTCGCTCCTCTTAGGAAAATTCAATGAGCAGCATTGACCACTGTACACTGCTTTCTCAATCTCACTAAATCTTCTGACTTTATCAATCAGAATGGACTGTGGAACACCTTCCTCAAATCCAGCTGCACACAGTAATTGGGTTTCTATCATGCATTTGCTCCATGATGAAATGCAAGCTTTGATACCAGTCAAATTAATCTAAAACATAACCAATCTCCGTGAACTTGTTTCCATCCACTTTTCTCATTCATTCTTTTGCAATGTTGCACCTTATTTCTAACGAACTCCCGAGAGAGTAGACCTAATCTTCAGAAATAGTAGGTAATGGTTCAACCGATAGTGGTTAAACTCCAAATGGTATTTGATGGATTATAGGCCTGACACAAAAGGAATGATCTACAAGCTGTGACACCTGTTCTCCCATTTGCTTCTGAGGACTGAACTGCCCATGGTAAACATCTCAAAGCAATGCAAAAATCCTACCAGTTTTTTCTCCATAAAATCCTCCAAATTCACTGGAAAAATAAACAAACCAACATCACCATACTCTTCAAAATCAACCTTCCGAGCCTCAAGGCCCCTACCTACTATATTAGGCAGACTGTGTCATTCACATGCCCAACACTGGACTCTGAAATGGACAGGTCTATTCCAGATTTTGTTGTGGAAGAAGATTACCAGAGAAAAAGATTCAAGGGCATGCTCAAAACTTCTGTGAAGAAGTGCAGCATCCCAACTGACTCCAGGGAATTGATAGCTCCTGACTTCTCAAAATGTAGAAAGAACAGTGAAGAATGGGAACCCATCAGGGAATCATAGATTTGCAGAAGCAGTGGAAGGAATGCACCAATTTAATCCTATCCATTAGCATCATCAATCACATTCTCTCTATTCTATTGAAAATCAACTCTAATTTCATCTAACTTCAGATAGTTCTTCTGTCCCTCTCTTTCCCCTCCCCCTTCCCAGTTCTCCCACTGTCTTTCTGTCTCCAACTACATCCTATCTTTGTCCCGCCCCCTCCCCTGACATCAGACTGAAGAAGGGTCTCGACCCGAAACGTCACGCATTCCTTCTCTCCTGAGATGCTGCCTGACCCGCTGAGTTACTCTAGCTTTTTGTGATACCTCTAATTTTAGTTTCATTTGCCACCTCGATACTCATAAAACCAGAGTGGAAACAGTTAATCTGCAATCCCAAGATAAGAAGAGAAAAAAAAGATGCTTTACAAGTAGATAAATACCATGAAATTACCTAAAATGAAAAGAAAATCTTTCAAACGTTATATTTATTTATTGAACTTCTTAACAATTATAATTCCTTCTTGAAATGCCACTGGCTGAATAAAGATCAGCTTTTGTATATGTTCAGATTATAAAGTACTCATTTGGTCTACAGTAGTGGGTGCTGATGAAAGCTATTTATTTTGTATAACAAGTTGTACATCTGCAGTTCCTTCCTACACATTTCTGGAATTCAATGTCCATTGAGGACATTGGACATTGTTTAAGGAACTGATGTGCTACAATGTTGATAATTATATTCTGTTCTCTATATCTTCCCCTTTGCTCTATCTATTGTACTTGAGTTTGACTTGACAGTATTTATGTGTAGTATATCGGACCTGTTTGGATAGCATACAAAACAAAGCTTTTCACTGTGCCTCAGTGCACACCAATAATAAACCTAAACCTAAAATTAATTTACTTTACTACTTGGTATTGGTTTATTATTATCACATGTACTGAGATACAGTGAAAAGCTTTTATTTGTGTGCTATCCAATCAAATACAGATAACACTGTACATGAATACAATCAAGCTATACACAAGTACAACAGGTAGAACAAAGAGAAAAATACCAGAGGGTAGAATACTTTATACTCTTCTTTAAGAAACACCTTAATGCTAATTGCTTTGGCCAAACCTTCGGTTAAATGCCCTTCTATGCCTAGGTTCTTCTCCTGTGAAGTGCCTTGAGAAAAATTGTTAAGTTAGATGCCGAACAACAATGTAAGTTATTTTCAAAAATTGGCTCACAAAGAGTAGAGTGTTATTGTGATATACTGTGTTATATTATATAGATATGAGTGAACTGAGTCAAAATTGAAACATTCCAATTTTTTCAGGACAAAGCCAAGTAAATAGGATGCAGTGGGCAGAACGGAGAACATTCTTCCATGAAATTCCTCAAAAGATCAAAGGTTTCCATGTCCCTAGGGCTGCCCTTCAGCCCTTCAGCCCTTCAGCCTGAGGCACGATTTGGAATGGGGATCTGTTCATTCATCATGTAAGAAAATAACTGCAGATGCTGGTACAAATCGAAGGTATTTATTCACAAAATGCTGGAGTAACTCAGCAGGTCAGGCAGCATCTTAGGACCCTTCTTCAGACTGATGCATCTGAGGAGCTCTCAGATTAGCTCTTGAAAGGCTTGTTTCACCGCCCTAGGCAGAATACACAACCAGTTATTAAAGTCAGTAAATTATGTCATTAGCTCATTACTTTCTTGTCTCATTGTGAAACATGAATTCCTGCTGTGACTTGTTTAAAGAACAATTTCATGTAGAGTTATGAGGTAAATTTAAGAAGGATTCAAAGATTAAAACAATACTTCATTAAAAATCGATTTAATTTCCTGTAAGAGTCAGTCAAAGTAAAATTAATTGTGGGGATTTAATTTTTGAAGTGTCACATCTTTTGGTAAGGCTGATATTTCTTTTTGCCCTTGGAAAAAGTGGTGATGAACCATCTCCTTGAACCATTGCAATTCTTCTGGTGAATGTGCCCCCTCACTGTGGTTGGGTAGCTTTTTCCACTCTAAGATTTAGACACAACAATAATGAAGGAACAATAACATATTTCCATGTTAGGATGGTATACAGCATGGAGGGAAATATGCAGAGGGTGGTACTGCCATGGGTATGCTGCCAGATTGTGGAGAAGATTAAAACAGAAAATGCTGGGAACACTCAGCATGCCAGGTCTTATTTGTGGGAAGAGGAACCAGATTAACGTTTAGTTAGAAGATCCTTTGTCAAAACTGGGAAAGAAACAAGCGAAAAAAGGTATTTGAGCTGCAGGAATGATGGAGAAAGGTCTTGCCTCTGGTCGGGAAAACCTAGAGTGACCAGGGGATAAAACAGTAACAAGATAATCTGATCAATGAGTGGAGCAGTTAGAGGGTGAGAACATAGATAAAGGAACACAGACAGAAGGATGTAAGAGTTATGATGTGGAGAGCAGTAAGACATACCCAGCAGGCCGAGAGAAATAAAAACAAATCAACTGAGCTTTTATCACTAATAGATGACTGATACAGACAGAAATCAAGTTACCTGAAGATGTAGAATTCAATATCATCCAGAAGGCTGCAACATGCCCAGACAGAAGATGAGGTACTGTTCATCAAGCTTGCTTTGTGCCTTACTGTAACAGTGCCGGAGGCCACTGACTGATCGGGCAGACTGGGATTGGGATGGACAATTAAAGTGGCAGGCCATTGGTAGTTCAGGGTCACCCTCGAGATCCCTACAATCCAGGACAATGTTGTCCATTTGATTAGCATCCCAAACATTTATTTCCTCCACTATATGGATATGCAGGGAATCACATGCAGGCAGAGGAGAATAGTTTAACCTGAGGTATTTATTCACAAAATGCTGGAGTAACTCAGCAGGTCAGGCAGCATCTCAGGAGAGAAGGAATGGGCGACGTTTCGTGTCGAGACCTTTCTTCAGTTTAACCTGATATCGTTTGTTGTTGGCTGCAGAGCCTCTTCCTGTGCTGTACTGTTCTAGGTTACTCTGGACTATGAGTGCATTGCTTGATAAGTGCAATTTAAAATAATAGGTTGGTGGGATATGACTGAGGGATCAGAGGATGCAGATTATAATTTTAAGGTTCATTTTATTTGGAAAGGGAATCAGTGGAAACCAGGTGGGATGAAGTGCTAACTGTTCATCTTTGAATAATGGGATTTCAAGGAAGACCAACAAAAAGAGTGAAGGGAAAAAAATAATCAAGTACACAGTGAACAATGACTGGCTGAGGTTGGAAAGAGATGCTACAGAGATGATAGCAGACAATTGTAGTCAAGGCTGAAAGGAATTTCAGCAGGACACTAATTACATATCAAGAATATGGGATGAGATCATATAAGGAAACTGGCAAAAGGAAAGTCATATCTCATTAAACTTGCTCTTTATAAAGATCATGAATTATTTTCCACGGCATGAATACAACTCTGCATTAATTTATTTCTGTTCTCCTCAGTTAAGAAAGATCTTGCCTCGGAGACACAGGGTCGGGGTTCAGTTCCTTCTATTTAATTAATTTGACGATGCTATTTAATTGTTGCTATAAAGGAGAGCCACTTCTCCCATCTCAAATTGTATGAAAAGGCAATGAGAAGGAAATGATGGCTTCATGCAATTCAATGGGTTTTTAGGCGATTTCAAAGTGCAGTTAACCATCAACCCCACTTCTGCAGGCTTGAGCACATCCAGTGAGGTTTGCAGATTTCCTTCCCAAAATGATACGTTTGAACTACAAGAGATTTTATAACAGTTCAGAACTATCTGAATCAATACCAATGATAGAGGCTTTCGATTATGGACTTACTTAATTGAATACCTGCCATTGTTGGGACAAGCATTTGATCGCAAGTCCACATTTCTGCATTTTCAGTATAGTGACAAAACCCTTTATGTTGCTATTCCCCACTTCAATTTGAAGGGGTTGTTGCATTGTTGGAGCTGTTAGCATTTTAATGAGATGATATAATAATTCAAAAACCTCAGAGAAAATCATAAAAATTCTATAAAATATGTATGTTCTGCCTTCCAAAAACCTGTTGAAAATTTCAATAAAATGCATCTACATTTATATTCTTGTCATATGTCCAACTAGTTGCTTTCCAAAGGCAATGTATCCAAGTTCATAGAGACTTTCTAAGCTGATTTTTAATACATTGTAGTGAGTCCAAAACGAGCGTTATTGTTCAAAGGTCTTTATTCGTAGGTAACCGTAACAAACTGCAACTGCTTACTTTGGACACACACTACTTAACTAGCCAATACAATCTAATCTCATCTCTCCAGCTGGTCGCCAGACACAACTATACCTCGCGCTCCCGCATCTCGTGACTCGTTAGCCCAACCGAGGGTTTGAGACCCCCCGCTAATCCGTATGTCCCTACATGACCCCCCCCAGAACCCTCAAAACCGTACCTCACGGGTGCCCGGACCTCCCTCCCGGAATGCGTGCGGAGGGGGGAAACCAATAACGCCAATGTGACGGGAAGCGGGGAGGTCGCCGCCGCCGGAGGCGATGGAGGGGCCCCGGAAGCGGAGGGCGTAGGCGACGGAGAGCGCTTGATCGGGAACGGGGGCTCGGGCCCAACCATAGGCGGCGGGGGGCTGAGGGGTGGCAAACAAGGCGCCGCTGGCGGCACCAGGGGGGCGGCCATAGGCCAGCCCCTGGCGGTGGCAGGGCCACCGACACAGGGAGGTCCTGGTCCAAATGGGCCGGCTTGAGCCGGGATACGGAAACGAGTTCCTGGCGATTACCCACCTGTAAGGTAAAAGTTACAGCCCCTCTCTTCAGTACCTGAAACGGGCCCTGATAAACCGGCTGAAGAGGGGGGTGGTGGGAATCTTTCCGCAGGAACACGAAATCACAGTCCCGCAAGTCCGACGGGACGTGGACCGCCGCGCTTCCGTGCCAGGAGGTCGGGACTGGAGCCAGAGAACCAACCCGTGCCCGGAGGGAACCCAACACCGACGTAACGGGTGGTGGGAAAGCGGGGGCGGAAGGGAGTATGTCACCTGGTACCCGCAGGGGTGAACCGTAGACGAGCTCGGCCGAGGATGTGCCTAGCTCGGCCTTTGGGGACGTAAGAATGCCGAGGAGGACCCAAGGCAGCTGGTCAGCCCAATCGTGGCCGGTCAGTCGGGCACAGAGGGACGCCTTAAGCTGCCGATGGAAGCGCTCAACCATCCCGTTGGATTGGGGATGGTAGGCGGTGGTCTGCTGTAAGCGAGACCCATACAACTGTGCCAGCGCGGCCCAGAGGGAGGAGGTGAACTGGGCTCCCCGATCTGTGGTGATGATAGCCGGTACGCTGAAACGGGCCACCCAATGCAACGCCAGGGCCCGTGCACAGGAGGCCGCCGAGGTGTCCGACAATAGGAGCGCCTCCGGCCAACGTGTAAACCGATCTGCCACGGTCAGGAGATGAGTATGACCCCTGGAATAAGGCAATGGACCCACCAAATCCACGTGGATGTGGAAAAAACGGACTGGGGGAACCTCGAAACTCTGGTATGGGGGCTGGACATGGCGATGAACTTTGGAGGTTTGGCACGGAATACAGGCCCGTGCCCAGGCCGCCACCTGCTTCCGCAGGCCGTGCCAGACAAACCGGGCGGCCACCATGGCCGAAGTCGCCCTAATGGACGGATGTGCCAGGCCGTGAATGGCCTCAAAAACCTTACACCGCAGGGCGGCAGGCACCACCGGGTGAGGGCGTGAAAGGGAAACGTCACACCACAACTTGGTACCTGTGGGGCCATACGCCACCTGCTCCAAACGCAGTCCCGAGGCTGTGGAGGCGTACACCTCGGCCGTTTTTTCCTGAGCCTCCGCTAGCTCCTGGAAATCCACCTGTCCGCCTACCACGGCAACGGAGGGAATGGCCGGCCGGGACAGGGCATCAGCAACAGTATTAAGCCTACCCGCAATATGACGGACATCGGTGGTAAACTCCGAAATTAGGGTGAGGTGCCGCTGCTGGCGAGCTGACTACGGATCAGAAACCTTAGCAAAAGCGAATGTCAGAGGTTTGTGATCCGTGTAGTCCACCCCAAACGGAGCAGTACGTGGGGCTCAAGAGGCTCCTACTGAAGAAATTCAGCTGGAGCCAGAACCAGCGGGCTCTGAGGCTGCTCCATCTACCAGCGCTGGGGCAGCGGCTGCCGTCCGAGTTGATGACGGAAATGCTGACCTTGGTGGGCGACCATCAGCCGTGCATGATGTTCGAGGCGGCATTTCGAGAGAAGCTACCCCAGGACGTCAGGGTGGTGTTGGCCGACGTCTCGTTTGACGACCCGGAAACGTTCGCCGAGAAAGCCGACGTGCTCGTCAGGGAGCGGCACACCCGGGACGACTCGGTCAATCGTGTCTCGAGGCCCAGTGGCAGTCGGGGGAGCGGCCGGGGTCACCAATGTAGTGAGTCCAAAACGAGCGTTATTGTTCAAAGGTCTTTATTCGTAGGTAACCGTAACAAACTGTAACTGCTTACTTTGGACACACACTACTTAACTAGCCAATACAATCTAATCTCATCTCTCCAGCTTGTCGCCAGACACAACTATACCTCGTGCTCCCGCATCTCGTGACTCGTTAGCCCAACCGAGGGTTCGAGACCCCCCCGCTAATCCGTATGTCCCTACAACATAATACTTCAGGAAACATAATCTTAATGGCTGGAACACCTGCTGCGAATCTAGAATATAGTTGTAGCCTTGTTCATATTAAATGATAGAAGTTACTGATCTCACTGAAATTCATGATATGCACTCATCGAACGAAGGCATGCACTGTGCGCCATAAATCATAAAATGATTCAGCATTGCCAACACGAGCCTCCACATGGTGGGAGTGTATAACTGGATGCTGCCAAGAGAAGTCAGCATTCATATTTCACCTTGGGAGCTGATAATTTGATCACAATTTTTCTTCCATTAATTTCAAGGATAGAAAATTTGTGCAAGTCAGGAATCTGTCTGCTGGTCTCTGCACAAAAGTCATGTGAAACTTTACCAATGGCAATTCTAAATCCGCAATATCTCCAACTCTATGTTCTCATAGCAATTGTTCATGTCTGTTAATTTTTAGTCTAATGATACATGATATACACACCAATTAAAAAGGTGAGTCGGAGACGTGGTTGTAGCAGCGAGTCTGGGTTAAAACGTGGTCAGAGAGTTGGAGAGTTAAAACGTGGTCGTAGAGTCGGAGAGTGAGGTGAGGTGGATAGGGATTTCATGCTGGTTCAAGACTCATAAAACCAATCAGATGCAGAAATTTTATCCTGAGAAAGAAAATGCAATAGGTCCAAACAGTGGTTTCTAAAATCCGGAAAACTGATTTTGCTTCATTTTTTTGCAATTGAAAGATTGAAAGACTGATTGATTGAAGATTGATAGATATAACGTGTAAACATGCCCTTTGGCCTACTGAGTTCACATTAACCATCGATCACCTGATCATACTAGTTCTATGTTATCCCACCTTCTCATCCACTCCCTACACACTAGGGGCAACTTACAGAGACCATTACTCTACAAACCCACACATCTTTATGTTGTGGGTGGAAACCAGAGCAACTGGAGAAAATCCATGCGGTCACAGGGAGAACATGCAAACTCCAGATGGACAGCAGTCAAGCTCAGGATTGAGCCCAGGTCTCTGGCGCTATGGGACAGCAACTCTACCAGCTGCACATTGTGCTGTCCAAAGTTTATAGTAACTCAATAGGTTGAATGTGTCTAGATGCAGGAGCACAGGAAAGCCCAGGAATGGCTATCTAAATGCATGGGTTATGGAAATGACTTAGTTAAAGAACTCAATAATTCTGGAATCCGGAATTACCACAGTACTGGATACAAAAAGGTACTCCCTCCCCTTATCCCAGCTCCATTCTACGACTGATATTGGATAATAATGTTTCGGCTATTCTACATTCCATTCATTGGACCAATAGATAAAGACATTAACAATTGGAAAAAAATTTAAAGCCTTTCTCAGATTTGTTGATTGACTTATTGTTACACTGTTAGTTAAATAAAATGAACATTATTCATAGATTCTTTCACCTTTCTCAAAGCTAGTATCGCGTTTGACCAACATAGGAAATTAAAATAGATACCATTTTGTAACCAAGTAATTACTGTGGATACCGCAGTGTCTTACCTCAGGGTTGCTAAAGCCAATCAACTCTCCTCCAAAAATCCTGTTGATTATTCTGTCCTGATCTCTCATTTTCAGCATTCATGAGCCACTGTACTTCATAAAGATTATCCGCCAGATGGTACTTTCTAATCTAAAATAAGAGTATCATGTTCATTTAGATAAAATATGGGTCTTTTGCGTAAAGAAAAGACTGCAATATGGAGATATGTTTTAGGTTATTATTTTTAAAGGGTTGATTGAAACGTCTCAGTTTCAACAATTTATCTGTCACTTGTGCTTAACAAATGAAGTTCCCTAATCACCTCCATTTGGAGTAGCATGACTTAAATGAGCAATTGGCATCATATTTAAGTTAAACAATATCAGCTACATTCACCTTCATATATTCAGTTTCACCCAAGTCAACTGTTTCACTCATGTCAACTGAATCAAGTGTATCATATTTACATGGGTCATCAAAACCAATCGTCAGAACTTCTGCAAGCAGTTATCAGACTTCACCAAACATAAATTTCTTCCCTACGGTTTCCATTGTAATTCTATACAGATCATCCTGTTGCTCCTTAAACACACCCGCATGGGGGAAGTTTTATATTAAGTAAACCCTCGCAATAACGAACCGCTATACAACGGATTTCAATTATAGTCAAGCGAGACTCCCGTTGCACCCTCCCATTTCTGTCAGGCTACCCAATTGGCTGATGCCATGTGCCCTTCATCCTGTTGTGAGAATGGAGAGAGCGAGCAGCATGGAGGCGGTGTGAGTACCAGGGGGGTCCCTGGTGCACCTCGTGTGGAGTCGGGGACTCTGTGGCTCCCCAGCCCGTGAATTCCTGTTTGTTTAACTCTCCCCTGCCCCCCAACACTGCATTTCTTCCCTCGTGGCCTTGGGTTAAGCTTTACTCCCCTCACTTGGTTATAGTGGACAATCGGTAATAATGGACGCCATCCACCCACCGCACCCCACCTCTGTGGTCCGTGTTTGCACGAGATTACTGTACAGTACATGAATCTGCCAAAACGTTTGAAAATTTGTGCAAATGATCTTATGACAGAACACTTTCTTAAGTATTGTCTCTGCTACTCCAAAATTCACCCACAACAAAAGCGGGTAAAAAAGAAAGAGCTTAAAGGCATGGGGACCCAGAAACTGCAGCAGAAGAAATAGCCTCGTCGTAAGAGAAGATAAGACCGCTGTTGGCTTTGTCATGGGTCTCTGGTAAGACAGGAAGGGGGAGTAACAGAGAAGAAGAATGTTGTCAGAAAGATAGGGAACAATTGTGGAGGCGGAAGTGACAGCAGCACTGATCAACATGGGGATGCAACCAGTGGTGATCACGTGAGGCTATTGACGGTAGTAATTGGCACTGGGGGTGAATCCACTGATCTGGTTCTTCTGAATGTACAGTACCAAGTTTCAATTAAGATAAGATCATTCTCTATTACTTTCTGATCATATTTACACAGTTGCTCCTGCCTCTTCTACTGTTATTCATTTTCTTACAGTTTATCCCAACTCCTCCTGCGATCATATCTGATCACTGAGACCGTCATGACTTGCTGTTCATTGTACATTGTATACCAGTTCCACAGCCGTGTTCTGCTTCTTGTCAGCTGTCCTGAACCAGGTGTGAAGAGACAGCCCTGTTGTTAGTGGCAAGCCTGGTCTCTGACTGGGATAAAGGAAGCACACAGGGTACTGACACTAGATTAATGCTTTCTGTAGGAAAACAGGCACTAATATCAAGGTGTAAGGAATGCTGCAGTTGACTGCAGACAAATCAAAAGTTGAGAAGCCATTGAAAGAAATCAACAAATAACCTCAATGGAGGAGATGAACCTTTTATATAATGTCACCAAAGATTTTTTGCTATCTGCTATCATTGGGTATTGTTGATATTATTGAAATTAGGAGAACTAGGAGTCCAGAAACCATTTTTGCTCCTTTGAAAATAATCATACAGTTCATAATTACATCTTAAATGCCTATGGAATTCCTCAGTGCAGCATGTCCTGTGGGACACATCTGGCACAAAAATAATGCACCCTCCTGTTTACCATTTCAATTGAGAAAGTGGAAGTAAGTCATCTCTGCCAGTCAGTGAAGCAATCCATGCTAATAGTTGGGAAATTCCAGGATTTGACTCGGAAATGAAAACATGATATACTTCTAAAAAAGAATAGTGTCTGAGTTGAAGGAAAACCTGCAGTAGTGCAGACTTACTCATCTGGGCTTCAGGAGGGTTGGGCTTGTGAGTGCTGTTGAGGTATCCTTGACAAATTGCTGCAAGGCACCACACACGTTCCTCACTATAGTGGGGCATTGATGGTTGAGGGAGTGAATGTTTACAATTGTTGATCGGGCACCACTCTTGCAGGTTGCTTTTTCTTGGATGGTATTGAAGTTCTTGAGTGCTTTTGCAGCTACACACATCTAGGGCAAGTGGAAACATATTCTATCACAATTCTGCTTATGCATTGTAGATGGTGGAAAATAAAGGGGAGTGAAAAAATGAATAATGATTAGGATGCACAGCCTCTGATGTACTTGTGGTACAACAGTCTTTATGTGACTGTTCATATTAAGTTTCCATCATCGATGGCTTCCCAGCAGAGTAAGTTATGTTAAGCCATTGTATATCAAGTGATTTAGGCTTTTTGCAGTTGGATATAGTCATTGATTCATACTTGAGGTGTACAAATTTTAACATTTCAGCTTTGAAAGTTGCACAGGTCCTGCTTCATCTTATGAGGAATTGCAAATGGATGTTTTTTCAAATGGAGTCTTTTAGATTCAAGAGTCAAGAGTGTCAGATGCACTGGGAATGGAACAATGACATTTTCACTGGCTGCGGTTTTACAGGCACATTGACATTACAAAAAAACCCAATAATGTGATAAATTATCAGGTGATCAGACCATAATAGTGCAAATCATGGTATGCTGTGTAACTGATACAAAGTCCATTGCAATTCGTTGCTGAGGTAGGTTTGTGTTTAGGGTTCTGCTTTGTGGTTTACGAGCATGATGGTTGATGGGTGGAAGTTGTTCTTAAACCTGTAGGTCATGGTTCATGGATCATCTTTCCGATGGTGGCAGCGAGTATGGCTGTGCGGGTGTGGGTCTTTAGTGATATTAGCTGCCCTTTAGAGGCAGCATTTCTTGAAGAACCCTTTGATGGTGGGGAAGTCAATATCATTTATGGACTGGACAATGTGCAACACTTTCTGAAACCTACTTTGTTCTTGGGTGTTCAAGTTATCGGACTGGGCCATGATGCAACCAGTCAATGTGCTCCTATAGAAGTTGGCAAAGCAATTGGCAACATGCCGAAACTCCACAAACTTCTCAGGAAATAGAGGTGTCAATGTTTTCAAGAGAGAGTTAGATTTATCACTTAGGGCTAACGGAATCAAGGGATATGGGGAAAAAAGCAGAAATGGGGTACTGATTTTGGATGATCAGCCGTGATCATATTGAATGGCGGTGCTGGCTCAAAGGGCTAAATGGCCTACTCCTGCACCTATTTTCTATGTTGATGAGCTTTTTTTTGTGATTGCAACAATATGCTGAGCCCAGGACAGACCTTCAGATATAAGCAGGGATATGAAATTCAGTGATATGATCCCAAGGTTGAAATGACAAATACTAGAAGCCATAGCTTTAAGGAGAGGAGGAAATTTTAAAGGAGATTATGAGCCGAAGGAGATTTTCATGATAATGTTTTTAGATAGAAAATGGTAGATACCTGGAACTTGTGGCCAAGGGAAATAGTGGAAACAGATATGATGGCAATGTTTAAGAGACATTTAGATACATGAACAGGCAGGGAATTGAGATATTTTGACCGCATGTATGAGCCATGTTTAGTTTAAATTGGCATCAAGTTCGGCATAGATATCATGGGCTGAAAACGCCTGTTCCTGTAATGTTATACCACACAATTATTTAGTTCACTTCTGCAATCTAATTTGTTCTTTTCTTGTTTGGACCAGGCCTATAACGGGTTCTAGTATCTATTTCACCACGTAGTATTTATCGAGCACCTGTTAGTGAACAATGTTGGTGATGATGGTGAATATGCTGATTAAGTCACAATTTGCTGAAACACAAATCTCTGCAAAAATCTTCCTTTGACTTCCCTCTAATTTTGAAATCCGGGAAACCAAAATGAATAAATACAGTATATGGTTTAATTGAAGAATCACAGTGAGATTAAGCTGTGAAAATCATTTACAAGCACAGTATCCCACAGCTACCTTTACCCAAGCTGCCTGTCCCGCTGAGTTACTCCAGCATTTTGTGTCTACCTTCGATTTAAACCAACATCTGCAGTTCTTTCCTACACATTTTACCCAAGCTACAGTGGCTTGGGTAAATCCAGAATTTGGCTCATCGCAGCCTTCTCAGAAACATTTACGGATGGGCAAATAATGCCGTCCTTGCCAGAAATGCCCAGATCCCAAAATAATGCTCACTAAAAACAAAATTCATAACATAATAATAACATAATGCAATCTTGGTGACCACTTTACAGAACACCTGTTCAATCCATGAACATTAACTTTGTTGGACTGAAAAGAAACAGTATTCCCAACATTTTCTCTTTTATTTTAAAATATGAGAATATATTACAAAATATCTGCTTGCTTTTGATAACTGTCCATTGCAATATTTATATTTTTAAAAATGAATCCAGAACTGTGAACACATATTATAGATATAAAGCATAAACAGAAATATCATACAAGTGTTTTTCAACAGATAAACTCGGTTCATTTGATAAATCTACAACATCTAACATTATCAATACCTGCCAATTGTGGAATTAACTCTTCAAAAGTATCTTTGTCACAGAACAAAGATGTCATCGATGCTCTAAGGAATTTTTCATATTTTGGGACAAAGACCCATCATTTATTTATTTGCCTCTGTACTCCAGAATTTGAGATTTGTAATAGAAAGAATCACATGCAGTTAAAGTGCACATTGTCAGATTTTATTAAAGGGTATTTATATACATTTTGGTTTCACCATGTAGAAATTACAGCTGTGTTTATACATAGTCCCCCCATTTCAGGGCACCATAATCTTTGGGACACATGGCTTCACAGGTGTTTGCAATTGCTCAGGTGTGTTTAATTGCCTCCTTAATGCAGGTACAAGAGAGCTCTCAGCATCTCGTCTGTCCATCAACGTTGGAAACTTTTATTGCTGTTTATCAACATGAGGACCAAAGTTGTGCCAATGAAAGTCAAAGAAGCCATTATGAGACTGAGAAACAAGAATGAAACTGTTAGAGACATCAGCCAAACCTTAGGCTTACCAAAATCAACTGTTTGGAACATGATTAAGGAGAAAGAGATCACTGGTGAGCTTACTAATCGCAAAGGGACTGGCAGGCCAAGAAAGATCTCCACAGCTGATGACAGAAGAATTTTCTCTTTAATAAAGCAAAATCCCCAAACACCTGTCCGACAGAGCAGAAACACTCTTCAGGACTCAGGTGTGGTTTGTCAATGACCACTGTCCGCAGAAGACTTTATGAACAGAAATACAGAGGCTACACTGCAAGAAGCAAGCTACTGGTTAGCCGCAAAAATAGGATGGCCAGGTTACAGTTTGACAAGAAGTACTTAAAAGAGCAATCACACTTCTGGGAAAAGGTCTTCTGGACAGATGAGATGAAGATTAACATATCAGAGTGATGGCAAGAGCAAAGTATGGAGGAGAGAAAGAACTGCCCAAGATACAAAGCATACCATCTCATCTGTGAAACACGGTGGTGGGAGTGTTATGGCCTGGGCATGTATGGTTGCTGAAGGTACTGGCTCACTTATCTTCATTGATGATATAACTGCTGATGGTAGTAGCATAATGAATTCTGAAGTGTATAGACACATCCTATCTGCTCGTTCAAACAAATGCCTCAAAACACATTCGCTGGCAGCTCATTCTACAGCAAGACAATGATCCCAAACATACAGCTAAAGCAACAAAGGAGTTTTTTAAAGCAAAACAATGGTCAATTCTTGAGTGGCCAAGTCAATCACCCGACCTGAACACAATTGAGCATGCCTTTTATATGCTGAAGAGAAAACTGAAGGGGACTAGCCCCAAAAACAAGCATAAGATAAAGATGGCTGCAATACAGACCTGGCAGAGCATCACCAGAGAAGACACCTAGTAACTGGTGATGTCCATGAATCGCAGACTTCAAGCAATCATTGCATGCAAAGGATATGCGCCAAATACTAAACATGTTTACTTTCATTTACATGACATTGCTGTGTCCCAAACATTATGGTGCCCTGAAATGGGGGGGACTGTGTATAAACACTGCTGTAATTTCTACATGGTGAAACCAAAATGTATAAAAATGGCCATTATTACAATGTGCACTTTAACCACATGTGATTTTTTAAATTACAAATCTCAAATTGTGGAGTGCAGAGGCAAATAAATAAATGATGGGTCTTTGTCCCAAACATTATGGAGGGCACTGAATGCTATTTGAAAATACTACCCGTCTTACATATTGAAAAAGACAGTGTTCTCCACCTAACAGTTGTCACGAAAACTAATAATAAGTAGTCTAGGAAAGACAGAAATAAATAACAATTTAATCTCACACTTCTTAGTGGAAACATCTGTTTGATTTTTTTATAATCTGTTTAGGCCATTTATTATGTAGAATCAAGGGACTGCGGATGCTTCTTTACTAAGGCAAAGCACAAAATGCTGGAGTAACTCAGCGTGTCAGCCAGCATCCCTGGAGAACATGGATAGATGGTGTTTCGGGTCCGAACCCTTCTTCACGGTCATCGCTCTATGTTCTCTGGGCATGCTACCTGATCGCTGTGTTACTCCGGCATTTTGTGTCTTTCTTTGGTAAAGTAGCATCTGCAGTTCCTTGTTTCTACATAATAAAGTGTGGCAGTGGCGTAGTGGTAAAGTTGCTGCCTTACAGCACCAGAGACCTGGGTTCGATCCTGACTACGGGTGCTTATCTGTATGGAGTTTGTACGTTCTCCCCATGACCTGCGTGGGTTTTCTCTGAGATCTTCGGTTTCTTCCCACACACCAAAGACATCAGTCTGAAGAGGGTCTTGACCCAAAACATCACCCAATCCTTCTCTCCAGAGATGCTGCCTGTCCCACTGAGTTACTCCAGCTTTTTGTGTCTATCTCAGGTTTGTAGGATAATTGGCTTGGTAAATTGTCCCGAGTGTGTGTAGGATAGTGCTAACATACGGGGATCGCTGGCCAACATGGACAGTGGGCCGAAGGGCCTGGTTCCTTGCTGTATCTCTGAACTAAAAAAAAAACTGGCCTAGATTATTAAAAATTCAAGCAGGTGTTTCCACTAAGAAGTGTGAGATTAAATTGTTGTGCCTGATGGACATGTTAAGCCCCAGGAGTTTCGGAGAGCTTGTGAAATAGGCCACATGATCGTTGACCACATCCCACATTGTTTGACGTGGCTGAGTTCAACAGTTTCCAAAGACTGGCTAGGAAGATCTCAAGTTTACATCCATGATATCGACTCTATGAACACTTCACGCTGCCTTGGGAAAGGAGCTTACATAATTAAGAGCCAGTCAGACATCAGTAATTTTCTCTTCACCCCTTACTGTTATTAGACTCCCGACCTAACCGCTCATATTTTAAGGATGTATTCCTGATCTCCCAATCTACACTGTTGTGAATCATGCACCTATTTTTACCTGCACTTTCTCTGCCCTCTTCCTTTTCACTTTTGCACTACTTGCTGTATTTGTGTATGGGTTGATTGTACTCATGTTTGGTTTGTTTTGCCTATGTAGCACACAATGTTTTTCACTGTATCTCAATACACAGTGATAATGATACTACCAATAATAAACCACTATATACTAATAACTGTAATTCCACAAACTGTAAATAGAACATCATGCAGGAAAATCATCTTACAGGAAAATATTCAGGCAGACTTAACAAGTGGCTGGTCTCTGTCATCTTTGCAAATTATCCATAAAGCTATCAGAAATAATTTAATGCTCTAGCTCCAATCCATTTAGTTCCTTGGCTTTCTGATGTGATTGGATCAATCAAGTGAGCAATATTACTTATTAAGTATAATAAAATAAAGCTGTTGACTGTCTTCTGAGGCACTGAATAATGTTGCGACTACGAAACTAGTATGGCGAACCAGAAGACAATTAAGAAATGGGAATCTAACTTGGAGTCATTTGAGTTCTAGATATTTTAGTTTCAGCATGGAATTTGGAAAATGCATCATTAATACAGCACAATCACCTTGAAATAAACACATGCCAGCATCATACACCACCACCTTTAGAGGTTAGAGCCATTATCTCCTCAATATTATTGCACAAAAAAAATCCTCATTGTAAAAATAGAAAACCATTTCACAAAACACAAAAATAATATGCAGTTTGTCAAAATGCTGCTGATATTGTCATTGTGCTTATGTCTTCGCTTCTCCATTTCAGCTTCAACTAATCATTATCCAGTCACACAGTTGCAGTGATTTGGACCTTCCCATTTTACGCACACCATCTGGAAAGTGTTTCTGTGGGATGCCCTAATCTTACTGGTGAAAATGTCAGTCTCATCAGCCCTGCTCTGCATGCCACCCAAGAAACTAACCGTTTCACCCTGTTGTAGCACTGGCATGACAGATTCCAGGTGGAAAACAGAAAAGGAGTTAGTTTTGAAAAATGAATGTTAATTAGCTCATCCAATAAGCCTTGAACATTATTCACACTTCATCAGATTCAGTCTGAAGAAGGGTCTCGACCCGAAAAGTCATCCATTCCTTCTCTCCTGAGATGCTGCCTGACCTGCTGAGTTACTCCAGCATTTTGTGAAATAAATACCTTCGATTTGTACCAGCATCTGCAGTTATTTTCTTACTCATCAGATTTAGAGATTCTTATTAAAATAGAAGCCAGTGCTTTTTGTGATACCTTCGATTTGTACCAGCATCTGCAGTTATTTTCCTACACCCACGGCCATCCTGATCAGGCATTGATTTCTAAGGGTCATTTCAGGGGCCTAAGTCACCATGTTGTTCTTACACCAAACATTAGATTTCTAAAGTAGAAAGTTTATTCCAGGCATTGTGATGGGAAGCTATTACCAAGAGGACAGTGAAATGATTCAAGAATGTTCTTAAAGAGGTTGGATTAATGTCTTTGAGATGGTTATCTAACTTGAGGATGTGATGAAATCAGATCTATTTGCTTGGTGCTCTCATTTCTGTCATTCCATTCAGTTTCATCCCTTTTTTTTCCATTTCCTGTCATGCTTATGGCTTGATACCATAACTAACTCTCTGAATTTGGAGTTTGGATTGACTGTGCAGTCAAAGAAAGAGACTGAAGGACAGCAGCTTCCAACACGTCCATTAGGACCCCCACAACCGGACCTCACAGGCAGCCTCTTACACTGAGTAGTAAATGTGTGATTGTTTGCTGCTGTTGTGCCAGCCGTGGGTTGGATTCACATTAGGTTCTAAATTCAACACACCGCAACTCACTTTGAAAGCAAGAGGCAGAGGCAAGTACATACCTGTGAGTATTCAGACTGGAGGAGCAAGAACGTTAACATGTGATGATGCCTGACCTGCTGAGTTACTTCAGCATTTTGTGTCTTTCCTTGGCAAACCAGCATCTGCAGTTCCTTGTTTCTACATAGCTGAGTACCAGTTACCTTCATTTTTTCCAAGTTCCATCTACTTATTTACTCCTGCCTCTCACCACCAATTCGAGAGTGGCTTGGAAGACGTTGTCCACACAAATGTGACTGTTTACCATCCAAACATTGAACTGAAGATACCACTGCCTTTCAGGGTGCGAGTTCCTGAAATTCCATGGCAGAGTCAATTGCCATAGGTCTGAGCTTCTTTTCCATCCACTAACTGACTGTTCCCTGACTATAAAACAAATTAAAATTAATCTTGAGCAAGAAGCAAATGACTGGAATGGCATTTATTCACAAAATGCTGGAGTAACTCAGCAGGTCGGGCAGCATCTCGGGAGAGAAGGAATGGGTGACGTTTCGGGTCGAGACCCCAAAAAACAAACAAAAAAACCCCTCTGTGACTAGACTGGCATGTCGGCTAAAACCAGGCAACAGTCCTATTGGTAATTCTGTCAAACTATATGGGACATTTCATGAAATCAGTGAAAACCCATGACATGCAGTAGGCTACCTGACTCATCACAATTGAGTCATTTGAAAAAGTGATATCCTGCCCAATCCTACATCAGTGCCACATTGCCTTGAGGATATGGTTCTTCAAGTATACTCCAAATATTTTAAAATTATGGTAAGGACTATGCCTGTATCAGTCTTTCAAGGTGACATCCAGACCCCCACTGTCAACTGGGTGAAAATACATTTGCATCTCTCCTTTATTCATTAGACTAAATACGTTAAATAAATGCCCTTCTTTGTTTAGAATCATAGTCAAAGAATGATAGTATGGAAACAGGCCCTCCGGCCCAACTTGCCCACACCGGCCAACGACCCAGCTACACTAGTTCCACCTGTCTGCGTTTGATCCATATCGCTCCAAACCTGTCCTATCCATGTACCTGTTTCTACTTATACAATGATGATTACTCTGTAATCCCTTACTCAGCGAGAGTAAACAATCGACAATAAATTGCACCATTCTCCCTCCCTCCCCTCCACCTCCCCTGTGACCCATTATAAGAGGGTTTACTGTATTGCATTATTTCATTTTAGGTTTTTTTTAACACTATTTCAGATTGCATTACACTTGTCATTGCACTAATTGTTATTTCGAACATTATCATGTACATTGTACATCAATGTACATCATGTACAAAGCTCTGTGAGCTTTGAATGAATAAGGAATTTCATTGCACCCTGGTGTATGTGACAATAAACTAAACTGAATTTGAATCTAAATATCCTGTTCTTCAATGTTAGAGAAAATGGAAGAACCTTTCACGTTATCAAGACTATTGGAATTTACACGTTATCTAGGAGTTCCAACGTCCACTTTTCCAAAGAATACAATCCTCTTTGGTAAAATTATCCATTCCTCGCCCTATCCTGGTACATTCTCTCAGTACTGAACAAGGGTCTGCCTGAAATGTCACCTATCCATGTTCTCCAGAGATGCTGCCTGACCCGCTGGGTTACTTCAGCCTTTTTTGTAAACCAGCATTTGCAGTTACATGATTCCACATCTTATCTGTACATTCTGTAGTATTCCTGAAATATGGTGATCAGGACAGAGTTGTATAAATTTCTAGAATAACCGCCTTATTCTTCCATTAATTGTCATGGTTCCTCCAAGAGTGCATCCTGGATGACTTTTAAATACCCATTGAACTGCCTTGTCACCTTCAAAGAAACTGTGGACAATACACCCCTACATATATGATTGAAGTTAAATAATAGATTTTGTTTTACTTTTAGTTCATGCTTATGTGTCACTGTCATATTGGTAAGAGTTTTTCAAATACTCTTTTTGATAAACTTAAGGAGAAAGTCATGTTCTGATGATATTTATTACTCTATATTATCTTGTTTTAAATTATACAAACATTATTGCAAATAGTGGTTAATGAAAATTTAATGATAAGGAAAGAAATATTGATGAAGGAGATCACAACTTTTGAATAACTTTGGACAGTTATTTTGGCTTTTGTTTCCAGAAGATTGCATTGCTCTTTGATGGGAACACTGATTCAGGCTGGCTTAAAATAAAATTTATTACCTTCCAGTAACAATATTGGATAATTCACAACCGAGTTCACACAGTGTTTATTGAAAGAATATGTTACATCAGTAATAGAAAAATCTATATTTTGCTAAAAAAATGTGTTGCAGAACTGATTCATTTTATACCAAAAAAGATAACGGGTGATGGAAAAATATTCAAGCAGTGAGAAAAAGCAATCCAACTGAATCCTGGAATCTGTTTCTGGAGAAATAACACCAGGTAACCAGAAAGCTAATCGATCTAATATTGAAATGTAAAATCATGTGATCACATTAAGGCTATGCACGGCAATCTTGATATGGATTTTGAGAACCATAAGAAGTTATGCATGGTAAAACTGGCTTACTGTTGAAGATTTTCAGATTTTATCGAATGGAAACAGAGAAATGTCCTCTGGAATTCAGAAGGTCAACCCAGTATGATCATAGTTAAATTTTGTTTTGACTGGTAAATCCTAATATTCTTGGAAGAAGGGTCTCGACCCGAAACGTCACCCATTCCTTCACTCCTGAGATGCTGACTGACCTGTTGAGTTACTCCAGCATTTTGTGAAAAACTTACACATAGTATACAATTGAAGCATTTCCTATGAAACAAGTTCATTACTGATCTTTCCTTTACCCTGTAATGAAAATATGTGGGTTTCAGCATGACATGGTTGAGACACAATCAGGCTTTGGCCGAAGGTTTCACATCCAGCTCACCAGGTGATTTTGCCCAACTTGTTTCCATTCACCTGGCCCTGGTTCCCATTCTTTTTTTCACTCAGTGGGGGGAGGGGCTCAGTCCCACACTCCCTACTACTCATTGAGATTCCATTTCATGCACCAGGGCCCGTGTTCTCGTGCTTCTTACTCGTGCTACTAATTCATTGGAGCATTTGTTACCATGCTGTGTAATGCATAAAGGAGTAAATTAAAAGAATTTTGAGGTATTAATGGAAGTAACACTGGCACAGCTGGTAGAGCTGTTTCCTCACAGCGTCAGTGACCTGACCTCGGGTGTTGTCTGTGTGGAGTTTGCACATTCTTCCTGTGACCACATGGGTTCCTCTGGGTGCTCTGTTTCCTCCCACATATCAAAGACATGCAGGTTTGTGGCTTAATTAGCCTCTGTAAAATTTCCCCTAATTTGTAGAGGGTGGATGAGAAAGTGGGATAAGATACAACTAATGTAAATGGGTGATTGACAGTTGCATCGATTCGATAGGCTGAAGGGCCTGTTTCCATGCTGTATTTCTAAACAAAACTAACATCTAATAGTCTGTAAATTCGCCAATCTGGTATCACCAAACAAGAGGTTGTCACATTATCAGAGTTTCCATGTACGTAGAATGTATATACAAAGGCTGTGGAGTGTGAGAAATATTTAACCCAAACTAATTATATCTGTTATGACTGCTTTCCTTCTCAAACCTTTCAGTAAAAAATAATGCTGCCAGATTCTGGTTGATGCTCTGTTATAAACCTTTTCAAATATTTCTGGAGATAAGGACTTTGTAAAAATAGTTTTCTCAGTCTAATAACATTCTGGCAATGAAATTGAATTATAGCATTTTAGTTCAATGAGAAAGAGCTTGACTAAATCAGATATTGTCAAGACTCTTCTAAGCTGTACATTTTTCATTGATATGACATGCTGCATTTCTATAAAATATTAAAATTTTTGCTAATATTTTCTTTTTATCTCCATTCCAAACCACACAGATTTTTTCAGAGGAGACGCATTAACATTCCCACAGATGGTCCATGACCTGTTGTGTGGAAGACCCAGCACTTTTTCTTTATTTCAGATTTCCAGCATCTGCAATTTTTTTCAGCTTTTCATGATGCCCTTAATATCAAGTTAGTTGCAGATTCAAAAAAATCAAATGGATCTGACAAATGTGATTGCTCTTTCATAAATCCATGTTGACTTTGCCCAATTCTATCATCATTTTGTAAGTGCTCTGCTGCGACAGCTAGAAAGTCATGGACATTGCTCAGTCCATCACAGGTACTAAACTTTCCATCATCAAAGTGATCTACAGGAAGCGCTGCCTCAAGAAGGCAGCTGATATCATCAAAGACCCATATCATCCTGGCCATCCTAATCTCACATCTTGCCGAGGTTCACGAGGTTCCTGCTTCACCATCATTGAAAGGTGGTGCAGGAGCCTGAGAACTGTTACTTCTCAGTTCAAGACAGCTTCCTCCCTTCACCCAGCAGGTTCTTGAATCACCTTGCACAACCCCTAACCACAATCCTATCTGAGCATGAAACCATTACAAACTTTATACTTCTATGGATGCTCTACGTACTATGGGTTTTGCACTATCATAGTCTAATTTACTAGAATAACTAAATAAAATTCATTGTATATTTATTTATTTTAGTTGTGTTTGATATGCCTATAAAACAGCAACAAACAAGGATTTCATTGCTCTGGTTAATATCTGGTGCACATGACAAATAAGCAGATTCTTAATAACAGATAGCAAGGTTTTAACTCATTGCTGCTGTCAGACTAACCGGTTTCTTAATTAATTGTTACCTTCCAATCTATGGGAACCATTCCTAGAATCTGTGAAGCCTTGGAAGATGATAATCAGTGCATCCACTGTTTCCCTTTCCATCTCCATCAAAACTCCAGGATGTAGACTCATCAGATCCGTAGAATTTATTGCCTTTTAATTTCTCCAATAATAATATTTTATCAGTTGCCCAAATGTTAATGTTATTATGTGTTTATTTAGATTAAAAAGAGAATAAACTAATAACCATGACTTATGTGCACTTCCGATACATTATGCATTTAAATTATTTTAATTGCACTCTAATCTTAAAGAAAAGTTAAAATAAATTTTTGTGGGATATAGACATAGAAACATAGAAAATAGGTGGAGTAGGCCATTTGGCCCTTCAAGCCAGCACCGCCATTTAATATGATCATGGCTGAACATGATCCTAAATCAGTACCACATTCCTGCTTTCTCCCCATATCCCTTGATTCCATTAGCCCCAAGAGCTATATCTAACTCTCTCTTGAAAACATCCAATGAATTGACTTCCACTGCCTTCTGTGCAGAATTCCACAGATTCACAACTCTCTGGGTGAAAAAGATTTTCCTCATCTCTGTCCAAAATGGCCTACCCCATATTCTTAAACTGTGACCCCTGGATCTGGTCTCCCCCAACATCGGGAAGATTTTTCCTGCATCTAGCCTGTCCAATCCCTTAAAAAATTAATATGTTTCTATAAGATCCCCTCTCATCCTAAATTACAGCGAATATACTGTAATCCCAGTCGATCCATTCTTTCATCATATATCATATATTAACTTGATACTTTGCTGGTGTAAGTGCTTAGGCTTTAAGTAATGTAACTTCTAGATTATGATAGTAGTCCACTTTCAAAATATAAACTGAATATGTTTTTAATTTTGTTTGATTTTTGAACATTTATAATATCAACAAAAGCAGAGTTAACAGCATTAAGCCAGTAAGCACTTACTATACGACAAATACATTAGGGATCCATTTCATCTGAGTTTATATGGCAGTTCCTGGTACTGAAATGATTTGATAACATGCTACAGAGTGAGAATATCCTTCCAAGGAGAGAAGATATTTGTGAATGAAATAATTGAACGAATGTCAGTAATGGAGAAATGCATTTTTAGTCTGTTTTGTAAATCTATTTCTATAAAAAAGATGGATTGTTGCAACTTGGATACGTTATCTACAAGTTTTAGGAAGCATCTACGTAAATGATGATTAGTTTTTAAATTCATAGTGAGTCATACAGCAAGGAAATACTGTGAACTGTAAAATCACTGAAGTATCTTTGTGGCAAAACATAAAATACTAGGTTTAAGAAAAGATAATTAAAGTGCCAGGCCCAAGTAACTGAAAGTAAACTGCAAATTATGGATTCAACGTTACAGAAAAGCACCAGTAGTGATGTCAAAGTAACAGGTGCTACAATGTTAAAAGACATTTATATTATCTATTACATTCAAGTTTCATTGGCAAGAACCCAGTTTTATGCTTTCAGAGCTAATGACCCAAAAAGACCTGATATATTAACCTATTGTATGCAATTTGCAGGGCATCATTTAACCTCCTACCATGAGTAAAAACTCTGTACAAAATATTAATTTTAATTACAGCATTAATATAAATAATTATAAAGTTTAATAACATTAAATAAAACTTATCCACTTAATAAAATACAAATGTTGTGCATATATAATATAGTCTCATAAGCCTTTCTTGGTGCGGCTCCTGTTTCAACTTCCGAATTTTGCCCGACATCCCTTGGAAGGCAGACATAAGTGACTGGATTATGGAATCTGGAGCACAAAACAAACTGCTGGAGAAACTCAGCAGATCGAGAAGCATCTGTGGGGAAAGGAATTGTTCATAATTTGGGGCAAGACCCAACATCAGTTTAGGAGTGGAGAGGGAAGATATCCAATACAGAGAGGAGAGGGTAAGTAATGCGACAGGGCCAGTAGATGACCATCTAGGGGGAGGTGGATGGGTGTTGTGAGATGGAAGCACATGGGTGGAAGCAGGCAAGTAAAACGAATGGCATATAGAGCCAGGAAGGGGTGGGGGGAGGGGTGAAGATAGATACAGCTACTATAAGGTGAAAAGCAGTGACTCAGACTGTAGCTGGTGGAGTCTGATAAGTAAGGAAAGCGATAATGGGACCCATTAAGAGAGAGATGAAGAGCAGATGGAATTAGAATTGGAGAAGATCCAGTGGGTGAAATGTGTGGGTAACAGGTGGATGGAACCAGGAAGGGGGTGGGCTGCTGCAAGTCAAAAGGGTGATGGGAGAAATAGTGGAGGTGTATAGAAAAAGGAACAAAAATGGTTAGATTGGAAGGACAGAGAGGGGAACACAGGATGTCAGGATTACCTGAAAATAAAAAAATGCGATGTCCATTCCACCGGGTTGTAACTACCCTGGCAGAATGTGAGGTGCACATTGGACAGCGGAAAAAGCAGGGGATGGACAGGTTGGCATGGGAATGGGAAAGGAAGTTGAAAAGGCATGCAACTGAGTGAGAGCTTGGGATGGCCACTGAAGAATGAGCGCAGATATCCTCAAATCAGTCACCTAATCTGTACTTGGTAACACCAATGTAGAGGAGAGGACATTGGGAGCATCAAATGCACTATGGTGAAGTTGAAGAAGGTACACAAGAATCTTTGCCTTAATTGGAAGGTTTGCATAGGTCCCGCCGAGAAGGTGATGAGAGGGAAGGTGAGCGGACAAGTTCAAAGGTTCAAAGGTCCGTTTATCGTCACGTGTACCAATTAAGGTACAGTGAAACTCAAATTACCATTGTAATTCCTGCAGCTGCTGGGGTAAATGCCAGTGGTCAGGCACGGGGAGGGGAGGGAGCAGACGAGTCAGTGACGGGTTGGTCTCTGTGGATCGTGGAAAATGTAGGGACAGAAAGATATGACTAGTGATGGGATTCCATTGCAACTTTCAAAGGGTGATGTGCTGAAAGTGCAGACTGATAGGTTTAAGTGAGGAGGAGGGGAACTCTATCTATGTTCTGTAGGAAAGAACTGCAGATGCTGGTTTAAATCGAAGATAGACACAAATTGCTGGAGTAACTCAGCGGGACAGGCAGCATCTCTGGAGAGAAGGAATGGGTGACATTTCGGGTCAAGACCTTTCTATCTATGTTGTTTGGAAGAAGTGGGGGGAGAGCAAAAGTCAAGAAATGGAGGGAATATGAGAAAGCTCTGTCAAAAAATAGAGAAGTTATGTTATCTGAAAAGGAGCTTTCAGTTGTCAATGCAACAGAAGGCCTCATCTTGATAGCAGATTTATTTTTGGATTTGCAGTGCGGAAACAGGCCCTTCAGTCCACCGACCAGCGATCCCCACACATTAACACTATCCTACACACCTATTTACACTTATACCAAGCCAATTAACCTACAAGCCTGCACATCTTTGGAGTGTGTGTGGAAACCGAAGATCTCGCAGAAAACCCACGCGGTCACGGGGAGAACTTACAAACTCTGTACAGACACCACCCGTAGTTGGGATCGAACCCGGGTCTCTGGCAATGCAAGCACTGTAAGGCAGCAACTCCATTGCTGCGCCACCGTGCTGCCCTAAATGTGGCAGTAATGGAGACATTGTGAGAATACTGATGAGCCAAAACATTATGACCTGATGAGCCAAAACATTATGACCACCTGCCTAATATGTTGTTGGTATTCCGTGTGCAGCCCCATACGCAGCAGGGTGTGATGCACTGTGTATTGACACATTCCTCCCGTGACCACCATTAAAATTTTCCGTGACTTGTGTCACAGTAGACCTTCTGTCAGTTCGGACCAGATGGGATAGCCTTCGTTGCCCTCGCGCATCGATGAGCCTTGGGCTTCCAACACCCTGTCGCCGGTTTGCGGTTTGTCCCTCCATGGACCACTGTCAGTAGGTACTCTCCAGTGCTGACCGGGAGCACCCCACAAGCCTTGCCGATTCAGAGATGCTCTGACCCAATCATCTGGCCATAACAATTTGGCCCTTGTCAAAGTCGTTCAGGTCATTACTCCTGTCTATTTCTCCTGCATCCAACACATCAACTTCAAGAACTGACTTCACTTACTGCCTAATATATCCCACCCCTTGACAGGTGCCATTGTAACAAGATAATGAATGTTATTCACTTCACCTGTCAGTGGTCATAATGTTTTGGCTCATCAGTGTAGGATCGTCTCCTTGCAAAAGACAGGGTGGGAAAAGATGTAGGTTAATTGGCTGCGGTTCAATTTTCCCTTGTGTGTAGGATAGTGTACGGGGTGATCACTGGTCGGCATGGACTTGGTTGGCCGAAGGGCCTGCTTCCGCACTGCATCTCTAAAGTCTAAAGACTACTTATTTGCAATAAGAATCAGAATAAGACATCATGGAAAAACAAATGCCACCTTACATATTAAATTCAGTCCCTTCATTAACCATGAACAATGGACTTTCATGGCTCTGCCTGATCTTAGCTAATATTCCCCAAACTTCAAATTAAAACAAGAAAAAGCTTTCAAAATGTAGACTGCGTATTCTTTGCTTATTTTTGTTATGCTTTGGCTTATTGAAGTGTTTCAAAACTAATAATTTAATCTTAAATATATCAATTTAATCTTCAAAGCAAATTCCACCTGGATATTCAACCAACTTCCTTCAAAAGGACCTCACAGGAATAACACTATTAACTGTAAAATAAATTAATTCTGTAATTGATGAAAGTATAGTGGTGTCTAATATCAAAGTCACTTCACTGTTTCTGGTTCATGATAAAAATCAACGCAATCCTGTTCTACCATACCATACCATACACATACAGCCGGAAACAGGCCTTTTCGGCCCACCAAGTCCGTGCCGCCCAGCGATCCCCGTACATTAACACTATCCTACACACACTAGGGACAATTTTTACATTTACCCAGCCAATTAACCTACATACCTGTACGTCTTTGGAGTGTGGGAGGAAACCGAAGATCTCGGAGAAAACCCACGCAGGTCAAGGGGAGAACGTACAAACTCCTTACAGTGCAGCACCCGTAGTCAGGATCGAACCTGAGTCTCCGGCGCTGCATTCGCTGTAAAGCAGCAACTCTACCGCTGCGCTACCGTGCTAATCATTTTGCTAATCATTTTAACTATCCTTCCCATTCTCATACTGCTTTTTCTGTCGTGGGCCTCCTCCATTGCCAGCGTGAAACCACATGCAAACTGGGGTAAGAGCACCTCATATTCCACTTGGTCAGCTTGCAACCCGATGGTATGAACATTGAATTCTCCAATTTGAGGTAACTAACCTACAATCAACCTCTGCTCTTCTTCCCTGTACCCCACTTGGACTTGCACCAATTTCTCCCATTCTCCCTGGCCTTCAATCTATATTCCCTCTTATAACTGGGTGAACAAAACTGCACACTGTACTCCAAGGGTGATCACTAATGTCTTGTGCAACTGCATCATGATCTAAATTTTTGCACTCAATATCCTTCTCAGTGAAGGCAAGTGTGGCATTCACCTTCTGCACCACACTACCCACCTCACAGTAGATCAGTGGTAAAGGAGGCAATTGTCAGGGAACTATACACTTGTACTCCCAGGTCTCTGTTCTACAGCTCTCCCCCAGGGTTATACCATTTACTTTGCAAGACTGTGCAAGAATAATAATTCACAACTGTGTTTTACACCCTGCGTGGGTTTTCTCTGAGATCCCACACTCCAAAGACATACAGATTTGTGGGTTAATTGGCTTGGTATAAATGAAAATTGTCCCTAGTGTGTAGGATAATGTTAGTGTGCAGGGTTCGCTGGTCATTGTGGACTCAGTGGGTCGAAGGGCCTGTATCCGCATTGTATCTCTAAACTAAACTCTGCCCTGGTTTAACATACCAAAGTGCAACACCTCACTTGTTAGAGTTAAATTCCATTTGCTCGCGGAGGTGGTGTTGATTTTTGGAGTCTGCTGCCTGGATCAAGAGTCACTGTTGCACATTGCAGGTCAAGGATTCACAAAAATATAAAATCAAGGCTTTAGTTAGGAGCCCCAGAACTGATATTCCTTGGCAGGACTCTCAGTCTGGAGTGATCTTAAAGCTAGCACACAAAAAACAAAAGTTTTCATTTTCTTTAAAATGTACCACATGTGTACACATGCGGCCCTGGTAACAAGGTATTGGATCTTAGGTGACGAGCTGTGTTTCCAAAAACCACCCAAAGAACAGGATCAATACTTGAGGGAGCACCCCAACACTGCACATCAGTGTTTTCTTGGATTTAACAAAAGCCCCAGTCCAGAACTACATATTGAACAGGTGATCAAGTTTGTGTTTCAGCAAACAGTATAGGTGAATGACATAGCATCTGTAAAAAGGAACAGAATTGTAGGCTGAAATAGACAGCACAGTAGATATCTTACTAGATAAAAGCAGAGTACTGTTTAAATAGTCGAAGATCAGAGAAAGCTGCATCAGAAAAGGGATTTGTTTTCTTGTACAAAAACTCAAGTTGCTCAACGTTTACTTCAGCTTCTGTCGACATTGGACAGGTCATCATTCACAAAGCCAACATCAGACAGCTCACACCCAGAAAAGGAGCCTCATGAACAGCCCGAGTAGAAACAGACCTAAATTATACCCTGCTGTCAAAAGGCCAGAAACTCAAGACAATGATGAGATCCATACAAGAGCAGGAACAGACCTCAAAAGGAGATTTCATTGCTAATGGAGGTTGAGCTAGAGAACTAATACAATAGCACCATCCACTGGACATTTGGAACACAGCACTGCATTGAAACTTTCCATTACTTTTAATGGAGATTTTTTTTTAGAAAGTGAAATTAAGTTAAATGCAATGCCCCCACTCCCTTATTTCCTGGATACTCCAATGGAGTCACAACCAATAACTAGTGAGGTGGCTGAGCAAGAATTTCCTCCAATCATATTCTTTTGACAAAATGCTATAGTAGCTCTCAGTGAGTCAGGCAGTATCCCTGGAAATGTGAATAGATGAAGTTTCAGCTTTGTAAAGGGGAGGTAGGAGGGGGGAGGGGAGGGGTGTGTGTGTGTGTGTGTATATATATATATATATATATATATATATATATATATATATGTGGGGGGGGACTGAGGAAGAAAACAGGAAATCAGCTCCTAGCTTAATTTACTTGGTACCAAAACGATGAATTGTTTAGAACAGCAAACTAATTTCTTCCCTTTTCACTTTTAGGAAGAAACTCAAAATCTCATCTGGAGCCAACACGTTCTTGATCATACGTAGACACAAAATGCTGGAGTAACTCAGCAGAACAGGCAGCATCTCTGGAGAGAAGGAATGGGTGACGTTTCAGGTTAAGACCGTTCTTCAGACTAATGTCAGGGGAGTGGGCGGGACAAAGATAGAATGTAGTCGGAAACAGTAAGACTGGTGGGAGAACTGGGAAGGGGATGGGGAGAGGGAAAGCAAGGGCTATTTGAAGTTAGAGATGTCAATGTTCATACTGCTAGGGTGTAAGCTACCCAAGCGAAATATGAGGTGCTGTTCCTCCAATTTGCACTGGGCCTCACACTGACAATGGAAGAGGCTCAGGACAGAGAGGTCAGATTGGGAATGGGAGAGGGAGTTGAAGTGCTGAGCAACCTGGAGATCTGGTAGGTTAAGGTGGACTGAGCGGAGGTGTTCTGCGAAACGATCGCCAAGCCTGCGCTTGGTCTCGCCAATGCACAGAAGTTGACGCCTGGAACAGTGGATACAGTAGATGAGGTTGGAGGAGGTGCAAGTGAACCTCTGCCTCACCTGGAAAGACTGTTGGGGTCCTTGGAAGGAGTCGAGGGGGGAGGTAAAGAGACAGGTGTTGCATCTCCTGCGGTTGCAGGGGAAAGTACCTGGGGAGTTCGGGTGGGAAGGGACGAGTTGACCAGGGAGTACTTCAGTGCATATGTGCTTCATATGTTCCCTCTCTCTCCATCCTCTCCCCCTTCCCAGTTCTCCCACCAGCCTTATTATCTCAGACTACATTCTATCTTTGTCCATACCAATCCCCTGACATCAGTCTGAAGGGTCTCGACCATTCCTTCTCTCCAGAGATGCTGCCGGTCCCAATGAGTTACTCCAGCACATTCCCACACAAGTTCTTGATCATCTCAGTTTCTTCTCTACATGAGCGTGTTATCCAAAATTATAATGAAGAGGTACCAACGTGTAATGTTTCATTAACCCATCATTCTACATTACTTTTTCCCCAAATCCTCATGGTTTCATTCTCTCCAGCTATATAATCATCCCCTCTGATCCTGGCCTCTCGGATGTAAATAGGAGAGCATGAGACTGGTGATACAAAAGCAATGCTCACCACTGGTGACATTACTTCAGTAACTCCAGCCACAAGCTCTCAAATTTACAAGCTAAATCAGTCTTCCCTTTCAATCATTACAATGAAATATAAAATTTCCATGCTGAATGAATGTATTAGCTTCGTTGAGAGAATGCAATTGTTATTACTAATCTGTGCATTTTCAATCAGTCACTATAGGTGCACAAGAATAATGCCAAATGCTTTTTGAAAGATGAAATAAAAGTCCCTGAATGGGAAATTTTGTATACAAAATATTGCAGGAATATTCGGGGTACTATAGAACAGAACTATTCCTGAATTGTGCTCATCTAATCATCATATCTAGCTATTATTCCAGACTACAAAGCAAACTTAATTAATCCAAAGAAGAATTGATTATGATATGAAGTATAAGAAAATAACTGCAGATGCTGGTACAAATCGAAGGTATTTATTCACAAAATGCTGGAGTAACTCAGCAGGTCAGGCAGCATCTCAGGAGAGAAGAAATGGGTGACGTTTCGGGTCGAGACCCTTCTTCAGACTGAAGTATGAATCTAATGGTTTTAGATGATGGTCTGGGTGGGGAGCTACACTATGGGAAAAGAAACCCAGAGGTCCGTAGCCTTGGGGGAGAATCATTGCAGAGATCCGTAGTCCCTGGGAGAGGATTCCAGACTGCCTGCCTCCCCCCCCCCACCCCAGTTCAGACTCAAACAGACCCTCGGCCCCGACTCCTGCCTCCCAGTTGCAGAAACCCCACACACCCAGACCCCTGCCACCAACCCCATTGCTGATTCCTCCCCCACCCCGCACCTCCCTCATTCCACCTGAACTCACACCACCCCCTTCCCCCCACATCTAACTTTCTTCCTCTCCCAATCCAGACCACCACCTCAAATCATTATATCCATATTTCGTATCATAATCGATTCCTCCTTGGAACAATTAAGTTTGCTGAACTTATAAGACTGGAATAACCAAGTTAGGATGCATGCATTGCTGGCTTTGCAAAGACAAGATAGCTAGCAGATGTACAATATAATATTTTTGGACAAAGAACAGGACCATTTATTGATAAGGTATAATCAAATAGCAAAAAATCACAGTGCACACAGTCAGATTTTATTAAAGGCCATTGTTATACATTTTGGTTTCACCATGTAGAAATTACAGCTGTGTTTAGACATAATCCCATTTCAGGGCACCATAATGTTTGGGACACATGGCTTCACAGGTGTTTGTAATTGCTCAGGTGTGTTTAATTGCCTCCTTAATGCAGGTATAAGAGCTCGCAGCAGCACCTTGTCTTACCTCGTCTTTCCATCACCTTTGAAAAGCTTTATTGCTGTTTATCAACATGAGGACCAAAGTTGTGCAAATGAAAGTCAAAGAAGCCATTACAAGAACTGTTAGAGACATCAGCCAAACCGTAGGCTTACCAAAATGAACTGTTTGGAACATCATTAAGGAGAAAGAGACCACTGGTGAGCTTACTAATCGCAAAGGGACTGGCAGGCCAAGGGAAACCTCCACAGCTGATGATAGAAGAATTCCCTCTAATAAAGCATGATCCCCAAACACCTGTCCGACAGATCAGGAGTCAGGTGTGGATTTGTCAATGGCCACTGTCCGCAGAAGATTTCATGAACAGAAATACAGAGGCGACACTGCAAGATGCAAACCACTGGTTTGCTGCAAAAATAGGATGGCCAGGTTACAGTTTGCCAAGACATATCCTATCTGCTCAAGTTCAAACAAATGACTCAAAACTCATTGGCCGACAGTTCATTCTACAGCAAGACAATGATCTCAAAAATACTGCTTAAGCAACAACGGATTTTTTCAAAGCTAAAAAAAGGTCAATTCTTGAGTGGCCAAGTCAATCACCCGATCTGAACCCCATTGAGCATGCTTTTTATATGCTGAATACAAAACTGAAGGGGACTAGCCCCCAAAACCAAGCATAAGCTAAAGATGACTGCAATACAGACCTGGCAGAGCATCACCAGAGAAGACACCCAGTAACTGGTGATGTCCATGAATCACAGACTTCAAGCAATCATTGCATGCAAAGGATATGCAACAAAATACTAAACACTACTACTTTCATTTACATGACATTGCTGTGTCCCAAACATTATGGTGCCCTGAAATGGGGGGACTATGTATAAACACCGCTGTAATTTCTACAAGGTGAAACCAAAATGTATAAAAATGGCCTTTATTAAAATCTGGCAATGTGCACTTTAACCACATGATTTTTTTCTATTACAAATCTCAAATTGTGGAGTAGAGGCAAATAAATGATGGGTCTTTGTCCCAAACATTATGGAGGGCACTGTATTCCAGGCCTCCTTCGTGCTCTTGACCAAATCATCAATTTCCCTTGTCATCCAAGCTACCTTACGCTTGCCTGCCTTGCCCTTCAGTGTAACATGCATATCCTGAGCTCTTGTCAGCAGTTTTAAAAACATCCTACTTTCATGATGTTTCTTTTCCTTCAAACAAGCTACTCCAATCAACTTGTACTCCAACCAAGCTACTCCAATCAACCCACGCTCAGACTGTCAAAGTTGGCTTTGCCCCAATTTAGCATTTTAACTCGAGGGCCCTCTCTGTCCCAATACATAACCATCTTAAACCTAATCGAACAGTAGTCACAGGTCCCAAAAGGCTCAACGAACATTTCATCCACTTGCTCCTCCCAATTTCCCAAGACCAGATTAAGTGTTGCCCTCTCCAGTGGGGCCCTCGTATGTTGTCAGAGGAAACTCATCCGAACACCTGACAAATTGCACCCTGTCTAAACCTTTCACACCATGATATTTCCAGTCAATATTGGAAAGTTAAAATCCCCTATACTACGACAACCTTTTGACATGCACCTGTCTGCAATCTGCTGGCACATTTGTTCTTCTAATTTCCGTTGACTATTTGGGAGCATGTAGTACACCCCCTGCATGGTAATCATCCCTTTCTTGTTCCTCAGCCTCACTAGACAAGCCATCTGTAATTTCACCTCTGACCACTGCCATGACATTCTCCTTAACCACTAACATAACACCCTCTCCTTTTCTACCCACACCTGTACCCTGGAACATGGAGCTGCCAGTCCTGCCCCTGCCAGGTTTATGTAATAGCTACAACGTCCCAGTCGCACATACCTATCCATGCCCCAAGCTCATCTGCCTTACCCGTCAGACACTTGCATTAAAATACATGCAATTTAAACCAACATTTCTTCTACGCTGTCTGCCTTTCTCCTGTCTATTTTGTCCACTAATTTCAGTCATCATGGGTACCAGTAGTTTCCCTAACTTCCCAAATCCTGAAGGAGTGCTGCAACAACTTGCCTGCCAAACCACTGCAGATCAATCAAGTCTCATGAGCAGACCAAATTGTATCCACCTCTATGATAGCCTCCTTGCCTCAGCCTCTATGCCGCACACCCACACAGCGTCGCTCCCAACTCGGCTGCTCGACTAAACCTTGCCTTAATTTTGTTACTCTATTTGCTCATTTGGATGCTGCACCGTCCAATGGTTAACTTTAAATGGTCCTGTCTCTCACCATAACTGTCTTCAGCTGACTTCGCTGATGGCTGTTTGCCACGTCTCCGCTCATTTCATACAGAAGGTAACACTAGAACCTTACAATGAAGTTCACATGTAATGCAGCAAAATTTGTTTCCAATCAGAACACTTGCCACAAGTTCATTTTAGTGGTGAGATCACTACATTATTGTTGTATATATTTATTTTAAAGCATTTAAATTAGATGGGTAACAAGTTCAGAGACCATGTAGAAATGCCAAGAATTGTAAAGTCCTATTAGGCCTTCATTTACATTGAGTTTTTTAAAGAAAAAAAGCTTGATATAACGTAGGCGTAACAAGATCTAGAGTCATAAATACACAGTGGAAACAAAATCCAACACCAATCAGGTTGTGAATCATTCTTTAAAAACATTTTATTTGGAACAATGGATGCAAAATATCCCTTTTCTAAATTTAGAGATCTTAAGCAAGTCACAATTGCAAAATTCAAGCTTAATATTAGCACAATATTGTCAAATTAGTACTTATCAGATATTTACGTTGGGAATCCAGGCTACCTGCATGTAAATGTGACAAGCACAATAAGAAATCAGTGTAAAGAACTATGTGCCAGAGCAGAAAGTGCAACATCTATGCAAGTCATTCACAATCCCAATATGAATATTAAAACTTGTAATTTAAGAAAGGTTTCAACCAACAGTTAAGCATTTTCCATATTACAAGTTTGAATTTCTCTAATCCAGACTGGTGGTGACAAGACTGATGGATTTCTTCACAAACAGAAGGTTAGTAACAAATTTCTTTTCAACAAAATTCACTGCAAAATAATTACCTATGAAAAGAATGAGATAATTCTAAATACTGTAACCCAACAACACATAATGAACATCATTTACAATTTTAGCAGAAATATCAGCAATTAAATCAGTGGTTACATGGCAGTCATCTCAGTGATAAGTTATTAAATTCAGACAGAATGCAAAACAAAAAAAATCAGAATGTGACTCAAAAGAACATCTTATCCCCAAATGGTTAGTTTATCCCCTTCTCAGATGTTAAAAGTTACCTGCCTTGAAATCCTTAATTCCTGTTCAGAGATTAACACAAGGGGACAGCTGGCTGGACAGCATAATGCAACAAAATAAATTGAACCTTGCACTCATTATTTCCCACCAAACTAAATGAATCAAGCCATTATATGGTTGGCTTTACTCAAGAGTCTCAGTATCAATAATTTACAATTTACTCACTTCATCACTGGTGACTGCTAATTTTCTGTACTTTGCTGTTCATATATAGGATCCTCAGTTATCACAAGTTGACAATAAGAATAATTAAAGTGCGTAGTGTATTAAATAACTGGAGATTGCTTAATGGATTTAGAAAAACAGTAAATTCATTTGCACAACTAGGATTCAAGGATCCTTCTATTCAAATGTTTGCTCAGATATAACAAGCTATGCAAATCCCCTTCACTGCAATATCAGAAATTAAATTGCAAAAAGGGATGTTTAAAAGATTACAAACATAATTCCAATTGACCTTTCAATATCCAAATTATTTACTTGCCTCTAATTTAAAGTAGCAAAACTATACACTGTGCGGTTATACAAGTGGTAGTGAGGAAAAAATGAAATACCAATTGGTGTATGAATGAATAAGATTTGATATGACCAATTAGAAATTTGTGATGCATACAAGGTTTTTTTGTTGATTATTAAATGAAGGCAAGTCACATTGTCAATAGCAAAAAGTGTCTTGTGTCCATAATACATTTAAAAGATAATTTGCAAATAGAATTAAAAGTACAACAGTTGGTATCCCATTATTTATACTGAAGTGAATCATCTTTAATGTGACAATTTAAGTAGTGTTAGTGAATAATAGAATTTCAGCAAATATGACAACTAAATTTACATGTTGAGATATATACCCATAGTTCCCTTTAATCTACTCGCATCTATTGGGACATCATGACCCATCTGCAGTTACATTGGTTATTTTCAATTACAATTAACTTCATTTTGAACACCTTGCACACCAAACATTACTGCAAGGTTTTGTACACTAGGCAGACAGACAAGGCAAGTTGTGCAACTGTGCAAGATTGAGATTTGATCTTTTGTGATAGGTGGTATTCCTTCCACAATCCACATACTGATATCTTTCTAGTGAAACTTGCTCTGTGTGTCCAAAATAAGACGTAGTAACAGTTGCTCTGAAAGGAAGACAAATATTGTTTTAATCATTTCCATTTCCTAGCCTGGACCCACCTCTTAGAACAGTGGGTTTTATTACCCATGCATGTTTATTGCAAATTAGCTACTACAAACAAGGAAAAACATTGACAGCCACAAAACACAAGCCATAATGAAATAGAGGAGCAAAGTCAGATTCAGGAACTGAAGTAAAAACAGAGTGCTGGAATTACCCAGCAGGTTAGGCATCATTTGTGGAGAGAAAAATAACATAGCCTTTAATCAGAACAGGAAAGAACATAGAAGTACTGCAAGAGGTTGAGAATAAAGTTTGTAATACATCAGAAACCAAAACACTGTTGGTGCAGTCTACAAGGTGATGAGCATTCATAAATCACGGGAGATGAACATGAAGTAATAACGTTGACACTAAGAAATGTAAAGTTGAGTATAGGAGCAAAGAGGTCCTTCTACAGTTGTACCGGGCCCTGGTGAGACCGCACCTGGAGTACTGTGTGCAGTTTTGGTCTCCAAATTTGAGGAAGGATATTCTTGCTATGGAGGGCGTGCAGCGTAGGTTCACTAAGTTAATTCCCGGAATGGCGGGACTGTCGTATGTTGAAAGGCTGGAGCGATTGGGCTTGTATACACTGGAATTTAGAAGGATGAGGGGGGATCTTATTGAAACATATAAGATAATTAGGGGATTGGACACATTAGAGGCAGGAAACATGTTCCCAATGTTGGGGGAGTCCAGAACAAGGGGCCACAGTTTAAGAATAAGGGGTAGGCCATTTAGAACGGAGATGAGGAAGAACTTTTTCAGTCAGAGAGTGGTGAAGGTGTGGAATTCTCTGCCTCAGAAGGCAGTGGAGGCCAGTTCGTTGGATGCTTTCAAGAGAGAGCAGGATAGAGCTCTTAAGGATAGCGGAGTGAGGGGGTATGGGGAGAAGGCAGGAACGGGGTACTGATTGAGAGTGATCAGCCATGATCGCATTGAATGGCGGTGCTGGCTCGAAGGGCTGAATGGCCTACTCCTGCACCTATTGTCTATTGTCTATTAAATGTCTCATTAGCTGCCAGGAATAATCAATAAAATAGGCGGCTTAGTGGAAAGAAAGACAAAAAAAAATTCAAGTTAACATTACAGGTGGATAACCTGATAAGCAACAAACAGAAGAGTCTTAATTTAAAATTGTTGAATATAGAATCCCAAGAGTAATAATGTATTTGAGGAAGATGAGGTGCTATTCCTCATAACATTTGTTTAAATAGCATAAGAGGGCAGAGGTCTGAGTGGGATAGAAAGTTGGTGAAAGCTCATGGCTACACATAAATTGATTGGGGGTTTTCTGCAAAATTGTCACCCATTTTGCATTTGTGTTCTTTAATGTATATTAATGTATAGGCCGTCACATTTTGAATACTGAATGCAATGCAATCAATTGGCAGTTCATGTGAATTGCTGTTTTACTTCAAATGTTGCAGAAAATTCAAAGTGCCACGAGCAGAGGAGTGGTTGAAGGGAAAAAGGAAAATGAGCTTTGGAGCTGAAAATTGAATTTTCCTTTGAAATGCTGAAGGGGAAGCAGAGAGTTGTCTGCAGATCTGTTATTATTGAGGGTAGCAAAACTCAGACAATTAGCCACGGGATTCTGAGACAAGTGGGGAGAAAGGCAAAGACCAAAAGAACCCTTTGCTGAAGAAGGAACGTCAGCAGAAGTGCAAGTTGTAGAGCAGCCAGTCATGAACACTCAATTATTTTGACACTCACAATTAAGGAAAGAGACAGATGCACGGGTGAAGAAAAGATCACCGTTATAACAGATTTGATGGACTTGGATAAACTAGAATGAAATGGAACCCTTGCATTAAGCAAGTTGCGAGATGTAGTTGGCAATGCAGTTAAGAGCTTGAAATGGATATTGGTTGCTAACCTATCCCCTTTGATAAAATAATGGGAGAGAAAAAAGGGGGAATGCCAGATATGAAATATGTGAAAGAACAAACAGGGTAGAAATTGGCAAAGGTAGTGAAATTTGAGTTCTGTACAGCTGCACGAAGCAGCACCAATGCAACCAAGTACTGCAAAGTAAATTAGGATGGGACATGAATTAAGGCAGAAATGGCTAAACCATGTATCCCATAGAGAAAGGCGTAGTTTGGGCCCTAGCAAGTTGTCTTAAGTACACCTTTGACAAAAACAAAGCAGAATACACTGCTTTGGCATAGTATAACACTACTTCTCAAGATAGTCATTTAGCATTTACTAGTCACAGTAGCCAGCTTAAACATGTTTATTGATCTTGTGTTAACAGAAATGTCCATTTTTTTGGCCTCTAACTCAGCCAAAAGCCAATTTACTACATTTAATTTACCCCCTCTTAGGGTTAACACCATCTCCACTGCCATATGCAGTGGAATGAATAGCCTGGAGTTGAAGTCTTAGGCTCAAGCACAACTTGATTTCATATGTACAGGAATAACATTTGAGCTTGGTAAGAACAAATGCTGCATTAACAAAGATGCAGCGTTTTGGAAGAAATACACAACCGCAAGGTAGAGCCAAAAATTCCCTTGGCACAATCCAAACAGCCATCTTTTATTGTTTAATAAATATCATGCAAATAAAAACCAGACATATTTTGCCCATTTAACGTACTGGTGCTTGAGAATTTAGTGATAAATTATGTGGCACTTTTACCTATATCACATCATGCTGACAAGTCATTTATTGAGAAGCACACCAAGATCCTGAAAAGCGATATTTAAATTATTCAATTCCGATCTTCAGAAGCAGATTTAGTTTCTCACATAAAATATCCTAACCTTTCATTGAAAACTGAGCCATTTCTGCAAATTTAAATTCCCCAAATTATAAAGATGTGTATGCTCAAACCCAAAACACAATGTGTTCCTACTGTTATCCTTTAAACATTCATATAGTGCAAGCACATGCCAATTCACATTTTTTTTAACTTACTGCATCAAAATCACAATATTATGTACTTTGATTGATGTCAGCGTGCAGTAGTCACTGTAACAAAAACAGTAAAACAGCTATGTTTGCATATATTTCAGGTTACATTTTTCACAATACCACATTCTAAAGTGCAACAGAGGTGCTTGCTTTTTAATTTGCACTTCTTTAGTACTGACTCGATTTGTCCAAATTGGACTAGCATGCAGCCAAATCTAGCATTGTGTTTATTGGATTCCATCAATAGCTAATAGAGTTCACATTTTATAGCAAAGGAAATCTAGTTGGATTGGGGTGCAATTGTCGTTGGGTTTTTCTCATTTCTTAAAGGCCAAAGACAATATTGAAGCACTCTTGACAATCTTTGAACCATTACCTAGTGCAAGTCGTTTCTTCAACATTCAAACTTGAGTTTGGAGTTTGACAAGCACTTCCAGAATATTATATTTTAGTTGACAAAACAGTAATGTAAACTGAAGCTAGTAATTGATTAACACTTCAGTTTACAATGCCAGGAAACCACTCTTTATACAGAAATTATTAAGTGTTGAAACCTTAATAAGGGAGGCGGAAGTGGGGGCGCCTAACGGCTGCGGCTCGCTAGCAGTCTGTTCGTCTTTTTTCCTTTTTTTTTTGTTGTGTGTCGGTGTTGGGATTTTTTTTTTTTTTTTTTGGTTGTGTATGTGTGGGGGGTGGTGGTGTGGGTGGGGGAAACCTTTCTCTTTTAGGTCTCTTCCTCACGGCGCGGGGTGCGGCTCGGCCGCGGGGCCTAACATCGCCCGGCGCGGCTCGGCCGCTGGACTTATCATCGCCCGGCGCGGCTCGGCCGCTGGACTTAAGTGCCCGGTGCGGCTTGGCCGCAGGGTCTTCCATCGCCCGGTGCGGCTCGGCCGCGGGGCCTAACATCGCTGGTGCGGCTCGGCCGCTGGACTTAACAGTGCCCGGGCCGCGGGGCCTAACATCGCCCGGCGCGGCTCAGCCGCGGGACTTTTCATCGCTGGTGCGGCTCGGCCGCTGGACTTAACATCGCCCGGTGCGGCTCGGCCGCGGGGCCTAACATCGCCCGGTGCGGCTCGGCCGCGGGACTTAGCTGCGCAAGGCTCGGTCGCGGGGCCTTCCATCGCCCGGTTCGGCCGCGAGACGTCTCAGCGCCCGGTGCGACTCGGCCGCGGGGACTTCCATCCCCTTGCGGGGACTGTGCGGGTCGGTCGGGGACGAGCTGTCTGTCCGTGGGCGTGGGGAAGAGAGTGGAAGTTTTGTTGCCTCCATCACAGTGAGGGGGTGTTTGGAGTCACTGTGATGGACGTTTGTGTTGGGGTCATGTGTCTTGTGTTCTTTTTTGTGTGTAACTGCTATGTAGTTTAGTTCGGTACCTTGGTACCGAATGACAAAATAAAGCTCTGTTGTTGAACTTAACACAATTTACTTACAAGGACTTAACCTACAGTGCATTCAGAAAGTATTCAAACCCTTTCACTTTTTCCGCATTTTGTTACATTTCAGCCTTATTTGAAAATTAATTAAATTCATTATTTTTATCATCAATCTACACATAATACCCCAGAATGAAGAAGCGAAAGCATTTAGAATTTTTTGGAAAGTAATTATAAAGAAATAACTGAAATATTACATTTACATAAGTATTCAGACCCATTGCTATGACACTCAAAATTGAGCTTGTTTCCATTGATTATCCTGGAGATGTTTCTACAATTTGGAGTCCACCATTGGTAAATTAAATTGATTGGACATGATTTGGAAAGGCACACACCTGTCTATATAAGGTCCCACAGTTGACAGTGCATGTCAGAGCAAAAACCAAGCCATGAAGAAGAAGGAATTGGCCATAGACCTCCGAGACAGGATTGTGTTGAGACACAGATCTGGGGAAGGGTATAAAACAATTTCTGCAGCATTGCGTGCCCCGAAGAGCACAGGACCTCTGTCATTCTTAAATGGAAGAACTTTGGAACCACCAGGACTCTTCAGAGAGCTGACCGCCCAGCCAAACTGAGCAATCGGGGAGAAGGGCCTTGGTCAGGGAGGTGACCAAGAACCCAATGGTCACTCTGACAGACCTCCAGAGTTCCTCTGTGAAAATGGGAGAACCTTCCAGAAGGACAACTATATTTGCAGCACTCCACCAATCAGGCCTTTATGGTAGAGTGGCCAGACAGAAACCACTCCTCAGTAAAAGGCACATGACAGCCCACTTAGAGTTTGCGAAAAGGCACCTAAAGGACTCTCAGACCATGAGAAACAAGATTCTCTGGTCTGATGAAACCAAGATTGAACTCTTTGGCCTGAATGCCAAGCATCAGGAAACCAAGCACAACTCATCATCTGGCCAATACATATCTATGGTGAAGCATGGTGTGGGGATGTTTTTCAGCAGCAGGAACTGGGAGGCCAGTCAGGATCGAGGGAAAGATGATCGGAGCAAAGTACAGAGAGATCCTTGATGAAAATCTGCTCCAGAGCGTTCTGGACCTCAGACTGCGGCAGAGGTTCACCTTCCAACAGGACAACAACCCTAAGTACACAGCCAAGACAGCGCAGGAGTGGCTTCGTGACAAGTCTGTGAATGTCCTTGAGTGGCTCAGCCAGAGCCCAGACTTTAACCTGATCGAACATCTCCGGAGGGACCCGAAAATAGCTGTGCATCGACGCTCCCCATCCAACCTTAAAGAGCTTGAGGATCGGCAGAGAATGGGAGAAATTACCCAAATACAGGTGTGCCAAGCTTGTAGTGTCATACCCCAGAGGACTTGAGGCTGTAATCGCTGCCAAAGGTGCCTCAAAGTACTGAGTAAACGGTCTGAATACTTATGTAAATGTGATATTTCAGTTATTTATTTTTAATTACTTTGCAAAAATTTCTAAACACCTGTTTTCACTTTTTTATTATGGGGTATTGTGTTTAGATTGATGATAAAAAATGAATTTAATCCATTTTAAAATAAGGCTGTAACATAACAAAATGTGGAAAAAGTGAAGGGGTCTGAATACTTTCTGAATGCACTGTATATTGGTGTTACAATACTCAGATCAAAGTAGTTTGTCTGATTAAAATCAGAATCAAATTATGTAAACATTTATGAAGTTGACTAAAAAAGTTATGATCGTGTTACTTACTACATGTAACTCATTTGATCTCCTATTACAGTATGAACAGAGTAGTCAATCTGCAAAATAATTAGATACAATCAATGCTTAAAACACAAAAACCAGTGTAATGCTTATACTAAAATTCTGCCATAACTGGCTTTAATCTTCAATAGGTTACTTTACAGACAGAGAATTAAACTGCAATCAGATCTCACCTCAGTAATCAAAGAAAATGCCTTAAAACCTCCATCACCACCTGTGAACCCCTCCCTACCCCCACTATCCAAGGTTCACAAATGCATTTAAATTAACTGCAAAAAAGCTGAAATTACCCATTCATTAGTTACAATTTTACCTGCTTCATATCCAGAGGTCCAATTTTTGTAATGTTGCTTATCCGTGATTTCCCAATGACAGTTTTAGAAAACTGTACCTGAGCACTGATGTTTGCCACACTGACTGAATAGAGATTGTTGTTTGTGATATTTAGTGTACTCTGCAAAGAACAAAACAATGTCCAGAATGAAAAGCAATTTCTTTGTAGACACCAAAATACATTTGTATTGCAGATTTCCACACACACAAAATACAAATCTATTGCAATACAAATATTAACTTTTACAAGTAAAATTGCAACTTCAGCTTCAATCTCTTAGTATTGTAGGTCTTGTATTACAAAGATCACACTTTCCCAACTTAATATCACCTGATCAAGTACTGACCCAACACAAAATAAAAATCTCTGCAGTCATTGCTTTTGTAGTGTATGCCATATTTTCAATCTCTTCAGCAGCCTGCGTGTGTGGAGCAGACCAGCAAACAGCGCACCAGGTCATTTTCAACTGCATTGTCCTCTGTCCCCCTGGTGGAGGGGTAGACCTCACGGCCCTTGACAACAGCACATTGCACTGGCTACAGCACCTGGAAGGGGTTACATAATTTCTGCTGCCTCAAACACAAGAAGAATCTCTTTGAATTCAAAGTTTTAAAAGTGCCACTTTCCCACCTCCTCCAAACAATTGAGCATTGCCACATATCTCCACCCTAGTGCTATCAATTCTGAACAATCTATCACATAAAACCAATCCTTAACATCATAAATGTGAGCATATCAATGAGCAACTATTATCCTTTACATTGACAGTGAACGCACACCATTCCCATCCAGTGCTGCTTCAACATTATTCAAATGGGTGGTATCACTGTCACCTGGTTCCAGTCTCATCTATTCAAACGTAGCTCAGTTTTCAAGTCTCTTCCTGCTATTATCCCATCATCCTCTGGAGGCTTCTGAAAGGATTATTCCTAGCATCTTTCACATCTGCATGCCTTCTCAGGAATCTAGGAAACAAAATCAGCTTACACAATAGGAATCTTAACTTCAGCATCGTCTCCTGAAAAGTCCAAGTTGTCAGACTGCATTTCCAATATGAAACCAGAGTAATTTCCTTCAACTAACAAAGTCTTCAGCCCTGTAATTCGTCCCCATTCCACAACATTGGCAAATCTCTCATGGAGAATGAAAGTTGACATATAGTTTGCAAACTCAATGTCATCTGATTTAGTGATAAACATGCAATTACATTCTTCGCATCACCAAAATGGCCTCCTTCCCAGCAATTACATTCTTAGCATCACCAAAATGGCCTCCTTCCCCCAGCACTTGTATGTAACATATCTGATAAAGTTCCCATTTTCCACACAAATTTCAGATGTCAAATATAAATATCTTAAATTCCTTCCCACAACTTCCTACCTTTTTCCTCCAACATTATCCTTAAAACACACTAAGGAAGATACAAACAATCTCCCAGATGTTCTAGTGGCCAGAGATCTTAGTGTGACGGAGGAACTGAAGGAAATCCACATTAGACAGAAATGGTGTTGAGTAGACTGATGGAACTGAAGGATGATAAATCCCCAGGGCCTAATGGTCTGCATCCCAGGGTACTTAAGCAGGTGGCTCTAGAAATTGTGGACGCATTGGTGATCATTTTCCAATGTTCTATAGATTCAGGATCAGTTCCTGTGGATTGGAGGGTAGCTAATGTTATCCCACTTTTTAAGAAAGGAGGGAGAGAGAAAACGGGAAATTATAGACCAGCTAGTCTGACATCAGTGGTGGGGAAGATGCTGGAGTCAATTATAAAAGACAAAATTGCGGAGCATTTGGATAGTAGTAACAGGATCGTTCCGAGTCAGCATGGATTTACGAAGGGGAAATCATGCTTGACAAATGTTCTGGTATTTTTTGAGGATGTAACTAGGAAAATTGACAGGGGAGAGCCAGTGGATGTGGTGTACCTTGACTTTCAGAAAGCCTTCGATAAGGTCCCACATAGGAGATTAGTGGGCAAAATTAGAACACATGGTATTGGAGGTAGGGTACTGACATGGATAGAAAATTGGTTGACAGACAGAAAGCAAAGAGTGGGGATAAATGGGTCCCTTTCAGAATGGCAGGCAGTGGCTAGTGGGGTACCGCAAGGCTCGGTGCTGGGACTGCAGCTATTTACAATATGCATTAATGACTTGGATGAAGGGATTAAAAGTACCATTAGCAAATTTGCAGATGATACAAAGCTGGGTGGTAGTGTGAACTGTGAGGAAGATGCTATGCGGTTGCAGGGTGACTTGGACAGGTTGTGCGAGTGGGCGGATGCATGGCAGATGCAGTTTAATGTGGATAAGTGTGAGGTTATCCACTTTGGTGGTAAGAATAGGAAGGCAGATTATTATCTGAATGGTGTCAAGTTAGAAAAAGGGGACGTACAACGAGATCTGGGTGTCCTAGTGCATCAGTCACTAAAAGGAAGCATGCAGGTACAGCAGGCAGTGAAGAAAGCCAATGGAATGTTGGCCTTCATAACAAGAGGAGTTGAGTATAGGAGCAAAGAGGTCCTTCTGCAGTTGTACAGGGCCCTAGTGAGACTGCACCTGGAGTACTGTGTGCAGTTTTGGTCTCCAAATTTAAGGAAGGATATTCTTGTTATTGAGGGCGTGCAGCGTAGGTTTACTAGGTTGATCCCTGGAATGGCGGGACTGTCATATGTTGAAAGACTGGAGCGACTAGGCTTGTATACACTGGAATTTGGAAGGATGAGAGGGGATCTTATCGAAAAATATAAGATTATTAAGGGGTTGGACACGTTAGAGGCAGGAAACATGTTCCCAATGTTGGGGGAGTCCAGAACCAGGGGCCACAGTTTAAGAATAAGGGGTGGGCCATTTAGAACGGAGATGAGGAAAAGCTTTTTCAGTCAGAGTTGTAAATCTGTGGAATTCTCTGCCTCAGAAGGCAGTGGAGGCCAATTCTCTGAATGCATTCAAGAGAGAGCTAGATAGAGCTCTTAAGGATAGCAGAGTCAGGGGGTATGGGGAGAAGGCAGGAACAGGGTACTGATTGAGAATGATCAGCCATGATCACATTGAATGGTGGTGCTGGCTCAAAGGGCCAAATGGCCTACTCCTGCACCTATTGTCTATTATACCAAAGTTAGTCCCAATATGGTTCTCTGGCAAGTTTGACTTGGTAATGATGCAGTGCATCTTAGGATTTTCTTATTTTTACAACTACAAGTCATTGTAAAAATGCAAATTGTGTAAGAAATTCAAAAACATAGCTAAAAGTAACTTCAAGATTACATGTAGAATAATACAACTATCAATCTATATAGTAAATCAATTGCAAAACCTAACACCAATAACAAAAGAATGCAATGGGTCCTAGACCAATGCTGGAAAATATGTACCTTATACACAAGGCTTTGCGGAAGTTGCAGATCATTGACTGAAGGTTAATGGTGACCCCCCCCCCCGCCCGATTTTAATGCTGGGGAAATCAATCAGGGTAATTCCATCAAATGTCAAAGAGCAGTGGCTGGATTATTTATCATCATTGTCTGTCCTCCGAATGGCACAGAAGGTTATTTGCCATGCTTGGATATTGCCCATTGTTTCTAAATGTACACATGCACCACATTATTGGGGCTATAAATGGCATTTGGTACCAAGTAATCAGCACAAAATATTTCCAATAATGGCATTAAGAAATCAAGGACATCTTAAATTAAACACCAGTTAAGTTGTAGTAAGTACAGTGATCAGGTTTGTCAGTTGGTATATCTTTGACCAAGAAACAGCTTACAAAAAAACCTTCAACACTAAAAGGAAAACTGCAGTACTGCAAGGCACCAAAATCTTATCAATCTAAGTCAGAGTAGGTTCAAGAGAATGGCTTATTACAAATAAGAGCACATTTTTGTTTCAACTTGTTCACTGTTAAAATAGATAATCATACTTGTAATAAACAAAATTGAGAAGGCCCTCATATAGATAGCTCTGCTGCGAGTCATGTTTCCATAACATAATTGGATATAATGCAAGTGATGAATTCGGGAACACTATTTGCATTATGTGAGCCAAACTAGTGAAAATGCATTTTCGATCAGGAAACAGTCACTTAGGTGTGAAATATGGCAGGCACAAAATGTGCCATTTTTGATTTTAAAAGAATAGGGGATAGACATGCTTCCATACCAGCTCTCTGTAGTATTCAGAGCTCATAATCTCAACACAGGTGTTACTTTAACCACAGGCAGTAATTGAAATTGACAAGCAATCACTTCTGTTGACATTTGTGCAACCATATTCTGTTAAACAATGTAACAGTCTGTAATAAAGAAAATGTTATTGCTATTGAAAAGACCATGATTTTTGAAAATCTTGTGGGGTATTATGGGCAAATTGAAGGACAATCCATACCAACTGTATCAAGAGGATTTTTTTCTTGCAATTGTTTGGACGAGCACAGATCATTAATTGAGAAAATTTTACTAACTTGGTAAAATGCCACGATCCTTGAGGAATGGTTAGCGTTCAAATCAATCAATTCAACAGTTCAGAACTTTCTGCAATGTTGAGATAAACTACTTACCGTGATGTTGAGATATACTACACGGTTGCTTTGGTCATAACTGACATAAATGGATTTCACACCAACGTAACTCACATCAATAGATCGTGGAAAGAGAAAAAATACTGCTAATCCAGAAAGCAGCAAACAAAGAATTACTGATGATGTCACATATAACTTCCTAAAAAAAACACAAATATTCAAATGTTAAGAGGCAGGGTGTTCATCAATAGTTGAATCCAATCACGTGAAAGCTTAACAAGATGATGACTTTGTTTATTTAAACAATGGCAGTATTTATTCTAGTTGTCTCAGCCAGTAGTCAATTGTTGATTAGATTTTCCCCTAAACCACATTCCTTTCTCATGCAACCATCATTAACTGTGTTAAATTTTGTTTCATTAGAAACAAAGTTTAGAAATTTGCAGTGCCACCAAATCTACAATCTATTGAGCTCTTTTCAAAACAAATATTAATTCCCTAAAAGATAATGAAACCATTCATAAAAACAAAAATATCTTCGTTTTTACATGCATTCAAGGTGTTAGTTGATGACGTCAATCCCTCCCAAATGTCTGACTTGACAATGTCATCAAGAGTAGTACTGAGCAGAGTCTTTAAGTAGCCTTAGTGTGCCAAATCTTTTTTATTTTGGCCACTTCAGTGGTATTGAGCCAACTACACTGTGGGTTAACTTTCAAATTTTTAAACTTGGCGAGTTTAAATAATTGTGAAACACAAATCAATGAGCTGCAAAATCAGTTAAATGTTAGAGAATTGGGGGAAAAGTGAAATGATAGGGCAGGCATCTCAGTATTTACGGACAGGATTTTTGTCATTGGAATAGGCCAAACTTTTCACTAAAAACAGCCAAATACCCAAATAAGTAGAGTGGAGCAGCAAAGTGGAAAAAAGGTAGAAACACAGTCAACTAGAGATAACCAAGATCCCCTTCCCTGATCCGGCAGATAGAATTCCCTAGACGATTAATGTTTTTAATAAAGGCAAAATAATGAGTTAGTTAACACAATCAATCAATAAAAATCTTTCTCCAATTAAAAAATTTCAGCAACTACCCATGACAATATGCTACAGAAACATCCCTTCAGCCCACAATCTTTATGCCAAATAGCATGCTGAATTAACCTAATCCTATCTGTTTGCAAATAATCCTATTCCTCCAACCCTGCATATTCATGTACATATCTAAAAGCTTCTTAAAGCTCACTGTAGTATCTGCTTTCAACACCACCATGGCAGCAATGCGCATTGTTAAGATACACAGCGGGATATAGATCATCTACAGAATTGGGGAGCATTGGCAAATGGAATTTAATCTAAGCAAGTGCAAGGTGTTGCACTATAAAAGGTCAAATGCAAAGGGAAAATACCCAATTAATGGCCTGACCATTAACACCATTGATGTACAGAAAGATCTAGGGGTACAAATCTATAACTCCTTGAAAGTGGCAACACAAGTAGATAAAATGGTAAAGACAACATATATCATGCTTGCTTTCTTAGGTCGGGACATGGAACACAAGAATCAGGTAGTCATGATGCAGCTTGATAGTACTTTAGTCAGGCCACATTTGGAGTATTGTGTGCACTTCTGGTTGCCCCATTACAGGAAAGATGTAGGCACTTTAGACAGGGTGAAAAGGTAGTTTGCCAGAATGATACCTGTATTTGGGGACATTAGCTACAGGGAGAGGTTGCACAGGCTTGGATTGTTTTTGATGGAAAGCTGGAGGTTGCAGGCTACCTGATCCAAGTATATCAAACAATCTGTGAGAGCCATAGATAGGATAGACAGTCAACCTTTTTCTCCAGGAGGATGGCGAGTACCTGGAATATGTTGCCAGGGGTGACAGTTGAGGCAGATACGATTGTGGCATTTAAGACTTTTGGGTAGGCATATGGATATACAGGGAATGGAAGAAAATGGATTACGTGCAGGCAGATAAGAGTCTCGCTGAAATAGGATAAGATCTCCCAATGACTATTGGGAAATCCTAGCTTACAATCATGCAGTGTGGGAAAAAAAGTCCTTCTGATGATATTGAAACCTCAAGTCCATTCATAGGAAGTATACAGAAGCCTTGCACAATGTGAGGGAATGCACCACTCACCAATAACACACCTGGTCTCAGGCATTTGTCCATTTGCTTGTTCCCAAACTCGAATCAGAGGTTAATGATGCAGATATAAACCAGAGTGGAAATAAACCACTCTACATTTTGAGGGATTGTCACAGACATTAGTTGGCTCTTGCATCACATGAAATAATGTTTTAATCTTTTGCCTCAAAATCACTCCCCCCACCACAATTTAGCTTTTTAAAATATGGCTAAATGATCATGCTTTCTGTAATCTTACTTTTTTCACCATTATTCCAATTCCTTTCTACCAGCAAAACATTTTGATCTATTGCATTGGAGGCACTACAAGTAAGGTTACACAAAATACATGAAATGCAGTTAGTCTAGATGAAATTAAACACCTGTTGAGACATTTCACACATCACCAGATGTTTGTGTGATGCCCTACAATTAATATTTTAAGTTCACTGAAATTCTGCAACAAGGACAAAGGTTTATGTAATGAAATACAATGTTATTGTTCACGCTTTTCTATTGCATTTTTAATAAGCCCATTACACAAATAATTGTTCTTCCAGTGTTGATAATACTAGAATTAACTATTACTATTGGTCATAGAAATCTTTAAAAAATCTTCAGTTTCAATTCTGGCAAATTTAAATAGCTATCAATACATAACTCCACATTTGCTTAGAGACATCAGCTTTATTTGGCCAGCACCAAATACCTTAACAACGTGACCATGTTTGTTTCAATTCCTAAAGAATAGAAGGCAAATTCATTTCATAAGTTCTTAAGTGATGGGAGCAGAATTAGGCCATTCGGCCCCACCAAGTCTGCCATTCAGTCATGGCCGATCTATCATTCCCTTTTAATCCCATTCTCCTGCCTTCTCCTCATAACCCCTGACTAATTATGAATCTATCTATCTCTGCCTTAAAAGTATAAATTAATGGCCTCCACAGCTTTCTGTGGCAATTAATTCCCCAGATTCATCACCCTCTGACTCAAGAAATTACTCCCCATCTCCTTTCTAAAGGAACATCCTTTTATTTGGAGGCTGTGCCCTCTGGTCCCTAGACTCTCTCACCAGTAGAAACATCATCTCCACATCCACTCCACCCAGGCCTTTCACTATTCGGTAAGTTTCAATGAGGCCCCCCCCCCCCCCCCTTTAAACTCCAGCGAGTAGAGGCCCAGTGTCGTCAAACCCTCATCATATGTTAACCCACTCATTCCTGGAATCATTCGCGTAAACTTCCTCTGGACCCTCTCCAGTGCCAGCACATCCTTCCTCAGATATAGGTCCAAAAATTGCTCACATTACCCCAAATGCAGTCTGACTAGTGACTTAGAGCCTCAGCATTACATTCCTGTTTTTGTATTCTAGTCCTCTTGAAATAAATGCTAGCTTACATGATTACACAAGAGCAAGCTGTGCACAGAATGTTTCCTTTGTGCACAAATAATCTTAGTAAAAATCAGAGGCAAGAATAGCACTTAATGTTGGGACAACTGATACTTGAATAAATAAATCTTTTTTTACAACTACAACTACAGGGATATTGGGGGGAAAAAAATTGCACAAAATTTCTGACCCAAGTCACAGGATGTTATTCAGATTATGATGCATGATGCCAATTGATAAATAGATCACTGCTTTACTGACAGAAGCACAGATTTGAACTAAAGTCAAAGCACGTTATTTTCCTAAACTATTTTACTTAGCAAATTTAAGATAGAACTACACAAATCTACTTGAGCAGGTATTGATACAAGTGCCACCATTCTGTAAATTTCAACGGAACCTACGTTCGCCTGGGTCTTAGTCTCTGGTCACTATAAGGAATTAATGCCACAAGCTGGTTTTCTTGACCTAAATGGAGAAATGAAAACAATTAGTCAGAGATTAATGTATTGGTTCTTTAAAAAAAAGTGTTCCAAAGAACTGGTTTGAAAGCTTTCCTGTCAACCAGGCTGAAATAGACAGTCTTTAAAGCAACCAATCTTGAATTTGTTGCGGATGGAACCCGGATCCCGAGATAACCAAAGCCCCACAGAAATTACAGGTGTTTTCACATGAAATAACCGTCCAGGAACTTCTGTTTACTGATCAACACTTTTTAAAGTATTATTTTATAAAACACATACAAGTTACAGCAAACAGGATGTTCTTTTAAGGAGATGAGGAGAATTTTCTTTAGTCAGAGGATGGTAAATCTGTGGAATTCTTTGCCTAGAAAGCTGTGGAGGCCGTCAGTTGATATTTTTAAGGCAGAGTTCGATAGATTTAGATTAGTACAGGTGTCAGAGGTTATGGGGAGAAGGCAGGAGAATGGGGTTAGGAGGGAGAGATAGATCAGCCATGATTGAATAGCAGAGTAGACTTGATGGGCCATATGGCCCAATTCTACTCCAATCATCGATGACTTATTGACAACAGACCAAACGTCCCAATCAATCCGCAATAGTATTTTGCTTCATGCCAGTTGCCACCTTTCCTTATCCAAATCTCAGTGTAACCCTGTATCCCTTTCTCCCTGACTGCAAAGTTCAGTCATCTCTCAAAAGAATACATCAATATAATTCACTTCAATTTTGGTGCTAGCTTCTAATCTGCTGGAGTAACTCAGGCGGCATCGCGGGAGAGAAGGAATGGGTGATGTTTCAGGTCGAGACCCTTCTTCAGACTGATGTCAGAGGAGGGACAAAAATAGGATGTAGTAGGAGACAGGAATAGTGGGAGAACTGGGAAGGGGAGGGGAAAGAGAGGGACAGAGGAACAACGGTATAGACATTGACTTCTCTAACTTCAGATAGTTCCTCTGTCCCTCCAGCATTTTGTGTCTGCCTTTGATTTAAACCAGCATCTGCAGTTTTTTTCCTTCAAATCTGCAGGGATATTTATCACCCATCAGACCTGCTTTTACCACAAGTCTGCAAGAATCTCCAGTACTATACAGAATTAGATTTTTTTGGTCTATCGGATGTTATTCTATTAATACTCTAATACTTATTATTTTAGTTTAGAGATACAGCACGGAAATAAAGCCTTCAGCCCACCGAGACCATGCGACCAGCTATCCCCGCACGCTAACATTATCCTATACACACCAGGGACAATTTTACCACGCTAATTAGCCTATAAACCTGTACGCCTTGAGTGTCGGAGGAAACTGAAGATCCTGGAGAAAACCCATGCAGATAACGTACAAACTCCATATAGACAACACCCACAATCAGGATCAGACCGGCTGTCTGGCACTGTAACGCAGCAACTATACTGTTGTGCCACCGTGCTGCCCCAATTCTATTCTACAAGATAATATTTTGAAGTGATAGCAGAATGGGAACCAGAGTCCTGTGATCGAGTTGCTAAGCTCAAGATCCTAGAATCTGCAGTTTCTTGTTGCTCGTAGTTCAATAATTTAAAACTTTACAAAGTACTTTATCAAAGGTATCCCAAAGCACTTAAATTGGGAATGGTAGAGATCAATAAAATGCCACACAATAGGCTGGTTATTAAAGTCTGACATCAATAAGACTTTTTAAAAGTCAGTAGAAGTATGAAGAAAAGTGGCTTAAAAAGGCAAAAAGTCAGAATAAAACTCTGCCTTTCAGACTGCAGTATGACAGACAATGGCGTTTCCCCAAAGGTTTATGTTGGAATTACTGTTAAGTGCATAGTAATAACCTGGTCACGCGTACAAAATAAATTCTCAATGTGTGGATGACAAAGCTTGGCAAACAGAACAAGACTGCAAGGTAATACACATTATCATATCATCATATATATACAGCCGGAAACAGGCCTTGTCGGCCCTCCAAGTCCGTGCCGCCCAGTGATCCCCGTACATTAACACTATCCTACACCCACTAGGGACAATTTTTACATTTTACCCAGCCAATTAACCTACATACCTGTACGTCTTTGGAGTGTGGGAGGAAACCGAAGATCTCGGAGAAAACCCACGCAGGTCACGGGGAGAACGTACAAACTCCTTACAGTGCAGCACCTGTAGTCAGGATCGAACCCGAGTCTCCGGCGCTGCATTCGCTGTAAAGCAGCAACTCTACCGCTGCGCTACCGTGGTGCCCACAGAAACAAATGCCATATAAAATTACATATTAGTTCCAAAGGTTGTGTAGAACAGATAAACCAGCCTGGGTATATACACCTTTGAAAATGGCAGGGTATGTTGAGAGTATGATTAACAAAGCATTTGCAATGCTAGGATCTATAAAAAGAAAGAGGACAGAAGGGAATTATTGTGAACTTGTGAAAGACACAACCAGAGTTCTGCTTTCAACACATTTCACAAAACAAAAAAAGAGGTCCTGGGAGAGAAAGAAAGAATTACCAAAATGTTTATGGGGATTAGACTTCTGTCACAAGGCTAGGTCAGTTGTTCACCTTGCAACAAAAGAGGGAGAGATTTGAAAGAGTTGTGTATAATCACAGTTTAGATAACATATACTGGGAAGCTGTTTATATTTAGGGATGTTTGAAGAGAATGTTTGAAATGTTGGTCAAAAGACAAAGGTATGAAGAGAAAAATACACAATTAAGGGCTGCAGCAATGCTTGGGGGGGGGGGGGGAAGGAAATGAGTCTTCAGTTCAAAGGTACAAATTCTAGGTTTTCGCACAAAGGGTGGTGATGAATGAACATGGCCTAGCGGAAGCAGAGACAAGGGCATCAGGGTCTCCACATTACAAGCTAAAAGATAGCATGATTTGGTAGGTCAGTCAGAAAGGCATTGAAATAATTGTCTCGGAACAGAACATCACCACTACTGAAAATACAAACATGATAAATATTTCCAATAAAACTGATAGAACCAACAATGATTCCAACTCTTGATGCAGCACTAAGAAGTTACTATTTAGCTGGAGACAAGTACTCCTATTTTACAAAGAAGAGGAGGGATTTGTCCATCGCCATTAAATTCCGTATATCAATCCACATCAAGAAATTATTTGTGTGCTGTCCATCACTAGCTAGCGGGGAATAATACTTGGGTATTCAACACCTCGCAAGCATTGCGAAAAAGTTAAAGAATAAGAACAAGTTAAAGGGACCAGGCGTGATCTCATCCCCATGTCACATGTTTATTTGGCTATATCCATCTATCAGTTATACCTGTCGATAACAACCATTGCAGGCGTTTTGTTTCTCCGAATCTCAAAATTGAGAATAAAAGAGGATCTCATGCTACTTTAGCATTTTGTGTCTATCTTTGATATAAACCAGCAGTTCTTTTTTTTATTATCTTAGGACATAACAGGCTTTAGTTTAAATGCATAAAGATCTCATTCAAATCAAAAATGGCAATGGAAATTAACAAAAGGAGAAGATACTTTAGTTTTATTACTCAACATTAGTTTGAATGTTAAAAGAAAGTGACACATGAAAAATTGAAAATGAGCAGATTATTGGATTTACTCTTTTGAATTACATTTGAAGGGCTAGTGCTACTCCTATTTTTTTGTAAACACAAGGAGCTACAGATGCTGGTTTACAAGACAGAGGAAAAACCTCGGCAGGCCAGGCAGCATCTCTGCAGAACATGGATGGGTGACGTTTCAGGTCTGGACCTTTCTTCAGATAGGCTCCATGTTCTCCAAAGATGCTGCCTGACCTGCTGAGTTACTCATATGCTGCCTTTTTTTCAATTTTGTGTTCCATTCAGAAAATATTTAAATGTTATTTCATATTTGAGTATCTTTTAAAAAATGGTTTCTGCTAATCCAAGTATTGAATGGTGGCTGCGATCTTTTATAACCTCAAAAAACCCAACATACCAAAACTTACAAATGCAAAATGCCAGTTTGCTGCACTTTAATTACAAAGCAAATAGATTTCTCATGAAGTTAGAAAGAATGTTGAAAATTAAACAGAAGGAAGTTTTGTATTTCAGATTACTGACAACAGTCAAGTATTTAATGGTTACATGCAGACAATGGAACAATGAAATTCTTACTTGCTGCAAGTTAACACGCCTGTATTATTGCATCTAATTGAAAATAAATTAACTAATTGGCAACCAAAAGAGCGAAAACATAAAATTTGAGATTATATAAGTGACAAGCGAATGTCAAGGCTATAAACTGATGCTTTATTTTATCTTATTTTTTCCAAATAAGGATTTACTACAGAATTAGCAAATTGCCTTAACAGTAGCACAGTGGCCACCTGGCAGAATGAATATACTTGTTGCCAATCCATTTTAAAAATCAGCTGTTTAGTAGAGCAAAATCAGTGGTCATATGCAAGTCTCTAAAATGATATATTAAGAAATAACCACCTCTTGGAATCCTTCCTGTCCCTTGACATGTTGGACAGGTAACACTGTCTCGACCAGTGAATTCCACATATGGAAACTGAGAAACATCCCCATTTCTACTGGAGTCTTCACTGTGATTGGATGAAACGTCCAATTTATCTGTTTCCCTTTTGCTGGATTCATTCCTTTCGCTGAACGGTTTGCGCAGTGATAGCCGTGATAGACTTTCCCCCATGGTTCAATTACTAGAAAAGATTAAAATATATGAACTTAAATGTGCAATACAGAAACTTCATCTCTAAAATGTTACGAGCAAACTTAGAAAAGAGAAAAATACACAATAATCTAAAATGTAGATCATTCTCCAAATTTCAAACTACTTAAATACAAACTAAATAATATTCAACCCAAAAATTTTAAACTTTCCTCCAACATACAACCAGCTCAATATTTTAGCAGTTTGTTTTTACGCCAGACTTGAAGTTTCTCCTTTATCTTGCACCTGTATAAATTATAATTGCAGGATTAAGAGCTCCCAATACCAGATAAAATTCAATCGAGATTTTCTACAGAATATAGTCATAGAATAATACATACTGTTGTATTTAGAAGATTAATTACTCCAGAAACAAATGTTTAAATGTTACATTTACAAATTGTCCATGGCAAAGTGTTCCAAAACATTTCAAACAAAACTAGTTGTGGGTGCAGAATAAAATCCACAACAAGGATTATGCAGGTCAAACTTTAGAAATAAAGCCGTTGAATGAAAATCCAGTCTCTGACTGCAAAGAGCAACAAAATGTGATAAACTTAACAGTATTCAAATAGAAGATTGTTGAAAATATCAGGAGGAAGGAAGATTAAGTTCTGTGCTTCAAACAAAATAAATTGCAAAGCTGTAGAAGCAAGGAACTGCAGATGCTGGTTTACAAAAAAAAAGTACTGGAGGCGATGATGCCGATTTCACCTATTCATGCCTGACCCGCTGCGTTACTCCTGCAAAGTGTGTCTCAAAGTGCAAAGCTACAAATTTATTTCAGATCACCTAGGTCATTAAGCAATTTTCAAACTAGCCAACTAGAATGGGAGAAATGGACTTGTTCACATCGTCATAAATTTGCATTTTAATTAAAAAAGAATAAATATCACATTCAATTATTCAGCAGCTAAGAGGATGCATGAAACTTTAAGGTCACAACATGCTGCTCCATTCTAGAATTCAATTAGAAGATGATTGACATCGTACAGACAAAACTCAATCATCAGTTGGCTCAATTTCACTTGAAAAATGTATTTTCATTAAAGTTTGTGCAAACTTTGTACAAAGTAAAGTAAACTGCAAACTTTAATGCAAAATTAGCTCAAATGGGACAGGCAAAATTAAAGAATGGGTATCAATGCCTTCCTGAAGAAATATTGCAACATCCCCATTGACTCTTGTAGATCCCGCCGTTATTCAAAATGAAAAAAGCAGTTAGTTATTAAAAGATTTCTGCCCTTGCATCGGAAGCACACAGAGCCTTCTAATCTTATAAATCTCAAAATTAAGGGCCTGTCCACTTAAGCGATTTTGTTAGGCGACTACAGGTGACCAGTGGTCGCCACATGATCGCCGGGGTGTTACCTGTATGGTTGCGAGTAGTCTCCAAAGAATCGTAGCGTCTTTCTGGTCACCGCTGGATTTTCAGAACGTTGAAAATTTTCGGCGACAGTGGGTTTGATGCCAATGAGCGTCGCTTGACACATCCTGACGTAGGTGCTGTCATAGGTTGTCGCCAGGAAGCATAGGTTGTCGCCGGTGCTGACTTCGGTGAATTCCAAGTGTGGACTTGATCTGATCACCCATCAGTGCAATGTGTCCATAAATGTTAGGTTTTGTATGTTTTTGCACTTGTATTCTGTTTAAAGTTTGAAGTTTATTGAAATTTATTGAAGTTTATTATAATATTTGTATGCACTATTGTATGTTCTTATCAACCTTTTTAAAATTTTTGTTTATTTCAATATCAATAAAGGAAATTCTTGACATTGACAGAAAATTGATGTATGAAGTTATTGTATTTTAGAGTCTTTTCTCACAGCATCACTTTCAAATAGTCGTGATGCAGAATGATTGGAAACCCTACCGTACACCCCCTTTTATAGGGATACTGCGTGAAACGTAAATAGTCTTCAGCTGTCTTCAGGGTCGTAGCTTGTCGTGGATGGACATAGGTTGACTTTGGTTGTCGCCTCTGTGGTTGTAGGTTGTCGTAGGTGTCCTCGTAAGTGGACGTCCTACTCGCGACGATTGGGTCGCCGGTTGTCGGTAGCTTGATGTCGACTAGATGGTAAGTTGTTGGAGCTTGTCGTAGACATTGTCGTCGAGGGGGTCCAATCGCCGTTTTTTCAGCGACCTGCTACGACTATGGCAGTCACCTAAAAAAAATTGCCCAAGTGGGACAGGCCCTGTCCTCTATCATTTTGTGGCTATCTTTGGTGTAAACCAGCATCTGCAGTTCCTTCCTGCACACAGAAGCCACATACTCAACCAGCCTGTCCCATCAATGGTTAGACACAAAAAAATGGAGTAACTCAGCAAGACAGGCAACATCCCTGGCGAGAAGGAATGGGTGATGTTTCGGATCGAAACCCTTCTTCAGACTGGTTAGTGATAAGGGAAACGAGAGATTATAGACGATGATGGGAGGAGTTGGCTGCGCCTAACGGCTGCGGCTCTCTGGCAGTCTGTTGTCTTTTTTTCTTTTTTTTTTGTTTGTGTCGGTGTTGGGATGGTTTTTGTTTCTGTTTTTGGCTGTGTATGTGTGGTGGGGGTGTGGGGTGGGGTGGGGCGGGTGGAAACCTTTATTTTATTAGGTCTCTTCCCCTGGGCGCGGCTCGGCTGCGGGCCTTAACATTGCCGGCGCAGCTCGGCTGCGGGACGTTTCAGTGCCCGGTGCGGCTCGGCTGCGGGCCTTAACATTGCCGGCGCAGCTCGGCCGCGGGACGTTTCAGTGCCCGGTGCGGCTCGGCCGCTGGACTTAACATCGCCCGGTGCGGCCGCGGGACGTTTCAGTGCCCGGTGCGGCTCGGCCGCTGGACTTAACATCGGCCGGTGCGGCCGCGGGACGTTTCAGTGCCCGGTGGGGGCTTGGCCGCTGGACTTAACATCGCCCGGTGTGGCCGCGGGACGTTTCAGTGCCCGGTGCGGCTTGGCCGCTGGACTTAACATCGTCAGCGCTGTTCGGCCGCGGGACGTTTCAGTGCCCGGTGCGGCTCGGCCGTTGGACTTAACATCGCCCGGTGTGGCCGCGGGACGTTTCGGTGCCCGGGGCGGCTCGGCCGGGGGGCCTTCCATCCCCTTGCGGGGGCTGTGCGTGTCGTTTGCCTCGGTAGGGGTCGAGCTGCCTGTCCGGGGGGAAGAGAGGGGAAGTTTTGTTGCCTCCATCACAGTGAGGGGGTGTTTGGAGTCACTGTGATGGATGTTTGTGTTGGGGTCGGGTGTCCTGTGTTCTTTTCTTTTTTGCTGTATTTTGTGTGACTGCTGAAATTTCGCTCGGTGTTGTGCCGAGTGACAATAAAGTGTTGTTATGTTATGTTATGTTATGTAGAGAGATAAAGAACAATGAATGAAAGACATGCAAAAGAATAACAATGATAAATGAGACAGGCCGTTGTTAGCGGTTTGTTGTTTCCTGTTTCCACTGTGGCCATATCAGTTACACGAGGACACACAAAACCACAGTGGAAGGAAGCTTGCAGAGCTTCTGTCAGATTGTCAAGCAAGTCCAACCACTGATCACACGCTCCAAGTTCCTCTCTCTCGAGAACACGTGCGGGTTGCACATCACTAATTTTAGGAAAAAAATACGGACAGAGTTTACAAACGATATCATTGCATAGCAAATGTTAACTCGCTATGTTAAACCTCTAAAATCTTAGTTAGGATGAAATAAGTCTGAGATTTATAAGACACGATCACAGCCTGTGTTCAGAGAGAAATTAAGAGTAAAATCATGAACCTTCGGGGGAAAAAAAACCCAGCTTTAGAATACGCTGCACATCAGTGGCATGTTGCCAGAGAGGCCACAGTCGAGCCACACCGCATCAGGTGCGGCTGCAGGAGGCTCGCTCCCGCCGCTGGCCCCGGCCCCGGGCCGGGCTCGCGCCTCGCGTCAGCAGGACAAGTCGAGCCGCGCGGAGACGAGACTCTCGTCCAACTCCGCACCGTCCACCGATCACCCGTCAGCGGACCGCCGTAGGCTCCGACTACTAACCGATGACCGAGGCCTTCGTCCCGTTCTGCCAGAGAAGACGCCGCTGCCGCCGTTGCCGGTGATGCTGTTACCGGTGCCGTCACACTGCTGCTGCCGGTGAAGCTGTTGCTGTTGGTGAGGCTGCCGCTGCTGTTGCTGTTGCCGGTGAGGCCGCCGCGCTGCAAGTTCGTTATTTTTGTAAAAGGAAAACAAACGACGCTGCCATCACACGATTCCCGTGTCGATCTCAGCCCCGCCCCCCTCCTCCAATCCACGCAGGCGCACTGACTGCGCGGTCCGGGGGGGGGGGGGGGGGGGGTGACGTGACGTTACGGCGCTGCCATGGGAAGCGCGTTGCGTCACTGGCGGAGGCGGCCGCCGGCAGCGTGTTTTGTTTGTCAACAACCATCTGCAGTCCATTGCAGTCCGATGAAGGGTCGCATAAGCCCTTTACCTGTTGGTCAGCTTGAGATTTACGGAGCAATTTCTTCAGCCCAATTGCAAACAAGCTCTTGCTACTCTTTTCACCAAGGTATTATAAGTAGAGGATAATACATCTCCAGCTGTATCGAAGAAAAAAGGAACAGCAGATATGGCAAAATGCTGGAGTAACTCAGCGGGTCAGGCAGAATCTCTGGATACAAGGGTGTAGGAGGGAACTGCAGATGGTGGTTTAAACTGAAGATAGACACAATGTGTTGCAGTAACTCAGCGGGACAGCAGATCTATGCAGAGAAGGAATAGGTAACGTTTCGGGTCGAGATCCTTCAGGGGAAGGAGATGTGTGAATAAGGAAGTATAAGGTGTGATAACAGGACAAAGGGAATGGAGACCAAGGAAAATGTAGAATAGATCATTGTTGGCTGAGAGAAGGTAACAACATAGCAAACAGATAAAATGTAGACAGAGACAGTAAGACTGGTCAGAGAATTGGGAAGGAGAGGGATGGAGAGAGAGGGAAAGCATAGGTTAGATGAAGCTGGAGAAGTCAATGTTCATACTGCTGAGGCTTAAGCTGCCCAAATGAAATATGAGGCGAGGCCCAATGCAAATTGGAGGAACAGCCCCTCATATTTCACTTTGGCAGCTTACAACTCAACGGTATGAACATTAACTTCTCCAACTCTGAAAATGTCAGAGGATTATGTGCTGTATGCGACGACTGATGGGTGAAAGGCGAGGACTAGGGGGACTGTCGCTGCAGCGATTGGGAGGAGGGGGAGCAAGAGCAGAGCTGCGGGATACCGAGGAGACCCGTGCGAGGGCCTCATCTATGATGGAAGAGAGGAACCCCCGTTCCCTAAAGAATGAGGACATCTCAGATGTTTGGGATGGAACACCTCATCTTGGGTGCAGATGCAGCATAGAAGGAGAAATTGGGAGTAGGGGATAGAGTCTTTGTAGGAGGCAGGGTGGGTAGAAATGTAGTCTAGGTAGCTGTAGGTGTTGTCTAGATCGCTGTAGGTGTCAGTAGGTTTATTACAGTCAGTCAATAGTCTATCTCCTGTGATGTAGGCAATGAGATCAAGAAACAGAAGGGCGATGGACACAAAAGGAGATGGAGTAACTCAGCGGGACAGGCAGCATCTCTGGTGAGATGGAATGGGCAACATTTCGGGTCGAGACCCTTTTTCAGACTTGTCAGGGGAGTGGGCAGTGTATAGATAAGGAAGTGTATAGATAAAATGTTCAAGGTGTGAAAACAGGACAAAGGGAACAAAGATCAAGGAAAATGTAGAAAGGATCATTGTTATTTGGGAGAAGATTACAACAACAAACAGACAAAATGTAGTTGAAGACAGCAAGAATGGTTGGAGAACTGAACAGGAGGGGGAGGGGATGGAGAAAGAGGGAAAGGAAGGGCTACTTGAAGTTAGAGAGGTCAATGTTCATACTGCCTAAACCTACCTGAATAAACAAAAAAAAATGCTGTCCAACAGAAGGGAGATGTCGGAGATGGTCCAAGTGAATTCGAGTGCAGGATGGAAATTAGTAGTAAAGTTAGTGCAGAAACTGCAGATGCTCGTTTACAATAAAAAGTGCCAGATTAACTCAGCAGGTCAAGCAACAATTCTGGAGAATATTGATAGATGACATTTCGATTCAGCACCCTTCTGCAGATTACAAGTTTCAGGTCAGGACCCTTCTTCAGACCCGAACAAAAACGTCACCTGTCTATGTTCTCCAGAGGTGATGTCTGATCCACCGAGTTACTCTGGCACGTGTCTTTTTTGCAACTGTGTTGAGATTTGAGGTGCATTACCAAAAATAAACTATTTCAACTATTTTTTTAGGATATGATCATTTACCTCAAGGTTTGCATGTAATGCTCATCCCTAAATACTGTAGGTAGTGAGCCACCTTGAACCACAATAGTCTTAGCAAAGGCATGCTCACAGTAGAGATGACTACAGCACATTTGAAAGTGTCACTCACACACCTCTTGTGGGCAGCCCAATCTCTCAGGATCTCTGCCTAATGACTGCTCAGAAAAATACATTTGCAATTGTCCTGGAAACCATTTTCAAGCAGAAGCCCCGCATAAATGACAGAAGGATTGGACTACCTGACAAATTATCCACCCAGCTGCTCCTTTAGTCAACAACTAACGATTAGCCACCTCAGAACCTATGAAACAAGTGGAAGCAAGTCACCATTGATCCAAAGATATCACTTGAAAAAAAAAAGAAAATAGAAGCAATAGTAGGTCAATTGGTCCATCAAGCCTGCCCACCATTCACACCAATCCTGGCCAATCTGCCGCATGCTTCAACTCTTTCTTCAGTTCTCTGTTGCTTTCAATTTCTTATATTTTCATTTCAAATTCTATTATTATCTCCAATGATCTAGTTTTTACTGCCTGGGGTAGAAATATTCAGAAATTCTGGTAAATAACTGTCCTCGTATCATGCAACCATGTTTCCATTGGTAGGAAAGTCTCCAGCAACAGGACATCTATCAACTTAGGATCCTGTATTTCCAGAAGATCAACCCTCATTTAACAAACTCGAAAGAATACATTTTTCTTTTAAAGCAGTTCTTAATAGGACAACACTCTCTTACCAGCAACTGGACTAGTTTGTCTTTCCTAGTGTTGACAATAATAGCATATTCTTTGTTAAATAACATGGCCAAAAGCACAGTCAAAACTGTTATTCCAGTTGAGCGAGGTGTTCTCATTTGAATAAAGAATAATTGCGCATCAATTAAACTATAAGAGATAATGAAATATTTAGATATAATAAAATAAATTTACAATAATTAGCAAGACATTAGAAGTGAAGGAAGATGTTTAAGAAAATAGTTTGTTCAAACATCTATATTAGGCCTAGAGTTTGAGTGCAAGTTTTCTGTTTGCAATCTTCTTTATTCAATGCTGAACCAAAATTCCCAAAACATTACAATGGGTTACCGCTGTTTGCATTGCAAGGAAGAAATCAGGATTAATTTATTTACAACAATATTTTTGCATCAATTTGGTACTTTGCATGCTTGAAAGATAGCGACCAAAGCCAAACTTAAAATTCACCAAACAGCAAAAATGGGCCAAATTGCAACAGTGTTGAAACAAGGAACTGCAGTTGCTGATTAATACACAAAAGGGCACAAGGTGCTGGAGTAACTCGGCATCTCTGGAGAACATGGATATGTAATGTACCATGTCGTGTGTGGATGCTGAAGAAAGGTCTCAGCCCGAAATGTCACCTATCCATGTTCCCCAAATGCTGCCAGACCCACTGAGTTACTCCAGGACTTTGCGTCTTTTTGTGCAACAGAACATTGTTGGAGATAGCATTGTCGAGGAGCAGGTTTTGCCAAGAAAAGCAAGACTTCCCCAAGTGATAGTTTTGACTTTAAAGATTTATTTTGATAGGCTCCCTGTTATCAAGCCAGCCTAGTTGATAGTTTTGAGTTCCAGTTGGATGTAAAAATGCCTGGAAGATTTGAGGGGATGGAGTGTACTATCCAACCCTCACTTTGAATAAATGAATGTTTATTTTATGGGATAAAGGAAGAGAGAGCATCTCCTCACAGCTGTCCTCTTCTTTCTTCAATGTCTAGGAATTCAAAGCTGGGCATAATAGCCCAAAACAGAGGGCCCCCAAATCCTTAGCTTGGTAAGTCTTTTTAAAGTCTTCATCTTTTGACATAAAGATTTGTCAATGTTGCAAAATAATCCTGCAAGCCACGTCTCTAGACCGATGCTGGCTGTAACAGTAACAGGTTTAAGAGAGTTCCTAATTCCAATATGACAGACTCCCATTTTATTTAACCAGAATGGGATTGCATGTAGGAACAAAGAGGTGGCAAGTTTACTAGCCAATTTCTCATCTATTGGGGCATTCACTTGCAGGATTATTTTGAACCACATGGGAAGAGTTTGTTTAACTGATCAGCCATGGTCCAGGTTGTGTCAGACCCTTCAACCAGAACCAGAACCTACTGAAACAATCTTCAAACTTACTTCAAGGCCTATCTCATACTCAAGGCTCATGATTTTCAAGCTTGTATACTTGATAGAATTTCACACAAATTTTACAAAAACAAGCATTGTACACCATTAGTTGATACTGCTTGTGCTCAGTATCATCCAAGGAGCCTGAAAATCCAAATATGTACCACTGCCACACAGAAGATAGTATCATACAATCCAAGATAATATACAAATTATATATAAAGTAACAGGTTGTTTTAAACACAAATTGTTGAAAAGGAATAGGTCTTTTAAGGCAGTAGGTGTAGCGAGAAATAGATGATGATATTTTGGCAAGCAGGGTCAGTCAGGATATTGTTGTTAATAGTTGGATATTTTCCTTGGATTCATTGTTAGGGCCACCCATAAACCAGCACATTTCTTATGAAGTAATCAAAATTTCAATAGAAAACTGATGCTGGAAATTTTAAATACAAACAGAAAATGTAGGAGAGGTCAGACAACACTTATGGAAAGAAAAACAACATCTCAGATCAATTGCATCCAAGAAAAATCAAGGAAGATTGTAACCATCAAGGGTTGATGAAAGGCCATTGATCCAAAACAGGAATTCTGTTTCTTCAGTTACAAGTATTAGCATAAGTTTACTACTGCATTTAATGGAATAAATTGTACTCTCTCAAATGGCAGAATCATTTCACTACATGGAAGAAACTGTTCTAGCTCTGGTAAGATACCTTATAAACAATTAATTTCTTGGGAGTTCAAAGTCAGGAATTTTACAGCAAAGTAAATGGTCAATGAATAAAGTTGCTACATTAAAAGTATATTACCATAACACAAGTCACTTTCTCAAAACTTCAAAAACCTTGACAACTGACTTCTGCTGAGCCTTATTAATAAGCCATTTGTTTTAAATGGTTTTTGAAGTGGTTGCTATCGTGACCATGTCAACATTTGGATACTTATTCACACTTACCTCTGGGGTCTTCAGAGTGCCTGTTATCTAGTTACAATTCACAAAATAGTTCTGTTATTTAGGTGGTCAGCTATCCAAGGGATATAAAACTGCAATGACCCATACAAATACAGCTGCCAAACAAGAATAAGCAGTCCCAAAGGATGTTTGCAATTGAACAGAGCTTGACCTATTGATTAGTTGCAATCATTTGAATGACCTGTTAAGTGGAGTTCAATGCCAAAGCAATCAAAGCAATAAACTCACACACATCAACCAATATGGGGGTATGAGTGCTCTATGCTGTCTGCGGAAATAGATAACAGGAACCAATTTCAAACCTTTAGAAGTAAGGTCACCTTGCAACACACTTGTTTCAGGGGCAGCACAGTCTCTTAAGACACCGAAACAACAGCTAGGAATCACACAATTAAAAATGCAGCACTAACACTCACCATTTATAGACAAAGATAAACAAGAGGCACCTTCTGTTGACACCTGAAGCAACATAGGATGAGTTGCAAATGCAAATAGGGTCTAACAAGAGTCAAAGTGTTTTGTACATAGTTATCTTGGCTGTACACAGTGTGGAGTGTGCGGTCAGATTGTGGGGTGGCAGCCATTTTAGTTGTCTTGCTGCCAGCATTGAGTTACTGTAATAAAGACTTCTGTTGTACCTTGAAGACTCGCAAAGTTTCATACAGGCATAGAATAAGAACACGAAAGTGGTGTCAGGAATGGGAGACATTGGATTGTGTCCAAAGACCCAGATAAGAGCCTATTTTTCGATTTAAAAAAAACATGTCTCGGCAATTCGATCGTTTCGATCCCGAGCAAGAAAGATGGTCGTCGTGTTTAATGCGCGCTGAGTTTTATTTTGAAAGTATAGAAATTACGACTGGCCTGAGGAAGAAGGCTCTCTTGTGTTCATCAATGTCTCCAGAAACTTTTGCACTACCTCAAAATTTACTTACAGAAGAAGTAACTGAAGTGGGCGGCACGGTAGCGCAGCGGTAGAGTTGCTGCTTTACAGCGAATGCAGCGCCGGAGACTCAGGTTCGATCCTGACTACGGGTGCTGCACTGTAAGGAGTTTGTACGTTCTCCCCGTGACCTGCGTGGGTTTTCTCCGAGATCTTCGGTTTCCTCCCACACTCCAAAGACGTACAGGTATGTAGGTTAATTGGCTGGGTAAATGTAAAAAAAAAATTAAAAAAATTGTCCCTAGTGGGTGTAGGATAGTGTTAATGTATGGGGATCACTGGGCGGCACGGACTTGGTGGGCCGAAAAGGCCTGTTTCCGGCTGTATATATATGATATGATATGATATACTGAAATCACAACGGCTTTGCAGCTGCATTACGAAGAAAGTCGAAATTTCCTCGCAGCTCGCCTTAAAATATCCTGAATATTTTAAGGAAGTAGAGGTGTTCATGGGCTTTTTTTTCTATTGCATTGCATCAATGTGCGATGCCCAAGACAAAACTTCAGAGATATGCATGCACAGGAACTTGATATTGTTGAAACAAGGAACTGCAGATGCTGGTTAATACACAAAAGGACACAAAGTGCTGGAGTAACTCAGTGGTACATCTCTGGAGAACATGGATAAGATGACATTTCGGGTTGAAACCCAAAGTCTGAAGAGTTACTCCAGCACTTTGTGTCAGTTTGGTGTTCTTGACTTTCGCCACTGTCAGCCCATTGATGAAGACAGGTTTGTGGATCCTCAGGTTCTCCCTCCCGAAGTCAACAATCAACCACACATAATCCTCTGAAATTTCTGCCACCTCCAAAAGAATCCCACCCCTAGCCACATTTTCCCATCTCCACCCCTTTCCGCCTTCCGCAGAGCCTGTTCCCTCCGCAACTCCCTGTTAACTCATCCCTTCCCACCCAAACCACCCCCTTCCCAGGTACCTTCCCCTGCAACTGCAGAAAATGCATCACCTGTCACTATTCCTCCTCCCTCGACTCTGTCCAGGGACCCCGACAGTCCTTTCAGGTTAGGCAGAGGTTCACTTGCACCTCCTCCAACGATACGATACAATACGATAGAACTTTATTTATCCCAGGAGGGAAATTAATTTGCCAACAGTCATAAAAAACACAAAATACATGAAAGATGAAAATAAAATGACGAGTGGTAAGACTTTGGGGATGTGCATAGATTGAGGAGGTGGGGGGGGGGGTCTAGTATACGTCTCAGTGTACCCCATTACAGAAGGGGGAGGAGTTGTAAAGGTTGATAGCTACTGGGATAAAGGATCTTCTGTGGCGTACATTCCTGCATCTTGGTGGAACCAGTCTGTTGCCTCAGGTTGACCAGTGTGTCATGGAGGGGTGAGCTGTATTGCACAGGATGCTCCGCAGCTTGAGGAGCATCCTCCCCTCCAAGACCACCTCCCAAGGATCCAACTCCGTCCCCAGGACGGAGCCAGCCTTCCTGATGAGTTTGTTGATCCTATTGCCGTCCGCAGCCTTCGCCCTGCTGCCCCAGCACACGGCAGCGAAGAAGATGGCACTGGCTACCACCAATTGGTAGAACATCTGTAGCATCTCACTGCAGATGTTGAAGGAGCGGAGCCTTCTCAAAAAGTACAGGTGGCTCTGTCCCATCTTTTACAGGGTCTCAGCGTTCCTGGACCTGTCCAGTTTACTGTCTAGGTACACTCCCAGCTATTTGTACTCCCTGGTACATTGCACATCCACACCATTGATGAAGACAGGGGACAGGGGTGTTCCTCTCCTCCTAAAGTCTACCACCAACTCCTTAGTCTTGTCAGTGTTGAGCTGCAGATGATTCAGCCCACACCATTCAACAAAGTCATTGACTACACTTCTGTTTTCAGCTTCCCTCCCCTCACTGATGCAGCCCACAATTGCAGAATCATCTGAAAACGTCTGCAGGAGGCGGAGTTATATCTGAAGTCTGAGGTGTCGATGGTAAACAGTCCGAGACACAGTCTGTAGCCTGACATGTTGTGGTCGGCCAGTCAGGTAGTTGGTGATCCAGGACACCAATGGTGGATCCTCCCACATCTTCATCAGTTTGCTCCCTGGCAGTGCAGGCTGGATTGTGTTAGCACTGGAGAAGTAAAAAAAAAAGACTCTCACAATGCTTCCTGGCTTATCCAGGTGAGCAAAGGAATGATGGAGCAGGTGGATGATGGCGTCCTCAACCCCCACCTTTGCTTGGTAAGAGAATGACAGGGGGACTAGGTAGGGTTTAACAGGGGTCGCAGGTGAGTGAGCACCAGGCTCTCCAGGGACTCCATGATGTGTGAAGTCAACGCCACAGTTCTGTAGTCATTGGAGGAGCTCTGGCGTGTCTTCTTTGGTACAGGAACCAGGCAGGATGTCTTCCACATCACAGGAATGCTCTCCAGGCTCAGGTTGAAGATATGCTGTAGCACTCCACACAACTGGCTGGCATAAGCCTTGTGTACTCTAGGGCTGACACCATCGGGACACATAGCTTTGCCTGGGCGGAGTCTGCTCAGCTCCTGCCTCACCTGCTTAGCCTTGATGGTAAGGTGTGACACAGAAAGGGCAGAGGAAGTGGGATTGAGGGGGAGAGTCTGTTAGGGAGCAGGGGGGAGGGTGGGCAGAGGCGTCTCATCTACTGTATCCGTTGTTCAAGATGTGGACTCTTACACATCGGCGAGACCAAATGCAGACTGGACGATCGCTTCACGAAACACCGCTCAGCCCGCCTGAACCTACCTGGTCTCTCGGTTGCTGGACACTTTAATTTGCCTTCCCATTCCTAAGACAGACCTTTCATTCCTAGGTCTCCTCCATTGTCAGAGTGAGGCTAAATGTAAATTGGAGGAACAGCATCTCATATTTTGCTTGGGCAGCTTACAACCCAGTGGTATGATTTTTGATCTCTCTCACTTCAGGTAGTCCTGGCATTCTCTCTCTCTCTATCCCTCCCCCACCCAAGTCACACTAGCTTCTCATTTTCACCGTACAAACAGCTGACAATGGCCTGCTTCCTTTATCATCGTCACTTTTTTGCATTTCTTTCATTCATTGTTCTTTATCTCTCCACATCACCGTCCATATCGCTCGTTTCCCTTATCCCTAACCAGTCTGAAGAAGGGTCAGTCTGAAGAAGAGATGCTGCCTGTCCCGCTGAGTTACCATAGCTTTTTGTGTGTAATTCCTCAATCTTGTTGACTTTCACAACAAGACTGCTGTTCGAGCTCCATTCAATCAGATTTCCAATCTTCTTCTAATTGTCCGACTCATCATTACCTGGTGCAACATTTCTGATAAGCCTGGGGAATACGAACCGTAATCACAATATAGATGAATACAATTCTTGGATTTGCACTTTATTTTTTTTGGATGACAAAAGACTTTGTGCTGATGGAGGCATAAAAGGTTGTAAGATGAAATTTATCCCCTTACGTATGGTATGATCAGAAACACAGAAACCAGAAGTAGAATCCGTCAGTAAAAATATTCCAGCAACAAACAAGTATTTAGAATATAGCTATTTTTTCTGCTTAATATATTAAATATAAAGATTTTATATGCTGGTAAGGCAGCTTCCATTTTATCTGAAGCAATCTTTGTGTTGTAATAGAAGTACATTTAATAAAAAATAGTTAGAACATAGAAAAGTACACCACATTTACAACCCCACAAAGTCGCTACTGACTGGCTAATTTAAACTAATCTCATCTGCCTGCAAAACACAAAGTGCTGCAAGAGATCAGCGGGTCAGGCAGCATCTGTAGAGGGAATGGACACGTAATATTTTGAGTCAGGACCCTTCTTCGGATTAATTGTAGTAGGGAGTAGAAAGCTGGAAAAGAGAGATGGAGAGACAATGCCTGGCAAGTATATGGTGTATGGTCTCCACAGATGCTATCTGACCCACTGAGTTACTCCAGCTTTTTGTATCTATGGTTTAAACCAGCATCTGCAGTTGTGAATAAATGTGAGGTTATCTACTTGGGTGGCATGAACAGGATGGCAGATTATTATCTGAATGGCATTAGATTAGGAAAAGGGGAGGTGCAACGAGACCTGGGTGTGCTTGCACAGTATATCAGTCACTGAAAGTAAGCATGCAGATACAGCAGGCAGTGAAGAAAGCCAATGGCATGTTGGCGATTGAAGCAAGGAGGTCCTACTGCAGTTGTACAGGGCCCTGGTGAGACCGCCCCTGGAGTATTGTGTGCAATTTTGGTCTCCTAATTTGAGGAAGGACATTATTGCCATTGAGGGAGTGCAGGGTAGGATCATCAGGTTAATTCCCGGGGTGGCGGGACTGGCATATGATGAAAAAATGGGTCGACTGGGCTTGTATTCACAGGAATTTAGAAGGATGAGAGGGAATCTTATAGAAACATATAAAATTCTTTAGGGATTGGACAGGCTAGATGTAGGAAAAAATTTCCCGATGTTGGGGGAGTCCAGAACCAGGGGTCAGTTTAAGAATAACGGGTAGGCCATTTAGGACTGAGATGAGGAAAAGGAATTTCACCCAGAGAGTTGTGAATCCATGGAAATCTCTACCACAGAAGGCAGTGGAAGCCAATTCACTGGATGTTTTCAAGAGAGAGTTAGATTTAGCTCTTAGGGCTAAAGGAATCAAGTGATATGGGAAAAAAGTAGGAACGGGGTACTGATTTTTAGATGATCAGCCATGATCATATTGAATGGCTGTGCTGGCTCGAAGGGCCGAATGGCCTACTCCTGCGCCTATTTTTATATGTTTCTATGTTTAAACCAGCATCTGCAGTTCCTTCCTACACATATGATCTATACACCTCCATTTCTTGCCTGTTCATGTGCCTGTCTAAGCCTCTGCAGTAATGTTCTGGAGCTAGGATACTCGATCTCCAACAACCACAACAAGCTTCATTTGGGCAATGCATGACTTCAAATACTGGAATATTTTTACATTGATGTCCATTGTCTTTAGTTTCATTAGGGCACCTTGATGCCATATCCAGTCAAATGCTGTCTTGATGTCGAGTCATTGATTTCATCTCACGTCTGGAAGTCAACTTTTTGGTCAATGTTTGGACCGAAGGTGGGATGAGGTGAGGAGTGAATAATCCTGGTGACATCTAAACCAGGCAGCTGAGAGTGGGCTATTGTTCAGTATATGTCACTTGATAGCCCTATCAGCAACAGTTTACGTCACTCATCCATCCACCTCCTTCAAATTTGTTATTCCTATAGATTAATCTAAATGTCAGTATCTGGGTGAGCTTAATTGAAAATATGTGGAATGGACGTCACTAGTTTTTGAGATAAAGTTTATGGGCTTGACTTCAATAATCCAAAAGTAAAACAAAATGTTAATCAGTTTCAACAAAAAGTAAACTAATCCTCATTCAGAATGAAATGATAGTGTCCATCAATTATGGACTTCCTTCTCTGTGACATCTCGTCTATAATTATAGATGTTCACTTGTGTCTTGGTAACTTATTGCACTTTTGAAAACACCGCACATCAGTTATATATTTGTCATATTGATTGTAAATTACTTTCATTTGTGTAAGTCTTTAACCCTGTTATACTGACGAGCAGATGTTAGAGTCATCCCAGAATTGATTGCAAGATGATTCTGGCACAGACCGCAAGATTTTTGAGTTCCAAATCAGTTCAATCATCAATGAAAATACAAGAGCATTCTGTGCATTCTGTATTCTGTACCAGGAATTGCCAGTGGAAGAATGAAACCCTTCTCCACAATGGGCCAGATATTTTTTGAAAATGTTCAGTTATTTGCTGATATTTTCTTTCGTAAGTGCAAGCAAGTTTTAATTTTTTTGGCAATTGTCATGACTCTACAAGGTTTCAGGTATGCTTGCTGATTCAATTAAATGGCATGCTTGCTAATTCAATGAAATACAGTGAGTACTTTGAGAAGGAGAATGTTGGTTCCAAGGTATTAGGCATTGCTATCGAAATTATCCTTTTGACCCAACACATCCATGCCGACCAAGATGCCCCATCTAAGCTAGTCTCAACTACCCATAATTGGCCCATAATCCTCTGAATGGTTCCAATCCATGTACCTGACCATCCACCCTGTCTACTGGTGGCACCACTTTCAGGGAAAAATATACTCTGATATCCTTCTGTTCTACAACACTCCCCAGGTCCCGACGGATCACTGTGAGGGGCCTGCCCAATTTCTACTTCCGGAATCCGATAACCGCAATTTTCTGAATTAAACTCCATGTGCCATTCCTCGGTCCACTTGCCCTGCTGATCAAGCTACAATTCTTAATAACCATCTTCACTGACTACGATCCCATGTATTTTAGTGTTATCTGCGAAGTTAGCAATCATGCCTTTTATATTATTATGCAAATCATTGACAAGATGACAAACAGCAATGGACACAACACTGATCCCTGAAGCACACCAATAGATGCAGGCCTCCAGTCTGAAAAACAGAGATACCCAACCATGGTCTGCTTCCTACCATGAAGCCAATGGGATAACAAACAGGATAATTACTCATACGGTTCATACTAACTTTCCAGGGTAATGTTTTACTGTTAAAAAAACATTTCCAATGGTAGAGGAGTATGTTTTACATTGTATTAGATTGGTATTAGATTTATTTTTAGTTGTTTGAGATTATTTTGTAGCGACCATAGGGATTGGTCCTGAGAGTCGAACCCTCGGATTGGTCAGCTAGGTCAGGTGGTGGTTTTGGTGCCCAAAACCAGTCAGTGGGAAGAGAACTTCAAAGCAAACAGTTTGATTTAATGGTTGTCTGTAAATTCGTTTGTTATATTTTGTAATCGAATATTGCTGCCGCAATAAACTTCTTTAACAAAGAACAAGCCTCCAGACTTGCCATATTGGTGACCCCGACGTGATCTAGCCGATCATCTACCATGGAGGAACAAGACGCTCCTCCTGCGGCTCCAACGCCCGGCGTACCGCAGCTAAACGCGGTCAGCGTTCATCGTCCTCCGTTTTGGGCACATCAACCCCACCTTTGGTTTGCCAATGCGGAAGCCCAGTTCCACCTAAGAAACATCTCGGTGGATGAGACGAAGTATTATTACCTGGTCAGCGCCCTACCCCCTGAGACGTCCGCGCGGGTGATGCAGTTCATCACCTCCCCTCCGGCAGACGGCAAGTACGAGGCGCTGAACCTTTGGATTCAGTAGGCATGAACGAGCTGAATCTCGGATCTCGGAGATTGGCTGCCGTCCGCCCTCATGGCTGAAATGTTGGCGCTGGCAGGTGAGCACAAGGATTGCCTCATGTTCGAGCAGGCATTTCGAGAGCAACTGCCAGAAGATGTTAGGCTTATGCTCACGGATTGTTCTTTTAAGGACCCCGTGGCATACGTGGAGAAAGCCGATGCGCTCATGGCGTCCAAATAGAAGAAACATAGTTCGATCAACAGGGTCTCGGCTCCATCAGGCAGCCCGCAACGGCACCAAGATGGCGCTGCGACTCCCGCCATTTCTCCAAAACCCCGCCAAAAAGATCTGCACAAGCGCGGCTGGTGTTATTATCATCTGAGATGGGGTGGAGAAGCCCGCAACTGCCGCTCGCCTTGCACCTTCTCGGGAAATGCCTCGGCCGATCGTACATAGAGGCGGTTGCGATTGGCCAGAACCGACGCCTCTACGTCCGAGATCGATTCACGGACATAGAATTCTTGGTCGACACGGGAGCCATAGTCAGCATCGTACCGCCGACCGACCTTGAAGCCCGATCGGGTAAGAAAGGGCCTACCCTCATCGCAGTTAACGGTAGCCCCATCCGCACGTATGGTACACGGGCAATGTCTCTGTCCTTAGGCACCCGCACGTACGAATGGTCGTTTATCATCGCGGAAGTTGGTCAAGCGATCCTGGGCGCAGATTTCCTCTGGGCCTTTTCGCTAGTTCCCGAGGTCCGAGGTAAAGGCCTTCGACCCTCCGCTAGCAGCGATGAGCCCGCTGCTCCACCGCCGGCCACCCCGCCCAGCCCGACTGTCCAGGCCATTGTCGCGGCCTCCGACCCGTATGCTGCGGTCCTGGCTGAGTTTCCGGAGCTGCTGGTTCAGCGTTTCGACGTCCCTTCTGTAAGGCACGGCATTGTCCATCACATTCCCACCGAGGGGCCCCCCGTTTTCGCACGGGCCCGGAGGTTGCCGCCGGACAAAATCAAGGTGGCGCGGGAAGAATTTCAGAAGATGGAACAAATGGGCATTGTCCGTCGGTCCAACAGCTCGTGGGCCTCTCCGTTGCATATGGTCTCCAAAGCATCTGGGGGGTGGAGGCCATGTGGAGATTACCGGCACCTTAACGCCGTCACCACGGCGGACCGCTATCCCATACCGCACATCCAGGATTTCTCGTCCGGGCTGGAAGGTGCCGTAGTGTTCTCCAAAATTGATTTGGTGCGGGGCTACCACCAGATTCCTGTGCATCCGGGAGACATACCAAAGACTGCCACGATCACTCCGTTCGGGTTGTTCGAATGGTTGCGTATGCCTTTCGGTTTGAAAAACGCGGCACAGGCGTTCCAGCGGCTTATGGACCGTGTGGGTCGAGATTTGTCTTTTGTTTTCATTTATTTGGATGATATCCTGGTCGCCAGTCACTCGGTGCGAGAACACCTAGTCCATTTGCGGACGGTGTTCAAGCGGATTCAAGACCATGGGCTCATCATACACCCCTCCAAGTGTCAATTTGGCCTCCCCTCTATTGATTTCTTAGGACACCGAATCACCTCAGCCGGCACCACTTCGTTGCCAGACAAGGTGGAGGCGGTTCGTGCCTTCCCGCGGCCCACCACAGTAAAGGGGTTGCAGGAGTTCGTGGGCATGGTGAATTTCTATCACAGGTTCGTGCCGGCAGCGGCACGGGTCATGCGCCCGCTCTTCCAGTGTCTCGCAGACAAACCTGTGGAGTTGGAGTGGTCTGCGGCCGCTGAGACGGCCTTTGAGGCAGCTAAAGTGGCTCTGGCAGACGCCACCATGTTTGTCCACTGGAGCGCCTCCGCCCCCACGGCCCTGACGGTCGTTGCATCGGACGTGGCGGTGGGAGGGGTTTTGGAACAGCAAGTAGATGGCAGTTGACAGCCCTTGGCGTTTTTCAGCCGACAGCTTAACACGGCTGAGCTGAAGTATAGCGCCTTTGACTGAGAGCTTCTGGCTCTCTATTTAGCTGTCCGCCACTTTAGGTATTTTTTAGAAGGCCGCCCATTTGTGGCCTTTACGGACCACAAACCGTTGACTTTTGCTTTTTCTAAAGTGTCCGACCCATGGTCGGCCCGCCAGCAGCGGCACCTGACTGCCATCTCAGTTTACTACCGATGTTCGCCATGTCGCGGGTAAGCTGAATGCCGTTGCTGACGCCCTGTCCCGGCCAGCCATTTCCCCAATTTCAGCGGTGGAATGCGAGGTGGATTTCCAGGAGCTTGCGGAGGCACAGCGCCTGGCAGACACTGCCTCAGCATACCAGTTCCCCACTTCGGGGTTGAAGCTGGCCCATGTGGCTTGCTGGGCTGCAAGTACAAAAGTCTGGTGTGATGTTTCCCTTCCCCGCCCTAGGCCGGTGGTGCCGGCCGCCCTTCAGCGCCAGGTGTTTGATGCCATTCATGGGCTGGCGCACCCGTCCATCCGCTCCACCTCTGCCTTAGTGGCCGCTAGGTTTGTGTGGCATGGCCTACGGAAGCAGGTAGCCGCTTGGGCCCGTTCCTGCATTCTCTGCCAGACTGCTAAAGTACACAGGCATGTCTAACCTCCGGTACAGGAGTTTGAGGTCCCTGCGGTCCGTTTTTTCCATATTCACGTTGATTTAGTTGGACCCTTGCCTTCCTCCAGGGGCTACACTCACCTACTCAAGGTGGTTGACCGATTTACCCATTGGCCGGAGGCTTTCCCGTTGTCTGACACCTCCGCCGCCTCTTGTGCCCGGGTGGTGGCCCTCCATTGGGTGGCCCGCTTTGGTGTTCCGTCCATTATTACCACCGACCGGGGGCCCCAGTTCACCTCTACCCTTTGGGCTACATTAGCGGAGCTGTATGGTTCCCGGTTGCAGCAGACCACGGCGCACCACCCACAGGCTAATGGGCTCTTGGAGAGGTTTCATCGGCAGCTTAAGGCGGCCCTCAGTGCGCGGCTGGACGGCCCTGACTGGGTAGGCCAGCTCCACTGGTTCCTTTTGGGCATCCGTACGGCTCCTAAACAGGACCTCGGAACTTCGTCCGCGGAACTGGTATATGGCTCGCCACTCAGAGTGCCCGGGGATTTCCTTCCGGAGTCCTCTGGACAGCAGCCCACGGTTCCGTCGGTTTTAGCATCCATCCGGGCGCGAGTGGGTTCCCTGGCTCCGGTTCCTACTTCACGTCACGGGGGTCCCATGGTGCATGAACCGCCTGCCTTGAAGGACTGTGAATTTGTGTTTCTGCGTAGAGATGCCCATCGTTCCCCGTTGCAGAGGGTCTATGAAGGACCGTTCCACGTGTTGCGTAAAGGGGCGGTCACCTTCACCTTAGATATTGGGGGCAAGAGTGAGTCCAGGCTCAAACCTGCACACTTGGATCAGGACCGCCCTGTCCTGGTCGGTCAGCCGCCTCGGCGGGGCCGCCCTCCTGCAATTCCACCTGACCCGGGACCCCCTGCTCCTGTGGTTCCTGCAGCCCCTCTCCTTACTCGTTCTGGTCGTGAAATCCGGCTCCCTGCGAGATTCCGTACCTCGGGTTCTGGGGGGGGGGTCATGTAGCGACCGTAGGGATTGGTCCTGAGAGTTGAACCCTCGGATTGGTCAGCTAGGTCAGGTGGTGGTTTTGGCACCCAAAACCAGTCAGTGGGAAGAGAACTTCGAAGCGAACAGTTTGATTTAATTCTGTAAATTCGTTTGTTATACTTTGTAATCGAATATTGCTGCTGCAATAAACTTCTTTAACAAAGAACAAGCCTCCAGACTCGCCATAATTTGAAATTTTATTGTTAAGCATTTTATGGTTTTGAATTTCAATAGTTTTTTTAATGTTTCAACGAATTCATTTTATAAGGCTTTGTAGTTTGTTGGTACAATTCCATAAAAACCATTGCTGTGCAGTTGGAAATTGGCTTAACTCGCAGTAGGTTAAGATACTGCAGATGCTGGAAATCTGATATAAAAACAGAAAATGTTGGAAACAGCAGGTCAGACTGCATCCATTGAATGTGAAAAAAGGACTTTGATTTGAAACATAGACATAGAAACATAGAAAATATGTGCAGGAGGAGGCCGTTCGGCCCTTCGAGCCAGCACCGTCATTCATTGTGATCATGGCTGCCTTCTCCCCATATCATATCATATCATATCATATCATATCATATCATATCATATCATATCATATCATATCATATCATATCATATATATACAGCCGGAAACAGGCCTTTTTGGCCCTCCAAGTCCGTGCCGCCCAGCGATCCCCGCACATTAACACTATCCTACACCCACTAGGGACAATTTTTACATTTACCCAGCCAATTAACCTACATACCTGTACGTCTTTGGAGTGTGGGAGGAAATCGAAGATCTCGGAGAAAACCCACGCAGGTCACGGGGAGAACGTACAAACTCCTTACAGTGCAGCACCCGTAGTCAGGATCGAACCTGAGTCTCCGGCGCTGCATTCGCTGTAAAGCAGCGATTCCACTAGCCCCGAGAGCTCTATCTAACTCTCTCTTAAATCCATCCAGTGATTTGGCTTGCACTGCCCTATGTGGCAGAGAATTCCACAAATTCACAACTCTCTGGGTGAAAAAGTTTTTTCTCACCTCAGTTTTAAATGGCCTCCCCTTTATTCTAAGACTGTGCCCCCTGGTTCTGGACTCGCCCAACATTGGGAACAATTTTCCTGCACCTAGCTTGTCCAGTCCTTTTATAATTTTATATGTTTCTATAAGATCCCCTCTCATCCTTCTAAACTCCAGTGAATACAAGCCTAGTCTTTTCAATCTTTCCTCATATGACAGTCCCGCCATCCAGGGATCAATCTCATGAACCTACACTGCAGTGCCTCAATTACAAGGATATCCTTCCTCAAATCAGGAGACCAAAGCTGTACCCAATACTCCAGATATGGTCTTACCAGGGCCCTATACAACTGCAGAAGAAACTGTTAAGTCACTTTCTCTTTCCGCATCTGCTGCATAATTCCACATCCATGATTACTATATGTCTTGGAGCCCATTAGGAAATTTGACTCCTAAGCTTTTGGTAGCTTTTTTGTTCAAAAGTACAATTTTCCTCGGGAAAATCTCTCCCAAATGCATCAAAATTCATCTCAGTATGATTGTTAAACTTGCTAGTAATAGACATGCCAATTCTCACAAGCATGGAATATCCAGGTTTAAATAACTTTATTTAGAAAGACAAAACTCAGACTTTGACTTCACTAATATCTGTGATCTTCTGCAAACCCCACCTTTGCCAGTGGAGTTTCAGGTTATAGTCATTGTCAATTTCCTGGTCTCAGGAACATTTTAGGTTGCTACTAATCTCTACCACATTTTAGTTTGCTGAACATTGCTGCATCTGGGAGGTCATCTGAGCTACGTATTCAAGTAGAGAAATCTTCATCTACTTTTCCTTCAGCCCACAGGAAGAAGCAGAGCAGACTCAGAATCGTGCTTGCATTTCAGGCTTTCCCAAAGGGAGGAATTCATAGACTGAACTGTCTTTTGTCCTCATGGCCATATAGGTGTGCTTGGCTATAACCCAGGAAAGTCTCCATAGCACATCTCTGCAGGTAATGTTTTGGACCATTTCACTGGGAGAACTCTCCCATTCTCCTTCCACCATTGCAGCATGAAATTTTCATTTAAGATTTGACTAAAAGATTGTAGCTAGTGGGCCACATTGCGACAGCTGCAAAATCAAATGGCCAATCAACAGAGTAGTGCACAGAACCAAACTACTATGAACTACTATCTACATTTTTGATGTCCCTCAGACTATCCTTGACCAGACTTTGCTAGCTTTACTTTGCACGAAAGGTTATTCCCTTATCACGTATTTATACACTGTAAATGGATCGATTTTAATCATGTATTGTCTTTCTGCTGACCGGTTAGCACGCAACAAAAAGCTTTTCACTGTACCCCGGTACACGTGATAATAAACTAAACTGAAACTGAAATCTTTTCTGTGAACTTCATTTTTGAAGAACTCAATTTTGTAACAAGAATTTTCATAAACATGTAAGGGTGTTCCATCATGCTGTTTTCACACCATTAAAATGTAGTAACGCAATTTCTGGGCATAATCATTTTGGATATGTCCAATTATCTTCTAGATTTTAGGTAATTTTCACAGCTGACTAAGAAAGTAGATGGGGCTTGATGCTTTTTTTAATTGATTCATTTTTCAGGATGTGGGCATTACTGGGAAGGAGGCAGTGAACCAACTTTTTAAACTGCTGTGGTCTTTCCGATGATAGTAGTTTCACAATGCAGTTGGGGAATGAAGCCTGAGGAAGTAGAGGACTTGGTGTGCCTTTTTGGCTGTCGCATCAATGTGGTTGGTTCACAATAGATCATTGGTAATATTAATGCCAAGAAACTTGAAGCTATCAATTATTTCCACATCTGTACCATTGATGCTGATTGGGACATCCACCATGCTTTCTGAAGTCAATAAATAGCACCTTTGTCTTGCTGACATTGAAGGAGAGGTTATTGTCCTGACAACATGTCACCATGTTCTTTATCTCCATTGTGTACTCCGGCCCCATTAGCAGAAGCGTCCACGTCGCGGGGCTTGAAACTGGAAGTGTCCAGAGCTAATTCTGCTACCACCATCATCTGTTGCAACAAGTGATGGCTCCCACTGATTGTCGCCGGAAGCCTGCGCTCTTTTCAGGACGGACGATGACAGCGATGTCAACATTTGAAACATGGATGATGGACACGAAAGAAGAAGAAGAAGTGTGCTCCGTCTTATCATTGTTTGTGATCCGGCTCAGCACAGTGGTGTCATCTGCGAACCTGTGAATGGAATTAGAGCCAAATTTGGCTGTACAGTCGTGAGTGTAAAGGGAGCATTGTAAGGGACTGAAAATCCATCCTCACAGTCAAAGATCCAGTGGCAGAGGGGGGAGCTGAATCCTAGATCCTGGAGCTTGGAAACGAGTTTGAATGGGATTATGGTGTTAAAGGCAGAGCTATAGTTGATAATTCAGAGTCTAATGTAGGAATCCTTGTTGTCTAAATGTTCCAGAGATGGGTTTAGGGCCAAGGAGATGGCATCTGCTGTGGACCTGTTGTGACGGTAATAGACAGTTTAATTTAGTTTCGTTTATTATTGTCCCATATACCGAGGTATAGTGATAAGCTTTTGTTTGTGGGCTATCCAGTGAAAGAAAAGACGAAACAAAAGTTATGAATTTAGTGCAGTTGTTGCTTGAGAACGCAAACAAAGCAATGTGAAAAAGTAAGAAATCTGGGCTGCAGGACATGCTCAATAGGTAAGGAGTGCTCAATAGGTGCTAATGGAGAGTGAAAAACTGAACCTTTATTGCAAATAGAACATGAAAAAACAATTGAGGTAATTCCCCTATTCCCCACCCTGAAGATAGATACAAAAGCTGGAGTAACTCAGCGGGACAGGCAACATCTCTGGAGAGAAGGAATGGGTGATGTTTCCTCAGACTAATGAAGGGTCTCGACCCGAAACATCACCCATTCCTTCTCTCCAGAGATGTTGCCTTTCCCACTGAGTTACTTCAGGTTTTTGTGTCTATCTTCGGTTTAAACTAACATCTGCATTTCCTACCTACACTATCCCCCACCCCCTTCTCCTTCCTGGATTTAGTGTGCTATTTTCCCACAATCCCACCCCTTCCCCCTCAACATTTTCTTCCACCTGTATCTCTCCCAGAGGCTTCATGTTTCACTCCTTTCATTCCACCTCTCCTTATTAACACCCTTTTCTTGTTTCATTTTTGTCTCCTTTAGTCCCATTTTGTTTCCTTTTGATTTCTTGCCTTTGTCCACCCATCTGCCAATCTAAAACCCAACCTCATCTGTATCCACCTATCACTTGCCAGGCTTTGTCCCACCCCCATCTGTTTTCCCGTCTCCACCACAATCAGTCTGCAGAAAGGTCCAGACCGGAAACATCACCTATCCATGTCCTCCACGGATGCTGCCTAATCCGCTGTTACTCCAGCACGTTGTGTTCTATACAAGATTCCAAAATATGTAGTTCCTTGTATCTAGTCTATGAAAAAATATAAATGTATAAAGTGTATATAAATAGAAAGCAAATGAGGCTGTGTGTTATCATCTCTTTAGATTCTCTGTGCAAATGCTGCTCTCTACTGACAGGATCAGTTCATGCAACCATACACTTTAAAAAAGAATTCATCAATATTCTTCGGAATGTGTAGGGATGATGACCTAAAGCAGAAATGGTCAATTCTGATTTGGAGGAAACAGATTCCCTTATTAAGCCTTTAAATTCAGTATTGAATTGGAAGGCTGCAACATGTCCAGATGAAAGAGATGCTGTTTCTCTGCTTTACATTGGGCCTTGATATAATACTGCATGAGCTCACAGACTGATAGGTCAGAGTGGGAGTGAGATGGAAAATTAAATTAAGCTGGACCCACAGACTGATCACAGATGGTCAATAAAGCTGTCACCCCATCTGTATTTGGTTTCTGTATCAATTGTTCCCACACCACACACCAAAAAACAATGAACCGTTTATGCTTTTTATAAATTATTGTAAGTTTGTGAAGATCAGCTTTTATATTTGACTAGAAAAAGAGCATTGACTACCTCAAAGGTAATTTATTGGTTATGAAGAACATGGTCCTATGAACATGAAGATATTAATCCACATTGCAGCAATAATAAGCGGCAATTAATTAGTAAATTTGAATCTCCAGATTCACTACAGAGATTGGACAGTATGAGCAAGTTGTAAGGAAGAACATTCATGTGCAGCTACTTAATTTCAACTCTGCTGCAACATAATTAACTGTCACTGCAATGGCAATTCAAGAGTTTTTTTTAGATATCCTAACAGGTTCATAAGTTCATAAGTTATAAGACCAGAATTAGGCCATTCGACCCATCAAGTCTATTCTGCCATTCAATCATATGCTGATCTATTTTTCCCTCTCAACCCCATTTTCTTGCTTTCTCCCCATAATCCCTGACACCTTTAAGAGCCTGTCCCAGTTACACGATTTTTAAGGCGACTGCCGGCGACTGTCAAAGTCGTAACAGATCGCCAAAATTTTCTTTTACCCTACGACAATGACCATGACAATGTCGAGTCAGGTCGATACAAGTCACTTTTTTTGTGAAACTAGCACCTGGCTAAGAGATTACACCGTCTTCGGAAACATCGCAAAATTCCCACGCTTACCTGACCGTCAAACTGTCGCCTCCAATCTACCTGTCAAATGTCCTGACGGTAAATTAATTGGTTAAACAAAACTATCTTCAGGTATCTTCAAATGTCTTTTCTTAATTTAATATTATTGCTTCTAAATACATCTGCGACAAGAGTTTTTCGGTGAACCTCCAGCAGAACCAATGTGTTCCCGTGGGAGACTTGGAATCTGTTTTTAATGTGACGTCCGGGATTTTTCCGAAAGACAGCGAGAACCCGACTGCCAATACCATTGTCTCCACTGTCTTTGTATCAGCCTCCCCGGTATCAACATCTTTTACTTATCCAGTCCCGCTGAAAATCACACGGCCACTCTTCCACCCACTGTTGGGAGATCCGATTCCTTGTAACCTGCTGCAGTCAGGTCGTAGAAAATAGACACTAAAAAGCTGGAGTAACTCAGCAGGACAGGCAACATTTCTGGAGAGAAGGAATGGGTGGCGTTTGGGGTCGAGACCCTTTCTTCAGACTGAGAGTCGGGAGAGGGGAAACGAGAGATCCCTGGACGTTGGAAATGGTCTGGCCGGACCTTGCTGTCGGTTTGTTCAAGTGTCCACCCACCTTTGACAGCATCGCGGTCTCCGCCCCCATTCCACACCTGGCTGTTGGAGCTGCACTTCTGTCAGCTGTCAAAACGGGTTGGTAGTCGACAATGAAATTCATTCGTCCTCAGTACCAGCGACAACCTAGCAAACCTGGGGACAGCATGTGACAGCACCCGCAATAAGCTGCGATACCTGGCGACAAGCCAGCTGTCGCCGAGAAATTTCTATCTGGAAATTTTTTCCGCAACGGGCCGAGATCCACTACGATTCATTGAAGACTCCTCTCGATCATGCCCGCGACACCCCGGTGAAAGTTCAGCGACCGCCTAGTTGCCGGCAGTAGCCTTAAAATCGCCTAACTGGGACAGGCCCTTTACTAATCAAGAATCTGTCAATCTTCGCCTTAAAAATATCCATTGACTTGGCCTCCACAGCCATCTGTGGCAATGAATTCCACAGAGTCACCACCCTCTGACTAAATAAATTTCTCATCTCCTTTCTAAAGGTATGTAATTTTATTCTGAGGCAATGGGTCTGGTCCTCAACTCTCCCACCAGTAGAAACATCCTCTCCACATCCACACTATCCAGGCTTTTCACTATTCAGTAAGTTTCAATGAGGTTCCCCCTCATCCTTTTTAACTCCAGTAAGTATAGGCCCAGTGCTGTCAAACGCTCATCATATGTTAACCCAATCATCCCCGGGATTATTCTCGTAAACTTCCTCCAGACGCTCTCCAATGCCAGCACATCCCTCCTCAAATATGGGGCTTAAAACTGCTCACAATACTTGAAATACCAGTGCCTATAAAGCCTCAGCATAACATCCCTGTTTTTATATTCGAGTCCCCTTGGAATAAATGTCAGCATTGCATTTGCCTTCCTCACTACTGATTCGAATTGCAAATTAACTTTTTGGGACTCCTGCACCAGCACTCCCTAGTCCCTTTACACTTCCGATTTCTGAATTATCTCCCCATTTAGAAAATAGTCTACACCTTTATTCCTACTACAAAAATGCATGACACCACACTTTGCCACGCTGTATTCCATCTGCCACTTTTCCCACTCTCCCATCTTGTCCAAGTCATTCTGCAAAGTCCATGCTTTCTCTACACTACCTGCCCCTCCACCTACCTTCATATCATCTGCAAACCTGGCCACAAAGCCTTCAATTCCCAGGGTTCAATATTGCTAGTCACTCCTTAGAGATGAAAGTGTTAATATTTAAATGTATGAAATGTAGATAAATGGATTGAACATGAGACTATGTTCTCCTGTTTGAATGCTGCTCTCTGCTGACAGCATCAGTTCATGTAAATTATTTATTTGAAAATTATTTCATAAATATTCTTTTAATCTACATTTTCAGTTGTAGATTACATTTTTTTCCTTAAATTTCCTAAAATGATCTCAGTGATTGGGATGTTCAGTTTGGCTTGTTGTATTTAATGGTGGTAACACTTAATAGTTGTATATATTTGATACCCGTTGAACTTCACAGAACTGATTATGATATTAGTTTATCCAAAGAGTAGCTTGTGAATTTTGTGTGTATATATATATTTATATATATATATATATATATATAATATACTAAGCCAAGTGGGCCCGTTGGGCCCGTCCTCGTAGGGTTTCCAATGTAACCGGGATGGGGGGAGGGGGGAGGGAGGGGGGAGGGAGGGGGGGAGGGGGGAGGGAGGGGGGGAGGGGGGTAGGGGGGAGGGAGGGAGGGGGGGGGAGGGAGGGAGGGAGGGGGGAGGGAGGGAGGGAGGGGGAGGGAGGGGGAGGGAGGGGGGAGGGGGGAGGAGGGAGGGAAGGGGAGGGGAGGGAGGTAGGGAGGGAGGGAGGGAGGGAGGGGCACATATATATAATATACACACACACACACATATATATATATACAGTATATATATATAAATACAGTATATATAAATACAGTATATATATATATATATACTGTATTTCTGGGGATTTATGGTGTATTTTGAAATATAATACCCCCAGAGGGAGCTCTTACAGAAATAGCACTGATACATATTTTATAATTAAATTCATTACATTTTGAGGGTTAAAATATGGATGTTAGAGACCTGTCCTACAGCAGATTTATTTTCTATTAACTATGAAAAGTACAGTCTATTTGGAACATTGGTTTAAACTTCTCTATTGTCTCTGGAGTCATAGAATGAGATAGCATGGAACCAGTGCCTTCAGCCCAGCAAATCTGCATCGACAATAAACCGCCCGATAATTTTGTAAAATTTAGCAAATTGTTTTGCACCAATTAACACTGTTTAAACAATGAATGAACCATTGACTTTCTTAGCTATTAATATAATTCATAAAATAATGTCCAAATCCATGCATGTAGATGCACATGAGTTGATGCTTTGGGATGGCCAGTCCACTAATTTATATTGACTGTATTAGAAAATAGTATGCTTCAAATATGCAAGCATTTTATTGATGTGCTGATCTAAAACACTGAAAATCCTGAACAGCAATTCTATTTATTCTGGATTTCCAATGTAATTATACACCTGAAAAATAGAATTACCAGCAGGTTAGACATTGGTAAGTTTGATAAAAGCCTTTGAAAGAACACAGCAGTATTCAATTATGTTAGGAGAAGCGAGGTCAATCAAGCAGCATCAGTGTAACTTTGCGGCATAATAGACAGTTAACGTTCTGAGACCTTTGCTAGGAGCTCTGAATAAAGAATTGAGCATCAGACAAGAAGCTCTGAAAAGCTGCTGGACAACAAGGGTCCATACTGTACACAGGTTTGACTATAACAGTGGGAGAAATTATAACTCTCAGCTTTACAACATTTGATTATTTCTAATGTGTTATAAACTGCTTCAATGCAAGCCACCAGAGTCCTTTATAACATAATTTTTTCAATTTATACAATTTCACAATACTTTCTATAGATGGGTAAGAAATTCATCCATGGAGATATTGATTTCACCCATGTGTCTATATGTCTCTCAAATGCAAGTGCCTATTTTTCTATTTACCATAGATCCTTACATTCTGTACATATGCAGCTCTTTTGGGATTGTAAGCATTGCTGCCTGCATATAAATCTGACATGCTGAGAACTGTCACTATGCTTTTATAATACAGCAAACCTACTTCTCATTTCTATTTCAACATCAGGTAAAAGACTAGGGTAACTTTGTGGAATACATGGCTCCTGTGGTTCAAAATGCATTCTCATTAGGCTACCTGTGTGGCAGAAGAGTGTTGCAATGAAAGTCGGGAGCCATGAAAATTTGAAAGTCAGGAAATATATAATATACAGTATATTTTTAAAGGGACATTAAAGATATGTGAACAAATCACATGTGCTACAATTATACTGAGATTGAAAAAGGACTGCAAAATTAAGATGAATAATTTAATAATATAATTTTTGTGGAAAATAATTGGCTACAGTGAAGACCAGAGAAAAGCTGACGTTTGCATCGCTATGAGACAAGCAGATGAGATGCACATAAAAACCTATACCTTAGCCCAATTAAATGTACTTAAACTAAAACACAATCCAATCTTTTACTTGATCTATTGAGGTATTCTTGTTTGCATACAAAACATGTCCACATCTTAGAATGAACACAGAACTGACATTGATATGTCTTTCATATGTATTCAAACGAGTGCTGTGTCAACATTTGGATGAAGAAGGGGATTGGAATGAATTAAAAGTAGCCTCTTTGGTTCTGCATTGAAGTGAATTGTGCAGGGAAGATTCTATAACAAAAAAAAGATGATACCAGGAATAGATGCCAGGAACTTTATTAACATGTACAAATATGGAAAAAGTTCTGCATGACCAGTACAATCATTATACTGTGGGCCGAGGTGCCTTTTCATTTCATGTCGTGACCCACATCCCATATCTACCAGTATTTATAACATATTGTGTAAAAAAATTATAGAAATTATATCTGAAACTCGTCAAGAACAAAACTTGCACATATTTTTAAAATATAGAAAAAAAACCCTCCAAAACCTTGTCAATTTTCCAATTAGTAATTGTCTAATTAAAGCACGTTTGTTATTGAGTCGAACCCAATGAACCAATCACGTGGGTAGACACAAAATGCTGGAGTAACTCAGCGGGTCAGGCAGCATCTCAGGAGAGAAGGAATGGGTGACGTTTCGGGTCGAGACCCTTCTTCAGACTGATTGATGTCAGGGGAGGGGGCGAGACAAAGATAGGATGTAGACGGAGACAGGAGGACTAGTGGGAGAACTGGGAAGGGGGAGGGGATAGAGAGAGGAAGCAGGGACTACCTGAAGTGGGAGAAGTCAATGTTCAAACTGCTGAGGTGTAAACTGCCCAAGCGAAATATGAGGTGCTGTTCCTCCAATTTACGCTGGGCCTCACTCTGACAATGGAGGAGGCCCACGACAGAAAGGTCAGATTGGGAATTGGAGGGGGAGTAGAAGTGCTGAGCCACCGGGAGATCAGGTTGGTTGAGACGGACTGAGCGGAGGTGTTCAGTGAAATGATCGTCGAGCCTGCGCTTGGTTTCGCCGATGTAGAGAAGTTGACATCTGGAGCAGTGGATACAATAGATGAGTTTGGAGGACGTGCAGGTGAAACTCTGCCACACCTGAAAAGACTATTTGGGTCCTTGGATGGAGTCGAGGAGGGAGGTAAAGGGACAGGTGTTGCATCCCCTGCGGTTGCAGGGGAAAGTACCTGGGGAGGGGGCGGTTTGGGTGGAAAGGGACGAGTGGACCAGGGAGTTTAGGTGGGAACGGTCTCTGCGGAAAGCAGAAAGGGGTGGAGATGGGAATATGTGGCCAGTGGTGGGATCCAATTGGAGGTGGTGGAAATGTTGGAGGATAATTTGTTGTATGCGACGGCTGATGGGGTGGAAGGTGAGGACAAGGGGGATTCTATCCTTGTTATGAGTAGGGGGAAGGGGAGCAAGAGTGGAGCTGCGGGATATTGAGGAGACCCTAGTGAGAGCCTCATCTATAATGGAAGAGGGAGACCGACCAATCAAGTGCTTTGTTTCAGGCTAGCTAGGCAGGGAGCCCACCGGGATCATGGCGGAGAGTATTTTGTCTATCTTCGGTTTAAACCAGCATCTGCAGTTCCTTCCTCCACACTAGCACAAAGGAAGATGGTTGTGGTGACTGGAGGTCATCTCAGACACAGAACATCTCTGCAGGAGTTCCTCAGCTTCGTGTCCAGGGCTCAGCCACATTCAGCTGCCTCATCAATTACCTTTCTTTAGTCGTAAGGTCAGATGGAGGGATGTGCGCTGATGATTGCACAATGTTCAGCACCATTTATGTCTCCACAGATACTGAAGCCATTCTACGTCCAAATGCCGAAAGACCTGAACCATGTCTAACAATAGGCTGATAGGCGGCAAGTAAGATTCACCCGCACAAGTGCCAGGCTGTGACAATAACAAACCAGAAAATCCAACTATCATCTCCTGACATTCACTGGGATTTACTTAACTGAATCCGCAATATAGATATCTGGGGATTATCTGGGGTAATAGATTAGCTATTTACACAAAGTGGCTAAAAGAGCAGGTTAGAAGCTAGTAATCTTGCAGCAAGCAGGGTGGCATGGTGACGCAGCAGTAGAGTTGCTGCCTTACAGCACTTGCACTGCCAGAGACCCAGGTTCAATCCCGACTACGGGTACTGTCTGTACGGGGTTTGTATGTTCTCCCCGTGACCTGCGCAGGTTTTTGGTTTCTTCCTACACTCCAAAGACCTACAGGTTTGTAGGTTAATTGGCTTGGTATAAATGTAAATTGTCCCTAGTGTGTGTAGGCTAGTGTTAATGATTTTGTATAAATGTAAATGTAAATTGTCCCTCATGTGTGCAGGATGGTGTTGAGGAGCGGGGATCGCTGGTCAGTGCGGACGGTGGGCCGAAGAGCCTGTTTCCACACTCTATCTCTAAACTAAACTAAACTAAAGCAAGCAACTCCCCTCCTAACTCCCCAAAACCTGTCCCCCAATGACAAAGCTCAAGTCAAGAGCTTGATGGAATACTTTCCATTTGTCCAGATGAGCACATCTTCAACAATACTCAAGAGCCTCGATACCAAACAAGACACAGTGGTTCTCTTAATTGACACCCATTCACATTCATCCACTCACCCCACCCCTGACACAGAGTGGCAGCAGTTTGCACCATCTACAGGATGCTCTGGATCAAGTAATTGAAACTCTTGAGAAGACACCTTCCAAATCCATAAGGACGAGGGCAGCCAAAGCATGGGGCCACCACCACCTGGAAGTTGCCCAGCTAGCCAGACACCATCCCCACTTGGAAACGTGTCGCTGTTCCTTCACTGTTGATGGGTCTTGTCTTGTCTTGTTGATACTGCACCAACCGCCGCTGTTGGGCTATAAACGTGCAGTCCCTCGTGCATGCAGTTGCAGATTTAAAATTTAGTGTTTGCAAGCAACAGTTTAAAAGATTTACTATCAGCAGCAGATTTTATATGCGGCGGCAAAGGATTCCAAACAAGGATGGTTCTGGGGTACAGCGAGTAATGGAAACAGTCTTTGTTGGTCTGGATGGTTATATAATTCAAGGATTGGTTGAGTCGAGTTCCTGGTCTATTGTTCCGACTGTATGAAAGAAGGGCAATGTTGGATTGCTAAAGCACCATTATCAAATTTGCAGATGATACAAAGCTGGGTGGTAGTGTGAACTGTGAGGAAGATGCTATGAGGTTGCAGGGTGACTTGGACAGGTTGTGTGAGTGGGTGGATGCATGGCAGATGCAGTTTAATGTGGATAAGTGTGAGGTTATCCACTTTGGTGATAAGAATAGGAAGGCAGAGTATTATCTGAATGGTGTCAAGTTAGGAACAGGGGACGTACATCGAGATCTGGGTGTCCTAGTGCATCAGTCACTGAAAGGAAGCATGCAGGTTCAGCAGGCAGTGACGAAAGCCAATGGAATGTTGGCCTTCATAACAAGAGGAGTTGAGTATAGGAGCAAAGAGGTCCTTCTGCAGTTGTACAGGGCCCTAGTGTGACCGCACCTGGAGTACTGTGTGCAGTTTTGGTCTCCAAATTTAAGGAAGGATATTCTTGCTATTGAGGGCGTGCAGCATAGGTTTACTAGGTTAATTCCCGGAATGGCGGGACTATCATATGTTGAAAGACTGGAGCGACTAGGCTTGTATACACTGGAATTTAGAAGGATGAGAGGAGATCTTATCGAAACGTATAAGATTATTAAGGGGTTGGACACGTTAGAGGCAGGAAACATGTTCCCAAAAGTTGGGGGAGTCCAGAACAAGGGGCCACAGTTTAAGAATAAGGGGTAGGCCATTTAGAACTGAGATGAGGAAAAACTTTTTCAGTCAGAGAGTTGTGAATCTGTGGAATTCTCTGCCTCAGAAGGCAGTGGAGGCCAATTCTCTGAATGCATTCAAGAGAGAGCTAGATAGAGCTCTTAAGGATAGCGGAGTCAGGGGGTATGGGGAGAAGGCAGGAACGGGGTACTGATTGAGAATGATCAGCCATGATCACATTGAATGGCAGTGCTGGCTCGAAGGGCAGAATGGCCTCCTCCTGCACCTATTGTCTATTGTCTATTGTCTATTGGATGGAGCTAATGATTGGGTTTCTTTGTAGACTGCAGTAAGCCTGGATATTATACGGCGTCTTTGGAGAGTGTCGCATTTGAGTTCATGAAGCATTTCTGTGACACTACTAGTCTTTCTATAGTCACCGGTTACAAACCTGGCAGCTCTTCCCTGGACCTTCTCAAGGTTGTTAATGTGGGTCGCTTGGTAGGGATCCCAAATGGCACTACAGTATTCCAGTCTTGGATGTACTAGCGTTTTGTAAGCAATGTCCTTTGTGGATTTTGTACAGTTCCAGAAATTTCGTCGCAGGAGACCAAGGATTTTGTTTGAGCTTGAGATAGCTTGGTTAATATGTTTTGCCCAGCTGAGGTTGTCTGACAGTTCGATACCCAAATAGGGGTGATGTTTTAGCTCTTGGAGTGCAGAGTTTCCCCATGAAGTACTGATAATGATGAAAATTCTTCTTGTGGGTCATTCTCATGACATAGCACTTGGAGTTGTTGAATTTCATCTGCAAAGAAGATTCCCACTTACAGAGTGAATTGATGTCTTGTTGAAGTGTATCGCAGTCATTCAGAGAGTGTATGGGTTTGTAGAGAATCAGATCATCTGCGAATAATTTGACCTCAGATGTTACACAGTTGAAAGGTCATTTAAGTAGGTTAGAAAGAGCAGGGGGCCCAGGACAGAATCCTGGGGTACTCCTGAAGACACCGGACATCTGGATGAAGATTGACCATCGACTAATACTTTCTGGTGTCGTTTGGTTAGAAAGTTTTCGATCCATTTCTTGATAGGACCTCGGATGCCAAGATGGTCAAGTTTTGCTAACAGGCATTGGTGGGGCACCACATCAAAAGCTTTACTAAAATCCATAATGCAAAGGTCGACTTGACCCTTTGCATCCAAAACTTGGGCTAGGTCATTAACCAGTCCAGCTAGCTGAGTTTCACAAGATTGTCCTCTTCTGGAATCTCTCCAGATGCCCCATAATGTTGCTATGCATAATATGTTCCAATTGCTTGCTCGCATACAAGTAAGTGACAATGGATGGTAGTTGGATGGTGAAGACCTGTCCCCTTTCTTAAAGATTGGGGTAATATTTGCATAGAGCCAGTCTTTAGCAAGGTTCCAGATATTAATGACTTTTGGTAGATCTTTTGGAGTATTGGAGCAGCACTAGTAGCACATTCTTTGAGGATACGAGCCGGCACATTATCAGGTCCCGTGGATTTATGAGCCTGGAGGTTTTTCAATAATTTTCCGACATCTGCTGTGGTAACATTGATGCTCGGCATATCTGGAACACTGCTCTGTCCCAAGTCCGGTACTGATGAAATGTCTTCCTTCGTAAAGACAGAACAGAAATGTTGGTTGAGTGCTTCTGCTTTATCCTTCGCACCAGACACAATCTTGCTCATTGATAATAATGGAGATACACCAAACACTTCTCGACGTAGAGCTTTCACGTAGTTCCAGAAAGGTTTGGTGTTTTCACTCTGGAGGCTTGTACTGATGTCATGCACATAATCACCATGAAGATTTCTCATTTGCCTGTCGATCTGGCGCCGGAGGGTTTTAAACTCGTCCCACGTAGAAAAATCACCTGTGCTTCTTGCCCGGTCATATAGCTTGCGCTTCTTCCTAATGCTCCTCCTAAGCGAAGCATTAACCCATGGTAAGCTTGGTTTGGAAGAGGTCATTTTGTGAGGAATGTTGGCCTTCATAGATTTTTGTATTGTGCTGGTAAATTTTGTCCATAAGCTGTCAATGTTGGAGTAAAAAACAACGTCATCAGTGAGTTGACTATTGAGGGTGTTGAGGTCCTCAGATATATTCTGGTAATTGGCTTTAGCATAAATGAATACTTTACGCTTTGGTTTTTAAAATAATTTTAGATCTGATTGAGGCTTCCACAGTAACGATGTCATGATCACTTATTCCTGGTTTGACTTCTATTTTACTGACAAAAGCAGGGTTGTTTGTGAAACACAAGTCAAGTAGACTCCTGTCCCTTGTAGGCTGAGTAACGACTTGTTGGAGATTATGATCAAGTGCCATTTCAATCATTATCTTGCTAGGTCCACAGTACCTCCCACCAGGCAATAGGCTGTTGGAGTTCCAGTCTATGTCTGGCATATTGAAGTCTCCTAACAGCCAGATAGAGGCATGTTTAGGATTTTTTTCAATTGAGCTTTCGAGTTTGTGCATACAATCATTTCCAGTTTTTTGAGAACAATAGAAGGCACCAATATAAACGTGTTTCGATGCCCTTCACATGGATGTTAATCCACTTCATTTCAGTCTGGCTGATCCAAGTCATTTTCTTTCTGTGCAATCAGACTATCTCTGACGGCTATGAAGATACCACCACGTGCATCCCCTTCTTTACTGCGATCCTTTCGAAACATTTGAAAATTCAGTGGAAAAATCTCCCCAGTGGTAATATTGGTATTTAACCAAAACTCCGTACCTGCAACTACTTCAGGGGTTTCTTCTTGGAGGAGGTACTGGAAGCTTGGGAGTTTAGCATGCACACTTTGACAATTAACATTGATCATCTTGAGTGATCGATCCTTTTGTTTATTCTTATGGCACTAAGTTTGACGTTTTTTATTTCCATTAGTGTCACTACTGTTCTTGATCGGGCTAGACGTTTTGACTGGTTGCCCAAAATTCATATCTAGTGGCAGGCTATCAATACTTGAGTCTGAGAGGGAGTCATAAATATTTGAGTCACTAAACTTGTTCAATGATCCGAAGACTGAGGAGTTGAAATTTGGCAATCCGCATGTACAGCATATCCAAGAATACGAGGAACGTTGCTCAAGAATTTGATAAATATTTCTGATCCTTCCTAGACACTGAATATGAAACCATTCCTGACAATTCTCACATTGGAGGCATTCTTGGCCCCATTTGGCTGCTTTGTTGCACACTTGACATGGGTATTTTGGCTTGTAAGCTAGGCCTGGGTTAGGAGCAACGTCACCAACTAACATGAGAAATAATGCAAAACTAACACAAGAGTGACTTTTAAAGTTAGTCTTGATGATTGAATGAAAGAGTGGTCGGGAGCTGGAATTCAAAATGTCAACGGTGACATGGAACTGACTCACTGGGGTCTGTAGTCTCAGATTACCCAAAACATCAACTGGTGCAGTCCAATGTTCCTCAAAATGCAGAGTAGATATTGAAGGCAGACTATCATTGCTGATCCTGAACATAAGCAGAGTAGAAATTGAAGGCAGACTAACATTGCTGATCCTGAACACCCTGAACATAAGCAGCACAAAAGTTGGTATAGCAAAGGTCCAATGAAGATTGCAGTGAGCCATAATGAAGTGAGGTAGTGTGGTCCACGATACAATCCAATGCAATAACATGTGGGTCAAAGTCCTGGAACTCACTCACTCACGAACAACACATGGATTGCAGCCATTCAAGAAGGCAGCTCACCTGCACCTTCTCAAGAGCATTTAGAAATGAGTAATTCAATGCTGGCACAGCCTGCGATGCTCACATCCCTTGAATAAATGTTTTAAATAAAGAGTGCATTCACCGATACTAATTTAAGAATGCAAATTCACAGATTAAGAAGTTCTCTGTCCAATTTAGTGTTCATATCTACACAAACAGAATATCTCTGCAGTAAATCCTGGCAAAACCCTGCAGTGCGTGTTCAGAATTCTCTCTCTGAGCTCCCGGAAAGTCACTGAGAAGCCGGGACCGGAGCAGGCCAGAGCGGGGTCTCGCGGATTGACAGACCCCGTGGCTGACTTTTAAAAATTAGCTTAATTAATTAGTATGCAACTTTTTGCACTGACGAGTTATGAATTCATTCTCAATGATTTTTTAATCTAAATCTGTGTCAAATTTCAAGTAGATACCAGAGATGGGTCATGAAAGTCAAAATCTAGACACATTTTCGATGTTCGGCCCGCGGTCTACATAGAGGTACACCAGAAAGCTTTTACATCTAGATGATGTATTGCTTGGTCAGTCATGAATTCCTCACATTAGATATAACACATTAGCATAGTTAATCACCATGGTCTGGCATTTCAGAAAAGCAAGAATTGCAATTTAATCAGCCTCCACTTAGATTCAGACCAGACGTGTAACTTTGGAAAATAATAAAATCAGTTGTTTTATTGGTGCATTTTTATTTAAAAACCCATTCATGTATTTTTTAAAAGTTATCACGTGAAATCCCTGAGTATGTTTATTTCACTTACAATCTATAAATTCTAAATTAATTCCGCTTAACCACACCTTAGATTTGCAGTGCTAAATACTGGTTTAGGTTACTATTTATATAGCAGGCATTGAATGTGTGTAGTTAATAACAATAAATTATATGTTCTTCTACACATTTAAATATTGTCCCTATTTGTAGAGGTAGCATCATATTGACAGATGTTTAATTCTACTGCTCCAATTGTTTCTTATGACACCCTTTGTGTTTTCATTTTATTGAGTGGGACAGATCCAAATTTAGGCTTGTGGATTGTTCATTGTTTTAGCTTTGTTGGCCTGATCAGATGCCTGTCGTAAAAAAAACCCACAGCTGCATTGCAGATACAGTGAGGAATAGAAGTCTCTATGCAAATAAGCCAACCCTGGTGGTTCCAATTACTATGGATTGATACAAGAAAGTACCGAGCTGATGTGGAAGCAACTGCACGCTGATAAAACACTCTTCTCTACCTCTATCACTCACTGTGAAAAAGGTAAGGATCATATTTCTGCTGTGATTTAAAGGCTCTACCAATGACTGCAGCAGGGCACAATGTCACTGTAATGCACGATTAGTACAATTTGCACTTAGGTGGTGGGAACACCTCTCAGCATGTTTCGAACCCATTTAACTCAAATTCAGAAATATATTTATTAAATAAATGGAGGCTGTAAGTTTATTTTAACAGTGACTAATGCTATATTAATTGGCTACAATGAAGCTGTTAAGGGGTGGTTTGGTGCAGTAGAAAATGGTTCATACATGATGCATGAAATGTGAAAGTCATAATGAGCATCGCTTGCCTAGTGGTGGCAGCCTATTAAGGTGATATTAGTGAGGTATCAATTCTGTGTTCAGCAGCAGTTCTCTCAATAGGTTTTTTCTTCTTATGGCGAAAAGATATGCACATTAAAAATTCCAGCACAGGGTTAGTTTTCACATCTATTACTTGGAGTTAGCACCTCAAATAGGGCTGTTAACCTTACCACTTACCGTGCTAAAGAAGAAGCTAGTATCATTTTGATAGGGGCATACAGTTGGGATGTTCCTTGCTAATCAGAGCAGGGTTCAAAGAATGCAATTAGAAGTCAGGATTGCTTCGTCACCCCTTTTCAAATGTGATCTTGAAGTGGTGAATCAGCTGTAAATATGTATATGCTGTTTAATAGTAATTGGCAAAATAAATATGCTGTTCAATAGTATTTGTCAAAAAACATGACTGATAATGAGGTTACTTTAATGTTAGTTTCTCTGGAATTTTGCTGCAAAGGAGTAAGTTTTTAACATTGTTGTGGAGGAACATTTCACAAGAATGTGTTGGCTTTATCATTTTTCTTGACAAACATCAAGCTTGATGTGGGAAAGAACAGTGAATTGTTACTATGTGATGAATGTGAAGCAGTTTCAATCAATTGATTTTGCCAAACATTAGATTAAAATCTCCATTCGGCATTTTTGCCAATAGTGCAAACAATAATTTCTTCATAAAATAACTCACAGTAAACCCTTTATGATGAATAATATTACGATTAACATTTTAATCTTAATATCTGTTTAATAAACAGATCATTTTAACTGTGGATATGGTAAAAGATCATTTATTCTTACTACAATATATCATATATATTATATATATCACATATCATATCATATCATGTCATATATATACTGCGCGGAAACAGGCCTATTCGGCCCACCAAGTCCGCACCGCCCAGCGATCCCCGCACATTAACACTATCCTACACACACTAGGGACAATTTTTTTACATTTACCCAGTCAAATTAACCTACATACCCGTACGTCTTTGGAGTGTGGGAGGAAACCGAAGATCTCGGAGAAAACCCACGCAGGTCACGGGGAGAACGTACAAACTCCTTACAGTACAGCACCCATAGTCAAATTAATTAGAATGAAATTCAGAATTAGACAATGGAAGATATAGTACATCAGTACTGCATTGTGAAAGTATAAAATATGATTTGAGAATATACAAGACACGATTAGTAGGTTGATGATGATATTAAAATGGATGCTTTCAAGAGAGAGCTGGATAGAGCTCTTAAGGATAGCGGAGTGAGGGGGTATGGGGAGAAGGCAGGAACGGGGTACTGATTGAGAGTGATCAGCCATGATCGCATTGAATGGCGGTGCTGGCTCGAAGGGCTGAATGGCCTACTCCTGCACCTATTGTCTATTGTCTATTGTCTAAAATATCGTAGACAGTGAAGTTAGCCATCAAAAATTACAGCAGGAACTTGATCAGCTGGGCAAATGGTCCAAGGAATGGCTAATCGAGTTTAATTCAGATAGGTCTGAGGTGTTGCATTTTGTGAAGTCAAACGAGAGCAGGACCTTCACAGTGAATGGTAGGACCCTAGGAGGGTGTTGTAGAGCAGAGGGATCAACAAGTATAAGAACATAGTTCTCTGAAGATGGCATCACAGGTAAATGGGGTAGCAAAAAAAGATTTTGGCACGCTCACCTTCATCAGTCAGGGAATTGAGTATAGAAGTTGGGACATTATGTTACAGTTGTACAAGATGTCGGTGAGGCCTCACTTGGAATATTATGTTCAATGTTGGTCACACTGCTAGAGGAAAGATGCCATTAAGCTGAAAGTGTGCAGAGAAGATTTACGAGGAAGTTGCCAGGACTTGAGGCCTTGAGCAATAGGGAGAAATTGGGCAAGCTAGGACTTTATTCCTTGGAGCTCAGGAAGATGAGGGTTGCTTTTATTGAGTTAATGCACATAATCTTTTCCTGAGGGTAGGCAAATCAAGAACGAAAAGACATAGGGTTAAGATGAGAGGGGAAAAATTAAATTGGAACCTGAGAGGCATTTTTTTTTTCACACAGATAATGATAGGCATACAGAAAGAGCTGTCAGAGGAAGTAGTTGAGGCAGATACTGTGACATTTTAAATATATTTGGACAGGTATGTAGATGGAAAGGTTTAGAGGGAAATGGACCAAAATAAAGTAAATGGGACTAGCTCAGATGGGGCATCTTGGTTAGCATGGATGGGTTGGGCTGAAGAGCCTGTGTCTGTGCTTTGTAACTCTATGTCCAGGGCCAAATGAAAAATAATACAATCACCTAATCTTTTGACTTTTCAATTTAATCATTTTTACCAGCAATTATTCAATTTTCAGATCAACATAAAACAATATCATGCTCCTCAATATCTCAGTGAGTTTAGAGACAACATACTGGAAATACTCAGCAGGTCAAGCAGCACCAGTGCAGAGAGAAACATAGTTACTGTTTCATGTCAATGATCTTTCATCTGAACTAGGAAATCTTTACAATAAAACATGTTTTAAGTTTCTGAGAAGAGGGAGAGCTGGAGAGATTAAAGAATAATCCATTAAATGTGGAGACCAAGAAAGACTGAATGACACGTGCAGAGGATGGTGAAGGTTAGTCAATCACAACTAATTTGTCTGCAAGAGATAAGAGATATCAGATATACAGAGATGAATGAGAAGAGACAAAAGGGACAACATAGAAGAATGGTTCTGGTAGAGGTGGACTGGTTGGGCCTCCATTCAAGCTTGTAGAAACTGTCTCTCAGGCTATTTTTTGGAGATTGGACATCCGTGGTGAAAAAAAGCCAGTTCGATGCACGAAGCTGTAAACTGTCAAAATGATCACTTCAGAGGCATCTTACATGTGCGTAGGAAGAAACTGGAAAGGACACAACAAGATAGAAAAATCTAAGTAATGGGTCTTCCAAGAAAATATTACTTGTGAAGAAGGAAGAAGGCTTAAGCAGAATGTGTGTGATTGGGCACATTTGAGACTGGAGGCTGAGGAGGAATAATCTTCAGGGGAAAAGTGATCGGCGACCAGGAGACAATGACCTGATGTTCAGTGGTGGCATCATGTAATTTAATTGTAATGGGCCCAGGCAGATAGCTCTACTGAGGACTGATCACTCTGTTTCAGAGATGGGAAGTTCAGAACTGATGGTGAAAACATAGGCATGACATGTGGGGAGAGATTAGGTCAGAACAAGTTGGAGAAAGATCCTGAGGAGTATTATAATTTAAGATGCTTGAAAATATTGCAGGCAGCAAAAAGAAGTAAACCAGTCGTATTTTGGCTCCTAATTGATACCCAAGGGCCCTGCATGGTATGTATTGGATGACCCTTCCACTGTGAGATAGTCTGTAGGCAAATAACTCATCAACACTCACTCTTGCTGATGAATAATCATCATTTAAGTAATTGCACTGGAGACACCTGGGAATCAGTTTTTTGCTCAATGATTGCATTCACACTTCTGAATCTGACGAAGATTTATTCCCAAACCAAAATTATGAAGATCAATTTAATTGGTCATTGATTTTACTGCTGAAATTCTATGCTACATTTTCCGAAATTATGTCAGTGACTGGACTTCAACAATGTTTCTTTGGTTTGATCTTTCAATGTTTTCTAGTCATGTAAGACACTATATAAATGCACGTTTCTTTCACATCAATAAACCTCAGCAATGCGTCAAGGCCTTCAGTTGGGGAGGAGCAAAGAAACATTGGTGGTGGAAAAGTACAAGCTTAAGCGATTGGAACATGATTTATTATCTCTGGAATTAAATTAAAACAACTTGTGGTTTTAAGATTTAAATAAGGAGGTCAAAACCTACAAATCAAAGGAACAAAGATGTTATCTTCATCTTCATTGCCAGGATGGTAATTCATTGGAACAGTTCATTAATCCATCACAGAACCAACCCCTTCCTTTTCATTTAAAAATAGATAGGCTGGTTAAATGATCCATTCCATCATGTTGAGCATTCAAGTTAGAAGAACAATATCCTTTCAATTTGGCTGGCATGACTTTATACTTACTTAACTGTGTTGAAGATGAGCACTTTCCCTTGGTGTTTTGAGGGCACTGCAAAGAAGATAATCTATCAAACAAAGCATTAGTTGTCACTCCTATAAATTTCAAATGTCTTTTGTTTAGGTATGTATCGGTACAATGTGAAACTGTTCATTGGTGCTGGAGTAACAGTGCTGGAGTAACTCAGTGAGTCAGGCAGCATGTCTGGAGGACATAGGTAGGTGATGTTTCAGGCTGTGTACCATTTATCAGTCTGAAGAAGATTCCCGCCCCAAAACCTCACCTACCCATGTCCCCCAGACTTGCCACCTGACTCTCTGAGTGCTGACTTGCTCCATCACTTTCTGTTCAACACAAGATTCCTGCATCTGCATTACCTAGTCTCCACAAATGTTCATTACTAAGCAAATATCTGAATTGGATGATCATGGTTTTTACATATTAAAAAATAGTAGTTTTAATACCTTTTTACCTCTTTGTGGCATTACAACAGCATTGTGGATCATAACAATATTGTTGGTGGAAATTGCATCAAGATTAAGATCTTCAGTTGTGTGTGAAGTGAATACAAATGCTTTGCCATTTTCAACTTTTTTTTAAAGTTCTTGCAGCTGCAGCATTTAGCTGTGCAGGTGCGATCACTGCAGCTGGCTGTTAGAGGGATATATCACAATACAAGCAGCATGCTTCCAGCTTGAGAGAAATGTTGCAAAGTAATGAATGGATGTTGTAATGATAGGAGTGAGTAAGAATAACCCCAAGGTGTTAGAGGGACCCAGGTGGGCTGGTGAAGTAGGACATCCCGGGCAGAACCTATTGGTTCTAGCAGAAAGTTGCCAGGAAAAGCTAAGAATATTAGGAGGAAGAGCATAGTCAAAAGTTAACTGTTTATTATATCTTAGATATTGACATTACAGCTGAATATTTGCACCATTTAATGTGTTATTTCAGATTTTTTGAGTATTTGCAGTAATTTTCTGCAACGTATAATTTAACTGAATCAACAGAGACCAAATTACAAATATGAAATAAACCAATAATAAAAAGATTAGGCTGTGTGGCCAAAATAAGTGTACTTTAAAAATATATGTGAATACACAAAGAATAAAACAAACTACATAAATTGGAATTTCAAATTCAACTCAGAAAGTGTGAAATAACAACCGGTATAAAGAAGTAGTTGCATGGTGGTCAGGGCTAGGAATTAAATACGTGCCACATTAAAAGTCCTGCAGAAAAGATGTGAAAAATGTAAAGTGCGAAGGATAATTTTAATAAGGACAATTTCACTTCATATATTTACCACATGATTTCGTCATGTAACATGTTCATTTCAGCATTAGGCGATTGAATATTGATTATATAATCAGAGTGAAACATATTCATATCATATCATATCATATATATACAGCGCGGAAACAGGCCTTTTCGGCCCACCAAGTCCGCGCCGCCCAGCGATCCCCGCACAATAACACTATCCTACACCCACTAGGGACAATTTTTTTTACATTTACCCAGTCAATTAACCTACATACCTGTACGTCTTTGGAGTGTGGGAGGAAACCGAAGATCTCGGAGAAAACCCACGCAGGTCACGGGGAGAACGTACAAACTCCTTACAGTTCAGCACCCATAGTCAGGATCGAACCTGAGTCTCCGACGCTGCATTCGCTGTAAAGCAGCAACTCTACCGCTGCGCTACCGTGCCGGCAAACATTTCCAAGTAATTTCAGGTTATTCAAGTCATTACAGTTCTGGCTACTTCCTAGATGATTTACCCCTGCACACTTGACATGATTGTCCATGTCATTTCCATAAGGAATAATGTTATTTCCAATGCATTGATCCTTGGAATCTTTCATGTGCAATTACACTGTTTCCGTGGGAATGATCATCAATATGCACTCCTGGGTCAAACATATGTTAACATTGCTGCACTCTCAGCTAAGTCACAAACCTGCTATTAATTCTTGACATCCCCCATTCACTATTTTCCTCTCTCATACTGAATTAGTTGCAAAATTTTTGATTCCAGATCCCCTAGTCCTCCAAGACCATGAGTTTTCCTCAACTTGCTACCCTCTAATATCTGATTAATTTACAATGTTGGTTTTTGGACAATGTTTTGCTTTAATGCAGAGATGCTGCCTGTCCCGCTGAGTTACTCCAGCTTGTTGTGAATATCTTCATTCTAATCTTTGACATTTCCACCCTGGGAATAAAGATTCTGACTGTCTACCCTGCCTATGTCTGTCATAATTTTATATACTTCTATCAGGTCTCCCCTCAGCCTTTGATGCTCCAGAGAAAACAATCCAAGTGGGTCCAACCTCTCCTTATAACTTTGTCCTCTAATCCAGGCAGCATTCTGGTAAAGTCTAGGAAGGAGCTGCAGATAGATGCTGGTTTAATCCGAAGATAGACACAAAAAGCTGGAGTAACTCAGCGGAACAGGTAGCATCTCTGGAGAGAAAGAATGGGTGACATTTCGATCGAGACCCTTCTGGTAAACCTCTTCTTACTTTCCCCAAAGCCTCCACATCCTTCCTGTAATTTTTAAAGGCACACCATGTATGCCAGCCATATCATAGTGATGCATAATTTGGCTGCTGTGGAGGAGAATAGGTCTCAAGAGGTGAGTGAAAGAGCTCACACAATTAACATTAGGGACATGTAAGTTCGAACCAATGGGACACATGTCAAGAGGAAGGCTCTGTGTACCAGGAGGGATAGACACCTGCTGGAATATTAAGGAAAGCAAGGCATTTCAATATATGAAAGGATATGTCAAGATAATCAATACATGCAGTTTACACCTTATAAAGCTTTATAAAGATTTTTTTTAGAAATGTAGCAATAGCCTTTAAAGTGACTGAAGCAGGAATTCCTTTTTTATTATTGCTACAATTAGATAAACATGTATCAGACATTCATCACAGATTTGTGCCTGCCACTGTGGGCTATGGAAAAATCTGATGCATTGTCCTTTTCTTTACTGTGGATATCAGATGACCTGTAAATGCAGCAATGCGTAAAAAAAACTGTGATGTGTTGCAGAGATCAGCTTCAGCACCTTTACAATCCTGAGGCTTTCAGCGTAGAGTTACTGTGAGGCTGATTTGCCTTGGCTAAAAGCCAAAACACATGCAATATAATATTTGTGGGAAGTCTCTAATCTCACTGAGGACAATGAATGAATTTGTATGTAGGCCATAGAGTCATAGGGAAAAACAGTGTGGAAATAGGTCCTTCGGCCCAACTTGCCCACACCCACCAACATGTCCCATATACACCAGTTCTACTAATTTGAGGAAGGACATTCTTGCTATTGAGGGAGTGCAGCGTAGGTTCACAAGTTTAATTCCCGGAATGGCGGGACCGTCATATGATGAAAGAATGGGTAGACTGGGGTTGTCTTCACTGGAATTTAGAAGGATGAGAGGGGATCTGATCGAAACATATAAAATTATTAAGGGATTTGGCATGCTAGATGTAGGAAACGTGTTCCCGATGTTGGGGGAGTCCAGAACCAGGGACCACAGTTTAAGAATATGGGGTAGGCCATTTAGAACTGAGATGAGGAAAAACGTTCACAGAGAATTTGTGGAATTCTCTGCCTCAGAAGGCAGTGGAGGCTGATTCACTGGATACATTCAAAAGAGAGTTAGATAAAGCACTGAGGGCTAGCGGAATCAAGGGGCATGGGAAGAAGGTAGGAACGGGGTACTGATTGTGGATGATCAGCCATGATCACATTTAATGGCGGTGCTGGCTCGAAGGGCTAAATGGCCTACTCCTGCACCTATTGTCTATGTATCTATGTTCTTGCCTGCATTTGACCCATATCCCACTAAACCTGTTCTATCCTTGTAGCTGTCCAATTGCTTCTTAAATGTTGTGATAGTCCCTGCCTAAACTACCTTCTCTGGCAGCTCATTTCATAGACCCACCACCCTTTGTATGAAATGATTACCCCCCAAATTCCGAAAAAATCTTTCCCCCCACCTCAAACCTATGCCCTCTGGTTCTCGATTCCCCTACTCTTGGGAAGAGACTGTTTGTCTACCCGAGCTATTTCTCTCATGATTTTATACACCTCTAGAAGGTTACCATTCACCCTCTTGGGCTCCAGGGAATAGTCCCAGCCTGCTCAACCTCTCCCGAGAGCTCAGGCCCTCAAATCCTGGCCACGTCCTTGTAAATCTTCTCTGCACCCTTTCCAACTTAACATCTTTCCTATGACATGGTGTCCAGAACTGAACACAATACTCTAAATGCAGCCTCACCAACATCTTATATAATTACAACATGACTTCCCAATTTCTATACTCAACACTCTGACTGATGAAGGTCAATGTGCCACAGGCATTTTTGACCACTCCATACCTGTGAAGCCACTTTCAAGGAACTATGCACCTGCACTCCTAGATCCCCCTGCTCTACACCACTCCCGAGAGCTCTGCCATTCACTGTGGAGGTTTTGTCCATGTTGGACTTCCCAAAATGCACCACCTCACATTTCCCTGTATTAAATTCCATCAACCATTCCTCAGTCCACCTGGCCAACTGATCAAGATCCAGCTGCAATTTTTGAGAACCATCTTCACTATCTGCAATACAAACCACTTTTGACTCGAATTAAATCTTTGACAAAGTCCAAAATTGTAGGCTGACCGAGAAGGTTAGAGCACATTGGATCTAGGGTGAATTAGCCAATTGGATGTAAAATTGCTGTGGTGGTAGTAGGCAGGTTGTTAGTTTTCAGATTGGTGGTCTATGATGAGTGGTGTGCCACAACAATCAGTGCTGGGCCCTCTGTGGTTTGTTATATATATTAATGATTTGGATGGAAATATAGATGCCATGATACGTTTACACTTACACGCTAAGTACAACAGCAGATCAGTTTGCAGATGATATCAAATTGGTGGCCTAATGCACAATGAAGAAGACTGACTTAGGTTACAAAAGGATATTGATCAGCTGGGCAAATGAAGAAAGGAATAGCAGATTAAATTTAACTCAAAGAAATACGAAGGGATGCATTTTGGGAAATTAAAACAGGCCGGGCATAAGCATCGAATTGCAAGTCCCCAGAGAGTATTGTTGAAATACATAAAATTAACAGTTTTGAAAACAGTATTTTCTTACCTATACGGACAAAAACTAGAAAAACGGATGAAACGAAGATTTATTTACACGGAGCAGACGAGCGAGCGACAATTCTTTGCCCCCGCGGCCTATGACCTGCGCAAGCTCAGTCGGAATACCGAACTCGCTTATTATCCCTGCTTCCTTCTTAAACAAAAAGCATCATTGGCAATTCTCCACACTTTTGTGACACCTGTGACTAAAAAGATTCAAAGATCTCATTCTATCTCATTCCTCACCTCCCTCAGTATCCTTTACTAGATTTCAATAGGACCTGGGGCCTACCAGCTAAATATTTTTTTAATGAACTAACACCTACTTCTTTTATTATCAACATGCCTCAGAATACCAAAATATTCATTCCTGATTACACCATCATCCACATTCTTCTCCTTGGTGAATACTAATGTGAATACACATTAAGAACTTTCCCACTTCCTCTAGCTCCATGCATAAACTCCCTCCTTTGTCCTTGAGTGGACCTATCCTTTTCCTAGTTGCCCACTTGCTCTTAATATGTGTATAAATGTCTTGGGACCCTCCTTATTCCTACTTCTAAGGACATTTTAGCCCTCCTAATTCATTGTTTAACTTATTTCCTGATTCCTTTATATTCCTCAAGTGCCTTGTAAGATTTCTGCTTCCCAAACCTCGCATCTGCTCCTTATCTCTTTTTAATTACATTTACAATATCTCTTGTCATCCTAAGTTCCAAAATCTTACCATCCTTATCTTTCATTCTCAAAGGAGCATGTTGGTTCTCAACTCTAACCATATGGTTTTAAAAAGACTTTCATGTCAATTTTTAATTTCAAACAGCTGCTCCCAATCTAATTTCCCCTTTACCTGCATAATCCTCATAAATACCCTTCCCCAATTCAGCACTATCATCTTAGCACCAGTCTTATCCTTATCCATAATTACTTGAAAACTTACAGAATTAGGATTACTGTTCCCAAAATGCTCACTGAAACTTTGATCACCCATCCATGTTCTTTACTCAGTATAAGGTCTAGTTTGTCTCCTTCCTTGGTTCGACAATCCACATATTGTTTCAAGAAATCCTCCTGGATGCACCTAACAAATCTGACATCTAAACCCCTAGCAATTTATGAATTTTTGAATAAAAGCACGAGATTATTGGAATTGTTTGTATGTTTACTTAGGACTTGTCACATGACTCCAATAATTGACTTAGAGCCAGGGAACATTTTTCTTATTTTTGTGTGGCGTAAGATATTACAAGTTGAAGACACCTACTATTTAAGTAATAAACATAATTTGTCCTTTCCCTGCAAAGATGCTACCTAACTCATGAACTTCCTCCAGCACTTTGTGTTTTGTTCACAATTCCAGCATCTGCACTTCCATGTCTCCAACCTGACATCTAAAATTAGGATAACATTTAATTCACGTGAATTCACCAAAGGTAAGCCTGCTTTTGGGAAGCCTGAGGTGGGGGTGGCACACTGATGCAGCTGGTAGAGATGCTGTCTCACGCATTTGTGGCCTGAGTTCAATCCTGACCTGTAACACTCTGTGGAATTTGCACATGAATGAATGAATAAGTTTATTGGCCAAGTATGCAAATACAAGGAATGTGCCTTGGTGCTTCGCTCACAAATGACAACACAAACATACAGTTAACAATTAAGAATAAAGCATAAACACATCAAAACAATAAGGATACACCATTACGGTCTAAACACGTGGGTTAAAATAAACCAGAGCAAAAAAGAGACTACAGACTTTGGTTATTGAGTAGAACTATCACTTGTGGAAAAAAGCTGTTTTTATGTCTGGCTGTGGCTGCTTTGACAGTCCGGAGTCGCCTTCCAGAGGGAAGTGCTTCGAAGAGTTTGTGACCAGGGTGAGAGGGGTCAGACATGATCTTGCCTGCTCGCTTCCTGGCCCTTGCAGTGCACAGTTCTTCAATGGGGGGATGGTTGCAGCCAACAACCTTCTCAGCTGTGCGAACGATCCGTTGCAGCCTCCGGATGTCGTGCTTGGTGGCTGAGCCAAACCAGACCATGATGGAGAAGGTGAGGGCGGACTCACCTTTTATAAGTTCATAGTTCTAGTTGCAGAATTAGGCCATTCGGCCCATCAAGTCTACTCTGCCATTCAATCATGATTGATCTATCTCCTGCCTTCGTCCCGCAACCCCTGATACTTTTTCACCGCGATCATGTGTGTTTCCCTGTGTGCTCTAGCTTTGTTCCACATCACAAAGACATGCAGGTAGTTAGGTTAAATGGCCACTGTAAATTGGCTCTACTGTGCAGGATAGTGATAAAACCTGGCTTTGGATTTTATTCAGTGCATGATGGTTTATCGGTGTGGACTCAGTGGGTTCAGGGCCTGTCTCTGTGTTCTGACTCACAGCAAATGTGGGCAGCCAGCCTGCTGAAGGAGGTTTTGATTCAATTCTTCCTACTTAATATATTTTTATGTGCGCGCTTCTATTTCTCATATGTTTATTCAATGCAGCATTAAATATAGTGTGCATTCTTGATCTAAATGTCAATAATGCAGATTTTTAAAGTAGTTTTAAAATAAATCTCCATTGTGCTGGGTAGACATAAATTGTAGTTATCTTGTGTGGCCAGAACTTCACTGCTCCATTTTGCTTTTATCTGGGTTCTTCTTTCTGCCATATGTTTTAAATATAAGGATGTATTTTTGTATTTTTCATTAATCTTAGATCAGCATATGTTAGCTATTCCTTTGTTCATTCTATTCCTATAGCCATACCCCTTTTTGGAATTTGCAAACAAGTGGTTTTTAAAAATATTCCCAAACAGAACATCAAAAACCCAATATCAAACCTAATGTAACTGTTTCCATTTTGCCCTTATGGCGTCCTAAAATTTCCATCAATTTTCCATCAAGTAATTTTCCTTCAAAGTAATGTGTTCTGGTACACTCATAGATCTGCCTGGAATTTTAGTCCATGGGGAATATAACATTTCAAATACATTTTAAATTAACAATAAGTTTTCTTTCAACATTATTTTTCGACAAATCAAATATTTATAGTGGAGCAGTAGAATAAAGGATGTGTTCTTGGATTGAATTGGGAGTTCTTTGCTCCCATCGGGCTCTTAAAATTAATAACATCATGTCAAATATTTCTTCCAGCTTCTGGGACAAATCCATTATTCTTCTACGAAATATTGGTAATGATATAAGCCACCATAGAGAAATAAGATACTTAAGCCTGAATTTGCTAATACCAAATTAGAGGTAACCTAAAACAAAAGACACATACTTGTAATTGTGGTTACTTCCTTTTGGAAGCATTGAAACTCGACCTGTGCAATTCACAGACATTGTTGCTTTGAGGCAGGCTGCCCAAAAGTAATTACGTGCCAACCCACGGGAAATAGTCAGTGCTATTAAACTGATCTTCCTATTGCTGGGGGTTCTGGAAGATGTGGGCAGTGGAGATGGGACAGGTTAATGGCACATTGGTCTCTTGAGGCAGAAACCTTTGAGCAAAATTAGGCCTATTTGCCTTGAGTTGTCCTGATCTGCAGCAGCTATTGAGTCAGAAGTCGAGGGATCTATGAGCTCCTATTGTCAATTTATCGGAGATATGATCTGTACCAGGGCTGCCAGCACCAATCTTTTGTAAGATTAAGAAGGACTGAGGATAACTTTTAGCATATAAAATCAATATCCCGTGAATCACACAGATTTCACTATTTTTGGTGAGTGATATTTGTGTATTAACTCCTTGTTAACTGAGTTATAAATCATAACTTCTTAGCCCAGTTTATTTTAATAAATAATTAAAGGTACCTTGCAAAAAATCTAAAGGGGAAATAAAATCGTATTTGGGATGAATTATGGGAGAAATTCTCCGTCCAATTTTCCGAATAGTAGGACTTGCACCTTGTGCACCATTTACACAATAAGTTTGGATGTAATTTAGTCCTGCTTCCTAACATCTCATGCTGAAATGAGACGAGAAACTTTAAGTCAGAAGCAAGTTCCAGTGAACATATGAGCCCCCACTTTCTTGCATCCCCTTGGCCAACATACAGTTCCTGTTTGAGAAGTTAAGAGTGAGACCTCTTTATCAAAGCATCATGAGAAAATGCTGTGTGCATAGTTTCAGAGAGGCATGGCTCACCCATTAGCTATTCAGACATGAACCTCCAGTCTGAAGGTTTCTTGATCCATCGCATGCACTAGTCAGCATCATCGACACGAGCGCCTGCCTCATGGTAAACTCTTCGTGGTGCTAAGATGTGGCAGTCTTGTCCAACATCTGCTCCCTCCACCTGGAAGATCTGGCCATACTTTCTACCTCCCAGTGGAATTCACACCTCCTGTGTCATGATTGCAGTCTACATTACGCCCCAGGCAGATGGTTGGCCTTGAAAAACAATATCCCGTGATCAACAACCACTAGATGGCATAATCCAATACTTTCTTCATTGTTACCAGAGACTTCCACAAGGCAATGAAGGAAACACCTCCAAACTACCACCAGCATGTCTTCTGCAGCATCACAGGATCAAAAATGCTTGACCCCTGCCACACCACCAATACAGGTGCCTATTGTCTATCCATTGCCCACACTTAAGGAAAATCAGATCACCTAACTCTGCGCCGTCTTCCTACATATAGGCAGTGACTGCAGAGTGTAGCTCTGATTGAGAGATTTGTGCAGAGCTGTCAGGGGAGGCAGAGCAGGACTTTGCAACTACTTGGAGTGGGTAGACTGGGCAATCTTCAAGGACTTGGCAATGACCTGAACAAATATACCAGGAAGGAAAGGCGTGAGGAGTATTTTTCTACCATGACCTTCCAGGTGTTCCCTAACCAGAAGCCTCGGGTGCACTAGAAAGCCCGTAATCTACTGAGGACCAGAATTGAGGAATTCAAGTCAGGCATTGTTCAAGTCAAGACAAGAAGTCAAAATACAAACTTCTGATGGACATTGAGAAAAAAAGAGTCACCTCTGGTTTAGTTTGAAGGCTCAGATGGACTGTGATAGAGCTTGCATGCCATTACTTCCTATAAAGTGAAACCTAGTAGCATAAGTGACAGCGATTCTTCATTCCCGAATGAGCTCAATACTTTCTATTCTTGCTTAGGAAGGAAAAACAATGATGAACGCCCATGAGGCCCCATATCCACCAATGACTCTGTGACCTCAGTCCCCAAGGTTGACATCAGAAGATCCTTCATGAGGGTCTTCTGCCCTGATGTGTACCTGAACTCTCACCAATACAGTTCAAGGTCCCCACTTGCTTTAACAGGACATGCGTCACACTGGGGCCCAAGAAGAGTAAGGTGACATGCGTCAATGACTAACGGCCGTTGGCACTCATGCCCGTTGTGACAAAATGCTTTGACAAGTTGATTATGATGCAAATCAACTCCTGCCTCAGTAATGAAATGGACCCACTTCAATTTGCCTACTGCCATGACAAATTGACAGCAGATGCAATCTTGTTGACTCTCGCTAAACCACTTGGACAACAAGTCCCCACCATAGAAAGGATCCACGGGAAGTGCTGCCCTGACGGCTCCTAATATCGTTAAAGACCCACACTGCTCTTGCCCCACTCACATCTTGCTCTAACCATTGGGAAGACGTAACGGGAGCTTAAGAACAAAGAGTCAAGAGTCTCTTGATCCTCTTGTGTTTTATTGTCATATGTCCCAGATAGAACAATGAAATTCTTACATGCAGCAGCTCAACAGAATATGTAAACATAGCTCCATTATCTCCAGGTTCAGAAGCAGCTTCTTCCCCTCAACCATCAATTTCTTGAACCATCTTGCACAACTCTACCTAAGCATGGAAATACTATAGACCTTGCTCTCAGATTACACTACTTACTTTGCCTTGCACTATTGTGGTCTGGTTTCTTGTGGTCTCTATATTTATTTGTTTTGAAAACTCCTGTTTTCAGCATATATTTCACGGTGAGATATAAAACATAGAACTATACAGCATAGAACAATACAGCAAAGGAACAGGCCCTTTGGCCCACAATATGCGTGACGAACATGTTGTCAAATTAAACTCATCCCTTTTCCCCGCACATGATCCATACCCCACCATTCTCTGCATATCCACGTGCCTATCGAAAAGCCTGATAATTGCTACTATCGTATCTGCCTCCACCACCACCCCTGACTTTGTGTCTGCTCTGGATGGTGAGGCCTCAATGTCGTATGGTGCTGGACAGCTCAAATGAGGGCTTTGTAAGAGTAATCAACATGAGATGACTGGATGCATATGACATGTCCAATCTACCAGAGTGGTTGGCTGAGCTGTCAAGTGACCAGTAGGTCACTCTCCAATCTGCTGGTGGACTTTTAAAGAAGCCAGGGTCCTTCATGCCAGTTAAGAAGTAATGGGAATCACCATTCCAGCAAATGGTGAATGGTGGTTGCTGCAGATTCTGGCATCCATGATTGTGTTGGTGGAAGTTACCAGTGTTTATTCTAATTAATGCAAACTTGGTCCACTTCCATCAGAGCTGACCCTTATGCACAACTACTTTTGGTTGATCGCCTTCCCTCGCTAGGATGTTCTGAAGCTGTGACGTCTTGAACCCTGGCACCAGGGAGGCAACAGACCATCCTCAAGTCCCGCCTGCCGTCACAGAATCTACTGTCCGTACCTCGGACAATGGTGTCACCCACTACTATGGCTCTTCCTGACTTCGGTCTCCCCGGTCGAGTCTCCTTGCCTGGATTAGAGCCGCCAACCTGTCCGCCGCTCGGACTGGAAGCGTCTTCTGCCCCGAAAGCTCCCAAGAGGGTGTACCTGTTTGCAATAGGCACAGCCACTGGGATCTCCTGTAGTCCACGTTCACTCCCCTTTGAAACGGTCTCCCACCTTCGCTCGACCTGGACCCTTGGCGTGACAGCCTCACAGTAGGTCCTGTCCAGGAAACTCTTGCATTCCCGGATGGCCCTGAGGTCATCCAGCTGATTTTCCAAATCCACCACACGTCCATTCAGGAGCTGCACCTGGACACAGTTCTTGCAGGTGTGGCTCCCTGAAGCTCCAGCTGAGTCCCTACCTTCCCACATCCTGCAGGAAACACACTGCACCAACTTGTCCGCCGTCACTCCCTCTACTCCCCTCCCTCATCAGGCAAGAGGCACAGAAGTTTGAGAACACATACCTCCAGATTCAGGGACAGTTTCTTTGCAGCTGTTATTAGGCAACTGAACCATCCACTTCCCAGCTAGAATGTGGTCCTGACCTAATATCTACCACTTGGAGACCTTTTAAGTATCTTTAATTGGACTTTATCGGACTTTATCTTGCACTAAATGTTGTATCTTTTATCCTTTATCGGTGGACAGTGGACGGCTTGATTATTATCAAGTATAGTCCTTTTGACCAGATAGCTCGAAACAGAAGCTTTTCACAGTATCTTGGTACACATAACAATAATAAACGAAACTAAAAAATACTACCTGTACACAAGGGGCAATTTACAGCGGCTTATCAATCAGCACATCTTTAGAACCGTAGGAAATCAGAACATCTGAAATCAGACATAAGCTTTTCACATTTACCTCGGTACATGTGACAATAAACGAAACTAAACTAAAACTAAACACCCTGGGGAAACTCACACTGTCATGAGGATAATGTATACATTTCACACAAATAGCACTGGATTCAGGTCTCTGCCACCATAGCTCTATGTTTAATTTCAAAGGAAACTTAAATTGTCTAAATATGGTTTAGCTATGATTTAAAAAAATACTTATGATGTCATCAAGTTAATATGTTAGTTATGTAATTTATAATTACAAAAAGCATTCATGACACTCATATGTTCACTTTGAACCTACAAGTTACAGAGGACCCAGCTGTTCAATACAGAGTGGCAGCAGGACCAAGGCTACAGTCCTTGCCCATAAAGCCTTTGTATTGTCTGCAGTGTTCCCTTTGATACACATTCCTGCGACCTGAATGTGCCTGATGGCGGTATTCATTTACAGACGTCTCACTGTAAGGTAAGACCAACAGGTCTCGGGCAGACCAAAGTGCACCTTGATGATCTATCAGAAGCATCTGATGTTTGTTTTGGTATGTGTCTTGAGGAACAGCTCCGAGATCAGAGACTCCTCTGTTATGTAGCTGTTTTGGACAAACCTTGACAGCATGCTTTTCCAGACCTTTGAAAAGATACAGTCCACATAGAGGTAGGCGATTATCTTATCCTCATTACAGTCATCTTGAGTGTAATATGGTTTGGCGAATGAGATTGACCACGCAGTCAACTAATAAGGATGGCCCCTCTCACTGCCAGCAAAATGAAGTTTTGGTGCTGGTTGGTGAGTTTTAGAACAAGCCATTTTGTGAAGTGGTTTACACAGTCTATTTGGGAAACCTTCCCACAGGAACCATCATGTCCTTTTCCTACTGGGCTTGTAGGACATTCTGTATGGCCCACTGCCTGATGGACTTGTGTTTAAAAAGTGCTCTTTGAAAGTAACTTTTCTACAAAGGACAGGCAGTGCAGCAAAGTTGAACTAAATAAAGGAAGCATTGTGTGGTGACGAAGCTAAGCAGTAGCTATACATGTGGGATCTCTTTGCTGCCTCGCATCCGCACTTTCAAAAACGCTCAGGATCCATATTATTTCTCTATATTGTAACCGAATAAACAGACAATGTCCTCCAGAAATAAAAACAAATTTCCCCCTTGCCTTTGTTCTTCTCTGCAAGTATAAACATTGTTTCATCATTTGGCATTTGTGCTCTGCTGGTCAACATCGGTGTCTGGTAAGAAGCAGAATAGCCACAGCAACTGAGAGTAATTTAGATAACTCCATAATTAAGAGGAATAAACATTTCCAACCACTCAAGTTGAACCTCAATAGTCAATGAGAACAACCGTGTTGGATGCAACTGAATAATATAAATCCATCGCACAAATTAATAACTTCTGGAGAGTTTTCAGGGTAAGATGCAAATGCATCGCAGTTAAATGTAATTATTGGAAGTGGTTTATTTTGCACAGCTCTCAGCCAGTTATCTGCTGCCTTTCTTCTCTGCACAATTTAATACTTCAGTGCTGTCACATGAGCATGTCCATTCAATTCCTTTCAAACAGCGATTCCACGACAGAAGAGACATATGGCCAGCAGGGATGTAAGATTTTCTGCTATCTCCCTCATGTTTTATTGTCTTTAACCGGAGTCTCTGCCTCAAAAGTGGTTATGATAATGAGAGCAAGTACAGAACAGAAAGGCTTGAAATAATAGAATATAACCACCTGGCAGGTCAACATATTACCAATGATTTGAGTGGATAACTCTCAGAATAAAGACAGCACCTGCCATTCAATGATTATCCTAAGTGGTAAGGCATTCAAAGAAGAATTGCATGGAATATTATTACATGGAACATATCTATTCGACAATCTTCCTGGATGAGGCACATCAGCCTGAGCAATTATCCCAATGTATGCCATAATATGTCAGTCGGATGAAGAGTTACCCAAACCAAAATGTCACACATTCATTCCCTCCACAGATGCAACAACATTCTTTATTACATGCAGCCGATAGCTTGTGCAATCACAAAAAAAACACCAACATCTTTTAATGCATAGTTGTAAATTCTTCAGAAACTTGTAACGATTTTGTAACAATACCACATGAACTTCAGCAAGAAAATGAATACACAATATGTCGTTATAATCAATTTCCCAGTGACCAATAGGTTTTGTTATCTTATGTGGAGAAGAGGAGGGGGAGGAATGGGGGGAGTTAGATTTCCTTGCGTAATATCTCTATATTGCAGTAACCCCTGTATGATGGCAATCCATCACTTAGGAGATTGCTCCTTGTCTGTTGAAGCATGAGCAAATCGGCTTGAATACTCACCAGCAACTATTGCTCTGCTGGAGCCAGTTTCAGTCTGATGCCCATAACTAAATGAAGGAGCAATTCCCAGAATTGCTGAAGATGAATCAAGGCTTAACATAGTGCCTGAAGAGTTGTTGTACCAGGTAATATTGTCCCCTCTTGAGAGCGAACATTAATACCTGAGCCCACGCACCAAACTACCTCTCAGGGCACTCTGGTTCTGGTTCTGGTTGATTACTGCGCAAACACCTCATAAGTGGTTATCTCGCGCAGGTCGGAGTGAGTAGAGTAGTGATTACATTTTGAAGTGGGCATTTTTGACCAAGTTGAGGAGATCTAGTTGCTCAATCCCCTTTTTAAATGACTGAACATCGGGAGCAGCACGTGTGTTGGGTGGTAACATATTCCATTCCCTTATCGTCCTTGGGTAAAGGGAATATTGGTAGCAAAGTGTATTGAAATTCAGCGAGTTGATGATATAGGGACCGGTATTTTGTCTTGTTTCATGGCAGTTGGTGCTCTGGGATGATGGAAGATTTGATGGCGTGATTTTGTGAATCTCTTTGTAAATTGCAATGTCTTAGCCTGATTCTGCAGAGCTCTAGGGTATCCCATCCGAGAGAAGTCAGCATATTATTCATGCTTGATTTGCACTTGTAGTCATTACATTCAAAGTGAGCTGCTCAGCATTGCACTTTTCCAGGGTGATGTTGTTGTTGTTGAAAGGATCCCATACAGCTCCACAATACTCCAATTTGGGCCTGACCAAGGACGTAGGCAGTCTCTTTGACGAATGTACTACATGCGTGGAAATTTCTTTTAAGAAGGCCGAGCGTTCTATTTGCTTTGTTAGACACTTGACCAATATGTGTCGCCCAACTTAAATCTTTGCTTAATTCGACTCCTAGATATGGGTGATGATCGACAGCAAGTAATGTGTGGCTACCCATGTTGTATTCCAGTAAAAGTGGTTTAGTCTTGTGTGAGACATGCATGGTATGACATTTGGTTGTATTGAATGACATCTGCCAGGTTTTTCCCCACTCACAGAGAGCATCCAGATCCTTTTGTAAGGACAAGCTGTCTTCTGGGGTTTTAATCTCTCTATAAATTATGGCATCATCTGCGAAGAGTCGAACTCTGGATGAAACTGCATTTGGAATGTCATTGATATGCAGTAGGAAGAGCAATGGACCCATGACAGTCCCCTATGGCACACCTGATGTCACAGGAGTCTCAATAGACGTCTCTCCCTCCATGAGAACTCACTGGTGTCTCCTTGTCAAAAAGATCTCAATCCATTTTAGGATTCACTCACTAAACAATGGGAGACAGTTCGATGACAATCAGACTGCTTTAACTTTTAGTTTGGTTTGGTTTAGAGTGGAAACAGGCCCTTCAGCCCACCTAGTCCGCACAGACCAGCTATTCCCCACACACTAACACTAAACTACACACACGAGGGACAATTTACAATTTTACCAAAGCAATTAGCCGACAAACCTGTACATCTTTGGAATGGCACGGTGCATAAGAATTTCCAAACAATATTTACAACAACTTTAGTATTTGGCCAGGTGAATTCCACAGAATGGGCTCCTGGGCAAATTAAACAAGAAGACAATGTTGCAGGGAACTGTGTTGAAGGAACTGCAGATGCTGGTTTACACTGAAGATGTATACAAAATGCTGAAAGTAACTCAGCGGGACAGGCAGCAGTTCTGGACAGAATGGAAGAAAGGTTTGGACCCGAAACGTCACTCATTCCTCTCCAGAAATGCTGCCTGTCCCACTGAGTTACTCCAGCATTTCGTGTCTATTTTGCAGTGAACTGTACTTGTTTTCTGGAAACAGAATTAATCAACAGTATTATATCCTGCTGTTAAATCCTAGAAAACAATTGCCATTTTTTGGAGTGGCTGATGGACCCCAATGACATAGAGACAGAATAGCTGGGTTATCCATTGTCATGGACCAGAAAAAGACAAGTCCAATGTCCTGCTGTGATCAGAACTCAAACAGCAAGTGTTAGACCAACTTCTCTGTGAATGAAAAGGGAATGAAAACAAAAATGTCTTAATGATCCAGAGGTGTTTATGCTTCATGAATTATTATGGTATCGAATCAGCAAATTGGCACCTCAAGTTCAGGTACTCCAGTGCTGCACCCTATATAACTTTCGGTACTAGGTTTGGTCGAGTACGATAATATTAGAACAGTGAGTTGAATGTTTTGCGGCGATGTCATAAATAGTGGTAGAATGCGATTCTGGTGCAATCCACTATTTCCATGGTCATCAAAGAGACGAGCTTTCCTTTCATGAAGGAAATCCAGATAATTTAATTATCTAAATGATCCAGCAGTTGTGGAATTGAATTCTCGGGATTGTTGATTCAGGCCATGGGATTATTACATTAGTATTTTAAGCATTGCACTACTTCTAAAAGCCTTTTTAACATGGTACAAAATCTGCATACTGTTTGTTGCCTTAATAATGCTAATAATAAACTGTTACATCTAACCCACGAATGAAGCTGCATTTCTTAATTACAACATAATGAAAACTATCATTATGTGTAAGAAATGTTATTTTGTCTGTTTTACATTTGAGAATTTGCAAAATATAAATTTTCTGTCAGTATTTTGTGATCTATTTAACATCATTGTAATATGACAGATTATCTATTTATTCCATATATTAAATAGATTTGGGGTTTTTTCTGTTTCCACTTGTATCATAATTGGTGTTCAAATGCCATTTTATTAATAATATTTCTATATATTGAAAATATGCTTTTAGAAAAAATAATTTAAAGTCCACACCAAACATGACCTACTGCACTAGGAATGCATTCTCCATGTGGCTGGTGTTCTAATTTTCTCCAGTATTGAACATAAAAGAACATAATGATGATTAGCTACTTTTTTTGAGATAGTGTGACAAATTAATTGCAAACTATTCCTCTCCATATTTTATTCCAATTAGTTTAAAGAGTCGCTGTTACTACTTCACTTCTGCAATGGACCAACCACGAGGAACTGTGGTTATTTTTTTATCTTTTCTAGCTACAGTGAGTTTGAAAGGGTGTAAGAAAGTGGGGTTCATTTCAATATCATTAGAATTAATTATCATATATTACATTAAGTAAATTATGTTCTAGGTCTGCAGTGAATTCATAATGATATGTAAATTACAGTGTCAGAAATAGCAGTGTATGCAGCGATGACTACCCAGTCTCTTCTGTCTGTGTGAATCTCCCAGGACAAAGCAGAATAAAATCTCCCCCTAGAATGTTCTATTTCCCCTCTGGCCACATGACAATCATTCTCCATTGTGCACCTTGAACTTTGCTACCATCTGAAACCAGCACAACTTAATTGATGCATCTGGCTGAGAAATAAAGATCAAATTATTGGGTCATAGAATAGGGAAAATAGAATTATCACAGCAGAATATTTGTAAATGAGTACGGAAGGGGTCTACTAAAATCTGAACTGTCAAGTGATTTAATGTGATTAACTTCTATTTTAGAACATTGCATGATCAAAAATGGCACTTTCGTGACTTTTAAATGCCTCGTGAAAAAGTTTGTGCTGCGCTAGGTCTGTTGTAGTGGGTACACTTAGCCGTAAAATATACATGGCAAGGTCCCATTTACAGTAATATAAATGACTAAATATTTTTTAAATTTGGTGATGCTGGTTGAGGAATAAACATTGACCAGGAAACCTTTGTTATTCCTTCAACAAATAGTGTTCTAGGTTGTTTTGCATTTATCTTCAGCAGATAAATTTGTGTATATATAATCAGCAGTCCTTAAGAAATGCATTTGGGAATTGTGATACATGATCACCAGGTGCTGCATCGATGTGGAGCAGCCAGCATGACATCTATGTACTGTCTGCTCATTATTGTGATCTCTGCATGCTGCCAGATCTATTGGGCCAGAACATGCTGGATCCGGCTCAAAGCATAGAATCATTGCCCATCCGCATTCACCCGGCCTCAACATCTGTTCAACTATCACAGGCACATAATCCAAATATTTTCATGACAGTCAATGACTTCCCTTTTTCTTTTGCAAATTGGAGACATACTCAGTAATCCAGAGGGGGAGAGACATTTTTTGATCGTCGTAATGGAAACATTCCTGTCATTATTGAAAGGTTATTGCACTGCTGAGGACATTGCCAGCAGTGGGGCTGAATTCATTTATGATGAAAACGTCCATATTCCTAATTCACCACCTCACACCATACTTAACTCTCAATAGACAATAGACAATAAACAATAGGTGCAGGAGTAGGCCATTCAGCCCTTCGAGCCAGCACCGCCATTCAATGTGATCATGGCTGATCACTCTCAATCAGTACCCCGTTCCTGCCTTCTCCCCATACCCCCTCACTCTGCTATCCTTAAGAGCTCTATCCAGCTCTCTCTTGAAAACATCCAACGAACTGGCCTCCACTGCCTTCTGAGGCAGAGAATTCCACACCTTCACCACTCTCTGACTGAAAAAGTTCTTCCTCATCTCCGTTCTAAATGGCCTACCCCTTATTCTTAAACTGTGGCCCCTTGTTCTGGACTCCCCCAACATTGGGAACATGTTTCCTGCCTCTAATGTGTCCAATCCCCTAATTATCTTATATGTTTCAATAAGATCCCCCCTCATCCTTCTAAATTCCAGTGTATACAAGCCCAATCGCTCCAGCCTTTCAACATACGACAGTCCCGCAATTCCGGGAATTAACCTAGTGGACCTACGCTGCACGCCCTCCATAGCAAGAATATCCTTCCTTAAATTTGGAGACCAAAACTGCACACAGTACTCCAGGCGCGGTCTCACCAGGGCCCGGTACAACTGTAGAAGGACCTCTTTGCTCCTATACTCAACTCCTCTTGTTACGAAGGCCAACATTCCATTGGCTTTCTTCACTGCCTGCTGTACCTGCATGCTTCCTTTCATTGACTGATGCACTAGGACACCCAGATCTCGTTGAACTCCCCCTCCTCCTAACTTGACACCATTCAGATAATAATCTGCCTTTCTATTCTTACTTCCAAAGTGAATAACCTCACACTTATCTACATTAAACTGCATCTGCCATGTATCCGCCCACTCACACAACCTGTCCAAGTCACCCTGCAGCCTTATTGCATCTTCCTCACAATTCACACTACCCCCCAGCTTAGTATCATCTGCAAATTTGCTAATGGTACTTTTAATTCCTTCATCTAAGTCATTAATGTATATCGTAAATAGCTGGGGTCCCAGCACCGAACCTTGCGGTACCCCACTGGTCACTGCCTGCCATTCCGAAAGGGACCCATTTATCCCCACTCTTTGCTTTCTGCCTGTCAACCAATTTTCTATCCATGTCAGCACCCTACCCCCAATACCATGTGCCCTAATTTTGCCCACTAATCTCCTATGTGGGACCTTGTCGAAGGCTTTCTGAAAGTCGAGGTACACCACATCCACTGACTCTCCCCTGTCAATTTTCCTAGTTACATCCTCTCATCACACAATCTCTAATGATTTAAGGGCCTGACAAAGTCGTAGCAGATCGGCAAAATTTTATTTTACCCTACGACAATGACCACGACAATGCCGAGTCAGGTCGATACAAGTTACTTTTTTTGTGAAACTAGCACCTGGCTAAGAGATTACACCGTCTTCGGAAACATCGCTAAATTCCCACGCTTACCTGACTGTCGCCTCCAATCTACCTGTCAAATGTCCTGATGGTAAATAAATTGGTTAAACAAAACTATCTTCTGGTATCTTCAAATGCCTTTTCTTAATTTAATATTACGTGCTTCTAAATGCATCTGCGACACCCTAGCAAACCTGGGGACAGCATGCGACAGCGCCCGCAATAAGCTACGATACCTGGCGACAAGCCAGCTGTCGCCGAGAAATTTCTATCTGGAATTTTTTTCCGCGGCGCGCGGAGATGCGCTACGATTCATTGAAGACTCCTCACGATCATGCCCGCAACACCCCGGCGAACGTTCGGCGACAGCCTAGTCGCCGGCAGTCGCCTTAAAATCACCTAAGTGGGACAGGCCCTTTACAAGCTGAAAAAACTAGTCAAAGCACAGGACAGGTTGCTTCATTTCCTCCTCTACTTTCTTCTCTTCCACTTCCATGCCTTCCACTTGCTTCTCTACTTATGCTCTAGATCCCTAAATTTTTACCTCTCAGATGGTAACAAAATTTGTTCTATCATAATCATAAAACCACTGCAGCATGCAGTGCCATATGGTTCCTCCACATGGGCATGGGCAAATTCATAATGCCTATGTTTAATCTATCATATTCCTTGTGACAGTATATTATATGAGTATTTGTGAGTTGCAAATCAGTGTCTTGAACTGTTTAATCATTGGAGAGACTCTGTTGGCCAGGAGCCACTCTTTGGATTGCAATGATAGCTGATTTTTGCTGGCAGATCTGGCACAACAAACTGAAGAAAAGTGAAGGCACCTAAAATGCTGTAAGGACACAAGGCACTGGTGTATGTGATGCAACATTTGCAGTTATACAACAGATTGATATTGAGAGAATGGAATGCAGAAAACTCTTCAAAAGCTGAAAGTTTGGGATGAGGTGAAGTGTATAACTTAAATTGACATGTTTCGTTCCTGTGGATATATCCTTCTGATTTCCAAACTGGTAAAGATGCTGAAAGATGCTGAGACTCAGATGGCGTTTAATTAACCCTGTACATGCATGATTGAAATATCTGAAATATTCCAATAGAAGTCCAACTGTTTGTCTTCTTACATTTAAAAAAATGCAGATGTCTCAATAAATTCAATAATTTCAGCAGACCAGGGTGTAAAAGATGTGGGCTTTAAGGCAGACACGATTCTGAATATGCATATGCAGTTGCAACAGTTAAATTATGGGATTACTAACAAAAGGCCTGGACTAACAAATCAGAGATGTGACCAAAAAAGCAAAGTGCTGGAGGAACTTGGTAGGTCAGGCAGCATTTGTGAAGGCAATGGACTGATGACTTTTCGGGCCAGGATCTTTCTTGAGACTAACGGAATAGGGGAGGGGGGTGGGGGGGGGGGGGGGGTGAAAGCTCGACAAGAGAGGTTGGGTGGGACAATCTCTGGCAGGTGATAGGTGGATACAGGTGGGGGGAAGGGTGTGATTGGCAGATTAGTGGAGTAAGTAACAAAACTAGAGATGAAAATGTGACAATTGGTGTTAGATAAGAACCGAAGAGTAGAAGTAAAATGTAAAGCCGCAGAGAGGGATATGGGTGGAAGGGGATAGGGCGATGGAAGAGAGAGTGTAAAAGGGAAATGTGGGACAGGGTAAGAAGTTGAGCGTATAAAGGAAGGGAAGGTTGTAGAGTGACTGGGGTGTTGGAGAAATGAGTGCAGACTAGATAAGGGGCGTGCGAGGAAAATTTGTGATGGGATTGGTGGTGGGGGAGGGTTATTATTTGAAATTGCTGAAATCAATATTCATACGCTGATTTGTTATGCTTCCAAAGAGAAAATGAGGTACCGTTCCTCCATCTTGTGTGTGGCCTCACTCTGCAATAGATTAGCCATGGGCAGGAATGTTATTTCAGAATGTGAAAGTGAATTAAATTGATCAGTAACCGAGAGCTCCAGCAGGCTTGGTGGATGGAGCGCAAGTATTTGGCAAAACAGTCGTCTAGTCTTCACTTGGTCTCGCCAATGTAAAGGAGGTCACATCGGTATCACTGAGTGCAGAAGATGTGAGGTTGGACGAGTTGAACATAAGGCCCCTGTCTCATCTGGAAAGACTGCTGGGGTCCCTGGGTGGAACTGTGAGAGGAGGTGCAGGTGTCAGATGGTACATCTCCTGCAGTTGAGGGGAAATTGTGTGTACCAGAGATGTGAGTTCAAAATTCAACTGTGGCAGTTGTACAGATGTCTATTTATTGCAGTAAATGAATATATTTGAGAAAAAGAACATCATAATTTATATATAAATGCAACATTGATTTCTCCATGGAAAGAACCCTTAGTCAAAACCAGGTTGAAAATCTGATAAACCTGATCTTCCACGTATTCTGTGAATAAAATAAATTTAATAAAATTAATTTAAAGGAATGTTATGTTTTAATGGGAAATGACTCCAGAATTTATATTTGCCATGATGTTGGTAAATTACGATGCTCCTTCTCCATTTTGATCAGTTATAGACCATGGACTTCAATAACGATGAGAATATTTCCTATTCTCTGTGTTCACCTGGTGATCTCTGGCTGTAATGCGCTTTGAGTAAAGTTCCTGTTTCAGGAGGCTTGTGAAATCTGCTACTCCTTTATTTACCCTGATGGATACCAACTGCTTAACTGGTAACCAGTGCTCTGAAAGGTATCTGGATTTTCAACAGAGGCTCAATGGACAAGTAGTCAAGACAACATTTATAAGAAGTACAGCTACCTCAGAGGGTAATTTCTGTGCTTGTATGACTTATCTCAACTTGCACTGATAATTGGTGATACACAATTCACAGCCAAAATGTTGGATGCTAATATCCCACTTCAGACTGTATAGGGTTTAAATTAATGTTAATCAGTAAGAGAACTAGTTTTTTACACACAAGTTCTGATACGTATAAATTATTCAGATAATCAAGAGAATGTCTAAGTAAGTTAGGCTTCAACAGCAACTTTGACAAAAATCCACTTGCATGCTCACAAAACCACTGCTAAGAAATCATGGACAAAGTCTGACCAGAATGTCAAGGATCATTTATATTGCATAACAATTTAGCATGTAAATATATATTTTCCTACATGGCAGTTAAGTTTGAGATTCAAATTTTGATGGTGAAAAATAAAAGCGTTTCTGTCCATTATGGTGAGGAAGGGGTAGAAGACTCATTAGCCAGTGCTGGCAACTCCCCAATGGTATCTGTTTCTACTTCGAGCCATTATTTGGCTAACATCATGAAATTCCATGCAGGAACTGAAAGATCGTCATGATATTTACATAAATCTAGTCCAGATGCAATAGATAGCAATGCCCTGAATCTTTATCATTCAACATAACCTACTACACATTTCAGTTATGTCCAATATTGTTGCCATTCACTTCATCAAGACTGAAGAGATTGACTGGTAAAGTGTCTTGCTTTGAGATGGCAAAGAGAGAAAATACATAATTCAATTTAAATGGTTTCATTACGAGTTACACAAAGTCTATAATCTGATATATATATATATTTCATAAATATCATCAATTAATAACATTTTTCAAATGGTCTTTTTCAAAAACAGCAAAACTATGAGTAAAAATATCCCTATGAGCTGCTGTTCATTGTCTGGATTGGTGTTGTACCCTTTATATTCAAATTCAGTTGAACTGACAGGTTTGGGTCTTGTGATATCAAAAGACAATGTCAGATCAGTAGGGTGTAGGGTCATTGCGACGGCTTTAATCAGTAATATTGGCTGCCATTCCTCCTGAACAATGGGCTACCCAGCTGTGTTAGCAGCTGGCATTGAAGGTTGCAGCAAATGTCCCATGGGACCAGGAACAACTTTGCAGCATATTTTATATTGCCAACATGGATCGTCATAATCTGTGCGTAATTGTATCTTTATAATCTTTTTAAATGTATTCAATGTTCTCAGTTTTCTATTAGATTCCCACAGCTCAGTGCCATTTACTGTCATGCATTCTCCTCTTGCAGATTAGAAAATACTCTTTGTATTATGAAAGAAGCTGCAGCCAACATTTACATTGTTCTACGACTGATTGATTAGACATGTCCTTCTGTCGGTTAAGATCCCCCCAGTTTATTTTCTTTCTCCTGGCACTGAGCATGCTACAATTACAAAATACCTAACCCGACAATCTGGTCAAGAACTCTTGAAAGTATTCCTCTGAGATATCTGTACAAGATTTAAGAATTTCGGACCAGTCTAAATGTAAGGAGTTTAAATTAATATCCAAAATACTTTTCTTGAACACCACACAAATTTAGCAACCTTATCTTTGGCGCCTTCATTTTTGTCATTTATGTACACCTTGAAAAGCTGAGACCTCAGTTCCGTTCCCTCTTACTCACCACTCTTACCAACTAGAAAATAACCCATTTACACCTACTTAGTGTTTCTTGTTCACAAGTCAATCTTTTAAAATACTTCTACATTTTAATTTAAGCAAAAATACTCTTATACCAAATGGAGCATTCAACTCAGCAATAAACAATCGCTTTTTGTTAGGGTTCTACTTTTGGGAATCATGCATTGGGACACCTGGTCCCTCTGCATCTTCGAGCTCCTCAATTTCTTATCATTTAAATAATATGTTTTTATATTTTTTTCCTGTTAAAGTGGACAATTTTATAATTTCCCACATTGTACCCCATCTGCCAGGTCGATAGCCACTCACTTAACATATTTAGATCACTTTGTAAAATCCTTGCATCATCATCACAATTTATTTTCCTATCTAGCTTTGTATCATCGGCAAATTTGGCAACCTCATCTTTGGCGCCTTCATTTTTGTCATTTATATAAACCTTGAAAAGCTGAGACCTCAGTTCTGTTCCCTATTACTCACCATTCTTACCACCTAGAAAATAACCCATTTACACCTACTCAGTGTTTCCTGTTCACAAGCCAATCTCCACAAGCCGATCTATATCCATTTGTCATTGATGGGTCTCTATTCCTTGGAGCGCAGGAAGATGAGGGGTGATCTTATAGAGGTGTATAAGATCATGAGAAGAATAGATCGAGTAGATGCACAGAATCTCTTGCCCAGAGGAGGCGAATTGAGGACTAGAGGACATAGGTTCAAGGTGAAGGGGAAAAGATTTAATAGGAAACTGGGTAACTTTTTCACACAAAGGGTGGTGGGTGTATGGAACAAGCTGCCAGTGGAGGTAGTTGAGGCTGGGAATCTCCCAACATTTAAGGTACATGGATAGGACAAGTTTGGGGGGATATGGACCAAGCGCAGGCAGGTGGGACTAGTGTATCTGGGACATTTTGGCCAGTGTGGGCAAGTTGGGCTGAAGGGCCTGTTTCCACACTGTATTACTCTATGACTAGAATATGTTTTGTGGTCCTGCGAGGTGTAGAGAGGATTGAGCAAAGACAAGAAGCAGCGCTCTGAATGGCCGTTCAGTAGCTTGATCATACTGACTGTGCATTTGTTATTCACAACACTCATCTCAGCATTTAGACATGAGTCAAAGTAAACATTTTCAACTTGTGAATCAGTGCGTTAGTTGATACAGGTTCATTCTTCAATGTGTTGAGTGAACAAACCCATCACAGTCTTCACTGTCAGTGAGGAAAGCCCAGAGTTTCTTTTCCCCAATGGCATAACACTGTTGACAGCTCTGGGACTGTTTCCATCACAAATAACATTCAAGTTCAGGGTTGTAAACACAACATTCTGTGAAATTACAGATGATGGTGATACACTTCTGAATTCTGACACAGCGTCAGCTCTTCACATTGTCGGGGTCATCAACTCAGAAGTTCAGACTGACAACACAAATCACAAAGTCTCAGGACAGCAAATCAATGATGAGAGCATGAAGACAGTACTCAAAACTATGAAACTAAGTGAAATCGAAGTTGAGATAAAGTAGGATGTTATTCTATCCCTGTGCATAACAGCAATTCATTCATGAATTCAAACAGGTTATAGAAAATGCACCCTCTAGTGGCACTGAGCCTTCTCTACAAGGTTTGTACAAACAATGTGATGAAGTTGCGATTCCACTTATCCCAGTTCTACGTGGTGATCACATTGTAATCTTGCAGTTGCTAACAGATCATATTATGGACATTATTTATGAGGACCATTATGAATCTGAGCAAACTGAACAATTGTGAAAGGAGTAAATATGGTTCCCAGGAATAGAATGTTTGGTCGAATTGAGAGTCAACAAATTTCTAGAGCTTCGAGCAATCAGGATGGTAAATCAGAACTGATGCAAATGTAATTGAGAGGGTTAATCCGAGTGTTACTTTTATTCCTCTCAACATCTGTTTGTATTTGTTGAAAACATTTTGTGCAGAAACTATCAATTCCACTTCTGCAAAAACTATTATTTCAAAGCATGATCATGTTCTTTGCTGTTGAATATGCAATATCTAATTCTTAATTTCTCTCCTTAATTTTGACGGCCCTCAAAAAGTTTGGGTTCAATTTGTTTAGTTGAATGCTTCTACAGATGCACTATAGAAAGCATACTGTCAGCTTGCATCACACCTTGGTTTGGAAACAGCATGGCCCAAGACCGCAAGAAATTGCAGAGAGTTGTGAATGTAGCTCAGTCCATCACACAGACCAGAACCACCATCATTGACTCCATCTGCACTTCAGACTGCCTCAGAAAAGCCGCAAATATAATCAAAAACCTATCCCACTCCTGTTGAAGATACAGAGGCTTGAAGGCACGTACCTGACTCTGGAATAACTTCTTCCCCTCTGTGATAAGGCCTCTGGATGGTCCTTCCATAAGCTAGGGTTTTGTTCAATTCACCTCTACCCCATTGCAGACATTGTACTTTGTCTCTGGTTACAATGCTAAGAACAATATTCTGCACTTTTTATCTTTCCCTTTGTTCTTTCAATTATGCTTGAGTTTGGCTTGATTGTATTTATGTATAGTATGGTCTGATTGATCACAATGATGACAGCAGTGAATACATGGCAGGGATTGGAGTTTCCCTCCATTTTGAGCTTTGGTACATTGCTGGGTTGAGAGATTAGGTGTTGGTTCCAAGAACTTGGGGATCTTTGGGTTAAGAACATCCTGTTGTCCCATAAGTACCCTACAATGACAGGATAACGTTCCTTTAGTTTAGTTTAGTTTAGTTTCTTGTCATGTTTACCAAGGTATAGTGAAAAGCATTTTTTGTTGCATGCAATCCAGTCAACGGCAAGACTATACATGATTACAATCAAGCCGACATAGTGTACAGAAACAGGATAAAGAGAATAACGTTTAGTGCAAGGTAAAGTCCAGTAACGTTCGATTAAAGATGGTCCGAGGATCTCCAATGAGGTAGATGGTAGGGCATGACTGCTCTCTAGTTGGTAATAGGATGGTTCAGTTGCCTGGTAACAGCTGGGATAAATCTGGAGGTATGCATTTTCATACCTCTGTACCTCTTGCCTGATGGGAGAGGGGAGAAGTGGGAATGTCCGGGGTGAAACTATTCTTTAATTATGCCGGTGGCCTTGCTGAGACAGCATGAAATGTAAATTGAGTCAATGAGAGGGCGATAGGTTTGCTTGATCGTCTGGGGTGTTTCCACAATTCTCTGCAATTTAGTATTAGGGATTAGTGTTCGATCAATATAAATGAGACAGTATAGATGGGACGGGCTGATGGTTTAATCCATGCTGCATGACTCTACGATTCTGTGAATGACTCTTCACTGGAAGTGCCTAGTCATATTTCTGGAGTGGCTTGAAATGGTTGCTGCTGTATTTACTTCAGTAAATGAAAGTGGTACATGATTGAATTTGTAGACATGTGCTTTAGACAGAGAACATGATACTATATCCTTTCTTAATCTACAATAGTTTCACCTACATTTCAAAGGGGTGATTGTATCTTTTGGCAATGTTGTCCTCGTACACCAGTCACTGAAAGTAAGCATGCAGGTACAGCAGGCAGTGAAGAAAGCTAATGGCACGTTGGCTTTCATAACGAGAGGATTTGAGTACAGGAGCAAAGAAATCCTTCTGCAGTTGTATAGGGCCTTGGTGAGACCACATCTGGAGTATTGTGTGCAGTTTTGGTCTCTTAATTTGAGGAAGGACATCCATGCTATTGAGGCAGTGCAGCGTAGGTTCACGAGGTTAATCCCTAGGATGGAGGGACTGTCATATGAGGAAAGATTGGAAAGACTGGGCTTGTATTCACTGGAGTTCAGAAGGATGAGAGGGGATCTTATCATATCATATCATATCATATATTTACAGCCGGAAACAGGCCTTTTCGGCCCACCAAGTCCGTGCCGCCCAGCGATCCCCGTACATTAACACTATCCTACACCCACTAGGGACAATTTTTACATTTACCCAGCCAATTAACCTACATACCTGTATGTCTTTGGAGTGTGGGAGGAAACCGAAGATCTCGGAGAAAACCCACGCAGGTCACGGGGAGAACGTACAAACTCCTTACAGTGCAGCACCCGTAGTCAGGATCGAACCTGAGTCTCCGGCGCTGCATTCGCTGTAAAGCAGCAACTCTACCGCTGCGCTACTGTGCCGCCCTTATAGAGACGTATAAAATCATAAAGGGACTAGACAAGCTAGATGCAGGAAAAATGTTCCCAATGTTGGGGGAGTCCAGAACCAGGGGACACAGTCTAAGAATAAAGGGGAGGCCATTTAGAACTGAGGTGAGTAGAAACGTTTTCACCCAGAGAGTTGTGAATTTGTGGAATTCTCTGCCACAGAAGGCAGTGGAGGCCAATTCACTGGATGAATTTAAAAGAGAGTTAGATGGAGCTCTAGGGGCTTGTGAAATCAAGGGATATGGGGAGAAGGCAGGCACAGGTTACTGATTGTAGATGATCAGCCATGATCACAATGAATGGCAGTGCTGGCTCGAAGGGCCAAATGGCCTTCTCTTACACCTATTTTCTATGTTTCTATGTTTCTATAATTAGTTTAAGAATATCAGTATAGATCAAGGTGAACTTTACCCATATTCTCATACTTTCTAACAACACAGAAGGAGACCATTTGACCCTTTCAAGTTTCTGCTGGCTCTGTGCAAACTCCTCAATCCTATTCCCCATTTCTTTCTGTGTAATCTCTTCTCTCTCACTTACCCATTAATACTCCTCCCCCTCTGATTTCTCAAGAATCAAACACCGCAAATATAAAAGGAGGAAAGGAGAATGTTAAAAGAAAAATTGCTTTATGAAATGTTATACTACCGAGCAAAACATAAATCTTGAGAGACAAGTTATATACAAACTGTATTATTTTGAAATACTGTTACATTCCAGCTGCTAAGGAAATGAAAACAATGAAATGTAGTGGAGCTTTATTTTACATTACAGAATGAAGCATAAATCTTATTTTAGAAGCGAGCTGTTATAGTCAGTGTTATGGTGACTTGCCGATTTTTTCATGTTGCTTAGGAAATGTAAAGAATGATACATGGTTAAGCCCTTCACGTGAAGTACTACCAGCACTATTCATTCATCGTACTTTCTGATTTACATGTATGTATTGAAGATGTATGTATTTTCAGATATGAGCATGTTACTATATTTATTTGAGTAAATTAGATTCTATAAATAATGACATAACATGGTTAACTTATTTGACCAACTTCCTAAATGTTAATAAACTAATTTGCAATCTGGTTTAGAGAAACCCAAAGAAATAGGGTAAAAGGCCTCATAGGGTTAACAGCCTCTCATAATAATAATAATCTTCTAATAATAATCTTCTAATAATAAGTTACCAGTAGTCAGATGGGAATGAGGAATTTCCAGACAATGAAAGTCATTTTAAACACCAAACATTAGTGGTATAGGGGCAAGTGATTAATTAATAAAAACATTTCCATAGTGTCAAAAAGATCTCAGGCAAACTGCGACTTATTTACTTCCAGGTTTAAAAAGAAAGTAGGACTTAGGATTGAACAGACTAAGGAGTCATGGTGTTGATTTAAGGCCTTGGGTTTATGCTTTTAATGTCAAACAGGTTTTACATTGATTCATTTGGTTTTTGGAAACATAAAGTTTCAAGCCAAGTGACGACAAATTTAAGGAAAAAGTAAGCAACTTTTGTAACAGTTTATGGAACAGGAAGAACAGCAGTGTTACATTCAAGAATACCAAGATTATTTTCTCTCCTAAAATGATGCCCTCCCCCCTCATCAATTGACTACCCCACCATCAGACAGCCCTTCTTCCAAATCTAAATTTTCCACCAACAAATTGGGGATGAGACTCTCTTCCAAACCTACTTGATCCAAACACCTAAAATCGGTGTTTGGACATCACTCTCCTTCATACAAGGTGGCAGGCTCCCTCCTGCTCATGTGGCATCCTGAGGAGTGCTTCCCACCCATTTAACATTCCAGTCTACAAATCCCACTAGTTTCTGACTGATCCTGTAAAAGAAAAAAACAGAATGTAGAATCAAAATATTAAATGTGGGAATACTGACTTTTCTCACTTTTGTGAAACCTACCCCAACTGGGCGAATAAGAAAAATAGAGTTGAAAGTTGGAAATTAATGAGCAATTAAATGAAAGTCAACAGCAATTTGTTGAAGACCAATTATGTTTGGTTAATTTGATTGTGTTCATTGAGAAAGCAATGGAAAGATTTGATGTGAATATTGCAGTTGTAATTGTGCATCTGGACTTTCAAATATATCACATAATAATCATGTGAAAGGTTAGTGCCAGGCGATTAAACAGACAATAGCTGCACAGCTACAAAATGGACAATGAGAAGTGAACAGACAGCAGTGGTTAAGGGCTGCATTTCATACTGGAGGGAAATATTTCGTAGTGTTCCCTAGAGATTGGGACAGAAGCCATCAATGCTTTTGATACATACTAATGACCTATACTTGGGTAAATGGGACATTATTTCAAAGATCGCTGATTACATGAACATCAGAAATATAGTAAACAATGAAAAGGATGGTAGAACGTGGATTCAGAAATCTATTTTGTATAGAAGTTACTATAAAAACATTTATGAGGGTTTAGTGTGGAGTGAGATTAATATTGAGATGTTGGTATTCACAGAGAGTTTTACAGCATTATGTGCATTTCTTTCCAGAAAATGATACTGTATATTGAATAGTTTCTGAGCAGAAAATAGATTTTATGGGTTTTGGCAAAGAATTTTATTTGAAGTCTATCTGACTTATCTTGCTGAGTTTTCAGCAGGTGACAGTAACCAAATACATTACTTTGCAGTCAGGTACAGAAAACCTCACAGAAACCCCTTAAAATTGTTTATTTTTGGAATCATTCTGTTCAGGGTGAGGTCAATCTGTGCATAAAACTGGTGAGGTCACAGTGTCATGAAAGGCTTGAGGTCTTCATTTAATTTCATGAAATAACACAATTTCTAAAAAGGTTGGTATGTGTATAGAACCCTCAGCAAATTGAACTATCGGCTGAAATCATCAGTCACATAAATCATACTTTTGTTGATCAGCTCACAGTGGTGCAGCGGTAGATTTACTGCCTTCCAATGTCAGAGACCTGGGTTCAATTCTGATCTTGGAAATGCAAAAATTAAATTATTTTAATTGCATAAACATTATGAGTTAGCTTTTATTGTACACTCAATCATGTCTCCATGGGCTAGAGCAGTAATGTGGTGGTATAGTTGCTGCCTTACAGTGCCGGAGACCTGGGTTTGATCCTGACTCCGATGCTCTTTGTACGGAGTTTGCACGTTCTCCCAGGTGCTCCCGTTTCCTCCCACACTCCAAAGACATACTGGTTTGTAGGTTATTTGGCTCCGCTAAAATTGTTTAAAATTGTCCCTAGTGTGTAGAATAGTGCTAGTGTGTGGGGATAGCTGGACAGCATGGACCTCTGGGTCGAAGGGCCTGTTTCAGCACTGTATCTCTTAAATAAAAAGCTCCACTCACCCCATAGGATCACCTCAGTTATTGACACCTCTATTTTTAAGAACTTACTAGATGACCCGTGGACCCGTGGGGTTCCCATTGTTACTAAAGGTTTTTTAGTAACTTGTCAGTTTCTTTGTTGAACTAAATTAAGGTGCATGTTGCAATCCAAAGTGTTTGAACAATTGGTTGGGCAGAAAGCAGCCAAAACGGTACATGATAGCGCAACAATTTGAACAAAACACGACCCATGGACCCGTTGGGTTCCTGTTTTTACAGCCCCAGTGCCGGGGGCGGGCGAGGGGGAGAGGAAAGGGGAGAGGGAGCCACTCACCTTGGCCCCGGGCGGCCATCGCGGCGGCCAGCAGCAGGAGAGCAGCCGCAAGGACTGCCCCATGTTAGTTCTGCTGGCAGGCATCTTCTTTGACCTTCTCTCTGCCGCCGCGCTGCACCAAAGGAGGAAGGTCAGGCACGGGGCACGCCGGGATGGGCGCCGGTCACTCCGGTGCAGCTGTGTAGGTGTGCCGCCACTGGGCCCGGCAACCCTCCCCAAACTGTGCAGGCGCGGCTGCTGGGCCCGGTAAGTGGGAGCGCACTGCGCTATAAAGTTATTAAAGTTTATAAAGTGAATTACTTTTAAAATGTAACGAATCTTGATACTGCATACCGCAGGCGAATGGTGAATAAGGTTCCCATAAAATTGTTGCGCGATTGTGTACCGCTTTGGCTATATTTCGGGAACATACATACATACATATATATATGAGTCGTGGACCCAAAGCTTCTCCTACATTGGTCCAGCATCCTTCCCTCCCCCACTCCGCCCCCCCCCCCCACTCACCCACTCACCTACTCCATCCCCCCTCAAGTTGGGTCGAAGGGCCACATGTGAACCAGAAGAGCAGCACCTCATATTCCATCTGAATAGCCTACATTCCAATGGCATGGACATTGAATTTTCCAATTTCAGGTAAACACCCACCTCCCTTTTAATTACCTCTATGCCCTCCCATCTGTGCGTCCACCTTTTTCCCACTGCCTTATCACCCAGTTCCTTTCTCCTCCTCCTTCTACTATTTTTTCTAAACCAAATAAATAAGATATCCAATGCAAAATTTAAGGGGCCCTTCGACCCAACTTGCCCACACCGGCCAACATGTCCCAGCTACACTAGTCCCACCTGCCAGCGCTTGGTCCATATCCCTCCAAACCTGTCCTATCCATGTACCTGTCTGGCTGCTTCTTAAATGTTGTGATAGTCCCAGCCTCAACTACCTCCTCTGGCAGCTTGTGCCATACACCCACCACCCTTTGAGTGAATTTGTCTGGACAATGAAAGCATCGGAGCAATTTATTGCCCCAGTTGTAGAATATGCTGCAAGCACTTCTATCTCAAATAACTTTTTCCACAGCTTTCTGGACAAAGCATCAAATTACTACAGCCCTCAGGGAATCATATTCCAACATGAGTTACAACATCCATTTGAGGAGACCATCAAGATATGCACCCTTGGAGAGGCTTCAGTAGACTTTCACTTTACTGATCAGTCTGCCTTCTGGGACCTTGTTAAAAACCTTGCTAAAATCCATGTATACTCCATCAAATACATGACATTCATAAGCCCTTCTTGTTACTTCTTCAAAAATGACAATCACGTTTGTAAGATGCAACTTTCCCATCATTAACATAGGACAACTATTATTGATTAAATCTCTTCAAATTATGATTTATATTGTGCCTAGGAATTCTTTTTTTCAATAATTGCTCACCTCTAATGTTAGGTTTTCTGGTCTATGGTTACTCAATCTATTCCTTTCTCCCTTTTTAAACAAAAGTACAGAATTAGCAGCATTCTCGTTGAATCATAAAGACAATAAAAATGATGCTGGAATAATTTTCATTATGGGTTTGTTGAAAGTCACTTAATGCCATCTTCATTTGACAGCACTAAAAAGTGGCAAATGACTCATAATCATTCAAAATGGGTCCTGACCCAAAACGTCACCCATTCTTGTTTCAACACATGACCCCTCACTTGCTATCAGAACTTTCAACATTTCCTTCCTTGATTTTCTTAATAGGCCAAGATACATTCTCACACACAAACACAGACGGGCTTGGATACGTGGAACCATGCCCACTGCCTCCTCCATTCTTCACCCACCTTTCCCTCTAACCCTTGATCTTCTCCACCCTCAAATCTCACACTCAATCAGTTTAACTCTCAGACCTCCTTCCACCCTTGCTCACCCTCTACCAATTTCTCTCTCGTACCTTACTACTTTAACTTTCCTTTCTTTCTTTTCATATGCTCCCCTCCCTTTCTCTTTCTCTCAGTTTCTCCGCTTATTTATCCTCTCTATCACATCCCTCTGTTTCTTTGCTATTGCTATTGAGGGCGTGCAGCGTAGGTTTACTAGGGTTAATTCCCAGAATGACGGGACTGTCATATGTTGAAAGACTGGAGCGACTAGGCTCGTATACACTGGAATTTAGAAGGATGAGAGGGGATCTTATCGAAACATATAAGATTATTAAGGGGTTGGACACGTTAGAGGCCGGAAACATGTTCCCAATGTTGGGGGAGTCCAGAACCAGGGGCCACAGTTTAAGAATAAGAGGTAGGCCATTTAGAACGGAGATGAGGAAAAACTTTTTCAGTCAGAGAGTTGTGAATCTGTGGAATTCTCTGCCTCAGAAGGCAGCAGAGGCCAATTCTCTGAATGCATTCAAGAGAGAACTAGATAGAGCTCTTAAGGATAGCGGAGTCAGGGGGTATGGGGAGAAGGCAGGAATGGGGTACTAATTGAGAATGATCAGCCATGATCATATTGAATCGAAGGGCCAAATGGCCTACTCCTCCACCTATTGTCTATTGTCTATTGTCTATTTATTCCCCACCAACCTTTCTGTCCTCAGCCTCACCAACAGAGTGAGGCCCCATGTGAACTAGAAGAGCAGCACCTCATATTCCACCTGAATAGCCTGCATCCCAATGGCATGAACATTGAATTTTCCAATTTCAAGTAAACACCCACCTCCTTCTTAACTACCTCTACGCCCTCCCATCTGTGTGCCCACCTTTTTCTTACTGCCTTATCACCCAGTCCCTTTCTCCTCCTCCTTCTACACACCTCCCTAGTCCGAATAGCCCATTTTCCTTTCATCTCTCCTCCCCCCTCCCGTTCCCTTCCGCTCACTATTCCTCACATTTCCATGTTTGTAGTAGCCATCAAATGCGATCTATAGTCTGTCACTTGTGATGGAGACAGAGATATCAAGAAAGGTGAGAGTGGTGTCAGAGATTGTCCAAGTGAATTTGATGGTTGGGTGGAAGTTAGTGGTAAAGCTAGTGAAATCAATCAGTTCTGCACAGGTGCAGGAGGCAACCACGATGCAGTTGTTGAATGGCAGAGAAAGAGTTGGAAGATGGTGCCTGCGTTCGTTTGGTCCAAGGACTGTTCGATGTAACCGACAAAAAGGCAAACATAGAGAGAGCCCATGGCTACAATTTTAACTTAAATTCCACCAGGCAAATGAGAGTGTTAGTAGCAGGAAATTGATAGGGTTTCTGTCAATGATTTATCTGGCAGTTTTAATTAACAGTTAGATGTTGATTACTTTAAAAAGGTTCACATTGGGGAAAAGAAACACGATCAGTAGCTATATGTGGAATATGGCTTATCAAATTGTGTAAATATGTACTAGATTTATAGGTAGAAACAGTAAAAAGTCATAGATACCCAGAAATAACATGTATTAAGACACTGTAATATTAGTAATAGGATGTTACCTTGGTAAGCAAATTACCAATGAGTCACAAGGATACAGTATGCATTCTGCTTTGGCAATAAATCACTAGTATGCATTAGGCTTTGGGTTTTGACAGCTGTGTCTATGCACCCTAGAAGGCAGTGGCCTGATAAGCAGCTGGCAATGTAGAGAAAGATTTGCAATCAGCTACATCTGTCTTTGGGAGCTATGCTTCAATGGTAGCCATAGAGAGCCATCCCTGGGAATATCAGTGCCAAGCTTTATTGACTAAAATTAAAGCCAATAATCTTGCCTAATCCCCGTGTTGTGCCCTTAAAGATGATACCTTGTATCAAGGGCAGCTTTAGGTTTTATCTGCTCTTGCAGATAGATTTCACTTTAAGCACTGGTTTGGCTTTTCAGTTGAGCTCTCCAGAGAAAATGCATGTGTGCTTGATAACAAAAAAAATGGCAGCCTCATCTTCTCATTCCCTCACTGCCCTGAATTTTGCTTCGGAACCCAAACCTTTATGGATTATCAATAAACCTGAAACCATTTTCCCAAGCAATTTGGAATTTTGTAACATCGCTGAAACGAGAATATGTATATTGTGAAAGATGCATTGTTATTCCTTCAAAGATGATGAATTCATTTTCAGCCAAAATATCACTCTTGGCAGTCTGAAGTTCATATTTACAGAGAGGATAATCTGGCCCATCTGTCAAAGACCTTAATGAAGACAGGAGAAGCACTACTTTAATGCAATATCTGGCAGTACACAAGCAGGGAAGAAAATACTATTAAATTCCGTGGACTGGCAGGTTTAATGCACATTTGTTCGCTAATATCTAACAGCAAGGGTTTGGAATATGTGGCATAGGTTTAAGAAAAATAATGTCCTTAATTTATGGTGAAAGAATTACAACAGATACCAATGCTTATTTTGGAAATTATTCCCCTATTTGTTTTTAAAGATGCTACTGAAGCAAAATAATATCATGAATAAGGTCTGTACAGAGGCTTCAGGTATATTCAGAGATTTTCAAATAAATCCTTTCATTGTGGCGAGTGATGCACAATCATTTGTGCATAATTTTTGCGTAATTTAAAGATAAATTACACATAATTGAAGATAAAATAAAATATTACTTACAAACCATATGAGGAATGTATAAATCATTTAAATTTCTGGTATTACTGCAGGATTATTTTTTAAGATATACAATACTACTCATCTGCTTTGTTTAATTACTATGATAGCTCAATAAATTAATAATATTCCTCACTAAAGTTTGTGGCTGAACTGTAATATTTTCTTCTCTTTCCTCCTGACTGATCAATAAGAACAATTGCAAATATATTCATGTTATGAATCAAGCTTTCTTACAATACTCATTTATAGAACCAGATTGGTACTGTACATATTTGTGTAGGAACAAAAGACTCAAACAATGATTTTTTTTTCCATGAAACATCTAATCCACTTCCTTAATCCAATCCCTTTGTCGTTTAATAATACTTCTGTTCACCTAACCATATAATTCCAGATGCACCCACCATCTTCTGTGTAAATAAAAATGGCTTGCATGTCTCTTTTAAACTTTGCCCCTTTCACATTATAAGCTCTGCCCTCTAGTCTTTGACATTTCCACCCTGGGAAAACATTTTGACTGTCTACCCTATCTATACCTCTCATAATGTTATATACGTCTGTCAGGTCTTCCCTCAGCTACTGAAGCCAAGGAAAACCATCTAAGTTTGTCCAACCTCCAGCAACATTCTGGAAGTTATGCAGAAAGTGATGCTGTTTGATAGTAAGTTTGCTGATGACAGTGGGTGGTATCGTAGATAGTGAAAATGGTTGTTAAAAATGCAGCAGGTTCGTGATCAGCTGGGCAAGTGGCTGAGGAATGGCTGATGGAGTTTAATGCAGATAAGTGCGAGATGCTGCATTTTAGGAAGTCAAACCAAGGCAAGAACTTCACAGTGAACGGTAGGACCCTGGGGAGAGTTAGAGAGCAGAGGGATACATGAATACAGGGAATAGCTCCGTGAAAGTGGCATCACAGGTAGACAGGGTGAACAAGAAGGCTTTCAGTATATTGGCCTTCATCATTGTGGTACTGAATATAGTAGTCTGAAGAAGGGTCCTCGACCCAAAATGTCACCCATTTCTTATCTCCAGAGATGCTGCTTGTCCTGCTGAGTTACTCCAGCTGTTTGTGTCTATCGTCGGTTTAAATCACTTATGCACTTCCTTCTTACACATAGTAGTTGAGATGTTACATTATAGTTGTTCCATTTTGGTAAACTATTACAGGAAGGATGTCGTATAGGTGGGGAGAGTGCACACTATATGTGACACCACTTTCAGGGAATTATGTACAAGTCTCCTCAATCCCTCTGCTCTCCAACACTTCTGAGGGCCAAACCATCACTGTGAAAGCGAAACCTTGCATGGTTTGACATCCCAAAATGCGACACCTTACCCTTCTCTGAATTTAACTCCATTTGCCAATCCTTGGTCAATTTGCCCAATTGGTCAAGATCTCGCTGCAATCGTTGACAACCATCTCCACCATCTATGATATCACCAATTTCAGCGTCATTTGCAAACTTACTCATCATGCTTTGTACATTTTCATCCAAATTACTGAACCCCCATTCCAGTATTTGCACATTTCCATTCTGGGAACCTCCCTGTTCCAAATCCCAGTATTAGAAATGTGGGTTCAAAGAGATAGGAAAAAAGTTGAAAAAATGCATGTATTTATGATAAAACTTCCTAAATTTCCAGTTTGATAATGGAATGGATTCCTGCAAACAAAAAGATACTCGGGTGATTGCTAAGCTTGACAGGAATGACATTGATAGTACCACACAAACTCTACAATCATATCCGTTCTGTCCCACAAATTCCTTCCAGTGATGTTTATTACATCACATGTTTACAGATTTCAGCATGGCAATAGGCAGGGATATATGAAGAACAATTAAAAAGGCAGATTAAAAGATGTTCAAAGTATGCCATATATGAAACTAGCATTCTTATAAAGTTCAAAATTCAAAGTGCTGGAAGAACTCAGTGAGCCAGGCAGCATCTTTGGAGGGAATGGACAGATATCACTTCAGGTCGGGATCACTCTTCAGAATGGAGAAGAGTCCCAATCTGAAATGCCATCAACAGATGCTGCCTAAGATGTAGGAAAAAATGTTCCCGTTGTTGGGGGAGTCCAGAACCAGGGGTCACAGTTTAGGAATAAGGGGTAGGCCATTTAAGAATGAGATGAGAAAAAACATTTTCATCCAGAAAATTGCAAATCTGTGGAATTCTCTGCCACAGAAGGCAGTGGAAGCCAATTCACTGGATGTATTCACGAGAGAGTTGGATATAGCTCTTTGGGCTAACGGACTCAAGGGATATGGGGCGAAAGCAGGAACGGGGTACTAATTTTGGATGATCAGCCATGATCATATTAAATGGCAGTGCTGGCTTGAAGGGCTTAATGACCTACTCATGCAACTATTTTCCATGTTTCTATGTTTCTAACCCCCTGAGTTCCTCCAGCACTTTGTGTTTTGCTGAAGATTCCAGCATCGGCAGCTATCAATTTCATAATTTCAAAATAACTTATTTGAAGTTTCTGGGAAGGGGCCAGATGATTTGAGCGAATCTACTTCAAATTTGTTGCATAATTGACTATTGCTTAAAATGGAGTGAAAAGGGCCATTTATAAAGAATTATTGCAGCTTTAAAATAAAATTGATTCAAAGTCAATAACAATGTCACGGACAAATTGATTATTCAGAGCCAATTTTTAAATGGATTGAGGGATATTTGTGAACCTGATGACATTTTTTATTTGTAGGGAGGAAATACAGATGTTAGTTTAAAACGAAGACAGACGCAAAAGACTGGAGAAACTCAGCGGGTCAGGCAGAATCGGTGACGTTTCGGTTCGAGACCCTTTTCAAACTGAGTGTCAGGGGAAAGGGGAATAGACGGTACTCAGGAAAAATTAATGGAAGATATGCAAAAAGCAATGATAATCAAGGAAATGTGGGGCACACAATACGCCATTGTTGGCCATGGGCGAGGTGATGATGGAAGATGTGGATTTTGCAGACCGCAATTGTAGCAGCCACACAGAGTAATTGTATTGCAATTTGTAGATGGTACACACTGCGGTCACAGTGGATTGGTGGTGGAAACAATGAGTGTTTTGTAGGTAGATGGGGTGCCAATAAAGGCTGAAAGTTATGTGTGTTTTGCTGCATTCCAGCTTAGACATTTCATGTGTTAATAAATTCAATCATCAGTGACTACTCACACTTCTGATTTTATATCGGAAGATGGTTATTGATGGGTAGTTCAATGGTTCAATGAAGTTCAACAGTTATAATAATAATAATAATAAGCATTTATTTTATATAGCGCCTTATCAGGTGCTCAAAGCGCTTTACAGAAACAATCATAACATAAAAACAAACAGACAAACTATCCTAATGGAAAAGCGGCGAATAAACAACGCCAGCGTCCTCTCACGTCAGGGTCCGGCAGTAGACAACAAAAAGCACAGGACACAGGAAGGCAAAGAAAAGTCTTATCTCCTTCTCATTCTTCTCCCGTGGTGCCATGAGGTGATCGAGGCTCCCAACTTTTTGAAGCCCCCACCGGGCGTTGGAAAGTCCCAGGGCCGAGCCGAGCAGGCCGATGAAAGTCCTGAGCCCCCACTGGGCGATGGAAAGTCCCAGGGCCGAGCCGAGCCGAGCAGGCCGATGAAGGTCCTGAGCGCCCACCGGGCGATGGAAAGTGCCGCGGCCAGGCCACGCAGGGCGATGAAGGGCCTGCGAGCGGGCCGATCGTACCTCGCGCTTCGGGGCGGTCGAAGCTGCTACGGCTGGAGCTCCCAAAAACCGGTCGCCAGCCAGGGACCTGCGAACTCCAGATGTTGCGGTCTGCAGGGCCCACGGCCGAAGCCTCCGAGATGGTAAGTCCAGGCCCTGCGACCGGAGTCTTCAAGGTCGATCCCAGCTGGAGGCCGCCGACTCCACGATGTTAGGCCGTAGCGCGAACGGAGATACGACACGGTAAAGGTCGCATCTCCGTTGAGGAAGAGATTAGAAAAAAGGTTTCCCCCCCCCCCCCCACCCCCCCCCCCCCCCCCCCCCCACATACACAGTTAAAAATAGAACAAAACGTACATTAAACGATGACAATAGACAAAAAACAAAAAAAAAGACAGAGAGACTGCCGGTGAGCCGCAGCTGCAGAACACAGCCACGCCCACTAATGAATGAAGTTGAATGAAGTTGAATGAAGCCGTTCAATGAAGCAGTTTAATGGTTATCAAAAATTACAGTAGGATCTTAATCAGTTGGGTAAGTGGGCTGAGAAATGGTTTGTGGAGTTTAATGCAGATAAGTGTGAAGTGTTGCATTTTGGGAAGTCAAACCAGGGCAGGACTTTCACAGTGAATGGCAGGACCCCAGGTTGTGTTGTAAAGCAGAGAGATCTCGGAGTACAGGTATCTAGTTCCTTGAAAGTGGTGTCAAAGGTGGATAGAATGGTCAAGAGGGCTTTCAGCACATTAGCCTTCATCAGTCAGGGTATTGAGTAAAGAAATTGGAATGTTATGGTGCAGTGGTGAAGCTGCGTTTGGAGTATTGTGTTGAGTTTCATACACAGCAAAATGATGTTGTTAAGCTGGAAAGAGTGCAGAGAAGAATTATGATGATGTTGCCAAGACTTGATGGCCTGAGCTACAGAGAGAGGTTGGGCAGGATAGGACTTTGTTCCTTGGAGCGCAGGAGCATGAGGGGTGATTTTATAGAGGTATATGAGACCATGAGGGGAATAGATAGGGTAAATACACCAAGTCTTTTACCCAAAGTAAGGGGATCAAGAATCAACAACATAGGTTTAAGGTGAGGGAGGAAAGATTTAATGGAAACTTGAGGAGCAACTTTTTCCACCCAAACAGTGGTGGGTAGATGGAACGAGCTTACAGAAGAGGTAGTTGAAGCAGCTACTATAACAACATTTAAAAGGCATTTGGAGAGATACATGGATAGGAAAGGTTTAGAGGTTTAAAGGTTTAAAGGTTTAACATCGTGGAGCCTGCAGTCTCTGGTCAGAGACCGACTTCGGGAACTCCAAGCTGTAGGAGCTTCAACCGCCCTGACGTGGGAGCTTCTACCACCCCGACGTGGGAGCTTCTACCACCCCGACGTGGGAGCTTCTACCACCCCGACACGGAGGCTTCGAGAGCCTGCGGGAGCTTCGATCGCCCTGATGGATGGTTCGACTGCCCCGACCGCGGGAGAAAAATGAGGGAAGAAGATTAGACTTTATTGCCTTCCATCACAGTAAGGAACGTGGGGAATCCGCTGTGGTGGATGTTTATATTAACTTTTATGTAGTTGTGTTTTGTTGCTTTTTTTGGTATGGCTGTATGGTAATTCACATATCACTGTATCTTAATTGGTACACGTGACAATAAAGGACCTTTGAAACCTTTGATATGGGGAAAATATAGGCAGGTGGGACTAGTGTAGATGGGGCGTCTTGGTCGGCTTGGGCAAATGGGGCTGAAGGGCCGGTTTCCATGCTGTTTGATTCTAGTTGAAGATAACTGCACCTAGGAATTAACACTGAGAAGTTGCTAACAATGTTCTGAGACTGGGATGAGTGGTGGGGGGGGGGGGGGGGGGGGGGGGAGTGGGTGGGGGGGGGGGGGGGGTGGGGGGATGGCCTACTCCTGCACCTATTGTCTATTGAGTGGGGGGGGGGTGGGGGAGGAGAGGGTGCTGGACCAATGCAGTTTTGGGCCCAACGGGTCCACTTGGGCTAGTCATTAATATAGATGACAAACAGCAATGGTCCCAGCACCAAATGCTAAGGCGCACCACTAGTCACAGGCCTGAAGTCCGAAAACCAACTTCCACCATCATATTCTGCTTCCTTCCATGAAGCCGATTTTCTATCCAGTCGGCTAGCTCTTCTTGGATCACATGCGATCTAACCTTCCAGAGGAGCCTATCATGCTGTACCTTGTTAAATGCCTTGTTTAAATACATATATCCAACGTTTACAGTTATGCCCTCATCAATCTATTTGGTCACATCTTCAAAAAACTAAATCGGATTTGTGAAAGACAATCTCCCACGTTCAAAACTCTGCTGACTACTCCTAATCAGCCCCTTACCATCTAAATGTATGTGTATCTTATTCCTCAGGATACTCTCTAATAGCTTTCTGGCCACAGATGTTAGACTCAATAGCCTGCCACTCCCAGGCTTTTCCCTGTAGCCCTTTTTAAAGACCTTGCCCATCTCCTGTGGCTCCACACAGAGTTGACATCTTTGATTCCTGAGGGGCCTCATTCTCTCTCTGGTTACTCTTATACTCTTAAAGTACTTATAGATTATCTTAATATTATCTGCCAGAGTATCTTCTGTCCCATTTTTGCCCTCCTGATTTCCCTTTTTTGGGTGCTGCTCAGTTCCCAAAACTCCTCTTAGGATACTCTTGATCCCAGCTGCCTATACCTGCCCCATGCCTCCTTCGTATTATCATATCATATCATATATATACAGCCGGAAACAGGCCTTTTCGGCCCTCCAAGTCCGTGCCGCCCAGCGATCCCCGTACATTAACACTATCCTACACCCACTAGGGACAATTTTTACATTTACCCAGCCAATTAACCTACATACCTGTACGTCTTTGGAGTGTGGGAGGAAACCGAAGATCTCAGAGAAAACCCACGCAGGTCACGGGGAGAACGTACAAACTCCTTACAGTGCAGCACCCGTAGTCAGGATCGAACCTGAGTCTCCGGCGCTGCATTCGCTGTAAAGCAGCAACTCTACCGCTGCGCTACCGTGCCGCCAGAGCCCCAGTTTCACGTCATTCAAGCTTCCTTACACCCACTTGCTTTGCCCTTCACTCTATGAGGAACATGCATATCCTGGACTCTTGTCAGCAGACTTGTAAAAATATTCCACTTTCCAGGCGTGACTTTTCCAACCTTCTCCAATCAACAGGAGCGAGTTCCTGTCTAATTCCTTCAAAGTTGGCCTTGCCCTAATTTAGAATTTTAACTCGTGGGCCCGCCTTGTCTCTATCCATAACTATCTTAAACCTAATAGGACAGTGGTTGCTGGTCCCAAAAAGCTCATCCACAAACACTTCATCCACTTGTCCTTCCCAATATCCTTAGACTAGATCAAGTGTTGCCCTTTCCCATGTTGGGCAGGGCATATTGCCTGAGGAAACATTTCTGAACACATTTACCAAATTCTGCCTCGTCCAAATGTTTTCCACAATAACATTCCCACTCAATATTGGGGAGTTTAAAATTCCCTGCTACGACAACCTTATTAGTCCTGCAGCTTCCTGCAATCTCCCGGCATATTTGCTCTTCTAATTCCCGTTGACTATTTGAGGGCCTGTAGTACACTCCCAACAAGGTGATCATTTCTTATTTCACAGCTCCCCCCTTATAGCCTCACTGGACAAAACATCAAAAATGTCATCACTGACCTTGTCCAAGGTCTTCTGATGTTGATATTGACATGTTTATGGTAGTTCGGCAGATAGTTCAACAGTCTAGCCTGGTTGAAGCCCCCAACAATGATGTGGAAGTATCGAGGTATGCCGTTTCATGCTTCTTGATCATGGCGCTTAATTCCCCAAGTGCCAGCTTGATGTCTTCTTGAGGTGAGATTGAGAGTGAATAATTTGGTGGTATTTTACCAGATAGGATTTGCCCTGCGTTTTTTGTATCAAAAGGATATACATGGACAAATATCCATAATGTTGGCTACATATCAGTGAATAAGCATTATTTTTGCATGTAACCAGAAGAGTCTGAAAAGGGGTCTCGACCCGAAAGGTCATCCATTCCTTCTCTCCTGCTGAGTTACTCCAGCTTTTTGTGTCTATCTTAGAGTTAAATAATTAGATCTGCAATTATGTAAATATTAAATGTGCAGTTTCCAATTAATTAAACATAAAAATTGGAATTTGTAGTTTGAGTTATCTTGATGCCATAATAGAACCTTGCCAATGATCACATTATCTTTTTAATGACCCTTCTTGATTTTTATAATCTGAAGTATTTTACGTCTGGAAAGGTTGTGCTATTTATTGACAGATTTGCTTCCTTCGTTGCCATTGTGCATTTTCCTTGTTTTCACCGGTGTGTTCCAAGAACCTCAGGGAGCCTGAGGACCTCAAATATGCTGCCAGCCTTGTTATTACCACTCTAATTAAATAACTAGCATACTGAAATTGGCATTCTAACTCTTCTGAGATGTTTGCTTGCCTGCAGCCCATCACACTCAGTTTAACTGCCAAACTTGACATGTTGGAGCTGGCTTTCTGATGCATTATCAACAAGGGTGCTTTTCACCATATCCTTTCCAAATCCCTTTGTGCACATCCTGTGAATCCTGAGCCATTTATTAATGTCATCGATTCCCTGGAGTGCATTCTACACTGCATCAGAAATGCATAACAATATTGTTAAAGTTTACCATGTTTTTTTGTAAGTAATGGCCATGAATACCATCTCTGGAAAAATATCAACATTCATTCTGCAGACTACTGCAGAGCTATGCACAACACCAGCAGAAGGAATTGCAACTTAGTTACAATAGTACCAAATAATCACACAATAACCTACCTTTTCCCTTAGAAGTGTTGATCGACCTGATGTATCTTTCCAACAACTGCAATATTTTTTCACATCTATTTGAGCTCAGAACATCAATTACATAGAAAAGTAAGCTTTCTAGATTTAAAAAAAATCTACATTTCAAAGGTTTCAAAGGTTTCAAAGGCTTTTTATTCTCACATGTACCAATTAAGGTACAGTGATATGCGAATTACCATACAGCCATATGAAAAAAAAAGCAACAAGACACACAACTACATAAAAGTTAACATAAACATTCACCACAGCGGATTCCCCACATTCCTCACTGTGGTGGAAGGCAAAAAAGTCCAATCTTCTTCCACTTTATTCTCCCACGGTCGGGGCAGTCGAAACATCTGTCAGGGCGTTCGAAGCTCCCGCAGACGGCGGTCGAAGCTCCCGCGTCGGGGCGATCGAAACTTCCGTGTCGGAGCGGTCAAAGCTCCTGCGAAACAGCAGGCTCCGTGATGTTAAGTCTGCAAGCACCCACGGTTGGAGCTCCGCGGTCGATCCCTGATAAAGCCATCGAGGGCTCCGCAATGTTAAAGTCCCGAAGGCACCTGCGGTGGAGCTCTCAAATGTCGGTCTCCAGCAAAGGCCGCTAACTCCTCGATGTTAGGCCGCAGTGCGGACGGAGGCATGATACGGGAAAACAAATTGCATCTTTGTCGAGGTAAGAGATTAGAAAAGGTTTCCCCCAACCCTGCCCCCCCCCCACAGTTCGATCAACAGAGTCTCGGCACCATTAGGCAGCCCGCAGCGGCACCGAGATGGCGCCGCGACTCCCGCCATTTCTTCCAAACCCCGCCAAAAAGATCCGCACAAGCGCGGCTGGTGTTATTATCATCTGCGATGGGGTGGAGAAGCCAGCAACTGCCGCTCACCTTCCACCTACTCGGGAAATGCCTCGGCCGATCGTACATAGAGGCGGTTGCGATTGGCCAGAACCGACGCCTCTACGTCCGAGATTGATTCACGGACACAGAATTCTTGGTCGACACGGGAGCAATAGTCAGCATCGTACTGCCGACCGACCTCGAAGCCCGATCGGGTAAGAGACGGCCTACCATCATCGCGGTTAGCGGTAGCCCCATCCGCACGTATGGTATGCGGGCAATGTCTCTGGCTTTTGGCACCCGCACGTACGAATGGTCGTTTATCGTCGCGGAAGTCGGTCAGGCGATCCTGGGCGCAGATTTCCTCTGGGCCTTTTCGCTAGTTCCCGATGTCCGAGGTAAAGGCCTTCGACCATCCGCTAGCAGCGATGAGCCCGCTGCTCCACCGCCGGCCACCCCGCCCAGCCCGACTGTCCAGACCGTCGTCGCGGCCTCCGACCCGTATGCTGCGGTCCTGGCTGAGTTTCCGGAGCTGCTGGTTCAGCGTTTCGACGCCCCTTCTGTAAGGCATGGCATTGTCCATCACATTCCCACCGAGGGGCCCCCCGTTTTCGCTCGGGCCCGGAGGTTGCCGCCGGACAAACTAGTGGTGGCGCGTGCAGAATTCCAGAAGATGGAACGAATGGGCATTGTCCGTCGGTCCGACAGCCCGTGGGCCTCTCCGTTGCATATGGTCTCCAAAGCATCTGGGGGGTGGAGACCATGTGGAAATTACTGACGCCTTAACGCCGTCACCACGGCAGACGCTACCCCATACCGCACATCCAGGACTTCTCGTCTGGGCTGGAAGGTGCCATGGTATTCTCCAAAATTGATTTGGTGTGGGGCTACCACCAGATTCCTGTGCATCCGGGAGACATACCAAAGACTGCCACGATCACTCCGTTCGGGTTGTTCGAATGGTTGCGTATGCCTTTCGGTTTGAAGAACGTGGCACAGGCTTTCCAGTGGCTTATGGACCATGTTGGTCAGGATTTGTCTTTTGTTTTCATTTATTTGGATGATATCCTGGTCGCCAGTCGCTCGGAGCAGGAACACCTGGTCCATTTGCGGACCGTGTTCCGGCGGCTTCAAGACCACGGGCTCATCATCCACCCCTCCAAGTGTCAATTTGGCCTCCACTCTATTGATTTCTTAGGACACCAGATCACCTCTGCCGGCGCCACTCCTTTGCCCGAAAAAGTGGAGGCTGTCCGTGCCTTCCCGCGACCCACCACAGTAAAGGGGTTGCAGGAGTTCGTGGGCATGGTGAATTTCTACCATAGGTTCGTACCGGCAGCGGCACGGGTCATGCGTCCGCACTTCCAGTGTCTCGCAGGCAAATCTGTTGAGTTGGAGTGGTCCGCGGCCGCTGAGACGGCCTTTTTTGAGGCAGCTAAAGTGGCTCTGGCAGATGCCACCATGCTCGTCCATCCAAGCGCCTCCATCCAAGCGCCGGTTGCAGCAGACCACGGCGTACCACCCACAGGCTAATGGGCTCGTGGAGAGGTTTCACAGGCAACATAAGGCGGCCCTCAGTGCGCGGCTGGACGGCCCTGACTGGGTAGACCAGCTCCCCTGGGTCCTTTTGGGCATCCGTACTGCTCCTAAGCAGGATCTTGGAACTTCGTCCGCGGAACTGGTATATGGCTCGCCACTCACAGTGCCCGGGGATTTCCTTCCGGAGTCCTCTGGTCAGCAGCCTTCAGTTCCGTCGGTTTTAGCATCCCTCCGGGCGCGAGTGGGTTCCCTGGCTCCGGTTCCTACTTCACGTCACGGGTGTTCCATGGTGCACGACCCGCCTGCCTTGAAGGACTGTGAATTTGTGTTTCTGCGTAGAGATGCCCATCGTTCCCCGTTGCAGAGGGTCTATGAAGGACCGTTCCGCGTGTTGCGTAAAGGGACGGTCACCTTCACCTTGGATGTTGGGGGCAGGAGTGAGCTCGTCTCTGTGTCCAGGCTCAAACCTGCACACTTGGATCAGGACCGCCCTGTCCTGGTCGGCCAACCGCCTCGGCGGGGCCGTCCTCCTGCAATTCCACCTGATCCGAGACCCCCTGCTCCTGTGGTTCCTGCAGCCCCTCTCCTTACTCGTTCTGGTCGCGAAATCCGGCTCCCTGCTAGGTTCCGTACCTCGGGTTCTGTGGGGGGTCATGTAGCGACCATAGGGATTGGTCCTGAGAGTCGAACCCTCGGATTGGCCAGCAAGGTCACATGGTGGTGCGACCATAGGGATTGGTCCTGAGAGTCGAACCCGCTGATTGGCCAGCTAGGTCAAGTGGTGGTTTTGGGGCCCAAAAACCAGGAGTGGGAAGAGAACTTCGATGTGAACAGTTTGAGTTAATGGTTGTCTGTAATCTCGTTTGTTATCCTTTGTAATTCAAATATTGCTGCCGCAATAAACTTCTTTAACAAAGTACAAGCCTCCAGACTCGCCATAACATACTATTAAATCACAAAGAAGGAAAGGACAGACAGACTGTTGGTGAGCACAACAAATGGTACTTTAAAATAATCATTTCACTCACCCTTTAGTCTAAATAGGGTCAGTCTAAATATTACCAGTTCAGTTTCATATACTTTCTTCCATTTAAAAAATCCTAAATAACACATTTAAATACTATACAGAATTAAAATAAATTCAAATTCTCTAAACATATTAAAATTAGACATTTTAAATCATTGCTGAGACTCAAGTATTCATCCTTTGGACCAAATGAGATGCATAGTTCTGCTTGACTATTTGGAGACCGCATAAACTACCCAGCAGCATTCATTGCGAGATAGCAATCCTCAATTCATTCCTGCAAATTTAAAAAGGGCAACCATTGACAGTTTCCAGAAAAGTGTATTAGCTACAGACAAAACCAGCTGTGCAGCTAATGGGTTTCGTCTCCTCAGAGAAACTCATATTCCCTGTGCTCAACTCTATTTCAGAGTCATGTTGTGCAATTGTTTCTTTGATTCCTTGAACAGAATGAATGACTGAAACGTGAGACAACCCACATTTTTTTACTTGTGCATTTCTGTTTTTGTTTATTTTCTTTCATTTAGGCAATTATTTTACTAAATTCTATCCGAACCCGAAAAAGAGAACTAACAATTGATCCCTTTAGATCAAGTTTATTAGTTTTCAGAACCTCAATTGTGAATTACTCAGCTCTATAATACTCCTTTCAAGTATTCTGAATATTATTTGCATATCTTAATCGGATCAGGTTGAATAGGTTTCCTCTGTTGACCTGTTGCCTGGAATGGACTGCAGATGAATGAAATAAAAATTATTTCTCAAATCACCAGGGCTGCATCAAACATGTCCATTTTCCATCATTTACTTGTGCGAAGAGAATCTGTTACAGTAATAAATACCTTAATATATTTAAATAAATAAAATTGATAAACCACTAACAGAAAGTACAACTTGATCTTCCTCTTGCGCTCTGGTTGATAAATAATTACGTGGGTTGTGTGCAAAAAAATTACATAGTTAAGATCTCATGCGTAAAATCACCCCACCATTTTGCTTCTAATGATTTGTTAAATGAATGTAAAAGAAAAAAATATATTCTCCTTCTCTTTTCAATTTAAATTAGTTATTTGTTGATGTTTTACCAAGTCTTGTTGATAGGGTTGTATTTCACTGGCTAATGCTGGAGGTTATGAATGGATCAGTCAGTGTTTTACAGTTTAAACATCAGTAAATCCGTGACTTTCCGTGTGTGCCCTGCCAAACCTCAAATGCCAAAATCTATCAATTAATTTTATTTATATGGAGTCCAGTTATGCTGAGGATTCACCACATTTACATGGGCAACAGTTTCTGATCCTGCAAACAGGTTATACTTGGTACAGGATCTGACAACCCCAGCTTTCAGTCCAGTGGGGATTGTAGGGCTGAGGGTTGAAAGGCAAAGTTGGAAGTAAATTACTTTTTTTAACTAGTTCACAATAATTTAATATTTTTACTTGTTTTGAAGCATTTCTGGAAGTTTTAGTTAACTTCATTTCTGTTATTTAACAAAATAAAGTTTTTTTTCTGAATATCAGAGACTCTAAAATTGCTAAACCTAGAAATGATAGTAAATGATTTCATTTGTAGTTCTTTTCAAATACATAGAGATAGTAACTATACAATCTGATTTCTTTTAGCACAGGACTGTTTTTTAACATTGTACTGTTTTCACCAGGATGGATTGTAAGAAATAGATAATATAGTCCATTGTAAAATCACTTCCATTGGTTTATATCAGAAAATCCTTCCTTGGGGAAAAAAAGATATTATTCAAGAACAGTACAGAAATCTCAATGAATCTTCTAAATAATAAAGCTTATCAAAATGATTGAAAATGGCAATGATTTCTGTAGTCATGAAATCTCTACAAACTCTGCATGTGAAGAAGGAAAAACACAAAAATGCAATGACTTTCAGCACGTTTAAATTAAAATGAATTCAATTTTAATGCAAACTTCTGGAGGAGAAGCTGTGACAAAAGAAACTTAATGCCCTTAATGTATAATAAATTCTATTTGTAAATGTAGAATAAAAATGTAATGATGGAAATACAGATAAAGTGATTTTAAAATGAAAGGCAAATTGGACAGTGTCCAATAATACAAATGGACAATATAAGGAAAGGCTCAGAATCTTCCAAGCAGTTTACTATGCGACCTGCACTGGAATTTTCCATGGCCCTTTTCAATGTCCCTGTGGTCCTGAAACCTCCAGCCACTCTATCTGTCATCTAACAATTCAGATATTAAATTTTGTGAAAATGACTAGCGCAACCTCATTCTCAACTTCATATTCATGTTTCATCCTTGAAACCACATCAAATTGTGCATATGCCAATAAATAATGAATGTATGACACTTGAAATTTACATCCATGTCCATCAGTTTTAGGCTCATTTTTAGAAAGGTTATTGTGGGCAACCGGTCATCTCACTAAACTTCGTAACGTGATACACCATATTGTATATTCACATTAAGTCTCAGAGGGAGCTGCTGCTGGGACAACCCCGGTATCGCCAGCGACACCGCACATGCACTCTGATGGCGAGAGACAGCTCCCCCATGCAGTCCTTGACTTTTTTACCACTACGCCACAATGTATACCAGTGTTCCGTTATGTGCATGGAATGGATCAAGCTAAAACTGGCCTCTATAATTTTGGGGGACACAAATTCCCAATCTGTTTGCACTCTCCCCCTTTGCACTTAAGTAGCCCCAGTTTATTGTGAATGGACAACATGTATGTTCAATGAGGCCTTAATAGATGGCTTTTGCATGAAATGGAAACCAATCACTGAATAATATATAATAGAAAATGAAGGCCAATTGATATATATATATTATTTTAAAAGGCAGCACCTCTGGAGAACATGGATCGGCAATGTTTTAGGTAGGGACCCTTATTCAGACTTTAATTTATTAAGCTCAGATGCCTGAGTTGATACAAGGGCCTCATCATTTCTGGAATTGGTCTTCAGAATAGGAGAAAGTCATCACAGATGGGGTTGATAGATGTTTCCTGAATGTCCTGCAGTTTTTAACAACATTTTTGTTAATGTTATTGCCACTTTTCCCAATCAATATCCATTCTAATTGAGAAGCTCATTAGGTGTCAGATGGAAAACCTGCAGCAGAAGAACAAAGCAGAGAAACAGTTAAGGAGGAAGGACAAAAACGTAGTTGAAGATGAGGTGGGGATCATGTTTTGGGAAGAAGATAACAGAGGAGAGGATAGGTGATGGGTTAGAGGGAGCAAAATGATGCTGAAATCTTTTCAGCAATCATATATGATTTTACAGGTAAACCTGAAAGAAAATGTTCCTACCCCTCCTAAAATCTTACTCTGGCCTTTTTTACCTCCTTTGACCTAAGCTAGTAGGAAGAAAATAAGTTAAAATGGAGGTGCACCACCTGCTTAAATCATGTTCCTGAGTAACACATCTCTTGGAAGTTAATTAGTTAAATTCCCTATTCCTTCTCCATTGTGGTGGGAAGTGGCACGTTCATGACGGATTAATAAAATGTTTAAAATGCTTCACATTCTGTCACATCCAAAGATTACCCATTTTTTAAAGTTACATTTATTCCCTAAGGTGCTTAAAATTATTGTGACTTATTATATGTTCATTTGATATCTCTGTTACTGCCAGATGTAAATTAATATGCAAAGGCAATTAACGTGTACTTCATCATATGGTTAATAAATGACTATAATCACTCATAGTAATGAGGACAAAACAACACAACAATGTTTCTGTGCAAGTTAAAATGAAGGGATTTCAAAATACAGTAAACCCTCGTTGTAATGGCACATGTGGGGGGAGAGATGGTGTCCGTTATTCCTGAATTTTTCGCTATACCTGAACAAGAGGTGTAAATGTTAATTAGTTTAAACCAAGGCTGGGTGGGGAAAAGTGCAATGCTGGGGGGATTAAACCAGAAGGGATTCACAGGCCATGGATCCGCAGAGCCCCCAGTCCCACACGTGATGCTCCAGGGATGGGCCCGGTACTCCGGCGGTCTTCATGCTGCTCGCTCACTCCACTCCTGCAGCCGGGAGCACGCCATGAGGCACCAGCTCATTGGGTAACCTGGCAGAAACGGAGGGCAGTGCAACAGGCGTCTCACGCCGTCACCAGGCAACCAAGACAGGTGCAGTGGCGCGTGCTGCATCTGTATCCAATGCCCTGGAACCTCGCTTCGCTGCAGCCGCTGCAAACCCGTCCCCAACTCAACACTCTTCAAGTGCTTGTTCTCTCCCCGCTGTAGCCTTCCCGCTGCGCTACATGCCGCATGCCAACCGGCACCACGACGGCCGGCTCAGTCCGCTAGCACCGAAATCCATTACAAAGAGGTCCATAATAATGAGGGTAGACTGTATACATGAAACATAAGGGAAGCAGAATATCTTCAACAACTATCTAGTGCAATTGATATAGTATATTTGCGTGTGACATAAACTGAGAGTTAGGAGGCTATAAACTATTATTTTCATGGTAACACAAAATTATCACCTTAGTAATGAAAACAAATGCTTGTAACATCTTTCTGGATGAGGAACTGTTACAGTGTACATACAACACAGTAAAAGTGCATTCAGTCTGCTTTTTATACTCTACACAAACCATGGAAACCCTGTGCCCACCTCCTTCTGCTGTGTTCCCTTATGCATGTCCATGTCGAAACACTTATCCTTTGTCTTTCTTACTTCCAATGTTAACTATTTCAAGACTCTCCCAGCCAGCTTCTTATCTGCCTATGGTGGTTAGTGACCTTCCACAGCAACTTTCAAAAAACAGGAACACTGTATCAACCAATGCTTACCTTTCAACCTCCAGTTGATCTGCTCGATAACTTCCGTTTTCCAGGCCCCCGCTCCCTCATCTTTACCATGGAAGTCCAGTCACTCAACACTTCCATCCCCCACAAGGATGGTCTTGAAGCCCTCCATTTCTTCCTCGACCGTAGAACCAGCCAATCCCCATCTCCTAACACTCTCCTCCGCCTAGCAGAGCTGGTTCTTACCCTTAACAACTTCTCCTTTGACTCCTCCCACTTCTTCCAAACCAGAGGCGTAGCTATGGGCATTCGCATGGGCCCTTGCTATGCCTGCCTCTTTGTCTGGTACGTCGAACAATCCCTGTTCCGGACACACACTGGTCCCATCCCCGAACTCTACCTCCGCTACATCGACGACTGCATTGGTGCTACCTCTTGTACCCATGCAGATCTCACTGACTTCATACACTTCACTTCCAATTTCCATTCTGCCCTTAAATACACATGGACTATCTCCGACATCTCCCTCCCGTTTCTGGACCTCACCATCTCCATCACAGGAGACAGACTAGTGACTGCGCCCGGGATGAGGTGTTTCACACTAGGGCATCAGAGATGTCCTCATTCTTCAGGAAACGGGGCTTCCCCTCTTCCATTATAAATGAGGCTCTCACTAGGGTCTCTTCTACATCCCGCAGCTCCGCTCTTGCTCCCCCTCCCCCCATTCGTTACAAGGACAGGATTCCCCCTCGTTCTCACCTTCCACCCCACCAGTCAGCGTATCCAACAAATCATCCTCCAACATTTCCGTCACCTACAACGGGACCCCACTACTGGCCACTTCTTCCCATACCCTCCCCTTTCTGCGTTCCGCAGAGACCGTTCCCTCTGTAACTCCCTGGTCCACTCGTCCCTTCCTACCCAAACCACCCCATCCCCGGGCACTTTCCCCAGCAACCGCAGGAGATGCAACACCTGTCCCTTTATCTCCCCCCTCAACTCCATCCAAGGACGCAAACAGTCTTTCCAGTTGAGACAGAGGTTCACCTGCACCTCCTCCAACCTCATCTATTGTATCCGCTGCTCTAGATGTCAACTTCTTTACATCGGCGAAACCAAACGCAGGCTCGGCGATCGTTTCATTCAACACCTTTGCTCAGTCCGCCTTAACCAAACTGATCTCCCGGTGGCTGAGCACTTCAACTCCCCCTCCCACTCCCAGTCTGACATTTCTGTCATGGGCCTCCTCCAGTGCCATAGTGAGGCCCACCGGAAATTGGAGGAATAGCACCTCATATTTCGCTTGGGCAGCTTGCAGCTCAACGGTATGTACATTGACTTCTCCAACTTTAGATAGTTCCTCTGTCCCTCTCTTTCCCCCCCCCCCTCCCCCTTCCCAGTTCTCCTTCTAACTTCCCGTCTCCACCTATATCCTTCCTTTGTCCCGTCCCCCTGACATCAGTTAGAAGAAGGGTCTAGAAACTAGTTGTATTTGGGATGTGGGTGGAAACCAGAGCAAATCCACACAACATAGTTACACAGTTGGCATTGGAAGTCAGTGAGAGATCTGCACTGCCTGGATTACTGAAGGGACTAAACCATAAAAGTACCCCAACGATTGGAATTAATTTAAAGTCACATAGGATGTGAAAAGCACCTCGGCTCGAATGGCCGAATGGCCTACTCCTGCACCTATTTTCTATGTTTCTATGTTTAATATTTATGCAATTTTTTCTTTTAGCACCATCCAGAAACTCGAGTTCATTCATGATTCAGCTGCGCAGATCCTAACTCAGACCATGTTTCATTAATCCATACCCTTCCGCTCATTGACTCTGTGCTCTTGTCGTTTGTTGTCTCTCTAATCTCATCCAACACATTTAGATATTTAGGGTACAGGTGCTACAAGCGAGACAGAGTTTCTTTATTGATTAAGGAGAACTTCCCATGTAGTCCGAGATAACATTATTGAGGGATCGTCCAGCAAAGTTATAAGGTTGGAGCTGAGAAATGAAAAAGGGGATGATCACGAATTTGGATTGTACTAGGTCACCAAACATTTAACAAGAATTAGAGGAACAAATATGCTGGGAGATTATAGACAGCTGCAAGACCAATAGGATAGTCCCTAAAATAGATTGAGACTGCAGTAGTGTCAAGGGGGTAGATGGCTGGAGTTTGTGAAGTGTGTTTTGGAAGGTTTCCTCAGGAAATAAATGAGGACCTTACAAGGGAGAGGGAAAAGCTTGAGCTTCTCTTAGGAAATAGGGCTGGGTAAGTGACTGAAGTGTCTGTCCTGAAGGGCAAGCACTTTGGGACTGGCAACAACTCCATTATCTTTACAATAGTTATGGAAAAAACAGGTCTGGTTAGGCTAGTGCATTATTGCTTGGGTAGAGGTGTGCAAAATCATGAGAGGAATAGTTATGGTAAATGCACAGAGACTTTTACCCAGAGTAGGGGAATCAAAAACCAGAAGACATAGATTTAAGGTGGGAGGCAACTTTTTTACACATAGAAGGTAGTTGTATGGAACGAGCTGGTAGAGGAGGTGGTTGAGGCAGGTGCTATCACAAAGAAACATTTAAACAGATACATGGATAAGATAGGTCAATAGGGATATGGGCCAAAAACACAAGCAGGTGGGACTAGTGTAGATGGCAGACACAAAATGCTGGAGTAACTCAGCAGGACAGGCAGCATCTCTGGAGAGAAGGAATGGGTGTCGTTTCAGGTCGAGACCCTTCTACAGACAGTGTAAATGGCATGTTGGTCGGCATGGGCAATTTGAGCCGAACGGCCTGTTTTCACGCTGTATGACTCCATGACTCTATGACTCCATGGTCCACGTTGAAGTTGTAAATTGTTGAATGGTTAACTTTGATCGTATTAGACACACCTCTTAATTGTTGGAGTAGGTTATTTGTGGGCAAAGGGATGTCAGTGAGTTGGGTGCTTTTAAAATTGTGATAATGCGAGTTCAACGTCTGCAATTTACTGTTAGTGTGAAGGGCAAGGCAGGCAGGAGTGAATTTGAAGCTCAGGACAGGAAAAAGGAGGAATTAGTCAGAGATAAGCAGCTAGGCTTAAGTGTGTCCCTGTTAATGTAGAGGAGATTGTGGAATATACTTAAGAAGGAAATCAGGATGGAAAAAGGGACCACGAGATTGCTCTGGCAGTTAACAGGAAATCAAAAAGATTTTGTAAGTATATTAAGGGGAGTGCCTATACAAGTACAACGTTACCTCAAAGCTGCACCACAGGTAGATAGGGTGTTAAAGAAGACATTTGGTACATGGTCCTTCATCAGTCAGGTATTGAGTATAGAAGCTGGGATGTTATGTTACAGTTGTAAAGGATGTTGGTGAGGTTGCACCTGGAGTATTGTGTTCAGTTTTGGTTACCTTACTGCATAAGATGTCATTAAGTTAGAAATAGTGCAGAGATGATTTATGGGGATGTTGCCAGGACACGAGGGCCTGATCTATAGGAAGAGGTTGGGCAGACTAGGTCTTTATTCCTAGGAATGCAGGAAGATGAGTGGTGATCTTGCAGAGGTGTATAAAATTATGAGGGGCAGAGATAAGGTGAATGCACATTGACTTTTTCTCATAGTAGGGGAATCAAGAAGAGAAGGGCATAGGTTTAAAGTGAGAAGGGAAAGATTTAATAGGAACCTAAGGACCATTTTTTCCACACAGAGGGTGGTGGATGTATAGAAGCATAGAAACATAGAAAATAGGTGCAGGAGTAGACCATTCAGCCCTTTGAGTCAGCACCGCCATTCATAGAAACATAGAAACATAGATGCAGGAGGAGGCCTTTTGGCCCTTCGAGCCAGCATCGCCATTCATTGTGATCATGGCTGATCATCCACAATCAGTAACCTGTGCCTGCCTTCTCCCCATATCCCTTGATCCCACTAGCCCCTAGAGCTCTATCTAACTTTCTTTTACATTAATCCAGCGAATTGGCCTCCACTGCCTTCTGTGGCAGAGAATTCCACAAATTCACAACTCTCTGGGTGAATTTTTTTTTCTCACCTCAGTTTTAAATGGCCTCCCCTTTATTCTTGGACTGTGGCCCTTGGTTCTGGGCTCCCCCAACATTTGGAACATTTTTCCTGCATCTAGCTTGTCCAGTCCTTTCATAATTTTATACATCTCTCTTATATCCCCTCATATCCTTCTAAATTCCAGTGAATACAAGCCCAGTCTTTCCAATCTTTCCTCATATGACAGTCCCGCCATCCCAGGGATTAACCCCATGAACCTGATCAATATGATCATGGCAAATCATCCAAAATCAGTACCCCGTTCCTGCTTTCTCCCCACATCCCTTGATTCCGTTAGCCCTAAGAGCTATATCTAATTCTCTCTGGAACAAGCTGCCTGGTGAAGTAGTTGAGGCATTTACAATAACAACAATTAAAAGACATCTGGACAGGTATATGGCTAACAAATACTGAGAGGGATATGAGACAAATGTGGGTAAATAGGAGTAACTTAGGTGGGGCATCTTGGTGGATATGGGCGAGTTGGGTTGAAGGGCCTGTTTCTATGTTGTAGGAAATGATAACTCTATGACTCTATCTCCACCAATTCTAATGTTTGTTTCCATTGCTGATTTTATGTAGATTATCACTGGCAGCTATATTTTTTTCATTATGTTATGTTCGTACATTTGTTTTAAAAATAGCATGCATATCTTCCATTTAAGACGGTGTATATTTTTGACCATGCCATTATCTTGACTGTGATAATAAAATAAGCAGCTATTCTTCTATATTGTGCAGTCATGGATTGTCTGATTAATCACATACATCAAAGGATTTCTGGTTGCAGTTTATAGCAGCTGTGCCTTTCAGCTGCCTAGCTTTCAGCTGTGGGATTTTCTGGCTACCTCCCTCACTCTGTCTCCTCCTTTGCTCTCTTTATCACCTCCCTCCTTAAACTGACTTACTTAAGTTTCTAAACCTCTTCATGCGATTGGGAATCAATTCGGATTTCATAATACTTTGATAAAGTGCAATGAAAGATATTTGCTATTCCAATGGTACCATACATTTGCAAATTGTTGTATTAGATTAGTTGGGCTGAATTTTCAGATTCTGACACGAGGTATAATGTTTTGATTCACAAAATGCTGAAGTAACTCAGCAGGTCAGACAGCATCTCAGGAGAGAAGGAATGGGCGACGTTTCGGGTCGAGACCCTTCTTCAGACTGAAAAGGGTCTCGACCCGAAACATCGCCCATTCCTTCTCTCCTGAGATGCTGCCTGACCTGCTGAGTTACTCCAGCATTTTGTGAATAAATACCTTCGATTTGTACCAGCATCTGCAGTTATTTTCTTACACTATAATGTTTTGATGTTCTGTTTGGATGACACCCGTTAGTTGTGCAGCACTTCTTGAAGTGACTTCATAATCCAATTCAGAGACAACCTATTTACAAGAGACCAAACCAGCTCAGTTCTGCAGGCATGATGATGACCTGAAAAGCCAATTTCCAAGACATCTAACTTTCTTATGTTTAAAGATAAACATTAAAAATGAATTCTTAATTTGAAAGAATATTGTAAGGAAGTGAGAGAAAGGACTGCAGGTGATGAAAGGGTTTGTTTCATTTTAGTGACACTTCCTTGGATATATTCCAAAGCAAAACAATGCAAGTGCTAGAAATCTGAAACACAAACAGAAATTGCTGGAAATACTCATCAGTCCAGCAACATCTTTGGAGAAAATAGTAGTTATCATTTCAGGCAGCTGTATCAGAACTGGGGAAAGTAAAAACCATGTATTAGAGGGTTGGATAAAACAATTAGAAGCCCTGAAAAGACATAGAACAGAATATATTAAATAATATAACTGGTGGTTATTTAGGGTTTTTTAAAGTTTTAGTTTTAGTTTTAGAGAGCAGCGCATAAACAGGCTCTTTGGCCCACTGAGTCCGCACTCCGCACCGACCAGCGATCCCTGCACATTAACACTATTCTACACATACTAGTGACAATTTATACATACCAAGCCAATTAACCTGCAAACCTGTACGTCTTTGGAGTGTGGGAGGAAACCGAAGATCTCGGAGAAAACCCACATGGTCACGGGTAGAACGTACAAACTCTGTACAGACAGCACTCGTAGTTGGGATTGAACCTGGGTCTCTGGCACTGCAAGCGCTGTGAGGCAGCAACTCTACTGCTGTGCCACCGCGTCTCCTTTCGTCTGACTGAAAAATGGTGCTGAAGGCCTAAAGAATAAATAAAGTGTATATGTGGGGGTGGTGTAAACAGGAAACTGAAAATACAAAAAGAGACAAAAAAAATCAAAATCACAAATGTAGATAGAAGACTCGAATGACACATTATCTGAGAATGTGTAGAAAGGAACAGCAGATGCTGGTTTATACTGAAAATAAACATAAAGTGCTGGAGTAATTCAGCGGGTCAGGCTGCATCTCTGGAGAAAATGTATGGGTGACGTTTTGGTTTGGAACCCTTCTTCAAACTGAAAGTAAAGGGGAGGGTACTGGAGGTAGGAAAAGGCCAGAACAAATCAGGACAGGCAGCAGATGACCAAGGAAGGGTGGAGCCCATAATGGCCCACTATTGGCTCGAGAAGAGGTGATATTGAAGGCATACAAGGATGTGAACAGTGGAACTAGTATGTCGATTAGGGTGGGGGAGAGGGGGAGAGAGGGAATGCAGGGGTTACTTGACATTAGAGAAATCTAAGTTCATGCTGCTGGGTTGTATGCTGTTCAAAGTATTAGGTGCTGTTCCTCCAATTGGTTTGACTCCAGCACTTTGCATCTATCTTCAGAATATCTGAGAATGTTGAGTTTGATGTTGTCCCTGGAAGGCTGTAACTTGCCTAACAATTATGTTGAACTTCATTGGAGCACCTGAGGAGGCTAAAGATGGAGAGATCAGAGTGGATGTGGGAAAGAGATCAAAGTGACAGGAAAATGGAAACTTAGCAACACCCAGGAGGTCTTAAAGGCGTTTCAACGAAATGATCTTCCAATCTGATATTGGTTCCCCAGAATGGGGACCAGCTCGTGAATACTGATGAAGTGCAAAAGGTAAAATGTTACTTCACCTGACAAGGCAGCTGGGATCATTGGCAGGAAGGGAAGTGGGAAAAGGTCACGTTTTGTGAGTTCTGGAGAGGTTAAGATACACTATTGCTAGAAACGAAAGAGCGAATTAGAGAAAATGGTACTTTTGGAATACTGAAATTTGAGAAGAAAGTGGGGGAAATGTGTCTCTTGATAACGTATTTGAGTGTTGGAAATTTAAAAGTATGATGAGGAGGCTAGTGAGGTGATATAAGGGGAACCCTACACGCGTCCAGGGTGGAAAAAGAATGGTGGAGGCAAAAGTGCAGGAAATAGAACAGATATGATTGAGCTTTCTATCAATAATCAGTTGGAAATGAAACTGTGATTAATGAAAAAAGAAGACCATTTGGAATCACTGCATGAAGGTGGCATCATTAAAACAGATGCAAAGGAAATGGAAAAAATTGGGAGAATGGACTAGTGTCTTTGTGTTACAGGATGAGAGGAATTGGGGCTTATGTTGCCGATCTCCTCGTGTTGAGCCCTGTCAACTGACCTCGGTCAGGCGAACGACAACAAACAGAGACAGCAGAAGCAGAAGCAGAAATAGCAGAAATAACAACGAACAAACAACAACAGCTTGCCGCCCAAATGCAACCTCAGTCGCTGCAGCTTGGCACCAACTTCTTAGGGCGGGCATCTACCTATGTCGAAACGGATGGTATCACCCTGCTGCAGCTGAATGCGGAAGGCCTCACCAAGGCGAAGACCACCATCATTGAAAATCTGCTACAGACCCACAAGTCACTGCAATCCTGCTCCAAGAGACTCACAAAAGTGACAGCTCCCATCTGAAGATCCCTGGTTATACCCTGGCCGCCTACATTGAGAGTGACACCCACGGGTTCGCTACTCTTGCCTACCACGCCTGGAGGGCGTTACATAACTTCTGCTGCCTCAAACGCAAGAAGAAGAGGGATGAGAGGAAGTGTAGTAAGATACCTGTGGATTCAAGGGATTTCGTTGGTAGCCCACATTGTCTTCTGAAATGGTGATGTCAAGAAAGTGAAGGGGAAAAAGTTAAGATCCAAAAATTAAAGTCCAGGATAGAACTTGACAGCAGAGGAAATACAATTTTCAAGTTCTATATGACAGCAAGAGGTAGCACCATACAGTAATTGCTGTACTGTTAAAAATGAGTGATGGGTGGACATTACATAGGACTGAAATAAGGATACTTCCACGTAACCCACAAAGTCACAGGCATATTTTGAATCTAAAAGGATTCCCAAAATCTTTTACATGGAAAAACACAGAGAAAAGTTGAAGAAGATAAACATTCATCTGTATGTGCGACCTGAGTACATCCTGTTGAGTACATCCAGCATTTTCTGTTTTTATTTTAGAATTAAAAGAGAAGTCATTCAATGTGAAAATCAAGGTCAGCTAGGCCAAAGACGGGAGTGGTGCTGGGACCTTAGTTCAAGGAAGAATTAAAGGGCTCGTTGGATGTGGTGATGGAGATGGAGTTGTAGGGACATGGAATGTAATGATGAAAATTAAGTGGGTTGGAGCAGCTGGAAATTGTTCGTGAAAAGAACATTGCAATTGGATTTAGTGGAAGTACCTGATACATCGGTGGGAATGGTAAGAGAATGCAGGATATTCTGTCTATTATTGGCAGGAGGATGAAGCCTACCAGAGAAATAAAGAAGGCAAAGTTAAAGGTTTCACCTAGGTTAGGAGCAGAAAACCAATGGCACAGTTCTAGATTTGGTGCTGTTGGTGGTCTGATGACTGAGAAAAGTGGGAAAGCTGAAAGCAATACGGCGATCATCTATGCTGTTACTTCAGCACCCTGGGTCTCCTCTTAATCTCATTTCAGGTTCACTTTTTTCATCAATTTAGCTTGCAGGGGAATGCATTCCTCTCCTCATGTCTTGTGCAGTTGATACTCGGCCTCCTCTCTATGCAATGTCACAACTGTTTCACAGCCACTCTCAACAGACAAATCTATTGGAACTCTCAGAGTTTAAATGTTTTAAGTTATCATTATGCACATAATCATTTTTGTTGTGCTGTAGTTACATGAGTGAGCATTGGATATAATGTGGCTGAAGTAGAAACCTGGCAGAGGCTTTATAAAGCGTTGGTCACAGCGCATTTGGTGTATTGTGAGCAGTTTCGGGCCCCATCTCTGAGGAAGGATGTGCTGGCGTTGGAGAGGGTCCAGAGAAGCTGAGGAGAATGATAGTGGTGATAATTGGGTTAATGTCTGAGGAGCATTTGATGGTTCTGGTTAGTATTCGCTGGAGTTTAAAAGTATGATGGGGATCTCATTGAAACTTACCGAATAGTGAAAGGCCTGGATAGAGTGGATAGGGGGAGGATGTTTCCACCAATGAGACTCTTAGATCAGAGGGCATAACATCCAAATGAAAGGACGTACCTTTAGAAAGGAAAAGAGGAAGAATTTCTTTAGCCAGAGGGTGGTAAATCTGTAGAATTCTTTGTCACAGATGACCAAGTCATTAGGTATTTTCAGTGGAGATTGACAGGTTCTTGATTAGTAAGGGTGTCAAAGGTTATGGGAAGAAGGCAGGAGAATGGGTTGTGAGAGAAAAATAGATCAGCCATGATTGAATAGTGGAATAGACTTGATGGACCAAATTGCCTAATTCTGCTTCTATGACTTATGAACATGAATTCAGCATCTCCTGGTTCCTGAAGACCTTTGCTACTTTGAGGCTGCTTTTTAACAGTGTGTCCTCCTCTCTGGTGTCAATTCGAGTGTCCGGAGGACCACTCTAGTTTTGTCTCTTCCCCTCCACCCATGTAATGCTTGCAATTAATCACATTTCCATAACTCGGAGACACAAGAGACTGCAGATGTTAGAATCTGTAATATTTCCATGACTCCTCTGTCTTGCAATTGTGGTTGATGTGTGACAAGTTGCCTTTTCATTGGCAATCAGTGTTATGACATTAATTGATGTTGAGCTTTGATGGGTCTGTGAAAGAGATGCATGGGTGACTGCATGAGCCCTATACAAGTAGCAGTGTTCACAAATGATGCACAGTGTAACCGTGGATAATCTCATACATACAAGCTTTATGAGCTCCCAAAACTTCACCCATCTGCCACTTTGATGTCAAATCTACTTCCCCTATCGCAATAACACCCTAATCCCAAAATGATCCTGACCATCTTTTTCACAGACCCTCCTTACTTGGCATCAACTATTGGGGGGCATTGAAACACAAGGTAATCCTCTTCATGCAGTTTACTTTAGTTTAAAGATACAGCATTGAAACATAGAAACATAGAAACATAGAAAATAGGTGCAGGAGTAGGCCATTCGAGCCTTCGAGCCTGCACCGCCATTCAATATGATCATGGCTGATCATCCAGCTCAGTAGCCTGTACCTGCCTTCTCTCCATACCCCCTGATCCCTTTAGCAAAAAGGGCCACATCTAACTCCCTCTTAAATATAGCCAATGAACTGGCCTCAACTACGTTCTGTGGCAGAGAATTCCACAGACTCACCACTCTCTGTGTGAAGAAATGTTTTCTCATCTCGGTCCTAAAAGACTTCCCCCTTATCCTTAAGCTGTGACCCCTGGTTCTGGACTCCCCCAACATCGGGAACAATCTTCCCGCATCTAGCCTCTCCAACCCCTTAAGAATTTTATATGTTTCTATAAGATCCCCCCTCAGTCTTCTAAATTCCAGCGAGTACAAGCCTAGTCTATCCAGTCTTTCTTCATATGAAAGTCCCAGGGATCAATCTGGTGAACCTTCTCTGTACTCCCTCTAAGGCAAGAACGTCTTTCCTCAGGTTAGGAGACCAAAACTGCACACAATACTCCAGGTACGGTCTCACCAAGGCCCTGTACAACTGCAGCAGAACCTCCCTGCTCCTAAACTCAAATCATCTTGCTATGAATGCCAACATACCATTCGCTTTCTTCACTGCCTGCTGCACCTGCATGCTTGCTTTCAATGACTGGTGCACCATGACACCCAGGTCACGTTGCATTTCCCCTTCTCCCAATCGGTCACCATTCAGGTAATACTCTGCTTTCCTGTTCTTGCCGCCAAAGTGGATAACCTCACATTTATCCACATTATATTGCATCTGCCATACATTTGCCCACTCGCCTAATCTATCCAAGTCACTCTGCAGCCTCCTAGCATCCTCCTCGCAGCTAACACTGCCACCCAGCTTCGTGTCATCCGCAAACTTAGAGATGTTGCATTCAATTCCCTCGTCCAAATCATTAATATACACTGTAAATAACTGGGGTCCCAGCACTGAGCCTTGCGGTACCCCACTAGTCACTGCCTGCCATTCCGAAAAGGACCCGTTTATTCCTACTCTTTGCTTCCTGTCCGCCAACCAATTTTCTATCCACCTCAACACTGAACCCTCAATACCGTGTGCTTTAAGTTTGTACACCAATCTCCTATGTGGGACCTTGTCGAAGGCCTTCTGAAAGTCCAGATATAACACATCGACTGGTTCTCCCTTATCCACTCTACTAGTTACATCCTCGAAAAATTCTATAAGATTCGTCAGACATGATTTGCCTTTGGTAAATCCATGCTGACTTTGTCCGATGATTTCACCACTTTCCAAATGTGATGCTATCACATCTTTAATAACTGACTCTAGCATTTTCCCCACTACCGATGTTAGGCTAACTGGTCTATAATTCCCCGTTTTCTCTCTCCCTCCCTTTTTAAAAAGTGGGGTTACATTAGCTACCCTCCAGTCCTCAGGAACTACTCCACAATCTAAAGAGTTTTGAAAAATTATCACTAATGCATCCACTATTGAGGGCCACAGGGATAGCTTGCAAGCTCCACACAGACAGTACCCAAAGTCAGGATCAATTCCAGATATCTGGCGCTGTAAGGCAGCAGCTTTACCAGCTGTGCCACTGTGCTGCCGCATGCACACATTGATGATCAATATTAAACAAGTAACAAGAAAAAGAAATAGATTGTGGAAAAAAAACCTCTTTATGAAATTATTCTTCAATGACAAGAATAGGAATTATCTGGGAACTTGCTGTATTTCAATGGGTAGCACTCTTTTCTCTGGATTAGAAACCTGTGGGTTCAATTCCCACAGAAGTGACATGAAAATCATCTCAGTGGAATAATGGGTTAGTTCTGCAGCTATGAAGTTATGTCTTTCGGACAAAACCAGTTAACCACAAAGTGTATATAAAGATCGCAATTTTGATGAAAAACAAGGAAATTAACTCTGCTATTCAAATATGAGAGGAAGAGATGATGCAGAACCATCAGAGTTAGAATTTTAAACCATCATTTTGCACATGACCTTCTCCTATCAATACATGATTTGGTTACATCACATTTTTGGTTGTAGTTTATACCTCAGATGTTCTCTGTTGGTTAATGCCATGATTTTAGCAAGTCTCACCCATGGCTCCATCCTTACCCTGAATCAACAAACTTTATGCATAAGGGGCTTCAGCACCTACTGCAAATATAGGCTTAAACTTCAATGCAATCCAGAGCAAATGCTTACTTTGCTGGTGACATAGTCATTTAAATGAGAGCTTAACATGAACCTTTTGCTCACTCAGGTAGACATAAAGGATTCCATGGAACATTTGAAGAGCAGAGTTATTCCTGGAATCTGAGCAATATTTATTCCCAAACAAATATTAGTAAAGCAGATTATTATATTTAGTTTAGAGATACAGCGAGGAAACAGGCCCATCGGCCCACCGGGTCCGCACCGACCAGCGATCCCCGCATATTAACACTATCCTACACCCACTAGGGACAAATTTTAATTTTTTTACTAAGCCAATTAACCTACATACTTATAAGTCTTTGGAGTGTGGGAGTAAACCCACGCAGGTCACGGGGAGAACGTACAAACTCCTTACAGACAGCACTTGCAGTCGGGATCGAACGCGGGTTGCGAGTTCGGCGCTGCATTCGTTGTAAGGCAGCAACTCCACCGCTGTGCCACTGTGCCGTCGCACTGTAGAGTTTACAGTGCACCACATCTTGAAAAAAATGTGACAGGTGCTGCATAATTGCATTTCCTTCTTTCACTGATAGATCCTTGACTCAAATTTCCATTCTCAGGCAGTTCTGAAGAGAGCATGTTATCCTTTCTGTTGGACTGGCCTCTTCAGCAAGACTGTTGGCGAATGCTGTACCCAGCTTTCTGGTGCTTACAAGAATGTTGCTTTAATTTTATTGACCTGGAGAACCAATAAATATCTTATCAACTTGCAGTAATCTGTCTTTCTGTCCAACAAGTCCATTAAGTACTGTATATGCATTAGAACCACATTGCCACATTTTTCAGAATGAAATCAAGGAAGCAGCCATAATTTTGTCTGAGAAGTGAAGTCTCGTTTTTTGGGGATTTCATTTCCAATATTGATTGCACATGGGAAATAACTTTCAGATTAATTCCCCCGGCTAAGACTTCAATCATGAGTTAGTTTGTCAAAATTCCTGTACAGGGTTAAATGGTAAATTTCGTTGTAGTGTGCTTACAGAGTTTCATTTGTCCTCTAAAATGAATGAATCCACAAAGAATAGAATAACTGGAGTAATATTACAGTAATGACTTTCTACCATGTCCTTTCCTAATTCAGTATCCGTGGTAGCAATAAATCAACGTTTTTTTTAACACGACAATGCTCTGTTTAGAACAGACTTATTTTCTTTCTTTCTTTGGCAGTTAAAAAAAAAATTATGTGTGCCACATTTCAAATTAAATTATCACAAACAAAAGCAATTCTTGTCACTGACACATCGAGTAGAGAAGCATTATTACAATGCTCATTAGAACCCTTTGGGACCACCCCATAATCTTTCTCAGAATATAATAAGCATGCATTGAGAATGACATATTTCTAGGTGGATTGTCGATCAAGAGCCTTTTGTTTAGTGTCAATTGCAAAGCTAAACAAAGCATAATAGTGTATGGCATCCTGCATTATGATTTTGTAAATCTGTTGAACTACCCTATTAACATATATTACTCACATCTTTCAAAAATAATGAATCTTTTTTTATCATTATATCAAGAAAACCTACATTTGATTGCTATGAGGTTTCAGGGCACACATTGGCTTACACACTTTCTAGTTTTCAAAGGTTTCAAAGGTTTCAAAGGTCATTTATTGTCACTTGTACCAATTAAGGTACAGTGATATTCATAATACCATACTAAAAAAAGCAACAAGACACACAACTACAGTACATAAAAGTTAACTTAAACATCCACCACAGCGGATTCCCCACATTCCTCACTGTGATAGAAGGCAATAAAGTCTAATCTTCTTCCCTCATTTTTCTCCCGCGGTTAGGGGCAGTCGAACCATCCGTCAGGGTGATCGAAGCTCCCGCAACCAGCGGTCGAAGCCCCCGCGTTGGGGCGGTCGAAGCTTCCACGTCGGGGCGGTAGAAGCTCCTGCGTCGGGGCGATCGAAGCTCCCGCGTCGGGGTGGTCAAAGCATGCAGCCTGGAGCTCCCGAAGTCGGTATCTAATCAGGGAACGCCAGCTCCACGATGTTAAAGTCCGCAGGCTCCTGCAGTTAAAGCTCAGAGGTCGATCCCTGGCAAAGGGATCTCCAGCTCCGCGATGTTGAAGTCTTGCAGGCTCCCGCAGTTGGAGCTCCCGAAGTCGGTCTCCAGCAGAGGCCTCCAGCTCCTCGATATTAGGCTGCAGTGCAGACGGAGATACGATACGGAAAAAAAATTGCATGTTTTACATATGTAAGAAGGAACTGCAGATGCTGGTTTAACCAGCATCTGCAGTTCCTTCTTACACACTTCTAGTTTTACATATTAACTGTCATTTTTCTTTTTCCATTATTATCATTATTATTATTATTATTATTATTATTATTATTATTATTATTATTATTATTATTATTATTATTATTATTATTATTATTATTATTATTATTATTATTATTAGTAGTAGTAGTAGTAGTAGTAGTAGCAGTAGTAGTAGTAGCAGTAGTAGTAGTAGCAGTAGTAGTAGCAGTAAAGGGTATAAAGATAGGTTGATTTTGAAAATAAATTTTGGAACTTGGTTGCTGTTTCTGTTGAATAACTAATTTCAGTGACTAATGGTGTGTCATATAATAATGAGCTACAAAGACAATTTTCCATATTTTAACATATAACATTTTTTTCATTAGCAAATAAATAACCTATTGAGTAGTCCATTGAGCCCCATTGACATAATGGTACAGCCTCAACTATCTACCTGATCTATTCTTCTCATGATCCTTGTGGCTAAAGGGATCAGGGGGTATGGAGAGAAGGCAGGTACAGGTTACTGAGCTGGATGATCAGCCATGATCATATTGAATGGCGGTGCAGGCTCGCAGGGCCGAATGGCCTACTCCTGCACCTATTTTCTATGTTTCTATGTTTCTACACCTCTATAACATCAACCCTCAGACCCACTGTCAACATCCTCGTAAATCTTCTCTGTACCCATTCCAGCTTGACAACATTTTTCCTACAACACGGTGCCCAGAACTGAACACAATACTCTAAATGTGGCCTCACCAATAGATAATAGACAATAGACAATAGATAATAGGTGCAGGAGTAGGCCATCCGGCACGGTAGCGCAGCGGTAGAGTTGCTGCTTTACAGCGAATGCAGCGCCGGAGACTCAGGTTCGATCCTGACTACGGGTGCTGCACTGTAAGGAGTTTGTACGTTCTCCCCGTGACCTGCGTGGGTTTTCTCCGAGATCTTCGGTTTCCTCCCACACTCCAAAGACGTACAGGTATGTAGGTTAATTGGCTGGGTAAATGTAAAAATTGTCCCTAGTGGGTGTAGGATAGTGTTAATGTACGGGGATCACTGGGCGGCACGGACTTGGAGGGCCGAAAAGGCCTGTTTCCGGCTGTATATATATGATATGATGATAATCCGGCCCCAAGCCAGCACTGCCATTTACTGTAATCATGGCTGATCATTCTCAATCAGTACCCCGTTCCTGCCTTCTCCCCATATCCCTTGACTCTGCTATCATTAAGAGCTCTATCTAACTCTCTCTTGAAAGCATCCAGGGAATTGGCCTCCACTGCCTTCTGAAGCAGAGAGTTCCACAGCTTCACAACTCTCTGAGTGAAAAAGTTTTTCCTCATCTCCGTTCTAAATGGCCTACCCCTTATTGTTAAACTGTGGCCCCTGGTTTGTCTTATACAACTGCAGTCTTATACAACTGCAACATGACCTCCCAACTTTTATACTCAAGTTTTAGAAACGTTTTGGATGATTCATAGAACATAGAACAATGCAGCACAAGAACAGGCCCTTTGCCCCACAATTTATGTGCCATATATGATGCCGACCATTTCTTATTTACCTACACATACTGTAATTCATATCCCTCCATTCCCTACATATCCATGTGCCTCTCCAAAACTCCCTTAAATGCCACTATTGTATCTGGCTCAACCGCCACTTCTAGCTGTGCGTTCCCGGCACTCACCACACACTGTGTTAAAAAAACTTGCTCACACATCTTTAAACTTTGTCCCTCTCACCTTAAAGCTATGCCATCTAGCATTTGATATTTCCATAAATTGGAAAGCAACTGGAATCTTCAGCTTTATTGCAAGTGAGAGTTTCTGCTACAACCGTTAGGATGTTGGAAATCATACCTGAAGAACTGCATATGATTTTACTCTCCTTCTTTAAGGAAGTTGTGCTTTCACGGTTCTGCCGAAAAGCTTAATTAAAAGGATTTCTGGGCTGAATGAGTACTTTTGAGGAACAATTGAGAAGATTATACTGTGTGGTTTAGAGGAATGCGAGAATATCTCATTGAACCATGGAAGCTTGATAGAGTAGATGTTGATAGGATGTTCCCCTTGTGGACTATCTAGAATGAGGGTGCTTGGGCTCAGCGTAAAGGGATGCCTGCTTAGGGGAGAGAAAGTTTATGATTTTCATCTTTTTGGAGGGGTTGTGAATCTTTCAATTGTTTTAATTTATTGTTTAAAAAGAAAATAAAGTGGATCTGATATAAAACATAAGAACCTGAAAATACTGGAACAGGAATAATTAACGTAGCCTTTTAAGCCTTCCTCGTGTTCACTAAAATCATAGTTGTCTAATCCCGGTCTCAACTGGGATTATTGTTATTGCTATTGTTTTAGTTCCGCAGATCTCTGGGGCAGAGAATTTCAAAGACTCAAATTGAACTTTGAACCAGGGTGCTAATAGTACTACTGGAGTTCAAAGTTTACCGTGACCCTGATTTTTATGTAATCTGCACGTTTGAGACTGCCAGAGCTGGCATCAGTTACGTGTCTCAGTCAATGTTACACCGGGGCTCTCTATTTTGGGTGGAGCATCAACACCTGCGCTTTTTGCAGGATCACAACACACTGTGCCATAGACTTCACAAATATTACCTCTTTTACCCCCCCCCCCCCCACCACCAAAAGACCATTGGCTTTATGAATTGGATTTAAAAATCCACCATCAAATTGCTGGTTTACAATCACTTTAGACCTCAGAGATACAGTATGGAAACAGGCCCTTTGGCCCACTGAGTCCGTACCGTCCAGCGATCCGTACATTAGCACTATCCTACACGCTAGGAAGAATTACAATTTACAGAAGACAATTAACCTACAAACCTGTATGTCTTTGGAGTGAGGAAACCTGGTCAAAACCCACACACAGAGAGAACGGTCACAGAGAGAACGTACAAACTCCATACAGCCAGACAGCACCTGTAGTCAGGATTGAACCTGGGACGCTGGCGCTGTAAGGCAGCAACTCTACTACTGCACCACTCTGTTGTCACTTGCAGCTCAGGACCAAGTCAGGATTTGCTGTGTTTCCTTTTTTCTGCACTATCTTTAATCCAACCACAGTGGCGGACAGCTCCAGGGACCCAGGTTTATTCTTTACCTTGGGTGCTGTCGGTGTGGAGTTTGCACATTCTCCCTGTGATCGCATGGGTTTCTTCCAAGTGCACTAGTTTTTTCCCACATCCCAAAGATGTGCGGGTTTGTAGGTTAATTGGCCTCTGTAAAAATGCCTATGTGTGTAGGGAGTGGGAAAGTGCAATAACATCGAACGTGTGAGAAGGTGGTCAGTGTGCACTCGATGGGCTAAAGGGCCTGTTTTCATGCTGTGATTCCAAACTAAATCTAAACTAGGTGGATGGCTGTTTGGCAGCAAGGATAAATCCGGATTTACAACGGTGCAGCTAGTAGAGCCACTGTCTCCCAGTGCCAGAGACCTGGGTTCAATCCTGACTTTGGTTGCTGCCTATGTGGAGGTTGCATGTTTGCCCTTCGGTCGCAAGTTTCCCCTTGGATGTTCGTTGCCTCCAACATCCCAAAGATGCGTGGATTAGCAAATTAATGGGCCCTAGCAAATACTCCGAGTGCTTAGGTGCAGTCGAATATGTGGGAGATGGAGGGAGAAAAAAATGGGATTAATATGGGATTAGTGTAAAATAGGAGGTTGATGGTCAATGCGGAAAGGCCAAAGGGCTATATCTCTCCATGAGAATTAATTCATGACTCCTGTTAAGAACATAATTATTCAAACAATTGGTGAACTTTGCAATTGATTCCAAGCAGGCATTCCACTTTATGATAACTGGCTGCATATTGTACAGTTTTGGCATCATGAGAAACAAGCTTTACCATCAGGGGATTAACATACAGGAGAAAGAGGAGGAGGGTCAAAGAAAGAAATTGAAAGAAGTAACCTATCTGCCGATGTGCCAGAATGCTCAAATATCAGCTTACTGAGGGATAGTTCACCTAAATTAGTTCGCTTCAGCAATCTTTACCACTGTTACAACCAGCATCTACAATACAATACAATACAATACAATGTATCTTTATTATCATTGTACAGGGGTACAACGAGATTGGGAATGCGCCTCCCATACGATGCAATAATTTAATTAGCTAGTCAGTATTAATTTAAACAACCCAATGAAACAAATTGTAACAGTTTTAAAACCGAATAAAGTGCAAGTAGATCTGTGCGATGTGACCATCCAGCTCAGCAGGACCAGTTCATAGCAGCTATGGCCCTGGGGATGAAGCTGTTCCTGAGTCTGGTGGTGCGGGCGTAGAAGGCCTTGTATCATCTGCCCAATGGAAGGAGTTTGAACAGACTGTTGCAGGGGTGTGAAGAGTGTTTGTGGATGCTGGTGGCTTTTCTGAGGCATCATGTGTTGTAGATGCCCTCCAAGGCTGGTAGCTGTGTTCCGATGGTCCTCTGAGCACTATGGACTACCCGCTGATGAGCTTTCCTCTCTGCCTCCATGCAGCTGAGGTACCACACAGGGATGCCATGTGTTAGGATGCTCTCTATGGTGCAGCGGTAGAATGTCGTCAGCAGCTGTTGGGGTAGACCAGACTTCTTCAGTATTCTTAGGTAGAACAGTCATTGCTGTGCCTTCTTGACCAGCGCAGCAGTGTTATTGGACCATGTTAGGTCCTCCGAAATGTGAGTGCCCAGAAACTTGAAGCTGGACACTCTCTCCATACTGTCCCCGTCTAATTGCTTACCTTCCATTCAGATTCATACCACTTGAAGGTGAAGAAAAGTACTTTCATATGCATCGCACTTTTCACAATCTCAGGAAGACCTGGTGGTTTGCAACAAATTACAGTAAATATTGCTGCAGTGTAGATACAATTGAAATTTTGGATAGACAGTACTCAATAATTTGTGACAAAAATCCACAAGTCCAGACAATGTTGAACAACTCAATCAGATATTTTTCTAATGAGTAATAGAAGCAACTGAAAATGACTTTTCTGCACATCTGCTAATGTTTCATCTTGGACGTATTCCAGAACCCATCACTTGTGAATAGGTATCTTACAAGTTGCATTGAGGGTATTTCTAAAATTCCATTGAGGATATTTCTCAGACCCTTAAGGACAATTATAGGCATGTTTGGTCCAGAGTATCTAAATGCAAAGTAGAGTATCTCAGCATGGGCCAGAGTTTTCCAGCTGTGTAACACTAACAGGGGCCTCAGATGAACAGCTGGCTCGGGAGCAGACGTCAATCATATTATCTTTAAAGAGTACGTTAGGTAACTCTTTGATATTTGGTGTTGCATGAATTGTCATGTGGTTTAGGCTGTCCACAGGAACAGGGTTTCTGGAAACCCCTGTTAATTCAACTAAGCTTCTAAAATAGCAGTCTGTGCTCCCATGCTAGCTATCAGAACTGTCATTGCAGGTTCTTTCATATTTAGTGCCAATTTTGCATTTACGGAGCTGAACAAAGATTAATAGCAGTGATGGTTATTTTTAAGTGGCATCTGCTTTCACCACCAGTCCCCTTCTCCATCATCCTATCGCAGGGGGCCAGCCAATGAATGATGATGGTTACATCATTAAAATGGTAATGTAACTTAAATGTTGAGATAATACACATTTTACTCTCTGCCCGCCCAGCTCTGACTAGAGTGGACTTCCACTACCGATGCAATTTTAATTTAAAGGAGAAACATTTTTTTACTTCATTAGTGTTTTTCCACAAGCAAACCTTGTTTGCATGATCCTGAAGCTAAACTTTTCCATTATTTCCCTCATACCAGAGGTTCACAAAGCAAGAATTAACAAAACCCTACTTGCAGTAATCTACTTAAAGGATTAAGCAGAGCCTCACATGTGCAATTGAACATTATTCAGATTGGTGGATTTCAAAAACAGCAGCGTTTTTTTCAAACCGAAAAATAATAGTTATTTATAGCAAAACAAGAATATGAAAGGGAAATTTGTGAGTTTCAGCCCTTGAAGTACAAGAGCTCAAATGTAAAGATACAAGATAGGAAGTAAGAGCAGGATTGGACTATATTCCATCTGTGGCTCAGTGGACAATGGTCCTGTTTCTGAATCAGCAGGTAGAACTTCCTTTACAGAGAAGGAGAGCAGAAAAATGTAGACCGACATTCTATAGCAGTAATACGGACTTCTGCACTGGCAGAGGTACAGTCTACTGGCCGAATCATAACATCACATGAATGTCAAAGAATCCCCACAGCATTATTTTGAAAAAGAGCAAAAGAGTTCTCCCCATTATTTTGGTCAATATCTATGTCATGGTCAACTTTACTGACAATAGTTTGTCCAGTCATTATCTCATTGCAGTTTGTAGGCATAAATTAGTTATACATCAAAAGTACTTCATTCATTGTAAAGTATTTTGTAAGGTTGTGAGAGGTGTCATTTCAACAAAATATTATTTTTGTATGGTCCATTGATTTAGAAGATCACAGATTATAATGCACAGAAACGTCATATTCCTGTCTTCTGTGCATTCTTCTCCTTTGTTGAATAATCATAGTTATAGAGTCAAAACAGCGTGGAAAGAGGCCCTTTGGTCCAATTAGCCCAACTCGACCAACGTGCCCCATCTACATTAGTCTCACCTGCCTGCATTTGGCCCATATCCTTTTAAACCTATCCTATCCATGTACCTGTCCAAATATCTTTTAAATGTTGGGATAGTACCAGCCTCAATGACCAAGCTTGTTCCAAACACCCACCACCTTTGTGTAAAAATAATTGCCTCAGGTTCCTATTAAATCTTTATCCCCCTCACCTTAAACCTATGTCGTCAGTTCTTGATTCTCCCACTCTAGGTAAAAGACTGGGCATTTAAGGATGCAGGTACAGCAGGCAGTGGAGAAAGCAAATGACATGTTGGCCTCATAGCGAGAGGATTTGAGTATAGGAGCAAGGAGGTCCTACTGCAGTTGTACAGGGTGCTGGTGAGACCATACGTGGAGTATTGTGTGGAGTTTTTTCATCTCCTAATTTGAGGAAGGACATTCTGGCTATTGAGGGAGTGCAGCGTAGGTTCACTAAGTTAATTCCCGGGATGGCGGGACTGATATATGATGAAAGAATGGGTCGACTGGGCTTGTGTTCACTGGAATTTAGGATGAGAGGGAATTTTATAGAAACATATGAAGTTCTTAAGGGATTGGACAGGCTAGATGCAGGAAAAATGTTCGCGATGTTGGGGGAGTCCAGAACCAAGGGTCACAGTTTAAGGATAAAGGGTAGGCCATTTAGGATTGAGATGAGGAAAAACTTTTTCAACCAGAGAGTTGTGAATCTGTGGAATTCTCTGCCACAGAAGGCAGTGGAGGCCAATTCACTGGATGTTTTCAAGGGTGAGTTAGATATAGCTCTTAGGGCTAATGGAATCAAGGGATATGGGGAATAAGCAGGAATGGGGTACTGATTTTGGATGATCACGCATGATCATATTGTATGGCGGTGCTGGGTCGAAGGGCCGAATGGCCTACTCCTGCACCTATTTTCTGTTTCTATGAACTTATACACCTCTATAAGATCACCCCTCATCCTCTTGGGCTTCATGGAATGAAGTCCAGGCCTACACAACCTGTCCCTATACCTCAGGCCCTCAATTCCACGCAACATCTTCATAAATCCTCTGTACCCTTTCCAGCTTAACAACATCTTTCCTATTACATGGTGACCAAACACTGAACACAATACTCCAACTGTGGCCTCACCAATGTCTTGTACAACTGTAACATAACCTCCCAACTCTATACCTAATACTCTGACTGATGAAGGCAAATGTGGCAAAAGCCTTCTTGTTCACCATATCTACCATGATGCCACTTTCAAGGAACGATGTATCTGTACTCCTAGATCCTTCTGCTCTACAACGCTCCCCAGAGCCCTGCCATTCATTGTGAAGGTCCTTCTCTGATTTGGCTTCCCAAAATGCAACACCTCATACTTATCCGTATTAAACTCCATTAACCATTCCTCGTCCCACCAGCCCAATTGATTAAGATCCTGCTGCAATTTTTGATAACCGTCTTCACTATCTGCGATGCCACCCACTTTTGTATCATCTGCATACTTGCTAATCATGCATTGTACATTCTCATATAAAACACAAAGAGCAAAGGGGTCAGCACTGATCTCTGAGGCACATCAACTGACCATCTAAAGTTTCTAGGATATTGTTAGATAGATAAATAGAGAACTTGCCCCAGTTTCAACCATTAACTGACACACTTGGTGGCGGCAATCTAAAGTGGCTAATTAACCTCACACATTTTTCGTGCTGTGGAAGGAAATCAGAGCACCAAGAGAAAACAGATGCAGTCACAGGGAGAACGTGCAAACTCCACACAGACAGCACCTGAGATCAGGATCAAATCCAGGTCGCTGGAGCTGTCAGGCCGTAGCTCTACCTACTGTGCCACCGTGCTGGCTTAAAGATTGTTTTCTAAAGATTTTCACTTCTCTTGAATAAAAAAATTCTCCAAACTTAAATTCCTATATGGGTGGTCTCTCATCTTATGATTATGCTCCCTGATTTTATATTCTATTGCCAAGGCAAACCGGGTTTCAGCAATTACCCTGTCAATCTTGAGTGAGGTATTATTAAATTTGAATTCAATGGGTATGAGAGGATGTTTCCTGGCTGGAGGTAAATCTAACACAGAGGAAATGATGGTGTGTTTGGAAAACAATCTCTTTCACCACTGGACATTGCTATTAGAGTTTCTTAGAGCAATGACTTAGCACCAGTGGTTCTCAGCTGCCTTGTGAAAGTTTAAATTAAATGGGAAATGCGGTTGTTCACTGATAATTATGCAGCATTTAATTTCATCCATTGTTTATTAAGCTCAAGTAGATAAATAGCAAGTAAAATTCATTCCATATAAGTGTCGGTCAATAAGCATTTTCAAATGCAAAATATTGCAGATGCTGGAAATCTAAAAAATCCCAGAAAGCACAAAAAGTTGGGAGGTCATGTTGTAGTTATATAAGACGTTGGTGAAGCAGCATTTAGAGTATTGTGTTCATTTCTGGGCACCGTGTTATTGGAAAGATGTTAAGTTGGAAAGGATGCAGAGAAGATTTATAAGGATGTTGCCAGGAATTGAGGGTCTGAGCGACAGGGAGGGGTTGAACAGGCTGAGACTCTATTCCTGGAGTGCAGGAGGATGAGGGGTGATCTTATGGAGGTGTATAAAATCATGAGAGGAATAGATCGCGTAGACGCACAGAGTCCCTTACCGAGAGTAGGGAAATCAGGACACAGAGAGCATAGGTTTAAGGTGAAGGGGGAAAGATTTTGTAGGAATCTGAACGGTAACTTTTTCCAACAAAGGGTAGTGGGTGTATGGAACGAGCTGCCGGAGGAGGTAGTTGAGGCTGGGACTATCGTATAAGAAGCAAATAGACAGGTACATGGATAGGACAGGTTTAGAGGGATATGGGCCAAATGCAGGCAAGTGGGACATGTTGGTCAGTGTAGGCAAGTTGGGCTGAAGGGCCTGATAAGACTCTATATCACTCTAAATAAAACAATCAATGTTGAAGCTTGATGACCTTCCATTTGAACCATGTCCAATGGCAAAGAAGCCAACCACGTCCACTCAACATTCAATAGTTTTGCCAAAGAAAGTCCATCATCTGTCCGCAAGGGATCACTATTGACTGGAGGCTGGTGAATGACTCACCTCCAGACACCCCAAAACCACAGCCCAGAAGTAGTCTCCAATATTCTGCAGGAGTGTAGTGCTGACAACACTCAACCTTTGGAACAGGTTAATTGTTGAAAGGGGGTTAGAAGCTAGTTTTTGACAGTTAGTTATGGATGAGGGAAAGCCAAAAAGGAAAAAAAAAGTCTGAGATACAACTTAATTTGATTGATTTCTGTCTTTTGTTTGAAAAGATAATACATTTTTCTTACAACCTCATTTATCTATTTTATTGTGATTTCTCTAAAATTTCGCTTCAAATCAAAGAATGTCAACATAAATATAGCTTGTAATGTCTGATGTTTATGCAGTGCATATCAGAATGTCAACATTAGGGGGAGCTATTAAAAGCATTCACAAAGTAAACCACTCTACCATGTTTTTGCAAATGCATTTTGATATATTTATTTTACCAGGATATTGTCATTTACTTGACTCTGGGTAAGGATCCACTTGCTGCTAAAATAAATGTTCTATGCCTTTCTTGTTGAAAATGTACAGAAATGTATTTTAACAAATGTTGCTTTTTAAATTTTATTCAGAGTATGTGATTGAAAGAGATAATTACTTTGATTGTTTCTGAGTCTGATTTAATCAGTTGGAATTGTGTCACTGCTGGAAACAAATCCCATTGACAGCTGCTAAAATAGAGTAATAGAGTTATGGCATGGAAGCAGTCCCTTTGGCCCACTGAGTCCACACCGACTGTTAACCCCCTATTTACATTAATCCCATTTTTTTTTACTCTTCTAAATTACCCTCAGATTTTTTACTCTCACGTCCCCTATCTACCCCCAGATTCTACCACTGACCTGCACATTAGGAACAATTTACTTTCACCAATTAACTTATCAATATGTACTTCTTTGGGATGCGGGAGATAACCAGAACATCCTAAAGAAACCCAGGCAGTCACACGAGTGTGTAAGTCCTGCACAGACAGCACCAGATGTCAGGACTGATCCCAAGTATTAGCAATATAATCTCAGTATGCAATTGGAACATTTTATTTTTTGCAATAATTGAGTATTCATCAAAATTAATTCTGTAACTTAAATATTAGACTATAGAATATTGAATGCAAAGAGCAGGGATATATCGATGGCTTCTTCTATTTTAGAAATATTTAAATTCCAACATGTCCTTGGTAAATTGAATTGCATTCCAGGATTGTACTTGGTCAGGGACTCAGATATGGCCATCATCAATCATCTTCCTTAAGTAGTCTGATCTCATTCATTTTTTTTGTAATGCACCAGTACAAGGAAGTTGAATTGTGATTCGAACCAAAGACAAAGTGAGAAGGTGTGATTTTGGTTTCACTAACCCATCATTACTGCACAACTTCCACTTCAAACATACAAAGCATTTAAAAAAATGTGGTTTACTCTATAATTTTTATCTCCCATCGTCAAAAAGACGTGACTGTTGTTGATTCTGTTCTGGAGTTATCAACCAATCTCCTGTAACTTGGATGATCAGTTATTCTTTGTAAGTGAGAGAAAAATTGCTCTCTTTTGTATTTAGACGTTAACTAATTCCATTGATGTAGCTCTTTAAGGGACATTGTCGGAGGTCACATGATACTGTAATGCAGCCTGATATTCAATCCAATAATTTAAATGGACAGCTAATCAGCATGGCTTCATTACTAGATTGGGATTCTCTTTGCCTAATGTTCCTCTCTGACTTCCACCCCAAATACTCTTTAATGACCATGTACATCGTTTTTTGCATATCAGCAGCCTATATAACTATTCAGGCAAACAAGTGCAGTCAATTTTTTATGATGGACACACATGCACACCTTTCCAGGTCACTGATAACAATCAGAAGTGGGAACATATGCTGGATTTCTGCTGTGTATCTTGACCTGGGTGTGATAAGGTTAATTGTAGTATCATTTCTGTCAGTCAAGCTTAAATCAACTAACCACAGACAAGGAATTGAACATTCCCATTCTCTTCATCTCATTGATATGCAGCTTTTACACAATGCAAAGGCAAATTCCCATGATTTATAACATTTTAAGATGCTTTTATGTATCATAATATTGACATGTTTGAATTAAAGTGTGTGGAAAGTGTGAATATAATTGGCCTTTATAATTTAGGCATTTATTTATAACAGATTTGTATTTTCAATTGTGATCTCTTATTGTTGTAATCATTAATGTTTACATTGCATAGTCATTTATTACATTATTCCATCTTCCCATATTTAATAGGCAACAGACAATTAAACATTTGATGAAAAAAAAAAGTGTTCAGCACGATCACAAATTGAAGATATGAAGATATGTATGTTATCTGGATAAACCCCTGCACCATTGGAAGTGAAATGTTTGTCCAAATAAACTTGCTTACAGATAGCAAAAAGTATTTCTGCAATGTATTTCAAAGGTCTCAACACTACCTCCTGCGTTCCAGAGAAAAAAAATCAAGTTTGTCCAACTTCTCCCTTAATTCAGGCATCATTCTGGTAAACTGCCTCTAAACCCTTTCCAAAGCCTCCACATCCTTCCTGCAATGGGGCAACCGGAATAGCATGCAATACTCCAAATGCAGCTTAACCAAAGTCCCATAAAGCTGCATCATGACTTCCTGACTCTCAATGCCCCAACTTATGAAAACAGGCATACTATATATACTCCAGAGATGCTGCCTGTCCCATTGAGTTACTCCAGCATTTTGTGTCTATCTTCAGTTTAAACCAGCATCTGCAGTTCCTTCCTACACATACTATAGTCTTCTTTGACACTCTATCTAATTGTGTTGCCGCTTACAGGAGTTATGGCCTTGGACCCCAAGATTCCTTAGTACATTAATGTGGTTAAGGGTCATTACATTAATTGTATATATTCCCCCTAACATTTAAACTTCCAAAGAACAGCACATCACACTTGCTCAGATAATACTCCATCTTCCATTTCTCCACACATTTCTGTAGCTGATATATATCCCACTGTATACTTAGAAAGCCTTCTTCACAGTCCGTGACCCTAGCAATCTTGGGGTTATCTGCAAATTTACTAACTAACCTGCCTACTAATCAAGGACTAATACCATCCTGGCCACACTCTCATTTCACTTCTGCCATTGGGAAGGTATAGGATTCTGAAAACTGTAATGTCCAGGTTGAGGAACAGCTTCTTCCCAACAATCATCAGACTATTGAACACCACGAACTCCAATTAAAATTTGAACTACAAACAGTCTTCTTTGCATCAGGGTTTCAGGCTTTATTTTGCTTTGCACTATATTGGGCTTGTTATTTTTGTAGATAGACACAAAAAGCTGGAGTACCTCAGCGGGTCAGGCAGCATCTCTGGAGAGAAGGAATGGGTGATGTTTCGGGTGGAGACCCTTCTTCAGACTCCATTCAGACTTATTTTTTAAACTTCTTTTTGCTTGTTTATTATGCAATCTATTGAGTACTGTGCTTCCAAACAAGAATTTCATTGTTCCGTTTCAATACATATGACAATAGACAATAGACAATAGGTGCAGGAGGAGGCCATTCGGCCCTTCGAGCCAGCACCGCCATTCAATGTGATCATGGCTGATCATTCTCAATCAGTACCCCGTTCCTGCCTTCTCTCCATACCCCCTAACTCCACTATCCTTAAAAGCTCTATCCAGCTCTCTCTTGAATGCATTCAGAGAATTGGCCTCCACTGCCCTCTGAGGCAGAGAATTCCACAGATTCACAACTCTCTGACTGAAAAAGTTTTTCCTCATCTCAGTTCTAAATGACCTACCCCTTATTCTTAAACTGTGGCCCCTTGTTCTGACAATTAAACACTCCAGACTTGAGCCTTGGAGTTGCTCCAGCATTTTCTGTTTCTTTTCCAGATTTTCGACATCGGGAAGTTTTTTTTGCTTTTTGTTTACGAAGGCTTAATCTGCTGAAGCTGTAACATTATTCTTGTCCCTATATGTTGTACCATGCGTATCTCTTCACAGATGCTGCCTGACCCACAGAGCAATGTCAGCATTTTCTGTTTTATTTCAAATTTGCAGCACAATAAGAATTTCACTTTGGTATTGCAAATAGCAACTTGACATATTCATGGTCAAATTAGTAAAATATGTTATTTGTTTAAGAAAAATGTATCTAAGTGTACAATGGTGATGCATAATCTTATTGAAAGGTAAAGAATATTATAAGACAATATTATATTTTCAATCTCAACATAATCCATATGCAGGTGCAATTCTAAAATTATTTTGGAGAAGAAATTTTAGATTTTCAAAGCCATATGCCCTGCCATGAGACAGCACTCAGCAGACAAACACGATTAATTAAAAGAGCATAGTTCTCATTATATTATTTAAAAAATAACATTTGTTCTCAAACTGAATAGCAGCCTTTGGACACTAATGGCATTAAAAGGCTCGGTGTCAGCCCGAGTATTGAGCTGGAAATGCAGTCACTCTTTGCAGTACTATAATCATCCTTGTGATTTTAACCAGGCTCATGATTTTTTCCTTTAATTTGACATAAAATATCAGCAGGCTATTTAGTATTGAGATGGTCCCATTAAAGGTTGTTACTTAATGTCTTTGCTCAATAACTTTGCAGAGAAGAGCCAGTAGAAAAAATAAACTTGAACAGTTTATCTTTTCTTGGCCAGGGACACTCAACTCAATTGTGGCACCACTCTTCAACCCAGCTGAGATCACCCACTATGTCAGGTAGAATGGAGATCAAACAAGGAATCTGTCTGATGAGTGCAGCTCTGTAATTCTCCAAGTCTTTAAATGAACACAAATGATGTCCTTAACTATTGATATTCCCTTTGATTTTATTACATTTTAGAAATGTAAAATGTTCCCATTATATTTCTGTTAAAGTAATTAAAGTGATTATCTGTGAAAGTTTTGGACATATTGAACGTTTAAGGATCAGATTAATGGCTTGACATTCACCTTTGCAAATATTCATCTTTTAACGGTTTTATTCTAAAAGGTTATATTAATATATCATTATTCATTTAAACTACTGGAATTTTGTCAGTAAAAGATGTTGTACTTCAGCTCTATAATGTATTTTATGATATAATCTACCTCTGATGTTTTCTAAATAAACATAAGGTAACTTACCTCAGTTTCCCTCGTGTGACAGGCTCATAATTCACAAGTGTTCCAGATGCCAGTGAAAGATGTGGACCCTTCATGCATGTGAAATGAGGTCACCCCATGAACCTGACTCGGCTATTCTAATTATTGCAGCAAGCTTCCCTTTTTTAACAGTCGCATTTTTGTTTGTTTGAACATATCCACAAGAGAAAAATAATTTCATTTTTGTTTTTTTTCCACATTGTGCCCTGCAAAAGATTCCTAAATACAATACAATACAATACAATATATCTTTATTGTCATTATACAGGGGAACAACGAGATTGGGATTGCGACTTCCATACGAGATTGGGATTGCGACTTCCATACGATACAATAAATGAATTAGCTAATCAGTATAAATTTAGACAACCCAATGAAACAAAATTAGAAACAGTTTTAAAACAGAATAAAGTGGAAGTAGGTCTGTGCCGGTTCACTGTGCGATGTGACCATCTGACTCAGCAGGACCGGTTTATAGCAGCTATGGCCCTGGGAATGAAGCTGTTCCTGAGTCCTGAAATGCAGAAATTATATTATTCTAATTGCATAGAGAAATGTTATGAGTTAGCTTTTATTGTACACTCCATCATGCCTTCATGGGCTGGCACGGCAGCTTAGAGGGAAAGTTGCTGCCTTACAGCACCAGAGACCTGGGTTCGATCCTGACTACGGGTGCTGTCTGTGCAAAGTTTGTACATTTTCCTCGTGACTGCTTGGGTTTTCTACGGGTGCTCTGGTTTCCTCCCACACTCCAAAGACGTACAGGTTTGTAGGTTAATTTGGCTTCAGTAAAATTTTAAATTGTCCCTAGTGTGTAGGATAGTGTTAGTATACGGGGAGATCGCTGGTCTTGGTGGGCCGATGGACCAGTTTCCATGCTGTGTCTCTAAAGTCTAACGTTTAAAGTAAAGTCTAAAGTCTAAATCACAATGTGGTGACTTGCATAAAGTCCAATTCATCTGGTATATTCTAATTTCTTTCGTTCTGTTGGATGGGGTCCAGGTACCACATCTCCCTATAGGAATGTTACTGATTTCAAGGGATAACTAAATATCTAATGTGCATTCACAGAATGTAAGATAATTCAAATGCTGAATGAGCCGTAGATTCTTCTTCAGCTGAATATTGTTGAAACCGATGCTCCTACATCTGTTATTGGACACAAACGTCCTTCCCTTCAAAGTGTTTTAATCTAACTGGCTCCTGTGCAAGAATCTACAAAACCATGCATGCCATTTAGCTGAGCTTCAAACATTATGAATTTTACATCATCAATCTGATTTTAGAAACAAGGAACTGCAGATATTGGTTTACACAAAAGGACATAAAGTGCTGGAGTAACTCAGCAGGTCAGGCAGCATCTCTGGGGAACATGGATAGGTGACGTTTCGGGTCGGGACATGCTGAGTTACTCCAGCACTTTGTAACCAATCCATGTTTACTTCTGATAACATTAGGTATGCTATTTTATTGCTCAAATCTTATGGTAGTTTTCTCTGCTCTATTATACCTTTATTTGTTGACATAGACTCACTGTTTGTTTGCTAATACGTAAAATTTAAAATTCTTGCACCCATCTCCAAATACAACCATGGGCATTATTCTATACAATTGTTCTAGACATTCAATAGGATAAAGAAAATGTTAACATTTAATTTGGATTTTGTTGTTTCAATAAACTATATTTCTCCTGAAATGCAAAGTATTAAGAGGACAGGAATATTAACCCGTTCTTTCTTTTCTTCACACCTCTGCAAAGGTTATCTACTCATGCTACATTGTTGTTTATCAGCTGTCGGCAACGTTGGATTAGTTTATTCAGACATTCACGTTTCATGGCTCATCCTAGATTGTGTAAATCCACTATTCAATATTGGATCCATTATGACTAAAATCAATCCCACCCTCGCCAATCCCACACTTCGCCAGCTGTTGGTTATTGAGTGGAATTAAGATATAATAGCCCTTTAGCTGAGACCATATATCTCAATGTAAACAAGGGACTTTCTTCATCCACACAAATTGATGCATTTATCCATTGAGTCAATGTCAGTGATATTCGCACTATCAGGAGTTGAGGAGGTCCTTAAATATTATTTTATTTCCTTCAATAACACTATTTTATGTCAACGTACTCAGGACCTGATCTATTATTTATTATTTGTTACATTGCCAGACCTTATTTGTTAGTTATTTCCAGATCTTTTTTGTTATTTATTCCCAGATAATTCTGTTATTTATTCCTGGATCTTTTATGTACTGAGCTCCTGATATTTGTTTTATTGTTCACTCCTTATTTCATGATTTAATTGAGTTCTGTGTTGCAGATTTAGAAGATGAGTAAAACAATAGCCTCTTCTTGCTTAATTCAACTGTGCCACCAATATCCCAGGGACCCTTTGCTGCTTATTGCGGGGAAAGAGCATATGGCACCAACTTTGTATGTGACTAAATAATGCCAATTACACAAGCTTTGACATTGCATCTTTTAACAAAATGGTAATAAAAGCAAATATGTAGCCATAAAATATGTGCTGTTTTGATTGTATAACTACAGGGGAACTATTTATAAATGTATTGGATTATTAATCATCGATTTATTAACAATTTACATTTGGTGTAAAATTTGTCTTTATTTCTTTCTAAGTATGATTTTCTTTTAGGATTTAATCTCAGGGTATTGTGTTATTGAGAAATGTTTCATATTGAGCCAAATCTGCTTTAAACATTTCTCAATCCTTCAAACATTGTTCCACAGGATGCCATTGCTGATTTACCTTAAAAATCTGCAAAATATTTACCTAACACACAGTTTATCATTGACAAATTGTCATATGTTAATTGGCCAACCTCTAATCCTGGGATAAAGCTTGAGAGGAATATTGAACGTGATCATCACATATTTCTGAGGTTCCATTAGCCCTTTTCTCCAACCTCCATTCGATCCTAGTCTCCTCCTACTGTTTACTTGCATCACCTCGATATTTTAGAAATAAGGAACTGCAGATGTTTTTTTTTAAATGGACATAAAGTGCTGGAGGAACTGAGGGGGTTAGACAGCATCAGCATAACTCAGTGGGTTAGGTAGATTCTAGATTAGTGCAGGGTCAGAGGTTATGGGGAGAAGGCAGAAAAATGGCGTTAGGAGGGAGAGATAGATCAGCCATGATTGAATGGCGGAGTTGACTTGATGGGCCGAATGGTCTAACTCCTATCACTTAAGACCATCTCTGGAGAACATGGATAGGTGTCATTTCTGAAGAAGTGCCCTGACCAATCCATGTTCTCCAAAGACGCTGCCTGCCGCTGAGTTATTCCAGCACTTTGTGTCTTATTTTTAGAAACAGAAACATAGAAAATAGGTGCAGGAGGAGGCCATTTGGCCCTTCAAGCCAGCACTGCCATTCATTGTGATCATGGCTGATCATCCACAATCAGTAACCCGTGCTTGCCTTCTCCCCATATCCCTTGATTCCGCTAGCCCCTAGAGCTCTATCTCATTCTTTAAAATTAATTTAGTGAATTGGCTTCCACTGCCTTCTGTGGCAGAGAATTCCACAAATTCACGACTCTCTGGGTAAAAAAGGTTTTTCTCACCTCAGTTTTAAATGGCCTCCCCTTTATTCTTAGATTGTGTCCCTTGGTTCTGGACTCCCCCAACATTGGGAACATTTTTCCTGCCTCCAGTTTGCCCTGTCCTTTTATAATTTTATACATTTCTATAAGATCCCCTCTTATCCTTCTAAATCCCAGTGAATACAAGCCCACTGAATTCCAATCTTTCCTCATATGACAGCCCCGCCATCCCAGGGATTAACTTCGTGAACCTATGCTGCACTGCTTCAATAGCAAGGATGTCCTTCCTCCAATTAGGAGACCAAAACTGCACACAATACTCCCAATGTGGTCTCACCACTATACAACTGCAGAAGGACCTCTTTGCTCCTATACGCAAATCCTCTCGTTATGACGGCCAACATGCCATTAGTTTTCTTCACTGCCTGCTGTACCTGCATGTTTACTTTCAGTGACTTTCAGTGACACCCAGGTGTCGTTGCACTTCCCTTTTTCCCAATCTGACACCATTGAGATAATAATCTGTCTCCTTGTTTATGCCGCCAAAGTGGATAACCTCACATTTATCTACATTACACTGCATCTGCCACACATCTGCCCACTTACTCAACCTGTCCACATCAGCCTGCAACCTCCTAACATCCTCTTTGCAGTTCACACTGCCACCCAGCTTAGTGTCATCTGCAAATTTGCTTGTATTACTTTTAATTCCATCATCCAAATCATTAATATATATTGTAAATAGTTGCGGCCCCAGCACCGAGCCTTGCGGCACTCCACTCGCCACTGCCTGCCATTCTGAAAAGGACCCGTTTATTCCTACTCGGAAAAGGACCTGTTTATTCCTATTCTAATCCAGACATTTTACTATGACGTAATGAATATTATCTGTCACATCTCTCAACAAGGTTCACAAATACCTGACAGATTATATTGCCAGGCAGGATAATTGTGAGACGTTGTAATATTGACTGTGAAAAATGTTGCCCTGTAGTTATTATTGTCACAGATACTGCTGATGCTGGAATCGTGAGCAAAGAAGACAAACTGTTTGCAGAATTCAATGGGTCAGGCAGCATTTGTGGAGGAAAATGGGCAGACAACGTTTTGGGTCGGGACCCTTCTTCATTCTGTCCATTTCCATTGACAGATGCTGCCTCACCATCTGTGTTTGTCCAGCAGTTTGTTTTTTTGTCCAGCAGTTTGATTTTTGTCCACAAATTGTTTCCTGAATTCCACATCCTGGTTCATTTACTGTCATACAGCAAATAAACAAGCCCTTTGGCCCAATTTGTCCATGCAACTAACATACTCAACTACGCTTGTCCTATTTGTTTGTGTTTGATGCAAATCCCTCTAAACCTTTCTTACTGATGTACTTATCCAAATGTTTCTTAAATGGTGTTATTGTATCCACCTCAACCATTTCCTCTGCAAGCTGGTTCATAGATCCACCATCCTCAATGAAAACGTTGTTCCTCAGGTTCCTATTAAATCATTCCCTTCTCACCTTAAAGTCTTTCCCCTCTCACCATAATCCATTTACTTTTATCACAAGCTTTTTTTGTTTATATAACTGTATCAGAAGAACTTTAAAAGAATTTCTTTCAATTTCAACCATTTACCAATTTTGAGAGGAAAGTCCAGTTTGCACTTAACCAGACCAACACTGCCATAATCTCTTTAGGAACTAAAATAGGTCAATTGCAGTCACACAAAGAAATATAAACAATTAAAATAATTGTATGAATCATCTGCATGGTTTATGTGCAGACGTAATTGGGGACGTAATTCACGTCGCCCAAAAAGTGTTTTTGCAACCGATTCTGATGAAAATATGTTTGGAGTACATAGTCCAGTTCAGGTTCCAGCTTTGGACGGCTGCCAAACTACTGGCGCTTTAGCTTTGTTTATCATTTTCTAACCGGAGTCCAAAAAATCAGCGACAGTATAAATCCTTACTCGTCGTCTCCATCTGATGATAATCTTTTGATCGTTGCTTGTTTTCTGACAATCGGGAAAGAGTAATCCACACTTTAAAAAAAAATCTGGGGCAATCTCAGGACACACCGGCAGAGTTTCTAACACCGTAAGTCCTTTCCGAGATGAAAAGTGGTGGATAAACAATGTGGGGGAATTATTTCGTCGATTATTTTTTTCCCTGATACAATTATATAGGATGGATCTGGGGATTTAAAAAAAAAAAGAAACAAAATGACAGGCCCAGGGGTGGGGATAGAAATCCTCCTCCCCACCCCCTCCCTCCCTCCCTCTCTCTCTCTCACACACACACACGCTCTCAACTACCCACCTCCGTACATCGCATTGCTTTGACTTTCGTGTTGCTGTGAGATGCAGGTGCAGGCACGCATCTGCTCGTGTGCCTTTGCACATGGTTGTATGTATATATATATATGCAAAGATATATATCTATATATATATATATATGAGTGCAGCATATGCATAGCCAGGCAGTGACATTACTGCGTTTGTTTCTTTCTCTCCGTGCAGTTGGTGTGAATGAATTGCTGCCGCCTACAAGACCCGAGTGACCCGCTGTATCAACCGGAGAGCCCTTGGTGGACAGCTGCTTCCCTTAGCTGATTGAAACCTGCCGTTAGTCACTGACTTGGAAGGAAAGGAAACGGTTGCAGCTCGGGTTATTATTGTTTTCTGACGAGTGGGGACCTTTTTTTTTTTTTTTTTCATTTCCCCATATTCGGGCAGGCAAATATTCCGGAGAGAGACTGTCGATGTCAACAGATCGTGGCGGGTTCTCTGCAAGAGAAAACAGATAAGAGGAGGAAAAGAAGAAAAAAAAGAGTCATCAATAACAGGGCAAGGGTTATAATATCCTTTGTCTCCCGGACTGAAGTAATCCTGAAGCAGGCTGGTGATTCTGGAACTATGAGGCTGAGAAAGAAAAGCAACGCTTCAATCAGATGTCCAAGGAACTGTGCCGGTTCAGCACAGTGCGTTGGTGTGATGTTAACCCTGCTCTTTGGGGTCTGCAATGTTAAGGCAGAAGCAGAAGAAGAGTTTAAGTCTGTCTATGTTTGGAAACCAGGTAGGACAGACAATAAAGGTTCTCGCTCCTTTCTGAATAAGTAGATTTACACAGTAATGTTTAAAAATATTGGGGTTCCAGCAACCTATTGCCTTTTGCATACTTTGTTTGAAGTATTTCGGAATATCGTCGTGGGCTGGCGAAGTGAGTCGCGTTTATCATTATTTGTGGTCCATTCTACCCAGTTGAGTGCTGCGAATGACATTCCAATCAGGAGGGAGGGATGGTTTTGGGAACCACTGATTTTCTCCAAGGGAAGCCGCTATTCCATTTTGTGATCACCCTGCAGGAAGTCTATTCCTGTAGCGGGGAATCTCCCTCCCGCAGACTAACCAAGTACCAGCATAAACATACACACCGAAACAGTCATGATCATTTATTCTCATCGCACCAGTGTTCGCTCAGTGTCCCCACATCTGTGTCTGTGTTGTCAAACAATTGGAAAAACGAGGGGCTAAGTATTTGGTTTAAAAGGGAGGTGTTGACCAGTATTACATTACATGCCGGGTATAAATTAATTTCTTAGCAACATTGTCATTAAACAGCTTTTATCTTCGTGCAATCTGCGGTTGAATTGAACATTGATGTCCAATGATGATAGTGCATGAGAAGGTACTTCGTTTTCGATCTAACTCTTGCTGCTTTGCAGACAAAGGGATTTACAGGGACTCTCCCGATCTTCTGTTAAAACTTCAGCAGAAATGCTAGTCAAATGGCGTAAATCGCGGGGGAACTTCCATGGAATTATTACCTCGCGTGAATAAAGTAGTACTCGGTTTTGCAGATCCAAAATAATTTGGTGCTGAGAGACCCGTTCTCAATGATTAATACGCGAGGCAGATTTAGTGGCATAACTTGGATGTGCTAAGAACACTTGCATTATAGAGATACGAGTTTGTCCTTAAACTGTGGTACTTTTTAAGGGTGAACTCATTAATCCCACGGTGCTAGTTGATGGGGAGGGCAGTTTGAAAATTAAGTTCTATTTCCAGTTTTACCTCTGGCTCAGGCTCTCTGTCCAACTGCCAGGTGGGAGAGAAAGATCAATGACTTTTGTTGCGTTAATAACGTGAACTTGAAGTGGGTGTCGTTTGCCACTTTTACAAATTCTGGATTAATATACACTAACATTAGCTCTTCAGATTTGTGCTTTGATGGTTCGGATGACAAACACTAACACTTATACAGTGAGCAAAAAAATCTGTTGTATGTACAGTAGTAGTAAACGCACTCTGATCAATTTGCAATCATTCTGATAACCTGGATTTTTAAAGAGGCTACATAAGCTGCTTCCATCTTCCATCTGCTGCTATCATCAGCCCAGAACAGAAATCCCACACACCATGTGTTGAACAAAGAGTTTCTCAAAAATGGCATAATCACCTACTTGATCTCAACTAGTGTTTTTGAACTGGGTGGGTGGCCTCAGGATTACAGAATAAGTGTGGAATAACTTTCACAATCATCATAACATAGCTTCTATTAAAAACAAGGATGAATGCTGCCAATGAAGCTCAATTCATTACATTTTAAGTTAGATTATGTATTTCTTTAAAAAAAGAAATTGAGAAAATTACAAATTTCTAAAGCCCAACCTAATCCCATTGTTCTCTGTGTCAATGGTGGATACAAATGTCTTTTTTTTGCACAGGATCTGCTCTGGGAGAGTCAGCAGATGACGTCAAGAATATAAAGATATTAAGTTCCGTGTGACCAGGTGATCTAAAATTTTATTTTGTGAGCAGGACAGAATTTACATTGGCATCTAATCCAGAAAGTTGGAAACTTTGGAATTGTGAGTGGGTGTACCATGCACCAAATACATATGAAAATGTTACCCCCACAATGAACACTATACATTAAACAGAAGGAATAGGTGTATTTCAGCAGCATCCATCTTTTCAGGAAAAGTCCAGTGATGTGGATAAATTAAAAAGAATAGCAGCATCAAAGTTGGGAAAATGAAGTAAGTAGTGGAGGATTACAAAAACTATTGTAAAATAAAATCTGTGTGGCTGGGGGATCCAAAGTTTATTGATGGAACAGAGAATAAACAAGCACTAAAACTCCGAAGTTGCTGTAAATCCAAGAATAAAAGATTTATAAGAATCTGCAAATGAACATCAGCACAGGAAGCATCTTTGGAAAAACAGAGATTGTCTTTTGAGCCTTAAGAGTGTTTCATGAAGTCCAAACAAGATTTGATTTTCTTTTTTCCCCAAAATGCTACTTGAGGTGTCAAGTATGGAGATGTAGTTACAGCTTGACCTTTGTTTACTATGTATTGTTTTGATATTGAGTGATTATTCTCAATATGATAAATGTTGTTAAATAATAAACAATGTCAACAGCAACTACATTAACAGGAAGCCATTTTGTACAAGGTCATATCTGTAAACAAATAAGAACCACGTGTTATTCAATAAGTTCAGGACTGATCCAATGTTATTCTCAACACCAACCTTCTCTCTCTCTCTACATTCATGGGCCACCCCCTGGTTTAAATATATATTGTATTCGCCTTGAATATATCCAATATGCCTGCCACCACATCTCCCTTGGGTAGAGAATTCCAGGGATTCATTATCTTCCATGTCAAATGGACATCCCCGTATTCTGAAGATATATCTCCTGGTTCTCAATAGTTCAATCTGAGAAAAATCCTCTCAGCATTACATCTGTGAATTCTCCAAAATATTACTTTTTAATATTATCACGTCACATTCTAATCTCCACTGTGTATGGGTGGTTGCTCAGTCTTTCCTTAAACATCAACTCTTACATCCTAAGAATCAATCCAGTGTATTTTCCTTGCAATACCACCAGTTAACCTATGGTCTCACTCGTACTTTATAAAGTTACATCAAATCTTCCAGTTTTGTACTTCATACTGCTTGCAATAAGGAGCAACATTCAATTAGCTTTCCTAATTACTTGCTGTGCTTGCAACATAATTCTTTTGTTCTTTGTTTACTAGAACTCCTTGATCTCTTCATATATGGCAGCACAAGTAGATAAGGTGATAAAGATGCTTAGCTTCTTGCTAATGCGGCAATGAATATTAGTCAGGAAGTCATGATGCAGCTCTATAGGACTTTGATTAGGCCGCATTTGGAGTATTGTGTGCAGTTCTCATTGCCCCATTACAAGAACGATGTGGAGGCTTTGGAGAGGGTGCAGAGGAGGTTTACCAGAATGGTGCCTGGATTGGAGGGTTTTGGCTACAGGGAGAGGTCGGACAGATGGATTGTTTTCTCTGAAATGTCGGTTGAAGGAAGACTTGATGGAAGTATGTAAAATTATGAGAGGCACAGATATGGTAGACAGTCAGAACCTTTTCTCCCAGGGTGGAAATGACCAACACTAGAGGGCATAGCCATAAGGTGAGAGGAGGTAAGTTTAATAGAAATGTGCGGGACAAGTTTTTTGCACAGAGTGTTGGGGGCCTTGAACGCATATAATAGTGAGGTTTAACAGGCTTTTAGAAAGGCACATGAAAGTGCAGGGAATAGAGTGATATGTATCATGTACAGGCAGATTAGATCATTTAACTTGGAGTCAGGTTCGGCACAGATATTGTGGGTCGTGGGGCCCAATCCTGTACTGTTCTACATTAAAAAATGCAGTATCACTGTGTTTAAATAATACTATGTTTTGTTTTCATTCTTCTTTCCAAAGTGGATAACCTCATGATTCCTACATCATACTCCATCTGCCAGCATTGTGTATGCTCCTTTACAGGCTTTTTGTGACCTCTTTACAGCTTCTGAACCAACCTATCTTTGTAACATCAGTACATTTGACCACAGTATACTCAATCCTTTCATCCGAATTCATAACCGTGATTGAAGTAATCGAGGCCCTATCACTGATCTTTCTGGTAGTCCTCCAGTTATTGATTGCTAGTCTGAAAATGATTCTCTGGTAATATAACTACAGTACTTAGCAAGAACCTGAACCCACTTCAATTTGCCTCCCACCACAATAGATCAATGGGGGATGTGATCACACTGACCCTCCACTCTGCACTGCATCACTAGGACAACAAGAGCACATACGTCAGGCTGTTGTTCATCAACTATTGCTCAGTGTTTAACACTAACATCCCCTCCAAACTTGTTACCAAGCGCAGGGAAATGGGTCTCTGCGCATCCCTTTGCAACTGGATCCTCAACTTCCTCATCAATAGACCACAATCTGTACAAATTGGCAACAATACTTCCTCCTCAATAACCATTAGCACTGGAGCACCTCAAGGCTGTGTGCTCAGTCCCTTGCTCTACTTACTCTATACCCACGACTATGCGTCCAAACACAGTTCCAACTCCATCTCTAAATTCAGCAATGACACCGCTGTTGTTGGATGAATTATGGGTAATGATCAATCAGAGTGTAGGAGGGAGATCGATCATCTGATTGAATGGTGCCTGAACAACAACCTTGATCACAATGTCAGAAAAGCCAAGGAGCTGATTGTTGACTTTAGAAGAGGGAGGCCAAGGATCTATGAATCCGTCTTCATCGACAGGTTGTCGGTGGAGAGAGTCAAAAACTTTAAGTTCCTGGGTGTGCATATCTCTGATGAACTGTCCTGGTCCCAGCACATTGATACAATCATAAAGAAAGACCATCATCGCCTCTACTGAAGAAAGCTAATGGCATGTTGGCCTTCATAACAACAGGAGTTGAGTATAGGAGCAAAAAGGTCCTTCTGCAGTTGCACAGGGCCCTGGTGAGACCACACCTGGTATTGTGTGCAGTTTTGGTCTCCTAATTTGAGGAAGGACATTCTTGCTATGAGGGAGTACAGCGTAGGTTCACGAGGTTAATTCCCGGGATAGCGGGACTGTCATATGATGAAAGAATGGAGCGACTGGGCTTGTATTCACTGGAATTTAGAAGGATGTAGAAATATGAGAGGGGATCTTATAGAAACATATAAAATTATTAAGGGATTGGACACGCTAGATGCAGGAAACATGTTCCTGATGTTGGGAGAGTCTAGAACAAGGGGTAGGCCATTTAGAACTGAGATGAGGCCAATTGTGGAGGCCAATTCTCTGAATGCATTCAAGAGAGAGCTGGATAGAGCTCTTAAGGATTGCGGAGTCAACGGGTATGGGGAGAAGGCAGGAACGGGGTACTGATGGAGAATGATCATCCATGATCACATTGAATGGCGGTGCTGGCTCGAAGGGCCGAATGGCCTCCTCCTGCACCTATTGTCTATTTTCTATGAGGAAAAACTTTTTCACAAAGAGAGTTGTGAATTTGTGGAATTCTCTGCCACAGAAGGTAGTGGAGGCCAATTCACTGGATGCATTCAAAAGAGAGTCAGATAGAGCTATTAGGGCTAGCAGAATCAAGGAATATGGGGAGAAGGCAGAAACGGGGTACTGATTGTGGATGATCAGCTATGATCAAATTGAATGGTGGTGCTGGCTTGAAGGACCGAATGGCCTACTCCTGCACCTATTGTCTACGTATCTATATACGTCCTTAGAAGATTGAAGAGATTTGATACGTCAATGAATACTCGCTTGAACTTCTACAAAGCATATTGACTGGTTGTATCATGGCCTCATTCAACGACATGAACACCCACGAATGAAGGAGATTACAAAAATTGGCGGTCATTGCTTGGTGTATCACAGGTTATGACCTCCCCACCATCAAAGGGATCTAAAGGAGGCACTGCCTCAAAAAAAACAGCCAACATCATCAAAGGCCCACACCATCCTGGGCAAGCTGTCATTTCACTCCTGCCGCCGGGAAGAAAACAGAAGTATGAAAACTGTAACCTCCAGGTTCAAGAACAGCTTCTTCCCAACAACCATCAAGCGCCTGAACACAACAAACACCAACTAAACGATGAACTACATCCTCTCTTGGATGCACAAAGGACTCCAGGCTTTCTTGCACTAATATAGGATTTTTAGTTTATTTAACTTTGCTTAGCTTATTGTGTTATCTATGAGTACTGTATTCACAGACCTGCAATGCTGCTGCAAGTAAGAATTTCATTGTTCTGTTTTCGATATGTATTTGAAACACCTTGTCTCTTGATGAATTCTGTGCACTGCTGTGTTGTTCAGTAACCCTTTTATGAAGAACTTCATTGATTGCCATCTGAAAATCCACATAAGTTCATAGGTTCCAGGAGCAGAATTAGGCCATTCGGCCCATCAAGTCTACTATGCCATTCAATCATGGCTGATCTATCTTTCCCTCTCAACCCCATTCTCCTGCCTTCACTCCACAACTGCTGACACCCTACTAATTAAGAATCTTTCAATCTTCACCTTAAAAATATACATTGACTTGGCCTCCACAGCTGTCTGTGGCAATGGATTCCCCAACTACAATGTTTACTTGTAGATTCACTTTATTTACTGTACATCCTCCAGAATCTCTAGAAATTTGTCAAACGCCATTTTACTTTCATGAAATCATGCTGATTGTGTGCTTGTTTGTCTTGTGATTTTTCTAAATGCCCCTGTTGTTTCCCCCTTTAATAATGGATTCAATCATTTTTGCAATGACAGAAGCTTCTCACTAGTCTATTTTGTTTTCACTCCTTTGTTGAACAGTGGCATTACATTTGTGGTTTAGCATTTTTCAGGGACCTCTTCAGAATCTTGGGAATTCTGACCATGCACTTATAATGCCTGCAACCAATTCTATTCAGACGCTATGATACAGACTAAGATCCAAGTGATTTGCCAGTATTTAGTGCCATTAATTTACATTGTACTTTTTTTTCGATTAACAAAGATTGTTTAAAGGCACTCCCACCCCCTATCATCCGTTGATTATCTATTATTTTTGTGATGTTTTAAGTATCTTTTATCACGAAGACTAGTCCAAAAAATATTTAGAATCACTGCAATTTCACTATTTCCTAAATATTAAATTCCCCAATCTCATTTTACAGGAAACAATGATCACTTTAGTTAACTTGTTTCTTTTGGAAGAAGGTAGCTGTAAAAGTTTTTAAAATTATTATATAGTTTACTCGCATCTCTTCTCAGTTTTCTGGCATCATCTGTTAGTTTTTAAAAAATCCATATCTTCTGGGGTTTCACCAATCTTCCAAACATTGAATGGATTTTCTTTCAATTTGACACCATCCTTTAAATTCCTGATTTAGCCTTGCCGGTTTTAGAAATAAGCTAGACCTGGATATTTCTCCATGATATCTTTTAACACTTGATGACAGACCACTGGCTTAAATTCCAATTGCAATTTCTCAGGTTAAACTCTGCAAAAAAAACGAAAACAGCCGTTGCAAATGGCTCTCATTATATTGATTATATTGATTGGATATCTTTCACCTCTTCCCTGCACTTTTGACAGCATTACCTTCTAGTGTCTAAGCCGTACATACTGGAAACACTGTACTATGCCCTATGGTCTCTAATTGTTCTTTCCAGAAACCCTGCCATGCTTGGATCTATGTTGACTAAGTTTTTTTTCCTACTTATTTCCCTCAATACATTCTTTGGCTCTATATCTGTTTTCATACAATGTCTGTTGGCATATTATCTTGGGATATTATTCTGTGACACACGGTGGCACAGTGGTTGAGTCTCCTTTGACTCCTCCCACTTCCTCCAAACCAGAGGCGTAGCTATGGGCACTCGCATGGGCCCTAGCTATGCCTGCCTCTTTGTCGGGTACGTCGAACAATCCCTGTTCCAGACATAGACCGGACCCATCCCCGAATTCTACCTCCGCTACATTGACGACTGCATTGGTGCTACCTCTTGTACCCGTGCAGAACTCACTGACTTCATACATTTCACCACTAATTTCCATCCTGCTCTTAAATATACTTGTACTATCTCCGACATCTCCCTCCCGTTTCTGGACCTCACCATCTCCATCACAGGAGACAGACTAGTGACTGACATCTACTATAAACAATTCCCACTGACTCCCACAGCTATCTGGACTACATCTCTTCCCACCCTGACTCCTGCAAAAAGTCTATCCCCTACTCCCAATTCCTCTGTCTACGCCGCATCTGCGCCCAGGATGAGGTGTTCCACACTAGGGCATCAGAGATGTCCTCATTCTTCAGGAAACAGGGCTCCCCCTCTCTCATTATAGATGAGGCTCTCACTAGGGCATTCTCTATATCCTGAAGCTCCGCTCTTGCTCCCACTCCCCCATTCGTAACAAGGACAGAATGCCCCTTGTCCCCACCTTCCACCCCATCAGCCAGCATATCCAACAAATCATCCTCCAACATTTCCGTCACCTCCAACGGGACCCCACTACTGGCCACATCTTCCCATCTCCTCCCCTTTCTGCATTCCGCAGAGACCGCTCCCTCCGTAACTCCCTGGTCCACTTGTCCCTACCCAAACCACCCCCTCCCCGGGCACTTTCCCCTGCAACCGCAGGAGATGCAACACCTGTCCCTTTACCTCCCCACTCAACTCCATCCAAGGACCCAAACAGTCTTTCCAGGTGAGACAGGGGTTCACCTGCACCTCCTCCAACCTCATCTATTGTATCCACTGCTCTAGATGTCAATTTCTCTACATCGGCGAGACCAAACGCAGGCTCGGCGATCGTTTCGCTCAACTCCTTCGCTCAGTCCGCATTAACCAACCTGATCTCCCGGTGGCTGAGCATTTCAACTCCCCGTCACACTCCCAGTCTGACCTTTCCATCATGGGCCTCCTCCAGTGCCATAGTGAGTCCCACCGGAAATTGGAGGAACAGCACTTCATATTTCGCTTGGGCAGCTTGGGCAGCCCAACGGTATGAACATTGACTTCTCCAACTTTAGATAGTTCCTTTGTCTCTCTCTTTTCCCCCCTCTCCCTTCCCAGTTCTCCCACTGTCTTCCTGTCTCCACCTATATCCTTTCTTTGTCCCAACCCCCTGACATCAGTCTGAAGAAGGGTCTCGACCCGAAATGTCACCCATTCCCTCTCTCCTAGATGCTGCCTGACCTGCTGAGTTACTCCAGCATTTTGTGATACCTTCGATTTGTACGTTCTTCCCGTGACCTGTGTGTTTTTTCCCCAGGAGCTCCGCTTTCCTCCCACACTCCATGATATACAGGTTTGCGGGTTAATTGGCTTGGTAAAATTGTAAATTGTCCCTAGTGTGTGTAGGATAGTGTTAATGTGCAGGGTTCGCGAGTCAGTGCCGACTCAGTGGGCCGAAGGGCCTGTTTCAGCTCTGTATCTCTAAACTAAAACATTAAAAACTAAAAGCCTTTATTTCCAGATTCAAGAACTGCTCCTACCTTACTGTTACTAGACTCTTGAATGCGAGGGATGAATTCCTGAGCTTCCAACCTTCCTTGGTGTGGCCCTTGCACTTTTCTTTTATTTGCACCTTCTCTGCAGCTGTTATAGTGTATTCTGCACTCTGTTTATTTTCTCTTTTGATGTACTGATGTAGAGTATGATTTGGTTGGATAACATAGAAAACAAAGTTTCACTCTATCTCGGTACACGTGACAATAATAAACAATTACAATTACTATCTTGCAATATATAGTACCACTAACATAGTGAAATATCCCAAGGTACTCAATAGGAATGTTTCCAAATAAAAGTTGACACCATGCTTAAAAGATATTAAGACAGGGAGGCAAAGAAATGGATTTTAGGAAGCATCTTAAAGAAACAGAGGGTAAAAGAGAGGCATAAAAGAGGGTTAAGAGTTTTTTTTTGGTCATATGTTGTAATCATATATAATCTTTTTGTTGATTGGATAGCGTGCAACAAAAACAAGTTTTTCACTGTACCTCAGTACACAGGACAATAACAAACTTGCCTGAGCTCTTGCCTGACAAACCTGTTGGAATTCTTTGAGGAAGCAAATAGCAGGATAGACAAAGGAGAGTTAGTGGATGTTGTTTACATGGATTTTCAAAAGACCTTTAAGGTGCTGAACGTGAGGCTGCTAAATAAGACGAGAGCACATGGTATTAAAGGGAAGATACTAACATGCATTGCAGGTTGGTTAAATGGCATAAGGCAAAGAGTGGGAATAAAGGTGGGTTTTTCTGGTTGACTGCCAGTGACGAGCGGTGTTCGGTACGGGTTGGTTTTGGGTCCACTACTCTTAGTACGAAGATAGGTGGAGGGACAGGTAGTGTAGAGGAAGCAGGGAGTCTGCAGAAGAATTTGGACAGGTTGGGAGAGTGGGCAGAGAATTGGCAGATGGAATACAGCGTAGCAAAGTGTGTCGTTATGCACTTTGGTGGTAGGAATTAAAGCGTAGACTATTTTCAAAATGGGGAGAGGATTCAGAAATCAGAGGTGCAAAGGGACTTTTGAGTTTTGGCGCAGGATTTCCAAAACGTCAATTTGCCAGTTGAATTGGTCGTAAAGAAGGCATATGTAATGTTAGTATTTGAGAGGACTAGAATATAAAAGCAGGAATGTATGCTGAGGCTTTATAAAGCACTGGGCAGATGGCATTTGGAGTATTGTGAGCAGTTTTGGGTCACATATACAAGGAAGGATGTGCTGGTGTTGGAGATGGTGCAAAGGAGGTTTACAAGAATGATTCCGGGGATGATTAGGTTAACGTATGAGGTGCATTTGATGGCTCTGGGCCTTTCCTTGCTAGAGTTTAGAGGGATGAGAGGGACCTCATTGAAACTTACCAAGTGGTGAAAGGCCTGGATAGCGTGGTGTGGAGAGGATGTTTTCATTAGTGGGAGAATCTAGGACCAGTGGCCATAGCCTCAGAATAAAAGGATTTGCCTTTAGAAAGGAGATCAGGAGGAATTACTTTAGCCAGAGGGTGATGAATCTGTGTAATTCATTGACACGGACAGCTGTGGAGGCCAAGACATTGGGTATTTCTAAAGTGGAGATTGACATGTTCTTGATTAGTAAAGGTATGAAAGGTTACAAGGAGAAAGCAGGGGATTGGGGCTGAGAGGGAAGGATAGATCAGCCATGATTGAATTGTGGAGTAAGCATGATGAGCCGAATGGCCTAATTCTGCTCCTCTGACTTATGCACTTATGAACAATCAGTTGCTTGATTTTACTGACATTGACGTTGTTCTGGTACCATTCCCTCAGATGATCGATTTCCCTCCTAAACTCTGACTTGTCATTGACCAAAATGCGTCCAACAATGGTGGTGCCATCGATATATACTCTGTCAATGTATGTGCTCCATTTTTATTATGCCCACCTTGTTTGAATTTTAAATTCTATTCATTTTGACTAGTGTGTGACATTCAAATTTAATCAGTTTCAGCTCACTTTAGTTTGAAGCAACCATTATTGTCAATTAGATTCATAATTTAAGCTTGAAATGACCGTGAACACCATGTTCAGAGCATTTCATTTGGAACAGTTTACAATTGTATGCCAGTATATAAAATTCCATCACTTAGAATTATAAGATTGTTACCGAAGGAAGCACTCAGCCCACCATGTCAATGCTGGAGGAATGGTATCTATACATTCTTTAAATCCAAAATATGCACTATGAAAGCTAAATCAATCCTAATTAAACAAACCACAGCTTTTCATTGCAGTTTGGTCAGACAAGTAGGAGCAGGTCTGATGTTGCAAAGATACTCCGCTCTATTTTAAAGAATGGGAAATTGTTTGAAGGGGGAAATGGGCACACCTCAATTTCTGAAATACATTCCCAGCAGTCCAGGCCCATTGCCAGAAATATCTTCACATAAAGTTATATTTCATAAGAGCTCTTTGACAACCGATGAGATGGAAGCAATGATTGGGGAATATACTTGATATACCCTTTCTTACCTTGTGAAACTGTTTATTCATGATATTTATAAAAAATAGGCATTTTACACACTTTGAAAGTTACTTTGGAGATGCTCATAAGTTTATGTTATAGCAGCAGAATTAGGTCATTTGGCCAATCTCACGAATAGACGATGACTGGGGAATAAACCGACACTCTATGTGGACTTTTGGTTGGTATAGAAGTTGGGAGGTCATGTTGCAGTTGAGTCTAGAAGTTGGAAGGTCATGTTACAGTTGTTGAGTATAGAAGTTGGGAGGTCATGTTGCAGTTGTATAAGATGTTAGTGAGGCTACATTTAGAGTATTGTGTTCAGTTCTAGGCACCATGTTATAGGAAAGATGTTATCAAGCTGGAAAGGGTACAGAAAGATTTACGAGGATGTTGCCAGGACTAGAAGATCTGAGCTATAGGGAGAGGATGAGTAGGCTGGGACTATTCCTTGGAGCACAGGAGGATGAGGGGTGATCTTATAGAGGTATATAAAATCATGAGAGAAATAGATTGGGTAGATGCACAATCCTTACCTAGTGAAGGTGAATGGAGGACCAGAGGACATAGATTTAAGGTGAAGGGGAAAAGATTTAATAGGAATCTGAGGGGTAACTTTTTCACACAAAGGGTGGTGGGTGTATGGAACAAGCTGCTAGAGGAGGTAGTTGAGGCAGGGACTATCCCAACATTTAAGAAACAATTAGACAGGTACATGGATAGGACAGGTTTGGAGGGATGTGGACCAAACGTGGGCAGGTGGGACTAATGTAGGAGGGACATGTTGGCCAGTGTGGGCAAGTTGGGCCGAAGGGCCTGTTTCCACTCAGTATCACTCTATGACTCCATGAAGGCCTTTGATATGTTTTTGCATGGTAGGCTAGTCTGCGAGGTTAAGTTGCATGGGGTCCAGGGAGAGCTGGCTAACTGTGGCTTGATGATAGAAGCAGACTGTGATGGTGGAAGGATCCTTTTTATTCTGGAGGCCTGTGACGAGTGGTGTGCTGAAAGGATTGATGCTGGGCCCATTATTCATTGCCATGTATATCGATTATTTGGATGAGAATGTGCAAGGCATGGTTAGCAAGTTTGTGGATTACATTAAAATAGGTGGTACCATAGACAGTGAAGACGTTATCAAGAATTACAGTGGAAACTTGATCAGAAGGGTAAAAGGACAGAGGAAAGGCAAATGGAGTTTAATTCGGATAAATGTGAGGAGTTGCATTTTAGGATCTCAAACCAGGATAAGACTTTTACAATGAATGGTCATGGCCAGGGTGGTATTAGAGAACAGAGGGACCTAGAAATACAAGTACATACTTCTCAGAAAGTGGTGTTACAGGTGGACAGAGTAATTAAGATGCTGACCTTCATCAATAAAGGCATTGAGTATAGAAGTCGGAACGTTATGTTATAGTTGTACAAGTCGTTGGTGGGGCCGCACTTGGAGTATTATGTTCAGTTTTGGTCACTCTGCTGCAGGAAAGATGCCATTAAGTTGGAAAGAGCACCGGAAAGATTTACAAGGACTTGAGGGTCTGAGTTTTAGGGAGACTTTGGGCAGGCTAGGACTTTATTCCAGTAGGAGGTTGAGGAGTGATGTTATAGAGGTGTATAAAATCACGAGCATAATTAGGATCAATGCACGTAGGCTTTCTTCCGCAGTGTTAGGGAATCAAGAACTAGAGGGCAGAGGTTTAAGATGAAAGAGGAAAGATTTAATAGCAACCCAAGGAGCAGATCTTTCACACAGAGATGATATGTATAGGGAACTAGTCGCCAAAGGAGGTAGCTGAGGCAGGTTCAACATTTTAAAGACATTTAGACAGGTACATGAATAGTATAGAGGCATATGGGTCACATGCAGTCAAACAGAACTCTCTTAGATGGAGCATCCTGTTGGACTTGGACGTGTTGGGTGAAGGGCCAATTGACACGATAATGAGATGCTTGATTGCTACTTTGCAGGGATGGGCAATTATAGGGATTGATGCAGGAGGAAAAAAATAATGCCAATGTTTTGATTCATCTGGTGAAAGGTTCTTGATCTGAACATTGACTGTTTCTCTCCCTGTTGATGCTGCTTGGCCTGCTGAGTGCCTTCAGCATTCTGTGTTTTTTGTTACTTTTAAAGTATATGCACTTATATAACATTGAAATGACAACAGAATTTGCAGAAGCAACCTCCTCCAAATAGCAATATGATAGTGTCAAGATAATCTTATTTACTGGTGTTAATTGATGGATAATTATGGCCGCCCATTACTCAGGAAACCTGGAAATCAAATATTTGCAGTGCTGATGTTGGAAAAACATTGCGAGATATATTGTATCTAATGAGCTTCTCTGTTATTGAATCTAATATTGTCCCAACACACCCTCATCTTCCTGTGACCCTTCTCTTCGTTCTACCCTAGCTTCCAGTATACAAAATTATAACTCTATGATAACTAACATTAACAAAGATAAACATAATATGTTTGTGTGATGTTTACCTGATTGCTGCTATTTTTAAATTGTGAATCCATTTTATATTCACTTATTATGGTATTCTTTATGATATGATATATGCTATATATTCACAGCTTACAGTAGCAACTGTAGTTTATAGTTAATACAAATCCTTTTTACATGGACAATGTAAGGCAGGATAAATCGTCCCTTGCATAGTCATCTCATGTTTTTACATGGACTGGTATCTTTCATATCAGCACCCTACAACTGTGGAAAGCCAAATAAAATAGTTCAGAAATGATTGGAGAGAACAGCAAATTATAAAAATAACTCAGAAATTATGCCCTCACTTTTGTACATAGATTATATTGTTCCCGTAATTTCTATTTGTTTTTTTTAATTGTTTTGGACAGCCTGAACAAATTGATTTTTGTTCTCATTCAGCTATTTGTTTAGTCTTTTCCAGCCATTGGTAGGTTTTAACTTTAGGGGATGGGCACTGTCTTCTTTGTCAGACTCTCTTTGTCCTATCTTCCGTGTAGGTCAATTTATTCAATGCCAATTTCAATATCAACCAAAAAGTGAATTCATTTTAGCGCACCAGAATTTTGCTGCCACAAAATATCAAACTAAAGTGCGCTTATGTCATTTTGTTGAATTATATCAACTATTTATTGGCACTGTTGTAGTCATCTTAAGTGACAACAATTCTAAAAGCCACACAGACTGTGAAGAGAATTGTTTGGGCTGGAATATATTTGGGTTTAAAAGAAAGCATTGTCAGAGTTAGGGGGGAACTGGTGAAAATTGAAAGACAGTCATGTTGTCGGTGCTGAGGAGTGAGATCACATTGAACTTATAATTAATATTCTGTGTGGAAATGAATACAATATCAGCAGCTTACACAAAAACAACTTTGTATTCCATTTGGGTGAAAGGTCACCAACACAATTGTACCATTATACTGATTGTCACGTATAAGACGGCTTTTCATTACATATATAAAAAACATTTTCATTTTGTTTTATTAATGATGAATGCTTCTTTCAACACCAAAAAAAATGTGTGTGGTCTCATATTGGTATCTGCACAATGTGCCTGTCAAATGGATGATAATTTTCATTTGTACAATGACTTGTGCCCTTTGATAAAACTTTCATTATTTTTAAAGACATGTTTATTTACTGCTGGTGATAAAATTGTTCAACATGATCAATTTTTCATACCTGTATGTCAGGCCCAAGGTCAGATGTGTAAATGATTCCTGTTGAAGTAATGGAGTTTCCTCTAAGAAATTGTCACAGTGTAGCACTGTAGTAAAAAGAGAAGGGTGCATATAATAGAAAATGGCAGGGAAACATTGGTGCGTTTTGAGTATTATTTAATCATTTTGCAGTGTTACCCTTTACCAGTTCAAAGGAAAAATTATGAGGAGCAGTTTGGACATGGTGTTCTCTTAATTGTCCACGATTCTGCAATAAAAAAGAAGGATCTGCAATTGCATAATGCCTTTTATGTCCTTTTCAGTATATCACAAAGCGCTTTATAGTCAATGAATACTCATTGTTGCTGCTATAATGGTGGAAAATGGCTGCTAATAAATAATGATTTGAGAATAGAGTCACAGGATAGAAATTGGCCCATCAGCCAACCGTATCTGTGCCGATCATCAGGCTTGTTGAAACTAATTCCACTTGCCTGCATTCATTCGGCCGGCTTTTATGCCTTGTTCATTCAAGTACCTGCCCAGATGCTTCTTAAATGTTATTGTTCCTGCCTCCATCATTTCCTCTGGCAGCTCATTCGAAATACCAACTATCCGGTGACAAGAGCTGCACACAACACTCCAAGTGTGGACTAATGGACTAATGAATGTATTGTACAAATGTAACGTGTTATCGCAATACTTCACTCATGTTGGGATAACATGTTACATTTGTACAAAACGAGCTTTGGCCGACAAAGACCAAAATGTCATATGCCCTCTTCATCACCCTGTCTATCTCTGTTGCCACTTCCAGGGCACTATGTACTTGTATCCCAAGCTCTCTCTAACCTTTTAATGTTGATGCATTGCCTACATTAGACACGACCAGCCACTATTTTTGTTTAGAGAAAAAAGTTCATAGAATAGAGTGCAGTTCGCTGATCAATCTTGTGGCGCTGGTTGGGGAAGAGCACGACTGGGCAATAAAAAACTCCTCGATTTTCTTTGAACAGGGACGTGCTACATTTATAATCTAGCTGCTCCACCAAAACAGAATAGCTAAGAATTATTTTAACATCACCTCCAATAACCATGCTGCATGAGTATATTAGCTGGTGTGCATAGTGACTTAAATTGGAGGCTATAAGCCACAATTCACATCCAATTCCCTCCTGACTCAGTGCCACCAATTGAGTAAAAATGGCTTAAGTATCAAATTGATGTTATTGTGACAATACTTATTACTCAAACAATACAATTAGGATTGATCATTTGGACAAACATAGTTTTTAGGTGTACAGTGGAATCCTGCCACCAAAGTGTTTTCTCATTTTATCATTTCTAAACCCACAATATGCTCCATTTGTTCCATTAAGTGGACTGGCAGAGTGAACTGTGATCGGACATCAGCAATGGGTTTGTCACTGACTGCTACAAGCTAATATAATTTACCAGACAGAGAGGCACAAGCTGTCTGGTTTTGATCACCCCGTAAAACAGCTGCTGCTGACAGTTTGATTCACTGACTGTTCACACAAAAATAAATCACTGGTCTTTTTCATTTGTAAAGCTTGTGGAAAAATATGAGGCAATGGGACACTCAGTGGTGCCAGGTTAAAAGTTGATACACAATTGGTCAAATTGTTAAAAATATTTGCGATATTTGAAGAATAGCAGACGTTTTACAATTAGTAATCATTAACATTATTAGCGATTGAAATGCATTTAACGTCTAAATACAGCAAGGTAGGAACCCTCGAGAATAAGGACAGGGATAGGCAGTCCAGCCATCATGCGAGCCCCACTTTTCTGTGTGATGATGGGTGATATGTCCCATGTCTCAAATCTTTTGTTGTACCACTTCCCCGTAGCTCTCAACTCACCGACCTGACAAAAAAACAAACGATTAACTCTTTTTTAATGTCCTAGCCTCTTTAATCATAGAAAGACTTTGGTGACAGGATTCCTCTGTACACTTAAAAACTAGATTTGTCCCAATGCTCAATCCCAATAGTATTGCTTGAATAATAACTTTTGTCACAATAGCATTCATTTAGATGTTAGATGCTATTTAATAAAGTATTTAAATGTGCCAAATGTGGACAAATGAATTGAATTCCAGAGGTATGGTGTTCTTGTTAATTCCAGGAAGCACTAATAAAATCGATGTCCAAAGTGTTGCGGGGAGGGGTGGTGTCGGAGGAGGAAAGTACAATTGCACATGGCAAAACTGACCATTTCTCTTGCTACAAAAGAACTGTGCTGCACAAATTCTCAGGTTAATGGATAATCCAATAATCCATTATCTGGGCGGAACGGTGGTGCAGATGTAGAGCTGCTGCCTTACAGCGCCAGAGATCCGGGTTCGATCCTGACTATGGGTGCTTGTCTGTATTGAATTTGTATGTTCTCCCTGTGACCTGCGTGGGTTTTCTCCAAGATCTTTGGTCTCCTCCCACACTCCAAAGACGTACAGGTTTTTTAGACGTACAGGTTAATTGGCTTGGTATAAATGTAAAATATTGTCCCTAGTGTGTGTAGGGTAGTGTTAATGTGTGGGGATCGCTGGTCAGTGCGGGCTTTGGTGGGCCGAACGGCCTGTTTCCGCGCTGTATCTCTAGTCTAAACTAAACTCAACTAATCTGGCTACACAGAAATCCTGATAATTTGGCAAATGTTTCACAGGTGAGGTTTTCTGTCCTCCCCAGAAACTCATTGGGATCCCCATTGATCACCTCCCTGGATTATAATGGATCCCAATTCCCATACTCTCCTGAAACTCAACAGGACTCTAGTTAGCACTTCACCTGAAACTCACTGGGGACCTGGTTTTCACACACTCTTTAAACTTACTAGATTAATTGAAAAATGTATTATAATTTTGAATGTAATATCTAAAAAGCACCCCTAATGCCTGAGTGGAATATCAGAGCTTTATTGGATCCCAAGTCCAATTATCTTTTATAGATCATCAACAATTGCATATCCACCATAAGGTCAGAAGCATTGTTCTTTGATGGTTGCAGAATGCCTCAGATAATGAAGCATGTAACAGGGCGGCACAGTGGTGCAGCTGGTAGAACTGCTGCCTCATAGCACCAGAGACCCAGGTTTGATCCTGAACTTGGGCGGTGGCTATGTGCAGTTTGAACATTCTAAAGCGTGTTTTGTAAAGTTGCAGCATAAGGTTACAACTTTTCTATTTTGCATCCTGACTTATGAAGGCAAGCAAACTATATGAATTCTTCACCACCTTATTGACCCTGTATTGAAGCTTTTGGGAAACTATGGACTTGAATTCCAACGTTCCTCTGTACATCAACATTCCTTAGCTCCCTACCAGGTTCTCAGGTTGAACCTGAAGGGCCTCAGGTTGGTGGCCTGGAGTGCACCATTGGTCACAACCTTCCAATTAGATCCCATGTACCTTTACTTCCTGTACCAGCCTATTGTGTGGGACAATGTTTGCCACCTTGCATTCATCAATCCTCTTAGTTACTTGCTCAAAAAACTCAATCAAATTAGTGATGCGAGATTCTGGCCATACAAAGCCATGATGACTTTTCTGATTAGCCTTTCCAAATGTACATAAACTCTATCCATTTGGATTTTCCCCATCTTTCTCCAATCACTGCTGTAAGACTCACCAGCCTGTAGAGTCGTCTCACAACATTAGCTATTCTTCAATCTTCTGACACCTCACCTACACTGAATGAAGATGCAAAAATCTCCGATAGGGCCCCAGTTTTCTTATCCCTCACTCCCATAGCACCTGCGATACATCTCAGGATTTATCCACCCTTATGCATCCCATCACATCTAACACTTCCGCCTTCTTAATGCTGACCTGCAGCAAATTATCCACATACCCCTCCATGCACTCACTATTTTCCATATCCATATCCATATCTTTGGTGAATACTTCACCCATTTCACCTGAATCATTGACAAATTACCCCTTTTGTCCCTAAAGGGACACACTCTTTCCCTTGCTACCCTCTTACTCCGGTTCACCTCTTTGCAGCCAGCTCATGGGTTAAAAGCAGAGAGATCTGGGAGGTACAATTCATTGCAATTGACAGAATAGATTGAGAAAGTGATTCATATGGAACCCCGTGCTTTATAAATGGCTGTATAGAATAAAGGAATAAAAGGAAATAGGTGAGGGAGAGGGCCACTTAGCCCCTCAAACCTGATTCAATATGATCATGGTTGACCTATGCTGAAATCCAAATATTTTAAAAAATGAACTACCACATTTTATGAGATTGAAAGAATATTAACTTCTTAAAAAAGATCAATAATCAAAAATATTCATGTGAACTTGAAAGAATAAAAATACTCTTAAAAATTCTAACAATTAAATGTGCTTATTTGTAGTCATTGTCTTTAATTGAAGTTCTACAATGAAATCTGCTTGTGCCAAGTCCAGTTCCATGTAGTTTGTTCAAGTGGATTTCCCAGGAAAAGTTCCAGGGAAATACTGCAACTCTTGCATCCCTGCTGAAGTACACGGGGAAAAGGGGAATGGTGTCTTGTGTGGTGGGCTAGCCTGGGTGGGTAGATTGTATGGGATTCGGGTTGAGTTAGCCAACTGGACTCAAATTTGTCTTGGGTGAAGGAGTGTGGAAGTGGAGTGTAGTTTTTCTGATTGGAGGCCTGTGACCAGTAGTTTCCCGCAGGGATGTGGGCTAGATCCACCATTCTTTGTTAATTATATTAATGATTTTATGACAACATAATTAACATAGTAGATTTGCACAGACACCAAAATGGTTTCAATACTGCACAATGAGGGAGGCCAGCTAATTTACAAAATGGTCTAGATCAACTAGGGAAATGGGCCAAAGAATTGCAGATGGACTTTAACTTTGATAGGTACGAGATGATGCAATTTGGCAGGAAAATGGGACTAGCTCAGTTATAAAACCTGGTCGCCATGGACCAGTTGAGCTAAATGGTATATTTCCATGGTGCATGAGTTTGGCTCTATGCCAAAAAGCATTGTACTATATTCAATATTCTATCAGAGGCATAAATAGGGTAAACTGTCATCCTTTTTGTACCAGTGTGGAAATGTCAAATACTGGAAGATATAGTCAGGGGGAAAGCTTAAAGGAGATGTGCTGGGCAAGTTTTTTACACAGAGTGTGATTGATGCCTGGAACACGTTGCCAGGGGTGGTAGGGGAAGAGGATGTAATGGCATTTCAGAAACATTTTGATTGGCACATGGATATGCAGGGAATGGAATGATATGGATTACGTGCAGGCAGAAGTGATTAGTTTAATTTGACATTGACATTGTGGGGCAAAGGGTCTGTTCCTGTGTGGTACTGTTTTATGTTTAACTAGCCGGGCATGGACCCGTTGGGTCCAAACCTCTCCTGCGGGCTCAGCAACCCTCCGTCCAAACCTCTTCTGCAGGCCCGGCAACCCTCCCCCATCTGACGACACTCACCCCATCCCCCCCTCAACCCCCCTTAAAATTCCCCCGGGGCCGGGGACGGGCGAGGGGGGAGAGGAAAGGGGAGAGGGAGTGACTCACCCCGGTCCCGGGACAGCGTCCAGAGCGACCCATGGACCTGTTGGGAGCAAACCTCTCCTGCAGCGGCAGCTGGAAGGCGACGGCCATTGCTTTGAGCGGTAAGAAGCCCCGGCGGACAACCAGCGTGCTTTGAGTGCACGCGCGGATGCGGCGGCCATCTTACGTAAGTATTAGATCAACTGGCCCCAACTGCGCAGGCGCTAACCCGTTGGGTTCCCATTGTGATGTCGAACACGGAGGTATTATTGAGCAGGAGCGGCTGACAGGCAGGGCAAGTGGAAAAGGGATTTTTTAAAGTTTAAAAAGTGATTTTTAAAGTTTATAAAAAGTGAATAACTTAAAAAATATAACAATCATTTGAACCGCAGGCCAATGGTGAGTAAGGTGGGCCTAAAATTGTTGCACTATCGTGTACCGTTTTGGCTGTATTTCGGGTACATACAATCAAACTAACAAAACGACAAACAAACAAACAAGATGAGAGTTTTAGTAATATATAGATTCCGTATTGACCTCATCACATCAAATCCATAGAAATGTAGTGAAAGTAAGTTATCTTCAACCTCCAGAGACTGCCTTCTAGCAGATGTAAAAAGTGAGACAAATTTAGCAGAGGGATATGGATTAGGTGCAGGCAGAGAAAATTAGTTTAATGGGCTGAAGGGCCTTTTCCTGTGCTGTACCATACTATGATCTATGAATCACCCAAGATATTTCTGAAACATCTCTTTGTAGCCAGCTCAGGCATTGTTGGCATGGACCTGCAAACAGATGGCTTGTTTGTCCTCTTTGCCAGCGATTGGTGCATGACATGTTGGAGCAAAACGGATAGAGGGAAAATGCATTTAGAATGAGGTCAAACAAATCAACTCTTATGCTTTCTGCCACTTGACATTACTGGTTCACTTAGTAATATTGCACAGCAGGAATTCTTAACATGTGCCAAAGACATCTTGAGGCACTCTTGAGTTACAATACTAATTTATTAATATGTGAAATAATACAAAGGGAGTGTTGATAATTGGACATTAGTATTCTGTTTTCGAAGGCCTGTGCTCTTATGCACGAAGCAGTTATTTAAACAACTCAACATGAAACTTTAATCCCATTGGGCTTTTGCTTTATTACTGTATTGCAAAAATTGACCTCTATCTCAGTCTGGTTCTTTGTGGATGAATATATAGCAATAAATTGATTATAATCTGATGGCCATACATTCTAAATTGGTAGTTTTGCACAGAAGTAGAGATAATAAAGGAAAATAATGTTCTTCTGAGGCAACCTTCATGACCGTGCTAAATGATGAGGACTTCCAAGGCATTTGTCCTTTAGAACTGCTGATGAATGTTCATGAAAGGTAAAGTTTTAAGATGGGATCATGAATTCCTAGCAGTGATCTGCAAAGAAAAAAAGATATGATTCACAATCACAATCGCAATAAAACCTTATTAGCCAAGTATGTTTTGCAACATACGAGGAACTTCATTTGCCATACAGTCATAACAGTAAAAAGCAACAGGACACACAAAATACATTTTAACATGAACATCCACCACAGTGACTCCTCCACATTCCTCACTGTGATAGAAGGTGAAAAAAACCAGTTCAATCTCTCCCTTCTTTGTCCTCCAGCGGTCGGGGACTCTAACCTTCCGTTGACGGGATGATCTTGACTCCCGTAGCTGGCGGCGAGCCTTCCTCATCGGGGCGATCAAGCTCCTTCATCGGGGGGGGGGGGGGGGGTGATCTCAGCTCCCCCGCGCCGGCGATCTACCCCGGGTCGGGACCAGTCGAACCTCGTGCAGCTTTTGGAGCTCCCGACCGGTCTCAACCCGAGACTGCGAGCTCCTGATGTTAAAGTCCGCAGGCTGCATTGGAGCGTCGATCTCAGGCAAGGGATCGCAGGCTCAGATGATATGTCCACGCCCCCGCGGGGACTCAAGGTCAGTCCCAGGCAAGACCTCCAGCTCCATCAGTCATGTTAGGCTGCAGAGCGACCAGAGATACGATCCGGAAAAACAATCGCATCTCCAGCAAGGTAAGAGATTGAAAAAAGGTTTCCCCGACCCCCTCTCCCACTCCCCACATAAAACAAACCAGAGAACATTTACACAAACTTTTAAAACTTACCAAAAATAACAAAAAGAGTTTGAAAAGGACAGACAGACTGTAGGCGAGGCAACCATCGTGCGGCACCCCCTGGTGGTTTCTTTGACTACTTGGTCATGAAATCTCTTCAAGCATTTTGTAATCAAATGTTATCCCTTTAATCTCTGTTTCCTGCCCCCCCCCTTTCCTTAATCTTATCAGGTCTAACTTCCTAATAAACTTAATTGAATCTTTTCTGCAATTCTGCATGTTAATGTACATCTTTCTCAGAGTTGCTTTTAAATTTATGATTATTTTCACTAGCAGTTTTCATTTTAAACAATGATTATACTTCAAAAGAAAACATTGTATTTTGTAAGTACAAGTTCTTCCTTCAGTGGAAGTTCATAACTAAATCAGGAAGTCTGCACCATTTGTCACCTTAAAGAAATGTTTCTTTATCTTATTTATTGCAGAACAGATCAATAAAACAAATCTCTGTGTTAATGGAAAAACATAGTTTTGATGTAAAGATTGTGAAAGTGGGAACTAATGATATCCACTGCTATGACCCTTTGTGTTGATCTTTGATCACTCTGCTTTACACATTTTCCTTCAGCCTGCAAAGGATTTTTTTTCAGAAGATGACCTAGGCCAGGTCAGGAATGCCAAGTGAATTGTTGATCCCATGAACAGTCCCAATTCCCGCTTGCTTGAGTCTCCAGTTTTATGACTGTCCCCCGCATTCCCCAAGCATTATTATCTTTCATTGCCCCCACACACATCTCAGCACTGTTCCTCCAATTGCTGACCTGAACCTCAATCTCCTCCTGGACTTCTGGCTACCATTTAGAATGATGTGAATGTTGAGTAATTAATTGATTGATCAATGTTTTATGACATGTCACAGTGAAATTCTTTGTTTTGCGTACCAGACACAAGGTATGCAAAGAGTCACAACACCTAAGGCGCCAAGTTACAAAGTATTCATTATAGTCCTCAATGGTTCCCCTCTGTTCTTGGTGCCCCTCCTCCCCCACCCCCTCCTCATCGGATCCCCCGTTATCCTCATCGCCCCCCCACAACAGGTCCCTCTTAGTTCTTGGTGTCCCCCACCCACATTGGGTCCCCCTTTGTTCTCAGTGCAGCCCCCCCCCCCCCCCCCCATGCAGGGTTCCCTTTGTTCTCGGCAGCACATCCTTGTCCGACCTCCAGCATCCAAGGGTACGGAAAGATTTACTAGAAAGATTCCATGGAAGAGGTGACTCAACGACATGGTTACATTAGGTTCCTCTCATCGAACCAAAGAAGATTGAGGAGATTTATGGAGATATACAAGATAATCTGAGTGCAAAACTCCATAGATGCTAGACATCTGAAAAAAACCCATGATATTCCAAACCAATCAGCAAGTCAGACAGCATCTATGAAGAGAGATGCAGTGTTAATGTTTCAGCTTGAAAACTTTCCATCACAACTCGGAAATGTTAGTGATAAAACAGGCTTTGAGAAGCAGAGAAAGAGGTTAAATGAGTTGAGTGTGAAGGGGTAGAACAGGAGAAATTAAATGGCAATGGGGGAAATGGTACAAAACAAAGCAATAGATGAAGCCATTAGCAAATAAGAAATGGCCTGCCAGAAGAAGTGTAAATAGGAGAAGGAAAATAATATTGAGAATGCTGTTCATGAGAAATGAAAATGCTAGAAATGCTGACAATCTAAAATTGTTGAACTCATTGTTAAATGCAGGAAGAATATAAGATATTGTTTTTTTAAAACTTGCATCCAATTTGGTTGAGATGGCGTAAAGGTCTGAGGACAGAGTTTGGGATCGAAGATCATGAAGAGTTTAGATTGAGTAAACATTGAAAGGCTTTCTGAATAGCAGATCTTTCAAGGACAGGAAACATCAATTTAAAGGAACAAAAATAGAGTGGGGATTTGCGGAATATGGTAATTGTGATATGTGACTTACCTGCTGTAAAGATAGTGGAAACAAATTCAGTCACAGCTTTCAAGAGGGAATTGGATTGCAATGCGAAGGAGAATAAATTGCAGTTTTACAAGAACACGTGAATGGACAGACTGAATTGCTCCACAGGAAACTGGCGTGGGCCCAATGGGCCGAGTGGCCTTGTGCACTGTAATAGAGCTACAATATTGTAATTCCACGGATTGCTTGTTGAAGCTGCCAGAAAAGATATGTAAACAATCTTAATATGCAAAGTCTTCATTTTCTAAATATAATTGCCCATCCCCCGACAATTATCAAGTCAGGAAATTAACACTATCCCCATAGAATTGATTAGATGGCATACATTTAAAAGCTACTTTGGTATTTTAGCTCGGTATTTTTTTAAGCCATCTGTCCAGGGTCATGACACTTGCATCTGCCTGGTGATAAAGACAGGGCTCTTTTTGAATTATGGTCCTGATGTATGCATGGTGGATCACATCCCTTGGTGTCTCCATATGTGTCTGGCATGAAGGTAATCTTTATAATTGACGATGTTAGTTCACAATTCCAAGTGACCATTTCTAACTCTTTACCCAGCCACATCATTTAGAGACTTCCATATAGAAATAGTTATGTTTTCCTGCTCCAAATTAATGCAGCTAAATGGGGAAAAAGGTTAAAATGGCACTTAAATCGTCGTTCTGCCATCAAAACCAAAGCAGATCAGGTAGACTGCTTTGGAAATTTATCCTTAAATCTGACTTTTTTTTGAGCGCTTATGAAGTCAAATTGAAAAATAATAGATTATAAAATGAACTTATTCCTATTTTTATTTATTTGTTCGTTCTTTTGCGTAAACATAGTGAAACCGTTAATAAATAGCAAAAAAAGTCCAGTATATATATATATATATATATATATATTCATATATATACTGATTTTTTTTGTTGGCGGAGTCAATGATCGCGGCCCGCGGGATGTTGCAGTGTCAGCAGGGATCGGCGGTGAAGTTGGCATTGGTGGTCCTGGCCTGGGAATAAAATTCAAACAATTTTCAAAAGGGAATTAAATTGAGATTTTGGATAAATAATTTTCATGGCTGTGGAGAGGGTAATAGGATCAATATGATTGACCTACTAGATGCCAGCACAGATTCAATGGACCAAATGGCCTCTTTCGATTTTATGATACTATGAACCTACATGAATGAATATTATTCGTTAATCAATAGCATTATTTTATGATCTTCAGTAAATATTATCCTAGTGTATTTATAGATTGGCCAGGCTGATATAACATATATGCTATGGTTTCCAGAATTAACTCCTAGATTTAACTTTAGTCACAATAACAATTCCTTTAAATCCAATTACCAGCATGCATGTTCATATCCCATATTGCTGCCAAGATTTTTTTTTCAAGGGAAGAAGATGTTTAGCCATTTGGGTTCAAAGGATTTAGTGCATGTACCATGCTCTCCATTTAAATACGTATCTACGCACAATAAGTAATTGTGAATATTAACAATGCAGTTTTGGAACATCTATCCTTCATCTAGACTTTTTGAGGTCTTGCTGAAATCTTCTAGAAAATTGAACTGTAATCTTGCTTAGGTTGATGACTGGCTCATTTGTCAATCATCAATACATTAAATTTATTTAAAATTCTATTTTAGATTTTCCCATTAAATTTGGCTTTTCATTTTGATTTGAAAGTTATCTCTCAAGCACAATTATCGAACAGAATTTTTAAAATTTAGCACCACGTTAAACAAAAATTATTTGGATCAAGAATGAAAATTAAAAACAATATTGATTAGTGAACACGTTAAATAGAATTTGACAATGCATAGTTTCATATGAAAGAACATAGCAACACATTCTGCAAGTCTGAGGCCACCAACACTTCTTATATTTCGGCGATACAACTTTGTTTTTGATAATTCACATGCATTTAATTTGTTTTCTTTTTACACGTAAAGCTTTTGAGGCACCATAGGAAAATGGCAGTTGTTGAATGCTTCAGGTTGTTGGAGTGCCTTTTCAAGAGAAAGGCATAAGGCACTTTGCATAGTGGGGGTACAACTGTTACATGAGCTGGAAAAGATTCCCTGAGGCTTTATAGGATTTCAGTCAACAAAAAGGAATGGTGGCGTTTGTGAAACTAATAAGGAAACATGGATGACTCACCGTCTAATTACTTTCCCAGTGTGGTTTAAGCTGCCCTTTTTTCAGGGAAGAGCACAGCTTCAAGCTGTGGAATAAACTTAGCTTGGATGGAGCTCACTGTGGACATTTTGTTTTTTGTAGTGGAAGCTGTGAGCTTCAGTTGAGGAAAAGAGTTGCTTTGCCACAGAAAAACAGATTGGTATTTGGAGGGAGTGACTGGATTGAACAAAACTTGTGTTCACTCAAAACTCCAGGTTTTCACTCAGCTAAGTGAAACTTTTGAAGTTTAATCATGTTAAAATATTCACAAATAGAAAATGTTAAATCTCATTGGATTTGTACTGTTCAGTTGTTGAATTAATGTTTTTTATCTGAAGCAATTTAAATAAATATTTATGAAATAAAGTTCTAATGTTGCAAAATTGCATAAAATAACATTCTGCTCTCGTATTGGGTTCAGTAGCCCCCGTTGTGTGGACAATGCTCACAGACCAAAATATGGACTGATGCATAAAACATTGTTTGATGCTACATTAAGAAGACATTAGCAAGCTTGCTAACATCAACTGAAAAATCCAGATCATGCAGATTATTATGTGAGTTAATGTGCATTGCTAATTGGATGCCTACTCTGCCAATATTAGACCTCAGTATTTTTGTCTTAAACTCAAACATTTGAACAAAGCTTAAATAGAAGGAATGACCTCTCGTCAGAATTATGTAAAGGAATAATCAACCATTTGCACGTTAGGTTATGGTTGATTTCTTCGAATAGTATTTTTATACATGTTTTTTTAAATAAAATTAACTTGTTTTAAGTTGCAAATATCAACAAGAAAAAATATGACGACTGTTGAAGGTTTTTTTTTCTGCCTTCAGGCCTTCTCTAGTTGCTGCTAGCCATAGTCAGCATTTCCCAATGGAAATCAATATTAGCAGATGGCAGAGGGCATACAGCGGGCAGCGTGGTGGCGCAGTGGTAGAGTTGCTGCCTTACAACCCCAGAGACCCTGGTTCGATCCTGACTACAGGTGCTGTGTACGGAGTTTGTACGTTCTCCTTATGATCGCGTGGGTTTTCTTCGGGTGCTCCGTTTTCCTCCCACACTCCAAAGACATACAAGTTTGCAGGTTAATTGGGTTTGGCAAAGGTTGTAAATTGTCCCTTGTGTGTAGGATAGTGCTTGTGTATGGGGATCGCTGGTCGGCATGGACTCGGTAAGCCGTAGAGCCTATTTCCGCGGTGTATCGCTAAACAAAACTAAACTAAACATTGCATGTAGCTATAGGTGGAAGAAGCGGAAGAGGTCTTCCGCAGATACCAGGGAACAATTTGTCACCTGAATCTTATCAGAAAACACCACATTTACACATGCCAGTATGGACAGTACAATCAAAAGTGGAACCTCAGAGCAGAGCATGACCCTCATTGTCAGTGCTTCCAATGTTACCCTGAAAACGAAGTTCCCTTTGTCCGACTACATCCACTCTGAAGCTGGAGATTTTTGCATTTTTTCTCAGTATACTATTATAGGAACTATATTATTATACTATTATATACTATACTATTATATTATTATATCCCACTATTGTAGGAACTAATTACAGTACATTTAATTTCCCGATGCCAAAGCCCAGCAGGGGGAGAGAGCACACAGCATTGTGAGGCTGACAGATTTTCGTAGATACTATGCAGATTGCATTAAAGGTATCACGTGCCAACACTGGAACCAAAAGGTATCGCACTTCCTTAACCTTCGGCTGTTGTGTGAACAAATCATGCAGATCAATGCCCAGTACCCTGGCAAAGGTCATGATGTCTTTATCCTATGAATGTCTGCTCTGGCAACTGCTTTCAAACACCTAAGACAAGCCAACGGGTGGTTTCAGTGAAATAAAGGGTATCTGCTGTTGACATGGCTCATGAAACTGGTGTGCAACCCACAGACACACGAATTACATTTAAACATTTAAAGCTGTATAACACCATGGAATATGGAATAACAGACGATTGGCTTAGACAATAGACAATAGACAATAGGTGCAGGAGTAGGCCATTCAGCCCTTCGAGCCAGCACCGCCATTCAATGCGATCATGGCTGATCACTATCAATCAGTACCCCGTTCCTGCTTTCTCCCCATACCCCCTCACTCCGCTATCCTTAAGAGCTCTATCCAGCTCTCTCTTGAAAGCATCCAACGAACTGGCCTCCACTGCCTTCTGAGGCAGAGAATTCCACACCTTCACCACCCTCTGACTGAAAAAGTTCTTCCTCATCTCCGTTCTAAATGGCCTACCCCTTATTCTCAAACTGTGGCCCCTTGTTCTGGACTCCCCCAACATTGGGAACATGTTATCTGCCTCTAATGTGTCCAATCCCCTAATTATCTTATATGTTTCAATAAGATCCCCCCTCATCCTTCTAAATTCCAGTGTATACAAGCCCAATCGCTCCAGCCTTTCAACATACGACAGTCCCGCCATTCCGGGAATTAATCTAGTGAACCTACGCTGCACGCCCTCCATAGCAAGAATATCCTTCCTCAAATTTGGAGACCAAAACTGCACACAGTACTCCAGGTGCGGTCTCACCAGGGCCCGGTACAACTGTAGAAGGACCTCTTTGCTCCTATACTCAACTCCTCTTGTTATGAAGGCCAACATTCCATTGGCTTTCTTCACTGCCTGCTGAACCTGCATGCTTCCTTTCATTGACTGATGCACTAGGACACCCAGATCTCGTTGAACTCCCCCTCCTCCTAACTTGACACCATTCAGATAATAATCTGCCTTTCTATTCTTACTTCCAAAGTGAATAACCTCACACTTATCTACATTAAACTGCATCTGCCATGTATCCGCCCACTCACACAACCTGTCCAGGTCACCCTGCAGCCTTATTGCATCTTCCTCACAATTCACACTACCCCCCAACTTAGTATCATCTGCAAATTTGCTAATGGTACTTTTAATCCCTTCGTCTAAGTCATTAATGTATATCGTAAATAGCTGGGGTCCCAGCACCGAACCTTGCGGTACCCCACTGGTCACTGCCTGCCATTCCGAAAGGGACCCATTTATCCCCACTCTTTGCTTTCTGTCTGTTAACCAATTTTCTATCCATGTCAGTACCCTACCCCCAATACCATGTGCCCTAATTTTGCCCACTAATCTCCTATGTGGGACCTTGTCGAAGGCTTTCTGAAAGTCGAGGTACACCACATCCACTGACTCTCCCTTGTCAATTTTCCTAGTTACATCCTCAAAAAATTCCAGTAGATTTGTCAAGCATGATTTCCCCTTCGTAAATCCATGCTGACTCGGAACGATCCCGTTACTGCTATCCAAATGCTCAGCAATTTCGTCTTTTATAATTGACTCCAGCATTTTCCCCACCACTGATGTCAGACTAACTGGTCTATAATTACCCGTTTTCTCTCTCCCTCCTTTCTTAAAAAGTGGGATAACATTTGCTATTCTCCAATCCACAGGAACTGATCCTGAATCTATAGAACATTGAAAAATGATCTCCAATGCTTCCACTATTTCTAGAGCCACCTCCTTAAGTACTGAAACAACACTTCATAAGTTCATAGGTGTTAGGAGCAGAATTAGGCCATTCGGCCCATCAAATCTACTCCGTCATTCAATCATGGTTGATCTATCTCTCCCTCCTAACCCCATTCTCCTGCCTTTTCCCCATTACCCCTGACATCCATGCTAATCAAGAATCTTTCTCTGCCTTAAAAATATCAACTGACAGCCTCCACAGCCTTTTGTGGCAATGAATTCCACACTTTTACTACTTGTGCTGCACTTATAGAGTCTAGTATTGCTTGACACTACATGGGTTATGATTTGTTCTACTGCAAGCTGCAACTATCACCTTTGCACAGGTATACAGCACTCACCTGAGGAGCAAGAGTATCAGGAGGAAGAAGAGAAGGAAAAAGAAGTGAGGAGATAACCTGGACAACCTTTTTCTGCTCACACTGGCAATGAAGAAAAAACTTGGCAGAAAATGGTAACTGCAAAGCCAACTCACCTTGCATCACAGCCGTACCTCCATCTGCCGATTGAGAATCAGAGGACATGCTTTCTTATGATGCAATAAATAAAGCCAATGTAAAATAAATAATCTTCATAAATGAATAATACATTTATAAATTAAACATAAAATGCTGGAGTAACTCAGCGAGACAGGCAGCATCTCTGGAGAGAAGGAATGGGTGACTTTTTGGGTCAAAACCCTTCTTCAGACCCTTCTTCTCGAGCTGAAACATCACCCATTCCTTCTCTGCAGAGATGCTGCCTGTCCCGCTGAGTTACTCCAGCATTTTGTGTCTATCTTTGATTTAAACCAGCATCTGCAGTTCCTTCCTACACATTTATAAATTAAACAATACCATGTTATATAACATTTCCCTACTGCTGTCAAACAATTTAAAAATGTTTTGATAAATTGCTTAGTTCAAAGATATAATCCTATATTAACAACAGAATTATTTTCACATTTACCACTTCAATATTTTAAATGGTCTGAAGGAAAACATTCTAGTCTGAAAACCCTCTTCTCTATTTTGAAAATTTTAAACAGTGTTGTGTAATGTAGATTTTATCAAAGCATCGATATGTCAGAATCATCTAATGCAACCATTATTGAAAAGCGTTGTTGGTTTTCACTGTGAAATGGCACTGTAACTCTGTTTCAGTACTTGCTACTGAAGCACTCTCCAACAAGATAAGGTCATTCCTTTTTATTGACATTAGTAGTCAGAAGGATTAGTAATGGCAGTCAGCAAAGTGGTGTGCTCCTCCTGTGAGATGTGGGAGATCAGGGAGGTCAAGTGTCTCTGATGACTATGTAAGCGGGAAGTGTGTCCAGCTGCAGTTCCTTTGTGACTGCATAGATCGGTTGGAGCTACAGTGAAAAGCATCAAGGAGGTGGAAAGTATTGTCGATAGGAACTTCTGGAAGGTGTTCACTCTGCAGGTTCAACAAAACGGTAACTGTCTGAAGAAGGGTCTTGACCTGAAACGTCACCCATTCCTTCTCTCCAGAGATGCTGCCTGGCCCGCTGAGTTATTCCAGTATTTTGTGTCTTATCTTCAGCAAAGATGGATATGGTGTCATATGGATGACCGTGAGGAAGGACAGGCAGACAGTGCATGATCCGCTTTGTCTAATCCCTTCCCCTTCCCTTCCCCCAGGTATACTTCCTTGGATACTATTGGGGGAGGGCAGAGGGGATAGCCTTATAGAATAAAGTGGCAGCAGGCAAGTTGGTAGAATCATGCTTGTTGTACAGCAGGGAAGAACAGAGTCTAGATGAGCAGTAGCAATAAGGGACTCAATACTCAGGGGAACAGATAGGCATTGATGTGGCCATAAGTGAGACTCCAGGATGGTGCCTCCCAAATGCCAGGGTCAAACATGTCTCAGAACATTCTGGAAAGTGAGGTGACCCAGCCAGAGGTTTTAACCTTTATTGGTATTAACACATGTTGATACGAGAAGCAGGGGAGGAGATTGCTGGGGCTCTGAAGGAGATTTTTGCATTCTTGTTAGCCACAAGTGAGGTACCAGAATACTGGAAGACAGCTAGGTTAGCCCTTGTTCAAAATGAAAAGATAGCTAATATCATCAGAAAACCAACACAATCCTGGCCATGCTTCTTGCTGTTACCATCAGGAAAAAGGTACTGGAGCCTGAGAAGTATTACCTCCAGATTCAAGAACAGCCTCTTCCTATCAACCAACAGATTCGTCAACCACGTTGTCGAACCATATCTACAACACAACCTCAGTACTGAACTACTGAGGACATTGCACTATTATGTTTGCTCTGCTTTGGTTATTGCACTATCATGGTCTAGTATAGTTAGAATAACTTTTAATTTATTGTGTTTACTTGTTGTTATTGTGTTGAATGTGCTTGAAAAGCTGTAGCAAGTAATACTTTCACTGACCTGGTTCACGTCCAGTGTACATGATAATACAGCACTTTTCAAGTACAGCCTGGAAATTATGGGCCAGTGAGACTACATCAGTGGTTAATGATCATTGGAGAAAATTCTGAGGGACAGGGGTTACGTTTACATGGAAAGGTAGGGACTAAGTAGGAGAAGCCAGCATAGTCCCTTCTCCATCAGTATGAAGAGGGGTCTCAACCTGAAACATCATCTGTCCATTCCCTCTACAGATGCCACCTCATCCGCTGAGTTCCCCCAGCGCTTTGTTTTTTTGTTCAAATGACTGTTTTGGTCTGGACCAGGAATGTTGAAAATCAGGCCAGAGGCAGGAAATGTGCATTGCGGTATTTCTGAGCGAATTCAGGAATATTTCAGGCCTAAACCATGTTTCCAGCAGTATTAAAGGGCCAGAATATTAATGGAATTTGCTTCTCTCTAGATTAAAATCAAGATCAGGTTTATTTCAGATTTTCACCATTTGAGTTTTATATCAAGTATTTTGTTGGGTGTTTCCCAGCTCCCTCTGAGCTGTCAGTTTAGCAAGGCAAGAGATCAACAAGAAAGTCCTATGGTTGGTATCCAATGATATTCTGTACTTCCTCAGCAAACTTCAATTAAGCCATTAATCACTGTCAAAACAAACAAAAAAGTTTGATGAAATTTTTGATCAAATGTTCAGTATAACGACAAATGCATGTTGTAATCTGATTTTAAAATCAAATGATTTTTAAGTCAAATTTCCTTAGAGTAGTTCAAAGTGCATGTGATATTGTATTCAGTTATGGGTCCAATGTCAAACTTCCAACTAACATCTCTTCCTGGTAACAAAATAATAAAATTTAGGCATAAATATGATGGTGATTGCAGGGTGATTATTTGAATAGCAAAATTAGTCACATGGAATAAACAGGAGAGTGTGTCATATCCAATTAAGAGTGCAAAATAATAGACAATTCAAAAAAATTACAGAATCTAGCCTCAAGCTCAAGTTCAAATTAATTCAAAGAATATTTTGGAATCGGCAGTTGTTAAGAAGTTGCCAGAGGAGCTATTGTTTCTATGCATCTGCATTTAAAACCTGTATAATCATTGTAGAGTCATAGAGGTAAACAGCACAGAAATCCACCCTGTGGCCCAACTCAACCACATGGACCAAAATGCTCATCTCAGCTTGTCCCATTTGACACGTACACCTCTAAATGGGTGTCAGGGGTTATGGGGAGAAGACAGGAGAATGGGGTTGAGAGGGAAAGATAGATCAGCCATGATGAAATGGTGGAGTGGACTTGTTGGGCCAAATGCCTTAATACTGCTCCTATCACTATCCATGTACCTGTACAAATGTATTTTAAATATATATGCAGCGTGATATTTAATAACTGGCACGTGGTCTCCTGATTGCCCCTTTCTTCAGTCAATGAATATTTCCTTGTCTGAAGAAATGTCTCAACCCAAAACGTCACCTATTCCTTTTCTCCAGAGATGCTGGCTGACCCGCTGAGTTACTCCAGCATTTTGCGTCTATCTTCGGTGTAAACCAGCATCTGCAGTTTCTTCCTATACAGTTTCTTGTTTTATTATGTTGAGCAAGAGGTTGTTGGGTAGGAGGTCACTATGTTCTCTTTGAAATGCAACAATGAATCGGTAAGAACAGAACCCATTAGGCCTATGTTGAATAATCGATTACAAATCATTATCCAATTTAAATTATTAGTAAATAGAGTTAATTTAATCAGTAAGTTAGCTAGTTTGCTATTAATACAGTACCTTAAGTATTTTTGTTTGAACTTTTCGTAATCTGCTGAACCAAAATCCTCTTATATTAATACAACACTGGATTTGATTGCCGGTCTTTTTTATTATGTAGACAATGAGCTGAACCTTTTAAATCTATTCTATTTGCAGTAAATCAGTGTGATATTGCTATTTTATTTTAAAACACCAGAACGTGTAATGAGCAAAAATGTTCATATAAAGGGCTTGAATTAGCTTTTGCCCATTTCATTTTGTCCTCTGTTTGGATCAGAGTTAAAATGTAATGATAAGCAAATCAACAACTGCTTAATAAATGGGTACAAATGAAAAATAAGGATGCTTAAAAAAACCAAATTACTTCACTTTTTCAAAGCTATGCTCTTCAAAACAGCAAGTAAGAAAAATGAGAAACTGATTAAATTATGCAAAGATGTTGTGAACTTAGATTGAGTTGCCATAATGATTTTTTCAGCGTTTTAAAGAATACCTAAACAAAGATGAATGTGTAAACTCCCCCCCCAAAAAAACAGTGGATTTTTTTTTGTTGCTCAATAATCTGCTTACACAGTATTATAAACCCGTACAACATGTTTCTTTTTTCCAGAGGACAACTCCCTTGTCTGGGGTTTAATTTGAAGAGCTTGCCTGGAGCTTCAATTAATAATTTGAGCTTTGTTTTCTGCTGATGCCTTAGTTCCTTTCACATGAATAAAATATGCAATAAATGGCATTGGAATAAGAAAGAATTCTGGGAAATTGCAGTGGTAATAACAATTTTTTCTCCAGTTATTTCAACAGCAAGGGAATTATTAAAATAAAACAGTTCTTTTAAACAACATATCAAGGTAGGGTAGTGATAAGATATTGCTGATAAACCACCTAGAGATTGTATCCCATTTTATTTTTGAAGATAATACCACAGTCCTAATGTCATAGGGTAGAGATGTAACTAAAGCTGATCCATTAAATGTAGCTGCGGAAATGATGTTGGGTAGGATTAATCAGTTTAAGATTGATTAGTTGCTGCTATTTACCCTGGAGTAATCGTGGAAATGAAGAGGTTGCGTGTGAGACACAAGGTCATATGTTCAATCATATGTTTTTTTGAAGTCTGCGTTGATTCCTATCATTGGAGGGGTGCTCAAGTGGTTCAGTTATTTAAGAAAGAGAAAAAAAATGACCTATGAAAACCAAGGGGTGTTTATATTTTGCTTTTCACAACTGTGAATGCCTCCAAATCTTTCAAACCCAATGCATTAATTTTATTGTACTCACTGTTGTAATGTAGATAAACAAGACAGCCAATTTGTACATGAGATCTCGCAAAGGCTAATGAAATTAATTATTGTTATAGTCCTGTTAATTGATAAATAAGTGTAAGGCAAGACAACCAGAAAACCCGCCTGCCATTTTTCATCATAGTTTACATCTTCCCGAAGAGGCAACTTTGGTGTAGATATGACTCCACTTGCGAAAAGTAGCCTCATCCATTTGACACTGGATACAGGGAAACAGTTGTAGTGCATTATTTGTGATATGATATATGATTTTCTAATAGTTAACCAGGAATACTTAACAAGTATATACAACCATGCTAATGGAATAATTTGAGGATCTGACCATAACATGTGATGAAGGTTGCCTGATATATTTGACTGCATTTATTTATGATGCTATGGGCAACCACAGTGGAGATGATCAAGTAAGTCAATGGTCAATTAGGCCTGGTGATCACAGCGCTGTAAATAACAACTTAAATGACCTTATGCACATAATTTATATGTACAGTATCTATTCTCTACACATTGCATTTTCTGGATAATTTATCCCACTTTAATTGGTAGAGGCTGTCATAGTTTATATTTTACTCCTCCAGACTCTGATTTCTGAATAAACAAACTGTTTGCTGTGCATCACACGCCTCTCTCTTCCTCCAACTCAATGACTGACAAAACCGAATCATCAAAATAGTCCAAATCTCTGAATATATTTTATTTAAATTGGTTTCTGACTTGTTGCTGATAAATCAATGCAAAGGCATCTTTCATTGAATTATGAGACAGATAATCTTTTGGAATTACATCAATAAAGGGTTCTTATTAATGAGAATAGATATGTTTGGGGTCGCCTCAATGACAAGTAGAATCCCACATAGACCAACATTGTGATTGCATTGATTTGTCATCTTTGAAAATAGTCCTCAAAATAATCCTGATGAGATCTTAATTGGATACATTATTAACTTCATGGCAGTTGAAGAAATATGCATAGGATTTAGTAATTGAGACTAGATCTTTATCTGCACTACTATTCAAAACATTTTTAGGAGGTTTTATGTTAATTCCGCAGATCATTAATTAGAGATAGATGCATAGAATTTTCTTGTGGACAAACTTGTATAGACACTACTTAAAATTGCAGCGGTTTTCAGAAATACATTAATTGCTTAAGTTTCTGCCTAAACTCATTTATATTTTTAATGTATTCATTTTTTGGGAACATCTGAATATCACTGTCACACCGTGCATTTATTTCCCATCCCTAATCGTCCATGGTGGTCGGGAAGGAGTTCTTCCTGAACTGCTGAAGGCCTTCAGATGAAGAAATTCCCACAGTTGGGGTAAAGGTTTCTCGGATTTAGATCCAGCAAAGATCAAGGATGAACAAAGTATTTGCAGGTTAGGATAGTATGTGATTTGGAAGCTAACCTACAGGTGATGATACTCTCTTGCAGCTTCTGCACTTGTTTTTCTTGATGATGAAATTGCAGGTTTGGGGGGTGCTGTTGGAGTGCCCTGGGCGAGTAACTACAGTACATTTTGTTGGTGGTACAGACTGCAATCGCAGTGCAGTCCAACTAGAAGTATGAACTTTTAGGCTGATTGATTAGGCACCAATCAAGTGCGCTGCTTTCTCCTGGATGGTGTCAAGTGCCTTGAGAGTTGTTGAAGCCTCCTTTATCCAGGTAATTAGAAAGTATTTCATCACATTACTGACTTTTGATTTATGGTTGAAGGAAAGGCTTTGGGGGAACCAGAGGGTCAGCCATTCACTGCAAGATACTCAGCCACACTATTTGTATGGTTGGTTCAGATGAGCTTCCAGTCAATGGTGACCACTGGATGTTGATAGGAAGGGACTTGGCTATGGTATGAATTCTTTCAACTAGCATATACAGCATTGTAAAATATCTTTACTTATCTTTTCTTGCATTATATAAGAAAAATCTTTTAATGCTTAAGAGGTGTACTGGTTAAGATTCTGCTAATACAGCTGAAATGTTTTTCTCACAAGAAGTAAGAATTTGTCTAAAGAAGCGTCATCCATTCCTTCTATCCAGAGATGCTGCCTGTCCTGTTGAGTTGTTCCAGCATTTTGTGTCTATCTTTAAGAATTTTTAATGTTTGCTTCATCACTTTAGCAAAGTATTCAGAAATACTAAGCGGTTTCATTGGTACACAAAGCTCACTTAATTTTTTAAAAATCAGCATTTCAAAGTCTTTTTAAAGGTAACTGGTGATATTCCTGTAACTGATAGAAAAATATGCCCCCTGGGCTTGCAAACGAGTGTAATTGATAAAAATTCAACTTGGCTGTTAGTTTCCACCATAATGTTTTCAACATGAAAAAAATGATGGAACCTCAGTATGGTATGTTAGCATTCATAGCAAGAGGATTTGAGTATAGGAGCAGGGATGTTCTGCTGCAGTTGTACAGGGCCTTGGTGAGACTGCACCTGGAGTATTGTGTACAGTTTTGGTCTCCTAATCTGAGGAAAGACATTCTAGCCTTAGACGGAGTACAGAAAAGGTTCACCAGATTGATCCTTGGAATGGCAGGACTTTCATATGAAGAAAGACTGGATAGACTAGGCTTATACTCGCTGGAATTTAGAAGACTGAGGGGGGATCTTATTGAAACATATAAAATTCTTAAGGGGTTGGAGAGGCTAGATGCGGGAAGATTGTTCCCGATGTTGGGAAAGTCCAGAACTAGGGGTCACAGCTTAAGGATAAGGGGGAAGTCTTTTAGGACCGAGATGAGAAAACATTTCTTCACACAGAGAGTGGCGAGTCTGTGGAATTCTCTGCCACAGAAGGTAGTTGAGGCCAGTTCATTGGCTATATTTAAGAGGGAGTTAGATGTGGCCCTTGTGGCTAAAGGGATCAGGGGGTATGGAGAGAAGGCAGGTACAGGTTACTGAGCTGGATGATTAGCCATGATCATATTGAATGGCGGTGCAGGCTCGAAGGGCCGAATGGCCTACTCCTGCACCTATTTTCTATGTTTCTATGCTTTGGGGATTCAAATTCAGATTAGTGTATTGTCATATATACCAGGGTGCTATGAAATTCATTGTTCACATGAAGTTCACAAAGTAAACAGTATACATGTTAATGATCAATACAATAATAAATATAATGACAATTGCAAAACAGCAGAATGGTGCAAAGATTGTAGTGCAATCTAAAGTAGAGCAAAATAAAAACCCAAATAATAAAAACAAAATTAAAAGTGCCGTAACAGAATAACCAAATGAGGTAGAGTTAAGAGTAAGAGGGTATGAAAGAGATGATTGGTTCAGGAGTATGGTAGCAGTGGGAAAGAAGCTGTTCTTAAGTCTGGAAGTCTGGGCTTTCAAGCTCCTGTATCCTCTCCCAGAATGTAGAATAGAGAATAGCCAGAATGACAGACATCCTTGATGATACATCCAGCCTTCCTGATGCAATGGATCATGAAGATGGACAGGATGGAAGGAAGTGATGACCTTGTGTGGACTGGGCTGAGATGTATCCTGTCAGTGTACTTTCCACACTGCATCTGTCGAAGATCGAGAGAATCCTCGTGGACATTTTGAATCTTCTCAGATGAATATGAAATAAAAATGCTGATGCACTTTCTTGATCACTGCATCAGTACAAAGGAACCAGTTAGGTTGCTAGTCATATGAATGTCTAAGAACTTGATGGCGTCAACTATCCCTCCATGTGCTTCATTGATGAGGACCAGGGTTATGCCCTCCCTTGTTTCCTTCGGTTGACAACCAGCTCTTTTGTCTTACTGCCTTCTAGGGCTTCTTTGTTCTGATACCATGACACAAAGTGCATGTAGTCTGATTCATCATTGCTGTTGATCTGACCAGCAACAGTGGCATCGTTAGCAAAGTCAAAGATTGAATCGATGCTTTATTTGGCATGGTTGTACAGGGAGTAGAGCAGGAGACTCAGCACATAAGCTTGAGGGGAACAGTGGTGACGTGATAGTCAGGATGGAAGAAATATTATAACCAATTCTAACAGACTGATGTCTGACAGTTAGGAAGACCAGAAGCAGTTGCCGATAGGGGTCTGTCTGAGGCCAAGATCCAAGAAATATACTTACATAGAACACAGATCAGTATATCAGAGGAATACCTAAACTAATCACTTCTGTCTGCACATGATCCATATCACTCCATTCGCAACATTTACATGTACCTATCTAAACGACTCTTAAATGGTATGATCACATCAGCTTCTATCTCTGGTAGTACATTTCAGGTACTTACCACTTCATGGGTAAAAAAATCTTCCCCCTTACATCTCCTTTAAACTCTTACCCAGCCGTATATTGTGGGGAAGCATTACAGCTTGGTTTGGGAACAGGTCTGCCCAAGACCGCATGAAATTGCAGAGAGTTATGGATGGAGCTACATCCCGCCTCATACAGCCATATGTCTAGCTCTGGAGGAGCTGCATGCCATGGTCAACAAAACCAGGTGGCGTAACCCAACGCCTTTCCTATCATAGCCGGGGTCTTCAACAAGGCCAGCTTTAAGAAATCACTTCCAAACTACTACCAGCACTTGTCCTGCAGCACCAGAGGATCAAGCGTCCTCGACCACTGCTATTCCATTGTCAGAGATGCCTATGACTCCATCCCTCATCCTCACTTTGAGAAATCCGACCACCTGGCTGCCTTCTTCCTGTGGACAGGCAGCGACTGACGAGCGCAACCCCAGCAGTGAGGACTGCACAGAGCTGGTCAAGGAAGACAGAGGAACAACTCCGGGATTGCTTGGAATAGGTAGACTGGGCGATGTTCAAGGATTCGGCAGTGGACCTGAACGAATACAACACATCATACCAACATCATAAGAAAATATGTAGAGGAGAGTTTTCCCACAAAAATTCTCCAAATGTTTCCCAACCAGAAGTCTTGGGTTAACCAGGAGGTCCCCAATCCTATGAGGACCAGATCTCGGGCAATTCTGGTTACACAGATTCATTTAAGATGTCCAGGTCATTGGTCACTGGACCTTGATAAGGCCATCAAAAAGATTAAAAGGGAGTTTCACTCTCAGTGAAGGACATTAGGCAGCCGTGGCAGGGTTTGTACGCTATCAATTCCTACAAGGCGAAACTAAGTGGCAGCTCAGGCGACAGTGTGGCATCACTCGCGGATGAACTTATTGCGTTCTATGCCCGCTTTGATAGGAAAAACTGATGTTTCTTCTTGGGCCCTCATATTGCAGATGGTATTGCAATCTCAGTCATCAAAGCAGATGTCAGAAGTTCATTCAGGAGGGTAAAGTCTTGGAATCGAGGGTGAGCCCTCAGTACACCAGAGTGTACCTGGTCAAGTTCTCAAAACCTGCGCAGACCAATTGGCTGGAGTTTTTGTGTCCTCTCATTACTGAGGTTCCCTCGTGCTTTAAAAGGCCATCAATAATACTGGTGCCCAAGAAGAGTAAGGTGACATGCCTTAATGACCTGTGGCACTAACGGTTGTGGTGATAAAGTGCTTTGAGTAGTAATGGGGTGATCAGAACTGTACACAATAGCCCAAATGTGGCTTATCCAAAGTCATCTGAAGCTGCAACGTAACTTCCTATCTCTTATAGTCAATGCACCGGTTGATAAAGGCAAGCATACCAAATGCTTTCTTTAACACTTTATCTACTTGTGTTGCTACTTTTAGGGAGTTATAGATTTGGACCGCAGGATCCCTCTGTAAATTGTTGCTATTAAGGGTCTTGCCATTAACTGTATACCTTCCCTTACCCTTGGCATCTCAAAGTGTAACATCTCACACTTGCCAGGATTTAACTTCAACTGCCATTTTTCCACCGATATCTGGAAATGATCTACATCCTGCCCTATCCTTTGACTGCCTTTTTCATGTTAGCAACTCCACTGGATGACCTCAATATTGGAACTAGAAAGTTTAGGAGTCATGCCATTTGTTGTTTTTTGTAGTTCCTTAATACTTCCTAGGACCTTAGGATTCATTGTGTATGATGTACCTCTATTAGTTCTTCCATAATGCATCACCTTGCACTTATTTGAATTAAATACCATTTCCATTGCCTTGCAAATTGACCAACTGATTAATATATCAAAAAATGACCAACCTAGGATCACCAATGTCTTGTGCATTTGTAGCATGTTGTCCCAATTCTTGTATTCAATGCCCTCACTGATGAAGGTAAGCATGCCAAAGACTTTTGATCTTACCCTGTATACCTGTGTACATGAATTATGTACTTGTACCTCAAGGTCTCTCTATCTGACAACACCACAGGGCTTTGCCATTTACTGTGTAATTCCTGCCCTGATTTAGTTTCTCAAAATTCCACACCACACTCATCTGAGTTAAATGCCACCTGCCATTTTAGTTTTTTTTATTTAGGAGATACAGGACGGAACCAGGCCTTTCAGCCCACCGAGTCCACACCGACCAATGATCCCAAACATTAACACTATCCTACACACACTAGGGATAATTTTCAATTATACCAAGACAATTAACCTACAAACCTGTACATCTTGGAGTGTGGTAGGAAATTAGAACACCCAAAGAAAACCCACGCGGTCACAGGGAGAAGGTAGACACTCTGTACAGACAGCACCCGTAGTCAGGATCAAACCCGGGTCTCTGGCGCTGTAAGGCAGCAACTCTACCGCTATGCCACTGATTATAAAGCAATGATTTAACCTTGCAGATCTACTGACATTCATAAACCACTCAAGCCTCGCTCTCTGAGCTTTGGGTACTCGGAGAACCACTAAAATGAATTACTGCCTTGTCGTTGACTGCCAGCTATTATCAACCCTTAGCCCACTTTTACAGTTGGATAACCACCTTTACTGTGCACTAAACAACAATTTTGGTATTGGCTGCAAAGTTACGAACTATACTAACTAGATTTTCATACAAATCATTAAAATAGATGATGACAATAGTGCACCAGCACTGATCCCTTTGGATTACCACTAGTGACTGTCCTCCTACCTGAAAAACAGTCTTCCACGACCACATCTGACTCCTACCACCAAATGTTTTTGTATACATTTGGCTAGCTCACTCTGGATTCCTTGAGATTTAACTGTGGCCAGCTTGCCATGTGGAACCTTGTCAATGGCCTTGCTAAAGTCCATGCAGCAAACATAAAACATAGCACAAAAAGTAAGGAAATTTGTGTTTGGTAGATTATTTATTTGTTGTAACAATGCTTCTTGGCAATAAATCTTATACCTTTGGAAAGCCTGTTTATTTCCCTTTTAAATGGTGCCACATTTGTAAGGAACATGCATTTGTTGGATGAGCAGCAGAGCTGAGTATATGGGTTGCGCCCATGAAAAATTTGCCAAATCTTCTTTGCCAATGCCAAACAGCTTATTCTGCTGTTGCTATTGACTCTTGTTTTGAGCTTCTGGTACCCCCAGGTGCTGACAATCAGGTGCCTGATTGGCACCTGATTGGCAGCATCTGTGAGCATGGGCCCTGCTACAGTGGTCAGTAGGCGTCTGCTCCAAGAATCGGCATGCCACGTTTGACTGATCTGGATAGGGCCCGTGCGATAGGGCAACTTCAAGCTGGTGTTCCGCAAAACCAAGTTGCGGCATTATTTGGAGTGAGCCCTAGTACCATCTCCAAAGTGAAGGCCAAGTTCCATATAACGGGGGATGTCAGAGACAGGCCGCGAAGTGGGCGTCCCAAGACGACACCCGAAGAAGACCGTTTCCTCACCCTGTCAGCACTTAGGAACCGTAGGCTGTCTTCTACAGATTTGCAGTCAAGGTTTGCAGGACGATATGGCCGACGGCTCTCTGCCCAGACAATTCGGAACAGACTGCACGCAGCCGACCTCCGGTCTCATAGGGCTGCCAGGAGGCCTGCCATGACTGCCCTTCACCGTCAGGCCCGTTTGCGCTGGTGTCGGCAACACGTGCACTGGAACCTGAACATGTGGAGGAACGTTATGTTCAGCGATGAGTCCAGATTCTGCCTACGGCAGTTGGATCATAGGGTCAAAGTGTGGAGAAGACGCGGAGAACGCTATGCTGATTGCTGCACCGATAGAGTAACATCTTTTGGTGGAGGCAGTGTGATGGTGTGGGGCGGCATCTCCCTCACTGGAAAAACGAGGCTTGTCATCATTGGAGGCAATCTCAATGCAGAGAGATATCGAGATGAGATTCTGCAATCAATGGCAATCCCATATCTCCACAGTCTGGGACCGAACTCTATCCTCCAAGATGACAATGCTCGCCCCCACAGAGCAGGGTTTCTCAGAGACTACCTCCAGAATTTGGGAGTGGAGAGGATGGGATGGCCTGCCAGCAGTCCTGACCTCAACCCCATTGAACACTTGTGGGATCAGCTTGGGCGTGCTGTTCGTGCCAGAGTGACCAACACAACCACGTTGGCTGACTTGCAACAAATGCTGGTTGAAGAATGGGATGCCATCCCACAACAGTGTGTGACCAGGCTGGTGACCAGCATGAGGAGGAGGTGCCAGGCTGTTGTGGCTGTGTATGGTTCTTCCACACGCTACTGAGGCTCCTGTTTATTAAATGAATAAATTGTTAAATTGCCAATATGTCTTGTTTCTTCAGACTTCAATCATCCAATCCTCCAAACAACACCGAACAAGAGTCAATGGCAGAATAAGCTGTTTCGCATTGGCAGAGATCTGGCTCTGCTGTTCATCCCACAAATGCATGTTCCTTACAAATGTGGCACCATTTAAAAGGGAAATAAACAGGCTTTCCAACGGTATAAGATTTATTGCCAAGAAGCATTGTTACAACAAAGAAATAATCTACCAAACACAAATTTCCTTACTTTTTGTGCTATGTTTATATCACCCTGTCCACATCAATCATCTTCATCTCTTTCAAAAAACAATCAAGTTACTATGAATTGCAGATTCCTCAGCTTTCTGATCAAACATGTGCATGATGTGTAGGAGAGGCATCAAAACAGGGATAGCTACTTCCTGAATCAGCTAGATATTTTCGCAGGAACATTAACATTTAGAGGAACATTAACACGTCTAAATCCTCTGAGTGGAATGACAAGTTATTAGCTGAATTAAACGTGAGAATCTCAGGACAAGTGCACTAAAACGATAAATGCTCATTATTTGAAATTTAAGCTTTAGTTTTGAGTAGCATGGAAACAGGTATTTATTATTATGTTGGTGTATTTTGGTGAAGAATAACCAGAAAGTGGAACCTCTGTATAACATAAACAATAGCAAATATCAGGCAGTGGATTACAAAACAGTAATTTAACCTTGCAGATCTACTGACATTCATAAACCACTCGAGCCTCACTCTCAGAGCTGAGGGCGCTCAGAGAACCACTAAAATGAATTACCGCCCTGTAGTTCACTGCCAGCTATTATCCAAGACCTACATGTATATTTAATGCTATTATCTGGGAGAAAAATGTCCTATAAAATTGAGCATTAGCTCTCAGATTACAAGCAGCACTTTAAATATATAATATTCCACAATTGTTTTTGTTTAGACACATTTAGTTGACCGCAGCCAGACATTTTCTTATCCATTTGTTGCCAGTTACATGGGAAATAATAATGCAAAAGTGTGTTTCCCGAAGTCATTTATATTATTTAAACTCTGTGAAGGTGCATAATCATCAGAAAATTGTCTAGCAAATATTTCTCCAACACCAGAGTCTCTTTTAAATTGTGGTCATTGGAAAGTTATTTCTCCATTTCCACTTTTTGTAGTTGTTTAATCATTGGTTTTAAAAACTGAGAGATTACCCTAACAGCAGCATATGGTCCTCATTCTTAATCACCAAAGCTTGATGTTTCCTGATCATTGTCGGCTGAAAATCTAATGAAAATTCTGGACACTGGGTGAATCCCAGGGAGAACCATTGTCATGATATAAGGAACAATTTATAAATTCAGTTATTTGCCACAGAGACTTCACATCAAAAGTACACTTGTAAAATTCAGTTACGCAGATAAATCTATTCACAGGTTTTGATAAAATGCTGTAGAATCTATTGATTTTCACATATGAATTCTCTTGTTCTGCTCTAATTTGGCAAGATTCCAAATTGACAAAGCAAATTTGCAAAATCTAACCTTGGGTATTTGTGGCAAACTGAGATAATTTTTCCCTATTAACTTTACATGTACACCTGGCAACCAAATCCCATTAGAAACATGGGACACAGAAAGCCCAACTTTCTCAGTTGGAGCCAGTCTGTGCTGTAATTACTTAGTGGGCCAATCTTATAACCATATAACCATATAACAATTACAGCACGGAAACAGGCCCGTTCGGCCCTACCAGTCCACACCGACCACTTTCTCTGACCTAGTCTCATCTACCTGCTCTCAGACCATACCCCTCCAATCCCCTCCCATCCATATACCTATTCAATTTACTCTTAAATAATAAAATCGAGCCTGCCTCCACCACTTCCACCGGAAACTCATTCCATACAGCCACCACCCTCTGAGTAAAGAAGTTACCCCTCATGTTACCCCTAAACTTTTGTCCCTTAATTCTGAAGTTATGTCCCCTTGTTGGAATCTTCCCCACTCTCAAAGGGAAAAGCGTACCCACGTCAACTCTGTCCGTCCCTCTTAAAATTTTAAAATCCTCTATCAAGTCCCCCCTCAATCTTCTACGCTCCAAAGAATAAGGACCCAACCTATTCAACCTCTCTCTGTAGCTTAAGTGCTGAAACCCAGGCAACATTCTAGTAAATCTCCTCTGTACCCTTTCCATTTTGTCGACATCCTTCCTATAATTTGGCGACCAGAACTGCACACCATACTCCAGATTCGGCCTCACCAATGCCCTGTACAATTTTAACATTACACCCCAACTTCTATATTCGATGCTCTGATTTATAAAGGCAAGCATACCAAACGCCTTCTTCACCACCCTATCCACATGAGATTCCACCTTCAGGGAACAATGCAGTTATTCCCAGATCCCTCTGTTCCACTGCATTCCTCAATTCCCTACCATTTACCCTGTACGTCCTATTTTGATTTGTCCTACCAAAATGCAGCACCTCACACTTATCAGCATTAAACTCCATCTGCCATCTTTCAGCCCACCCTTCCAAAAGGCCCAAGTCTCTCTGTAGACTTTGAAAATCTACTTCATTATTAACTACACCACCTATCTTAGTATCATCTGCATACTTACTAATCCAATTTGCCACACCATCATCCAGATCATTAATGTAAATGACAAACAACAGTGGACCCAACACAGATCCTTGGGGTACTCCACTAGACACTGGCCTCCAACCTGACATACAGTTGTCAACCATTACCCTCTGGTATCTCCCATTCAGCCATTGTTGAATCCATCTTGAATAGCACTTAGATTCAAATGATTGTGCATCATCTTGCAAAATAATTTTTCATTAGATGTGAAATACAATCATAGCTAATTGAACAAAAGACAACACAGTCGATGCCCCCTCAGTGGGCAGCTGAGGGACCCGCAGGCACCGAGCCACAACCCTTACCCCTGAGTTTGTGCTCCATTGTTCCAGCAACAGGCATCCCCAGGACAAAAAAGTAAATCATGGGGAGTGCCAAAATTATGTCACAGCTCAAGTGTGATTGATACAATGAATTTTCAGTGTGATGTAAAACTACCAGGAAATTACCTATTGCATTTCACTCTGCTGATAAAATGGTATCCTGGCAAAGTAAGTGATTGTAACATAGCAACTGGAAGCACAGAGGTCAATCAGCCCCTCATGCTTGCTTCAACATTCTAAAAGTTCATAATCAATCTTTTTACCCCTTATTTTTAGATAGTGATCTCCGATTCTATACCCCTCACTTGTCAGAGGAAGTCAGGGTCTTTCCAAAGAAGATAGCATTGTAGGGTTGGGAGGACCAGAGTAGTGGCTGAGGGAATGAGGATGGAAGGTTGATGCAGTGCTAGGAGTGGGGATTAAACATACATGTTCCCTGCTAAGCCCCTAAACAATTTTCTGTTACAGTGAGGCGGCCTCCATTCTACATACAAGAACATATGTGTTTAGATGCATAATCTCTCTTCACATTACAAATATCAGAAATTAATCTGGTGTATCTTCACTGCATGGCCTTTATCGCAAGTGTATTCTTCCATTTGTAGGGGAACAGAACTGTGCACTATATTCCGGAGATAATCCCATCAGGCTACATACTGTATAATTGGACCAAGCGCTCTACTCTTGCATTCGAAGTTTGCAATTGGGTTCACTTACCCAATTGTGTGCTGAGGATGCTCTGAGGGGAATCTAGAATTGGGGGGAGGGATGGCGTAACTTCGGAAAAGTGGATTGGCCACTTCAGGTTGAGACACAGAGGACTATCTGTTCACAGATGATTGTGAGCCTTTGTAATTCTCTCCTCCAGAAAGCCATGACAGGTGGCACAGCGGTGCAACAGTAAAACTACTGGCTCATAGCTCCAATGACCTAGATTTAATCCTGCATGTGCTGCTGTCTGTGTTGAGCAGTTAATTACCTCAGGAAGTTGTGAATGTGTGGTGTTCCTTTGGTTGCTCCAGTTTCCTCCTACATGCTAATTTTGAAAATTCAACTAGGCGGACTCTGCAGCTTCCAGGCAAAAGCCTTGTTCAAGTCTTATTATTTGTTTTGACATCAGAAGAAAGGAACAATGAATAAAATAATTAATCCTTAATGAATTATATTACGCAAATATAATTTTGCTTACAAATCAAAGATATTTTAAATAATATATATCACGAAACACTTTCAGATGATCTTAGAATTGACATTTATATGCATTTCAATCTATTCATCATTTTCAGCATCACTTCCTATAACTTTGCAAAATTGATGGAAGTATGCCTATATCATTTTCATCAGTGATTTAAAAAAGGTGCAGTATTACATTCAATGGGCATTTCCTTGAGCTGACCAGCAAACCCTGCAAATCTTTGCTAGGTGTTAATTTAAATGTGTTGAAAATATTGAAACAGGAATAGGTCATTCAGCCTCTCGTGTGTTCTCTATTCACTAAGAAAATGGCTGGTTTGAAATCAATTTAAGAACAGATTCTATCCAAACAAGGAATATTATAAATGAGAAAAAATACTTCTGGAGGGACTCGGCAGGCCAAGTAGCATCTGTGCAGGAAATGGATAGTCAATGCTTTGGGTCAGGATCCTTCTTCAGACTGATAGAGTAGAATAGAGAAAGCTGGTGGGGCAAGAAATGACAAGTGATAGGTGGTGTGGGGTAATTGTCAGATGAGGAGAGATGGGTGAAGAGGAGAAGACAAAAGAGTCTCTATGTGGAATCTGTTAAGGAAGGAAGATGGGGAGCAAAATGCAGAACCATAAGGAGGGAAGGGAGTGAGGTAGAAAGGAAAATAGGGGACCCGGAATTGGGAAGGAGAAAAAAAGGAGCAAAATAGAGGAAGGGAACAGAAATGGGTGTGGGGCAAGTGGAAAGCAAAATGTGCTCTGCGGGGCAGGGGAATTGGGTTGATGAGAAGCAGTGGGGTAGTGTTTCCTGAAATTGAGGAATTCATTGTTCATACAGTAGGCTACCCGGGCAAAATATGAAGTCATGTTCTTGCCATTTTTCTAGCTTGAGTGTGGCCTCACTCTGGCAGTGGAGGCCGAGGTCACAAAGGTCGGCATGGGAATGGGAAGGGGATTTAAATAATGTAGAGGAGGCCACATCAAGAACACAGATGCAATAAGCTCATAAGTTATAGGAGCAGAATTAGGCCATTCTGCCCATCAAGTCTACTCCACCATTCAATCATGGCTATCCAGGCCTTTCACTATTCACAATTGATGGGATTGGAGGGTCCTGACTCAAAACAAGGCCTGTCCATTTTCCCCCATAATTACTCTCTAACCCACTGAGTTCCTCTAGTAGTTTGTTTATTGCTCAGGATTCTAGCATTTTTTATCTCCATTTTATTGTAAATGAGTGCTTGATAGTCAACATGAACTGAATGGTTGAATGGCTCGTTTACATGCTGTATGGCTTTTATTCTTTTGTCTATGACATCTCAGTCTAGGTGAATATTATATTAAGTATACAGCAGCTTCATGCCTTGATTTTAATCAAATATTTAATTTTTATTATTTTACAATTGAGATAATTATCACTATATTGATGATCTTCATAAAAGGGAGAATAAATGAAATGCAACATTTATCCACAGTCACTGTGACACTGGGAGACACATGGCCAAATACAAATGTTTATCGCATGTTGCAGTTTTGCTGCAATATGGCCATGGATTTATTCAAAAGGATAAATGTGGATGTTTGGAAGTGCACAGTCAATTTCTTTGTAGGCCAGCTATAAAGAGACATTTTGAAGTGTTTGCCTGAAGGGTACAACACCACAGCTTGGTTAGCAGATTTGATTTGGTAAACACTATTTTTATGTCCCTAGTGCCAATACTGATTGTGCTTGGAAAGGCACTGATGTTCATATTGACCAAGCAGCTGAAGATAACTACATCCGCCCATATATTGATCCACAGCATAATTGCAAACTGCTGTGAGATTCTCATTTGGCCAATTGATGACCCATGTTTTGTTTGACATCTTGCAGGACATGTTCATTTGAAAAATAAGTTACAGATTAAAAAAACCAAATATAGTATCATACAACTTAGTGTTTTGAAGAAAAATATCTCGGCGGCATAATTTAAAATGCCACCTAATTTAATAGACCAAATAAAGACTTTGATTTTTCACTATCCATGTTGTTTCAACGTAAACATTGTGTTCTTGCTTATTGAGTCATGTGCATTGATCACGACAGAATGCATTAAAGTCAGAGTATAGAATTGCAGCCAGTGGCAGAACAACATTAATGTTTGGCACTTAAGAAAGGAAGAATATTAGGTGATGTTAAACCTACATTCTCTGAGGCAAAGCAATCTTTTTGCTCCCTAAGAGGCATGTTGAAAACAGTTGTTGGATAGTGTTTACATGTTCAGAGCAATAATGTTCCCAGCAGGGGGGCAACCATTCAATCTGTAATCATGGCATTTTACTCGGGTGTTACTGCTGTTTTTTTCATTAGTGCTCTCTCTTTATTTTCTCCATGTTGGGTGCAAGCTTCCATTTTTGATCCACTTGACGGGATATTCTCAGATTTGAAACTACCACAGAAGGTTTTTCATTGTTTGCTTATTTTTTAAATTTGGGCAAGCTTCTTTTGTTCATACCTAAATCTATTTATATGACTCTTTTAAAAAAGATTTCTCTTGGAACCCACCACCCCCCCCCCCCCCCCTCCCTCCTTCCTTCCCATCACTAGGTCATGCTCGTTCATTTCTCCTCAGAAGTAATCCTGCCCATGTCACACAGCTACTCCCGCCACAAATTGCAATACCAAAATGATATTTCAGTCGCTCTCTTGCTTCTGTCATCCTCTGAAATTTATTTTTTTAATATTTGTTCTTGAATGGTTGCGCCTTTTTATATTTCCTTGGGGCATTTGAATTCAGTCGTTCCGTGTGGGAATGTTTTTTTACGACCATAGAAAAGTACCGCACAGGAACAAGCCCTTCAGCCCATAATGTCAGTGGCAAACATGATAGCAAGATAAACGAATCTCATCTGTCTACACATGATCCATATACTTCCATTCCAGACACATCCACATGTCTATCTAAAAGCCTCTTAAACACCACTATTGTATCTGGCTTCGCCACTACCCCCTGGCAGTGCATTCCAGGCACCCACCACCGTCTGTGTAAAAAAAACAAAAGCTTGCAGTGCCACACATCTCCTTTAAACTTTGCCTCTCTTACCTTAAAGCTGTAGCCACTAGATTTTGACATTCCATCCTGGGAAAGAGGTTCCAACTATCTACCCCGCCTTTGCCTCACAGAAATTTTTACACTTCTATCAGGTCTCCCTTCAAGCCTTCCCTCTGGATTGTTCCAGAGAAAACAATCCGTCTGTCCAACCTCTACTTGTGGCTAGATCATGATTTCTTGGAGGAGTCTCTTCAGTGAAATACATTAATGATTAAGCACTGAACATCCCTTCAATTTTTATATAATCAACCAAAGGTTATTTTACTACGCTCCCCTCCAATCTAAATCTTTTGTTGGTTCCCCTTCCTCATGTACATGCTGTCCTATGATGATTGAATGAACTTCTATTTGTATGTTGATAACACACAACTCTGTATCTTTGCCATTTCACTTGACCCCATTACTGTCTCTGTGCTGTCTGATTACTTGCCCAATTTTGGCCAAGAATAGGTCACAATTTCCCCCAGGAACAGGTGTTGCCATATTCCCCACTAATATCGATTGCCATTGCATCCAACACATTTTCTTTTTTGCCATAGTGTCTAGCTGTATCAACCATTGCCCTGTTAAAACTAATATTGAACAACAGACCCTATATTTTCTTCATACAAACTCTTTTTACATCCACATCTATAAAATCTCCTTCTCAAACACTCATCTAAGCTTATCTACAGTCTAAATCTTTATCAATGCCTATATTACCTTTGCAAATAGACAGAAAAACCAGGTTAGGTAAGGGGGAAGTGCAGCGAGACCTGGGTGTCCTTGTACACCAGTCACTGAAAGTTGGCATGCAGGTACAACAGGCAATGAAGAAAGCTAATGGCATGTTGAGAGGATTTCAGTATATCTCATCTTCTTAGAGGAACTCTGAAGCTCTGTCAGAGTGACCATCGGGTTCTTGGTCACCTCCCTGACCAAGGCCCTTCTCCCTCGATTGTTCAGTTTGGCCAGGCAGCCAGGTCTATGAAGAGTCCTGGTGGTTCCAAAGTTCTTCCATTTAAGAATGACAGAGGCCACTCTGCTCGTTGGGACCTGCAATGCTGCAGAAATTGTATTATACCCTTCCCCAGATCTGTGTCTCGACACAATTCTCTCTCGGAAGTCTACGGACAATTCCTTCATCTTCATGGCTTGGTTTTTGCTCTGACATGCACTGTCAACTGTGGGACCTTATATAGACAGGTGTATGCCTTTCCAAATCATGTCCAATCAATTTAATTTACCACTGGTGGACTCCAATCAAGTTGTAGAAACATCTCCAGGATAATCAATGGAAACAGGATGAACATAAGCTCAATTTTGAGCTCAAAGGATCTGAATACTTATGTAAATGTGATATTTCAGTTATTTCTTTTTAATTACTTAGCAAAAATTTCCTGTTTTTGCTTTTTTATTATAGAGTATTGTACAACATCACTCAGATTTCACATTAGTAGCACTTCACGCTGACAAAGGAGCTTAACTGTGTTCACTGGCTATATCATTTCACCCTGTTACATACATTCCCTTTGATCTACTAATTGCTCTCCCCATCTTCTCTGCAGATCAGACGGACTTGTTTTCACTCTTTCCCAGTTCTGATGAAGTGAAACATGAATTCTGTTTTCCTTCCACTGATGCTGCCTGAGCTGCTGGGTGTTTCCATCATTTTTCATTTTCATTGAAAAGCCTGATTGTATCCTATCCCACACTGTGGTCTGTTTATCCATTACTATTCTTAATGGTGCAGATTAGTTTCTGACACTGTTGTGACTAAAGTACAAAATTTATTTCAGCATTTGTTCGAATCCATTCACGACCTCCAACCCTGCAAATCCAAACAAGCAATATCAATCAAACTGAATTTTATACGTACAGTGCAAGGCAAATATTGGATGTTTAAACTACTAACCCCCAGAAGCTATTTCTGTTTAAAAGCAAGCTACTGTTGATCTGTGGAAAATTGTGCAAATTATTTTCTCATTCTTGCCAGGAATTACTCACTTGCGATGGCATGCTTTAATTGTTTATTGTATTCAAATATTTTGCTTTAATAGAATTGTTGACTTGATCAGTTGGATCTTAGTAAATTTATGTTAAACAAAGTACTTTTTGTCAACAGGGGATTCAATTTCAGTTTGCCAATACCTGATATGCAATAAGTTTTGAAATGGTCAGATAGTTTTCTGCCAGGTTTTTTTCTTCATTTGCAAATTATGTGTAAAAATGAATCATATGTTATGGATTTATTGATACCAATGAACAGATGTAACTGTAAAAATAAGGGCATAATACCATCATTTATCTGTAATCATGATTATAAATACTCTTAAATTGAATTAATCTGTTGATTCCCCAAGTAATTATTTTATGTATGCAAAATAACGGTGTTAAAACCCACTGCTTTGATGTATTCAAATGCCTACATTTTCAAGATTATTATTTCCATGAGAAAACACATTTAAAATCCAATCTATAGGATAATAATCAATCATAAGTATTATATATTCATAAAAATGAGTATTATATATTCAAAACAAACTCAAGAGTTGTGCTTAGGTAGTCTATAAACCTTTCACGTAGCAAGTATATCCTTACATATAAGGATATTAGAAAGAATAAGTTATGAAGAGAATGAGAATCTGATGAACGCTGTCGCAAGTGAATACACATTTAAGACAGAATTCACGGTCAATATTTGTACTCCCCTTTGAAAATGGGCAAGATTAATGCTAGGACATCGAGCCATCATTCTAGGTTTGAGGCTTTTTTCAATTCACTCATACCTATGAAATAAAATACCACCAATCCAGGGATGCTCGAGCCCAACCAGGGACATATGAGATTTTTCTAATCGAACAAAATGTTAATAAAGAACACAAAATGCTGGAGTAACTCAGCAAAACACAGGCAGCATCTCTGGAGAGAAAGAATAGGTGATGTTTCGGGTCGAGACCCTTCTTCAGACCCGAAGTCTCGACCTGAAATGTCACCCATTCCTTCTCTCCAGAGATGTTGCCTGTATTTCGCTGAGTTACTCCAGCATTTTGTGTCTACCTTCAATTTAAACCAGCATCTGCAGTTCTTTCCAACATGTAAATAAAGATCAGGCTGATGTGAATCATGTAGATAGACATGATTTTGAATCAGTTCTGATTTATCATATCATATCATATACATACAGCCGGAAACAGGCCTTTTCGGCCCTCCAAGTCCGTGCCGCCCAGTGATCCCTGTACATTAACACTATCCTACACCCACTAGGGACAATTTTTACATTTTACCCAGCCAATTAACCTACATACCTGTACGTCTTTGAAGTGTGGGAGGAAACCGAAGATCTCGGAGTAAACCCACGCAGGTCACGGGGAGAACGTACAAACTCCTTACAGTGCAGCACCCGTAGTCAGGGTCGAACCTGAGTCTCCGGCGCTGCATTCGCTGTAAAGCAGCAACTCTACCGCTGCGCTACCGTGCTGCCTAATTTCCTACTAATATATCAGAGGTTAGGATTAACTTCAGAAAAACGGTCAAGCAATGTTATTTATATGGTGTTCAGTCAAAGTTATGGTGGGAGATAAAGAGGATTTCCTAGAATTTTGAAGCTTCCCATGGAGGTTACAACCTGCATGAAAAAAAGCCCGGTTTGGCTTTCTTTGGTGGAACTTTAATAAGAACTTTGGGAAGTTATATATTAATCAATTTTATGTACTACTGAGTGTAACGCAAAACATATTGAAAAGAAAATAAGATCCGACTAGTTCACCTTCCTTCTTTACTCATTGCTGCAAGAGAAATGATGATAAATAATGACAATTAATCTCTATTATTTATTTGACCACAGTATCTGATGTGGGACCTATGCAACAGTTGCACAAATATTGAAGTATAGGTTCGTAGTCAACTGTTCGTCGAAAACATTGAACAAATAACACATTTCATGGCTCATATCACTTGTCTATACTGTTTCCCAAAATACAAATGACTAAAGAAGACAAATGTGCATTTGAAAAAAAACAACGTGTCTTGTTTTTTCTCCTGCTTTGAAATTAAAATTAAGGATCTCCGAATGCATTCAAATTTGCCCGTGAGATTAAATTGAATTCAGTTTGCGTAACTGTTCAGCAATCATGTTGATAATAATTTTAAAAGTATCACAAATTGTCTCAATAAAATTCCCTCAGCTTCCTTACTTGAACAAATCATCCCCCTTCGTAGTTAAAGCTGAGAAAAATACCAGCTCTGTTTTTCTCTGTAATTAGCACAGATTGCCTTTTATCTGAATTCACTTCAATGGCAATATTCCAGTTATTAATTAATTAATTAATGCAATTAAAAATATTTTATTTTCACCTTTTGCTGAACTTGCCATTTTCATATTGAAATATTTTCTTTGCCATCTAAATGCAGCAGCATCAGATATTCCTTTGTGTTTTTCCTTCTCTGAGTTGCTAAATTAACCCATCCAGAAAAGGGTGTTTTGAGCTTGGTTCTTTTACTCTGCATGAGAAAACATTGGCATACTGAAATCACCTCTTGAAGGAACACTCCACTCCTTCCACTTCCCTCTCTTGCCCTCTTTATATAAGCCAAAGTCACTCTAATAAGACCTCAACAACATCAATGAATTGATGATAATAAAATTAAAATGATGGACAGAACGAGGGGTAAAATGTCTGGAAGGTTTCTCTTAGTCTCCATCTGTAATTTGGCAGATGATAAACTGAAAGATATGTTTTGTTTAGAAGAACTCCAACAGCATATTTTTGAACATTGCCAACCAATTTTCAGTGCTGCTCAACAAGAACAGCAATATGTATGCTATCAATTTTCATCAAGTATGATATCTTACAAACTCAGCAGGTCAGGCAGAATCTTGAGAGAAGGAATGGGTGACCTTTCATATCGAGACCCTTCTTCAGACTGATCAATAAGATTGAAGTATTTTCACTTCAGAGTTACGGCAAGGAAACAGGCCCTTTGGCCCTTCGTGACTACGCTGACCAGTGATCACTCTGAAATTAGTTCTGTCCTACACATGAGGAATACTTTACAGAAGCCAATTAACCTACAAACCTGCATGTCTTTGGAATGTGGGAGGAAACCAGAGCACTCAGAAAAACTCCACGCAGTCACAGGGAGAATGAGCAAACTCCATACAGGAGCACCCATAGTCAGAATCGAACCTGGGTCTCTTGCGCTGTAAGGGTTGTGCCACAGTGTCGCCCTTCATATTAGAAAATATCATATCAGATGTCAATCATAATTCTGAACACAATTATTGGAGAATGACTGGTGTGGATCCCTGACTAAGGAGATTTAATAGAATTGTTCTGTCAAAGGTAGCAATGGATTTGATTCAACAATGTTGGAAAGGAAAAGAAGAATAGGCATTAATATGGGAAGTCAGGAAAATTAACAAACTGATGCATCAATTATTTAGTTTAGGGACACAGCGGGGAAACAGGCTATTTGGCCTACTGAGCCTATGACCAGCGATGGCCCTTACAATAGTTCTATCATACACACTAGGAACAATTTTCTATCATACACACTAGGGACGATTAACCTACAGACCTGCACGTCTTTGGGATGTGGGAGGAAACTGAAGCACTGGGGAGAAGCCACATGGTCACAGGGAGAACATGCAAACTCTGTACATATAGCACCCAAAATCAGAATCGAACCCGGGTCTCTGGCAGTGTAAGGCAGCAACTCTACCGCTGTGCCACAGTGCTGAAATTAGGGAAATAACTGACACGATTGCTTTCATATTCGTTAAATGTCTATATTGCTGAGACAGGCAGATCTTCAGACTCCAGGGGAATCAAGGGTCCAAGGAGGAAGCAAGGTGAGGTCAAGATCAGATCTGTGATGTTCTCATTGAATTGCAGAACAGGCTCAAGGGAACGAATGACCTGCTCAGCACCACTTTTTCTGATATTCCTCTGTTCGTGCGTTTGATAAATCAAATTGCTTTTGTACTAAGTCAGCATTTCTGTTGAAACTGACCACATATTTTCCAATGCATTGACGCACAACATACAACCCACAGGCTCCCATCTGGCCTGCAAGTTCTTTTATTCATGGTAGAATTAGTGTCACTGGCCAGAGTTCAACATGTGGAGAAGTTCAACGAAGATAACATGTAAGAAGATTACAATAACATTATCAAGGCTTGGTGGTGTAGGTTGGAGATAATGGGCACAGCATTTCAGCACAGTAGTACCTGATATCATTAGGAATATTCTATTGGCTGCCATCCAGCAGTGAATATTGAGCAGATATTTTGTAAGGAAATTAGAGACATTTACATGCCCTGGAGGAATAGTAATGGAAGGATTTCAGGTATCCATACATAAACTGAGAAACAAATAGCTTAAGGGGACAAGAGGGGCAAGTTTTCTGTTGAGGACAGCTTCTTTGACAAGCACATTTATGTCCCCGAACAGAAAATAACCTTGCAGGACTTGGCACGTGGAAATGAGACAAGCGCAGTGGAGTAAATAATAATGGGGAAATATTTAAAAAACTGATCATAAAATTGAAAAAATAATCATTTGGTGAAGGGCCGATTTTAATGCGATCAGAACAGATCCAGGTAGGTTAAATTAAAATGAAAGCTTAGCAGGTAAAACTGTAGCTGAACAATGGGATACCTAGCATGTCTTTCAGCTGTAGAATCTAAGTACAGACTCACAAGGAAGAAGAGTAGAGAGTTTAAAGGCAGAGTTCATGGATGATGAAAAATATAGAGTAAAATAGTAAAAGAAAAATTGGATAGGGCAATTGCCAGATTGTTAACCCAGGTGAGAACCAGACTGATCACTGGAAGTTCCCAGGGAAAGAAAAGCAAAAGAGAAATAAGGAAGCATGATGAAAGACTGACAGCTAAAATGGAATCCAAAAAATATTCCACAGCCATGTCATTTGGAAAAAAGAGGTAAGTGCAGAGACGGCTGATCAAGATATGGAGGCAGAGGCATACTAAATAGGATTATAAAACACATGAGCAGGATAGGGTCATTCGGCCCATCGGGTCTGTTCCACCATTCGATCATGTCCAATCTATTTTTCTCTCTCAATCCCATTCTCCTGCTTAACCCTGTAACCTTTAATGCGCTTACCAATCAAGAAGCTATCAATCTCCATTTTAAAAGTACCCAATGACTTGGCCTCCTCAGCCATCTGTGGCAATGAATTATACAGATTCACCACCCTCTGGCTAAATAAATTCTTCCTTATCTCCATTCTAAAGATGTATCCTATTATGGTGAGGCTGTGGCCTCTGGTCCTAGACTCTCCCACTACTGGAAACATCCTCTCCATATTGACTCTATCTAGATCCTTCATTATCGATAGTTTTCAATGAGATCCCCGTTCATCCTTTTCAACTCCAGGGAGTACAGGGCCAGAGCCTTCAAACGCTCCTCATATGTCAACCCAATCATCCCAGGATCATTCCCGTTTTTTTCTTCTAGTCCCTCTCCAACACCAGCACATCCTTCCTCAGACATGGGCCCCAAAACCGCTCACAATATTCCAGATGTGGCCTGATCAGCACCTTATAAAACCTCAGCATTACATCCTTGCTTTTCTATTCTGCTCCAATTGAAATGAATGCTAACATTTCACTTGGCTTCCGTACTACTGGCTAAACTTGCAAATTAACCTTTTGAGGATCCTGTACCAGCATTCCCAAGTCGTTTTGCACCTCTGATTTCTAAATCCTCTTCCCATTTAGAAAATAGTCTGCACAATCTACACCTATTAAAGTACTAGTTGTACTTTAAAGTGGATAAATCATCTTGGTCAGATGAGATACAACCCAGGTTAATAAAGGAAACATGGGAGAAATTATCAGAGGGTCTGGCTGTAATCTTCCCAACATTTTTTGATTTTGCATGAGGATGGAAAATTGCAAATATTATTCTTGTTGAAGAACTCTTTAAAATTAAACCAGTTCAACTTAGTGATGGGGAACGTTTAGGAACAGTAAGCAGGTATAGAATTTGCAGTTACTTATCAAGTGTACACTGAGCACCGGCTCACCACAGGGCTGTGTGTTGAGCCCCATCCTTTACTCCCTCTACACTCACGACTGCGCCCCCACCCATCCCACCAACACCATCATCAAGTTCGCGGATGACACGACTGTGGTTGGACTCATCTCAGAAGGAGATGAGACAGCCTATAGGGATGAAATCCAAAGGCTGGCAGCATGGTGTTCAGTGAACAATCTGGTCCTGAACTCCTCCAAAACAAAGGAACTTATAATTGACTTTAGAAAAACCAGTGGAGATTACGACCCACTCTACATCAATGGGGTCTGTGTGGAAAGGGTACCAGCTTTCAGGTTCCTGGGTACGCACATCGCAGAGGATCTTACCTGGTCTACCAACACCATCACCACAGTAAAGAAGGCACAGCAGAGACTCCACTTCCTGAGGATCCTCAGGAAAACCAACCTGCAGGAGAAGCTCATGTTGTCCTTCTATCGCTGCTCCATCGAGAGTGTGCTGGCATACTGTATAACCACATGGTATGCCAGCTGCTCAGAAAAGGACAGGAAGGCCCTTCAGAGGGTCATCACGACGGCCCAGAAGATCATCGGCTGCTCACTGCCCTCCCTGGAGCACCTGTTCAGCCTACGCTGCCTCAGTAGAGCAGGCAAAATAATAAAAGATCCATCCCACCCCGGCCACCGTCTGTTTGTTCATCTGCCCTCTGGTCGACGTTTCAGGTTGATCAAATCCCGAACAAACAGACTTAAGAACAGTTTTTACCCCAGGGCCATACGAGAACTGAACACTACCTTTGCACTAGGCAACACCGTTAAAAAATCTTGTACTTAATATAATTGTATTTAATTGTATTTATGTATTTATTTGTTTTTGCATTTATTGCATATATGTTTGTACGCACCGTCAGGATTGGCTATTTTTTAATTTCGTTGTACTCGTTGCAATGACAATAAATGAATATTATTATTATTAGAAAACCCGACATGGATTTGCTGAAGTCAAGTCCCATCAAATTAACGAGAGAGATTTTTGAGGAAGTAATCTCGATGAGATTATATGCTTTATATGGACTTCCAAAGGGTACATTAGATGCACATAATAAGCTTTTCATCAAGTCCATGGAATAAGATGAGCTGAAGCTGTTTGGACAGCAAAGTAAAATGTTATAGGGAATAGTAGTGAAATTTGTTTTTGCGCTGTAAAGTGAAGTCCATAGATATTAATAGAAGAATCTCGACCTGAAATGTCACTGATCCATGTTCTCCAGAGATGCTACCTAGCCGGTTCCAGCACTTTGTGTCCTTTTTGGTACCAGCAGCACTTCCTTCCGATATCTACATTTATGATTTGGGCTTGGGTGCGCAGCAGTGAAAATTCAAATGTCATTTAATACAAAGCAGGAATTGTAAGGAATTTAGGAAAAGACTCGGGTGATAAAGACAGGCAGATGGACAGTTCACAGATGAAATTTAATGCAGCGAAGTAGTGGTATGACATTTTGGTAGGGTAAAAAAGACTGAAAAGGGGAAATTTAACCCAAAGGGCACAATTCTAAAAGGAGGCAATAACAGAAATATCTAGCAAATATGTCCATGGTTTGTTGATAAGAAAGCACATGGGATCCCATGCATCATAGGTACAAGTGCAAGAAATCAGGATGAATCTTATAAATGGATAAATATAGATTTAGCCACAAAAAGGATTAAATATTAAATAGTAAGGGAATAGAGGGGCTTTAAAGGGACTGCAGAAGAGATTTACTCAAGTCATTCTTGGGCTAAGGCACTTTCATTATTTGGATCAACTGGAGAAACTAAGATCTTCTGCTTGGAACTGCAGAGATTGCAAGGGGAATTTAAAATCCTAAAGTGCAAAGAAACGATATATGGAGCAAAACGGTTCCCATCAGTGGAGGGCTCTAAATCAATGAAGTTGATTGGCAAAAGAACCAAAAGTGTAATGAGGAAAAAAATCTTCACGCAGTGAATGTTTAGTAGGGTCTGGAATGTACTGCCTGAGATCATCGAGGAAACACATTCAATAACAGTGGTGAAAAGGGAGCTGGATAAGCATCTGAAAGGAAAGGATTTGCATGGCTATGGAGAGAGAGTAAGGAAAGGAGTTCAGCTGTATTGTTTTACATTGTACCAGTACAGATCACTGGGCTGAATGGTCGCATTCCCTGATGTAACCATTTTTTTGGTTCTGTAATTCTGTGAAATAATGTTTCACAACAGTGACTCTCAGAAGTGATTTAGCTTATCAATCTGGCCCTCTATCCAAATAGATGTGCAGTACTTACCAGTGCTGCATAATTTCCTGCCTTTTCTAAAAGATTAATGGTAAATTACATGTTTGTTAAACTTGTTTTTGCACAAAGTAAAAACATGGTGAAGAATAAGGTCCAGATTTCAATTTAATTTATGTATAAACGTGAGCAATTCACAAATTATATGTCTGCTATCTGACAAAATATTAATTGAAGCTTCACTTTGTACCCTGTGTTTTCCTTGTTTGTTTACAACCTTCCTTTTAAAATCTGGCATATTTGTGAGTTACCGAAAGTCGCGACTTCTTTATTCAATTCTGAGATGACACTAGTTCAGCCTCATAAATTGCCAGCTGACTTGTTCAGTGTTATTTGGTGCTTGTTATCGAACCATGTATTAGGTCTTTAATTGAAGGGCTTGTCGTGAATGCTCTATTTGAAATATGACGCAAAACAGCATGTTTTCTAAATTTGACAGAAATTGATGGCTTTCCTTTCACTAGACCTAACATAGATAATGTTGATAATTCTGAAGTGCTTAGCCTCTGAATGGAGCTCCCTGTTCTGCTTACAATGGATTGCAATCAAAAATAGCAACACACAAAGAGAACTGTGGTATCTGGGAATTATGCCCATTCACACTTGCTTTCTACACTTAAGATATTGTTCAAAAATACGATGTTACTGTTTAGTATAAAATTAGGCAAACAATCTTACATTGTTCACAACCTTAAATAGAACTCAGGACAAGAATGTCAGTATTACTGTAGGCTTTCCATGAGAGTTGAATACAAAAGCATTTGTGGTGAAAATTGGCAGTTTGATTTTAAGGCATTATTATGATAGAAACACCTGAATTATTTTTGTTGCTGCCATTTTTGAATAATTCTACAACAAATTCTAGAACAAATGGGGTTGACAAGTCAATGAAGGACAAAATAAAGTAGGAGTTTATTTTGTAGGTGAGTAGGGGGGGAGGTGAAGGGGGGGAGGGGGAGGGAGGGAATGGACTATCGACTGACATCTACTACAAACCCACTGACTCCCATGTATCTGTCTAAATGTTTCTTCAATGTTTTTGAAAGTACCTGCCTCAACTACCTCCTCAGCCATCTCATTCAATACACCCAGCACCCTTTGTGTAAGGGGATAGGATCTTTGCAAGAGGCAGGCTGGGTAGTCCAGATAACTGTGGGAGTTGGTGGGTTTGCAGTATTTGTCAGTCGATAGTCTATCCCCTGTGATGGAGATAGAGAGATCTGGGGGAGAGAGGTGTCAGAAATAGTCCACGTGAATTTGAAGGCAGGATGGAAGTTTGTGGAAAGGTTAATGAAGTCAACGAGTTCTGCACGGATGCAGGAGGCAGCGACAATGCAGTCATCAATGCAGCAGAGAAAGAATTGGGGGATTCTGCCAGTGTAAATCTGGTACAAGGACTATTCAACGTTACCATCAAAAAGGCATGCGAGTGCTCATGGTTACACCTCTAACTTGAAGAAAGTGAGAGGAGTAAAATAAAAGGTGTTGAGGGTGAGGATATGTTCCGCCAGGCAGAGAAGAGTGTTCGTAGAGGGAAACTGATGGAGGCTCTGTTCACCGGGCAGAATGCCGGCAGTCCATTCAAAGGGTCTGGCTACATTCTGTCTTTTCTGCAGGAGCTCATGTTAATGTGCATAGATGAGAAGAATCACAGATTGTGGGAAAACCATAATGAATAAAAGCTGTTAAACATTTTGACAAAGAACACTGGGTTTAATGAATATTATTTTTATTAGTATTAAGCAATATACTGTTACATTTATTCTAGATAAGTACTAAGTAAATACTTAATAAATATACACAATAAATATTAGGAGATTAAGCATATGCAATCAGTGTCTAATAGCCAGGGATCCTGCCTCTTTATTGCGATGAAACCCAAGATTGATTTATGAGAATATACACTGAAAACTGCCTCATTCCATGACATTTACTGTTCATAGGTGGTTAATTGTGTCAAATATGTAATAGAGCAGGTTTTGTAATGAAGCTCATGAATTTCTTTGAACAACCACAACAGACAACCACTAATTAGGTATGAATTACTATTTTCTAACCAGTCACGCTGTAAAAGGGAAATGCCACCCCAGATGAATTGCTTCCCCTTTTTCACCTGACCTCCCCCTGCAGAATACTATGGAGATAAATCACTGACAGAAAAACAGCAGGGAACCCTATTAATGACAACCTTCAATATCCTAGCTATCCCACCAAGTGTCACACCCTTGCCAGCTGAGAACCTTTTAATATCAAATAACACAGAATGAACATTTGTTTTGACATATTATTTGTGTGCAGGGCCTTTAAAAAAAAAATCAGCAATTTATTCAAACAGCAAGTTGTGAATATCTTATTGTGGATCAGTTGAAGGTGTGAACTTACAAATATGCTGCGTGCATTCGACAGGAAGATGTGTTTCCCTCTTAAAAATACTGGCATTGGAGTCATGGTTGTCAGTCGAAAAAGAGAGTTACAATGCCTGAGCTTAATTGTCCACAGCTGGAATGGTCTAATTTTGGACAAATGATATGGAGAAGGAAAAGGTATCCATGATTGATTTTTTGCAAAAAACCTTTTGGAACAATTCTAGTTATTGTCTTTTGGTATTAAAAAAAAAAAAATTTCAATAATTAAAATCACATTGGCAAGCAGGATGTGTTCCTAGTTTCAGAACTATTTCTTAGTTTAAAGAATTTGTTGAACTTTGTACTAATCTATAATTAATACAAGTTTTATTTTTCTTCTTCAGACAAATGTAATAATTAATCAGAAGCACCATCATTTTAGGTTATAGTCACAAGGAGCTGCTCAGTTGCTTAAAGGAGGTACAGGAAATATTGTACTTAATGAAAATTTCATTTGATGATTAATCTTAATCCATAATAAAGTTGGGTACATGCAATATTTATATTCTTTTTAGATTCAAGAATAGAATGAAATTAATGAGCAAGTGGATACCAAAGGAATGTCAAGCTGTTTGAAGTAGGCATTCACACAATAAGGACTGATACTTGAAATCAAAAGAGGCAAATAGATGGCAGCGACTGACAACACCTTTCATTTTGGTGGAAGTCCGACAGAATAAGGCAAGCAACATATCAATGTTACACAATCCAATATCACTGACAGTTGGCAACCTTCTTTTTCACCTGCTCTGGGTGTGATTAAAAAATATATATATCCATAAACTTTCTTGCAAAATGAAAAAGCCATTTTAAGGAAGTTGTACAAATTGTTGATTCGGAAATTAATTTGTAAGTATTGCAATTACATTTTATTAACTTACTATTACAGAATCTAAGTCTGTTATAAAGAGGAATGTTGTATTTTGCTGTGCGATTAGGAGTAATGTGAATCCAAGTGCAGGAATAAATCTTTGTATGATGACTTCACCCCCAGTGGATGTGATAGAATCATCTTCATATTGAAGATGACTGACAATGCACAGAAAACATAGAAAGCTCGTTCAGTTGGTGGATGGATCTGGTTCCTTTTAGCAGCTGGTTATCTTTATATGTGGAGCTCCCTGTGAAGCCTAATCTCTCTTCCTTTGCTTTAGTTTATCAGAATTTTAATTTGGTTCGTGGTATTATTGGCAACAGATTGAAAACAAGAGCATTCAGAGAAGACTGTGCTCATCTTTTATTCATTTGATGCTGCAAACTGATCATCACAGCTTGTCATCCAGCTTGGCTCCATTTCCTTATCCCAATCCCAATCCCAATTTCTCATTCGCATGTGTGGGTGTTCAAAAGAATAGATCACCAAATTGAATGTTTTAAAAATGCAGAGTGGCAAAAAAATATAATCATCATGGTCTTACTCATGTAGCCAATTTCAATTTTGATTCTTGAATTTGCAAAGGCAGATACCGCAAATACAAATAAAAAAGATTATGGACTTTTCGAGACCTAATTTGGGTCATGAAGTTCATTATCTCAGCCAAATCTCATCTACTTGGTTCCTAGTGTAGGTCTCCTGCTGCTGCCTCCTATCATCCTCATTTCCATTTCAATCAGAAAAGTGAAATTGTCTGGTTTGATTGTAAATTCTATCAGTGCTCTGCGATAAATCAACACCATTTATTAATTATTACAACATTCTAGAATTTCTTCTTACATGCATGTCTTGACTATGTCACATCAGAGAGCATAATTATGTGTCAAGTCGTCTTTGATAGTATAGAACTTTATTGTCATTCGGTACAAGTACCGAACGAAATTACAGCAGTCACAAAACACAACAAAAAAAAGAAAAAAGTACACAGGACACACGACCCCAAGACAAACATCCATCACAGTGAGTCCAAACACCCCCTCACTGTGATGGATCCATTGGTACCTCCCTTTGATCCATTGGTACCTCCCTTGATAGTTGTAGTTTTAGAGGGGTTGGAACAGCAATTGTCAGATGCAGTATACAGAAACACTTCAAACAGCAACACTTTTAGGCCCTCTAATCCAAGTACAAAGCCAACTCGATCTTTAAATTTGGTAATGATGCCACCATTTGCGACCAGATCAACAACTATGAGATGATGTACAGGACAGAGATTGGAAACCTTGGATTATGGGTGTCAGGACAACAATCTAGCATCCAATGTCAACAAGATGAATAAGTTGGTTGGTGAAGTAAGGAATTGAGGGATGAACACAACCCTCATGAATGGAGAAGCTATTGATATGGTTGTCATCTTGAGGTTCCAAGGCATCCATATCACAAGCAACCTAACCTATGCCCTTCACATTGACACGCTGATCAAGGAAGCACATCAGAGTATTTATTTTCCTGGGAGTCTGAGATGAGGCATCATGTCTGAGAAGTTTCTCCCAAACTTCTAGGGATGTATGATGGAATGTATTCTAAAGGGATATTTTCAGCCAGTTATGGTAACTGCTCAGCTGTTTGGGAGCCTGAAACTGCAGGGAATGGTAAACAAAGTCCAGTCCATCACAGGGTCATAACATCCTTTCATCCAGTCCATCTTCATAGTCCATTGCATCAGGGAAGCTGGAAGTATGGTCAAGGATGCTTGTCATCCTGGCTATTCTCTTTTCGCTCCTCACCTTCTGGGAGTAGATGTGGGATATTAGATAATAGACAATAGGTGCAGGAGTAGGCCATTCGGCCCTTCGAGCCAGCACCACCATTCAATGTGATCATGGCTGATCATTCTCAATCAGTACCCCGTTCCTGCCTTCCCCCCTTACCCCCTGACCCCACTATCCTTAAGAGCTCTATCTAGCTCTCTCTTGAATGCATTCAAAGAATTGACCTCCACTGCCTTCTGAGGCAGAGAATTCCACAGATTTACAACTCTCTGACTGAAAAAGTTTTTCCTCATCTCTGTTCTAAATGGCCTACCCCTTATTCTTAAACTGTGAACCCTGGTTCTGGACTCCCCCAACATTGGGAACATGTTTCCTGCCTCTAACGTGTCCAACCCCTTAATAATCTTATATGTTTCGATATGATCCCCTCTCATCCTTCTAAATGCCAGTGTATTCAAGCCTAGCCACTCCAGTCTTTCAACAAACGACAGTCCCGCCATTCCGGGAATTAACCTAGTAAACCTACGCTGCACGCCCTCAATAGCAAGAATATGCTTCCTCAAATTTGGAGACCAAAACTGCACACAGTACTCCAGGTGTGGTCTCATTAGGGCCCTATACAACTGCAGAATGACCTCTTTGCTCCTATGCTCAAATTCTCTTGTTATGAAGGCCAAAATTCCATTGGCTTTCTTCACTGCCTGCTGTACCTGCATGCTTCCTTTCAGTGACTGATGCACTAGGACACCCAGATCTCGTTGTACGTCCACTTTTCCTAACTTGACACCATTCAGATAATAATCTGCCTTCCCCACTGCTATCTGATAGTTCAATGGTCTCCAATGATGTAGATGGGAAGGCAGGACTGCACTCTAGCTAGCGAGAACCCAATTCAATTGCCTTATAATAGCTGGCAAGACACCTTCTCTGTATCTGGAGGTATGTATTTTCGCATTTCTGTGCTCTTGTTTGATGGGAGAGGGAAGAAGAGGGAGTGACTGGGGTGAGACTGGTCCTTGATTATGCTTGCCAAGGCAGTGTGAAATGCAGATTGAATCAATGGAAGGGAGGTTGGTGTGTATGATAATCTGGGCTACGTCCACGACTGTGTAATTTTTTGTTTATTTGGATGAAGCTGTTCCCAAACTGTGCTGTGATGCATCCCTATAAAATGCATCCTACGTCGGTCGCATCGGTAGAAGTTGGGGATATGCTGAACTTCCTAAGCCTTCTAAGGAAGTAGAGGTGTTGGCCTGCTTTGCAAGAAGGAAATACACAAGCAAATGGTAGAACCGTTTGGGATCTTGGAATGCACGCCCATCGGGATTTTTATTTATTGTACCATCAGCCAGTTTTCATACTAAAATTAGTTAGATATTTGGATAAACTGTAAATGTTTGGTTTCTGTGGGATCATGATTGCCACGGAAAAATATTTTGCACATCATAATTGGATGCATACAAGAGTAAAAAAATAATCAAGCTATGTTGAATGGAATGCATAAGGCATACAGTTGTCAAGTTAACAAGATATTTTGTATTAGTGAAATTATTGCATTTTCCACCAACAGAAAACTTTGCATGTTCGTGAAAAAATACGATATGTAATTGTTGTCATCCCTGAGTGATTATTGCTGTTTTGTTTCCATCAAGGATTACAGATAGTGTCATAATTCTTAAAAACAGACTCATATCTCTCATCAGTTTTGTATTCTATTTTATCCTCTACCAATTTATTGGCCATCCTTTGTTGAATAGTAAAACACTTTCAGTCCTTGAACTTAGTGGGGGGTTTTCAAACTTCAAAAAAGCAAACTTTTTTCTTAGATTTAATAATAGTTTAATTTTTTCCTGTAATTCAACATTTTTCTTATCTCGTTATTTGTTTTTTGTGTGTCTCTTTGTGTCTTAGAAAAGGCATGTATCTTTCTTTAACAAATCAAGTATTATTTCTTTGAATGCTCGTGATCTCCTGTGCACTGCCATACCCTTTTATATAGTTTCCCAGTCTACTCCAGATGGCTTACACCTCAAGCCACCACTGATTAATTTATTTAGATTGAAAATCCTGGTTTCAATTTGAATTATAATACTTTAAACTTAATGTAAGTTTCTATTAAATTATCACCACTTTTCCCTAAGGGCCTCATTACAACAAGATTATTAATTACCCCTTTCTCACTGGATGCTGCCAGATCAAAAATAACCTGTTGTAGAGTCATAGAGTGATACAGTGTGGAAACAGGCCCTTCGGCCCAACTTGCCCACACCGGCCAGCATGTCCCAGCATTTGGTCCATATCCCTCCAAACCTGCCCTATCCATGTTCCCTCATAAGTTCCTCAACGCACTGATTCAGAAATCCCTTCCCTAGATGTTCCAGGAAATCAATCTCAGTGTTGTAGTTTTATTTTAAATATATGCCATAACTTGATTACAGTAATAGCTTTTAATATATTTTCCATTTGACCAAAGCCAATTTACCTTTTATCAGTCTGAAGAAGGGTCTCAACCTGAAACGACACCCATTCCTTCTCTCCAGAGATGCTGCCTGTCCCACTGATTTACTCCAGCATTTTGTGTCCCATTCTTTAATGTCAGGGTTAACCTCTATTTTACCTATTTCTTCTGAAAGTATCATGAGGTATTTTCTTCCATCTTTAGTTACTTTACATTCATGTTTTTGTAATGTTTTTAATATCATAACCATACTTTTATATTTGTAACATTGATCCTTTTGCACTTAATCATTAAGATTTATGACGCTGATTTCAGATTGACCTCAATCTCTCTCAATTTGTATAAAATATCCTATCATATCATGATCAATGTAACCTAAAGGCTCCTTAATTGCCAGGTACTCAAATAACCATTACCAAATACACAATATCAGATCTAAATAAGCTTATAAATTTGCAGCTTCCTGACGCGCAATTCTGAAGAGATCTCTCGTGCATTCCTTGATTTTGTCCACTTGATATCAATATATCAACTTTGTTTGTCCAGCCTGCATGTAGATTGAAGTTTCCAAAATTATTGTTTTCCTTTGTTACGATCATATCCAATTACAATAGACAATAGACAATAGACAATAGGTGCAGGAGTAGGCCATTCAGCCCTTCAAGCCAGCACCGCCATTCAATGCGATCATGGCTGATCACTCTCAATCAGTACCCCGTTCCTGCCTTCTCCCCATACCCCCTCACTCCGCTATCCTTAAGAGCTCTATCCAGCTCTCTCTTGTAAGCATCCAACGAACTGGCCTCCACTGCCTTCTGAGGCAGAGAATTCCACACCTTCACCACTCTCTGACTGAAAAAGTTCTTCCTCATCTCCGTTCTAAATGGCCTACCCCTTATTCTTAAACTGTGGCCCCTTGTTCTGGACTCCCCCAACATTGGGAACATGTTTCCTGCCTCTAATGTGTCCAATCCCCTAATTATCTTATATGTTTCAATAAGATCCCCCCTCATCCTTCTAAATTCCAGTGTATACTAGCCTAATTGTTCCAGCCTTTCAACATACGACAGTCCCGCCATTCCGTAATTGATACTATGTCCTGTGTTACTAATACTATTTTGGGGACCACAATGCCACTCCTAACAGGTCTACCCAAGTCGATTTTACTTCTTGATTTTTCAAATTAAGATATTTTTTCTCCATTATCTTAATCCCATTCTGAAGAAGCGTCTCGACCCGAAACATCGCCTTTTTTTCTCCAGAGATGCTGTCTGACCCATGGAGTTACTCCAGCTTTTTGTGTCTACCTTCGGTTTAAACCAGCATCTGCAGTTCCTTTCTACACATTTCTCATTCTTTAATGTTTAGGAAGGAACTGCAGATGCTGGTTTAAGCCGAAGATAGACATAAAATGCTGGAGTAACTGAGCGGGACAGGCTGCATCTCTGGAGAGAAGGAATGGGTGAGGAAGGGTCTCAATCCGAAACGTCACCCATTCCTTCTCTCCAGAGACGCTGCCTGTTCCGCTGAGTTACTCCAGCATTTTGTGTCCCATTCTTTAATGTCAGGGTTAACCACCAACACCTCCATTTTGTCTATTTCTTCTGAATGTATCATTTTCTTCCAACCTCAGTTACTTTGTATTTATGTTTTTGTAATGGTTTTAAAACCATACCCATACATTTATATTTGTACCATTGACTAATCCAGCTTGTTACAAATGCTGCCTGTGCTCATATAAAGAGCCTCCAATTTCCTTTGCTCTAATTAGAAATATGTTTTTTTGTTTGTATGAATTGATCCATCTAACAGAAGGTTTTCCGTTTGGGGCTTTTGAAATGTCCTCCTACTTCAGGAAATGTATCTTTCATTCTGTCATGATTGATGGTAACTAATTGATGCAATTAAATGGCGAGACCTTTAACAGCATTGATGTACAGAGAGAGCTTGGTGTCCAAGTCCATAACTCTCTGAAAGTAGCAACACAAGTAGATAGATCGGTAAATAAAGCATTTGGCGTGCATGCCTTCATCGGCTGGAGCATTGAGTATAAGAGTCAGGAAGTCACGATGCAGCTATACAGGGCTTTGGTTGGCGTGTATTTGGAGAATTGCATGCAGTTCTAGTCACCCCATTACAGGAAGGGTGTGGAGGCTTTGGAGAGGGTGCAGAGGAAGTTTACCGGAAGGATATCTGGATTAGGCGATATTAATGGACTCTCAATAAAGTCCTTGAAGTTTGGAATTGAGTCTCCAATTAGAAATGAGTGAGAGAGTAACCAAAAAATTACAAATTTAATTCACTGGAGCCTTCTGGACAATATGTAAAATATGTATTGTATAGCATTGTATGCATTGCATTGTATGCAGCGTAGTGTAGCTGTATTTTCTTGTGTGAGAGTGAGAGACAGAAATAAAATCTCTATCTCAACTGAGAAGGTAAAATTCTCAAATTGTCTTCAGTTTTTGCCCTTCACACTAGTGTCTATGGGACATAGCTTCTCAAACTGTTCTCCAATCTAGCTGGACAGGTTTGAATAATGATTCTTTCCTTTAAGTTAGACAGAATGTGTGGTGTGCAAAATGTCTTTTGAGCTTTAGTGAAATCAATGTCAGACTGGAACAGTTTTGAGGAAAGGGAGAGTAAGAAATCGATAGGGCAAAACCAATCAATTGTAGGCAGCTGCTCATCTAGCTAGCCTGGAGCAAAAATAGATTGAGAATAAAGAAAATCAAAAGTTAATCCTTGTTTCACTACAAAATAATTTGGGGATGTCTATAAAAGTGACTAATGAACTTAAACCATTGAACTGAAACCTGCATGGCTGGAGCTGATGTTCTGTTTTGAGGCAAATAGATGTCTTGGACAAGGTACGTTGCTGAGAATAGTTGGTGAAAGAACAGATACAATTATTTATACTCCTGAAGTTTGATGTTTGGTTATTTCTGTGATGTATGGAACAGAATCGTGATCACTGGTGATTGTACACTATCACCTGAAGTCATGTGGGTAAAATTAGAGTGTCAGTACAGCATTCACTGCAATGAAGGAAAATGAATTTTGATGGAAAATGTTCAATTAAAGTAACTTGATGGATCAAGTGGATTTATTTCAGCTGGTATGATTGGAAGAAAAAAATAACTTCAAAAATATTGAGAAGCAAGCTAGAGTTAAGTTAGCATATAACATGACAATGCATAAATGCTTTCTTTCTAGAAACATAGAAACTTAGAAAATAGGTGCAGGAGGAGACCATTCGGCCCTTTGAGCCAGCACTGCCATTCATTGTGATCATGGCTGATCATTCACAATCAGTAACCTGTGCCCAACTTCTCCCCATATCCCTTAATTCCACTAGCCCCCAGAGCTCTATCTAACATAGAATATGTATCATAGAATATGTTTCACTGTATCATAGAATAAAGTGAGCAGAAAGAGGAATTGAATGTAAATTTACAATGCTGGCCCAGAATTTCTTCAGTGCATGAAATTCTACGTACTTTGAAGATTTCACGACCCAAATGCTCCAATATTCTTCCATTATGAAGAGTGGAGATGTATGCTGGCTCATAGATTAGAATGTAGATTAGGTGTGCGATGGGGAAGGGGAAATAACCAAAGGTGAATATTTTGTAGTGTGTTGGTGGGAAGGGAAGGAATGCTGTTGAGAAGGAACAAGGAAAGAAAGGATATTGATCATGGGGTATGAGGGAAGGCTCAGAAAGGCAGTGGTGATTTGAGAATATTGAAGATATCGGGATTGAAGGAGATGGTTGACAAGGCTGGATTTAAACACCAAAATGCTGGATGAACTCAACAGGTCAGGCAACATCTGTGGAGGGAATGTCAGGTTGAAATGGCTTGGGACCCACCGGTTGGAACCCTCCTTCAGACTGATGGCTAGAGATGATGGTAACCAGGTTGGATTGGTAGATTGGGTCTAATGAAATGATCCATTTAGGAAATGAAATGATCCATGAACTAATGAAATGATCCATTAATTCTGGTTGCTGAGGAGATGATCGGGACGGGAGCACAAATTTATGAATGAAGATTGAGAGGATGAAAATTAACAATCTACTTGGAAAAAAGATCAACACCCTGAACCCAACAACCACTGCCAGAACAAGCATTCAAGGCTGGCAGCATTTACATTCCTTCCATGCCTGATATAATTTGGTACAAATAATGTCAGGTGAATTTTCTATGTTTTTTAAAGGAAGTACACATGCCATCATTCATTATTTGCATGGGGACCTCTGTTGAATTCATGGAAATGAACTTTGGGGACACAAATTGCCCCAATGAATTATCTCTCTATATCCTGCAGCTCTGCTCTTGCTCCCCCTCCCCCCATTCGTAAACAAGGATAGAGTCCCCCTTGTCCTCACCTTCCACCCCATCAGCCAGCGTATATTACAAATTATCCTCCAACATTTCCGTCACCTCCAACAGGATCCCACTACTGGCCACATCTTCCCATCTCCTCCCCTTTCTGCTTTCCGCAGAGACCGTTCCCTCCATAATTCCCTGGTCCACTCGTCCCTTCCCACCCAAACCACCCCCTCCCCAGGCACTTTCCCCTGCAACTGCAGGAGATGCAAACCTGTCCCTTTACCTCCCCCTCGACTCCATCCAAGGACCCAAACAGTCTTTCCAGGTGAGGCAGAGGTTCATATGCACCTCCACCAACCTCATCTATTGTATCTGCAGTTCCAGATGTCAACTTCTCTACATCGGCGAGACCAGACGCAGGCTCGGCGATCGTTTCGCTCAACACCTTCGCTCAGTCCGCCTTAACTGACCTGATCTCCCAGTGGCTCAGCACTTCAACTCTCTCTCCCACTCCCAGTCTGACCTTTCTGTCATGGTCCTCCTCCATTGTCATAGTGAGGCCTACCGCAAATTGGAGAAATAGCACCTCATATTTCGCTTGGGCAGCTTACACCCCAGCGGTATGAACATTGACTTCTCTAACTTTAGATAGCTCTTCTCTAACTTTAGATAGCTCCCCTGTCCCTCTCTTCAACTCCCCCTTCCCAGTTCTCCCACTGTCTTCCTGTCTCCAACTACATAATTTCTTTGTCCCGCCCCCTCCCCTGACATCAGTCTGAAGAAGGGTCTCGACCCGAAACGTCACCCATTCCTTATCTCCTGAGATGCTGCCTGACCCGCTGAGTTACTCCAGCCTTTTGTGATACCTTTGATTTGTACCAGCATCTGCAGTTATTTTCCTACACTAATGAATGTTGAAATTCCTGTGCTGTACTCAAATACAGTCTATGATGGAAGTTTTACATTTTATGTGCAAAGATTGCACTATATGGGAAGATCACCAGGCTCGACTTCTGTTTAAATGTGAAGAAACTGCTGAAATAATTACTGACAATACATATCTTCAAGCAAGAATAAGCTACAAGAATTAACTTTGTTTATTCGTTTTCATCATAGTAATAGAAACATTCTTATCAGTCTTTGTCATGGGATTTTAAAAAATGGAATGTATTATTATTATTCAATTACACCAGGATCTAATTTACAGTTGTGGTAATTAGTTATATTTATTTAGATCCCAATATATAATTATCAGTTACACAATATGAAAAAGCAATAAAAGGGATTAAAATGTCACACTCGGCTGTTAATAAGCAGTTAAGTCATTGCTCTGCCACATTAATTTACAATATGACTGTGTTGATATATGATGGCAATTTTAAAAATTATCATATGTCACCTGGAAATTAATTTCAAAGCTTATATTATTTGCTTAAGTGCACACTTCAGAACGATATAAACAAATCACATAGCAATCAAAGAGCTGGTAATCGGATGGGGTTCTGATCAAAAATCACAATTGCACAAAAAAAAATCCCCATCATTTTAAGAAATTAAAAAAAGAGAAATTCTTAAGGAAAAGAGAAGAAAAAAATGCTACATGCAGGGAGGTGAGGCAAAGCCATCTTAACAAATTTTACCATAGAAGTCTGGTCTTGACCTGAAACGTCACCCATTCTTTCTCTCCTGAGATGCTGCCTGACCTGCTGAGTTACTCCAGCATTTTGTGGAATAAATACCTTCGATTTGTACCAGCATCTGCAGTTATTTTCTTACATTACCATAGAAGACCATCAGTCCTTTCAATATATTGGATCTTCAAAATAATTATTTATAATCACTTGCTCTCTTCTGGTTTTTTTTCTACAGAAAATATCAGAACATTGTTTTACCTTTTTTTCTGTGTATAACCCATTGGAGATACAAAGTTATTAAAGAGGCTGCTCTCACTATCTTTCAGGTAGTGCATTATTTGTCATCGTAACTCGCAATGAAAAATAAATTCTCATTACTGGTTCTGTTCCAATTGTATTAACTCCCTATCATCTGATTGCTGATACCTTTCTTTGTGCTGAAAATTTCATGAAGAGTGATTTACTGATAAATTCAGGAAGAATTAAAGGGTGAAGCCAATCTTTTCCCGCAGCAGAGTGATTGGAGTAGAAGTAATGATTGCATTAACTTCTTAATACTCGTATCACTTTCTTTGTTTCTGTAATATTTTCGAATGTTTTCTGATTAAATGGCAGTTCAAGTCTTTGTCAGCCTCGAAACTAAATAATATTCTCTTATATCTGAAGGCAAAGGTTAGGGAATTTCTGGGATATAATATTGTGAAACAAAAGCTTTTCACTGTACCTCGGTACACGTGACAATAAACTAAACTGAAGCTAAAAGATAGTAAAGTTGGATGTAAATGTAGAAGTTTTGGGTGGTAAGTAGAATAGTCCGAACTGCGCCTTTTAATCCTTTCTTCATTTTGTACAAACTATTGTATATTATGGTAGGTAGTTTATAAAAAATCGTTTATTTCATTTTCTCGTTATGAGTTTTGTACTATAATTTAGTTTGGTTTAGAGATACAGTGTGGAAACAGGCCCTTCGGCACACCGAATTTGAGCTGACCAACAATCACACCGTCTACTAGTTCTATTCTACACTCTAGGGACAATCTACAAAAGCCAATTAACCTACAAACCCACACGTCTTTGTTATGTGCGAGGAAGCTGGAGCTCCCAGAGGAAACTCGTGAGCACCCATAGGAAACACAGGGAGAAAGTGCAAACCCGACAGACAGCACCCATAGTCTGGATCAGACCCCGGTCTCTGGCATTATTATGAATTATATCACTTCCTCATCAAAATGGTTTTTGGTACCTGGAGTGATGCATTAATTTGATAGTACACATATGTTTTCATTCAAGAGCTCACAGCTGCAAACTTCTATGGGATACAAAGCCAAAAACTGCATATTCTTCAGAATGGGTCTTGTAAACTTTGTTCTCCAAAAAACCTTCGAATGATGGAAAACAGCTAAGTATCGATCTGGCACTCCTTTGAGCGATTAGGAGAATTCAAAGTGGAAAGAGAGGCTGTGGGGAATGGGTGGGTGTGGGGGACAGGGGCGAGGAGATTAATCACTGAGCATTGGTGGGGATCATAACTTTGTGAAGCACAATCTTATAGCACTGGCATGTTCCAATAAGGAGGAGGAACAAGGATGGCAAGTTAAGGGAACCTTGGATGCTGAAAGAGGTAGTAAATATGATCAAAAAGAAAAAGCATATATAAGGTGCAGGAAGATGATATAATACAGGGTCTTTGAGAAATTAAAACAAAACCTCAACCAAGGTATTAGGAGGGCCAGAAGTGGCCATGAAATGTCACTGGCAAGTTTGTATTAAAGGAAATCCCAAGGCATTTTATATTCATTAAAAACAAGAGGATAACTAAGGAGAGGGTAGCATCATTCCAGGATAAAGGAGGGAATGTGTGCTTAAGAGTCAGAGGATGCAGGCAAGGTACTAAACGAGTACTTTGCAACCGAATTCACCAAAGAGAAGGGCGTAAAGGACAGTGGGATCAGTGTGAGCCAGGGGAGTTTGAGATCACGAAGAAGGTGGTGTTGGGGCTCGAAGAGCATTAAGGTGGATAAATACTCAGGGCTACTGAGATTGAACCTAGGTTATTAAGAGAGGCAAGAGAGATTGCATGTGTTTTCTCTAGCCACAGGCAAGTGTCGTGAAGGACTGGTGGGTAGCCAAAGTTGAAATAGAGATAATCCAGGATTCACAACGGTGGGAAAGAAGCTATTGGAGAAGATTCATTGGCATAGGATTAACTCATATTTGGAAGAGAATGGGCTAATTAGGGATGATTCGGATGGCATTATCCGTAACATTTCATGTCGAAAGAACATGACTGGCATTGTTGTGAAGTAGGTAATTGATGATGTTAGGGCCATGGGGATATTGTCTACATGGACTTTATCATATCATATCATATCATATATATACAGCGCGGAAACAGGCCTTTTCGGCCCACCAAGTCCGCGCCGCCCAGCGATCCCCGTACATTAACACTATCCTACACCCACTAGGGACAATTTTTACATTTACCCAGCCAATTAACCTACATACCTGTACGTCTTTGGAGTGTGGGAGGAAACCGAAGATCTCGGAGAAAACCCACGCAGGTCACGGGGAGAACGTACAAACTCCTTACAGTGCATCACCCGTAGTCAGGATCGAACCTGAGTCTCCGGCGCTGCATTCGCTGTAAAGCAGCAACTCTACCGCTGCATTTGTCAAGTTCCCTCACGGTGGACTGATCCAGAAGATTAAGATACATGGGTTCCACAGTGACCTGATGTTTTGGATTCATAGAAACATAGAAACATAGAAAATAGGTGCAGGAGTAGGCCATTCGGCCCTTCGAGCCTGCACCGCCATTCAATATGATCATGGCTGATCATCCAGCTCTGTAACCTGTACCTGCCTTCTCTCCATACCCCCTGATCCCTTTAGCCACAAGGGCCACATCTAACTCCATCTTAAATATAGCCAATGAACTGGCCTCAACTACCTTCTGTGGCAGAGAATTCCACAGACTCACCACTCTCTGTGTGAAGAAATGTTTTCTCATCTCGGTCCTAAAAGACTTCCCCCTTATCCTTAAGCTGTGACCCCTGGTTCTGGACTTCCCCAACATCGGGAACAATCTTCCCGCATCTAGCCTCTCCAACCCCTTAAGAATTTTATATGTTTCAATAAGATCCCCCCTCAGTCTTCTAAATTCCAGCGAGTATAAGCCTAGTCTATCCAGTCTTTCTTCATATGAAAGTCCTGCCATCCCAGGGATCAATCTGGTGAACCTTCTCTGTACTCCCTCTAAGGCTCAGAACTGTCTTACCCGTAGAAGACAGAGCATAGTGGAAGGAAGTTATTTTGGATAAACTCGGATTATTTTTTCTGTAGCCTTGGAGGATTTGGGAGACCTGGTGGCTGTTTATAAAATTATGAGTGGTGTTGATAGGGTAGACAATCAGAATCTTTTTTTTTCCCAGGGTGAAAGTGTCAAGAACTAAAGGCCATAGCAGTGAACAGTTGAATCCGGGAACCGGTTAAGGTGAAATGAGACCATTTTAAACATGATGTGCCAGGCAAATTATTCACACAGATTCCTGGATTGCTCTGTTGCTGGAGGTGGTGGAAGCAGAAATTATAATGCTATTTAGGAGGACTTCAGATAGTACATGAATATATGTCAAGTTGGATCATTGGGGATGTCATATTTGGTTGTTGAAGAATAGAAGGTTGGGCTTTCAATTAAAGTGGTGATAAAGCTGACAACTTGTTTTGGAACAGAGATGTTGTGGAGGTAGAGAAGATGATTGGGATAGTTTGTACCAGTTCCCTGTAGAGAAGAGGATGCTGCCAATGGTACATTGGAGCAGGTAATAGTAATACTGGATAAAACAAAATTTGTATGGGACTTAAAAGTTGTTCATCCTTAAACTCACCCTGATCTGGATAGGATGCATGCTAAGATACTCAAAAGAATAACGTTTGAAATTGCTGAAAATCCAGCCACAATTTTATAGGTCTCTTTTAAAATGTGAATTGTACTACATTACAAGAGATTTGCAAATACTGATTCAATTAATTAATGGGGAATGAATGGGTTCACAGCACTCTTTTGAAATTCATTATTTATTTGAATGTATGTATATATAATATCATTTCAAAATCTCCAAGTGAAATGATACCTTGCAATATACTTAAGAATGAGAGTTGAAATTTTACTTTGAGAAATGTTGAGTGGTACATTTTGGGAGGTAGAATAAGGTAGAACAATTGACCAAATTATACAATTTTACAAGCTCTGCAAGAATTATGAGATTTGCTGAGTTAGAGACACAAACCTTTGAAAATGCCAAGAAAGTCGTTAAAAAAGAACTTTTGATGTTCTGAAAAGTTGTTCATTCCATCAAGAGTATGCAGAAGGGATACATGGAATGCTGTTAGAGATGAGGAATTTCCATTATTTTTTTCACTAAGACAGACTACAAGAGAGCACAAAAGTGAAATCTCTCTGCTCATCCTCTCTTAGATTGTTCACCTCAAAAACTGAGAATTTTAATCATTTTCATTTTTAGTTTGTTGTACACAGTTGACGCACAGCAGATAGCCCTGCTGCTTCACAGTGCAGCAGTGATTCATGGTTGTTCTTTACATCTGCTGCTATCATGTTGACTTTGTATGAGTCTCCAGCTTCCTTACATATTCCAAAAATATGCCAACTGTCTAGACTGGATGCAGCCAAAAACAGAATAGATCTCGTCATCAAAGAGCAGGTAATGAAAGCAAGGCCAAGAAATTCTTTTTTATCTAGCACGATGTTTAAGTGCGCTACACACTGATATTAAAAAAAACTTTCTAACTATGATCAATAAGCAAATGTCTAGAGATTAGATGTGGATCGAACGCGTTTGACAGGCATAGAGACCACTGAGTATGCTCGGGACATCAAGTGGCATGTTTGGCCTCGGGCACAGTACAATATCACTGCACTGGATTTGTGCAGCCCTTAATGCTGCAATTCTTTAATCTGCCTTTTCTCAATTTTTTCCAATTGCTGAATGTTCCAGCATTGAGTCAGGTAGAAACTAGCAGGTTGCTTGAAAAGTGCAAATTAAAGCTATGGTTTAATAAGTTGAAAGTCCAATGGCAACTTAAAGGAGACTGTTGGGATAATATTTAAAGATGAAACTGAGCTTTTAAATGAAAGCAGAACCCAGGGAATGTTGGTAGATTATAACTAACACCAGATATATCCAAGAAACTCTTGGAATTTAATCATTTTGAAAAATTTCAAAATATTAGTTCACTCAGATGCAAATGACACAAAAATTAGTGACAGTGATGTTGCACTTTGGAAGGTCAAATGTAAGCAGAAAGCATACAATTAATATCAAGTGCCTTAACAGCATTGTACAGAGAAATCATGGTGTCCAAGTCCATAGCTCCCTGACAGTAGCAACACAAGTAGATTGCGTGGTAAAGAAGGTATATTGCATGCTTAGTTAGGCCGTATTTGGAATATTGTGTGGAGTTCTGGTTGCCCCATTACAGGAAAGATATGACAGGTTTTTTTTGGGGGGGGGGGGGTGCTAGTTTCCTAGAATGCTGTTTGAATTAGAGGATATTAGCTGTAAGGAGCAGTGGGACAAACCTGAATTGTTTTCTATGGAGTGTCAGAGATTGATGGGAGACATGATAGAAATATATAAAATAACGAGAGGCATAGATAGGGTGGACAGTTGGAATATCTTTCCCAGGTTGGAAATGCCGACGACTAGAAGGTCCAGTTTTAATGTGAAAGGGGAAAAGTTTAAAGGGGATGTGCAGGTAAGGTTCTTACACAGAGTGGTGGATGGTTGGAATACATCGCCAGGCATGGTGGCAGAAGCTGATAAGATAGTGACGTTTACGAAGTTTTTAAATGTGCACATAGATATGCAGGGAATGGAGTGATAGGGATCATGTGCAGTCAGAGGAGATTATTGTAACTTGGCGTCATGTTCTGCACGGACATTGTGGCTTAAGATCCTGTTCCCATTCTGTATTATTCTATGTTCTATGCTCATTTTTTCTGCAGCCATTTCCTTTAAAACCCAAGGACTTGTCAACCTTTTTTCTCCATAAATTTACCAATTACTTTGCGTGTAAAAGCTCCAGAGTATGTAGATAGGTCCCGGCCCAAAACGTCATCTGCCAGTTCTCTCTACGGATGCTGCGGAACTGAGGTCTTCCAGCACTTTGTGTTTTACTAATTTTTTTCAGAATACCTTGGCATTAATGTATACATGGATCACCTGACAATTAAGAGAATCCAAATTAATGTCAAGGCAGAGAAGAATTCAATCTGTGTTATCTTAAAGTCAATACATCATTTTGCTGCAGATGATGCACCATAGAAATATTCTTTATTTACCTGCAAATGGAATATAACACAGAAACATTAACAAGCAATAACATCAATTTAATAGAAACAGTACAATGGCAGATCAAGCAGTATACAATAATTGGACAGCTGAATGATTCAATCATTTAACACAACCTGATAAAGATGTATTGTTTCACTTCAGCGGAGATGTTGTCACCTTTCATTTATACAATAGAGATAAAAAGTCACATTTGTGCATCTCAAAGACTGTATTCCACTGCAGAAATAACAAGCTGATTGCAAATCAATGTCTTTATTCTCATAAAGTGAGAATTATTGTTACCCTCCCTTGCTTTCAATATAATGCACTGCATGTTTAATGAGATAACATTGTGTCTTTATAAAAGTATACCCAACAATAAAATATCATTCTATAATTATCTTTGTGAACTGATAATTATTGTTGGAAATATAATGCCACAGTTCTATTGTGCTTTTCACAAAGAAAAATAATCCCTGCACTGAACAGGAGGCACTAAAAAGGGATGTCAAATGCAGTGAGGGAAAGCAACTTACAGAAGAATTTCTGATAACAGAAAATAAAGTGCTAAAGTTGACTAGCTTTTGGGGATGGATTATTGTGCATGAAATTATTGCAGGAATATAACATTTACTTTATATCATCATTATGCGGAATACAATCTGGTAGCCAATTGTACAACCACAATTATTTCAATTCTATCTGTTTCAAAGGTTGTCCTTGCTTACAAATTGGCTTCATTCCTTTTATCACTTCAATTTTAATTTTATGTCTTGTATTTAATTTCCTTCATCACCAAAGATCTCCCATTTATTGCCGTTAAATTTTATCCCATCCCACCCCCACTCTAAAGATCTCTGTTGCTCTGATATTTGTGATTTCCCAAGATTTCCCTAATTGACGTCATATTGTACATCTCCCAAACCTCCACCTCTATATTTGAGATCCTTCAAACTAACATTTTTGACCATTTTAGATTTGCAACGATCCTTATCTACTCATTTGGCTTGGCATCCAATTTAGCCTGAATAAATCACCGTGAAGTGCATTTTTCTATTTAAAGACACAGAATAAGTAATTGCAGTTTGTAGTTGTACAGCAGCACTCTGTGCTTGAACCAAGTGGAGTAAAGATTAAACCTTTGGAGAATTTAAAAGGGCAGATGGAACAATAACGAGCCCTGTGATAAATTCTTCTTTTGTAAAATCTTTAAATTAATTTATTGTACATTATTTTATTACTAAGACTGAACAAAAAGCAACTATAATTAACTATGACTAAGGGCGGCATGGTGGCGCAGTGGTAGAGTTGCTGCTTTACAGCGCTGTGAACTGTTTGCGTGCTACTGTATGTTTTCATTTTTTTTTCTATTGGAACCTAATCAAATGTACAGCACTTTGGTCAACATGGGTTGTTTTTAAATGTGCTATACAAATAAAATTGACTTGACTTGACTTGACTTACAGCGCCAGAGACACGGGCTCGATCCTGAGTATGGGTGCTGTCTGTACAGAGTTTGTACATTCTTCCTGTGTTTACTCCAAGATTTTCGTTTCCTCCCACACTCCAAAGACGTACAGGTTTGCGTACAGAGATGCAATTGTTTTCCGGATCGTATCTCCGGTCTCTCTACGGCCTCACATCGTGGAGCTGGAGGCCTTGCCTGGGACTGACTTTGAGCCCCCGCGGGGCCATGGACTTAACATCTGAGCGTGTGATTCCTTGCTTGGATCGACGCTCCAACGGACTTTAACATTGAGGAGCTCGCAGTCTCGGGTTAAGACTGGTCGGGAACTCCAAGCCGCATGTCGTGCGACAAGCCCTGACCCAGGGTCCGATCACTTGCCATGGGAGAGCTTGATTACCCCGATGAGGAAGGCCTGCCGCCGGCTACAGGAGTCAAAATCGTCCCGTCAACAGAAGGTTACAGGGCGAAGGCAGGAGAATGGGGTTGAGAGGGATAGATTGATCAGCCATGGTTGAATGGCGGAGTATACTTGATGAGCCGAATGGGCTAATTCTGCTCCTAGAACTTATGAATTTCTTCCGTCAAATCTGTTTAAACTGTGTGTCTGTGACGCCCTATATTCCAGCCCTGCTGAGATCCAACCTAGCCTTCTTGTCCAGATCCCACCAACTGCAGATTTGGTCCCAGTGCCCAACCTGTAGTGTTTCCCCATGCACCATTACTCCAGTCAAGCTGGTTCCATGATTGATTAGTTTTAATCATTTCAAATTTGAACAAACTAAATATCCCTTCAAGTTATCTGTTGTCTTGTTCCAAATGGTGATCGGAACAATTGTTCATAAAAAGGTTCAATAAAAATAAAGGATGTTTCATCAGCCCATCAACAACAATACAACGATTAGCCAAACTGAAACAAGATAAAAAATAAAACACAGCCAAGTTACCAAGCAGATTAAATTGAGGAAAATAAATTTCAATCTCAACAGAATAATGAGCAATAAGGTAATTATTACTGTTTCATCTCTTCACAAAGAGCTTGACAAATTAAATTAGTTAAAGTAAATTTAATTAACTTATCGATTGAAATGTAATCAGATTCAACCTATATTAAAATGTAAATTAATGAAAGTTACTTTAATCAATAAATGCATAGAAACCATATTAAATTTGAAGTAATACAGTGAAGAGCATGCATTTAAGAGCATGTTAATTATCGTGCAGTATATACATTTAATCAGCCATCTCTTAAGCTTATTGGTTTACCGATGGTTTTCGGAGAGAAAAATGGAACATATTTTTCTTTCTCTGTATTTTACTGCAACTTTTAAGTTACATGAATGGGAAAATTGCAAATGAGTCAGCAGAAATCGAAACGGATAGTGATCAATGATTGAGTGAACAGCGATAAATTTAATAAAAACAGATCAATAATCAAAATGATGGAAAATATTGAATTAAAATTAATTTAGCTATGCCAAGGGTTACTAAATCATGAATACAATCAAATTGAAACATAATTGACAAGAATTTCAACAGCAGTCAGTGGTGTTAAATGTACGACGCGGTCACACAAGTGCAATGGATTTTACCTTTGAAATTCAATTTCACTGACGTCAATAGTGCACAATTTTGGAGGTGGAATATAGGATCTTGCTACATATTTGTTACACAACGATCAGGGATGAATATCCAGTCAAGTATTTATAGAAATGTAATGAAAATAAATGAATTGTAGGGCAAAATTAAGATTCAGATTAACCCACATTTGAATATGGGTGGCATATAAGAGAAAGTGTAATAAATGAAAACCTCTTCAGTAAATTGACAGGGTTAATTATTTTAGCTGTAATTGCTCAGTTTAAAACTAATGTTAGCAACAAACATGGTCACAATTGCATAAGAAATGGCATCTTACAGTAGAAATATATATTATTAAAAACAGATGACTCAATCTGATTGGATCTGTTTGTGCCAGTAGCTCACTTCTAGATTTTTGACCTGATTTCTGACCCAAAACGTCACCCACCCTTTTTCACCAGAGTTGCTGCCTGACTCGCTGAGTTATTCCAGCACTTCATGTTTATCTTCTGAAACCTGTCTGCTGGACATCAAATGCTCATCTTGGCATCACATGTGTAAAATTGTACCATCCCCTCCTGGCAACCCAATTATCTTGCTCGTCAACCCTCTGGTGTTTCCCCTCTGAACCAACCTCGCTTTTTTTTTACCAACCTTAATTTGATCATCTGTATGAGTAACATACAATTACTCCCAAACAAAATCATCTTCACAGAAGAGTTCTTCCCTTCTTTGCAACTGGTAATCATCTTTTCTCCATGCTACCTACCTGCAACTGCCCCTAATCTAGTCCTAAAGTCATTTTTGCAGAATTTTCACAACAGTGTGAGTCACAAAGGAAAGGTATTTGTGTAAATTCTGTCATTTAAGTCATTTGTTAATATGCACAAATCCTTGTGATGATTCCACAACTAAAAGACTGGTAGATATTGAGAACCTTTGTCCCAGGGAAGAAATGTCAAAGATTAGAGGCCATAGCTTTATGGTGAGAGGGGAAACATTTATAGGAGATGTGCAAATGTTTTATACGGAGGGTGGTAGATGCCTGGAAGGGGTGGTGGAAGCGAATACGACAGTGGCATTTAAGAGGCTATTGAATACGCACATAGATATGCAGGAAATGGAAGGATATGGATCATGTGCAGATTAGTTTAACTTTAAGAATTAATGGTGTTGATATTCAAAGGGGCTTGTGTGTACTTATAACATGGCTGGCAGCCAACATGTAGGTTTAGCAAACAACTAGGAAGGCAAACAGTATGTTGAAGCAGATACAATAGTGGCATATAAGAGACTTTTGGATAAGATTATGGATATGCAGGAAATGGAGGGATATGGATTATGTGCAGGCAGATCTTGGCATCATGTTTGGCATGGATATTGTGGGTTGAAGAGCCTGTTTCCATGCTGTGCTCTTCTGCTCTATGGATATTCTTACCACCAATCCCCAGAGTCAGCACATTAATGTAGCTTTTTTTCGGTGCGGGAGATTCTTTATCAATAATTTATCTGTCTAATGGATGCTCAAAAGTTTGCCAACTTTTCAGAACAAAAAGAAAAATATCTGTTCTTTTTCCCCTCAATGCATCCAAATGAACAGTTTATGAAATTAATCACATTCAATGCAAATATTTTTGTTATGAAAAGTAAAGGTAGCTTTGGAAGAACAGAAATCCAATAATACACAAATAGATTATTTTTGCCAAGCAGATTTACTTGCACATTACTTTTTTATAAACATGCAAACAACTGTTCACATGTAAATGATGAAAATGTTCTTAACATTGATTTGCTATTGAGGGTGTGCAGCTTGCAGCGTTAATTCCCGGAATGGCGGGACTGTCATATGTTGAAAGACTGGAGCGACTAGGCGTATACACTGGAATTTAGAAGGATGAGAGGAGATCTTATCGAAACGTATAAGATTATTAAGGGGTTGGACACGTTAGAGGCAGGAAACATGTTCCCAATGTTGGGGGAGTCCAGAACAAGGGGCCACAGTTTAAGAATAAGGGGTAGGCCATTTAGAACTGAGATGAGGAAAAACTTTTCCAGTCATAGAGTTGTGAATCTGTGGAATTCTCTGCCTCAGAAGGCAGTGGAGGCCAATTCTCTGAATGCATTCAAGAGACAGCTAGATAGAGCTCTTAAGGATAGCGGAGTCAGGGGGTATGGGGAGAAGGCAGGAACGGTATACTGATTGAGAATGATCAGCCATGATCACATTGAATGGTGGTGCTGGCTCGAAGGGCCAAATTGCCTCCTCCTGCACCTATTGTCTATTGTCTATTGTCTATTGATTTAACCTCTATTTGATTTTTAAATTGTCAATCTTGTTTCTAAATAACTGATGAGCTTACCTTGGTTATTTCCACCATCTCTGCTTGTCTCCATGGTATCTGAGATCCTCTAATTTGAGTCTTTTGTTCATGTTTGAATTTAATCATTCCACCATTAAAGGCTGTGGCTTCAGCAGCCAGGGCCAAAAGCACTGGAATTCTCCCCTTAAAAATCTACCTCGCTGATTCTTTATGCACTTTAAGAACCTCTTTAAAAATCATCTCCTTGATATCTTTTTGGGCATCTGCCCTGATAATTCTTAATTCACAAAATGCTGGAGTAACTCAGCAGGTCAGGCAGCATCTCGGGAGAGAAGGAATGGGTGACGTTTCGGGTCGAGACCCTTCTTCAGAATTTCGAGACCCTTCTTCAGATAATTCTTAATGTGGCTTAGTGTCAAATTTTGTTTGATAAAGCTATTGCAAAGCAGCTTTGCAATGTTAAAGTCTATAATAAATATTTTGTATAAGAAAATAACTGCAGATGCTGGTACAAATCGATTTATTCACAAAATGCTGGAGTAACTCAGCAGGTCAGGCAGCATCTTGGGAGAGAAGGAATGGGTGACGAAGAAGGGTCTCGACCCGAAACGTCACCCATTCCTTCTCTCCCGAGATGCTGCCTGACCTGCTGAGTTACTCCAGCATTTTGTGAATAAATATTTTGTAGCTGTGTCAAAATACTGCATGTTGTGGTTGATTTTTATTGCTGAACTTGTCAATTTCCTCTTCGAAACACCTCAACTCTAGACAATGTTACTGTGCTCAGTCTTTGATAAAAATTATACATTAGCTAAGATCTTTGACTGAATGTTAGAGACACTATTTCATTTTTGTGCATCCACATAAAGCTCCAGGGTGCATGTATTCAATTGCAATACCCTGAAAAGACTTGAAAGGCCCATACAAGTTTCAATAATGACTCTGAAACCCCAGAAGAGTTCACTTGTAAAATATCTAGATTGCTTTCCTGACTCATTTTATTAGCTCCTTGAACATCAAAGAAATATGACAGTGCTGAAATTCTTCAGACTTTGACATTATTCGCAACAAACTACTCTTGGGAATAGTGGACAACCTTTGCATGACCTTGTAATCTATATTATCTGCAGAGAATAGTCGGTGTAAAATCGCTTTTATTGTTGCCAAATATTGCTTATTCGTGCACGGTGAATAGTTTCCTCATTAATGCAGTCAATTTTTGAAAATAAACAATTATATTTAGCAGTAATGAAAAAATATAAACATGGATACAAACCTTTAAGAATTACTGTTTTGAAATCAGAATTAAGCTGAATAAGTTGTTTTAAGGTGTAACTATCCGGTAATGGTGAATGTGACATTGGGGAGTGATTTGTCTCTGCTTTCTAATACTGAAAGCATAAGAAAGTATTAGTTGTTGGCTGTACTCACCGCCCACATGTTCAATTCTATTGAATTAACTGGGACTGAGTGTCAGGAAATGAATGCAACAAGCTGACAGTCTCTCAAGCACTTAGTGCTTGCAACCAATTTTAGCTGGGCAAACATGAGACCTCGTTTCTTTCGGAAAACAGTTAATAAATACAGGATTTCGGAAGGCAACATATATTCTGTTATTCCTGCAGCAAATAAAAATTCAAAAATGTAAATAAGGGCTATAACCTCAAATAAACATGTCTATTTGAATTGCAATGTAGCTATCTAGGTCATGTCATATCCCTTGCTGAAATGAAATAGTAAAATGATGCTGCCAGCCATAAAATAATTATTTGGGGGAATTGAATTGAAAGATTGCGTGCATAAATCATCAGTGCCCTCGTGTTTGGATTAATGAATGTCAGCTTTTATCTCAGGATTAATCAGGTAATGGTCTTTAAAGGTGATTATGTATTTTTCACTGCAGAGATTTCCTTTTGTTTTGGCCCTTACCAAAGTACAGAGAGCTGGGCAACAGGCAAACAAGGGGGAAATATTTTTCACTGGGCCACTACACTCATTAATTTTTTATGCTTCTTTAATGAGAAGAGAAGATTAAGATAAAACTTGGGATTTTGTGCAGATTCATTAGCGTTCTGTGTGCTCTAATATTCTCTGGCATTTAGAATGTGAGGAAAATTTTTGTCGGCTTGTCGATGGCTATTATGTAAAAGCACAGGCTGTTTATTAGGAAGACAGATGGGAAGGTTCCAGAGTGTTTTGTGACAGATGCACAACGCAGGTGTAATTAGAGTGCCTCACAGCATGTCACATACTTAAGGGTTATCCCATGGGTCACATCTCTTATTCATTCCTATCAAGCAAGGTGAATCGCACCGCAACAATATAAGGTGACAAAAAGCCGACATTGTATTTAGAATTGGAGAGTCCTACCAAATACTCACCGAGGCCGGTTTTCTATTTAATCAACCTCTTTTAAATTATAGGATCTCCATTCTCGTTGCACTGCAAAACTTGAAAGAGTTTTAAGATCTTGCATTTACATACAAATCAAGATTCAAATAATACTTTTTAAAACTTAATCTATGTGGCAACTATTGACAATGATATTATTTCTGACCATCCCAAATAGAATTCCCATAACTTCCTTTGCTCTTAACAAATTGTGAAATTAGGAACAGCCTAAGACAGTGAAATTATTCAACTCGTGTGAGGCTCATTTTGCACCTATATTGCACTTATGGATAGGGCAGAAGTAAAACCGTATCTGTGATGGAAAAATGCACAAAGTGCTGGAGGAACTGGGTGGGTCAGGCTGCCGCGGATGGCTTCAGCTTCCAGCTACACTGCTCTGGAATTCACTCCTCAAACCTTTCTGTTTTTTTCCACCTCTTTTTCTGCTTTAAAACTTTCAGTAAAACCCACAACGTTTCTCGTCATTTTTCATCTGTCCTCCACATGTAACTCAGTATCAAATGATCTTTGATAATATTTTTATAAAATTCCTTGAAGTACATTTGCTATAGTAATTGCAATTTATGGTTGTGGTCGCTTCAATTTATTTACAGCTATCCTTCCTGGGGAAAAAGATATTCAAAAATTCAGAACAAATACGGCAACACTTAAATTCAAATATGTGGATGAAGGGATGAATGCAGAAGTGGCACTGCTACGCTGGTGCGGTTCAGCCGCGGGACTTAACATGCCCGGTGCGGCTCGGCCACGGGACTTAGCTGCGCACGGCTCGGCCGCGGGGCCTTCCATCGCCCGGCTCAGCCGCGGGATGTTTCAGCGCCCGGTGCGGCTCGGCCGCGGGGACTTCCATCCCCTTGCGGGGACAGTGCGGGTCGGTCGGGGACGAGCTGTCTGTCCGTGGGCGTGGGGAAGAGAGTGGAAGTTTTGTTGCCTCCATCACAGTGAGGGGGTGTTTGGAGTCACTGTGATGGATGTTTGTGTTGGGGTCATGTGTCTTGTGTTCTTTTTCTTTTTTGTGTGACTGCTATGTAGTTTCGTTCGGTACCTTGGTACCGAATGACAAATAAAGCTCTGTTGACTGTTGACTATTATCTTTTTTAAAAGATCGACAAAGATGAATATCTACCAACTGGAGTTTAAGTGAGCTCTTGGTGACAGTAGAACCTGATAAGGAGTGGTAGGTAGACATTGAGTAGCTGTTTTCCCTAGAATATAGAACAAGAAGGTGGCCTTAGGATAAGTTTTCAGTTACTTAGAACTGAAGTGAGAACTTGCCTTCTGTGCAGAGTTGTGAATCTTTGGAATTCTTTACCTTCAAATGCTGTGTGGCAGACGAGGAATGAAGGAAATAAGACCTTCACAAGTTATGGGAGTAGAATTAGGCTATTTGGCCCATCGAGCCTACTCCGTCATTCAATCATGGCTGATCTCTGCCTCCTAATCCCATTTTCCTGCCTTCTCCCCATAACCCTTGGTATCCGTTCTAATCAAGAACTTGTCTATCTCTGCCTTACAAAATATCCACCGACTTGACCTCCACAGTCCTCTGTGGCAATGAGTTCCACAGATTAACTACCCTCTGACTAAAGAAGTTCCTCCTCACCTCCTTTCTAAAAGAGCACCCTTTAATTCTAGGACCTCTGTTCCTTGACTCTCCCACCAGTGGAAACATCATTTCCACATCCTCTCTATGCCTTTCATTATTCTGTATGTTTCAATGAAGTCCCCCCTCAATTTATTTGTGAATCTTTGGAATTCTTTACATCCAAATGCTGTGAAGGTTCAGACATTGGATCAAAAGTGAAAGCAATGGATTCTAGGACAGTCGTGGAATGAAGCAAATAAGACATTGATAGAGGTGAAAGGGGAGATAGGCGAATCAGTCATTACCTTTCTGAATGACATGATAATCTTTTCCTGTTTTTATTTTAAAATTTATGTTGAAGGAAAGCTGTCGACTTCAACAACATAAGGCATTTTTCTTCGCTGCAAAAGGAAAATTCAATATGACTGTTACTTTAGATTGATGTCTTGTGATGTCCAAAGTATGTATTTTTGAAGATTACACTGAGTGCATAAGAAAGTCTTCGACAAGGTCCCACATAGGAGATTAGTGGGCAAAATTAGGGCACATGGTATTGGGGGTAGGGTACTGACATGGATAGAAAATTGGTTGACAGACAGAAAGCAAAGAGTGGGGATAAATGGGTCCCTTTCGGAATGGCAGGCAGTGACCAGTGGGGTACCGCAAGGTTCGGTGCTGGGACCCCAGCTATTTACGATATACATTAATGACTTAGACGAAGGGATTAAAAGTACCATTAGCAAATTTGCAGATGATACTAAGCTGGGGGGTAGTGTGAATTGTGAGGAAGATGCAATAAGGCTGCAGGGTGACTTGGACAGGTTGTGTGAGTGGGCGGATGGATACATGGCAGATGCAGTTTAATGTAGATAAGTGTGAGGTTATTCACTTTGGAAGTAAGAATAGAAAGGCAGATTATTATCTGAATGGTGTCAAGTTAGGAGGAGGGGGAGTTCAACGAGATCTGGGTGTCCTAGTGCATCAGTCAATGAAAGGAAGCATGCAGGTACAGCAGGCAGTGAAGAAAGCCAATGGAATGTTGACCTTCGTAACAAGAGGAGTTGAGTATAGGAGCAAAGAGGTCCTTCTACAGTTGTACCGGGCCCTGGTGAGACCGCACCTGGAGTACTGTGTGCAGTTTTGGTCTCCAAATTTGAGGAAGGATATTCTTGCTATGGAGGGCGTGCAGCGTAGGTTCACTAGGTTAATTTCTGGAATGGCGGGACTGTCGTATGTTGAAAGGCTGGAGCGATTGGGCTTGTATACACTGGAATATGGAAGGATGAGGGGGGATCTTATTGAAACATATAAGATAATTAGGGGATTGGACACATTAGAGGCAGGAAACATGTTCCCAATGTTGGGGGAGTCCAGAACAAGGGGCCACAGTTTAAGAATAAGGGGTAGGCCATTTAGAACGGAGATGAGGAAGAACTTTTTCAGTCAGAGAGTGGTGAAGGTGTGGAATTCTCTGCCTCAGAAGGCAGTGGAGGTCAGTTCGTTGGATGCTTTCAAGAGAGAGCTGGATAGAGCTCTTAAGGATAGCGGAGTGAGGGGGTATGGGGAGAAGGCAGGAACGGGGTACTGATTGAGAGTGATCAGCCATGATCGCATTGAATGGCGGTGCTGGCTCGAAAGGCCGAATGGCCTACTCCTGCACCTATTGTCTATTGTCTATAGTAGGCCATTTCTCCTCGACAAGCTATTTACGGTTTAGGTTTATTATTGTCAGGTGGGTCGAGGTACAGTAAAAAGCTTTGTTTTGTATGCTATCCAACAGATCAGATAAACCATACGTAGACACAATCAGTTTAAACGCCAGTACAATAGATGGAGCAAAGGGGAAGATAAAGAGTGCAGAATATACTGTAGCTCTCAGCATTGTAGAATTCCATTCAGTGTTTCACCATTCAGTAAAATCATGACTAATCTTCTACCTGCAACATCACCTTCTTGCCCTTTCCACATATCTCTGGATTCATTTAATATCTGGAAATCTATCAATCACTATTTTGAATGTAATCAGTCCCTGAAATCCATAGCTTTCTGCAAAAGACTGTTTCAAAGATTCACCACCTTTGCGGTGAAGAGATTTTACCTATTTCAATCCTAAAGATTCTACATCTTATTTTGAGACTGTCACCACTGTTTGTAGACTCTGTACCAAGGAGAAACATCAACCTGCATTAACATTAATATGCCCTTTAAGGATTCTTTACATTAACATCTTAGCATGCCTTGCTAGTATTCCCCAGATCATTATAACACTTGGCAAGCAAGTCTCTTGATGCATATCACAACCTACAGTGCAGGAAGGAACTCATGGAATATGTTTCAACACTACCCAATCAGAGAGACAGGGAATAAACAGGGAATAGATTAATTATACACATCCCGGCCGGTACTCAATCCAAATGAATACTTCCTGTAACAATACTTTGAAAATATTCTAACAGCAATTAACGGTTCTTTGAAACAGTTTGGGTCCAAAGGATTTTGTTTCCAATCAGTACTTTCTTTACATATTATAACACTGGTGACATAAGCAATCAGTTGTCATTTGTGTTTATTTTGAAGGTAGTTGATTTACTGTTTAGCTTGAACTTGTTTAAGTGAGATAAATAAAAGCGCAAAAGGGTGGGAACACACCCCACAGATCAAGCAGCATAAAAAAAGAGACAGAGATTAAATGTTTCAGGTCAGATATCCAGAATCTGGAGTTTTTATTTAGGTGAGGTAAAACTACTGAAACTCACAGAGCAACACAAACTATAATTCTATCAAAACTTTATTATAACTGATCAAACTGAAGAAATAGGATCAAACAAACATAAGCATGACTAATAATATAACAAATCTAAGAAACAATCGAAGAACACGTGACATAAAATACTATAAAACATTGCATTAAAATGATCTCCTCGCTCTGATGACCCTGGACAGCGTTGATCCCTACCTGTATCTGTAATTTCAATTCACATATACTCATCCCTAATTCTGACTCGAAAATGCAGCTCACTCTTGCAATCATTTAAAATAATCTGTTTCCATCTGTACAGGGTTTGTGCTGCTTTCCCTTTTTCCTTGCAAGCTGCTCTTCAATATGAATATAATTTGCATAAATAATTTGTTAACTCTGGAAGATTTTGAACTTAACTCATCCCGACAATAATGCAGAGGATCAATCCCCTTCTGTTTAGAAGACCAATCTTGTCTGCAGCTCAAGTTTGCTCCAAACCCTCCTCCTTTTATCATGTAAAATTCAAAATACTAGTGACCATTTGCCTGTTGCAATTTCCCATCCCGCCTTTGATTGTACCCTCTTTCTTTTAATTTTCTTTGTTTGCAGTGTTGGTGAGAATGGTACCTTTTCAATACTGTGCATGTGAATGAATCTATTTTCCTCTCAAAGGACTGACTTTCAGTTTGTTGTTTTAACCATTGTCAAACAGAGGCGGAGAGGTGGAATCAATGTGCTACTTTTCTGTGAATTTAAGTCATGTGTCTTAGTCATAGTGTCACACGGCATGGAAACAGACCATTTGACATACTGTGCTCTTACAGACCCATCGGAAGTTCATCCCTTCTTCTAACACCTACTCCATAGCCCTCTGTACCTAAGCAATTCAAGTGCTCATCTAGACCTTCAAAGATGCAATCAGTGATTCTGCTTCTACCAGTCGCTCCGATAGTGCATTCCTGGTTGACTTCAGATCCCCACTAAATCCCATAAATCTTGTTGATGACCATTGTGGATGCTGAAGTGGAGATGGTCATGAGCTTCAGGTTCCCACGCATAAATATCTCCAACAATCTGTCCCGGGCCAACCACAATGAAACCATGGCCAAGAAAGCACACTAACGCCTCTATGCCCTCAGAAGACTAAGGAAGTGTAGCATGTCTTCAATGGCTCTTACCAACTTCTACAGATACTCTGTACAAAGCATCCTATTGGGATGCGTAACACCTGCGATGGGCAACAGCTCTGCCCAAGACAGCAATAACTTGCAGAGTCATGTGGATGTAACATACAGTCTAACATACAGGCCTGTCTCCCCTCTCCCCCCCACCTGCCCCCCCCACCACCCCCCACCCATCAACTCCATCTACATTTCATGCTGCATCAGGAAAGCTGCCAACAAAATCAAGGACCATTTTCATCCCGGTTATTCCCTTTTGTACCCTCTCCCATTGGGCAGAAGATGTAAAGATTGAAAGCATGTAACATCAGATTCAGGAGCAGCTTCGTTCTTGCTATTATCAGATTACTGAAAAATCCTCCCATAAACTGTGGTGTAATCCCAATATTCAAACCTACCTCATTGTAGACCTTGCAAGTCTTTGTGTCTGCAGTTTATTTGCAAATGCATTAGCTTCTCAAAATGCCAATAAACCCATAACTCTTTTCTTCTAACCATCCTGTGACTCCCTGTTTCCATGCTGTGTAACTCACCAATGCTGCAATGCTATTTTCTATATTCTAGTATTTTTCTCACTACATGTTTTGCTTGTGCGTGACTTAAATGTACTCATGTATAGTATAATATGATTTGACGTGGCACGCAAAGAAAGATTTTCACAGTATCTTGGTACATAGGCCAATAATAAACAATGTCGCAGTAAAACAGTGTGGCAGTGAATACAATGTCGCAGTGAAACAAAAAGTGCTGGAGTAACTCGGTGCATCAGGCAGCACCTCTGGAGAACATGGACATGCAACACTTTAGGTGGTTTGGATGGGAAGGTATGAATGAACCAAGGAGTTCGGAGAGAGTGGTCTCTGCGGGAAGCGAAAGGAGGTGGTGATGGACTTTTCACTTTCCACTTTCTCAGAGACCACTCCCTCCTCAACTGCTTTGTTCACTCATTCCTTCCCACCCAAACCATCCCATCCCCAGGTACTTTCTCCTGCGAATGAGAATGCATTTTGGGAAGTCTCACATTCCGCTTGGGTTGTTTACATTAAATTATCTGATTTTAGGTAACTAACTAACAACCCCCCCTCCTCCTTTTTTTCTCCCCTGTCTCTCCCCTGTGCTCCACCTGGATGCACACCAATTCTCCCACTACCCCACCTCCTTTTCCCTTTTCCTCCTCCCAGTTCCACATACATCTCTTCCCCGGCCACACAAATTACACCTCTGTCTCTTTATCTCACAGTCTTTTGTCCCCTTTTCATCCCTGATGAAAAGGGGACCTTTGCCAGTCATCTGCCAAACAACCACAACACCTGTATCCATGTATCACTTGCATGGTTTTGTCCTGCCCCCAGCTTTCACCTCCCTACTACTATCAATCTGAAGGGCCCCAATCCGAAACCATGTCCCCCAGCGATTCTTTCTGCATCTGCTGAATTACACCAGCTCTTTGTGATTTTATTTTTGCTCAAGTCCTGCATCTGCAGTTCCTTATGCCTTAAGGAAAGAAACAGTTCATTTCCTTCAGCTCACACGGTTCAAAACCTTCATTTGAAAAGCCCCTCACAGCATTCTAGGGCAGAGGCTTTGTTAAATTTGTAATCAATGTTGGTTTATTATGGTTGAAGTGCATTCATGCTGCAGGTTTGGCTGCAACGTGACAATCAATCTGTGTTTTCTATTTAAAATAAAATATTCTTGCTATTGAGGGAGTGCAGCGTAGGTTAATTCCTGGAATGGCGGGACTGTCATATGTTGAATGACTGGAGCGACTAGGCTTGTATACACTGGAATTTAGAAGGACGAGGGGGGATCTTATCGAAACATATAAGATTATTAAGGGATTGGACACGATAGAGGGAGGAAACATGTTCCCAATGTTGGGGGAGTCCAGAACCAAGGGCCAGAGTTTAAGAATAAGGGGTAAACCATTTAGAACGGAGATGAGGAAAAAAAAATTCAGTCAGAGAGTTTTAAATCTGTGGAATTCTCTGCCTCAGAAGGCAGTGGAGGCCACTTCTCTGGATGCTTTCAAGAGAGAGCTAAATAGAGCTCTTAATGACAGCGGAGTCAGGGGGTATGGGGGGAAGGCAGGAATGGGGTACTGATTATGAATGATCAGCCATGATCACATTGAATGGCGGTGCTGGCTCGAAGGGCCAAATGGGCTACTCCTGCACCTATTGCCTATTGTCTATTGTCTAATTTTGAAATAAGTAAGATTTGAATTGGCAATAATAAAACTGATAATGATATGATACAGTTGCAAAAATGAAGTTATTTTTCAAAAATATCATGCATTGGTATTAATATCTGGTCTCAACATACGGTCAAGTGTTTGGGGAAATTTTGCAAAGGAGAATTGTTTGATTATCCAAAGCAGTTTGATCTCCTAGTCAGGATACATTTACATAATGACGCAAATGTTATCCTTTTGTTCATGTAGAAAAATGTGTTACATATATTTTATCATTTAATTAATCTTACCCCACTAAAAATGAGTGCATTTACATTTACATAGAAATTCAATTATAATATTTTACTATATCAGCTGAATAAATATTAACTTACTGCATTGCAATGGATAAGTAATTACCCTTTGAATATTTAATACATTCATGCACGTGCCATTTTAAAGTGTTATAATGAATTATTAAAAAAACAGAGCCTTCAGCATCCTTTAACTTTATTCATTTGAAAAGAGAATGCTAACTTGTCAAAGAAGGATGACAATCCATCCAGCTAAATTAAATTACTCGAATTGCTTTTGTATACAGCTGTTAACAGTTACTTAAACAAAGATTTTTTTAGGCAAAAAATATTTACCTAAATATGGTGCGATGCTATGATAAAAAAACATCCAAAACTTCTCTTTCTTCTAAATTTTACCTCCTGAAAGAAGTGAAGTGTTGGCTACAGGCATCAAGCCCAAAATGTTGTACAATGTTGACAATGGAGCAGCTTTAATGCAGCTGTTGATTTTTTTTGGATGTCCCAAACAATTAGGTTGAATGAGTGTGATAAGGATGCACGCAACTTAATTTGTGCTTCACTAAATGAAGACACACAATCGATAACATGGTGGACCCATGGGAGGCCAGTCCGAGCCACAAACCTAAGAACCAACTAGGAGCCAAATTTATATAATTGGCTGTCCTGGAAAACAGGCATCAACACCTGTCCTGTATATTCCTCAGTGGCCAACTGGGAGATCACACATATGCCTCCAACGGAGTTCTGGAAGGATCGCAAAGCAAAGAAGTTGAAGGTAGTGACAATTTGACAGTCACTGGTGAAGATTGGCCTTGGAGTGCGCTTGCAAGCTGGATCTCAAAATCCTGTAAATGTCTGCCAACATTGGACCTGATACCTTAAGGTTTCTTATATGCTGCTGTTTAGACAAAACGCGGGAATACATTTTTTGTTTCCGTGGGCAGAGAATAGTTGCCCACAAACTGCTTTTTCCACAATCACCACACTCACCCCCCCACCATTACACACACACACACACACACACACACACACACACACACACACACACACACACACACACACACACACACACACACACACACACACACACACACACACAACCACACACACACAACCACATGCACAGACACAGACTCAACCACACACCCAACCACACAGGCACAGACACAGACACACACCAGTCTGCTCCTGTTCCTGAGACTCTTGTCCATTTTGGTGCTTCAGAGGGATTTATGATCAATCTGGTCTGGTCTTAAGGCTGCTATTGTTCAAGTATCATTGTGTTTAAATCCAGATACCTACAACTATTTTTAATCTTATATTAGATTTGAGGGCAATTGTAGTTTGTATAATTCTGTCTATGGATGGAAGGTCTCAACTTAAAAATAATTACATTCTTTCACTTTTTATATTGTGTAACAAAGCGTGATACTTTGAAGTGTGACAGTTCACTGGCAAAGTTAACATGTTTTATCAGTTATTGTGTAGAAATCCAAATGCGAGATATTTTTCAGTGTTATACAATGGAACATTAATTACCTTGCTCAGTAAAAGTTTAACAACTATTTCTGGGTTTTTGAACGTTACTTCAGAAACTCAAATGAGTTTTTCATGACTTACGTTTAGCCTTGCAGAGAATCAGAGAACCACACAGAGTGGAAACAGGCCCTTTGGCCCAACTTGCCCGCACCAACTAACATGCCCCATCTACACTAGTCCCACCTCCCTGGATTTGACCCATATCCCTATAAACCTATCCTCTCTGTGTTCCTGTTCAAATATTTTTTTTAATGTTGTGTTAATACCTCAACCTGCCTCAACTACCTTCTCTGGCAGCTCGTTCCATATACCTACCACCCTTTGTGTAAAAATGTTGCCCCTCAGGTTCTTATTAAATCTTTCCATCCTCACCTTAAACCTATGTCCTCTGGTTCTTGATTCCCCTATTCTCAGTAAAAGATTATGCATTCACCTTATCTATTCCTCTTATGCACCTCTATAAGATCACTCCTCATCCTCCTGCACTCGAAGGAATAAAGTCCTAGCCTGCTCAACCTCTTTTATAGTTTAGGCACTCAATTCCTGGCAACATCCTCATAAATCTTCTCTGTACCCTTTCTAATTTAACAACATTGTTTCCAGCTTAACAACAATTGCATTGCATCCTGTTACAATTTCTGCAACCATGCTCCAGACCACACAATTCCTACATCAGTTGATTTTGCACATAAAAACTGTAGTTGGGCTATTGTAAACAATTATATTGAAACAGAAACTTTGGAGCAAACATTTGCCAAGAAGTCATTTGCAATTCAGATCAACACTTAATCCCTGTAGATACATGGTTGGCAGTTACATGCTTATCATATGTTTAACAGGTACCTCACAGATATTTGCTCAATTGGAAAAGATGCTAATTACAAAACAACACAATGAGGAATTTTGACAGGTTTTATTTAAGTCACTTGCCCCGTTGATGTGCTGTGCTAAGTAGAGGCTGTGATATATCCTAGCATTGAGTCAGAAAAATTGGATAGTCAAAGATGTTTCAACCGGGAGTTGTTTCCCCCTCCCCCCATTCGCAACAAGGACAGAATCCCCCTCGTTCTCACCTTCCACCCCACCAGCCAGCGGATCCAACAAATCATCCGCCAACATTTCCGTCACCTACAACGGGACCCCACCACTGGCCATATCTTCCCATCCCCTCCCCTTTCTGCGTTCCGCAGAGACCGTGCCCTCCGTAACTCCCTGGTCCACTCATCCCTTCCTACCCAAACCACCCCATCCCCGGGCACTTTCCCTTGCAACTGCACGAGATGCAACACCTGTCCCTTTACCTCCCCCCTCAACTCCATCCAAGGACCCAAACAGTCTTTCCAGGTGAGACAAAGGTTCACCTGCACCTCCTCCAACCTCATCTATTGCATCCGCTGCTCTAGATGTCAACTTATTTACATCGGCGAAACCAAGCGCAGGCTCGGCGATCGCTTCGCTCAACACCCTAGCTCGGTCCGCATTGACCAAGCTGATCTCCCGGTGGCCGAGCACTTCAACTCCCCCTCCCATTCCCAGTCTGACCTTTCTGTCATTGGCCTCCTCCAGTGCCATAGTGAGGCCCACCGGAAATTGGAGGAACAGCACCTCATATTTCGCCTGGGCAGCTTGCAGCCCAGTGGTATGAACATCGACTTCTCCAACTTTAGATAGTTCCTCTGTCCCTCTCTTCCCCTCCTCCTTCCCAGATCTCCCTCTATCTTCCTGTCTCCACCTATATCCTTCCTTTGTCCCGCACCCCTGACATCAGTTTGAAGAAGGGTTTCGACCCGAAACGTCACCCATTCCTTCTCTCCCGAGATGCTGCCTGACCTGCTAAGTTACTCCAGCATTTTGTGAATAAATACCTTCGATTTGTACCAGCATCTGCAGCTATTTTCTTATACTATATATATTTCAACCGGGAGTGGTCTGTACATCATACTTTACTTCCTGAGGGTAGAAAACATACACAGCCTCAAGTCAACAGAGAAATCACGTCATGTGAACAGGAAACATTACAAGAAATCATGAAAAAATTGTTTCAATTTCTATAAAGGAAGAGTTGAAACATAAAACAAAGTATTGTACATCACATATAGTGTCCTCCACACACTGCTTCAATATTCATCAAAATCTTGCAGACTGAAGCATACTGACTATGTCTGAAGAAGGTTTCCAACTCGAAACATTGCCTATCCATGTTCTTCAGAGATACTGCCTGACTCAGCAGGGCCGAATGGCCTACTCCTGCACCTATTTTCTATGTTTCTATGTTTCTGACCCACTGAGTTACTCCAGTACTCTGTCTTCTATTGCTTCTCAAATATATATTTCCAGTCCAAGGGAAAATTTGTCACGTTAAACCTATGCCCACTAGTTCTTGATTATTCTATCTTATGTACAGTTAATCTGTCTGTGGATCACCCCTCGGCCTTCTGCGATCTAAGGAAACGTTTCCTAGCCTCCCCAACCTTCCCAATAGCTCACGCCCTCAGCTCCTGGCAATATTCTTGTACATCTTTGAAGTCTTTGAAAGACGTACTGGCCCATCTGAAAAACATCACCATCCCCCTGGCCCTATCATTTACTGGGAAGGTCCAGTCTTGGTTTGACTTCTCAAAATGCAACCCAATAAGGAGATAATTCCTTATCTCAAGGAATTCAGATAACTCCATTTGCCATTCCTCGGCCCACTCGCCCAACTGATCAAGATCCCACTGTAATTCTTGATAGCCATCTTCACTGTCTACGATACCACCTATTTTTGTGTCATCTGCAAATTTACTAATCATGCCTTCTACATTCTCATACAAATCTTTGATATAGATGACAACAGCAATAGAACCAGCACCGACCCCTGAGGCACACCACTAGTCACAGGCCTTCAGTTCAAAGGACAACATTCCACCACCGTCTGCTTCCCACCTTTAAGCCAATTCTGTATCCAGTTATATAACCCTTCCTGGATCCCATGCGGTTTAACATTTCAGAGCAGCCTGCCATATGGAACGTTATCAAAGGGCTTGCTTAAGCCCATATGGATTGTGTCTATGGTCCTGCACATTAACATTTTTGGTTACTTCAATTAACTTGATTAAATTCTTGAGACTTAATCAAAATGCATGTAGATCTTATCCCTTAGAATCCTCTCCAATAACATACCTTCCATAGTTTTAAGGCTTATTGGTCACTTGTTCACTGTTTTCTCTTTACAGGCCTTCTTAAATAGAGGTACAACATTAGCCTCCCTCCAGTCTTCGGGCACCTCGCTCGTGTCTAACGACTTGTTTGATCCTGTTTTAATTGAGGAATCACCATCAGTATGTTACTGCCCTCTAGCACTGTTCTCTTTTCTAATTATTTTTTTATGTCTATGTAATAGTGTCTCTTCCATCTCTTTGCAGTCCATCAAATGCATAGTTTCTATCCTTTTTAAATCCGATTAGTTAATCAATTATCTTCTCCCTTTCCTTAAATGTTGTTATCATTTTAATTTCCACTAAAGTTGAGTCAAGTTATTAAGCTTCCTGAGGCAAAGTAACTATTTAATCTTTCACCATCATTATCTTTCAATTTGTTGCGTTTTGCTGTTTTAATGTGCCTGTCCATATCATTATTTTTTTTTTGATTTATGTGTCTGAAAAGTAGTCATTTAATTCTGTAGTTTCTCTTTCCTAACTTGCTTCATCTTTACTCACATGTCTGATTTCTCCTTTTCCATTTTTTTTCTTATTGTTTGTTAGCATTTACTTTTTTCTTTAGTTTTTCTTCATCCCTTTTGGGATTATTCATTCTCGTTAACACATATACTCATTTTAGATGGACAGCTAGTCAAATTGTAACGTTTAAGGGTGGCACAGTGATGCAGCGGTAGAGTTGCTACCTTACAGCACAAAAGACCCAGGTTTAATCCCCACTATGGGTGCTGTTTGTACAGAGTTTGTACATCCCCCCTGTGAATGCGTGACACTGTCTGATAAGTTTGATAAAACATTCTGATAAGTTTGATAAAATATATGAGAAACATTATCTTTAATGACCTTGCCATGCACGATTATGAGGGGATCTCAATACACATGATTCCCATCCCACTCAATAGTGAGTTTAGAAGATTAGAGGGATATGGGCCAAATACAGGTAGGTGGGACTAGTGTAGATGGGACATATTGGGTGGTGTGGGCAAGTTGGGCCGAAGGGCCTCGTTCCATGTTGTAAGACTGTATGAGTGGGAGAATTGATCAAAACACTCAAAACTCAGCCTTAAAATCCAAAACAGGCTAATCAGGAGAAAATATTTCTGGAAAATTGTGCATTGAACTCTCTCTCAGTTATTTACCTGTGTTGGAGACTGTCCCTCTGTCACTCTTGCCCTTTTCAGCCTGTGGATCCGTTTATTCTTAAAAATGCTTCCATGACCGAGCCACTCAGCAGAGTGATTCAGGAGGTGACTAGGCCTCAACAGGTGTATTCTGCAATTCCTTCCTTGACTGTTATGATAGCCCTTTGAGAGCACACTCACTGCTATCAAAGACTTTTAAACTACGTTTGGCAGTTTCTGATAATCAGAGACATTTTAAAACAGTTCAAGGGGGATTTAATTAATTTAGATATAATAACACTTGAGTACTGTGCAGCTACACTGCTTCCAGCCTGCCCAACATGATCCCTCATAGGTCGCCTCTACATTTTCACATAGCGGAACCTTTTGGCTGGGAAGACCTATGCAGCAAACCTAAGAGGGGGAAAAGAGTAGCTCCTGTCATTTCCAAAAGAAGGTGATATGAGAGAGTGTGGGATCTAGGTGTTCAGTCAGTGCATGGAGCAACTATTGTTATTCTCCAGTAATGCCTCCACTCACCATTGCTGTCCAGGATACAGCCTTGAGCCTTACACTTGAGTACTGCACTGTGCAGCTACACTGCTTCCAGCCTGCCCAACATGATCCCTCATAGGTCGCCTCTACATTTCCCCTCAGTTCTTAAGTCCATAGCAAGCCATGCAGCAGTGTGATCACCATTTCCTTGCTGTGGGGATACGAGGGGAGGATGTGGTTTTGAGGCAGTTTCCCAGCATTTTACTGCACAGCCGAACCAGATTGCTTTATTAAAGTACAGGGGATATGTACGTGTGTAAGTTTAGACCCTAGGACCAAGATTACCATAATGAACCAGTGGGATAGCACTAAATGGCAATCTTTAAATACTATTTGCTTGTTCAATCTATGTTCATCAAAGCCACTAATATGATAAAACTTCTAACTGATTAACATCTTGCCCTAACTAAGGAGACCAATATGTATATAGTATTCCAGATGTGATCTCACTATTGCCGAGTGTAACTGAACAATAATACCTCTACTTTTGTATTTACGTCCCCTTGCAATAAATTATAACATCATATAGTAATGGCTCTGATGAACTTAGATTGGACAAGCAAATCTTGTATCCACAGGAGAATGGAAGAAGTATCTTGATTTAACCATACAAAATTCTGAGGGGTCTCCACAGGATGAACGTACTAAGGATGTTTCCTCTTGTGAGAGAATTTAAAACCAAGAGTCACTGCTCAAAAATAACTGGGTCACTCATTTAAGAGACATGAGGTGATTTTGTTTTATTCAGAGCCTGGTGTGTCTTTGAAACTCTCTGCAGTGACAGTGGAAGCAGAGGCCTTGAATATTTTAAGATAAAAGTAGATAGATAATAAACAAGGGAGGGAAAGACTACCCTGGTAAGTGAAAATGAAGGGTTGAGATTACATTCAGATCAACAAAAATCTTATTAAATAGCAGAACAGGTTTAAGGAGACAAGTAGTCTTACCTACTCTTAATTTATCTTCGCCTGTGATTGGAGCAGTTGTATGAGAAGAGTACGTCTCTTGCTTAAAAGAGTTCATTGATTCATCATTGACTACACAAGTAAGTAATCTACTTTGGAGCTCCACTCTTTTCTGGAGAAAAACCAGGGTACCGCCTTGTTTTGAACAAACTACAAAGATACAGTGAAATTTAAAAAATAGAGCCTGGAAATGATTACCAATCAAGTCGCCTGAATTATTCAAAAACCTGTATCCAATGTCTCCCAGTCCCATTTTTGCAGAGTGTTAGGAGCAATGAATGTCCAATAATTTAGTCATGGATTTCCCTGCCACACAGAGGAAAAACAATGTTTTCCAGAAAATAATTCAATACTGACGAGTTCCAAATTGAACCGTGGCACTTTGGAGAACTTGCATTTGTATCGATGAGTCATTTTCAGTTTTGCCTCTGGACATCATGGGGTAATTCTTAGTTCACTGCTTTCAGCAATGATTAGTGCTGGATATCAGGTCACATACTTCCAAACTACAAATGTCATTTGGCATTCACAGCCCACAGCTGTCCAATTTTCCTGAGATCATTCTCTAACCCATCGCTAAGAACCTGACTCTTATTTTAGCTTTGTTGGAAGTAGCATTGTGAGGAATTGTTATCATTGTGTCACTGGAGGATTTTTATAGATGCTTAAGATAATGTTTGTAAGCATTGCTGGTGCAGTGCATGTATTGTACTAATCTATTTGACCCAGAAGCTGGAATTGCTGCAAATTGCATAGGGTAGCTGAAGTATGAGGCAAAATTTTGAAAATATGTAGGGCAGTAATAATTCTTCCTTTGGTTAATGAATAATAAAGGAGCATAAATTTAGGATTTGAGTTAAAAATAGGAATAAATAAATATTTCACGAGAAAGAATACATTTTCACTGTTAAAGCTGATTGAAAACAAACATTTCCTATGGTAAAAATCTGAGCTTGATTTGATTTTTTTAAAATTTGGAGAAATCCAGAAACATGAAGAGGGCACACAATTGCAACAAGATCTAGAGCCCAGTGACATGAAAAAACAAAGATACCGGGAGGTCTCCAAATTATTGCAGTTGTTGTCAACCTGAAGCATTGATTCCTGTGAATGCCTTTCAGTTGCAGCAGTCGTTGTCTACTTTTGCAGCTGTCAAGTTCCATTGATTCTCCGTCCTCTGATTAACTATTGAAGATGTTACCTTTTTGTTGAACATTTGGAGGTTCATGACAGGTCTTCATTTTACTGTGAAGATGAATTAGGTGCCATTGTACTTCACACCCTGTCAAACAGTCCCTTGATTTGTCATTGTAGCTGAAGTTTACAAAGTTGAAGGCAAACAAACGGTTCGGAAGATCCATGAGCTTTTTCTTCAAACTGAAAAGATAAGAAACTTCCAAAGGACCTAAGAAATACCAACATTTTGACAATCCTTATTAAAGAAGATAAATTAAAGCGTGGAAATTGCCTTAAATTCTGCAGCAGGACTAATCCCCGTCATGAAACTCTTAAATTGATTTTTATCCTTCAGGAAATTTATATTGCTTGGTCAGCCAACCTGAGGTATTGCATAGAAACATAGAAACATAGAAAATAGGTGCAGGAGTAGACCATTCGGCTCTTCGAGCCTGCACCGCCATTCAATATGATCATGGCTGATCATCCAGCTCAGTAGCCTGTACCTGCCTTCTCTCCATACCCCCTGATCCCTTTAGCAAAAAGGGCCCATCTAACTCCCTCTTAAATATAGCCAATGAACTGGCCTCAACTACCTTCTGTGGCAGAGAATTCCACAGACTCACCACTCTCTGTGTGAAGAAATGTTTTCTCATCTCGGTCCTAAAAGACTTCCCCCTTATCCTTAAGCTGTGACCCCTGGTTCTGGACTCCCCCAACATCGGGAACAATCTTCCCGCATCTAGCCTCTCCAACCCCTTAAGAATTTTATATGTTTCTATAAGATCCCCCCTCAGTCTTCTAAATTCCAGTGAGTACAAGCCCAGTCTATCCAGTCTTTCCTCATATGTAAGTCCCGCCATCCCAGGGATCAATCTGGTGAACCTTCTCTGTACTCCCTCTAAGGCAAAACTGCACACAATACTCCAGGTGCGGTCTCACCAAGGCCCTGTACAACTGCAGCAGAACCTCCCTGCTCCTAAACTCAAATCCTCTTGCTATGAATGCCAACATACCATTCGCTTTCTTCACTGCCTGCTGCACCTGCATGCTTGCTTTCAATGACTGGTGCACCATGACACCCAGGTCATGTTGCATCTCCCCTTCTCCCAATCGGTCACCATTCAGGTAATACTCTGCTTTCCTGTTCTTGCCGCCAAAGTGGATAACCTCACATTTATCCACATTATATTGCATCTGCCATGCATTTGCCCACTCGCCTAATCTATCCAAGTCACTCTGCAGCCTCCTAGCATCCTCCTCGCAGCTAACACTGCCACCCAGCTTCGTGTCATCCGCAAACTTAGAGATGTTGCATTCAATTCCCTCGTCCAAATCATTAATATACACTGTAAATAACTGGGGTCCCAGCACTGAGACTTGCGGTACCCCACTAGTCACTGCCTGCCATTCCGAAAAGGACCCGTTTATTCCTACTCTTTGCTTCCTGTCCGCCAACCAATTTTCTATCCACCTCAACACTGAACCCTCAATACCGTGTGCTTTAAGTTTGTACACCAATCTCCTATGTGGGACCTTGTCGAAGGCCTTCTGAAAGTCCAGATATAACACATCGACTGGTTCTCCCTTATCCACTCTACTAGTTACATCCTCGAAAAATTCTATAAGATTCGTCAGACATGATTTGCCTTTGGTAAATCCATGCTGACTTTGTCCGATGATTTCACCACTTTCCAAATGTAATGCTATCACATCTTTAATAACTGACTCTAGCATTTTCCCCACTACCGATGTTAGGCTAACTGGTCTATAATTCCCCGTTTTCTCTCTCCCTCCCTTTTTAAAAAGTGGGGTTACATTAGCTACCCTCCAGTCCTCAGGAACTACTCCAGAATCTAAAGAGTTTTGAAAAATTATCACTAATGCATCCACTATTTCTGAGGCTACTTCCTTAAGCACTCTGGGATGCAGCCTATCTGGCCCTGGGAATTTATCTGCCTTTAATCCATTTAATTTACCTAACACCACTTCCCGACTAACCTGGATTTCCCTCAGTTCCTCCATCTCATTAGACCGCCGGTCCCCCGCTATTTCCGGCAGACGGTTTATGTCTTCCTTAGTGAAGACAGAACCAAAGTATTTGTTCAATTGGTCTGCCATCTCCTTGTTCCCTATGATCAATTCACCTGTTTCCGACTGCAAGGGACCTACATTTGCCTTAACTAATCTTTTTCTCTTGACATATCTATAAAAGCTTTTGCAGTCTGTTTTTATGTTCCTTGCCAGTTTTCCCTCATAATCTATTTTCCCTTTCCTAATTAAGCCCTTTGTCCTCCTCTGCTGGACTCTGAATTTCTCCCAGTCCTCTGGTATGCTACTTTTTCTGGCTAATCTGTATGCTTCATCTTTTGTTTTAATACTATCCTTGATTTCCCCTGTTAGCCACGGATGCACTACCTTTCCTGGTTTGTTCTTTTGCCAAACTGGGATGAACACTTGTTGTAGTTCATCCATGCGACCTTTAAATGCCTTTCATTGCATGTCCACCGTCAACCCTTTCAGCATCAATCGCCAGTCTATCTTGGACAATTCACGCCTCATACCCTCAAAGTTACCTTTCTTTAAGTTCAGAACACTTGTTTCTGTATCGACTTTGTCACTCTCCATCCTAATGAAGAACTCTACCATATTATGATCACTCTTGCCCAAGGGGCCTCGCACAACAAGACTGCTAACTAACCCTTCCTCATTACTCAATACCCAGTCTAGAATGGCCTGTTCTCTCGTTGGTTCCTCGACATGTTGGTTTAGAAAACCATCTCTCAAACATTCCAAGAAATCCTCTTCCTCAGCACCCCTGCCAGTTTGGTTCACCCAATCTATATGTAGATTGAAGTCACCCATTATAACTGCTGCACCTTTAGTGCATGCATTTCTAATTTCCTGCTTGATGCCATCCCCAACCTCCCTACTGCTGTTAGGTGGCCTGTACACAACTCCCACTAGCGTTTTCTGCCCCTTAGTGTTTCGTAGCTCTACCCATATCGATTCCACTTCCTCCAAGCTAATGTCCTTCCTTTCCACTGCTTTAATCTCCTCTCTAACCAGTAACGCTACCCCACCTCCTTTTCCTTTCTGTCTATCCCGCCTGAATATAGAATATCCCTGGATGTTGAGCTCCCAGCCTTGGTCACCCTGGAGCCATGTCTCCGTAATCCCAACTATATCATAATCATTAATAACTATCTCCACATTTAATTCATCCACCTTATTACGTATACTCCTTGCATTGAGACACAAAGCCTTCAGGCTTGTTTTTACAACTCTCTTACCCCTTGTACGATTATGTTGAAAAGTGGCCCTTTTTGATTTTTGCCCTGGATTTGTCTGCCTGCCACTTTTACTTTTCACCTTGCTACCTGTTGCTTCTACCCTCATTTTACACCCCTCTGTCTCTCTGCTCATGCTCCCATCCCCCTACCACAATAGTTTAAATCCTCCCCGACAGCACTAACAAACACTCCCCCAAGGACATTGGTTCCATTCCAGCTCAGGTGCAGACCGTCCTGTTTGTACTGGTTCCACCTCTCCCAGAACTGGTTCCAATGTCCTAAAAATTTGAATCCCTCCCCCTTGCACCATTTTTCAAGCCACGTATTCATATGAAATATCCTCCTATTCCTACTCTGACTAGCACGTGGCACTGGTAGTAATCCAGAGATTATTACCTTTGAGGTCCTACTTTTTAGTTTATCTCCTAGCTCTCTAAATTCACCTTGTAGGACCTCATCCCGTTTTTTTACCTAAATCGTTGGTGCCAACGTGCACCACGGCAACTGGCTGCTCACCCTCCCCCTTCAGAATGTCCTGCAGCCGCTCAGAGATATCCCTGACCCTTGCACCAGGGAGGCAACATACCATCCTGGAGTCTCATTTGCGGCCGCAGAAATGCCTATCTATTCCCCTTACAATTGAATCCCCTATCACTATAGCCCTTCCACTCTTTTTCCTCCCCTCTTTTGCCGCAGAGCCACCCACGGTGCCATGAACTTGGCTGCTGCTGCCTTCCCCTGATGAGCCATCTCCCCCAACAGTATCCAAAATGGCATATCTGTTTAGGAGGGAGATGACCGCAGGGGACTCCAGCACTACCTGCCTACTGCTACGCTGGCTAGTGGCCACCCGTTTCCTTTCTGTCCGCTTATCTTTTACTTGTGGTGTGGCCAACTCGCTATACGTGCTATCCACAACCTTCTCAGCATCGTGGATGCTCCAGAATGAGTCCAACCGCAGCTCCAACCGTTCAATGCGGTTTGCCAGGAGCTGCAGCTGGACACACTTCCTGCACACGTAGTCATCAGGGACACCGACAATATCCCTGATCTCCCACATGTTGCAGGATGAGCATTCCACGGGGCCGATCTCATCTGACATGTCTTACCCCCAAATTAAATCAAATCCCTCTTAATCCTTTAAACTGTACCTTTACTAAAAAGCACTGAACCCTTAACTCACTGAACCCTTAACTCACTGAACCCTTAACTTACTGAACCCTTAACTCACTGAACCCTGAACTCACTGAACCCTTAACTCACTGAACCCTTAACTTACTGAACCCTTAACTTACTGAACCCTGAACTCACTGAACCCTTAACTCACTGAACCCTTAACTTACTGAACCCTGAACTCACTGAACCCTTAACTCACTGAACCCTTAACTTACTGAACCCTGAACTCACTGAACCCTGAACTCACTGAACCCTTAACTCACTGAACCCTTAACTCACTGAACCCTTAACTCACTGAACCCTTAACTCACTGAACCCTGAACTCACTGAACCCTTAACTCACTGAACCCTTAACTCACTGAACCCTTAACTAAAAGTACGAACAAAAAGCAGAATTACAACCCCGGGGTTACGCCCAATCAGCTGCTTCCTCTAGTCCGCTTCCACAAATCAGCGGCTTCCTCCAGAACACTTCTTTTAAAGTGTGTGGGAACGTTTTCATCCTGGTCCAACCGCCTCCAACCGCTTCCGGGCCTCTGGGTGAACAAAGCCCCGCGCTGGGTTTTTAAACCTACCGCCCGGACGCTGCTCCAACCGCCTCCAACCGCTTCCGGGCCAACAAGACTTCCAACTAAATTAGTACAGAGCAGGGAGCTCCAAACTTTTCAGCATGATGGCCACATTATATATTTGGCACATTTTTGCGGGCTGTAGGAAAAAATAAAGACGTGTGAGTTTTATAAATTTAATGAACTCAAAAAAGTTTAGACTAGGTTACGTTAGAATAGATTAGGAAAGGTTAAATAAACTAGGTTAGATTAGGTTAGTTTACATTAGGTTTATAGGCAACAAATAAATAATATTCAATTTTTAAAAAGAGCTTGAAATATTGGAATATATATACACCGTAGGTATACAATTATTTATAAAACAGAAATAAATACAGTGACCACCACTGGCAGACGGAGAGGAGAGAGGGGGGTAGAAGGGGGGTAGAGAGAGTAGGGGGGGGAGAGAGTGGGGGGGAGTGAGTGCGGGGGAGAGAGAGAGTGGGGGGGAGAGAGAGTGGGGGGAAGAGAGAGAGTGGGGGAAGAGAGAGTGGGGGGAGAGAGAGTGGGGGGGAGAGAGAGAGTGGGGGAGAGAGAGTGGGGGGGAGAGAGTGGGAGGAAGAGAGAGAGTGGGAGGAGAGAGAGTGGGGGGGAGAGAGAGTGGGGGAGGGAGAGTGGGGGAGAGAGAGTGGGGGGAAGAGAGAGAGTGGGGGGAGAGAGAGTGGGGGGGAGAGAGTGGGAGGAAGAGAGAGAGTGGGAGGAGAGAGAGTGGAGGGGAGAGATTTGGGGTAGAGGGAACAGCGGGTGAGAGCGGGAGCACGGGGAGGGTGTCAGAAAGAGCGCCGCCACTTGCGGGGGCTGCTCCCTCCCCTCTCTCTCTCTCCCAGCGCCAGCGAGATCTGCGCCGCTCCTCCACTCTCTTCCCTGGCCCCGTCTCCCTCTAACGCAGCGAAATAAGAACAAACACAAGTGTAGTTGTTGTCAGAAGCCCCGCATCCCCGGGGTGAGCGGCGACGGCGGTGGCAGCGGCGGCGAGGAGGGACGTTTCACTTGTGTATGCTCTTATTTCGCTGCGTTAGAGGGAGACGGGGCCGAGGAAAAGAGTGGAGGAGCGGTGCAGATCTCGCTGGCTCTGGGAGAGCGAGAGAGAGGGAGAGAGAGAGAGAGATAGGAGAGAGAGAGGGAGGGAACAGCCCCCGCAAGTGGCAGCGCTCCTTCACCGGACCCTCTGACACCCTTCCCCTTCCCATGCTCCTGCTCTCACCCGCTGCTCCCTCTACCCCGACTCTCTCCCCCCCCCCACTCTCTCTCCCCCCCCACACTTTCTCTCCCCCCCTCTCTCTCTCTCTCCCCGGGATGAGCGGCGGCGGCGAGGAGGGAAGTTATCTTGAGTTTGTTGTTTGCGAGGGGGCGCTGCGATCTCTCGCCTTGTCTCGGCTCTGGGTCGGTGGCGATCCGCTCTCCGGTGAACTTTTGCCGGCGGCTTCTGCCTCCAGTCCCCGCCACGTAACAGCTTACCGTGGCAGGCCGGATGTGGCCCGCGGGCCATAGTTTGGAGATCCCTTGTTTGGAGATCCCCTGTTTAGAGGAAGTAACCTTGAAGACTGTTGAGCCCCAGTTATCTTGGTGGCTACTCACTCAAGATACTAAAATCAACTGTAAGATTCTGCACGGGATCAAATTAGCTGCTTGGGAAACTGCTCTGATGCATTTTCACTGACGATGAATGGACATAAGAAACAGATTTATAATAAAGTAATCAACTGTACCTTTCCCTATGGATCCAAACCTTGGTGTCCTGGATGAGCCTGGAGAACTTAAGTGATGAATCTTTGAAGATTGCTACACTAATGCCAGCATCCTCACTGAAGCTGATGTCACCAGTGGTAAGGCAATGATCCTCAAGCATAAACTCCACTGGACTGGACTTCCCAAATAAGTTCCTCTGTTCCCATTCACCCATGACCAGAGATATGTGGTGATCAGAGGAAGCACTACAACGACACACTACAAACCTAACTAAAAAAAAAGCCGATGGGAGGAGCAAACCATTGATCAGCCTTCATGTTATCACATCATCAGGAAGTGACTCACTTTGAGGGAAAATACTTGGTGCTCATCAATGAGAGAAAGAGATAAGGAATGAAGGAAGATTACCTCCTGCAGTAGGCAGCTGACCAGTGAGGAAATATCTGTACTTCTTCAGGCAGGTCCATGGTTCCAGGATCGGATGTTTGAGTCAACCCAGGACCCCAATGGTGGAGATCATCCTCCAATTGAGTAATTTCCAATGACAATGACAATGACTGAATTATTTAGCCATTTGGATGAACACTTGGAAAGCAAGGGCGGCATGGTGGTGCAGTGGTAGAGACCTGGGAACATTCCTGACTACGGGTGCTGTCTGTACGGAATTTGTACATTCTCCCCGTGATCTGTGTGGGTTTACTCGGGGATCTCCAGTTTCCTCATACGCACTCCAAAGATGTACAAGTTTGTAGGCTAATTGGCTTCTGTAAAATTGTAAATTCTTCTCTAGTGTGTGTGGGATAGTGTGGGATAGTAATAGTGCCGGATAGGGGATGGCTGGTCGGCGCAGACTCGAAGGGCTTTCCCTGCTTTATCTCTAAACTAAATTAAACTAAACAATAAAAAATGTAGAGGAAATGCAGGAAGATTGCGCCATTACTGGTCCCCAAATAAACCAAGTAAATGAAAGTTGGGTGTTTTGTGGTGTAGTTGTTTTGTTTGATTGGTACAGCACGGCACTTCAGCGTACCGAATTCACACTGACCATCAGCCACCTGTTTACCCTAATTCTATGTTATCCCGCTTTTGCATCCATTCCCTACAATGGGGGCAATTTATAGAGGCTATTTAATCTACAAACCTGCATGTCATTGAGTTATGGGAGAAAACCAGAGCACCCGGGGGAAACCTTCTCAGTCATAGGGAGAACGTGCATACTCCACATAGACACAGCACTCAAGGTCAGGATCGAACCTCAGTCTCTGGCACAGTGCCACATTGTATTTGGTGGTTATTCATTGTCTTGAAAAATTAGTGTAGTGTGTGCAGTTCAGACTCCGCCTATTTGATTTTGCAAATTACCGTAGATGTCAAACAATTTAATCCCTAAATCTTGACTCCACTATGGTAATTTACAGGGCTTTTTTGGGGAGCATTTTGGACGTCCAAAGTATGTTCAGCCAGGCTTGACCCCACCACTGCTTTGCCTATCTCATTTATTCTCTTGTCAGATAGAAAATAAATGAGTGGTATCTGAAAGACATGGTTACTTTATAGCCAGCAAAACACAAAGTGCTGGATGAACTCAGTGGGAACTCAACCTGCCAGACAGCATCTGGGGAGGGAATGGATCCGCGATCCATTTTTCCAGTCAGGATCCTTCTTCAGACTTTATAGCCATGTTAAGTGGCTGTCAGTGTTTCACTTAATCCGATATGACATTCCATGTGTTGCTTGTAATAAATATGTTTTTAGGTAAGGCCCATGCTGATTTCACATTTTGTTGTAAACCAAAAAGATTTGCTTCATATTCTGATGTTAGTCAGAGAAGGCAGCACCTTGTTTGTAGAAAATTATCTGCCTGTCAATGTACTTTATGGATAATCAGCATGCCTGTGAAATCCTATTTCATGGATTCATGTACTGACCACAGTACATAAAAAGCGCCAGGTTTCAAGTACGGTGATTGATATTTGCATGGAAAATTGTAAGGTTGCAAATTCTGCTATTTTACACAACAGTGCAAAGTTTATATGGTTATGAATTAAAACTATTTCCTTACAGCAGCACATTGGATAATTGGATGCAAGGTTTATCAGCATACATTTTATATGTTGACAGAGTGCTCTCTGAATGTGACATCTTGTAAAGATTTGAGACTCATCACAAAAGACAATTTTAAAGAGATTAATGGGGATTAAAAGACTTTCTTTAATAGTTTAATTGTTCTTTCTGGCACACTATCAATTCTAATGTATCTTCTGTAAAGTAATTTAATCACTGAGGTATAAAACACTTTTTCTTTGATATTTTAAAATTAGCATTTAACTATTTGCTGCATTTCATCACTATTATTATGTAAGGTTTAAAGGTATAAACAAGATAGTACTGGATATGAAAGATATTTCTCAAGTAATTGTATTTAGGTTATCAGTCGAAAAGCAATGTACTTAATTGCCAAAATTAGACAGTACATTCATGCAGTGTAGGAATATCAAAATTAATACTTAGTATCTTATTATCTTAAGGCTACAATTTACATTACACTTTCATCAAAATTGTGATAAAATCATTTTTTGGTACTAAATGCACTCTTGAAGTCAGAAATGGTCCAGGGAAGTCTAAGAGAGCAGGTAGACCATGTCATACGTTAGTAAGCAAAGTAGTTTTAATTAAATACTGCTCTTTTGCAATCTTTTGTGTGACACCTTTTTTAAAGTCTTCTAAAAGTACAATGAATTTGATCTACTAATTTATGCTTTATGAATTGCGATGAGCATAATGGGTGAACCAGTGGCGCAGCAGTAGAGTTGCTGCCTTCCAGCGCAAGAGACCCGGGTTCAATCCAGACTACAGGTGCTGTCTCTACGGAGTTTGTACGTTCTCTCCGTGACCGTGTGGGTTTTCTCCGGGTGCTCCGGTTTCCTCTCACACTCCAAAGATGCATAGGTTTGTAGGTTAATTGGCTTCTGTTTAATAATTGTAAATTATCCCTGGTGTGTGTAGGATAATGCTGATGTAATGGTGATCGCTGGATGCAGACTCGGTAGGCCAAAGGGCCTGTTCTACGCTGTTTCTCTAAAGTCTAAAGTCTAATCTCAAAAAACCTAAACAGATTAGTAAAACATGGTTTCCTTTTCCTAAATCCATGTTGTGTCTGCCCAATCCCATTATTATCGTTTAAGTGCCTTAATTATAGATTCATTAAAATATCTAACAGTAGATTTTTTATTATGTTTAATTATAATTATATTTAAATATATTTGACTGATATAAATTAATTGAAAACATTTGTATTAATTAATTAAATTATTGTATTAATTAAACTAAAGTAAAACAAAACACCTTCACAATTTGTTAAGGAAAATTTGTGGCTCCATTGAAGTAAATAGGTTATCACCGAATGTGCAGCTTAGTGATTTACGGATTTCATCCTGAATTCCCCTGAAATCAATGGTAAATTCAAGGTTGGAGGAAATATCATTTGTGTCTGCATCTGATCTCTAGTGGATTTAGTACTTTATTTTCGAGAAACAGCATGAAAACAGGGCCTTCACACCGAACATTGATCATTGATTACGCTAGTTCTATATTATCCTACTCTCGTTTCCCCACACACAAGGGGCAATTTACAGAAGCCAATGAACCTCCAAACCTGTGTAAGAAGGAACTGCAGAAGTTGGTTTAAACCGAAGATAGACACAAAAAGCTGGAGTAACTCAGTGGGACAGGCAGCATCTCTGGGGAGAAGGAAAGGGTGGCGTTTCAGGTCGAGACCCTTCTTCAGACTACAAACCTGCACATCTTTGGAATGTGGGAGGAAACCGGAGCACCCAGAGGTAACCACACGGTCACAGGGAGAATGTACAAACTGTGTAAGGACAGCACCTGAGGTCAGGATTGTACCTTGATCTCTGGTGCTGTGAGGCAGAAGGTCTACCGCTGCACCACTTCTGCACTTTGGAGCATAGATACATAAGTCTGACCGGTGTTATAGTTTCAAGTTTGCTGATGATACTAAACCAGGTGGGATTGTGAATTTGGAGGAGAATGTAAAGAGGTTTCAAGGGGATATGGACAAACTAAATGAGTGGGCATTAACGTGGCAGATGAGGAATAATGTAGAAAAATGTGACCTCATCCAACATGGCTCACAAATAAATAAAAAAAGCTTTTTAAATGGTAAAAGATTGTGTAATGTTATGAAATACCCAATCTCACCTTTACACTCCAATTGTATGCTGGGAAGAGGAGAAATGTGTGTTAGAAGTGAAGTGATTGGGAATGTGCCTGATTCTGGGAAAATATCAACATGAATATAGTATAGTAGGCTCCGACCCGATCATTCAATAGATGCAATTTCACCCAGGAATTAACTCACAGGAATTATCCTGGGTTAATTTGTTTTATATGCAATCAGTGCATTATAATAATACTAATCAATTTTCAGTGCTCAAATCTCTAGCTTAGCTATGGACATTAGATAATATATATGTTGTAAATGATTTTTTAAAGCCCATTACAATCCCCATCAGTATTCAATAGTCTATTCATTGTGAATATACATATCTTGTAACATATTGCAGAGCATGCAATTTAATAATGCAGTCAAATGAAATAATCTCTTTGTTAACTGTTGACATACATTATTAACTATTCTGTGAGTTTAAGTAACCTGTATGAATGATCATACTTTTTGAGAGGTTAGTGAAACGAGGTGGGTTGCTTTATAATGTAATCTGAGATTCTGACCTACTCATGCAATGGATCCAACTTTAACCTGGCAAAACTTGCTGTAATGGGGCAATGAAAAGAACAAAATAGCATAATTAGGGTTACACCTTCCTTGATGCTATTTTAAAGGGGCTATGCAATGGGCTGATGAAACACCATTTAATTGGGTTCTTTGCCGTACATGACCATTAGTTTATGACCAGAAACACCAGATAGTGCCTGATGTCTGACGGTTCCCAGGCTGTGATCTGGATGAGCGGTAACCTGGGAAGGAACTGCAGATGCTGGTTTACACCGAAGATAGACACAACATGCTGGAGTAACTCAGCAGGTCAGGCAGCATCTCTGAATACAATGAATGGGTTTTGACCCTTCATTGGTTTGAGACCCTTCTGCAGACATGCCTGGTCATTCTGCATTAAAATAAGCGATCATGCAAAACATATTGCAGCAACTAATATGTCACAACAGCCTAGGGAACAGTTTGATCTTTTTGATAATGTACACATAAGCCTGAAAAAATATTTGTCCGAAACAGTGAACCTGTTTGTCCCACTGCCAAGGCTTCCTGACCCGTTGAGAATTTACAGCATTTTCTGCTTTTGTTTTGGATTTCCGAGAACTGCAGTGATTTTTAAAATTTCCTCTTTGCTTTGCATTTTATATCTCAACTACCGTTATAACGAAATCTTCAATTCTCTTTCTTGCAGGTGCCTGGGGAAGATGTATGGGACAGAAGTGTGGCCCGGGTGGTATCCAGACCAGGTCGGTGTGGTGTGCCCATGTGGAAGGCTGGACTACTTTACCCACTAATTGCAAGCCAGTAGAAAGACCAGAGAATCAGCAGAATTGCTTCAAAGTCTGCGACAGGCATAAAGACCTATATGAGTGGCGGGTGGACGAATGGAACGAATGTTCACCTGTTTCATCCAGGAGCCCTTCTTCAAAGCAAACCTCTGAGTGCTTGAAAGGCGAGGATGGTATACAGAGGAGGAACGTAACTTGCATCGAGAAGAGAAATGGAGCTGCAGCTGAAGATGTCATCTGTGAATATTTTGAGAGCAAGCCCCATGTCGAGCAAGCCTGCCTTATCCCATGCCCGCAGAATTGTGTGGTTGCAGAGTTTACTCCCTGGTCTGAATGTACTAAATCCTGTGGAGTTGGATTACAACACCGACTTCGTCAAATCCTGCTACCTCCGCTCAATGGCGGTGAACCATGCCCCAAACTCACCGAGTTTCAGACCTGCACGTTCAATTCCTGTCTTGCGGAAGAGAGTATACACAGTCTCAAAGTTGGTCCCTGGAGCGAATGCTCTCTTCCGCATTCTCGGCAAATCCGGCAAGTGGGAAGCAGGACGAGAGACCCAGAAGCCTGGGAGCTTATGAAGAAAAAGAGGAACAGAAACCGTCAAATCCGTCAGGACACCAAATATTTTGACATTCAGATTGGCTACCAAACACGACAAGTTACGTGCACACACAAAAGTGGGAAGACTGCTGCCCTGAGGTAAGAGGACACACTTTGTCCCTGTCTTGATTAGATATCGTGGGAAAATAGTTCAAACAAGCAGTTGAATACATAAAGATAGATGTGTTCCTGTGCTGTTCTAAAGGAGGTCAAACAATCCCAAATAGGGTGGATATCTGTGCTGGATATTGTTAGTCAAAGAGACAGAGAGAGAGAGTTGTCAATATTTGTTTACTAGAAAAAAACACACGGGTAAGTGTGTTCCACGTTTTCAGTGAGCCTGCATAGTCTTGATATTAGCATGAATAAATAATGGAGGGTATGGAACATCAAAGTCAGTACATCTTGCTACAACTGTATTAAGTGAAACTATATTTAGAGTCCAGTGGAGAGCCATGATTCTCATATTTATTATCTTTGGGGGTGGTTCAGAGAAGATCCACATTACAACAGAGGAAGTGATAGCATCTCAAAGCACATAAAGGTAGATACATTTCCAGTGCATGGCCAAGTGTATACTTGTGGGAAGGTAGCAAAGAAGAAACTGCTGGGCCCATGGCAGAGATATTTGCATCACCGTTAGCCAAAGGTGAGTAATGGAAGAGTAGGGGATGGCTAATATTGCACCTTTATTTAAGAAGTGCTGCAAGTTCAAATTATGCTTGAGGAAGTGGTAGACACAGTACAATTACAATATTTAAAATACATTTAGACTGGTACATGGATAGGAAAGGTTTAAAGGGATATGGGCCAAAGGCAGGCAAATGTACGAGTTCAGCTTTTCAACTTGGTTGGCATGGATGAGTTACATAGAACCATAGAAACATAGAAAATAGGTGCAGGAGTAGGCAATTCGGCCCTTCAAGCCAGCACCACCATTCAATATGTTCATGGCTGATCATCCAAAATCAGTACCCCATTCCTGCTTTTTCCCCATATCCCTTGATTCCGTTAGCCCCAAGAGCTATATTTAACTCTCTCTTGAAAACATCCAGTGAATTGACCTCCAGTGCTTTCTGCGGCAGAGAATTCCGCAGAGTTGGGCCAAAGGGCCTGTGTCCATATTGTATGACTCCATGACTCTCTGACTAGGATGATTCGGGGTATAGAGGGATTCCTTTATACAGAAAGGTTGAACGAGTTGGGTCCATGGTCATTGTAATTTTTGTATAAAGTGTAGCAATTTTATGGAAACTGTTGGGATTTTAGCACAGGACAAATGCTGGGAGGATGTTCCCCCCTCGTGGGAGAGTCTAGGACCTGAGGGCATAGCTTTAGAATATGGCAGTTGAGGAAAAGAAAATATTTATTCTTTCAAAGAGTTATGAGTCTTTGGAATTCCTGGTGAATCTTTAAATATATTAAAAACTGAGGAAGTTAGATTTTTAATCAGCAAAGAAATCAAGAGTTATGGAAAAAGGGTGGGAAAGTTATTCCCTTATCATGTATTTGTACACTGTAAATGGGTCGCTTGTAATCATATAATGTACTGTACCTCGAAACACGTGACAATAAACAAAACTGAACTGAACTGAAAGTGGGTGCTACTAAAATTGAATCAGTTATGACCTCATGAAATGGTGGGGTGGTGAATTAAGGACCTTAAAGGCCAATGCATGTTCCAGTTTCTTAGAGTTTTAACCCCATCCAGTCACAAACATCCGATAAGGATCGTTTCCAATTCCGACCAAATTGCTCGGAACACTCTCAGATTCATGCTCCTGTGTCTTATAAAAGGCCATTGCTGTTTTCGATGTTTTAGACTCAGAGAGAGCTTCATTGGCTATCGGACTAAGCTAGAGATAATAATAACTGGCAATGTTTTGACAAGGACTTTCCAGAAACACTTTTTAAAGTATTCTGATCAAAGCACATCAGTTCTTGGCAAATTATCATACGTTTGTTAGGATTTATCTGCATGTTTGTACTTGACAAAATAATCAGAATTAGAATTATGTTATATAAAATGTTTATTAAAACTGTCTGATCTTCAAAGCAATTTTAAAAATTGCATTGATATTTTCAGTTGGTAGATTTTAATATAGTCATTTAACATCACGTCACTTAACATAATGCGGTAAGTTGCAACGGCAAAGAACTGCATCATTAGGTAATGTAACTGAAGTACGATGAGATTTTAACATCTAAAAAATTCTAAATGGATGTGTGCACGCTGGATGGCATGGAGGTGGTGGGCCAAATTGTCCGCTTCCATGCTGCGTTGAATCTATAACTCAATGAACAAAAGCAGAATGCTGGAAGAACTCAACGGGTCAAGCATTATCTGCGGAAGCCAATGTCTAAGGGTTGCGATCCTGCATCAGGGCAGAGGGGAAAGGTTGCTACTATATAGCAGCTTGATGTGGAGTGGGATAGAGGCTGGTTGGTGATAGATGGCTCAGCTGGGGTGCAGATGGTGGGCACATGGAATCATGTGGGGGGAGGGATGAACAATGGAAGAAGAAAACCTATGGGACAGAAGAATGTATTTGGTAGGAGAGCACCAGGGATGGGTTACCCAACATTGTAAAATTGAATTTTTATGCCATTGGATACCATTGCTGTGCTTTGGAATTGCCATACTAGACCATGATGCAATGCAACCAATCGGAATATTTCTACAGACGTCAGGTTGGGTGACAAAAGCTTGGTCGGAGATGGTCTTGAAGAATTGTCTTCCAGAAAAGAGAAGTTGACAGACAGATTTTTAAAAGGACATCAAAATCTTGCAGCCTTCTCCATTGAATGCATGGGCGGCGAAGGAGGAACAATTATATTTGGGGAGAATCTGGAGGGAAGATCTGGAAGAACACTGCTCAAAACACTGTATTCTGCATATCTATGAATGTATCCATATTATGATCCTGTTGGACAGCAGTCATATTGTGTAAAAACAGAAAATATTGGAAATTGCCTATGGGGAGATCAATCCCCTGATGGACCAAGCAATAGAGACATAGAGTGATACAGTATGGAAACAGGCCCTTCGGCTCAACTTGCCCACACCAGCTAACATGTCCATCTCTTTCTGCAGCCTCCTTCGTTCTTGAGAGTTTGAAAAATATCATTCCAGGCCGAGATGAAATCAGTCACTATGCTCTCCAACATATGCCTATCGAGGATCTATAGATCATTTGGTTACATGCCAAATGGCCTCAAAGTTCAGAGTAGATTTGGCATGTGCTGGATTGGTGACATGATGAATTTCATAATTGTAATGTAACTGGTGAAGGAGGGATTGGTAGAACAAAGAGCATCTCTATAAAATGAGACCCAATTAGTTAACGTGGCAATTAAGTAACAGATTACACTTCTTTGTCTGTATTTTGTGTTGCCAATCCTGTTGGTTTTGCTTAGCAGGCCAGAATATAGTAACGTAGAGAGAAAAAACAAAGCAAAGCTTTTACTCCCAGCTTAAAGAAGGCAAATGTAAAAAAGGCCGACAAAAGAAAAGATTGAAAGACACCTTAAAAGCCAACATGAAGAAATGTGAAATCGACATTGACAATTGGGAAACTAATGCCTAGGACAGGAAACTCTGGCGAACCATCATCCAAAAAGGAACAACGACCTTCGAAGCCAACAGATGCGCAGATTAGAAGAAAAGTAAACGGAAAGACAGGCAGCAACAACCAAAGCCCAATCTGACATCAGGAATTACCTGCCCTGAATGCCAAAGAACTTTCAAAGCCAGGATTGGACTCATAAGCCACCTGAGAGTTCATAAAAACAACAGAACGTAGAGCTCTCATCATCCTTGAGCTCGAGGGATAGCCACGACGACGAGCTTTAATGTGAGACGGACAAAGTTTAAAGGAGATGTGCAAGGCAATTTTATACTACACACCATGTGGTGAGTGCAGGGAATGTGCTGCCAGGGGGTAGTGGTTGAGACAGATACAATAGTGGCATTCAAGATACTTTTGGATAGGTATATGGATATGCAGGTCATTCAGCAAGATGAATTATGTGCAGTCAAATAAGAGTTGGCCTTGGCGTCATGGTTGACACAGACATTGTGGACCAAAAGGTCGTTCTTGTGCTGTACTGTTCTATGTTCTATGTTCTTGCAGTCGGTCTCTTAAAAGAGCAGATAGCAACAGACAGAAAGGGAGCAGGATGGGGACTTTAAATGATAGGCAACTGGAATCGGACAAAGTCAGCATGGATTTACAAAAGGCAAATCATGTCTGACGAATCTTATAGAATTTTTCGAGGATGTAACTAGTAGAGTGGATAAGGGAGAACCAGTCGATGTGTTATATCTGGACTTTCAGAAGGCCTTCGACAAGGTCCCACATAGGAGATTGGTGTACAAACTTAAAGCACACGGTATTGAGGGTTCAGTGTTGAGGTGGATAGAAAATTGGTTGGCGGACAGGAAGCAAAGAGTAGGAATAAACGGGTCCTTTTCGGAATGGCAGGCAGTGACTAGTGGGGTACCGCAAGGCTCAGTGCTGGGACCCCAGTTATTTACAGTGTATATTAATGATTTGGACGAGGGAATTGAATGCAACATCTCTAAGTTTGCGGATGACACGAAGCTGGGTGGCAGTGTTAGCTGCGAGGAGGATGCTAGGAGGCTGCAGAGTGACTTGGATAGATTAGGCGAGTGGGCAAATGCATGGCAGATGCAATATAATGTGGATAAATGTGAGGTTATCCACTTTGGCGGCAAGAACAGGAAAGCAGAGTATTACCTGAATGGTGAACGATTAGGAGAAGGGGAGATGCAACGTGACCTGGGTGTCATGGTGCACCAGTCATTGAAAGCAAGCGTGCAGGTGCAGCAGGCAGTGAAGAAAGCGAATGGTATGTTGGCATTCATAGCAAGAGGATTTGAGTTTAGGAGCAGGGAGGTTCTGCTGCAGTTGTACAGGGCCTTGGTGAGACCGCACCTGGAGTATTGTGTGCAGTTTTGGTCTCATAATCTGAGGAAAGACGTTCTTGCCTTAGAGGGAGTACAGAGAAGGTTCACTAGATTGAACCCTGGGATGGCGGGACTTTCATATGAAGAAAGACTGGATAGACTAGGCTTGTACTCGCTGGAATTTAGAAGACTGAGGGGGGATCTTATAGAAACATATAAAATTCTTAAGGGGTTGGAGAGGCTAGATGCGGGAAGATTGTTCCCGATGTTGGGGGAGTCCAGAACCAGGGGTCACAGCTTAAGGATAAGAGGGAAGTCTTTTAGGACCGAGATGAGAAAACATTTCTTCACACAGAGAGTGGTGAGTCTGTGGAATTCTCTGCCACAGAAGGTAGTTGAGGCCAGTTCATTGGCTATATTTAAGAGGGAGTTAGATGTGGCCCTTTTTGCTAAAGGGATCAGGGGGTATGGAGAGAAGGCAGGTACAGGTTACTGAGCTGGATGATCAGCCATGATCATATTGAATGGCGGTGCAGGCTCGAAGGGCCGAATGGCCTACTCCTGCACCTATTTTCTATGTTTCTAAGCTTAAAGTCACTCATGTGGACTGAATGTAACTGCTCTGCACAAATATAGTCTGCATTTGGTTTCTCCATTGCAGAGGGGACCATGTTGTGAACACCAAGTGCAGTACTCTGAACTGAAAGAAATACTTGAGTTCATTTAGAAAAATTGTTTAGGTCCTGAATAGTGGGAAGGAATGCTGTGAAAGGACTGGTGTTGCAACTTCTATGGCTGCTTGGAGAAATGTCATAGGACAGGGAGTGGTTAAAGGGGTCAGAAGAGTGGACCAGGGGGGGTCGCTAAGTGAGCAATCCCTTCAAAATGTTAAAGAGGAGGGGGATCTGTTTGTGATGGTACCATCTTGTTTTAAGCTGTCAGAAATTAGAAAGGATCATCTGTTGAATGTGGAGGCTGGTGGAGTGAATAATGAGGACCAAGGGAACTGTTCTTGCTCTGTCTAGGAAAGAGGACGAGAACAGAGGGGTGTCAAAGAGATAGGACAAGGTTATTGGGAGAGGGGGAGCCAGAATTCAGGAGGAAGGAAGACAATTCAGAGGCACCTGTGCAGAAAGTTCCTTCATCAGGGAAAACGTGACAGAGACGGTGTAACTGGGAGAATGGAACTGAATCCTTGCAAGAAACAGGCCGAGGAAATATGGACAAGATAGTTGTGGAAGTTTGTGGACTGATAATGGATATTGATGTCAGAAGGAACTGCAGATGCTGGTTTAAACCGAAGATAGACACAAAAAGCTGGAGTAACTCAGCGGGACAGGCAGCATCTCTGGAGTTAAGGAATGGGTGACATTTTGGGTTGAGACCCTTCTGGACACTTGTCACTAGCCTACTCCCTGAGCTGGAGATGGAAGAGAAGGGAAGGGACAGGAAGGGAAAGGAAGAGTCAGAGATGGATCATTTGAAGGTAAGAGCAGGGTGGAAATTACCAGCAAAAGTGATGATAACGTGGGGTTATGGGGATCAGGCCTTTGTCTCTCACATAAGCTGTTAAAATCAGTCCATTGATCTGCTGAATATTTCTAACATTTTTTCATTATAGATTTCCAGCATCTGCAGATTTTTGAAATTGACATAGTCAAATCATAGGTCATGTTTTTTAAATGGTGTGCATGTGAATATCAACCAGAATGAGCCAGTCATATCATTAGACTTTGTATCTAAGACTGACAAAACCAGCAGCGGCTGTGGTCACAATAAATCAAAGTTTTATTTATGAATAATATGTGCTATCCACTTCACAAAACATGTACATCAAGTTTGAGGGATGAAAGATATTCACCTTGGACGTCCCTTGCCCATGCCATCAATACAACCAAAGAACTTTACACACACACAAATCTTGGCGTCAAGTTTGCACCCGGGATTTATCAGGCTGTGATGGGTGAAATCATTGCTTGTATAACGAAGATAATGTGTGGATTGCCATGGTGATGAAGTCAGAGTATCTTCTGATTTTGGCTCAAAAGTTCAGGAGATTCCAAGTGGACAAAGTGAAGTTGAGGCATGGTAAATGCATGTTTTTTTCTAATGAGAAGTATTGTATTTTCTTTTGAAGGTTGATATTAATGGCCTACTACAAATAAAGCAAAAAGCTTTCTGTGAAATGTGGAACAAAGAACCGTAAAATGTAATAAATGGCATGTATATCAATTTACAAAGCATGGAAGCAACTGTTAGTATTAGTGATTAGGGTTACATTTCTAAATATATGTTTCAGATTGTTGGTCTCTTGTCTGACACAAACCATGTCACAAATTGAAAAGAAAATAGGACCCGTAATAGTGTGGAAGCCAGATGATTATTAGAGGACAATTGTCTTGTCATTACAAGGGAAAATAAAATAGCTGTGAGTGACCCAGAAGACCCAGAGTTTGCATGAGATGTTATATCATAACAACATAGGTAAAGAGAGATATGGAAAATGTATTAAATCAAGGAAGATGTTTTTTGGCCATCATAAATGTGCAGGAAGCTACCACAAAAGTCAGAAGTATGAATATTGATTTCTCTAACTTCAAGTAACCTTTGCATCCCCTCTCTCTCTGTCCCTCCCCCACCTTAGTCGCTGTACTAGTTTTACTGTCATCCTGTTGAGTTCCACTGTCTCTATTAACTCGTTCTCACCTAGTCCACAGCTAGCAATGGACCATTGTGGGTTGGACACTTCCTTGATTATCTTTGCTTTCTGCATATCTTTAATTCATTTGTCCCAAGTACCGTCTATATTTTTCATTCCCCTTTCCCTGGCTCCCAGTCTGAAGAAGGTTCTCGACCCGAAACGTCACCATTTTCTTCTATTTAGAGATGCTGCCTGTCCTACTTACTCCACCTTTTAGTGTCTTATCTTCGGTTTAAACCAGCATCTGCAGTTTCTCCATACACAAAAGTCAGGTTATCTAGCTCGCTGAATTCCAAATGGGGTGCTGCAAATCAAGTAACAACCCAAACCAGACCCAGATTTGATCCTGATATGCGTGTGTGTGTGTATGTGTGTGCGTGCGTGCGTGCATGCAGGTGGAGTTTGCATCTTCTCCCTATGATCACGTGGGTTTCCCTTTGCTCCGCTTTCCTCCCACACCCAAAAGACGAGCGGGTTTGTGGGTTAATTTGCCTCTGCATATTGCCCTCTTGTGAGTAGAGAGTAGATGAGAAAGTGGGATAACATTGAACTACTGCGAACAGGTGATCAATGGTCGGTGTGGACTTTGTGGGCTGAAGGGCCTGTTTCCATGCAGTGTCTGGAAACTAAACATTCTCCCTTTCTCACATGTGCAAACGCACGCCCTACATTATTGGTACTTGGTTTCTGAGAAAATGTGTGTAGTTAAGATTTAAAGTTATCACAGCCAATATTAAGGCCAAAAGCTTGCCAGATAACTTATAAAACAAATAAGTTGATAGCTTTTGAGTTTGTATTAAGCTACATTAGAAAGTGTACAAGGCCATGGATAGAGAGGTCAACATGGAGCAGATAGAATAGTGCAGGAACAGGTCCTTCGTTCCATGCTCTGCCGATCATTATACTGAGTCACACCAGATCAGAGGTTCTGTTATTGAAGATCTAGTTTCAAGCACAATTTTTATAGGAAACTACTATTTATAAGCAGTCAAGGACCTTGTAAGTAATAATAAACATCATGTTTTTGAGCATATATATGTATTAGTTTCAACATAAGGGTAGATTCTTCAGACCTACATAAATGAATATTCAAAACGTACAGCAATGAGCTGCAAAATAAACAGTAATATTTCTACTGAATGTGCGCACAGTTAAATTGCCAGCATGAAGATTTGTCTGGTAACCAGCTGAGCTCATAAATGTAATCATAAAATTATAATCGTAAAAGCTAGGTTCTGCAAGATCTAATTAGTTTGTGCAAGCTTTCAGCTTTTTGTATCATGAATTCACTGATGCTATTGATGATCATGTACAAAATAGTAATTGCTTTTAAGGATCATAGGTCACAACTGAACATAGAAAAATATATTAAGAACAAAGAATATAAGCAGACTCTGTGGATTAATCTGAGTCATAAAGTTTGAAATGAATGACGTTCAATTGTAGCAAACGATAAAAGTGTGCTCTATATAGAGATATTAAAGTAATACATAGCCACAGGCTCTGAGCAAATATCCTGAAACATATGTTGCATTCACATATTTACATACCTGATTCTATAAGCTTTCCTTCTCATTTCCATTGTTAGGATTTTTCTGTGCAGGTTTGATCGAATGAAGATATTAAAATGGAAGTATTGAAGGGGAAGGGGTAGAGGTGGGGAGAATACTAGGGAGAGTGGTATTTGTGGGCTATACCAACAGTGCGACAGAGGAAGACTGAGGTCTGAGGAAAAGAATAATAGGAGAATGATACAAATTAAACACCAAGGAGGAATTGATGGTAGACTATGGGAAATTGAGGATTGAGACAAGCATTGTTGGGGAGTAATATACAGATAGACAAGTTAAGACTAAAGAAGGATCCCAATCCAAAATGTCATGGATCCATTTCTCTCCACAGTTACTACCTGACCCAATGAGTTCAGGTCTTTTTTGCTCATTGATGGGGAGTGCAGAGACCAAGAGCGGAAGGAACATTGAAAGAGAAGTGGGAAGAGAATGGAGGTCCAGAGAGACATTGATCAAGAAACATGGGAAACAAGCAATTGAGGGGGATGTTGCTGATGAACAAGCAGAAAAATAAGTTAAGATGTGTATTGATGGGTGGAGTGCAGAAAGCTAGTAAGCCAGGCAGAGTTTGAGAGAGCATTTATGTGAAGCTGGTAGCAGTCAAGGATGGAACCAAAGCAAAAATCAGAAATAACAGCAATTAAAATTTCAGTGAAACACGGGATATTGGGCTCATGAATATTTCTTCAGAAGTTTGACAAGAATGAGAGTAGCAGAGAGTGGCGGATATTGATGAAGGCAGCAGAAACTGGGGATCAAGAGGTACTTTGATAGTTGAGCTGGAGAGAAACAGTCTCAGTAACATGCCATTGAGGATGGATGGAGATTCAAAGATCTTGATCAAATTGATAGGGGGCAGGGCTATTCAAAACTAAAGGGATATCAAAACAAAGCTGGAAGATATTAGATGTAGAGGGGGCAGGCGACAGGAGATTGATCAACAATAAAGTTTAGTAAAATCAGACACAGAGGAAGAAGCGATTGAGTGCAAAGCCTGGACAAGGTGGGTGCATCTGACCCGTTGCAAGGTTAATACTTTTTCTTAATGGGGTGTAATCAGGTATTCCTGTCCTTTATTGCAACGTTTCAATGAATACCTCCTCCCATCTATTCAGCTGCTAGTTTTTCCAAAGCTCAGAAATCTATTCTGGTAGCTTTAGAACAGAAAAAAAATACAGAGATTTGTGTAGGAAGGAACTGCAGATGCTGGTTTAAACCAAGGATAGACACAAAAAGCTGGAGTAACTCAGCAGAAAAGGCAGCATCTCTGGAGAGAAGGACTGGGTGACGTTTCGGGTCAAGACTGAAGAAGGAGTACAGGGGTACAGAGGGACCTTGGAGTACAGGGGTACAGAGGGACCTTGGAGTACAGGGGTACAGAGGGACCTTGGAGTACAGGGGTACAGAGGGACCTTGGAGTACAGGGGTACAGAGGGACCTTGGAGTACAGGGGTACAGAGGGACCTTGGAGTACAGGGGTACAGAGGGACCTTGGAGTACAGGGGTACAGAGGGACCTTGGAGTACAGGGGTACAGAGGGACCTTGGAGTACAGGGGTACAGAGGGACCTTGGAGTACAGGGGTACAGAGGGACCTTGGAGTACAGGGGTACAGAGGGACCTTGGAGTACAGGGGTACAGAGGGACCTTGGAGTACAGGGGTACAGAGGGACCTTGGAGTACAGGGGTACAGAGGGAGCTTGGAGTACAGGTACACAAGTCCTTGAAGGCAGCAGGACAGGTGGACAGGGTGGTCAAAAAGGCATATGGATTACTGGCCTTCATTAGCCGGGGCATCGAATATAAAAGTAGGGGGGTAATGATGGAATTGTACAGAACACTGGTGAGGTCACAGCTGGAGTATTGTGTACAGTTCTGGTCACCACATTATAGAAAGGATGTGATAGCTTTGGAGAGGGTGCAGAGGAGATTCACCAGGATGCTGCTAGTCATGAAGGGCCTCGGCTATGAGGAAAGACTGAGCAGACTGGGGTTGTTTTCCCTGGAGCAGAGAAGGCTGAGATGGGACATGATCGAGGTGTACAAGCTCATGAGGGGCATAGATAAGGTAGATGGCGGGGAACTTCTTCCACTGGTGGAAGGTTCAACAACGAGGGGACATAGATACAGGGTAAGGGGAGGGAGGTTTCGGGGGGATGTGAGAAATAACTTTTTCACCCAGAGGGTGGTTGGAGTCTGGAACTCACTGCCTGGGGTGGTGGTGGAGGCGGGAACACTCACAACGTTTAAGAGGCATTTGGATGGGCACTTGAAACGCTACAACATTCAGGGCTACGGTCCAGATGCGGGAAAATGGGATTAAAATTAGACTGTGTTTGGTAACGGGCGGCACGGACACGATGGGCCGAAGGGCCTCTTTCTGTGCTGTAGGACTCTATGACTCTATGACTCTAAGGGTCTCGACCCGAAATGTCACCCATTCCTTCTCTCCAGAGATGCTACCTGTCTCGCTGTGCTACTCCAGCTTTTTGTGTCTATCTTCAAAATACAGAGGTTCTCAGATATAATAAATGAGTGAAATAGGGAATTTGCCATAATTGTATAGGCGACATCCATCAAACCCTTTTCCCCTCTGCACCCACAACCTACCTGCTTTAAAACAGCTAGATTCCAGGGTAGCTACATTTAGGTAGGTGATCTTTCACATTCGTGTTCAAATTGATCTAAAGCCATCTTTTTTGAGTGGGAATAAAATGTATTTAGTTGTTTCAATAATTTGAACAAAGGAAAAGATACGAATTACATACACCCAAAGCACAACTTGTTGCTCGCCTATCGGTAGTTTCGCCGCTGTTTATTGCAATTTCCTGATGAACATTAAAGCTAACATACCCAATGCCTTTTCATTACCAATACAATGGCCCCATTTGCTGTGGAAGAAGCTCTTTCAATCCTTCCATGTTCCATCCAATGATCCATGGCAAACACCTTCCAAACTAATGGTCACGCTCTACAATAATCACACATTTTGGAGGTCACTCGGAGGTGAAAGTACTTACTACAATTCTACTATGAACAATGGCTGTTTCATCCATTTATACTTTTATTCACTTTCTGACCAGAACCCTCTTCCTGCACATTTAGGGCTATGTTCACCTCAGAGATCCTGTCCATGTTTTAGCAGCCTGTAGGCTACAAAGATGAAATGAATGTCGCAGTTAGTTTATTATTTTACCTTTCAGTTTCTAGTTGCATTGATTTGTTAGTACCTTCCATGATGTAAGGAATTTCTTGATGTCACCATTTTCTGCCATTTCACCAGCCTGCGGGATCAATACTCTCCATAAACTACAATGGTTTCCACGTGGTATGTTACTGAAGTATATGGTCCAGAAAACACTCAAATTTGATCGTAGGTTTGATCATAGTTTTGTAAGGAATAATTTGATCTCTGCCATCATTTGCCAGGACTTTTCCTCATGGATTCTTCTGAATGGCCAAAACCCATGTGGCTATATGTGTTATTTTACTGAACTGAAAGCAATCAAGCAGAGAACGGAGGGACTTTGCAGGTGTTTGTGTTCCCTTGCTGAAAGGAGGGAAAATCAACTATGACTCTCTTTTTGTTTTTTACCCAATGACCACCAGGAGAACTTTGGCTTAGAGTTTAACGATACAGCAGGGAAACAGGCCCTTCAGCCCACTGAGTCTGCACTGATCAATAATCACTCCATGCACTAGTTCAATTTACAGAAGTCAATTAACAGTCAATTTATAGAAACCAATTGACCTACAAACCTGTACGTCTTTGGAATGTGGGAGGAAACCAGAGCACATGGAGAAAACCCATGCAGTCACAGGAAGAATGTGCAAACTCCATACAGACAGCACCCGTAATCAGGATCGAACCTGGGTCGCTGGCACTGTAAGGGAGCAACTGTACCGCTGAGCCACTGTGCCACCCTAAGTTGTGTGGACATTAGGTGAGAATATGTTTGATTATGATAATGTCTGTCTGCTAGCCAGACTCAATGTTCCCATACAAAAGCATGATTGATGTCCAATAAGCATGATCCTCCTAGGAGTAAGTGGCTGCAGGAAAAGGGCAGAGACTAGCTTGGAAGAAATAGTATATACAAAAGGACTGAAGAAGTAACTATTCCAGTGGCAAATTCAATACTCTAATCGATTGAAATCTCTTAAGAATTCTGCTAATTTTGCAGAATCATTGTTTGGCAACAGTCCACTCTTGAAGTAACATAATGTAATCCTGGTCAATATTTATCTCTCAGTGAAAATCACCAAAACAAATTATCAGATCACCATTACATTGCTATTTAGGAGCTTTTTTTAAATACAAATTGAATGCTATATTCATCATAATCATCATAACCATACTTTATTAGCCAAGTATTTTTGCAACATACAAGGAATTTGATTTGCCATACAGTCATACCAAAAAAAACCACGCAAAATACATTTTAACATAAACATCCACCGCAGTGACTCCTCCACATTCCTCACAGTGACGGAAGGCAAAAAAAAAAAGAAGTATTTCATTCATTACATCAGTATTAATACTTAAGCGAGCACTTAATTGACTGTAAAATGCTTTTGGATCCTAACATCATGAAAAGGTAAAATAACCTTTTGTAGTATTGGTAGTTAGCGATGAGGTTAAAGAATACATATTGTCTGTGCCCACTACACTGAAGCAAATTGAGACATTAATTTGGATGTACTGCTGGATAAATGTTCATATAGAAGATAGACATAAAAAGCTGGAATAACTCACCGGGTGGGTCAGACAGTATCTCTGGAGAAAAGGAGTAGGTGACGTTTCGGGTCGAGATACTTCTTCAGACCAATTCAGTATATGAAAATCTGACTTTTATGAATTTAGTTGCCGATGCAAATTACATTAAATGTCAGTCTTGCTCCATAGATTATGAACCCAACATTGAGGAAGAGGTTATGATCTCAATTAACGCCACAGAGAATTTAGTAATTAATTCATAGTGATGACAGTGCAATATAGAAAGGGTTTTGACTTTTTCGATGAGCTGCTAAGCTGAGATTCCTTCAGCCCTCTCAAGCAATAAGAAAGATCACATTCAAAGAAAATGTATGCTGAGATTACTAAGTGGTTAGTCTTCATTTGAAATATGAACGTTTCTGCTTACAATATTTCAGGAAGGATTCAGGAAGGATTCAGGAAGTCTTGGGAAAAGTACAAACAAGATTTCTTTGGATGTTAATTATATGTGTGAAGTTGGAAAAGTGGGAATATTCTCTCTGAAATAGAGAATAAGAAATAATCTTTAAGTGGTTTTCAAGATGATGTGAGGTTTTGTCAGAGTAGATGGAGTGAACTATTCTCCAAGCAGAATTGTCAATAACGAGTGTCAAGAATTACGAGCGCTGAGAGTGTTTAATTGTCATGGGTACCAAAGCAGAACAGTGAAAATCTTACTTGCAGCAGCACAACAGGTCTGTAAACACAGTACTCATAAATCTTAGATTACTGGGAAAAAATCTGATGGGAGAGAAGGGAGATTGTTTTACTGAGAGCTGTGTGATATGGAATCCGTTATGTTAAAGGTGATAGAACATATGCTTGTAGATAATATTAATAGAACCTTGACAAGCACTTGAATATGAAGAATTTATCTGGTCAAAGACAAAAAAAACAACTGAGTGTCATTAATTTTTCAAATGGTCAATTGCCCTCTGGTTCTGTAAGGGTCTTTCCAGATTCAAAGTAAATAAAAACTATCAACTATAGAGATACTTGAAGTCTTACAAATTTGCTGGTCGATTTTAACAGTGATAAAGGACACTTTAGCACTGCTGAATGGGTGTTGATTTCATTAAGTGAAAGGATAAATTAATACATATGCAGAATCATGGCTCTTTGGATATTTTGTTCATTATTTGATTCATTTGTATGAACTCAACATCGACTAACATCAATTAGTGCATAATTAACTGATAATGAAACCCTGGTCTACCAGGATGCTGTCACCATAGAGCAGCCAGAATTTTTATAAATTACCTGAATAGGTCAGGTTAAAACTTTCAGTCCAGTTTTTTGACAGGGCAGATAAGGACCTACATATGAATTGAAACTTCCTCCAGTCATATGTTCCCCGAGCCAGAGAGTACTAAGATTGAAATTATATGAAAATTATAGTATATAAAATAATGAAAGCATATGTAGGGTGGATAGTCAGATCCATTTACACAGGGTGAAAATGTCAAAGACTAGAGGGTATAACTTTCAGGTGAAAGGGGTAAAATTTAAAGAAGATGTGCAGCGCAAGTTGTTTTTTTTATATGCCGAGTTGCTGCTATCTAGAGTGGTGGAAGCAGTTACAATAGGAATGTTTAAGAAACTTTTAGATAGGCATCTGCAGGGAATGGAGGGATATGGTTCACGTGCAAGCAGAGAAGATTAGTTTAACCCAGCTTCATGGACATTTTGGACCAAAGGGCCTGTGCTGCACTGTTCTCTGGTCTAATTCCTAGATCCACCATTTCTTTAGCCAGGCTGAACAAGGAGAACTGGCCTTATCATGACATGTTTTGAGGACGACCTGACCTGCATTTTTGAAAATGAAATTCCAAAGAAAACGTCATCATGTAGAAGTAATGTCTAGCATACTGTGACACATTAGTCATATACTTCCACTAGCATATACAAAATCGCATAAAAATCATGACAGCAAGAGCAGTAATATCGATGTTGTAGAAAGATCAGGGGGAAAGATTTAATACGAATCTGAGAGGTAACTTTTTCAAACAAAGGGATGGTGGCTGTATGGAATGGGCTACTAGAGGAGGTAGTTGAGGCAGAAACTATTGCAACATTTAAGAAACAATTAGACAGGTACATGGATGGGACAGGTTTGGATGGATATGGGCCAAATGCAGGCAAGTGGGACTAGTGTAGATGGGACGTTGGTCAGTGTGGGCAAGTTGGGCCTAAGGGCTGTTTCTACGCTGTATGACTCTAAAACTGCTTCCTAGTAGGATACACTAAAAGAATCAATGATAGAGGTTTCTGCTCGGAAGCTGATTGGGAGCACACACGGTTTCTTGCTTGGATCTATATTCTTAGCCACCATGTTGCAGAGGGAGCTTCACTAGTCTGCGCCGGGTTGGGATGGAAGGGACAGGTGTTCGTATTCTTCAGTAAGTATACCAACAGTGGTGGTGTCATTCCACAAGGATTGTGAGGGCTAGGTGTTTTCTTTGTCACTTTTTGGAGCTTATCCAGTCTAAGAAAGCAAACTAATCCGATAAAAGGAAATCCTTCTGACCATGAGCCCTCTTTCAGAAAGGAAAAGATGGAGTCTTTGGGTTGTGCAGGATCTCAAATCGTCAGCAACGAAAAATCTGCTGGATGAATTCAGAAGGGCAAGCAGCATCTGTGGACAGAAAGAAATGGTCAATATTTCAGGTTGTAATCCCACATCAAGGCCAGACAAGGCCCTATTTAGTCATAGAGGCATAGTCATACAGTGTAGAAACAGGCCCAACTTGCCCACGCCGACATACATGTCCTTTCTTCCCATCCATAGATGCTGCTCAAGCAGCTGAGTTATTCCAGCAGATTATTTGTTACTCCTGTATCTGCAGTTCTTGTGTCGCCATCTCAAATCTTCCATTGTCCTCATGGATTTTGCAACAGAAGCTGATGTTGGATATCATCACTTTCTACTGTCTTTAGGATATAAGACCAGTGACCAATATTAATTGAATCCACAATGGTGTGTCCTGCTCCATTCTAATAGATTGAATTAAAACTAATTGAACCCAATGTTAAAATAATTGCAACATTAGCAGGAGACTCCAAACAGGATCTGACCTGCAGGTGCAGGTGATTAATTTGGAATTAATATGACTGTGATATTGAGCACAATCTGAACCAGAGTCCAGAAACGCAACAGCAGGTTCTGACTAACTGCGAAACCACATCAAGCAGAACAGTACAGCACAGGAATGGTTGCACCGAACATGATGCCAAGTTAAACAGATATCATTTGCGTACACATGATCCATATCCCTCCATTTCTTGCACTTGCACGTATCTTAAACGCCATCCCGTATGTAAAAGCCACTATCGTATCATCTGGTCTCATGGTTGGTTCTGGGAGTGGGGAACAGCTTCAGCTGAATGAAAGTTTGTCTCATTGCTCTTTCAATTCCATGAAGACAATGGAACAACACCTTGGTGGCCAAGCTAATTTTGATTTCACTACCTTTAAAGTAATATGTTGCAAACAACACACTTTTCCACACAGCATTCAACTACTTTCTTCCTGTATAAGTAAAATTTGCCAAGATGCATGACATTAATTTGTGATTTGTAAGACTTACTGATTGCCCTGGCGGGTCTTTGTTATAAAACAAACTGCTTTGTCTCACGTAATGTAACACAGTTTGTTTTCTTTATATACGTGTACCCTGAAGTCCTTATTTCGCAGCTGATTAGAATGATTTGAACTAACCTCTGAATCTGAATAAATCATGATCCAGTATCTGAATAAACATATTCTAGGCAAGTAATTGAATGATCCAAAGCATCGATAGCTTGTATAGGAGAACATGTGTACACATCTGGATAACAGACAAAAGAGATGAAAGTAAATACATAACTTGGAAATACAGAAAAATGAATCAAGCATGACAATTAAAACGTGGGAAAGGTGTGTATATTCCATTGTTGTGTTATATCCTACTTGGATACTTTATCTGCTTTGCAGACTTCCAAATGACTTAAAGCAGAATAAAACCAACTACATTCAGTAAGTATGAAAGAAAATCCACATCAACAGCAATAGACAGCCATCAAAAGATGGAGATAAAAGAAAAATTGGATTTTCTGTCTGATCTCTCAGGACTACATTGTCTGTATGCTCAGGAATGAAAACACACCACGAAAAATCAAAAATCAGCACCAGTATTCGAACTACTATTTGACATGCTTGTGTGATGATACGTGCAAAAGACACAGATTATTTTTTTTCGGGGGAAGGGGAGATAAAAAGCCAGGAGGGAAACATGCCATGCAGAAAATGAGTAGTCTTGATAATATGATACTGCAGTGAAACAAAAACTTAGCTGGAGTTATGGAAAAGCAAATGCTTGGCATGCATGTTTGACATTTTGCTTCCTGCTATTTTATTGAAGCTGTAAACTTGTGTAACCATCACAAAAACATAATAAATCCTTGGTTCTTGCACATAATAAAAGTGATTTATAGATCAAGTTCTTAATTTGTGTTAAAGGTGATGCTGCTACCAGATTTTCACTAATTCAGCTAGTATACAGCAATGGTCCAATTATTCCTCATTTTGCTGCTTTGAGACATATTGTTGCCAAACTGACAAAGTTAGAAATCACATCACGTACAATGCCATCAAATAGCTCAAAGATACGAGATCCAGCAGCTGCTTAGCAGCTTGCTTGACCTTGTTATTTGTATTGATGTTTCAGCTGATACTTTGCCTTGAATAATCAAATGCATTAATAATTGTTTTTAAATGACTGCAAGTGGCAACATATCAACATTATCATGATAGTCTGAATTGCTCAATTACCAAGCTGGATGCGGTTCCTTCTAAGATTGAATCAGCATTAGATCATGGCATATCGAGATTTTCAGAGGTAGTTCAAGCGACGGTTATTAGTTACATAGGAGTACATCAGGCCCTCGATGCAAAATTGGAATGGTATAGAATATATTGATGTGGTGTCCAGGACTTCATGAAATCAGGACTAGCTGGTGCATTTATTCAACATCGAGAAGCATATAATTCTGACATAAAGTAGAAACATGTAATATCATATTTGTCGCAACATATGACAATTATTGGAAATATGTGGTGTACTCAGCCAGGAACAATAGTTGCTAGCTTTAGGTAATTTTTTTCAAAATTATTCAAAACTGTTGAATGATATTTCAAGAACCCATACCCTCATTAATTAAGGTGCAACTAAAATGGATGCTCTAAGCTGCATTACTATCATCCGAGTCACATATTTAAAAATTAAGTAACACGTTTATTCGGGTTTGTTGTATGAGGAGAGATTAAACAGACTGGGCCTACACACCATGGAGTGTAACAGCATGAGGGGTGATCTCATTAGAGTGGTCCACTCTCAAGTCAAGCCAAGTCAAGTTTATTTGTCACATATACATACAAGATGTGCAGTGAAATGAAAGGTCACCCACAGTCCAACAATAAGAGCAATAAAAATAAGCAATTTCCCACACAATCACAACCAACACAAAACAAAAAAAAGAAACATCCATCACAGTGAGTCTCCTCCAGTCACCTCCTCACTGTGATGGAAGGCCAGAATGTCTTTTCTCCTCCCCTGCCGTCTTCTCCCGCGGTCAGGCTGTTGAAGTTACCACGTTCTTGGCCACGTTCTTTGGTGAAAGGTCCGCAGTGGGCCGACCCAAGCCCCGTGATTCGGGGCGGGCAAAGACGCTGCCGCTGCCAGAGCTCCCGATGTCGGCCCCCACCCAGGGGCCTGCGAGCTTTCGATATCCACGCGGCCCGCGGCCGAAGCCTCCGGAGCCTCCGAAGGCGAGTCACAGCCGCTCCTGCAGTGCCACCACAGCCTCCGAAGGCAGCCAGCTCCGCAGATGGTGAGTCCGGTCCGTGGGCTCTGCGAACCAGAGCCCAGGTGGTTCCAGCTGGAGGCCGCCAGCTCCAGGTGTTTGGCCGATGGTAGGCCGCAGCGGGAACGGAGACACGACCCAGAAAAAAAAGGTCGGGTCTCCGTTCGTAAGAGACAATTTTACAGTCCCCCCCCCCCACCACACATAGTACACAACCACAAAAAACACTACATCACATCTAAACACTACAATCAAGACAAAAAACAACAAAAAACACAAAAGACAAACGGACTGTAGGTGAGCCGCAGCTGCTCACTTTATTTAATAACAGACTGATGTAGGAACAATGTGATCTAATTTCCAATGCATCATTCTGAAGGGACGATGCATGGGGGAAATGTATTATTTATTGCATATCTGACATAGAAATTGCATGAAGACTCAAGAATCTTTAGATGCCACACCAAGTTCCTCCAGCAGTTTTCTTTTGCTGATGGAAATTACATGATTTGATTTTAGACAGAAAGAGCCCACTCAAAATTTCAGAATGCTGCATTTCAACTTGCAAAATTGTCGCAATTGCATCCCACTCACAGAAAAGTAATCAATTCCTGTGAGTACATCACTGAAATAAAAAGCAGTAGCAAGCCTCTGAAATTCTGAGCCTTTTAGTTGTGCGAATCTCTGCTGAGAGGTTCTAAGTCACTGATCTACTTGATTTGAAAGTGACAATTTTATCTCAAATGTTAAAATTACTTGACGATCTCTATAATTATTTGCAACCTTCATTACCTTTGAGCAAAAATAGGAAGTTCTTTTCCTATCTTCAAATATCTGCCAAGTTAAAGTAGGTGTTAGGTGGCTGCAGGACTTAAAGTCTGCAACGTTGTAAAGTTTGAAATCATACTTTGTGTCTGCGTTTCAGACACAAATAAAATCATTTCCAGATTAATCCATATCCTCCAAACTTTAGGTCCCATTCTTCCAAATCCTTACACCACTTCCCAACAAGAGTTTTTCAAGGTAGGAATCTGCAAGGTAGCAATCTATTCAAGATGAATGCTACAGAAGTATTGTGATGTAATTTCAATAACATGTTGACAGTTGTATGGTTTTCCATTTGTCTCGATATGCCACTTTCCAAAGAAAATGTAACTGTGCACATAAATACCATGGAATCTATCCAGATCTATCCAGAACCCTGATGTATCAAATATCTGATTCTGCATGAAAAACAAAAAGTTAGCATGCAGTTGTAGTAAGTAATTAGTTAGACTAATGGAATGTTAGACAAAACATAACGAGCTGGAGAAACTCAGCGGGTCAGGCAGCATCTGAGGAGGAAATGGAAAGATGGCGCTTTGGGTTGGGACCTTCAGATTGATGGAGTAGGGGGGATATAGCTGGAAAAGTGAGGTGGGCGTTGTAAAAGGATGTCCCTCGTACGCAGAGTCTTTTACTGAATAGGTTTATTAATTGCACTACACACATTATGCCCTAGCTGTCCGTGGTCATCACTGGAACTAGAGAGCGAGCTGGAGGTGGGGAAGCTACAATTATACAAGAGACCATGGGGAGTGGTTAGTAGTGGTGAGGTCACTATGTTAAAGGAACATGCACTGATCTACATCCTTCCTCTTGGAAACAAGAGCGACCACGGCTCATACGCTAGACTTAAACTATAAGCAGGGAGCAGATAGAATGCAGCACAACACAGACTACTCGTACCCACCGTACCGGACAGGCGGCTTGACCAGTCGCCCAGAGCGGGTGCGCAACCCCCCATCCCCTTCGGTCGAAGGAAGAGCAGGGACGGGTGTGGGTACCGAGGCAGGGGAACCAGGGGAAGGAGGAGAACGGGGCGGCGATACCCGCAAACGCGCAGGCGAAGGAGGGGAAGTGGGCTGGGGCGAGCCGGGCACAGACAGCCGAGACGGCGAAGGTTGGGGCATGCGAGGAAGGACGGGAGCAGGAGGCACATCAGGCACCGGGGACTGGACGGGAGGTGAATACGGGACCGCGGGAGGCGGTGCAGGCTCGTTGACCAGCATCATGTGCTGGCGGGTACGACGGTACACGGTGCCCTCGTAATTAACCAGGTACGACCGTGGAGAGTCAGCATTGCCGACGACCACGGCCAGCCGGTGGTGACCCGAGGCGGACTCCATCCGGACAACCTGGCCAGCGAACAGAGGGGGAAGGGGACGGGACGATTTGTCAAAGGAGCGCTTCTGAATGACTTGCTTTTCGATGATGCGCTCCTTGACAGCGGCAGGGCTGCGAGCCGTTGGTTTCAGGGATTGCTGGGAGACGGGGATGGGGGGTCTAGTGGTGCGGGACATGAGGCGCTGGGCAGGGGAACCGAGCGCGGGGTCCCGGGAGATGTTGCGGAGGTTGAGGAGGGCAAGGTACAAGTCAGAACTGGCAAGCCGACAACGTTCCATCAGTTCCTTCGCGCTGCGGACAGCGCGCTCTGCAAGTCCATTGCTTTGCGGGTACTCGGGGCTGCTGGTGATGTGGCGAAAGTTCCACAGGGTGGCGAAAGCGGCAAACTCCGCGCTGGTAAACTGGCTGCCGTTGTCGGACTGGAGAGATACCGGGGAACCAAAGGTAGAGAAGTGGCGGCGAAGCTTCCCGATGACGGCAGCAGACGTGAGGGACGGCAGCAGGTCCACCTCGAACCAGCTGGAGTAGGAGTCCACCAGGACCAGGTAGTGTTTGCCACGCCACTCGAAAATGTCGGCGGCAACAGCCATCCACGGCAACTCGGGAGCCGGCTGCTGCAGGAGAGGCTGGCGCTGCTGATGAGGTAGTAGGCGGTTGCAGGCAGCGCAGGCGGAGACCCTGTCCCGGATGTCCTGAACCATGCCAGGCCAGTAAAATTGTGCTTGGGCCTGGGATAAAGTGGCCTCCACCCCGGGGTGTCCGTTGTGGGCAGTCTGAAAGTAGTGATCTCGCAGCGCGGCCGGCACCACGACCTTGTGACCCTTCACCACCACGCCCTCGTGCAGCACCAGTTCATCCCGAACCAGGAAGTAGGGCACGGCACCAGCCGGCAGGGAAGACCGTCGGTCAGGCCAGCCACGGCGGATGACGCTCTCAAGCTGTTGCAGGGCAGGATCAGCGGCAGTGTGTGTGACCAGGGACTGCATCTGCCAAGATGGAACGATGTTGACGTTCAACACCATCAGGTCAGCCGATTCGTACGGATGGCGGGAAATGGAAGGTAGTGGGGCACGGGACAAAGTGTCTGCCACGAACATCTCCTTGCCCTTGCGGTACACGATATCGAAGGTAAAGCGCTGAAGCTGCAGCATCATTCGCTGCAAACGGGACGAGGCTGCGTGGATGGGCTTGTTCAAAATAGAGACCAGCGGTTGGTGGTCAGTTTCGATGGTGAAGGTGTTGCCCAGAACGTAGTCTTTGAATTTGGAGCACGCGAATACCACGGCAAGGAGCTCCTTTTCAATCTGGGCGTAGCGCTGTTCAGCAGGGGTCATTGTGCGAGAGGCATAGGAGACGGGCAGCTGCCGGTCGTCATAGAGCTGCAGGCAGGCAGCACCAAGGCCGAACCGAGATGCATCGCAGGTGAGGACGATTGGCCTGTTCAGGTCGAAAAACTGCAAAGTGGGGGTCCGTGCGAGTCTGGACTTCAGGGCCACGAAGGTCGACTGGTGGTGCGGGAGCCAGACCCAGGCATAGTCCTTCTTGGCCAGCTCCCTCAGGGGGGCACTCAGTTCGCTGAGGTCGGGTATGAACTTGCCTAAGTAGTTGACCATGCCCAGAAAGCGCTGCAGGCCGGGCACGTCAGTGGGAGCGGGCATTTCGGTGATCGCCGCCGTCTTCTCGGGGTCTGGCTTCAGGCCCCCCGCCGTGAAAACATGGCCAACGTAGGTGACTTCCTCAACGCGGAATCGACACTTCCGTTGATTAAGTTTGAGATTGATCTCACGAGCCCTGTCCAGGACTTGGCGGAGGTGTCGGTCGTGCTCAGCGACGTCCCTCCCGTACACCAGGATGTCATCCACAATGATGGCGCACGGCAACCCGGCAAACAGCTGCTCCATTGTACGCTGGAAAACCTCGCTTGCTGAGTTGATCCCAAAAGGCATGCGGAGGAAACGGAACCTGCCAAAAGGTGTGCTGAAGGTGGTCAGGAAGGAGGAACGTGCATCCAAAGGGATCTGCCAAAAGGAGCTCTTGGCATCTAGGACCGAGAAAACTGTGGCTGGACCGACCTGTGCCGCGACGTCCTCCACCGTCCGCATGGGGTAGTGCGGGCGTTTGATAGCCAGGTTCAGGTCCTTTGGGTTGATGCAGATCCTGATCTCGCTCGCATCTTTCTTGGCAGCGACCACCATGGTGGAGACCCACTGGGTGGGGGCACTCACCTCCTTGAGGATGCCCATGTCCACCATGCCACGTAGTGTGGACTCCACGCGGCCCTTCATGGCAAAAGACACACGGTGGGCCAGTCTAACCACCGGGTTGACCCCCGGGTCAACAACGATCTTGTAGGCACAGGGCAGCTTCCCCAGGACGTCATCAAATCGGTCGGGATACTCGATCAGGGGGTCCATGGGGGCCTGCACCAGGTGGATGTCGCGGTGGAATGAAACCAAGCCAAAGTCCTGGCATGCACGGGCGCCCAGCAGGGTGACGTTGTCAGATGCTAGCAGGAGGAACGTGAGGGGCCGAGAGGTCTCCAGAACAGTACAGATAACCGTTGCCTTCCCCACGGCAACCAGAACACCTCCCCCATAGGCATGAAGGCGGGAGTCGTCAGGAGTAACCCTCTCCCCCGAGCTTATCTGCTCGAAGAGGCCAACAGACATAACATTTGCAAAAGCACCAGTATCGACCTTCGCAGGGAAGGAGTGTCCATTGACAGTAACATGCACGGAAGGATCCGTTATCAACGCAGGTGCACCCAAAAGCGAAAACACTGTATCTGGATCGGGGAGTTCCTCGTGTTGGTACTGGGAACCGGTTGCGCTATCACTGTTCGCAAGGTTGTTTAGACTCCTTCTAGGAGCAGGGACAGGTCTCCCACGAGAACGACAAGCTGCAGAAAAGTGGTTCAGTTTCCCGCAGGAATTACAAGTTTTGCCCTGCGCTGGGCAAACGTTAAACTGGTGTGACGAGAAGTTGCAGTTTGGGCATCGGCGAGGGGTGACCGTAGTGGGCGCGGAGGGGGCGACCCTGGCCGGCGGGGCATTTAGCCGCCGGCGGCCGGTGAAATTTATGTCATGGGACGCCGGCCGAGATACTGAGGCAACAGCAGAGGCCATGCGTGCGGCATGTATGGCGTCCTTTAGCGACAGGTCAGGCTTCATCAGGAGCTCGTCACGCAGCTTGGAGTTTAGGAGACCGTTGACCAGGACGTCCCTGATCATCTCGTCGGGTGTGATCGTTTCAAGGCGGCACCGCCGAGCCATATGCCTCAAAGAAGCAATGAAGGTGTCAACGTGCTCCCCTGGAGTCTGACGACGCGTGAAAAAGTTAAAACGCTCAATAATGTTATTGGTGGGTATATCACACAGGGCAGTGAACTTGGCCATGAGACATGCCGGGTCGTTGCGGTCCTCCGGAGGGACGAAATCGAACGAAGCATAGCGTTCCATTGCCTCCGGACCAGCCAGGTTGAGGAGCAGGTGAGCCTGTACCGCAGGATTTGCACCAGGATGGGCAATCGCGATATAGTGTTCGTAGTCCCGCTGGAAGACAGTCCAGCGGTGCACTATGTCCCCATCAAAAACGAGCGTGTCCGGACGACGACACGAGGGAGCCATGGCAAAGTGGAAGGAGGGGACACAACTGGGAGGAACAAATAATAAAATAAAACCGATCAACAGGAGACGCAAGTCTACCGCTCTGACACCATGTAAAAGGATGTCCCTCGTACGCAGAGTCTTTTACTGAATAGGTTTATTAATTGCACTACACACATTATGCCCTAGCTGTCCGTGGTCATCACTGGAACTAGAGAGCGAGCTGGAGGTGGGGAAGCTACAATTATACAAGAGACCATGGGGAGTGGTTAGTAGTGGTGAGGTCACTATGTTAAAGGAACATGCACTGATCTACAGGCGTGTGACAATGTCTGGCAAGTGATAGGTAAAGCAGGTGAGGGGGATTTTGAAGAATGAGTGGTGACCTTGTGGGAAGGGGAATTAAAGTGGTTACTGAGCATTCCCATTCTCATTCCCATCCCCATTCCTAATTGACCTTTCTGGCCAGGACCACTTCCATTGCTGGTTTGAAGCCACGCGAAAACTGGAGGGACAGCATCTTGTATTCCACGTATAGCTTACAAATGGAATGAATGTTGGATTTTAGGTAACACTCACTCCCCTACCCCTTTCCCCCACCCCTTCCCCCCCATCCCTTCCCTATGCCCCGCCTAGGTATTCATCCATTTCTTTCATTATCCTGCCTCCCTTCCCCACCCTCCCCACCCCAATCCCATTCCACCTATACATCTTCCTTTAGCTTCACATTTCACACCTCTTCTCTCCTTACATTCTTTTGTCATCTTATCGTCTGTTACCTTTGTTCACCCATCTGCCAACCAAAACCCCCCTCACCTGTATCTGTTTATCACTTACCAGGCTTTGTCCCGCTCCCACCTCTTTTCCAGTTGTGTTCTTCCTATTACAATTAGCCTGAAGAAGAATGCCAACCCAAAACATTCTTGTCCTCCATAGATGCTGCCAGATCCATGATGTTACTCCAGCACTTTATGTTTTTTTTGTAAACAGCATCTGTAGGTCCCTTAGTGTAGGATATTTTCTCTACAGAGAATATTTAGAGCTTGGGGTGGACATTTCAGATGGAAGTAGTGTGGAATTTCTTCTCTCAGAGGCTAGGGGTGCTTTGGAATTTGCTATCCCAGTGGACAATGCAGCCAAAATCATTGAATAAAGAGCAGAGTCTTCATTGCTCCAGTGGCACAAGTTCAACCCAGACCTCAGAGATGTTTGTGGGATATTTGCAACTTTTCACTTTGACCACTTGGGTATCTTCTGAGCCTTTTAAAATGTAGTTTAGTTTAATGATACAGTACAGAAACAGGCCCTTCGGCCCACCGATTCTGCAATGACAAGAAATCCCTGCATATTAACTTTACGCTACACACACGAGGGACAATTTATTTTACATTTACACCCAGCCAATTAACCTACAAACATGTACGTCTTTGGAGTGTGGGAGGAAACCGAAGAATTCGGAGAAAACCCACACAGGTCAAGGGGAGAACGTACAAACTCCGTACAGACAAGCACCTGTAGTCAGGATCAAACCTGGGTCACTGGTTCTGTAAGGTTGTAGCTCTACCACTGCGCCACCGTGCTGCTCCTTTGGTTTCTTCCCAAATCGTAAAAGCTTTTGGGTTGGCAGGTTAATTGATCACAATGAACTGCCTCTCATATGCTGTGATGAGTGATGTTATCTGCAGGGGTACTTGAAGGAGATGTGGTAAGAATAAAATAGACTCTGGTAGGATTAGTGTAAAAAATGGGTGCTTGATGGTTGGTATGGACTCAATGCAGATGCAAGAAAAATGTTCCCGATGTTGGGGGAGATCAGAGCCAGGGGTTACAGTTTAAGAATAAGGGGTAGGCCATTTAGGACTGAGATGAGGAAAAACATTTTCACCCAGAGTTGTGAATCTGTGGAATTCTCTGCCACAGAAAGCAGTGGAGGCCAATTCACTTGATGTATTCAAAAGAGAGTTCGATATAGCTCTGAGAGCTGAAGGAATCAATGGATATGGGGACAAAAGCAGGAACGCGGTACTGGTTTTGGATGATCAGCCATGATCATATTGAATGGTGGTGCTGACTCGAAGGGCCAAATGGCCGACTCCTGCACCTATTTTTATGTTTCTAGTGGACTAAAAGGCCTTTTTCTGTATTGTATCTATCCACGACAGAGCAAGCTTGAAGCTTGATGGTCCAATTGGCCTATTTCTGTTCTAGTTTCTTAGATTCAGATTTTCATATCTCTTTTTATCCTGTAAGGAATAACTTGGGAGCTGATGCATACCTGGTTACAAATAGGAAAATTGGCCTGAAGTTATTCAATTCACGTGAAGAGGAGACAGTTTTGCAAATCAATGCACAGGAACATGACTATAGATTAAATTAGAAAAAAAGCAGCAGGTATAACCAGTGTCAGAGCCTCAAGCATGATTGTGGATATGATAGAAGTGATGGAGCAATGAGCCTAATAATGAGTTAACCTTCTGAAGTAACAGGTTACAGTAATTTGAACACGTGTCTTAACATCTCATGTCAGGTGTATGCAAAAGTCCTTGAAAAACTGACAATGTTTTATTCCATCAGAAGAAATGCTGAAGTGACACCATGTATTTTTTATGACAAATAATAGTGAAATTATACAGATACTGTCAACGTCACTGGTGGAGCGGGAGAAAAAAGAACGATGTTTGTCTCAAGGAGACCTTGCTTCACCAGTGTAATGTAATACAATTGGACTTATAAACTATATATCAAGCACACATCAAATGTGATTACTGCTACCTTCATGAGTTTATTTGCTGTCCATTGCTATTAATGTTAACAGTGAGCATTTTGTTGTTATATTTTCTGCTCCGTTGCTACCACCTGCCTCCCCATGTCTGCTCGATTCACCCTTCAGAATGATTCCATTGCTCCTCACGTTCATGGATTGTAATGCTGTTTTAGATCTTGTGTGCTGCTTAACAGCTTTTTAAAAATCTCTCCCTATACTTTCATTTTTTTTCTGTTCTATTTCTCATGATTCACCTTCCTTGTAGGTCTGCTGCTCAAACTGATATATGTATTAGCTTTCAAAGATCAGCCAATCTTCCCTGTCCCGCCTGCAACTGGTCCAAAACGCTGCAGCGAGACTCCTGACGGGTACCCGTAAAAGGGACCACATCACGCCGATTCTGGCCTCTCTCCACTGGCTCCCTGTGCGGTACAGAATCAACTTCAAGCTCCTCCTATTCACGTATAAAGCCCTAAATGGACATTCCCCCCCCCTACATCAAAAATCTTCTAACCCACCTCTCTAACTCCAGGTCCCTCAGGTCGGCCGACTTGGGGCTACTCACTATCCCGCGGTCTAGGCTTAAGCTCAGGGGTGACCGTGCTTTTGCGGTTGCAGCTCCTAGACTGTGGAACAGCATCCCTCTCCCCATCAGAACTGCCCCCTCCATCGACTTCTTTAAGTCCAGGCTCAAAACCTATTTCTACTCCCTAGCGTTTGAGGCTCATTGAGGAGGCGCTGTGAACTGTTTTGTATGTGCTGTTATGTTTCATTTTTTCCTTAGTACCTAATCAGATGTACAGCACTTTGGTCAACGTGGGTTGTTTTTAAATGTGTTATACAAATAAAATTGACTTGACTTGACTTGGCAATCTGTAGCCATTTTGTTAAGTGCAACGCTGATTTAAAGCAAACATATTCACAGGTTGAACACTGATTTCCCGTCACCCTCAGTATTTGCTCCTTTCATATGATCAAATTATACACAGTGTTCTAAGGCATTGTCTCACTAAAACCTCCTAGATATACTCAGCACAGGTACATTTACCATATACTCTGAAAAGCTTCAATAAAAGGTTAAAATTGCAGCAAAGTTCATTTCTGTGTTTTGTGTAAAAACATATGTTTTGTTTAAAGACATATGTTTTGTGTAAAAACATATCTATATGTTTTCTTGCTCATCTTTTATCATTAAAAATGAATCAATTTTTCCAGTAATCTTGCATTTCCTTACATTCTTCTCCAACTACTATTTTCTTGCTCATGCACTTAATCTGTCAGGATACAATTACAGACTTTTGCATTTTCCCCACAACTCAACCTCCCACATAACAATAAACACCATGCAACACTAAACTTGGATTTGACATTTTGCCGAAATAATTAATATGGATTTTAAATAGTTGATGTTTCGCGTTTGGCATTATATCTTGATTATATCTTGCCAATCTCAGCGTTATCTATTTGTTGCCACACTTTGTTTTCTGTCTCTTAATCAATGTTAATGCATTATTCTCAATCCTAATGTTTGGCATACAAAATCAATTACTGACTCAAAACTGTGAGCAATTTAGTGAGGATTGTATAGGAAGGAACTGCATATGCTGGTTTACACTGAAGAAAGAAACAAAATACTGGAGTCAGTCAGCGGGACAGGCAGCATCTCTAGATAGAAGGAGAGGGTAATGTTTCGGGTCAAGACCCTTGTTCAGACTGAGAGTCAGGATAGAGGGAGACACAGAGATAAAGAACTGTAAGGTGTGAAAATGAGACATCAAAAGAGATGTGATCAAGGAAAATGTAGAATAGATTATTGTTAGCTCGAAGGTGACAACAAAGCAAACAGAGGTAAAATGTAAGCAGGGGACAGTCAGACTGGTCAGAGAACTAGGATGGGGAGGGAAGGAGAGAGAGCGAAAGCAAGGATTACTTGAAGTTAGAGAAGTCAATATTCATACAGCTGGGGTGTGAGCTGCCCAAGCAAAATATGAGATGCTGTTCCTCCAATTTGTGCTGGGCCTCACTCTGATAGTGGAGGATGTCCAGGACAGAAAGGTCAGTGTGGAAATGGGAGAGTGAGTTAAAGTGTTTAGCAACCAGGTGATCAGGTAGGTTTATGCGGACTGAGCGGAGGTAGTACTTAGCGAGAGTTCTTTAATGAGGGTTGCATGCTGATGTAACTGATTTTGTAACTTACATAGGATGCACGATTGCTACAGAATTGCACTCATTTAGTACACGTGGCTAATGATAAACTTTATTTCCACAGTATTTGATCATTATATCATTAGTTTATTCAACGTATGTCAATATTGCCCCTTAACAAATGCCATTGGAAAATCCAAATGCACTGGTTCCTCCTTACTGCCCATGCTAGATACATCTTCATAAAGTTTGAATAATGTGATCAAATATTGTGGCGATGAAGTTTATCATTAGCCATGGGTACTAAGATAGTGCATTTTGGTAGCAATCGTGCATTACCCCAACATATAGCCCTCAATTACCCCAGCATATAGCCCTCACTAAATTGCTCACCGTTTTGAGTCAATTATTGATTTTACATGCCAAATATGTTATGAACTAGTATCCAGCTTAACCTAATTCAATATATATAACCCACACTACTCAAGAGCTATACAGATATCCGGGTTACTCTTAGTGCTTTTTATAAACACTGCAAATGTTAAATTGTGAATTGGATTCTTGGCCCACTGCCCACCTTGGAAAGAATCTAGGGAACCAAGTGGCGTGACCACCTAAAGGATTTGAAAATACCCGTGAATCAAAATTACTGTCCAGCATTATGAAATATCCTTTGAATTGTCACTGAGGGTGATGGTGGGGGGTGAGGAGTTGGTCATTGAATGTAGAGAAATCTTGCAAATGCTAAAAAAAGTATTTGACTTTCGGTTTAACATTTCATTAAACTGAAGAGCTTTTAATCACCATTCAGCTGTGTTTATGCTTTATTTTTTTATCATCCCCCTTTTTAATTACTTACATGATCCTCACATTCTGTTTAGGTATCTTTCGGTGATGTGCAGAACATCATATCGCAATAGAACCATAACCATTTAACTCACATATTCCAGATTAGATCATATTTTACAGCCAGCAGAGTGATTGGAGAGAGCCTACTAGAACCATTCCTAAAACAAAGTTATTTCAGCAAGCAACAGTACAGAGACACGCAATAGCCTTATTTGTCATCAAGCTGTTCCTTGCATATGAGGGCAGGAAAATAAATAACGCTATTAATTTTACCTGAAAAGGCAAACGAGATTTTCTCCTTTAGCTTTATTGAACTGAGTAACCAACACCTAGATGTTTTTTGCTTTCTTTTATTCTCCATCATTGGGAAGAAAATGAGCTCTACATAGCCTTAAGTTCAAAGTTTCACAATTAACAAGTCAATTAAACTATTACTGTCCTCCCATGAATACAATTCTGCAGGATTCCTGCAGGGTGAATGCTTATTTTCGCTTGCCTCATATGGGTGCTAGCCAGGATAATCAAAATGTATAAATGGATTGTTTAATAGGTTAATATAAAAACTGGTCATTATTTTCAGATGAACTTTATAAGATCCATCCTATCACTGTTCAAATGGATCTAGAGTTACCCATTTAAAAAAAAAAGGTTGCTGGCAGTTTATAAACTAGAAATCCAAAATCCTGCCTTTGACTTGATCAGAACCATAATGTAACCAAATAGGAATTGCTACAGTAATAGATTGGAAGCAAATCTGCTGTTTTTAACGTATACTAGACCAAGTGGAACCGTTGGGCCCAAACCTCTCCTGCATTGGTGCAACACCCTCTCCTACCCCTCTCCCCCCCTGCCCCCCTCCCTCCCTCCTCTCCCTCCCCTTCCCCCTTCCCCTCCCTCTCCACCTCCCCCTCTCCTCCCCCCTTCCCCTCCCCCCCCACTCCATCCCCCTCAGCCTCCCTTATCCTCCCTCCTCCCCCTCTCTCCCCCACCCTCCACCCCTTTCCCCCTCCCTCCCCTCTCCCTCCCTAGGAGTTAGATTTAAACATTAAAATGTGAATCACTTTAAAAATATTACTCCGATTTCAATGAAACTTCTTCCATTAGCACCAAAGGGATGACGGTGAGTAAGGTGGGCCTAAAATTGTTGCGCTATCGTGTACCGTTTTGGCTGTAGTTCAAAAACAAACAAACAAACAAACGAGAGTTTTAGTATATAGATGTCTTTCAATGCAAATATTCTGGAACATAGAGATATAATAATATTGTCCAGGAACAAGCCCTTCAGCCCACGATGTATGTGCCAAATTAAACTAATCTCTTCTGTCTGTACATGATCAATTTACTTCCATTTCCTGTGTTTATCTAAAAGCCTTTTAAACACCACTATCACAATCTGCTTCTGTCATCACCCCTGACAGCACATTCTAGACATCTGCAGCTCTATATAAAAAAATCCTGGCCTGCACATCTCCTTTAAACTTTCTCCCTCTCTTATTACAATGATGCCCTCTAGTCTTTGACATTTCCACTCTGGAATAAAAGATTCTGCATCTACTCCACCTATGGCTCTCATAATCTTAGCCTATGACACTTCTGAGAAAACAATCCAAGTTTTCCCAATCTCTCTGTCTAGGTAATATTCCCTAATTCTGGCAGCATCATTGAAATCTTTTCTGCCTCATCTCCAAAGCCTCCATATTGTCCCTGTATTGGGGCATCAATGACTGCACGCAAGTATGCCAGAGGTAGCTTAATTAAAGTTTTATAAAGCTGAAACATAACTTCCTGACTCCCACACTTAGTGCCCTGACCTCTGAAGACAAGCATAACGTACGCCTTCTCAACTGATCTATCCATCTCTGTTGCTACTTTCAGGGAGCTATGCACTTGGACCTCAAGATCCTTCTATACATGAAAATCCCTGTGTTACAACAATTTCTAGTTTACAGTTAACTGTTTCCTATTGTCAATTTTTGGGCTCTAACATAAAAGAACGCTGAACTTGAGCTGATATGCCGGCCTGAAGTAATGTAAACAAAATTGTTTTAATTAAGTACATGATGAGTAAAGCAGTATGGGAACTATACATCTTTCATAGAGTCATAGAATCATAGAGTGATACAGTGTGGAAACAGGTCCTTCTGCCCAACTAGCCCACACCGGCCAACAATGTCTCAGCTACACTAGTCCACTTGCCTGTGCTTGATCCATATCCCTCCAAACCTGTCCTATCCATGTACCTATCTAACTGTTTCTTAAACGATGGGATCATCCCAGCCTCAACTAACTCCACTGGTAGCTTGTTCCATACACCCACCACCCTTTGTGTGAAAAAGTTACCCCTCGGATTCCAATGAAATCTTTCCCCTTCATCTTGAACCTCTGGTCCTCGATTCCCCTACTCTGGGCAAGAGACTCTGTGCATCTACCTGATCTATTCCTCTCATGATTTTGTACACCTCTATAAGATCACCCCTCATCCTCCTGCGCTGAAGGAATAGAGACCCAGCCTACTCAACCTCTCCCGAAAGCTCACACCCTCTAGTCCTGGCAACATCCTCATAAATCTTTACTGAACCCTTTCAAACTTGACAATATCTTTCCTATAACATGGTGCCCAGAACTGAACACAAGATTCTAAATGCGGTCTCACCAATGTCTTATACAACTACAACATGACCACTCAATTTCTATGCTCTTATCTTTAAAATATAAACTTTTTTGTATGAAAATATGGGGAACAGGTTATTATGAAAGCAAACAGTAAAGTTGACAGAGTATGTGTTTCTAGAGAGAAAATGATTGTAGGAGATGTTGTGATGGTAGAAAAATGGAGGTTAGATCGATCAAGAGTCAAGTCAAGACTGTGTTATCAGACATAACAATAACTGAACAGTGAATTTCGTACTTTCAACAGGATAACAGGTTTGTAAACAAGTACTCATAGATAATATAATAAATAAACAAAAAATTGATCAATTAAAACCCCAATATTAGTGCAAAAGCCCGAAGTCCTTTGTGCAACCGAGATAGTTCATAGTTGGATAGTGTTTGTAGTGTTCAAGAGCCTATTAATATATTATTAATTGCCTCATTAATCTTCTCTAATCTCTTCTGATCCTTGCGTTATTTATATATATATTTTAAATGCTACAGTTTATTCAAAATGTTATTCAAAGTTCACGATGGAGATAACGGAGCTACTTACAATTGTTAAGAGATAAGAATGAATCATTCTGTGGCAAGTGCAGATTTTGTGGCAAAGCGTGCCTGTCAGTGCAATGCAACAGTGACATTGAAGGTGTGAACCGAGTAGTCGAAGCAAGAGGGTCGTGGTGAACCTAAGTATCAGACTACAGTGGGTTGTGGCGAATAAAAATAACGAAACAATTTGCAGATGCTGGAAATCTAAAGCAAAAACAGAAAATGTTAGAAATACTGAGCAGGTCAGGCTGCGTATGTGGGAAGAGAAATAGAGTCAATATTTCTGGTCGAAGACCCTTTATTAGAACTTAAAAGGAAACAAAAGATGCTTAAAAAGCTGCCATATTACTTTCCAGTTGAGGTGAATGGATGTTTTTCGGATTCCTGGAAAGTATGTAGCAGTGTTCCTTCGGGAAACAATAGTGAAAGGCTTGGATAGAGTGGACGCGGAGAGAATGTTTCCATTAGTGGGAGTGTCTAGGACCAGAGGGCACAGCCTCAGAATCAAAGGACGCACCTTTATAAAGGAGATGCGGAGGAAGTTCTTTAGTCAGAGGGTGGTGGTGAATCTCTGGAATTCATTGTCACAGACGGCTGTGGAGGCCAAGCTATTGGGAGTTTTTAAAGCGGAGATTGTTTCCTTCACATCAATGATTTATTTGTGCTTTCAAAGGTGATGAGACCTTTCAATGGTGTAGGAGGTGTGCGCTGAATGTGTGTCGTAGGTGTGCGAGTTTCTGAATTAATGTGGGTGTGTTGATATTTTGTAATGTGTAGTTTTTAGGTTATTTTCAACAACTTTGCAAATTTTATGATGTAATGTTTGAGTAAAAGAACAAATCAACGAATATATATTAAAGGTTGCTAAACTCATTAAAATGTGTTTTTTTTTACCAGCCTCTGCACACAACAGAAGTTGCCAATAACCTTCCAGTCGTGTGTGGTCCCAAAGGACTGTCAAACTTCAGAATGGTCCGAGTGGAGCCCCTGTTCAAGGACTTGCTACAGTGCAACATCTCCGAAAGGATTTCGTGCCAGAACGTCCAGTGTTAACCAATACCCAGTTGGTGGTGGGAAAGAATGTCCATCCCTTGAGGAACAAGAGCCATGCTCTCCGCAAGGGGAAGGCGTGCCGCCTTGTGCTACGTAAGTCTGTTCATGTTAATACCTTTACCTTGACGGAGAGCGCAAATGGACGTATAGCTGAGAAGCAATCAGTTGAATAACACATGACGATTTAAGAGTAACACTGTGCAATGAATGCAGAACATTCACAAAAGAAGCAATGTGCAAGTTGATTATTTTCCTTCATTGACTTGCCTTTCCGGACAATGTTTTACCAGTGACCTTCTTTTAAACATCTGCTTATTGTTTCCTAGAGTAAACACAGGAAGTAGCAGTTGACTGAGAATCACCCACTTTTTTCCCTTGCTCTCGCTGTGGAGTATCCATTGAAGACACTTATACTTTACTTAATTTACTTAATTTTAATATTTTCAATCATTTGTGTTTTAATATATTTTTGTTACTCTTTGCTTTTGAAATATATCACTGATAAAAATCTACTTTAATAGCGGCACAGTGGTATAGCAGTAGAGTTGCTGCCTTACAGCGCCAGGGATCCAGGTTCGATCCTGACTATGGGTGCTGTCTGTATGGAGTTTGTACATTCTCCCAGTGACCACATGGGTTTTCTCTGGGTGCTCCGTTTTCCTCCCACATTGCAAAGACATGCAGGTTTGTAAGTTCTATAGGCTTCTGTAAATTGTCCTTAGTATGCAAGATAGAACTAGTGTACAGGTGACAGCTGATCGGCACTGACCCGGTGGGTTAAAAGGGCCTGTTTCCATGCTGTATCTCTAAACTAAACTAAAAAAAATTAAGGTTTATGATCACTAGAATTTAGAATTTAGAAGGATGAGAGGGGATCTCATTGAAACATATAAAATTCTTAAGGGATTGGACAGGCTACATGCAGGAAAAATGTTCCCCATGTTGGGGGAATACAGGACCAGGGGTCACAGTTTAAGAATAAGAGGTCGGCCATTTAGGACTGAGATGAGGAAAACATTTTCACCCAGAGAGTTGTGTATCTGTGGAATTCTCTGCCACAGAAGGCAGTGGAGGCCAATTCATTGGATGTATTCAAGAGAGAGTTCGATTTTGCTCTCAGAGCTAACGGAATCAAGTGACATGGGGGGAAAGCAGGAACGGGGTAGTGATTCTGGATGATCTGCCATGATTTTATTGAATGGCGGTGCTGGTTCGAAGGTCCGAATGGCCTACTCCTGCACCTATTTTCTATGTTTCTATGATTACCATTGGTAAAAGCCTATTAAACCTTTGACAATGGGATCCCAGGATATGACACAAGGTGGAGTTGGTATTGGATGTCTATTGCATACATGGGTTCAGCTACTTTAGCTCTTCATGTAAACTCCATGTAAGACCATTACACAAGCTTAACACATCCAAAACATAGTATTCTGAGAATTATCACATAGTCTTGAAGAGAAAAAGATATATAGCATTCTTCAAAAGGAATTCTATTAGCATTGCACAAGAATAGCAACTATAAACCCACATGTGAAAAAATAAGTGCAAATGATGGCAGTGAATCTGGACAGCTGGCTCACTCTGGGATGATCAAATCCATTGTGTTTCTACCATGGTAACTCATTCCTAAAGTAATTACTCAATCACTATTCACTCATATGCGGTTTCAGAAGAGAACGTTTGAACAATAAATGAAAATGTATTAAAGTTAGTGTGTCACAAATATGTGAAGAAAAAGAGGGCTGTAATTAAATAAACTGGAAATGCACTTGCAAGCTTACAGAAAAGGCAAAAGGGAAAGAATTGGAATGAGATAAGAGAGTTCTGTTTTTTTTTACTATGAAATAAAGACTTTGAGAGGTCAGGAAATTAATTATTTGTTGCAGAAAGCTAGTCCTGAGCTGTTCTTGGAACCACAATATTGACATAGCTGGTTCAGTTAGTTTAGTTTAGTTTAATTTACTTTAGAGATACAGTGCGGAAACAGGCCCTTTCGACCCACCAAGTCCGTGCCGACCAGTGATCCCAGCACATTAACACTATCCTATACCCACTAGGGACAATTTTTACATTTACCAAACCAATTAACCTACATACCTGTACGTCTTTGGAGTGTGGGAGGAAACCGAAGATCTCGGAGAAAACCCACGCAGGTCACAGGGAGAACGTACAAACTCCGTACAGACAGCACCCGTAGTCGGGATCGAACCCAGGACTCCGGCGCTGCATTAGCTGTAAGGCAGCAACTCTACCGTCGCGCCACCGTGCCGTCCAAAAAATAAAGACTTTTCTTTATCTTATCTTTTTCGTGGTAAGATGTTCTCTTGATGCAGTTTTTGTGACCTGAATGTTATTTTCCACCAGTACATGAAGGCACAAGGAACTGCAGGTGCTGGTTTATAAAAAAAAACACAAGGTGCTGGAGTAACTCAGCGGGTCACTCACACATGAATGTTGATTAGATCTTGCTGCATAAAAACTGCTTCATCGTTGAATGATATTAAACACCATGCACTCATCAGGGAACACCCCTACTTCTGCCTGTTTGTTGGAAGAACGGTCATTGTTGAAGTGGTTGAAGTAGTAAGAAGTTGCCCCAAAGAACTCCAGGAATTAGGTCCAGGGACTTCATTCATCTCCAGTATCTGCAGCCATCTTCCACTACTTGATCTGAAATACTTTCCCCTTCATACCCATTCACTTCAAGTTCTCCTTTAGGTCTAGGGGATTCATTCATCTCCAGCATCTGCACCCATCTTCCACTATAATAACTGAAATGCTTTCCCCTTGATACCCATAGACTTCAATCATCCTCGTGATCCTCGATGCCGCACTCAGTCAGATGCTGCTTTGATTTGTCATCACTCTTAATTCACCTTAGAAATTCAGCTCATTGGTCATTGATTGGGCCAAGGCTGAAATAAGGACCAGAACTGAGAGAACATTTCCAAAACTCAAAATAGGCATGAGTGAGTAGGTTACGGGTGAATGTGCCTCTCAATAGCACTGTCAATCACATTTTCCATCATGTGTCTGTTGAAACTGCAAACACTCGTTTACAAAACAAGACACAAAATGGTGGAGTAACTCAGCCGGTCATGCAGCATCTACTGGAGAACGTTGCTAGTTGACATTTCGGGTTGGGACCCTACTTCAGACTGATTGTTGGTTGGAATAGGAGGAAGAAAGCGGGAAGAGAGGAGGGGCAGGACAAAACCTGGCAGGTAATAGGTGGAGACACGTGAGCGGCCTTTTTGATAGGCAGGTGGCTGGAGAAAGGCCAGAGATGAAAAGAGAGAAGGTGTGAGACAAAAGGATTGAAGAGTTGTGAATTGTGAAGCTAACAGAAGGAATGTAGTTGGAATGGGAGGGGGGGAGGGAAATAGGTACGAGTCCAATTGGGGCACAGGAGAGACTGGCAGAGGGAGAGGAAAAGGGGGGTGGGGTTGGCAGTTATCTAAACAATATAGGTAACAACAGGTAAGGGGCCAGGTAGTACATCACCCGTGGTTGCAGAGGAAAGTACCTGTGGAGGAGGAGGTTTGGGTGGGAAGGGATGAGTGAACCACAAAGTTGCGGATGGAGTGGTCTCTGTGGTAGGTGGAATGGGGTGGGGATGGGAAGATGTGACTGGTGGTGGGCTCACATTGGAGGTGACGGAAACTTTGGAGAATGATATGCTGGATGTGGAGGCTTGTGGGTGAAAGCTGAGGACCAGGGCGACGCTATCCTTGTTCTGTCTCGGGGTATGGGGAGTGTGAGCAAAACTATGGGACACAAAGGAGTTGCGGGGTGAAGGATCCATCTATGATAGCAGGGGGGGAAACCATGTTTACTAAAGAAAGAGAACATCTCTGATGCCCGAGAATGCAAAACCTTATTTTGGGAGCAGATCCAGCAGAAACAGAGAAATTGAGAGTAGGGGATGGCATTTTTGCAAGAAGCATGGTGGGAGAAGGTGTAATCCAGAGAACTGTGTAAGTCAGTGGGTTTGTAGTAGACATCAGTCAATAGTCTATCCCCCTGTGATGGAGACAGAGATATCAGGGAAGGGGAGAGAGGTGTGAGAGATAGCACATGTGAATTTGAGATCAGAGTGGAAGTTAGTGGTAAAGTCAATAATGTCAATGAGTTCTGCTTGAGTGCAGGAGGCAGCTCTGCGCCTGTCGTCGATGCAGCGGAGAAAGAATTGCGGGATGGTGCCAGTGTACGTTTGGAACAAGGACTGTTCAACGCAACCAATAAAAAGGCAGGCTTATGTGGTATCCATGCAAGTGCCCGTGGCTACCCCCTTAACTTAGAGAAAGTGAGAGGTTGTTGAGGGCAAGGACTAGTTCCGTCAGGTGGAGGTGAGTGTTAGTAGAGGGAAATTAATTGAGACTCTGTTCAAGGAAGAACTTTTAGGGCCTTGAAACCTTCCTGGTGGGGGACTGGACGTCATGAGGCAATGTGAGCCAAGAAATTAAAAGTTATTGAGAGTAGAGGGCATGTGAGGACTCTTGTATGTTGGTCGGAAGGAATTAGACAAGAGGGGATGGGGTGGAATTAAGGTATTTGGAGGTGATAGCATGGAATCAAGGTATTTGGAGATGTTTATGTTAATGGAGAGTAGATAGTTTGGATGGTAATTAGCTGGATAGAATTTGTCGGCATTTTGACCTATTATGTATAAGTAGAAATATATATCAATTCAATCACTAATGTAGAACGTTTTATGTAGGTATAATAGGAATATTAGCTGAAGACAAGTAAATACTGGCAAAGGCCAACAATGTTTCTACTCCTGCACCTATTGTCTATTGTCTATTTATCGTTAAAGGCCAACATTATTCTATCATGTACTTCAGTGGAGATGGTATTAATGTTAGCCAAATGTGCATAAATTGAGCCAATTTGTGAAATCAATGTACCTTTATTATCAGAGAAACAAAATTCTTGAGGATTTTGAAAATATGAAATTAAAACCAAAAATGCTAGAAATGATCAGTAGGTCAAGCATCATCTGTGATCATCATCATCATCATCATATACATACAGCCGGAAACAGGCCTTTTCGGCCCTCCAAGTCCGTGCCGCCCTGTGATCCCCGTACATTAACACTATCCTACACCCACTAGGGACAATTTTTACATTTACCCAGCCAATTAACCTACAGAGGGAAATATTTCATTTCAGGTCAAAGCTCTTTCATTAAATCTGTTTTGATTTTAGTTTTCTCTCTTCACAAGTATTGCCTAATCTTCTGCACACTTTTATTAAGTTAGAACATTTTAAAAGCACTGTATCCACTCATGCAATAATATTCACTGGAACGGCGTAAAAAGCAGATGTGGCACAGTCCAGCGTGTACATCAGCCATTAAACCGAGTCAAAAAAGGGTTGTTTTGTTTAGATGAAGATCAATATGAATCATAAATCAAAATTCCTAATGCATTTATTTAAACATGAAGCACGCTTTGAAGTTGATGATTTTCTGTTTTAGGAATAGACAATTATGACTCCTCAAGGATATCCTGTTTTATTCATGAATTCAACATGTCCTGGCATATTAACATACTGATTGCTTGGCATTATTTGCATATTCAATAGGATGTAAAAGCTGTAGCGTAATGTGTTTACATCAAAGTTTTAATTTATTGCAGAGATTATTTTAGCTCCAGACATCTCGTATGAAAATCCAAGTTGATATTTCTCATTACTGTCTAGTTTGTAAGTTCTTAAAAGTATTTATATCTTGATTGTCTGCTGAAGGATAATTCAGTTACATTGCAATAGTGGGATAAAGTGATGATTGAGATTTAAATATAAAATGGATTAAAATAAGTTAAATATTGGAGGTTTAGAGGAGTCAAAATCTCACTGATGATGGCATGTCTTGAGTGCAGTTTAACTTCCATGATGTGCAGGGTAGATCTTTGGCGGGGTTTTAAAGAGGAAGCATTTAATTTTTTGAAAGATCAGGAGATTGATGGGTATGAGAAACTGGCACAGAAGAGGAGATGGGGCCTGGGGCAGGTCAGCCACGATCATGTTGAATAGTGGGTAGGTTAGAGGGGCTGAAAGGCCTACTTCTGCTTATGTATGTCTTTTTAATCGACATAATGCGACTTCAGCACAGGCTTTGCAAAAAGTAATGGTTTATTACAACTTTGACAACAATTTTAGATTTAACAACTTGTTTGAAGCTGAAACAACATTTGCTACTTGTCTATTTTATGAGAAACTCTTGCAGATGGGTTAAATGGGCTGGATGAACTTATGCAAGTTCCAATTCTTCAAAACCTGGTCAAGGCCAGATGAATCTTTTAAATTTATATTCTAATCAAAGGTTTTGTCATGGCTGTGGGCTACCCCAGAGAACAGTTAAACATCAGTCATATTGTTTAAAGATCAGTCAGAGATTTCCTTGTGGAATATCAAAGAAACAAATGTGTTTTATAAAAATCTGTCGCTATTTAGCTTATTCCAAATTTATTTAACAAACCACTTTGAAGTGTCAAACTGCTATCAAAGGATTTGAACTCAAATCTCCAGATTATGTAACATAGCCACTTTGCAACCACACCCATCAACAGCTTTTCTTTGGACCGATTTATACTTTTTTATGAAGTATATAAAGGGCCTATTTATAGTCGTTAGCTGTTTGTTTTAGACAAGCTGATCATCCTGATCATCCTGGGCATTGGCTTAGTGAATTTCATTTGGACTGCCTTTATTGTTGGTATATTCTTCCTCATCATCCCATTCAAATTTTCCAGTTGACTTTACGTCTTAATTTAATCGTGTAGCGTGGAAAAGTGTCACATGATTGAATATGCCATTTTATTTAAATATAAAGAATGAACATAGATTATATATATATGTGTTTGAAAGAACTGCAGATGCTGGTTTAAGTCGAAGGTAGACACAAAATGCTGGAGTAACTCAGCAGGACAGGCAGCATCTCCGGAGAGAGGAATGGGTGACGTTTCGGGTCGAGACCCTTCTTCAGACTCATGACAGGGGAGAGGGCAAGACAGAGATAGCATGTAGTCGTAGACAGTAAGACTGGTAAGAGAACTGGGAAGGGGAGGGGATGGAGAGAGAGGGAAAGCAAGGTATATTTGAAGTTAGAGAAGTCAGTGTTCGTACCGCTGGGGTGTAAGTTACCCAAGCAAAATATGAGGTGCTGTTCCTCCAATTTGCACTGGGCCTCACTGACAATGGAGGAGGACCTAGACAGAAAGGTCAGATTGGGAATGGAAGGAGGAGTTAAAATGCTGAGCCACCAGGAGATCAGGTAGGTTAAGGCGGACTGAGCGGAGTTCAACGAAACAATCGCCGAGCCTGCGCTTGGTCTTGCCGATATACAGGAGTTGACACCTGGAACAGCGGGTACAGTAGATGAGGTTGGAGGAGGTGCAAGTGAACCTCTGCCTCACCTGAAAAGACTGTCAGGGTCCTTGGATGGAGTTGAGGGGGGAGATAAAGGGACAGGTGTTGCATCTCCTGCATTTGCAGGGGAAAGTACCTGGGGAGGGGGTCGTTTGGGTGGGAAGGGATGAGTTGACCAGGGTGTTGCGGAGGGAACGGACTCTGCTGAAAGCAGAAAGGGGTGGAGATGGGTAGATGTGGCCAGTAGTGGGATCCCGTTGGAGGGGCGAAGATGTTGGAGGATTATGTGCTGTATGTGACGGCTGATGGGGTGGTAGGTGAGAACAAGGGGGACTCTGTCCATGTTACCAACGAGAGGAGGGGGAGCAAGAACGGAGCTGCGGGATATCGAGGAGACCCTAGTGAGAGCCATCTATAATGGAAGAGGAGAACCCCCGTTCCCTAAAGAATGAGGACATCTCCAATGACCTGGATGGAAAATCTCATCCTGGGTGCAGATGCGGCACCGGTTAAGAATCGGGAGTAGGGGATAGAGTTTTTACAGGAAGCAGGGTGGGAAAAAGTGTAGTCTAGATAGCTATGGGAGTCACTGGGTTTGTAATAGATGTCAGTCAATAACCTGTCTCCTGTGATGGAGATGGTGAGATCTAGAGATGCTAGACAGATTTCAGAGATGGTCCAAGTAAATTTGAGTGCAGGATGGAAATTAGTCATTAAATTGATGAAGTCAGTGAGTTTGCAGGGGTGCAGGAGGTAGCACCAATGCAGTCATCAATGTAGCGGAGGTAGAGTTTGGGGAGAGGGCCAGTGTACGCCTGGAACAGTGATTGTTCGACGTACCCTACAAAGAGGCAGGCATAGCTGGTGCCCATTCGAGTGCCCATAGCTACGCCTTGGATTTGGAGGAAATAGGAGGAGTGGAAGGGGAAGTTGTTTAGTCCGCCTTAACCTACCAAATCTCAAGGTTGCTCAGCACTTTAACTCTCCCTCCCATTCCCAATCTGACCTTTATGTCCTGAGCCTCCTCCATTGTCAGAGTGAGGCCCAGCGCAAATTGGAGGAACAGCACCTCATATTTTGCTTGGGTAGCTCACACCCCAGCAGTATGAACATTGACTTTTCTAATTTCAAATAATCCCTTGCTTTCCCTCTATCTCCATCCCCTCCCCCTTCCCAGTTCTCCCACCAGTCTTACTGTCTCCGACTAAATTCTATCTCTCTCCTGCCCACTCCCCTGCCATCAGTATGAAGAAGGGTCTCGACCCGATAGATTATATATATATATATATATATATATATATATAATATATATATATAATATATGTGTGTTATATATATATATATAAACCAGCAGGGTCAAAACCATACTGATTAATTAGACATCTGAATTAAAGAGCCTGTCGAGGTTCTAATGGTTTGCACAAAGTTATCATTGGGCACAACAGAGGCTAATTTGCACTAGTAATTGTTGCTCATTAATAGCATCAGTAACCTCCAGAGAGGTTATGAATTTGGAAAATCGTCTTTAAAAATGCATAACCACACTGAACAAATTGACAAGTGGTCCTTTAAATACAGTTATGAGTCACATTACCGTTTCATCATTACCGTAGAGCTGAAGGTAACAGTTGACACTTTTATTTCTTGAAGTAAGGATCTTTCAAGATGTTTTTTGTAATCATAAGAGGATTTTGTTTCGAAGCACAGGATTTTCACATAAAAGACCAAGAAATTATTCAACTGCAGCAACAAAAAACAGATGATGAAAGATTTAATTTCTAAAGAGATGATATTCATGTTCAAAGGCACAACAGCTTTGAGGGCATTTTTGAGGTGAAATTTTCATGGTTTGATTCATATAATTGTCACTGAATGTGCTCTGCAAAATTTCAAAATGTATATTTATATGTGCCCCTTATTCCTGCTGAAGTTGTTAACCCTATTAAAAGGTGTGTTGACATTTGGCTATTTGGGTAAATGCTAAAAGATCCATTCATTTGGAAGAGGCAGGCCCTGTACTGGAGTTTCCAGCCACTGACAAATTAAATTTGACAAGGTTCTGCATGCTTGGCTGCTCTGGAAGGATAGATGGCCTGGGTTCCAAGGAGAACTAGGTGACTGGATAGAAAATTGGCTTCATGGAAGGGAACAGAGAGTGATGGTGGAAAGTTGTTTTTTGGACTGGAGGCCTGTGACTAGTGGTGTGCCTCAAGATGCTGGGCCCATTGCTGTTTGTGGTTTATAGCAACAATTTGGATGAGAACATGCAAGGCATGATTAGTAAGTTTGCAGGTGGCACTAAAGTGCATGGTATTTTAGATAGCGAAGATGGTTATCAAAGGATACAGCAGTATCTTGATCAGTTCAGTAAGTGGGCAGAGGAATGGTTCATGCAGTTTAATACAGATAAGTGTGAGGTGTTGCATTTTGGGACGTCTAACCAGGATAGGACCTACACACTGAATGACAGGGCTCTGGAGAGTGTTGTAGAGCAGAGGGATCTAGGGGTGCAAGTACATAGTTACTTGAAAATGGTGTCACAGTTAGAAATTAGGAGGTTATGTTACAGTTGTGCAATACATTGATGAGGCCACATTGAAGTATTGTGTTCAGTTTTGGTTACGCTGCTACATAGGAAAGATGTTGCTAAGCTGGAAAGGGTGCAGAGAAGATTTACAAAGATGTTGCCAGGAATTGGGATCCTGGGCTGTAGCAAACGATTGAGCAGATTATGACTTTATTCTTTGGAGCGCGAGGATGAATGGTGATGATATAGAGGTGTATAAGACCATGAGAGGAATAGATACAATAAATGCAGAATATTTTACCCAGAGTACGGGAATCAAGGACCAGAGGACATGGGTTTAAAGTGAGGCAGGAAATATTTAATAGGAACCTGAGGGGGCAACATTTTTTACTCAAAGAGTGATGGGTATATAGAACGAGCTGCTAGACAAAGTAGTTGAGGCAGGTACTATCACAATGTTTAAATAAAAAAATTGGATAGATACATGGATAGGATAGGTTTAGAAGGATTTGGGCCAAAAACATGCAAGTGAGACTAATGTAGATGGGCCATATTGTTCAGTGTGGGCAGATTGGGCTGAAGGGCCTATTTCCACGATGTATGACTATGATTCTAAATCAAATTGGCTATACTGTTCTTAAAATCATAAAAATATTTGCAATTATAATTCAATAGGTACTATGGGTAAAAGTAATTATTACCTGCAAAACACAGTCATTCAAATCCATCTTCTTTTACCTTATTGTCAGTAAACTTAAAAGGAGGATATGAGTAGACATTGCAATGGTGCTGGTTATAGGAGAAGGAGGAGAGTTTAAGGAGAGAATTATAAGAAAATAACTGCAGATGCTGGTACAAATTGAAGGTATTTATTCACAAAATGCTGGAGTAACTCAGCAGGTCAGGCAGCATCTCGGGAGAGAAGGAATAGGTGACGTTTCGGGTCGAGACCCTTCTTCAGACTGAACGATCGAGTGATTGGAGAGAATTGAATGATTGATTTGAAAGATACAGCATGGAAACAAGTCTTTCTGCCCACTGAATCCATTCTGAGTCTGAAGAAGGGTCTTGACCCGAAACGTCACCCATTCCTTTTCTCCAGAGATGCTGCCTGTCCCGCTGTGTTACCCCAGCATTTTTTATCTATCCATGCTGACCATCATCTGTTCACACTAGTTCTATAGTTATCCCACTTTCTCATCCACTCCTACAAACTTGGGGCAATTTGCAGTGGTCTGCATGACTTTGGTACGTAGGAGGAAACCGGAGCACCCGGAGGAAACCCATGCGATCGCAGGGAGAATGTGCAAACTCCACACATACAGAAGCCTAGATTGGAATCGAACCCTAGTTTCTGGCAGTGCGAGGCAGCAACTCGATCAGCTGTGCCATTGTGCTGCCCGTAAAAAGTAAAACTAAAAATAATTTTAGTGTTAAAATGCATCACAGAACTTCTGTTCTGATAGTTATATAGTAAGAATAACATGTGTGGCTTGAAAATTATCAGGAGAATTCAGTGTACCAAAAAAAATTACAATAATCAAAACAATTTCAAATAAATGTCTTGAGAACTCAGATTGCTGATCCTTTAAACTTATTTGGTTTTGCATCCCACTCCATGCACCCTTCCTCCAGAAATTTCAAGCTTGATGATGCAAAGAAAAGGCGAAGGCCATTACTATGCATTTTCTACTGTGATGTGCCATCTCTTCAGAGCTGCAGGAATGTTGAGTGTGTGAAGCATCCAACATTTGTTTCCTCTTCTCCACAGTTGCCAGTTTAATTTTATTCCTATGAACTGACTTTTACTTTTGTGACAAATGTTCTCCAAAGACAAGTCAGTTCACGGCAAGGAGAATGCGTGCAGCAGCGAATTGCTTACGCAAGTTTATTAAAGCGTAATGCTGATATTTGAATAGCTGTACGCTAGCCCTTTGTTGTAAATGTTATTATCAATAATATGCTCCCAGTTAGTTGCAGGAACCGTGCTTGCAGTTGCAATGCTTGCAGTTGCAATGCTTGCAGTTGTGGGAGGATGAAATTGGTTGTTGGCAGCATGGAATGATTTGGTAACAGGCCAGAGTTTTATTCTCAGAAAAACTGGAGAGACCAGATGTTTATGGAGTCATTTTCTGTGCAGTCTCCAGAGTTTGTTAATCTGCTCAATGCCTGCACAAATAAGCAGATCTTGCATGGTATACACACCACTTAACTATACATCAGGGTTCCAATTGATATCCTCCAGCCAGATTATGATTTTTAGTTTTAGAGATACAGCTTGGAAGCAGGCCTTTTGGCCCACCGAGTCCGCATCGACCCCCGCACACAAGCACTATTCTACACTAGGGACAATTTTTACATTTATACCAAGCCAATTAACCTACAAACCTGTGCGTCTTTAGAGTGTGGAGAAAAAAAAGATCTTGGAGTAAACCCACGCGGTCACAGGGAGAATGTACAAACTCTGTACAGACAAGCACCCATAACCAGGATCAATACTGGGTCTCTGGTGCTGTAAGTGCTGCAAGGCAACAACTCCACTGCTGCGCCACCGTGCCGCCTTAATGTTAATGCAGATTGCCTGTTTCAGTGGCTGGCCTATTTCCCAATTCAAAGGCCCATTTGCAAAGTGCACATGAGAACTGTGGCTGTCGTATGGTTTGCCCTGCCCACTTTTCCCTGTATTTTTCCATTGCTGGTCACCTGTTTTAATGTGAAAAATGGCCACGGTGCAGTTGAAAATCATCCCCTTGAACGCCATATGACATGATAATTAAACTATGTCATAGAGTTCAGTGTCTGAACATTACTTTAAAGCCATTTTCTATTCCAATAGATCATTTTTTTCAGAAGATCATTGTTAATGATTGTATTAGTTCACATTCACAGAGGTATTGACTACGTTTGTTCCCCTCTCATTTAATAATCATAAGCACAGAAACAGGCCCTTAGGCCAACCGAGATGTCCCAGCCACGCTGGCCCACCTGCCTATATTTAGCCCATATTCCTCTAAACCTTTCCTATCCATGTACCTGTCCAACTGTCTTTTATATGTTGTTATATTACCTGCCTCAACCACCACCTCTGGCTGCTCGTTCCATTTGTCCATCACCCTCCTGGTGAAAAAGCCTGTTGAATCTTTCCCCTCACACCTTAAACCAATGTTCTCTAGTTCTTGATTCCCCTACTTCAGTCAGAGAGTTGTGAATCTGTGGAATTCTCTGCCTCAGAAGGCAGTGGAGGCCAATTATCTGAATGCATTCAAGAGAGAGCTAGATAGAGTTCTTAAGGATAGCGGAGTCAGGGGGTATGGGGAGAAGGCAGGAACGGGGTACTGATTGAGAATGATCAGCCATGATCACATTGAATGGCGGTGCTGGCTCGAAGGGCCGAATGGCCTCCTCCTGCACCTATTGTCTATTGTCTACTCTGTCCATTCATCTTATCTCTTCCCCTCATGATATTATATACCTCTACAAAACCTCCTTAGTTTCCTGTGCAAAATGCAGTATTTCCTGTTGGTCCATATCTATTTCTCAGGTCAGGTATGTTTATTACCTGGGTCACTGGTCAGGTAGTGCCAAATGGCTGTTTGGTACTGGAGTCATCACAGTTAAGTTCGGTCCTCATGCATTTTTGTTGCATGTGTCTTATTATTAAATATTCTACCCATCTCCCAATCGAATATCTCCTTACCTGCATCCATCTTTCACTTACCAAGCTTTGTCCCACCCCACCTCTTTTACCGCTTTCTCCCGCCTACTACATTAGAAAAAGGGTCCTGGCCCAAAATGTCACTTTTCCATTCCCTCCACAGATACTACCTGGTGGGCTGAATTACTCCAGCCCTTTGTGTTTTGCTGAAGATTCCAGCATCTGCAGTTCATGGTGCCTCCATTCAATGTAAGCACCTTGGCTAATTTCCTGTTCTTAGCTTGGACTGTACAGTCAAGCTACCATGTTCTACCCAATTCCCAGGCTGAGATTAACTACCTTCTACACCTACATTTCAAACATTAGCATTTCTAAAGCTGACAAGACACAATGAAGTAATAATCTCCCCAGTCAAATTCCTAAAAAAAAACCCGACCTTGCAGAATAATATGTTTTCACATTCATTCTTAGATGGAAACCAGCTTCCATCCAAATTACCAGTGAGTATTTTTATGTCTGTTTACCACAGAGACATGTGGCAGTCTCTGCTTATCGGTTTGAAATGCTTTGCTTGTTGTTGCCTCATAAAATATTTTTCTGAGTTGGATATAGAAATTCTGACAGCAATGCCTTCAAAAACATAGATCTAAAATATGGCCCAGCTGCTTCATTAAATTTTAAAGCAAGGAACATCTAAAATCCGACTTTAAAAGCTCTCTTTCCTTTTATATGTAATAACTCTAGGAGTCTAGAATTTCCTTTGAAGTGTTAGGATGCACAGATGCTTTAGAAATGTCTTGAAAAATTCCTTTATGTTTTTGTTGTGAAATGGGTTTTTTAAAAGTGCAGCTCCAAGCAAAAATCACAACAATCTCTGTGAAAATGAAATGCTCAGAATGCTGCTAATTGTTATTCCAAATTTTGGTGCAAAGTACAAAGTCCTCAAAAAGATTCACGGTTTTCTGTGTCAGTAAGTTGTATGTTTATGTGCTAATTTATCAAAGACTTTCACACTTTTAGACTTTTGTCTGCTGGCTAGGATAATTTAATTTGTCTGCTGGCTAGGATATTTACTTCCAGCTAATACATATGCCAGTAACATAGTCATAACAAACCATTGACAAGTGACTACAGTATACAGGAAACCAAAGAGAAAATGAGGGAGGGGCGGGGGGACAAATATAGCTAACACTTCTGCGAATGTGAACGAAGACAATCATTAAGACTGATGTTCGGAAAAAAAAGATCTATTGGAACAGAAAATAGCAATAAAGCGCTGTAGATATCCATGCTTGCATATTTATTTTATTCAATCTGCTCTCTTATATCTCTAATTTTGTGTCCATGTTAACAATGTGGCACAATGAAGCATTTATATGATGATTGGCTGGAAAATAAGTTTGATTTCCTTTCAATCTTCGTTATTGTGCTGATGGAATTCCTCCGTTTGGTGTTACAGTGGCACAGTGTTCTCATTGCAATATTTAACAACGTAACTGGGAACAAGAAATTATATGCATTCTGCTCTAGACGTAGCAGTTCATTGCCAGAATGAAGCCCATCAACATCATGTTTCCTACATTACAGCAGTAGCTACACTTCATTAGGGCTTCATTGGCTGTGAAATACTATGGGACATCCTGAGCTATAATTGCAAGTCTTATTTCTTTTTAAACAGAGATCAGTCCAAAATCCTCTTTTAACTAACACTTGCAATTACAATGCCATTTATCTACTCTGAAGTGCACTATCAAATACCTCCATTGTATGTGGGGGACATGATTTAGATTGCACGCTTTACAATGAAGAATCCATTATCACTTAAGAGCAACAGAAGTCGAGTAAAACAAAGGCAGTCTTGTCAGTAGCAGTCCTCCACAAGAATTTCTTTAAAAAATGCGCTCTCTTGTTTTCAATTCCTGTTTGAGATTTAGTTGTCGTTAATTTATCGCCCTTGAATGGTCACCCTTGAGACATTGTTGGCAAACTTTCTTGAACCGCTGCAGTCCGTGTGGAATAGTGAAGTGATTCTTCATGAAATGAAATCGTTTTATATTTACTCAATTGTTCATGAACTGCTTGCTGCAGGTATTTGTGGAGAACAACAGAATGGAGCGAATGTCGTGTCGACTCACTCCTCAACCAGCAAGACAGAAGACGTGGAAATCAAACGGCACTCTGCGGTGGGGGAATTCAAACCCGCAAATTTTACTGTGTGCAAGCTAATGAAAACCTCTTATCTTATCTGAACACTCTGAAGGAAAAGGAAGGTAATGGCCCATGTTTGATCTACAATGTGACCCATCATATTTATTCCCTGCAGACATGATTTAAATGTCAGTTCGGTTCATTGCAGTATCCTATTTCCACTAAGCCATTCCACTTAACCCACTTCATTTTTCCAAACAATGTTAATTATATCAATTACGTTAACTATTTGATATTTTCCCCTCAGTTTTGTGAATGAATAGTAATCAAATCCAAATGTAATATAATCACAAGCGCATGTTACAGCCATTCGGATAACAATAATTCACCCTCCTTGAATTCACAAATCTCTACCCACAAATTTGAGATATAAAATGAAAATTGCTCTCAAGGAATTTAGTGAAAAAAAGGTGAAAAAAATAAATAATTAAGCAAAATGTTTTTTTCAATTCTCGTTTCTTGATGACGTGGCTTCACATCAGGCAAAATTAAGATACTGAATGTTTTCTAGGACACAAGAAACTTGTAACATATAATTATGAATGTTTTATTCTATTAAGCAATATAGCACATATTTGTGCTTTACTCTGTCCCTCCTCACCCCCTCTCCTGAAATGTATTCTGTTCCTCAACTCTCTCAAAAATATTGATTGACTTGAAGAATCAAAGTGACAAACCTTGTCATTTAATAAACTAATAAATCAATAAGACTTTATTTTGGAACATCAAATTGGAATACGGCTAAAATAAAACTATCATAAAAAGAATAGACTAAAGTCTGCAAATATCAATATACATATCTCTCTCTCTCTCTCTCTCTCTCTCTCTCTCTCTCTCTCTCTCTCTCTCTCTCTCTCTCTCTCTCTCTCTCTCTCTCTCTCTCTCTCTCTCTCTCTCTCCTCTCTCTCTCTCTCTCTCTCTCTCTCTCTCTCTCTCTCTCTCTCTCTCCCTCCCTCTCTCTCTCTCTCTCTCTCTCTCTCTCTCTCTCTCTCTCTCTCTCTCTCTCTCTCTCTCTCTCTCTCTCTCTCTCTCTCTCTCTCTCTCTCTCTTTTTCTCTCTCTCTCTCTCTTTTTCTCTCTCTCTCTCTCTCTTTTTCTCTCTCTCAATGATTTGGATGGAAACATACAGGGCAAGATTAGCAAGTTTGCTGATGATACAAATGTTAATAGTTTTACAGATGGTGAAGATGGTTGTGAACAATTGCAGCAGGATCTGGATCGACTGGCTAGGTGGGCAGAAGAATGGTTGGTGGAATCTAATACAGAGAAGTGTGAGGTGTTGCATTTTGGGTCGTCGAACAAGGGCAGAACCTACACAGTAAATGGTAGGCCTCTGGGTAGTTTGTAGCACATGGGGATCTAGGAGTACAGGTGAATGGTTCCTTGAAGGTCGAGTTGCAGGTAGATAAGGTGGTCAAAAAGGCTTTTGGCACTTTGGCCTTCATTAGTCAGAGTATTGAGTATAGAATGGTCATGTTGCAGTTGTATAAGAGATTGGTGCGACTGCATTTAGAATATTGTGTTCAGTTCTGGGAACCATGTTATAGGAAAAAAAGTGTCAACCTTGAAAGGGTTCAGAGAAGCTTTACGAAGATGTTGCCAGGACCAGGGGGTGTGAGCCATAGGGAGAGGTTGAGTAGACTAGGTCTCTATTCTATGGAGCGCAAGAGGATGAGGGGTGATCTTATAGAGGTATACAAAATCATTAGAGGAATAGATCGCGTAGATGCACAGTCTTTTTCCCACAGTAGGGGAATCGAGGACATAGGTTCAAGGTGAAGGGGAAAAGATTTAATAGGAATCCGAGGGGTAACTTTTTCACACAGAGGGTGGTGGTGTATGGAACAAGCTGCCCGAGGCAGTAGTTGAGGCTGGGACTATCCCATCATTTAAGAAACAGTTAGACAGGTACATGGATAGGACAGGACTGGAGGGATATGGACCAAGCGCAGGCAAGTGGGACTAGTGTAGCTTGGACATTGTTGGCTGGTGTGGATGAGTTGGGCCGAAGGGCCTGTTTCCACAATGTATCACTCTATAACTCTATGACTCTATGGCTCTATGGCTCAATGACTCTATGACTCTCTCTCTCCATTGAAAAATATTCATATTGGCCAGTGTATGCAGTTTTGAGGTTTAATGAAGGCACAAGGAACTGCAGATGCTGGTTTACAAAACAAACACAAAGTGTTGGAGTATCTCAGCAGGACAGGCAGCATCTCTGGAGGACATGGAAAGGCAACATTTCCGTCATGACCCTTGTTCAGACTGATTGGAGTCAGTGGGACAAAGCTGGAAAAGAGATAGTGTTTGGACAAAACCTGCAAAGCAATGGGTGGATATAGGTATGGGGGTTAGGGGGTTGATTGGCAGATGTGTGGACAAAGGTTAGTGCTAGAAAGAAGAGAAAAGGGTGTAAGATAAGGAGAAAATGTAGTGAAATGTGAACCAGAGAGAGAGATAGAGGTGGAAGACGACAGGGGAAAGTGGAAAGGAAGGGGAAAGTGGGAGAAATGGGTGCACACCAAGGTGGGACACAGGGAAGTGAGGGGGAAAGGTGGGGGGAGGAGGTGAGAACGTGTAGATTTGGCAACTTTTCCGCTGAACTCATGCGCTTAGTCCATCTTGGCCTGCTGGGTCTCCCGATTGCTGGTCATTTTAGATCCTCTTCCCATACCCTTCTTTCTGTTGTGGACCTCCATTGCCAGGGTGAGGTTCCATGCAAAGTGAAGGAACTGTACCTTACTTATAACCCAACAGTTTGAACATTGAATTCTCAAATTTTACGTTGCAAACTCCCTCCCCATTTTTACCTCTCCATTTTCTCTCTCGCATCACAAAATTATAGAAATTTCTCGTATTAAAGTAATCGATATGAGACCTGTGCAGTCCATTATGCCAACATTCTTCAGCGAACTTAATTGCTTTAGTTTTGCTTGTAAGTCACAGCCATCTCCAGCAGCATAAAAAGCTGATGGAAGGTGAAGGAAATACAGGGGATGAGTGACATCTATTTTCAGTATGTTTTGGAGCATATTTTCAATGTAAACATTCTCACAGATTGAGTCCTGTGGCATAAGCACCCATTTACCATGGCAAAGCAGAAGCTAAATTACATAGTCAGATATTGGAGCATATTGGTACGATGCATGATTCCAAAAGTCTATAATATGTACTGTGAGACACAGGAACTAAGTCACAATTGTGCGCTACACACAGCAACATCACTGTTTCTATTGAGAACAGTTACCTCATCTCTCTGCTTTCACCTGCCTCGTAGTTTAGGGTTTACTTCTTGTTTCACTTGTGTTAGAAACAAAGATTGAAAATTGCATATTTTTCCCGAAATTTCTATCAGCAGGGCAGAGTGTTAATGTTGAGGTATGTCTTAATATTGTCATCCCATGCACAAATGATGCCATCCATGCCAAAGTGAATCACCCCTGTACATGCTCATATTAATTTTCCATTGGGCATGACTTCTACCAGAAGTGGGTGATATTGTATTGCGACATGTGTGAAACTGTGGCACTGCTAGTAGGGTCACTGCCGCACACCCCCAGAGACCTAGCTACAGCATCCTGACCTCGGGTCCTGTCTGTTAGGTCTTTCCACATTTTACCTGTAACTACACGGGCTTCCTCTGGATGTTCAGGCATCCTTCCACATCCAAAGACGTGTGAATTAACGGCTGTGTGCAGGTGAGTGGCAGAATTTTGCTAAGGTTGATGAGAATGCGGGCAATTTAAGAAATTTTAGGATTACTGTAAATGGTAGTTGATAGTCAATGTGGTCTCAGCAGGCCGAATGGTCTGTTACAAGTGTATTATTCCATGATATATATGTTTTTAAAGAGATAGCTCTTACAATGCAACTTGTGCACGGGCAAAATGTTCTGCTTGGACAGTTCAGATTGTTAAAGTTGTATAAATAAAAAAGCCCTCCAGGGTTTTTTAAATTTTATTAAAGGATGCTCCATTTCCCCTTGCCACCAATTTATAAATGGCTTGGATGTCACATCACATTCTGCTGCTGGCAGGCATAGTCAATTCTGTTAACAACACACTGTCCTTTAAATTATCCAGAGTAAAGAGACTCTCGCAAAGCACAGGCATCAAAGTAATATTTCTGTTACTTTATCAAAGACTAATTATGTCTGTTAAAATAGTGACCATGAAACTGAATACATATATGCACTGGATTGATTTTCTAATCACAAACCAAGATAATTTCAGGGTCATTGTTTCGTGGTTTTACAGAATATAACCAAATAAATTGTTTGCCTAGTGAATAATTTCCCTCACTTTCAGACTTCACATTGTTCAATAGCAAATGCTGTTTGTATAAAGCTTTATATCTCCATCCAGGAATTTACATAGTATTGATTATGTTATTTCAGAGATTCTGTCTCAGAACCAGGGGAAGCCTAGTATTGCACCACTTCTGTCAATCACCTTTGAATGCATAATCTATGGCACATTTATTTTTGAAGGTTCCATAGATGACAGTTTTTATTTGCAAACATTATTTTGAAACAGTTGTGTTACTTCGAGGTCGTGAATAAAAAAAAACATGCAGATGTTGATAATCTGCCTGATTTGTTAAAAATTATTGAACTGGCAGAAAATGCTAGAAAAACTCAGCAGATCAGGCAGCATCTGTGGAAAGAGAAACAGAGTTAAGATTTCAGTGAAGATGCTACAATGGATTTCTGTGCAACACATTTCTGTGTTACATAGATTGAGCAATTGTACTCCATTGCCTTCTCTACAGCAGCCTAAGATTCTTTAGTCAGAGGGTGGTGAATCTGTGGAATTCTTTGCCACAGAAGGCTGTGGAGGTAAAGTCAGTGGATATATTTAAGGCAGAGATAGATCGATTCTTGATTAGTACGAGTGTGTCAGAGGTTATGGGGAATGGGGTTAGGAGTTAGAGATAGATCAGCCATGATTGAGTGGCGTAGACTAGATAGGGCGAACGGACTAAATCTACTATCACATATTGTGAGATGCAAATGTGAGTGCTCACAATCACGATGCTCGAGACAATCTAGAGAAACAAGTATAGTTTATTTGCAAGTCTGCAGAGTTGGGTGCCTCCCCTCTCGAGACACACCGAGGTGAAGTCTATCTGTATTCTTTGGAAGCGCCTTATTGCCAATGGTTGTCCTCCTCCTGGGACTGCTCTCATGATTTTTTTGTTGATTTGCTGACATATTACACAACCCCCTATGACTTGTTTGGCCATGGTATACATCCCACGGCAAGCGTAGGTCCTGAGGAGGGTATCACAGAGGGCTTGCCCGTGCAGCCTCCCTAATAACTCCCTTATAATTTCTTTGTTCAATAGCTGCTTTCCATCCGCTGTCCACCATTTCCCATTTGGGGTACGCCGGGCTCCCATTTCTCTCATGTGTTCCTGCTCTTTTTCACCAAAGATAGGTATCTTTTCCTCGGGTTCCCTTAAAGGTATCAGTGACATCATTTCTACCGTCTGATCTGTGGCTGCTCTCTTTGCCACCTCATCCGCTGCCCTATTTCCTCGGGCTTCCAGGGCGTTACCCTTCTGATGCCCTGCCACATGTGCTATGGCTACCCGTTCTGGTTTCTGCAAGGCCTCCAATGTCTGTCCTATCAATTGCTCATGCGCTAATTCTTTCCCCCGAGCTGTTATCATTCCTCGCTCTTTCCAGATCTTCCCAAAGGTGTGTACTACCCCAAAGACGTATTTTGAGTCGGTATACACTGTTCTTTCCTTTCCCTCCAATAGTTCCAAAGCTCTCATTAATGCGTATAATTCACAAGATTGGGCTGACCAACTACCAGGCAGCCTGCCGCTTTCAATTTCCTCGATAGTTTCCCCATTCACTATACCGTATCCACTATGTCTTTTTCCATCTATACATCTGGAGGACCCGTCTATAAACCACCGGCTGTCGGTTCCCCCCTCTTTTCTGGGTAAGTACCCCTAGTGCCACCCCCTGTTCTGAATTTACGAACAGGTGGAAGGGTTGTTCTAACGAGGGAAGGGCCAACACGGGAGCGGTAATCAGACTGTTCTTTAATTTCCCAAATTCCACCTCCTATTCAGGGGTCCACTTAACTTTGTCTTTTTCGTCTCCCAATCTATCGTACAGGAATTTCACCTGTCGGGCGTAATCATCTATCCATAGTCTACAGTATCCTATCAATTCCAGGAATTTTCGGATCTCTTTCTTATTCCTCGGGAGTGGTACTCCTGTGATTCCAGCTATCCTTTCGGGGTTTATTCGTCTCTTTCCTCCGCTTATCAGGTGTCCTAGGTATTTTACCTCTTGTTGCACAAACTGAAGCTTGTTACGGGACACCCTTAACCCTTTCTCCCCCAAGAAGTTTAACAGAACTATCGTGGCGTCCCTTATTTCTCCTTCTCTCTCTCTCCTGACAAGAGAAGGTCATCTACGTATTGTAATAGTTGCGTTTCCCCGTGACCTGGGAAATCCTCCAGTACCTGCTCTAAAATCTGGCCGAATAAATTTGGTGATTCTGTAAAACCTTGAGGGAGCACCGTCCACTGGAATTGTTGTTTCCGCCCGGTGTTAGGGTTCTCCCACTCAAAGGCGAATAAGTCTCTACTTTCGGTTGCCAGCGGACAACTCCAGAAAGCGTCCTTTAAATCTACCACACTAAACCATTTGTTGCCTGGGGGTATCCGTCCCATGATGGTATAAGGGTTAGGTACTACCGAGTGTCGGGCTCGGACTACCTTGTTCAATTCCCTTAAGTGCTGTACGAGTCTAAACGTTCCGTTGGCCTTTCTGACGGGTAGGATCGGAGTATTGTATGGGGACATACATGGTTCCAATACCCTGTCCTTCAATAAATTCTCATTGATTGGTTGTAAGCCTTTTCGTCCCTCGGTCGAAATGGGGTACTGTCTTACTCGTACTATGTCTGCACCGTCCTTTAATGCTATCTGTAGAGGGGGTATTTGCAACCCTCCTCGGTTTCCTTCCTTGGCCCATACTTGGTCATTAATTCTTTGCTCGTCCTCCTTCCTTAGAGTATACAACTGGACCACTATCCTTCCCTCTACCGGTGCTGTGCCTATTCCCAATTGTATTTGTAAATCTCTGCCCATTAAATTTACGCCAGCCTGGGGTACTAAGATCAGGTCCTCTACCGCCTCCCGGTTTCCATACCTTACATTCACTCCTCCTATCTCGGGAGCTACCATCACAGTTTCCCCCTACCCCGGTAACTTTTACTCTCCCTTGTCCTGCCTCCGTACCTGTTGGTACTTTGGTCACACTTGATCGCTCCGCTCCTGAATCTACCATGAACACCGTATCTTCTCCTTGGGGTCCTATTTTTAAATTTACCAGGGGCTCCCTTCTATAATCCCTCGACCCCAAGGACGGGAACCCCTGACCCCCCTATTCATTTTCCATCACTTTCTAATTCTGCTTCATTCTCACAGTTTTGTCTTCTCTCTGATGCCTGCTGATTACTCGCCTGTGTTTCTGCGTTGCTGTCTCCCTCATACTCCTCATTTGCTGCCTGACGGGTCCCATAAATCTTTCTGTTCCTGAGGTCCTGCAGCCTTTTGATGTCTGCTTCCAGTTCCCGTGCTTCTTGCTTCATCCATTCCTTTTCTCGCTGCCCCCTTCTCTGTCTATATTCCTTTATGTCTTGCTCATCGTTCCAAGTTGTGACTTCTCCCTCTATCTCCACTATTCCCTTTTACCAAAAGGCACTGCTTTGTTCCGTCCTGGCCGGAATAGGGAGGGGGATACCCAGGGTCCCTTAGGCTGGGGTACAGAGTTGATTTTTTTTTCCTGAAGCTCCTGAATTTCATGCTGTTTTGGAGGTCTTTCACCCTTGTTTGGGGTGGTATTCTTTTCCTGCTATGCTTTCCTCAGCCTTTCTCCTTCTATTCTAAACAATTTAAGTACATCTAGTTCTTTTTCCTTTTTCGTTACTCTGGTTTCTGATTTATCCTTAGGCTTATAGTTCTTAATTAACACTCCCATTTCATCACACATGTTTATATCAAAATATAAATATATCAAAATTTATATCAAAATTTATATCATATTTATATCATTCCGTGGGCCTTTTCGTAACCAATTTTTTTCGTCCTTTTTTTTCCATTTCTCAGTGTTTTTTTAAAAATATCTTCTTTGGATACGGGGAACTTCCTACTTAGTAGTTCAACTGCAGTTATTTTATTCATTGTATTCGTCTTATGTTATGTTAGTGCACTTGGTCAGTCAGTTTAAATGCAGTCCTTGTTCTCACTCCGTTCTGTCTCTATAGTCACTATGCTACGCTATTTCTATCTTCTATAGTTCTACTATATTCCTTTAATATTTATTCCGAGGCATCGGCAAGCCTGTGATTCCTGCGATTCTTTCAGGATTTATTCTTTGCTTTCCCCTTACAAGCATAACAACTTTCCTCCAGATTAGGGGAAGCTTTTGAATTAACAAACATTTAATGCCTGCCATACTCAATCCTCATCGGAGCCCAGTCGTGGCCACCAGACTGAACTCCCTTTGATCGGGTATTTCTGCCACTCAAAATAACAGAGTTGAATCATTTTTGTCTTCTCCAATCCCTGGGTTTTTCCCTGCCCCCAATGGCTCAGCATTCGCCCCAACGGACTATCAGGCGGAATGCGGGGGTTGGGCTCACCGCCCTTCCCCTCCCCTTTTGGGCTTTCCGTTTTCACTGCCCATCCTCCCGATCGGAATTCCCCTCCGATCTTTTATCTTCCCGATCGGAATTCCCCTCCGATCTTAGCTGTAATCGCCCAAGTAGTACTTAATAGTCAGTTTTCTTACCCGGGTCCTGTGCACAAGAATCACTCGATGAAGCTCCTCGTGGTTTCCTGCTACTCCCACTTGTTTCTCGAGTCTCTGGTTCAGGTATCACTCGCTCAAACCGCTGACGGCAAGCAAGGAGTCTGAGACCGCTGAACTCAGCGGGGTGCACCGTCCCTTCTTCCGTATACTCTCGTCAGCCGGCCGGAGTGGCGATCTCAGACGAGCCCCCAAGCTGTGAGATGCAAATATGAGTGCTCACAATCACGATGCTCGAGACAATCTAGAGAAACAAGTATAGTTTATTTGCAAGTCTGCAGAGTTGGGTGCCTCCCAAAACGTTCCCACACACTTTAAAAGAAGTGTTCTGGAGGAAGCCGCTGATTGGTGGAAGCGGACTAGAGGAAGCAGCTGATTGGGCGTAACCCCGGGGTTGTAATTCTGCTTTTTGTTCGTACTTTTAGTTAAGGGTTCAGTGAGTTAAGGGTTCAGTGAGTTAAGGGTTCAGTGAGTTAAGGGTTCAGTGAGTTAAGGGTTCAGTAAGTTAAGGGTTCAGTGAGTTAAGGGTTCAGTAAGTTAAGGGTTCAGTGAGTTAAGGGTTCAGTAAGTTAAGGGTTCAGTGAGTTAAGGGTTCAGTGCTTTTTAGTAAAGGTACAGTTTAAAGGATTAAGAGGGATTTGATTTAATTTGGGGGTAAGACATGTCAGATGAGATCGGCCCCGTGGAATGCTCATCCTGCAACATGTGGGAGATCAGGGATATTGTCGGTGTCCCTGATGACTACGTGTGCAGGAAGTGTGTCCAGCTGCAGCTCCTGGCAAACCGCATTGAACGGTTGGAGCTGCGGTTGGACTCATTCTGGAGCATCCACGATGCTGAGAAGGTTGTGGATAGCACGTATAGCGAGTTGGCCACACCACAAGTAAAAGATAAGCGGACAGAAAGGAAACGGGTGGCCACTAGCCAGCGTAGCAGTAGGCAGGTAGTGCTGGAGTCCCCTGCGGTCATCTCCCTCCTAAACAGATATGCCATTTTGGATACTGTTGGGGGAGATGGCTCATCAGGGGAAGGCAGCAGCAGCCAAGTTCATGGTACCGTGGGTGGCTCTGCGGCAAAAGAGGGGAGGAAAAAGAGTGGAAGGGCTATAGTGATAGGGGATTCAATTGTAAGGGGAATAGATAGGCGTTTCTGCGGCCGCAAACGAGACTCCAGGATAGTATGTTGCCTCCCTGGTGCAAGGGTCAGGGATATCTCTGAGCGGCTGCAGGACATTCTGAAGGGGGAGGGTGAGCAGCCAGTTGTCGTGGTGCACGTTGGCACCAACGATTTAGGTAAAAAACGGGATGAGGCCCTACAAGGTGAATTTAGAGAGCTAGGAGATAAACTAAAAAGTAGGACCTCAAAGGTAATAATCTCTGGATTACTACCAGTGCCACGTGCTAGTCAGAGTAGGAATAGGAGGATATTTCAGATGAATACGTGGCTTGAAAAATGGTGCAAGGGGGAGGGATTCAAATTTTTAGGACATTGGAACCAGTTCTGGGAGAGGTGGGACCAGTACAAACAGGACGGTCTGCACCTGAGCTGGAATGGAACCAATGTCCTAGGGGGAGTGTTTGCTAGTGCTGTCGGGGAGGATTTAAACTAATGTGGCAGGGGGATGGGAGCAGGAGCAGAGAGACAGAGGGGTGTAAAATGAGGGTAGAAGCAACAGGTAGCAAGGTGAAAAGTAAAAGTGGCAGGCAGACAAATCCAGGGCAAAAATCAAAAAGGGCCACTTTTCAACATAATTGTATAAGGGGTAAGAGAGTGGTAAAAACAAGCCTGAAGGCTTTGTGTCTCAATGCAAGGAGTATACGTAATAAGGTGGATGAATTAAATGTGGAGATAGTTATTAATGATTATGATATAGTTGGGATTACGGAGACATGGCTCCAGGGTGACCAAGGCTGGGAGCTCAACATCCAGGGATATTCTATATTCAGGCGGGATAGACAGAAAGGAAAAGGAGGTGGGGTAGCGTTACTGGTTAGAGAGGAGATTAAAGCAGTGGAAAGGAAGGACATTAGCTTGGAGGAAGTGGAATCGATATGGGTAGAGCTACGAAACACTAAGGGGCAGAAAACGCTGGTGGGAGTTGTGTACAGGCCACCTAACAGCAGTAGTGAGGTTGTGGATGGCATCAAGCAGGAAATTAGAAATGCATGTACTAAAGGTGCAGCAGTTATAATGGGTGACTTCAATCTACATATAGATTGGGTGAACCAAACTGGCAGGGGTGCTGAGGAAGAGGATTTCTTGGAATGTTTGAGAGATGGTTTTCTAAACCAACATGTCGAGGAACCAACGAGAGAACAGGCCATTCTAGACTGGGTATTGAGTAATGAGGAAGGGTTAGTTAGTAGTCTTGTTGTGCGAGGCCCCTTGGGCAAGAGTGATCATAATATGGTAGAGTTCTTCATTAGGATGGAGAGTGACAAAGTCGATACAGAAACAAGTGTTCTGAACTTAAAGAAAGGTAACTTTGAGGGTATGAGGCGTGAATTGTCCAAGATAGACTGGCGATTGATGCTGAAAGGGTTGACGGTGGACATGCAATGGAAGGCATTTAAAGGTCGCATGGATGAACTACAACAAGTGTTCATCCCAGTTTGGCAAAAGAACAAACCAGGAAAGGTAGTGCATCCGTGGCTAACAAGGGAAATCAAGGATAGTATTAAAACAAAAGATGAAGCATACAGATTAGCCAGAAAAAGTAGCATACCAGAGGACTGGGAGAAATTCAGAGTCCAGCAGAGGAGGACAAAGGGCTTAATTAGGAAAGGGAAAATAGATTATGAGGGAAAACTGGCAAGGAACATAAAAACAGACTGCAAAAGCTTTTACAGATATGTCAAGAGAAAAAGATTAGTTAAGGCAAATGTAGGTCCCTTGCAGTCGGAAACAGGTGAATTGATCATAGGGTACAAGGAGATGGCAGACCAATTGAACAAATACTTTGGTTCTGTCTTCACAAAGGAAGACATAAACCGTCTGCCGGAAATAGCGGGGGACCGGTGGTCTAATGAGATGGATGAACTGAGGGAAATTCAGGTCAGTCGGGAAGTGGTGTTAGGTAAATTAAATGGATTGAAGGCAGATAAATCCCCAGGGCCAGATAGGCTGCATCCCAGAGTGCTTAAGGAGGTAGCCTCAGAAATAGTGGATGCATTAGTGATAATTTTTCAAAACTCTTTAGATTCTGGAGTAGTTCCTGAGGACTGGAGGGTAGCTAATGTAACCCCACTTTTTAAAAAGGGAGGGAGAGAGAAAACGGGGAATTATAGACCAGTTAGCACATTTGGAACGTGGTGAAATCATCGGACAAAGTCAGCATGGATTTACCAAAGGCAAATCATGTCTGACGAATCTTATAGAATTTTTCGAGGATGTAACTAGTAGAGTGGATAAGGGAGAACCAGTCGATGTGTTATATCTGGACTTTCAGAAGGCCTTCGACAAGGTCCCACATAGGAGATTGGTGTACAAACTTAAAGCACACGGTATTGAGGGTTCAGTGTTGAGGTGGATAGAAAATTGGTTGGCGGACAGGAAGCAAAGAGTAGGAATAAACGGGTCCTTTTCGGAATGGCAGGCAGTGACTAGTGGGGTACCGCAAGGCTCAGTGCTGGGACCCCAGTTATTTACAGTGTATATTAATGATTTGGACGAGGGAATTGAATGCAACATCTCTAAGTTTGCGGATGACACGAAGCTGGGTGGCAGTGTTAGCTGCGAGGAGGATGCTAGGAGGCTGCAGAGTGACTTGGATAGATTAGGCGAGTGGGCAAATGCATGGCAGATGCAATATAATGTGGATAAATGTGAGGTTATCCACTTTGGCGGCAAGAACAGGAAAGCAGAGTATTACCTGAATGGTGACCGATTGGGAGAAGGGGAGATGCAACGTGACCTGGGTGTCATGGTGCACCAATCATTGAAAGCAAGCATGCAGGTGCAGCAGGCAGTGAAGAAAGCGAATGGTATGTTGGCATTCATAGCAAGAGGATTTGAGTTTAGGAGCAGGGAGGTTCTGCTGCAGTTGTACAGGGCCTTGGTGAGACCGCACCTGGAGTATTGTGTGCAGTTTTGGTCTCCTAACCTGAGGAAAGACGTTCTTGCCTTAGAGGGAGTACAGAAAAGGTTCACCAGATTAATCCCTGGGATGGCGGGACTTGCATATGAGGAAAGACTGGATAGACTGGGCTTGTACTCGCTGGAATTTAGAAGACTGAGGGGGGATCTTATAGAAACATATAAAATTCTTAAGGGGTTGGAGAGGCTAGATGCGGGAAGATTGTTCCCGATGTTGGGGGAGTCCAGAACCAGGGGTCACAGCTTAAGGATAAGGGGGAAGTCTTTTAGGACCGAGATGAGAAAACATTTCTTCACACAGAGAGTGGTGAGTCTGTGGAATTCTCTGCCACAGAAGGTAGTTGAGGCCAATTCATTGGCTTTTTATAAGAGGGCCCTTTTTGCTAAAGGGATCAGGGGGTATGGAGAGAAGGCAGGTACAGGCTACTGAGCTGGATGATCAGCCATGATCATATTGAATGGCGGTGCAGGCTCGAAGGGCCGAATGGCCTACTCCTGCACCTATTTTCTATGTTTCTATGTTTCTCCCCTGTCGAGACACACCGAGGTCGGGAAAATCCCTTCTTTTTATTCACTTCAATTTACAATTGTCACACCTTTAATTCCATGTCACACCTTTAATTCCTCCCCTTCGGGCTCCTTCCAATCGGAGCACTGAGGTGCACAATCTACCGTCATCGCCCCTGTTGCCTCCCACATCATACATCGCATGTGCATTTAAATGAGACATCTTGTCATGATGGGCGTTTTTGTAATATTCATTTATCTCATTAGGCAAGCGCAGTACAGAGTAGTTCATGCCCTTTCCCCCAGTTCTCTGGCTATTTTGCCCTCTCCCCTAGTTCTCTGATTATCTTGCCCTTTCTCCTAGTAGTCTGATTATCTTCTAACACTTGTCCTTGGAATGTCACTATTTGTTCTTGCGGTTTTTTTTCTAGCCGAGCATGGTCGGGTCAGCTATTTCTCAGGGTCCTTAGTCTAAATCAATGATCCCTTTTTTACCCCTCTCTCACACTTATGTTCTTATGAAGATTTGTAGGTATTGGAGTTGTTAATATGGGTATTGCAGTTTTTTCGTGACACCTCCTTGACATTTAGTCTGAAGAATCTTATCCATTGGGATATAGTTGATACCCTGCAACCTATCACGGCTTGGCTCCTGGAGCACCCACTGCCATATATTAATTTATTGAGAACCTTCAGTGCCATTTAGAATTAATCACACATTGGAATAGATCAAATTGACTTTGAGGATTATGTAAAATATTTTGTACTTTTTCTGACTTTGTTTCCATTGAAGTCAGAATATTTGCATTATTTTTTGTAACACTGTTACACAAAGTTAAACGCTCCCCATCTGTTGCTAAATCACATTTATTAAATTATTTTAAACAGTTCAAAGTGATGCAAATTTCCCCAATTTACACAAGTATTGCTCTATCTTCTCCTCTTCCATGTTTCTTCTATCCTCCCTCCCCCCCTCACCATCTGTGGAGACACGAGACACAGCAGGTGCTGGGATCTGGTAGAAAATAAAGTTGGCGGAACACAGTGGGTCAGCCTGTATCTGTGGAAGCAAAGTGACAGTCGCCATTTTGGGTCGAGAGCCGAAATCTGTCCACAGATGCTGCCTGACCCATTGATTGGCCCAGCAGTGTGTTCTATTGCTTCTTGCAACTTCTCTGAAATCCCTTGTGCTCTGTTAACACTGTTCTTGCATTCTGCTTATTTTCCACTCTTCAAATTCACCTGAACATTTTGTTCAGTCTGAAGAAGGGTCTCGACCCGAAACGTCGCCCATTCCTTCTCTCCTGAGATGCTGCCTGACCTGCTGAGTTACTCCAGTATTTTGTGAACATTTTCATTGATTCTCCAATTCGTTTTCTTGCCAGAAATCCATCGAGATCTTTACTTATGTTTTCTCTCCTCAATTCACAGTGATTCTCATCTGCATTTATCTTTGATAAATTTGTTACATAAAATAATACAGTAACAATAGAGAAAAACTCCAAATTCCTGCAAGCTTGGATCTATGGTGCCAGATTTGCATACTTTCGGATATTATTCCTATTATTACCCCCTCAGGTTTTGATTAATAATCTTTTTAAATGTTACACAGTACCATAATTGGTTTTCCTGTTTATGTGATAAGTTAAAAAAGGACAGGAAACAGGACGCCAGTGAGTCTGAAGGCAGCACAGTAAACAAGTTTAAAGGAAGCAGGGATAATAGGTCTTGGTAAGTTTAGAAAGAGTGTGAGAAATGTCACCGGGTGACCAAAATGTGCAGTCATCAGGATATCCAAATAATAAGATGGTGAATTATTAGAATTCGCTATCTTATTAGCATTATTAGATAGTGAATTATTATGTATTTTTGTTGTGCAGTATTTGAATAATTTGAGGCGTGTGGAGGGTGTTTCATGCTGAAGTGCACATAATTAACTTTTGTCATGTGGTTCCTAAATCACTGGGGCTTTCATTAACTAGTTAATGTCGATTGAGTAATATGGTTAAATAAGATCACCAACTAGTTAATATCGATTAGTATGATTAGTATATATATATATATTTGTGTGTGTGTGTGTGTGTATAGTGTCTGTATGTATATATTACAGTACAAATGTTTTCTCTAATTAAATACATGACACCATTAATTCCTATGTTACCTTTCTATCCTGGCACATACCAGTTCCCTGTTGTCCCAATGTAATGAATGGGATTGATTTTAAAATATCATTTTTTTTGTGGCTTCAGGAATGGTTTCATCAGGTCAGCACAACTGGCCAAGGAAGTCTTGCAATCGCGTAAAACTTACATAAGTAACTTAGGCCATGATTTTATAGAACGTCTCTGCTGCATTAATGGTATATGGTTGTAGAGGCAACATTATCAATAATTTAAGACCACTTCAGCATTCCTTAAATATACATCATTAAGGATTGTATTTATTTAAGTTTTTTATTTGTTGAGGTTTTTCATACCTATAAAGAAAGGAATCATCCGGTGAATTATTTGGTGAAGAGAAAAAGGTAGTGGAAGATGGTCCAAAAGCTTCTTTCTCTCCTGTCACCACTTGCCCACCTGATTCTGCCACTTATCCTGAGCAGTGTTGAAAGGATATCAGGAAGTCTCCTTTTCCACCTTCAGGAAACCTGAGACATTTTTTTAATATGCAAGGATGTGGAGAATGTTTGCAATTCTTGACTGTGTTGAAGAATAACTAAAACTAAATGATAGCAAAATCATCAGATGGATGAACTTTATTGCACTGATGCAAATGACCATAGAGCAGTACAGAACAAGAGCATGTCCTTCAGCCCACAATGTCTGTGCTGAACATGATGACAAGGCCAACTCTTCACTGCCTGCACATAATCCACATTCCTCACTTCCCTGTATATCAATATGCCTATCCAAGAGCCTCGTCAATGCCAAAGTCTTCTTCTTTATTAGATTTTTAGCAGTGCACTATGGTGATCATAGGTAATTACGTTAATGGGAATTTTTGCAAATCAATCGTTCCAAAAGCAAATAAACTGACCCACTCACAAGATCAAGTTACTACTCACCATTCAAAGTACACTGAAAGAAGATTTTTTTGTTGATAAATTCAGGTTATTAAAAGAGACATTTTTACTTGTTATATCTAATGTATAAATTAACATACATCTCATTTTGTTTATATTGTCAGCTTCAAAACCTGTTGATAACAAGATATGCAAAGGACCCACACCAAGCACCACACAGATGTGTCAAATAACCTGCCCCATTGAATGTGAAGTATCATCTTGGACTGCTTGGGGACCATGTACCTATGAAAGCTGCCAGGATCCACAAGGAAAAAAAGGCAAGTTGAATCTATAATTTTAACAAAATTTAACAAAATTTAGTACATTTATGCACATTTATAAATTAAACATTTCCAATCAGCTGGTGCATGGAGGAAATCACCTCCTATTTTGGAACCTGCATGGTAAACATTTTCTACGGTAGGAGTAATAGAAGAGTTAAATTACAAATAAAGTATTTTATTCAGAAAAAGACACAAAGTTCTGGAGTAACTCAGCAGGCCAGTCAGCATTTCTGGAGCACATGGATAGGTGATGTTTTGGGTCGGGACCTGTCTTCAAACTTGGTGTTTTCAGGTTGTTTTCAAAGAACAGTGTCTTTGTGTTAATTTTAACATAATGCAATGATGAAATTCTACTAAAAGCAAATGCACCCAGGCAACCTTTAAGTTAATCAGTGCAGATGTTTTGAGTTTAAATTACCGACTAAAACTAAGTAAAGTCGTTCATTTGAAAATATTCCCCTTTATGAGGCTGTGGAATTACTGATCCTGTTGAAGGCTTTCCTTGGGCATTGAGTTTAAAAGAAAATGTACACAAGCCATTGCTTAGACTAGATATACATTAGTCTCTTTCTCATGGCTGTTTTACATTTTGTGAACAGAAAAGTGAAATGTAAATTTATGCCTTCTTATAGGATTTAAATTGCGGAAACGACAAATTACCAATGAGCCCACTGGTGGGATTGGGAACTGTCCACACTTACATGAAGCTATCCTTTGTGATGACCCATCCTGTTACAACTGGCAGATTGTGAAATTAGGTGAATGCTTACCTGACAATGGCAGTGAATGTGGACCAGGAATCCAAACGCCAGAAGTTCAATGTGTCAACAGCAACAGTAAGTCTGTTTCACCTATTTTATAAATGAACATCCAAGGTTGTGTTTTCACTTGAATGATGAAGCACAACTTTTTCATCTACCAGGCAGATTACATGGTGGACTGAGCTTCTCATTTATAGCTGCCTCTGCTGTTGCATGGCAACGTCTTAATTCTCTGACTGAAGTCTCCTTTGGCTTCAGTCACTGTTTCTGTAAATTATTTACTTGGATTAATATTTAAAATCGATAATAGTTGGCACCTGCATGATGTGTTTTTGTTTTTGATGTGTACATACAGCATCTGATTTCACTCTCTCTGTATTTGTACTTTAGATTGGTTGCTGGAAACTGTGTTACTGTAATTGTGGCTGTGGATGTTGAATCCAAATGAATTCCATGCTGATGGGATAAATGCATCTTGTCTGGTGGTATTAAGCATGCTGTGTGATTGAAGTTAGGGCTCCCTCCATTCTGTTACAAAGAATAATTGGAAAAAGCAGTCAAACTGCTTCAACAATGGCAGTAAACTGGTAACCTCCTGCAGAGTAGAAATATAATAGGTTTAGAGATGCAGCGCGGTAAACAGGGCCCACTTAGTCCTGGATAACTGGCAATCCATGCACACTAACACTATCCTACACACACTGGGAACAATTTATAATTTTTACCAACCCAATCAACTTACAAACCTGTACATCTTTGGAGTTTGGGGGGAAACTATAGCTTCTGGAGAATACCCACGCAGTTCATGGGGAGAATGTACAAACTCCGTACAGGCAGCACCCGAAGTCAGGATCGAACCCAGGTCTCTGGTGCTGCATGGCTAGAGCGCTACGCCATTAGCTGCGCCACTGTGCCGCCCTAATTGTTGGTGTAGAAAATTGAATGGTTACAATGTATATTGGAGGTACCCATCTGAGGTTGGGGCTGAGGCATGTCATTGGGTTTAAAGCATAACTCTTGAGTCACAAGTGTCTCTATGACGTGCAGCTTATAGCCCTTCAAGATATCTAATTTGTTAGAACATGACATTTTATTAAACTAGACCACAGAGAGCATAGAATGACTCCCACTGCGTGCTACTAACTTTAGGGTGATAAAAATAATTGTTATTCTTTGAACTATCATCTGTATTCCTCTTGGGGACATTAGTATCTCCTGCTATGGGCATAAAACTTAACGTGGCAAATGTAATGAGAAAATAGAAACATGAAGACAAATGCAGTTCTTTTACAGAAGGGTGGGCACTTTATCTGCTTAATATATAACATTTTAAATTTCTACCTAACTCCCTAAATTCTCAATACAGAACCTCATCTCTCTTCCTGCTGTTAGTAACAATATGGACCATAGTCTTTGGTTGCTCCCCTTTCAGAATGTCCTGCACCCACTTAATGATATCCTTGACACCAGAGAAGCACCACACCATCCTGGAGTCTCACTGATGGCCACACAACTACCCATCTGTGCCCCTGGCTATTTGTCTCCTTTTCATCTCCAGCTTTTGTCACGATCACCACCCATCTCCAAGCTACCTTTGTCTACCTATTACTTACTATGCTTTACCACAATCATGACTCCCTTTTCCAGCTTTCTCCCCACTACTCCATCAGTCTGGAAAAGAGTCCCAACCTGAAATTTCATATTTATTCCCTCCACAGATGCTGCTTGGCTGCCACGTTCCTCCAGCACTTGAGCTGTTTTCAGGTTAAGATTCCAGCATCTGCTCTCTACTGTTGACCTGAACTTTGATGTACCCTGCCGTTCCACAGAGCCAGCTGTTGATGCCACTGATGTGGCTACTTGCTACTGGTGTAGCTTTTTCCTCATCGCTCACCTTATCAGATATACATGTCAGAGAGGGGAATAGCCACTCCTGAACTTCCTGCCTGCTCCTCCTGGCAGCTAACCGTGTATCTGGCTAAACCCATGGTGTCACCACTTCCCTCAAACTTCAGTCTATGACACCTTCTGCCTCCCGTTTGCTCCTCAGAGAGCCCAATAGCCACTCCTACCTTTATGCTTCAATGGAAAATCCTGCTAACCCCAAGTTAAAAGTGCAGTGTGTAGATACAGAATGTATAGAGAAATATTTATAGTTACTGATACAACTGTGCCTTATTTCCAATGCAGCTGAAAATGATTGGATATCCTAATGAGCATTTTTCAGCCCTGAAGTTCCTGGTAGCCCTAGATTCTTTTTACATCTTTCCAACACGTCCATTGTGAGAGCACAAAGTTAGGGAAGTTCACAATCACGTATGGTTGGAGATGTGCTTAAACATAAAAACACAATAAATAAGAGTATGAGAAAGCAATCAAGCCTGTTCCGCCATTAAAACAACAATGGCTGAATTAATCTTGACCTTAGCACAACTTTTTCTATTCTCTTCGCATAACCTTTGACTTCCTGGTGATTTATCCTACGCCAGGTTAGAACAAACACAGGAAGTTCTTGTCCATTGATTTCTATTTTTGAGTTAATTTAAATGCTTTGAATATTTTAACTATTCTCAACAATTTCAATACAAACATTCAAAGCCTTGAATAGATTTGACAGTTGGCCAAGTTAGGATGCATTATGTCAAAGTCTTTTCAGCCTTTATGCGAGTTCACTTTCGTCCACCACATAATGGCATTCAATTCATGGAAGACCCTGTTGCCATGCAAGATCTATTCTTCGACCGTGGTTTCACTGCTTCCTACCGGAGAAACCATGCAAGGTTATTGTGACCTTTCTCTATAGATCACAGAATAAAACACGTAACCTATTACTGTATAATGTAAAAAAAAAGAATTTTGCTTTACTTTTTGCCATTTCATGAAGAAATGCAATATGGTTGAGCATTAAAATTAGATTAATACATTATTGAATAGTTATTCATCTCTCATTGATCTCAGCCTTGGCTCAGGCTTAACTGTCAAAACTCTGGCTAAGAAGATATTGGTTTAATTCCAACTGCAACAATCTGCACATAATATACACTCGCATTTCAGTGCAACTTTGAGGAACTGTTGAACTGGCGGTGCTGGCTCGAGGGGCCAAATGGCCTCCTCCTGCACCTATTTTCTATGTTTCTATGTTACTGAGAGTGCATGCTTTGTCTCAGAGAAAGAAACACAGGAATCCCAAGCAACTCTTCAAAGGGGAATTCTCTTGAAGTCCTGGGAATATTTATTTTTTAGTGACCATTGCTAAAGCAAGTAATGTCTTCATTTAGAAATCTGTGATGCTAGGACCTTAGTTTGAGTAAATTAGATGGCAAATCTCTGACTATTGTACAGGCAGTTAGTTGATTGTAAAGTTGTTTGAGATAGCCTGTATAAGACATTATACTAATACAAGTCCTTATTCTTTCATTCTTTGCTAAAATGTGTGGCCGCCAGATGGTGCAACATAGGTTGGGCATGATATTGTGTAGATCTCTAAATCCTTTTGTATGGCGTAACAACATAAAAATAGAAGCAAGTTCATTTGGTTCCCTCAAGCCTGATCATTCAATAAAGTGTGCTTAGACTTTCACATAGTGCCACCTCGGGTTACGATTTACTTCCACGAAGTATGATGATGAAATAGTTTCCCGTACACATGGGCTGATTTTCAGTCGTGCATATTGAATAACAGTGTAGATTGTACATTGGAACACATTGCTCTAGGATATAGTTTGAATTCAACCTGAAAATCTTAATTTCATTTCTTAGATCACTCATTAGAGATCTAATGAAAGGTCCGGGACCTGAACTTTGCCTATTTCTCTTTCCACAAATGCTACCTGACCTACTGAGTCATTCTAGCATTTTCAGATACTGCACTCTCCAGCACTAGCATCCAGTGTTGCAGTGCTGTTTTTTTAGGTGCCGGAGCTGTCACTGGTGCCAGAGTGGCTGCTGTTAAATTCCCCGCTGTTTACTTTGGCTTTTTTTTAACGGAGGTGCTGGAGTGGCGCTTTGGTGAGCTCTGCATCCCTGCTAGCATCCTTCAGTTTGATTGTTTTTTCCCTAATATTGGCATGTTGCACCATATAGAAGCAGAACAGATTCACAGCAGGAGAACCACCACGGAACAGCAATATCTGCATTGATAGAAACATAGAAACAGAAAATAGGTGCAGGATTAGGCTATTCAGCCCTTTGAGCCAGCACCGCCATTCAATATGATCATGGCTGATCATCCAGAATCAGTACCATGTTCCTGCTTTCTCCCCATATCCCTTGATTCCATTAGCCGTAAGAGCTATATCTAACTCTCTACTAGGTCATCCTACTATCCTACTAGTCCTACTAGGTCATTTTTGCAGCACAAGAGGAGTAATGCCCTGGAGGAAAGCGAAAGACTTATTTTGGCCCCTGCCAAAGTCTTCAAAAAACTCATGTTTAAAGAAGAGCCATAAATCCAGTCGAACAAATGAAGAGAGGGATCCTCACAAAGGCAATAATGACCAAAAACATCACAAGACTGTGCTTTTGGTTATTATTGCCTTTATTCAGATTGTACTGGGAGATTGTAGTTGTAAGAGAAGAAAATGGTGTCAGGAAGCCACCCGTGGCTTGCAGGTAGGGGATGTAAACTGACTTTGCTTCTGCTGGAAATTGAAAATTAAATAATATGCTGATTGCTGCTGGGGTTATTAAAATTAAAATCGAAATGTTGATTGGAATGATTTAACGTATCTTCAAGTAACCAATAATGATATCTTACAGAGTTTTGGTGCCAAATCTTATGGTTGTCCTTAACAAAGTAATCGGTTGGAACTTTGAGATAATGATAATGGATTCTCATCTGAAAATGATTGATCTTGACTTAATACCAAAGGTAAAGAAAGTTGATCTGATTTCCAACAGACAAGTTGCAAGAAAACAAAAAGAATGCCAGAAATACTGAGGCAGCTTTTGCGGAGAGAAAAACAGTATAAGCCTCGCAGGTCAATGACCAGAGAGGCTTACACTGTTCCGGTAGCTCCAAGAATGTAGGGAAGAATTTAAATTGGAAATCATGTGGAATAAGTCGGATCCTGATTATGTTTTAGTTAGAGTAATGATGCAAATAATTTAAACACAATTATATTCAGCCCAGCAGCAAGTCAGCAATGCATTTAAATTTGGGGGAAAAAATAACCAGCAATTGTTTTTCTGAAGCTGAGAAAACGCTCATACATTCGGTTTATTTTTAGTCAAAAGGGTTGTCTGAATATATATTTACAAGATTAAGGCCATTTGCTGTTTTCTTGTAAAACTGGGTGGATGTAGGGTTGCTGCTGAAAGGTTGCTACCGTAGCAAGTAGATAAATCATAGCTTCAATAAAGCTTCAGTGAAAGTGAGTAAAAAAACAAAAGACTGTTCCTACGCAATTTTGCTCCATGGTTTGCAAGTTTCCAATAAGCAATAACAATTTGATATAATGGTTTTATGTAAGCATGTAGAGAATTCAATTGCATAGAGAACAGTATGCCCAGATTTGTTTCATTAAAATGAACGATTGTGAAGATAGAACTGCAATGTTTGCGGGCTAATTCAAGCAGATTCACATTGAGATTATTTCAACAAAGTGTCACGATGATTCTTTGCACAGTTTTAATATCTAAGTGAACAAATCATGTCAACCATCAACATGGTAATCAACTGGTAAAATTAATGAAAAAGTTACTGGAAACAATTGTATAAAGAAGTTGACTGATGATCGTCATTTATTGCGGGTAGTTCAAATTTTTAATTTTAATGGATTTTCGCATAGTAAATGCATAAAATTAGATATTTGCTTTTTTCCAGGAAACACGTATTTACATATGCAACAGGGAAACACTCAACTGAAATCACATCAAATAAATTTGCATCTTGAACATTAACTGTTAGGTGAACCAGGAAATGCTATTTAATGCTGTTAAATTCCACTTTCCACTGACTGGTTAGCATGCAACAAGAGCTCTTCACTGTAACTCGGTACACGTGACAATAAACTAAACTAAACTAAAATAATTCCTCAGTACTTGTACTCAAATCCCTTTATGATCTTCACCTTTCCTATTCTGTCTATCTCCTTCAGCCTTGCATCTGTGAGCAACCTCTGAGTACTTACTTCAGGTACTATTTTATTTCTTTAGCTTTACCATTGAAAGCAACTCCTTGTTGAGTGCAGCCAGGGCTATCGAGAGCACTTGGCAACATAGAAGCCAAGCATTCCAATCTAACGTCATGACCCCACGAGTGATCTAAACAACTGGATTCAAATGCTCAAAATATTCAAGGGCTGAACCTTTACTAGTGGAGAAGTGGAAAGGAAAAAAACCCCTCATTTTACACCATCATGTATGGTTATAATCTTTTCCAAGCAGTACATATCTAAACGTAGAGCAAAATTGTGGACTATTGTCCACTTGGAAATTGGTTAAAGTGTTTAATTCATTAAGATCATAGGATAGTGATTATACACCGAGGACACATCTACTTTAATGTTAAGTAACAAGTTGTATTTTTTCTTTTTGTTGGCTGTGCTGCTTTACTTTGGCTGCTTTTTGGAATTTGAATTAGCTACTGAAACAGTGGGATTCTGCTTTAACATAATTTGTATTCGATTCCTTTGTAAATCAGTAGACTATAATATGAAGAATAATTTAAATTCCATTTTAAGCCCTTATATTGTGTACAACATTGTACAATATTGATTTTTTGTGTGGCTTGTTTAGGTTCTGTTAAACTATCTCCTGTCATATGTCAACTTTTCAGTAACTAGGATCCAATTCAACAAATTGTACAACTCCAGGTTTCCATTTCAAGCACTACTGTCCACTTGTGCTTGAAATGGAAACCTGGAGTTGTACAATTTGTTGAATTTAAATTTTGCAAAGAATTGGCAAAAAATAGAGCACAAATGCTCTTAATCAAAACAGCCATCCAATGCAATCAATGTGTTTTCTTTGTTGTTGGCTGCGGTTTTTATATCTCCAAATCAATTGAAAAGTAGGAACCAATTTTCACCAATGATGACAACTTACACTTTAGAAAAATGGTAGCGTAAACAAAACACATAATTGGTATCTACCAATTTGATTATGAGGTAGACACACACACCATCTCAGTAAAATCATTGTCACCAAAGGAGAAATTTAAGAACATTGAGTAAGGAATCAGGAGTGGAAGATTTTAAGTTTTTCAGTTTGTTTAGGCAGGTTCACGGTTCCTTGTTCTGTTACTGCTGAAAGACTCCTGTACAGTATACACATGGTATAAAATCATGGGAGGAATAGATCGGGTAGATGCACAGAGTCTCTTACCCAGAGTAGGTGAATCGAGGACCATGTAAAGGGGAAAAAAATTAATAGGAATCTGCGGGGTAACTTTTTCACAAAAGTGTAGCTGGAACATGTTGGCTGGTGTGGCAATTTGGGCCGAAGGGCCTGTTTCCACACTGTATCACTCTATGACTATGACTCTACAGTCCATGTGCACTTAAAATCAGTGCTTGCTAGAACACCATTGACATAGATAGTTACAAAAGAAGATAATGCTTAATTTGTAGAGAAAACACCAATGAGCCTTCAGTATGTTGATGGGAACTTTACTGATTTCAAAATAATAATGATCCCAATTTAAAATGCTGAAAGAGCTTAAAATTAAATATATTTTGCATATTTGAGGCTCTGGTCAAGAATAAGGGGGCATGAGGCAGATATAGACAGCTGGGATCAAGTGCAACACTGGAGGCGTTTTTGGGAACAGGACCATGGAATCAAGGAGGGCAAAAAAGAGACAGGAGATAGCTCTGAGATAATATTAAGGATAACCGCAAGAGATTAGATAAGTACATTCAGGGAAAAGGTTAATAAGAGATAGAATAGAGTCCCTCGACAAAATAGGATAATGCTTAATTTGTAGAGAAAACACTAATGAGCCGTCAATATGTTGATGGGAACTGCAATGGCAGTTTCTATACATTCTCAAAGTCCAACTTCAATAGCCATTGCTGCTCGGGGATGGGGTGGAGATATAGAGTTTAGAGATACATCGCGGAAACAGGCCCTTTCGGCCCACCGGGTCCGTGCCAACCAGCGATCCCCGCACATTAACACTATCCCATACCCACTAGGGACACTTTTTACATTTACCAAGCCAATTAACCTACATACCTGTACCTCTTTGGTGTGTTGGGAGGAAACCGAATATCTAGGAGAAAACCCACGCAGGTCATGGGGAGAACGTACAAACTCCGTATAGACAGCACCCGTAGTCGGGATCGAACCCGGGTCTCTGGCACTGCATTGGCTGAAAGGCAGCAACTCTACCGTTACGCCACCGTGCCGCACTTACGCACTCACCGCACTCTTAAGATAGCAAAAACAAACCTTCTAAACGCTGTTTCTTGATTAATTGGTCTTTATTAAAGTAGCACAAATCAACAGAGTAATTCAAAACTTTTTGTTCTGATCAACTGTTTCTTCTTCAAGCAATACAGTCGAGACCGTGTGGTCATTACCTTGTGTTACAGTGTGAGTGGCATGTGGCGTGGTAAAGAACTGTTTTCTCTCCATCCTCCGAGATTAAAATGACCACCAATCTCCGTGGCTACGCTAGCCTCCTCAGATGTAGACACTCCCCTTTATGTATCAAATCACACCCACAAGCATGCAAAAAAGACAAAAACTAGAAATATTAAACATGGCCATAATATAATGACAGTATCTAATTTAAGCATAAATGGCTCCTACAGGAACTTTACTGATTTCAAAATAATAATTATCCCAATTTAAAATGCTGAAATAACTAAAAATTAAATATATTTTGCATATTTTTGTAACTGGGTGCAACAAAGCCTATGGGACCAGACTAACAGGCCATCTGTGGTAATGAAGATTTGCACACCAGAATTAGCTACTCCTCCAGCCAAGCTGTTCCAGTGCAGTTACCATACTGGAGCTGCTCAATAATGTGGGAAATTTCCAAGGTTTGTTCTGTTCATAAAGACCAATCCATTCCAACTAATTACTTGCTAATACATTTCCTCTCAACAGTCAGCATAGTCATAGATGCTACCATCAAACGAGCTACTAAGCAGCATTTATGCACAACTCACTAGAGTGAAGGGCAAGGCAGGTGGTCATAAGGATGCTTTGATGATGAGAGAAATTGAAGCTCTGGTCAAGAATAAGAAGGAGGCATAGGGCAGGTATAGACAGCTGGGATCAAGTAGGTGAATCGAGGACCAGAGGACATAGGTTTAAGGTGAAGTGAAAAAGATTTATTAGGAACATGAGGGGTAACTTTTTCATACAAAGGTTGTGGTAAATGGAACATGCTGCCATAGGAGGTAGCTGAGGCAGGGACCATCCAAACATTTAAGAAACAATTAGACAGGTACATGGATAGGACAGGTTTGGAGGGATATGGACCAAAAGCAGGCAGGTTTGACTAGTGTAGCTGGGACATGTTGACCAGTGTGGGCAAGATGGGTCAAAGGGCCTGTTTCCACATTATATCACTCTATGACTCTATGACTGTGTCCTAGACTCAGTCATCTTCGAATTGCGTTATCAATTACCTTCGCTCCATCATTTGGTAAATATACAGCTATTCACTGTTGATGTGCAATTTTCAGCATGGACTGAGAGGACAGAAGGGCCTGTTTCCATGTTGTAGCTCTGAAACTAAAAAACGGAGCTTTAAGAACTGAACATACAATATAGTACGGCTTTGATTCATTGTATGCCAAGACTGTTGGTACAAAACAGTCTGCTGGAGAACTCGGTGAATCAGGCAGCATCTGTAAAGGGAAGTGGGCAGTCGATGTTTTAGGTCAAAGCCACAGGACAGATATCCTACTGCTGTTGGTAATCGGCTACCTTCAGTAAAAGATGTTTTGTTGGTTTCTGTCTGTTATTTGCCTCAGTGAGCAGCCACATCAAAGAGCCTTTGGATTTTTGTCATCATATTTTTCTTTCTGTCCTGGCAGTGCTAACTCAGGTGAGATTATACCAGCATGGTATTAGGTTAGTTGGCAGTGGATTTTCCCATTGTGCGAAAGTGCAGAATGTATGATAGCATTTCAAATTGCCCATTTTGCATAACATCCCATCTTTAATGTTCTTGATTTCAGTGGAAATAAATTTTAGGAGGTCTGTAAACAGGTTAATTACCCACCATCACTGTTTTAACATCACTAGATAAGACTAGATCATTCTAATTGTTCTCAACTGACAGGATTTATTGAGTTTCAACAGATCAAAAGACAGCAATGACTGATATCACACTATTTGGGGTTTTTTTAAATTTCAAGCCCAGTGCAATAATGTGAAAGGTGAGCAGGACTTGTACGAAGACAAAGATGGAACGTACAGTTTTTACTGTGAACTGAAATTTGTGGAATGTAGAAAAAAGGAACTGCAAATGCTGTTTTACAAAAGAAGACACAAAGTACTGGAGTAACTCAGCAGGTCAGACAGCATCGCTGAAGAACATGGATAGGCAATGTTTTGGGTCAGGTCTGAAGAAGGATCCCAACCCAAAACATCACCTATCCATATTCTCTTGAAATGCCCATGTCGACCAACATGCCCCATCTGCTCTAGTCCCACCTGCCTGCGTTTGGCCCATATCCCTCAAAACCTTTCCTATTCATGTACTTGTCCAAATGTTTTTTAAACATTGTGATAGTACCTGTCCCATCTACTTCCTCTGGCAGCTCGTTACATCCCTACAAACGTTTATATAAAGGTTGCCTCTCGAGTTTGCATTAAATCTTTTCCCTCCTCACCTTAAATCTTTAAGGTGAAAATACGTGAAAGGTGGGCAAATTGAGGGCTATGGGATGTTGGCACAGAAGAGGAGTTGAGGCCAGCATAGACCAGCCATGATCATATTGAACAGTGGGGCAGGTGACCTATTCATGTTCCAATTTTCTTGTGTCCTGCTACATGATGTCATATGATGTAACCAAGAGAGAATCCATATGAAGAATAAGAAAATAACTGCAGATGCTGGTACAAATCGAAGGTATTTATTCACAAAATGCTGGAGTAACTCAGCAGGTCAGGCAGCATCTCGGGAGAGAAGGAATTCTCCCATTCCTTCTCCCATTCCTTCTCTCCCGAGATGCTGCCTGACCTGCTGAGTTACTCCAGCATTTTGTGAATAAATATCCATATGAAGAAGATATAAGAACCAGCAAGGGATCTTATTTGAAGAAGTGGGGGAGGGGGGGAAACAACATTCTGGAAAAATGTTGATGGGAAAGTATTCAGAATTCTTGTAAAGAAATAGGTGTTGTATGTGGAGTAATCATGTAGTAATATAGGACAATGAATGCAAAAACAGTTTTTAAGAAGGTGTGATGGCAACTTTGAAAGAGTAGGGGGCACAGTGCCTGGGGAAATTTATCATGTCTAAGCATCATGGAAAGAAACATACTTAGGTAATCTTAAATTTAATTGCAATGGGGTAAAGGGAACAGTTGGTCATCCATTAGATGAAGTCGAGGAATTGGAGAGGGGAAGATTCTGAGCTGAGCAGGAGAAGAAATATGTGGACACTTGAGACTAGGCAGGAAAGCTGTTAAGGCAGTTTGACTTATGGTCTATTGTATGTATCTGACCCTGGTGCAAATTTTTGTCCATCATTGGTATATATCACAACAACTGGTATAAAGGCAGGACAGTCTCATAGATTTATCCATCACTAATGAACAGAAAAGCATGTTATTCTTCTGACATAATGTGCTGGAATTCGCAAAATGTGTTAAAATTTTCTGATTCTAAATTCAAAACATTTACGATTTAGTTTAAGTTGCAATAGTTATCTGTGCCAAAATATAGGAAATCTCAGAACACTGACATCTACTCCAGCCAAGCAAGTAGGCAAGTTAAACAATTCTGTAAAAACACCTTTGTAAGATAAGCTAGAAAGTCATTAAGGTTAGACATTTGTCCACATATGAACCACAGCCCACTGGGTCCATTTGTTTTACAAAGTGCTATCAATATTAATCTAAACAGCACTGAGGTCACAAGTTGTAGTCAGAAGGGAATTTCAAAGCAAGAAGTAACACCTCATCAATCTATTGGATTTTTTTGAAGAGGTAATTGGGTCAACAGCTGTAGTCATAAAGTGAATAGATTTTACTGCAATTTTCTTTTGATATTACATACATAGAAATTTATAACAATTCCTCAAATTAGTCATAATTAATGCCAAATTGTACTGATTGAATTGGATTTTTTTGGGGGGAAAAAAGTAGAGCGAAGATAAAAAGATTATTTTGCTTTGAGCCCAGAGAGGTGAATTATCGGGGATTTTCCAAGTATGGTCTTTTTTACACTGTTTTCCAAATAGCTGAAGCAGACATTATATAATGAGTTTGAAAGAGACAATAGTAAGGGGACATTAATAGACTTTAAATTGCAGTGTTCGCTAATACTATGAATAGCTTCATTTAAAAATAAAATATTGAAATAAGACTTAATCCAGATCCTTTAAAATAATAAGAGTATTAAAATGTGTGTCATAGAGTCATACATAACAGAAACAGTTCCGAAGGCTCTTGCCGATCAAGATGTCCCATATACACTAGTCCCCCTTGCCTGTGCTTTGCTCATATCCATGTACCTGTGCAAATGTCTTTTAAATATTGTATGGTCCCTGCCTCAAATACCTCCTCTGGCAGCTCATTTCATATACTCACCACCCTCTGTGTGAAAAAGTGATCTAAAAAAACTTTTATAAGATCGCCCCTCAACCTCATGTGCTCCAAACAATAAAGTCCTAGCTTGCCCGACTTCCCCCTATAGTTCGGTCCTGGCAATGTCCTGTTAAATCCCTCTGCACTCTTTGCAAATGTCATTGTTCCTACAGAAGGGTGACCAAAACAGAACACAATGCACCAAATGCGTGTTGCGCAACTGTAACCTATCATCCCAACCTCTATACTCCAAATCCTGACTGATGACGTCCAATGTATCAAAAGTGTCTTGACCACCCTATCTACCACTTTATTAATGCAATATAAATGGTGTGAAATATAAACTGTGAATGCTTCCTCATGGACTTTGAATTATGGTGCCAAAAATGGCAACGCCTGCGTGTATAATATACGCAAAAAGAATTTCACTGTGCAGTTGCATATGTGACAAATAAAGCACCATTGAACCATTGTAAACCTGGATTGGGTCACTTTATGCCAGTGGGTGCATAGGGAACTATTGGTAAACTGCAGTTCTGCTCTTTCCTGTTTTTTACATCTGCTGGTGAAAGTCAAGAGCGAGCTGAATGAAAGTCAGATGCCAGCACATCTGACATCCAGCTGTGCCATTGATCTCAGCACTGGGACCAATAGCGAATTTCAAATGTACCTAGCTAAGAGGCAGATGTGTTTTGATGAAAAAGTTAATTGAATACATTTCTGGGATTTTAATTTCTCTCAATTAAACACATTTCTGGTAGATGCATGCCAGTTGTGATTAGCTTGTTGGCATGTACAAGAGGGTGCAATGAAATTTGTTTTTTCACGAAGCTCATGGAGTTAACAATATACATGATAATACAACACGTTATGAGTAAGAATATGTGACGGCATTTCCAGGAAGGGGATGTGAAGGAGGTGATTGCTTTAGGATCTGATAGTAGTGGGGAAGAAGCTGTTCTCGAGTCTGAACATTCGGGCTTTCAGGCTCCTGTATCTGCACTCAGAGCGTAGAAAAAAAAGTAAATGGATCCTTGATGATATTTACAGTTTTTCTGTTGCAACAAACCTTCAAGATGGACTGCATGGAAGGAAATAATGAGCCTTTGATGATCTGGGCTGTGCTCACCACTCAGAATACTTTCTGTGGCTCATCCATTGAAATTTGAGGGAATCATCGTGGACATGCCAAACATTCTCAGATGCCTAATAAAGTAAATACACTGAAGCGCTTTCTTGATCACCACATCAATATGAAGAGATCTCAAGTTAGTTTGCTGGTGGTATGGATGCCAAGCCACTGAGGCTATCAACCTTTTCTACAGCAGCTTTGTTGTGTTCACCCTTATACTTGCTCAGGTCAACAACCAACTCTTTTGTTTTGCTGATGTGACTGTTTTGATGGTCAGAAAGAGTTCAATTTATATAATGTCCTTCGTAACTTTGAATGTCCCAAAACAATTAACAGCCGATTAAGTAGTTTTAAAATGTACTCAATGTTGTAATGGAGGAAACACAACAGTCAGTTTCCAAGCATCATCCCATTAACTGCGACAAGATAATCGATCTATTTATTGATTTTGTTATGAGATAAATATTGGCTTGGACCCATAGAGAACAGATAAAAGTATCTCATCCGAAAGGCAGCAATTACTATTATTCTCACAAAAGAACAATGGTACTTCAGTGTAGATTATGTGCTCAATTGTTCGGGAGTAGTATTCAAGCCCATAGCCTTAAAGTCAAGAGAGCTATCAACTGTACCATCAGCAACTAATTAATTTGAATTAAAACAATTAATCAATTTCATCATGAAATTCTTAAAGACCCTGAGATAGTATTTGTTCAGAGTTACCTGCTGTATATTATCACCTTTATATTGCCAATTATGTACTTATAACATTCACTGAAATCATATTTTCAGTGCCTAGTTTTTAATTGCACTTCTTAACTCTAATTGGGATCCCTGGAGCACTTCAAATGCATTGTCTGGAGCTGTGCAATGGCTGAGGCAGACTTTTAGAAGACCGCATTAATGGTTTTTATTAATATTTGTAGCAACAGTCTGAGAATTTGTTTGTCATTGATGCATAATGGAATTTTGAAGTCCGAGCTTTCTCCACTCCTCGGAGATATGTCGGTCTTTCAAATGCCAAGAAGGTGCTATATTTTCTTGTTATTTGTATACACTCAGCATTACTGTCATGGTCTTTCATTGCAGAAGCCAGAAGGTTGGATAAAAAGCAATGATTATGAAGCGTTACATTAATTGAATGGAAGTCCTTTCACTTTATGTTATGCACAACGAGTCCTTGTGGAAAAAAACTAATGAGTAACAACAGAAGATAAAAATATTTGCTGTACCTTTACTACCTCTCCTTAATTATTCTCATTTTGGCATCAATAGCCTGTATGGAGAACTGAGAAGATACAAGAATCAAATTATTGTAGATTTACATATGGCTCAGCCATTATCTTTATTTTAACTTTTGGCATACGGGTCAATAGCTACAAAAATAGCAGCAGATAGTTTGAATATTATAGTGCTGGATATATGGGCTACAGTTTGATGCAGTGCCTCTTGGTGCAAAAGTCCTTCGGTGATTCTCAAAACATTGTATGTCATTAAAAAAAACACTTTGCCTCTCCTGATTTAAATTCTTTAAAAAGAACCTGGCATTATTTAAGTATCAGAAAGAAACCACCTACCCACAACTCAGCAAAATTGAAATTGCTCTTTGGATACACCAACATTCTGATCATCTGAAGCCATATAGATACAATACAATACAATACAATACAATATATCTTTATTGTCATTGTACCCAGGGGTACAACGAGATTGGGAATGCGCCTCCCATACGATGCAATAATTTAAGTAATTTAGACAGCAGCAACCCAACGAAACGAAACAGTTGTAACAGTTTTGGACAGGGTGAAGTGCAAGTTGATCTATGCGTTGTGGCTATCCGGCTCAGCAGGACCGGTTCATAGCAGCTATGGCCCTGGGGTTGAAGCTGTTCCTGAGTCTGGAGGTGCGGGCGTAGAAGGCCTTGTATCGTCTGCCCGATGGAAGGAGTTCGAACAGACTGTTGCAGGGGTGTGAAGAGTCTTTGTGGATTCTGGTGGCTTTTTTGAGGCATCGTGTGTTGTAGATGCCCTCTAAGTCTGGTAGCTGTGTTCCGATGGCCCTCTGAGCTCTATGGACTACCCGCTGTAGAGCTTTCCTTTCTGCCTCCGTGCAGCTGAGGTACCACACAGGGATGCCATGCGTTAGGATGCTCTCGATGGTGCAGCGGTAGAAGGTCGTCAGCAGCTGTTGGGGTAGACCAGACTTTTTCAGTGTTCTTAAGTAGAACAGTCTTTGTTGTGCCTTCTTGACCAGCGCAGCAGTGTTATAGGACCATGTTAGGTCCTCCGAAATGTGAGTGCCCAGAAACTTGAAGCTGGACACTCTCTCCACACTGTCCCCGTTGATAGAGATCGGGGCATATGATGGCCTATAGTAAAACAAAGTGCTGGAGGAACTCAGCAGGTCAGGTAGTATCTATTGAGGGAATTGATCGGGACCATCCGATGCTTCGGGTCGGGAGCTTTCTTCGGAGTCAGGTCCCTTTTTTAGCCTGGAGTCTGGAAAAAGGACCTGACCCTTTTTTTTGCTCAATATTCCAGCAATTCTGCAGTTTCTTGTGTCTCCATGGCCTCTGATACTTCAGTTGTAATTCTTACAGGAAAGGTTTCAATATATTACAGACAGCGACATTCAAAGATAACTACCCATAAATATCATCGAAGAAACTAATAAAACTTTTAGTTTTCAAATATATTCTTATAAAGCACTACCTCATCAATTATAATTATGTGTTTTCATTTCATTTAAGTATTGCTACATCAGGACATTTGGCCTCAGATTTCATTATGGAAAATGTCTGAACCAGAATTACCCTTCACAAGACACTGGTTGTTTTTCTGGAAAAAAATCACGATTATTACAATTTTCTTTTTTGATGATTCTTGAGTTGTTGTACTTTACCAATTAATATTTCTAAAAAAGTACACAAAATGCTGATGCACAACAGGTCAAGCAGCATCTCTGGAGAACATCGATAGGTGATGTTTCTGGTTGGGTTTCATAGATACACAGACAATAGGTGCAGGAGTAGGCCATTCGGCCCTTCGAGCCAGCACCACCACTCAATGTGGTCATGGCTGATCATCCACAATCAGTACCCCATTCCTGCCTTCTCCCCATATCCCTTGATTTGCTAGCCCTAAGAGCTCTATCTAACTCTCTTTTTAATGTATCCAGTGAATTGGCCTCCACTGGCTTCTGAGGCAGAGAATTCCACAAATTCACTTCTCTGTGTGAAAACGTTTTTCCTCATCTCAGTTTTAAATGGCATACCCCTTATTCTTAAACTGTGGCCCCTGGTTCTGGACTCCCCCAACATCGGGAACATGTATACTGCATGTAGCGTGTCCAATCCCTTAATAATTTTCTATGTTTCTATAAGATCCCCTCTCATCCTTCTCACTTCCAGTGAATACAAGCCCAGTCGCTCCATTTTTTCATCACGTCACAGTCCCGCCATCCCGGGAATTAACCTCGTGAACCTTGGGAACATGAGGGAATTATTCTCCCTCAATAGCAAGAATTTCCTTCCTCAAATTAGGAGACCAAAACTCCCCACAATACTCCAGGTGTGGTTTCACCAGGGCCCTGTACAATTGCAGAAGGACCTCTTTGCTCCTATACTCATCTCCTCTCGTTATGAAGGCCAACATGCCATTAGCTTTCTTCAATGCCTGTTGTACCTGCATGCTTACTTTCAGTGACTGATGTACAAGGACACCCAGGTCTCGTTGTACTTCCCCTTTTCCTTACCTGACACAATTCAGATAATGATCTGCCTTCCCGTTCTTGGCACCAACGTGCATAACCTCACATTTATCCACATCAAACTGCATCTGCCCACTCACCCAACCTGTCCAAATCATCTTGCATCCTCATAGCATCCTCTTCACAGTTCACACTCCCACCCAGCTTTGTGTCATCTGCAAATTTGCTAATGATACTTTTAATTTATTCATCTAAATCATTAATGTATATTGTAAATAGCTGTAGTCCCAGCACCAAGCCTTGCGGCACCCCACTAGTCACTTCCTGCCATTCTGAAAGGAACCTGTTAATCCCTACTCTTTGTTTCCTGTCTGCTAACCAATTTTCTATCCATGTCAATACTTTATCCCCAATACCATGTGGTCTAATTTTGCTCATTAATCTCCTGTGTGGGACCTTATCAAAGGCTTTCTGAAAGTCCAGGTACACTACATCCACTGGCTCTCCCTTGCCCATTTTAAAGTTTCAACCTGAAACTTTGCTTATCCTCGCTCTCCAGAGATGGTGTCTAAGCAGATGAGTTAATCCAGCACTCTGTCCTTTTTGGTAAAATAGCATCTACAGTTCCTTATGTCTAAATCTTTCTGAAAAATTGTGTTAGACTACAGAAGATAGCAGACTGGCTACACTTGTATTGAAACATTTAATTCCACTCCTATTTGTTATTCTGCCATATATGTAAGTTATAAAAAATATTTATAAATAAAAGAAGACATGCTGTAATAGAGCACCTTTCCCATCCACAGAATATCCCAAAGCACAATTAAATAAAAAGGCTATTGTAAGTTCATTAGTAAATAGGGTAAGCACAACGTACCAACATTAATACTCCAAACTGCAGAATAATAATTTAAGTACATATGTAGACTTTATAAATTTCAATGATTGACAAATCCATTGGTAGTAAAGAGTCAATATGTACATCGATATATTTCCCAAATGTTATTTAATACCAATTCAATGTGATTCAGTGGCCAATGTTGTTTTATTGATGTTGTTTTATTCAAGCAGTAATTTGTGTTGTGAGATTGTTGCTTTATCAAATCTAAAATGTACAGTGGTATGTCAATATTTCCAACACTTTAACTAGTTCGATGACCCTTTTCTCTCTCCACACTCAGTTTTAGTTCACATTGATTGATCTTCTATGATCATGGAATGAAAATTGATTTTTCTTCCTATGGGAGTTCTTGCTTGTCATCAAATGCACTTTGTTTGTGCTAAGATGATACTTGATTAAACTGACTTTTTTTAAAGTGGGCTTTTCTTCACATCTAATCAATAATCCTTTGGCCCTTGGTATAGCTTTTTTTTGGTCAAATAAAATACAAAGAGTCCTTGGGTTATCATTTTCCTAAATCAAATTGCTGTTTTTATCATGCAATGTTTACATATTATCTGGAAACATTTTAACTTCTAAAAAATAATTTAAAAAATGAAATTCTCTAATAGAGTGTAGTGTAGATAACTTTGTAACTTATTTTGAATTAGTTCTATTGTGGGAATCAAAGTGGCATTGAAAGTTAACATGGATAAGTTCAGGGTAGACACAAAATGCTGGAGTAACTAAGCGGGACAGGCAGCATCTCTGGAGAGAAGGAATGGGTGACGTTTCGGGTCGAGACCCTTCTTCAGACTGATCTGACTACCAATGAACTATGAACTAAGACTACGGATCAGTCTGAAGAAGGGTCTCAACCTGAAATGTCACCCATTCCTTCTCTCCAGAGATGCTGCCTGTCCCGCTGAGTTACTCCAGCATTTTGTGTCTACCTTCGATTTTAACCAGCATCCGCAGTTCTTTCCTACACAAGCATGTTCAGTACTGAGGAGCACAGACTCGGGCTTTTTCTGGAGCTCCAACATACTTCTCATCAACACCGAGCACAAACAAACTTGTCTCAGTAGGCAAAGAGTAATCAGAGCGAATATCATGTCCAGCAGATTAGCTCTGAGAATATCAATAGGAATTTAGAAGTAATTCATTAGTTTAATGAGAGATATGTCAGAAAGGTGGTCAAAATGTTGATAAAATGAAAAATACACACGCATAAAAAGTAAGTCCTAATGTGTGGAATAAGAGAATATCAGTAGAGCAGAAACAGAAATGTACCACTCACATTTCTGGGGATCTGGGGTTTGGCTCTATGTGTGGAGTTTTCTCATTCTCCCTGTATTCATATGGTTTTACAACATGTTCTCTAGTTTCCCCCCACATCCCATGGATGTGTGATATGTTAATTGGCTGTTGTAAATTGTTCATTAGTATGCATAAATGGCAAAAAATCAAAAAGTGGAGTAGACGGGCACATGAGAGGGAGCACGCTGAAGACCAAAAAAGAGGACTACGTGCACTGCTTTAATGCATCGTGTTCAACTTAAAGTACATTTGTACTTACTGTGAGAAACTTCAAAATGGAATTCGCTGGTAAAATATCACAATAAGTGCATTCATTTTCGGAAAGCTGAAAATAACTTGCATTACTTGGTGAGAAAACAGTGAATTATGATTGCGTTTGTGCAGCCTATGAATGAGGTGTCATAATTACATACATCCGTACATGACACTATGAAATGGTTTCAAAATTAAAACTGAGATTGAGAGGAAATCATTATCATGGTGAAGGAAGTTAATGTATAATGTAAATATGCCACGCAGAGGAGATTAATTGCTACTGGGTATTTAAAGAATATAGCAGTCCTGAATGCGGAATATGAGGTGCTGTACTAGTTTGCATGTAGCCTCACTCTAGCGATGGAGGAGGTCATGAATAGAAAGGTTGGTATGGGACCAGCACCTCACATTCCACATTAGTAGCTTGGTTAGATGGTGCTCTACCCACTAAGTTCCTCAAACACTTTGTGTTTTGATCAAGATTCCAACATCTGCAATTCCTTATGTCTCCATCAGGATCATGTTTTTTCTCTTGCAGAAGAGAGAGGACTTCCCATGTTCAATATCTCTCTTTTTGTAGGATGGACCTATGCTCGGGCCTGCCATCTTTCAACGAATGCATCTGCTAATGTCTACCATCCACCACCTTCATTACAGAACTGCTAGCTGCTCAAATGCAGCATCCATTTTCTCCCAGGAAACTGCAATCTAGTTTTTTTTTAATCCCAGTGTCGAATTAGAGCAATGATCTTCTCACAGATGGCACTTTGCTGATTAATGAGCATTTCAAGCTGTTCCCTGATGGCGTATCTCTCTGGTCCTGTAGAGGTTCAAGCATCTCTGCTCGGTAGAGAACTGACCTCTGCCTAGATATGCCCGAATGCAGAGAAACAGAAAGAGATTTGAGGTAACCATCTGTGCCTCCATGGGCAAGTGTCACCTGAAGCAGTAGGTAGTGTGAAAGTGGACCATCGCCAAACCCCGGCAGACGTGTTCGTGACCTGACATAGTCTCCTAGCTCCTGCAAGCTTCTTATCAGGGGTGGGCAGCAGAAAGAACCACTGTCTCCCAGTGCCAAAGTGCCAGGTTCGATCCTGACCTCAGGAGCTGTCTGTGTGCAGTTTGCACATTCTCCCTGTGACCACGTGAGTTTCCTCTGAGTTTTCTCACACATCCCAAAGATGTGCACGGTATTTGGGCGGCACAGTAGCGCAGCGGTAGAGTTGCTGCTTTACAGCGAATGTAGCGCCGGAGACTCAGGTTCGATCCTGACTACGGGTGCTGTACTGTAAGGAGTTTGTACGTTCTCCCCGTGACCTGCGTGGGTTTTCTCCGAGATCTTCGGTTTCCTCCCACACTCCAAAGACGTACGGGTATGTAGGTTAATTTGACTGGGTAAATGTAAAAAAATTGTCCCTAGTGTGTGTAGGATAGTGTTAATGTGCGGGGATCGCTGGGCGGCGCGGACTTGGTGGGCCGAAAAGGCCTGTTTCCGCGCTGTATATATATGATATGATATGATATGATATGTGCAGATTTGTAGGTAAATTGGCCTCTGTGAGTTGCTTCTCCTGTGTGGGGAGTGGTTGGAAAAGTGGGATAACTCGGAGCTAATATGAACAGGTGAACGATGGTCGGCGTGGACTCGGTGGACCGAAGGGCCGGTTTCCATGCTGTATCTTTCAACCAACCAATCAATCAATCAATCAATCGATGTCTTGAATTTTGTGAGGCAAGCTTGACAACGCTCTCGCCTTTGTGTTGCTTATCCACATCAGACTTATCTTGCAACCATCTATTTGTGGTCCTCATTTGAATCCTTTGGGACAGTGCAGATGTTGGACATCCTGCTGAGTAATGAATCCAAGGTCCTACACCCTGCTTCAGACTGAAGCCAACTAATGGTATATCTCCAAGTGACCTGTGTCCCTCTAACCTAAACTTCTCATTACTTGCATCATAAATCATTGAGATGGCACTGTAGAGTTTCGGATGCAGCAAAACACTTGACTCTTCATTGTCATCGCCATTGTCCCTCTTCTCCTGGTCTTCTTCCACTGTCTCCTTTGACTCTTCTAGCTCCTCCATGATTTTCCTATTCCTTCTGCCCTCACTTTCTACTGAGGAGGTAGGTGGAGCCCTCTGCAGCCACACAGCAACCATAAAACAGAAGATAGTTTTAGCCAATTTCTTGCTCTTTACAGGGGTCTAAATGAATGTTCAGATGACCAAAATGAGATTAAATCTATTCCCTTTTCTTTTACAACTTTTGCACACTGATAACCATCCTTGCTTCTAACTCTTGATACATGTCATTGTACATAACAAGACAAGGACAAATCCTGAGACTTTCCAAGATTTCCAAGAAATTCTAGGAAATCGCAGAGTTATAGATGTGGCGTATTCCATCATACAGACCACACTCTCCACCATTGACTCCATCTACACCTCGTTTTGCCTCAGAAAGGCAGCCAATAGAATCAAAGAGATGTCCCACCCCAGTCATTCCTCCTCCTTCTGCTCCTGTTGAGCAAAAGGTACAGAAGCTTGAAAGTGTGTAGTGCCAGACACAGGAACAGCTTCTCCTCTGGTATCAGGCTTCTGAATGTTCCTTCCATAAGCTCGGGTACTGAGCAATTCACCTTTACCCCATTGCGGACATTGGACTTTGTCTGTGGAACTGGTGCACTATAATGCTGAGAACTAGATTCTGTGTTCTGTAGCTTCCCCTTTGTTCTATCTATTATACTTGAGTTTGACTTGATTGTATTTATGTGCGGTATTATCTGATCTGTTTGGATCGCATCCAAAGCAAAGCTTTTTACTGTACCTCAGTACACAATATAATCTATCTATCTATCTATCTATCTATCTATCTATCTATCTATCTATCTATCTATCTATCTATCTATCTATCTATCTATCTATCTATCTATCTATCTATCTATCTATCTATCTATCTATCTATCTATCTATCTATCAATCATTTCGGCGAAACGGTAAACCGTAGCGCCACAATTTGTGCATCACCTTAATCACCACTCTCCCCCTGGTGCCAATACCATTTTTATTTAAATTGGTCGCATATTTTTTAAGTTAGAGAGGTTTTAGTTAAAACATTTCATTTCTAACCGATTTCTTCAAGGTCTTCAGCGTGTGACGTCACAATGGGACCCGTGCGCCTGTGAGATAAGCTTGCGCCCCCCCCCCCCGGGTACAATTCATGCAAATATATATATAAATATATTTGTATGTATATATGCATATCTCTGTGAGAGACATGTGGACCTGCAGCCAAAACGGTCAACCACAGCGCCACAATTTCAGCGCCACCTTAATCACCACTGTCCTGGCGACTGTCTATAACAATTTTTATTTAAATTGGTCGAAATGTCAAAGACTAGAAGGCATAACTTTAAGGTAAGAGGGACAGGGAGTGATGGGTGCTTGTCACGAGCTGCCAGGGACGACGCAGATAGAGCAGTGGCAATTAAGAGGCTTTTGGATAGGCACATGAATATGCAGGGAATGGGGCGATTTGGATCAAGTGCACGCAGAGAAGCTCAGTTAAACTTGACATCAAGTTCAGCATGGACATTGTGGGCCAAAGAACCTGTTCATGTGCTGCACTGTTTTAAGTTACTATACAGGGAAGCCTGTGACTTGAGCCAACTCAACTCTATTATTTTGCTGTAGTGGAAACATCATGTTTGCACATTGTTCCTGTTGTTTTCAATCAAAGCTGAAAACTTGTAAATTGCTGCTTGCTGACCATTTGTCGTGAACATCACTTTCCCACTCGGGGAGAGCAGACCCTGGACCATTGTTACACCCCATTCAGAGACTGTTATAAGCCCTTCCCTCACCCTGCTTTTGGTAAGGCAGATCACTGTTCCATTCCACTGCTGCCTGCATACAGGCAGAAACTAAAACAGGAAAAATCGGTTTCCAGGGTCATATATAAATGGAATAATGAGGTTGATGAGGCTTTACAGGACTGCTTTGACACAACTGACTGGCAGATGTTTGAAGATGCAGCAGAAAGTAATATCAACGAATACACAGACTCTGTCTTAGGCTACATAAGTAAGTGCATCGATGATGTGGTTCCAAAAGCCACCATCTGCACTTACCCAAATCAGAAACCCTGGGTCGGATGGGAAATCCGTGCTAAACTTAAAGCACGGACTACTGCCTTCAACTCAGGCGACCTCAACACCTACAAGGCATCAAGATATGACCTCCAGAAGTCCATCAGGAATGCCAAGAGAGACTACAGAAACAAAGTGGCATCTAACTACTACAGCTCGGACTCCAGACGCATGTGGAGTGGATTACACTGCGTCACAGACTACAAAGGGAAAAACAGGAGCCCTGTTCAGCTTACCGCATCGTTCTCGGACAAGCTAAACACCTGGTACGCACGGTTCGATGCAGACAACACAGTGCCCACCATGAGTCCACAGGTGTGCAGGGGGACTACCACACTGTCCTTACAAACGGCAGACATGAGGCGGCCCTTCAAAAAGGTCAACGACCGCAAAGCTCCAGGGCCGGATGGTATTCCAGGGCAGGCACTCAGAGCGTGTGCTGATCAACTGGCAGAGGTGTTCACTAACATCTTCAACCTCTCTCTGAGTCAGTCTGTGGTTTCCACCTCCTTCAAAGCATCCATCATTGTTCCTGTTCCAAAGAAACCAGTCACCTCCTGTTTAAATGACTACCATGCTGTCGCACTGACATCAGTCATCATCAAGTGCTTCGAGCGACTAGTAAAAACTTACATCTGCTCCCCTCTCCCTGACACCTTGGACCCTCTTCCGTTTGCATATAGACCAAACAGGGCCACGGGCGATGCCATCGCCATGGCAATACATACTGCGCTCACCCACCTGGACAAAGGAAATACATATGTGAGAATGCTCTTTATTGACTACAGCTCAGCATTCAACACTATTATTCCCTCAAAACTCGTCCCCAAGCTCCTTGATCTTGGACTGGAGACCTCCATCTGCAGATGGATATTCGATTTCCTGACAGGCAGGCCCCCAGGTGGTGAGAATTGGCAGCCACACCTCTTCGTCACTGATCCTCAACACAGGCACCCCACAGGGCTGTGTGCTCAGTCCTCTCCTGTACTCCCTGTTCACGCACGACTGTACTGCTAAGCACAGCTCAAACAGTATCCTAAAGTTTGCTGACGACACAACCATCTTGGGCCTCATCAGAGACAACAATGAGATGGCCTACAGAGAGGAGGTAATGGTACTAAACATCTGGTGCCAGGAAAATAACCTCTCTCTCAATGCCAGCAAAACGAAAGAGATGATGGTGGACTACAGGAGACAGCGGGGGAGTGGACAACTCCCCATCCACATCAGTGATGCTGCTGTTGAAAGGGTCAGCGGCTTTAAGTTCCTCGGTGTGCACATCACTGAGGACCTTTCCTGGACACTGCACATGGACACAATAACAAAGAAGGCCCACCAACAGCTCTTTTTCCTGAGAAGACTGAGGAAGTTTGGCATGAACGCCAGCATCCTCACAAACTACAGATGCACCATCGAGAGCCTGCTGATGGGCTGCATTACAGTCTGGTAGGGGAACTGTTCTGCCCACAGCCACAAATCACTACAGAGAGTGGTGAAGACAACACAGCACATCACTGGCAACTGTCTCCCGGCCATTCAGGACATTTTCTACCGGCGGTGCCTGCGGAAGGCACGCAGCATTATCAAGGATCACAGCCACCCAGCATGCAGGCTGTTCCCCTTGTTACCGTCAGGCAGACGATACAGGAGTATGGCTGCGCGTACCACCAGACTTAAGAACAGTTTCTACCATCAGGCATCTGAACTCATAAACACATTTCAAATCATATATGTTGATTATTTTTAATATTGTCTTTTTACCTACTTTAAATATTGTCTTTTTACCTTACTAATGTCATTTTTTAAATCTTATTTATCCATGGAATATTATTGCTGAGGTGACCCGTTGTCTTGTCAAATACATTTCATTGTACCGCTGACCCTGTGTCAAACTACATATGACAAATAAAAATATATATTATTATTATTGAATGCAAAAGTAAGGTATTTCCTTATTCAATGGAAGTGATGTAGCTCTCAGCTTCAACCATATCGTATTTCCTTTAATAGACGCCAAATGCTGGAGTAACTCAGCGGGTCAGGTAGCATCTCTGGAGAAAAGGAATAGGTGACGTTTCGGGTCGAGACCCTTCTTCTGACAGAGTCAGTTATTTCCTTTAACTTACTTGTAGTTCAAGTGCTTTAATTAAGTTTATGTGCATCACTATCATGTTAAGGGAAGTTCATTTATAGCCTAATTTGCTGAATATTTTTGTGAGAACATATGGTTTTGACCTCTGACTTTACATTTAAGGATTACAGAAAATTTAGGACATCCTTTTAGTGAGCCCATTCCGAAGCATTATTTCATGGAACTCATTCCAAATCACATTTTGGATTTCCTAAAGTTTAAAAAAAATACTTTCAGAAAGGAAACTTCTATTGTTTTATTCGGATAAACATTAGGCTGCCTGCTAATTGTTGAAATATCTAAATCAAAATATGTTTCCTTCCATTTATTTTCCAATATAGAGTAGTTCTCTGACAGAGATCGATGTAATGATTTATAATCATAGATCTGAATTGTAAAAATACTCATCATGAATATTTCGCTTGACACAATAATCAGATTTTGTCTCTCGGACAGTATTTTAAATCTTTACTATTTAAGGAATGTTTTACATTTTACATTGAATGTTAAACGAGATTTATTCATTCCAAAGATTCATTGGGACGATCACAATCTGTCTGTTATTCCCCTCGCTGCTCATGACCAAAGCTTTTAAAAGAGAACGAGTCAATGATCTGTGCCTTGGGCTTTTAGTTTTAACTTCACTTTGCAAGGAAAGACTTAATCAGTATTCATTGCCCAGCACCTCTTCAGAGAGAGACTTACATTAATGTAGAACTTGCTATATATCTCAAGATATCCCAAAGCATTTTACAGTCAGTGACTTTGATGTGTAGCCATTGCTTTAATTAGAACACGGAAACTGAGGCAAGAAAGGCAAGGGTGTGGGGAAAACAGAACCAGTACTGCCACTGGATTATTATTGTCTAATGGGTCCATTGTACCATAAAACTGCAATAGAATTAGCTCTATTAATGAGTAGAGCTATTCTTCCCTCTGTCTCACAACCGTATAAATTAATTTGAATTCAACCATTTTAACCATGTGCTTGTTGAAGAAACATGGCAGTAAATGGCAATAAAGAATTCAATCTAGTTTAGTTTAGTATAGAGGTGCAACATGGAACAGGCCCTTTGGCTCACCGGGTTCGTGCCGAACAGCGGTCCCTGCACACTAACACTATTCTACACACACCAGGGACAAATTACAATTAAACCAAGCCAGTTAACCTACAAACCTGTAGGTCTTTGGAGTGTGGGAGGAAACCGAAGATCCTGAAGAAAATCCATGCAGGTCACGGGGGGAACATACAAATTCCATACAGACAAGCACCAGTAGTCAGGATTGAACCATGGTCCCTGACGCTCTAAGACAGCAACTCTACCGCTACACCACCATGCCCATGCCCACAGTCTGCAACATCAATTTGCCAAAACCTCAAGTGATATGTTTTATTTTCTGTCCATTAATGGCAAGATCAGCATTTATCGCCCATTCCTTATTACCTTTGATAAGTTGTGTTTTTAAAATGCTGCTGCCCTTCAGGTATAGGTACCCCCACAATGCTTGCTGTTGGGTAGGGGGTTTCTAGGATTTAAACCCAGTGCCAATGAAATACTAGTGATCAGTCTCCAAATCAGGATGATGTGTGATTCGGAGGGGAGCCTGTGGGATGTGGTGTGGCACTTATCCTTCTAGATGATAGAAGGTGCAGATTTGAGTGATATTGTCAAGAGTCAAGAGTGTTGACTCAGGAGTAGAACATGAATGCAACATTGCAGCAAATAAATATACAATAAATAAAAATACAATAAATTATCAGTAATACAAGATAATCAGGTCATAATAGCGCAAGTTGAAGTACATGATGCAACCACATCAAACACCATAGTAGACCATTGCTGAGGTAGGGTTGTGGTCAAGGTAATGCATTGTGGTTCAGGGACCTGATAGTTGCTGGGAAGAAACTGTTCTTGAACCAGATGGTCACAGTTCTCAAGCTCTTGTACCTTTTTCCCAATGGTATTAGTGAGATGAGAGCATGGCCAGGTTGGTGTGGATCTTTAATGATATCAACTGCCTCTTTGAAGCAACTTTTTCTGAAATGTTTACATTTTTTAATCATGTGAATTGTGAGTTATTTTCAATCTAGATTGATGATTTTATTTTGGTTGATTTTTTTTTCTTTCCCCAGGAGAAGTTGTAGACAGAAATCTGTGCAGAGAAGCCATCTATCCTGTGCCAGTATCATGCGAAGTACCTTGCCCGAAAGACTGTGTCCTTAGTAAATGGTCTGGGTGGTCATCGTGCTCTTATACCTGCTCTGGCAAAACCACTGAGGGTAAACAGATGCGTGCACGTTTAATTCTGGCATATGCAGAAGAAGGTATGATTTTCAATAAATGAAACGGGTCTAGCTCTCATATAACAGTAATAGTAAAAAGCACAAATAATTAATGGATTTTGCAACTAAGGTAATAACCAGTATCATCTTTATATACGCAAACCACATTATCGTATTAATGTTTGCTTATTGAGGGGATTCAGTCTGGTGACTGGGGTGCATTGCTATCAACAGAGAAAAGGATCTCCAGGGATTCATGCAATTAGCAAATAAATACTTCACAAAATACTGTGTAATTTTTATTTAGTTTAATTGTGAGAATCCTTCAATTTATATGCATCTGATAATAAATGTATTGACACATGTCCAATGGTTATCTCCCTGACTGTGGTAGGTTATCATCTTTTTAACTTAATGTCTAGTTGCTGTTGTTCTACGTATTATTAGCAAATGTGTTCATTTGCAAACATTATCCAAGGCATATCATAGAATCAAAGTAATACAGCACAGAAATAGATCCTTCAGCCCACCTCATGATGTCACGGGTTTGATGTCACTGACCCCATTTGTTTTTCATGCTTCATCAACCATGGAATGTGATAGGTGATGGTTCCTTGGTAGCCCAGTGGAGGCCCCAGAACCCAGACTCCCAGACAGGGGTGGCATGGTGGCGCAGTGGTAGAGTTGTTGCCTTACAGCGCTAGAGACCCAGGTTTGATCCTGACTACGGGTGTTGTCTGTGGGTTGGTTTGTCTGTTCTCCCTGTGATCGCGTGGACTTTATCCGGGTGCTCCAGTTTCCGCCCACACTGCAAAGACATACAGGTTTGTAGGTTAATTGGCTTCAGTTGAATTGTCCCTAGTGTGTAGGATAGTGTTAGTGTACAGGGTGATTGCTGGTCGGCGTGGACTCGGTAGGCCAAAGGGCCTGTTTCCTCGCTGCATCACCAAACTAAACTAAACTTATTACATACTATAGCTGCTCCCTATCGGATCTGTGAGATATTTATTATTATTTTCCTCATGAAGGAATCATTGGGTTGTGCATCACATAATGTGAAACCTTTAGCAATAAAACACCTGTTCCATAATAGACCATTAAGCATGAACTCTTTTCAAGAAGTCCAATGCCTAACTATGTTACCCAGGTTGCTTTCTTCTGTTTTTTTTAATACTACAGTGAAACCATACATAACTTTTCACAAAATTGGATGAAAATTAAAGACACACACACAAAGACTTTTGTTATTTACGTGAAATTAGAATGAGAACATCCATGCCTTATAAAAAGTGGTATTTTATTAAACCGTGTTAAATGGTGACATGCAGTTTCAAACCATGTTCATGACCATCAAAAAAGACATCATGACACGTTATTTCATTACCAAGTGAGCTAACAATGTTTTCAAAGACAAACACTTACTATTCTTATGTCTTTTATTTTTCAACAGGAGCAGCTCAGTGCCCAAACATCAGTGCCTTACAGGAAGTACGCAACTGCAACGAGCATCCTTGTGTTATCCATCACTGGCAGACTGGTCCTTGGGGCCTGTGTATCGAAGATTTGTCCGTAGCTGGTCTTAACTCGAGCACCAGCTGGAGTGGTGAGGCAACCTGTGCCGTGGGAATGCAAACTAGAAAGGTTATTTGTGTGAGAGTCAACGTGGGACAAGTCGGACCAAAAAAGTAAAAATAACAGAGATTGCTTATTAAAACTGTAATAATATTTGCTTTGTATGAAAGTAAGCTATTTAAAGTGATGTAACTTCCATTCCGCTGACTAGTCATAGAGTCATGGAGTAATACAGTGTGGAAACAGGCCCTCCGGCCAAACTTGCCCACACCGGCCAACATGTCTCAGCAACACTAGTCCCACCAGCTCGCGTTTGGACTCTATCATTCCAAACCTGTCCTATCCATGTACTCGTCGAACTGTTTCTTAAATGTTGGGATAGCCTATGCCTCAACTACCTCCTCTGGCAGCTTGTTCCATACACCCACCACCCTTTGTGTGAAAAAGTTACCCCTCAGATTCCTATTAAATCTTTTCCTCTTCACCTTGAACCTATGTCATCTGGTCCTCAATTCCCCTACTCTTGGCAAGAGACTGTGCATCTACCCGATCTATTCCTCTCATGATCTTATACACTTTAAGATAACCCCTCATCTTCCGGTGCTCCAAGGAATAGAGACCCTACATCCTTGTAAATCTTCTCTGTACCCTTTCTAGCTTGACAATATCTTTCCCATAACATGATGCCCAGAACTGAACGTAATAGTCAAGCGAGTTTAATTGCCGTATGCACCAGGAGCGAAACAATGAAATTCTTACTTGCATGTTAACAGGCATGATAACACAACACACAACAAATAAATATACCATAATCAATAATACATTAAATTATTAGTAATACTAGGTAAGCAGACTGTTAGAATGAAAACTGAAGTACATAGTGCAACCTGCGCAAAATCCACAAAATGTTGTTGCTGAGGTAGGATTGTGGTTTTATCCAGTACGGTTCATGAGCCTGATGGTTGATGAGAAGAAGCTGTTGTTGAACCTGGAGGTAAGTTTTCAACTAAAGTATTCACAAGGTATAATGTCAGGCAAATCCATAGGATTTATTCTGGATTTAGATTACAAGATGATTTAGGTGCCCTGATGGGGAGTTTTTTCTCCCATCCCCAATGTTGTTTAGCAAAGTAGAAATTAGATTAATTTTTGATCAGTTGTTTATTTATAGCGTTGTTGCATTTTATTCCAGAGTGTTCACTGAAAAAATCTAAACATGTGACTGATTCAGATTCAGATTAGTTTATTTTCACACACACCAGGGTGCAAAGAAATTGCTTGTTCACTTGGTCCATATAGTAAATAGTTTACATGCAGTAATGATAAATACAAGTGCAAAACAGCACAGTGGTTCAAATATTGTAGTGTTATTTGAAGTAGTGCAAAAAAAAACTAAACTGCAAAACAGAATAACCAAATGAGGTAGAGTTAGCACATCTGGGAAGGGGGTGTGAAAAAGGTAGAAGCTTCTGATAGCAGTAGGGAGATAGCTGTTCTCAAGTCTGATAATCTGGGACTTCAAGCTCCTGTATCTTCTCCCTGGAGGTAGAAGAGAGAAAAGGGAATGGCGAGAGTGGCATGCATCCTTGATGATACTTCCAGCCTTCCTGATGCAACTTGCCATGAGGATTGATGGGAATGATTGAAGTGACAATACTTTGATGGACTTGGCTGTATTCATCACACTCTGTAGGTTCAGGCAGTCAAGAGGAGAGCAATTACATTATCAGGCTGAGATGCATCACATCAAAATACTTTTTATAGTGCATCCTGATGGTCGTGCTTTGCGTCAAGGTTATCCAGTGTGAATGTAATGCAAGGGACGTGGCATCCTCCAGAGACACGTTTTACCTGCAAGGGATGTAGATTGGCTGGAGCCTGGTGCTGATGTGAACCATTACCAATCTTTAAATGCGCAAATTTCAGAAAAAGCTGGCAGGTGGATAGCAATGAAGTGGATATGTATCAAACGATTGCAAAGGGGTCTCATAGATGAGATTAGTTTGAAGAGGGTATGGCGAAAGATTAAGTAGTTGTTAGAAAAAGATGCCCATTCAAGCTAAAAAAGCAGAATTCTAGGGCAAAGTTTTGTTTCGCCACAGGAAATAGGGGATGTAGCATTAGTTGCTAAATTGATGATTTCCAATTTAGTAACAAATAGCTTCAAATTCCAGAAGTTAAGAAAAGTAAATTTTGAGGAGACCTCTCAGAGATAAAGAGAAGTTACCTTCCCACTTCCTCCTATCAAGATCATCCACTTTTCCCTGATCATTTTGAAGAGGAGAGAACGTCCAACTTTTGCCTGATCTAGCCCAGAAGGAATAAACATCAATCCTCTGTAATTTATAATATCAAGACTTCCTCTGTCAGCCACTCTCAGTAGGGCCCCATCTTAGAAAATATGTTTGTTATGATTCATCTTTCCGTGAAATGGTGCTTAAGTTTCAAAGAAGTTCCAAGTAGAACATGAATTATTGCAAACAGGAAACAGAATATGTTAATGTATTTTGTTTTAAAAAAATCAGCAATTTGGAATCTCATGGAACTTTTCAATTCGGGACTGGCCTAAGCTTTAATAATACCTCAGAGAACATGCAAGCTCAAACAACATACATAGCTGCATGGAGTTTATGCTAATTCTAAGATTCAGAATTACTCCTATGAGCCTGGTATATTTGGCTTTCTAAATAGATTCATAACTCATTAAATAGGTTTATTGAATATCATGAAGAAAATAGTTACAATGACGGATTCCCAATTATTAAATCTGTTTCTGTGGAGAAAGACATTTGGGAGTCTGCATTTCTGGCAGTTATTCCCTGGAGCACAATGTTATTAATCTTAAAACATAAGCAGTCTTGAAGATTATATATGAAATCATTTTGTCCATTCTGTGTTTCTAACTGTATTTTCCTGCACTTTTACATCAAAAAGTAAGCATTTCAATCTTATTGTAGAAACAAAGAATTGCTGTTGCTGGCTAATACACAAAAGGGCACAATGTGCTGGAGTAACTCAGCAGACCCCGACCTGAAACATCACCTGTCCGTGTTCCCCAGAGATGATCCCCAAACCTGTTGAATTACCCCAATGCTTTGTGTCCATTTCCATCTTATTCATAATTTTCAGTCCTTATTATGTGTATAGCTTTTCTGATAGTTCCACTTTTTCTTATCATTTAACATTTCACGGCCAAAAGTTTACAATAATTATAATGAAACATCCTGATGGATATGAATGCCACGCCTTTTATGTGTTGAGATGCAAGGTGCATGAGATGGTGAGATTATTAATTTTATGTAATTTGTTGAAAATCATTTAATTAATTCAATCTTAATACATGAGCATTTATCTAATCACAATTGGTCCAAGAATTAATAGAAACTGGCCCAAGCATACATAGAAACATAGAAAATAGGTGCGGAAGTAGGCCATTCGGCCCTTCGAGGCAGCACCGCCATTCATTGTGATCATGGCTGATCATCCACAATCAGTAACCTGTGCCCAACCTCTCCCCATATCCCTTGATTCCACTAGCCCCCAGACCTCTATCTAACTCTCTCTTAAATTCATCCAGTGATTTGGCCTCTACTGCCCTCTGTGGCAGAGAATTCCACAAATTCACAACTCTCTGGGTGAAAAAGTTTTTTCTCACCTCAGTTTTAAATGGCCTCCCCTTTATTCTAAGACTGTGGCCCCTGGTTCTGGACTTCCCCAACATTGGGAACATTTAATCCACACACAATGTGGATTACATTTGTGGTCCAATATTCAAGACAGTATTGATCACCTAAATATAGGTAGGTGTAACTTCCTGCTTAACATGTCATTAATATGAATATTCTGAGGTAGATACTCAGTTTATATTTGCATTATGCTATAATCGTTAGATGTGCTATAATCGTTCAATTCCACCCAGTTCTAAATGCTGAATGCTTGCTGCATATTGTCCAAACACCAAATCAGGAATTACCAAAACAAAATTGGACCATCCTTCGAAGAAAATCAATCATTTGGTTGTCTCCTTTAAAGAATAACTCAAACCAACTTGTGCAATTGATCAGCTAGCATAAAGAGTTCAATCTATAACAATCAGGCTGCTATAAACATGAGAGCATTGAGGAATTGCGGAAAATCAGCACAAATTCACAGAAAACAAAGATTGTAACCTTGACACCCTATTACTAGATTCTCAATCTCTTTCCTATACAGCCTCTTCGTTGTTGCTCCTCAAATGTATTACCCAATCTGAGAACTGGCATTTACATGTGTTTAAAAGCATATACATTACTTAGTGGACATGTTATAAACCAAACTTTCACATTTTTATCAAAGGTGTGATAAAAATTAGTCTAGGTCACTTCTTGCCTTTGGGAACGGCTGATGCATTAAAGTTGCAAGATGAAATACCTTGAGTTCAATAGACAATTTCAACCTTGCTCTGTAAATGTATGCATATTCTGAAGCTGTACATAGGAAGAATCATGGAACCAGCAACTCAAATTTCACTGTACCTTAATTGGTACATGTGATAATGAACTGACCTTGAAACCTTGAAACATTTTAATTGTCTCTGCGTTAATATGTGTTTATTTTGTGCTTCATGCTGTTACTTTTTATAAATGAAGATATTATTTTGTTGATGTGCAAAATTCTGCTTTCCTGTGAATCTGCAATTTCAAAGAGAATTTGGTAGAATTGCAAGGGTGATAGTCAACAGATTACTGCAGACGGGGAATTGTAATCACCTGAACCTGTTCTCTTCTTGATGATAGAATACAACAAAGGGGCAGTACTTAGAAGAGAAGTGAATTACTGAAAGAAAATACCAGCAAAAGAGCACTGAAATTGCAATAACAATTAGTTCAGTTCCGTTAGCAGTCGTAATTTCTTGAAATATTCTGAAGTTTCAGTGATGCATCGACCCCGGTCAAGCTCAGTGTTTTAGTGTAGTTTAGTTTATTATTACCATCAAGTGTACCGAGATAGAGTGAAAAGCTTTTTTGTTGCTTGCTATCCAGTCACCTAAAAGACTATACATGATTACAATCAAGCAGTTCACGGGGTACAGATACAGCTTAAAGAGCACAACGTTTAGTGCAAGATAACATCAAGTAAAGTCCAAATAAAGATAGTTCGAAGGTCTCCAACGAGATAGATGGGATGATTAGGAGTGTTCTCTAGTTGATGAGAGGACAGTTCAGTTGCTTGATAACAGCTGGGAAGAAACGGTCTGTGAATCTGGAGGTATGCATTTTCAAACTTCTGTATCTCTTGCCTAATGGGAGAGGGGAGAAGAGGTAATTACTGGGGCGAGACTGGTCCTTGATTATGCTGACGGCCTTGCTGAGGCAGTGTGGTGTAGATGGTTTGCGCGATGGATTGGACTGCACCCACAACTCTCTGCAATTTCTTGGGTCTTGAATGAGCTGTTCTCAAACCATGCTGTGATGCATCCGAGAAAATACTTTCTACTGCACATCTGTAGATGTTGGTGAGGGTTGTTGGGGACATGCCAAACTTCCTAAGCCTTCTGAGAAAGTACAGCCATTGGTGTGTTTTCTTGGCCATTGCTTCGATGTGGATGGTCCAGGGAAAATTACTAGTGATATTTATTCCTAAGAACTTGAAGCTTTCAACCATTTCTACTTTGGCGCCATCAAAGCACACGGTATTGAGGGTTCAGTGTTGAGGTGCATAGAAAATTGGTTGGCGGACAGGAAGCAAAGAGTAGGAATAAACGGGTCCTTTTCGGAATGGCAGGCAGTGACTAGTGGGGTACCGCAAGGCTCAGTGCTGGGACCCCAGTTATTTACAGTGTATATTAATGATTTGGACGAGGGAATTGAATGCAACATCTCTAAGTTTGCGGATGACACGAAGCTGGGTGGCAGTGTTAGCTGCGAGGAGGATGCTAGGAGGCTGCAGAGTGACTTGAATAGATTAGGCGAGTGGGCAAATGCATGGCAGATGCAATATAATGTGGATAAATGTGAGGTTATCCACTTTGGCGGCAAGAACAGGAAAGCAGAGTATTACCTGAATGGTGACCGATTGGGAGAAGGGGAGATGCAACGTGACCTGGGTGTCATGGTGCACCAGTCATTGAAAGCAAGCATGCTGGTGCAGCAGGCAGTGAAGAAAGCGAATGGTATGTTGGCATTCATAGCAAGAGGATTTGAGTTTAGGAGCAGGGAGGTTCTGCTGCAGTTGTACAGGACCTTGGTGAGACCGCACCTGGAGTATTGTGTGCAGTTTTGGTCTCCTAACCTGAGGAAAGACGTTCTTGCCTTAGAGGGAGTACAGAGAAGGTTCACCAGATTGATCCCTGGGATGGCGGGACTTTCATATGAGGAAAGACTAGATAGACTGGGCTTGTACTCGCTGGAATTTAGAAGACTGAGGGGGGATCTTATAGAAACATATAAAATTCTTAAGGGGTTGGAGAAGCTAGATGCGGGAAGATTGTTCCCGATGTTGGGGGAGTCCAGAACCAGGGGTCACAGCTTAAGGATAAGGGGGAAGTCTTTTAGGACCGAGATGAGAAAACATTTCTTCACACAGAGAGTGGTGAGTCTGTGGAATTCTCTGCCACAGAAGGTAGTTGAGGCCAGTTCATTGGCTATATTTAAGAGGGAGTTAGATGTGGCCCTTTTTGCTAAAGGGATCAGGGGGTATGGAGAGAAGGCAGGTACAGGCTACTGAGCTGGATGATCAGCCATGATCATATTGAATGGCGGTGCAGGCTCGAAGGGCCGAATGGCCTACTCCTGCACCTATTTTCTATGTTTCTATGTTTCTATCAATATATACCGAGGTATGTGTGTCGCTTCACTTCCTGAATTCAAACATAACCTCCTTTGTCTTGCAGTTATTGAGCGAGAGGTTGTTGTTATAGCACGAGGTTACGAGGTTCCCAGTCTTCTTCCTGTATCTGTCTCGTCATTATTTGCTATCTGGCGCACTACAGTGATGTTGTCTGCAATTTTGCAAATTAAGGTGGATTGGTATTTGCTGTGTAGGAGTATGGAAAGAGGCTGAGAACATATCCCTGTGGGGCACCAGGGTTGAGGATTGTCGACGATGATTTGTCACTGATCCTCAGTGATTGTGGTCTGTTGGTCAGGAAGTTGAGGATCCAATTTCCACCGGGTGGCGGCCGCAATGGCTGCCTCGACAACAGTCTGTCTTGTCCTTTTACTTCTTTGTTGTTTTTTAGTATGTGTTAAATGTATGTTTTAGTGTTCTTTGGCTTGTTTTATGTGGGGGGGGGGAGTGGGGGAAACGTTGTTTTAATCTCTTACCTCGATGGAGATGCCATTTTTTCCCGTATCGTATCTACATACACACTGCGGCCTAACTCGTGGAGCTGACAGCCTCTGCTGGGGACCGACTTTGGGGAGCTCCAACCGCGGAAGCCTGCGGACAACATCGTGGAGCCCATGGAACCTGGTTAGGGACCGACTTCGGGGGCTCCAAGCTGCAGGAGCTTCGACCGCCCCGATCACGGTAGCATCGATCGTCCTGACGCGGGACTTCGATCGCCGGCTGCAGGAGCTACGATCGCCTCGACTGCGGATGGTTCGACTCCCCCAACCATGGGAGAATAACGAGGGAAGAAGATTAGACATTATTGCCTTCCATCACAGTGAGGAATGTGGTGAATCCGCTGTGGTGGATGTTTATGTTAACTTTTATGTAGTTGAGTGTCTTGTTGCTATTTTTAGTGTTGCTGTATGATAATTGAGTTTCACTGTACCTTAATTGGTACATGTGTCAATAAACAGACCTTGAAACGTTGAATCATAGAAACATAGAAAATAGGTGCAGGAGGAGGCCATTTGGCCCTTCGAGCCAGCGCCACCATTCATTGTGATCATGGCTGATCATCCACAATCAGTAAACTGTGCCTGCCTTCTCCCCATATCCCTTGATTCCACTAGCCCCTAGAGCTCTATCCAACTCTCTTTTAAATTCATCCAGTAAATTGGCCCCCACTACCTTCTGTGGCAGGGAATTCCACAAATTCACAACTCTCTGGGTGAAAAAGTTTCTTCTCACTTCAATTTTAAATGGCCTCCCCTTTATTCTGAGACTGTGGCCCAAGGTTCTGGACTCCCCCAACATTGGGAAAAATGTTCCTGCATCGAGCTTGTCCAGACCTTTTATAATTTTATACGTCTCTATACGATCCCCTCTCATTCTTGTAAACCCCAGTGAATACAAGCCCAGTCTTTCCAATCTTTCCTCATATGACAGTCCTTGAATTGCAGAGGGAAGCGCTGATTCTAAGTTCCACAAGTTTGGAGATGAGCTTGGATGGGATAATGATATTGGAATTAGAGCTGTAGTCTATGAAAAGGAGTCTGCCCTAGGTGTATTTCTTATCCAGGTATTCCTGAGATGAGTGTAGAGCCAGGGTGATGCCGTGGACTGTTGTGGGGGTAGGCGGTAGGCAAACTGCAGTGGGTCAAGGTTGCTTGGGAGGCTGGATTTCATGTGTTCCAGAACCAGCCTCTCAAAGCACTTCATCATAGCGGATGTCAATGCTACTGGTGGGTAGTCATTTAAGGCATGAGATCATGATTTTCTTGACTTCATGATAGTGATCTTCTTGAATCAGGTGGGCACGTCGGAACGGAGTAGGGAGAGATTAAAGATGTCCGTGAATACTCCTGCTAGCTGATCCGCGCAGCTACTGAGGACATGGCCAGGGACTTTGTTTGGGCTAGTTGTTCTCCATGGGTTCATCCTCGCCCTCATCCAATCAAACCTCTGCAATAGTGACACTGGGGAAAGGCACACTCGAGTCTGTTGAGATGGGTGTCATCTCAAAACGTCTTTTGCTCAAAGCAAGCATGGAATGCATTATGCACATCAGGTAGGGCAGCACTCTCACCAGCGATGCTGCCTGACTTTGCTTTGCAGCCAGTTATAGTATTCAGGCCTTGTGCAGTCTGCGTGTGTCTGAATGATTATACTGGGAATCAAGTTTGTCCCGGTATTGTTCTCTTGGCATTCCTGATGGTTTTGTGATGATCGTAGCAAGCTTTCTTGTACTGCTCTGGATCAGTTGACTTGTACACAGCGGTCTTGGCCTTCACATGGGAATGTTCCTCACGGTTCATCTATGCTCGCATCAAAAAGCAGAACATCGATGTCACTTTTCAGGTCACCACACCCCCCGTGACCCTGTAATCTCAGTCAACGAGGGCAATGTCAGAAGATCCTTTGAGGGTGAACCCTTAGAAAACAAAACTCAACTAAACAAAACAAATAGAAGGCAGCGGGTTGTGGTGGAAGGTAGATATTCTGGCAGGACGTCTGTGTTCAGCGTAGTTCCACAGGGATTTGTGCTTGGACCTCTGCTGTATGTGATTGATATAAATTACCTACATGTAAATGGAGATGGGTTGGTGAGTAAGTTTGCAGATGACACCAAAATTGTAGTAGTTGAAGACAATGAATAAGGCTGTCAGAACGACAGCAGAATATATATACGCAACAACCTGGAGCTCAATGTTCTTAAGACAGTGGAATTGATTGTAGTATGGCGAGACTGAAAACTTGTTCTTTGTTGAAGAAGTTTATTGCGACAGCAATATTCGATTACAAAGTTTTCTTAACAAGATTACAGACAACTATTAAAACTAACTGTCCTCTTCGAAGACGTCTCCCAACTGACTTTTTTCGGGCGCCAAAAGCGCACATGACAACGCTGTCCAATCAGCGGTGTCGCTCACTGGACCAATCCCTACAGTCCCACCCACACGTGACCTTGCTGGCCAATCTGAGGGTTTGACGACTAGGACCACTCTCTATGGTCGCTACATGACCCCCCCCAGAACCCGAGGTACGGAACCTAGCAGGGAGCCGGATTTCGCGACCAGAACGAGTAAGGAGAGGGGCAGCCTGAACCATAGGAGCAGGGGATTCCGGACTTGGTGGAAATGCCGGAGCGGGGGGTCCTGGACTGATCGGAACTGCCGGAGGCCGGCCTCTCCGAGGTGGTTGGCCGACCAGGACTGGGCGGTCCGGATCCAAGTGCGCAGGTTTAAGCCTGGACACCGAGACGAGCTCACTCCTGCCGCCCACGTCTAAGGTGAAGGTGACCGTTCCCTTACGCAAAACCCGGAACGGCCCTTCATAGACCCTCTGCAACGGGGAACGATGGGCATCCTTACTGAGAAATACAAACTCACAGTCCTTCAGGGCAGGTGGTTCGTGTACCATGGGACACCCATGACGTGAAGTCGGAACTGGGGCCAGGGAACCCACACGTGCCCTGAGGACATGGCCAGGGACTTTGCCAGGGAGCGATGCTAAGACTGACGGGACTGGAGGCAGCTGGCCGGAGGGGTCCGGAAGCAAATCCCCGGGTACTCGAAGTGGTGAGCCATATACTAGCTCCGCGGACGAAGCACCGAGATCCTGTTTAGGAGCAGCCCGGATGCCCAGAAGGACCCAGGGAAGTTGGTCTACCCAGTCCGGGCCTTCTAGCCTCGCACTGAGGGCCGCCTTGAGTTGATGGTGGAACCTCTCCACAAGCCCATTAGCCTGGGGGTGGTATGCTGTAGTGTGTTGTAACCGGGAACCGTACAGCTCTGCTAGCGTGGCCCAGAGGGTCGCAGTGAACTGTGGCCCCCTGTCGGTGGTAATAACAGCCGGAACCCCGAAACGTGCTACCCAATGGAGGGCCAAAGTCCTGGCACAAGAGGCAGCAGAGGTATCTGACAATGGGAAAGCCTCTGGCCACCGGGTGAACCGATCCACCACCGTGAGGAGATGGGTGTAGCCCCGGGAGGAAGGCAAGGGCTCGACTAAATCCACGTGAATGTGGAAAAAACGGACCGCTGGGACCTCAAACTCCTGTACCGGGGGCTGGACATGGCGCTGGACTTTAGCGGTCTGGCAGGGAACACACGAACGGGCCCAAACAGCTACCTGTTTACGTAGGCAATGCCACACAAACCGAGCGGCTACTAAAGCAGAGGTGGAGCGGATGGACGGGTGCGCCAGCCCGTGAATGGCATCGAAACCCTGGCGCTGAAGGGAGGGCGGCCCTACCGGCCTGGGACGGGGAAGGGAAACATCACACCAGACTTTTGTGCCTTCCGACCCGCAGGCTACCTGAGCCAACTTCAACCCCGAAGTGGTGGACTGATATGCCGAGGCGGTATCCGCCAGAAGCTGTGCCTCCGCAAGCTCCTGGGGATCCACCTCGCAGTCCACCGCTGAAATGGGGGAAAAAGCAGGCCGAGACAGGGCGTCAGCAACGGCATTAAGCTTACCAGCGACATGACGGACATCGGTGGTAAACTCGGAGATGGCAGTCAGGTGCCACTGCTGGCGGGCCGACCATGGGTCGGACAATTTGGAAAAAGCAAAAGTTAATGGTTTATGGTCCGTAAAGGCCACAAATGGGCGGCCTTCAAGGAAATACCTGAAATGGCGAACAGCTAAATAGAGGGCCAGAGCTCTCGGTCAAAGGCGCTATACTTCAGCTCAGCTGAACTAAGTTGCCGGCTGAAAAACGCCAAGGGCTGCCAAAGGCCACCGACCTGCTGCTCCAAAACCCCACCCACCGCCACGTCAGACGCATCAACCGTCAGGGCCGTGGGGGCGGAGGCGCTTGGGTGGACCAACATGGTGGCGTCTGCCAAAGCTGCCTTAGCTGCTGCAAAAGCCGACTCCGCGGCCGGGGACCATATCAACTCTACAGGTTTACCCGCAAGGCACTGGTATGGCGGGCGCATGACCCGCACTGCTGCCGGGATGAACCTATGGTAGAAGTTAACCATACCTACGAACTCCTGCAGACCTTTCACTGTGGTGGGCCTGGGAAATGCTCGGATAGCCTCCACCTTCTCGGGCAAAGGGGTGGCGCCGGCAGGGGTGATTCTGTGCCCTAAAAAATCGAGAGAAGGGAGGCCAAATTGACATTTGGAGGGTTGGATAATGAGCCCGTGGTCTTGGAGCCGCTGGAATACAGTCCGCAAGTGGACCAGGTGTTCCTGCACTGAGGGGCTGGCGACCAGGATGTCATCTAAATAAATAAACACAAAAGGTAAACCCCGACCCACACGGTCCATCAGTCGTTGGAAAGCCTGTGCCGCGTTCTTTAAACCGAAAGGCATGCGCAACCATTCGAACAACCCGAACGGAGTGATCCTGGCAGTTTTTGGTATGTCCTTCGGCCGCACAGGAATCTGGTGGTATCCTCGCACCAAATCGATCTTGGAGAACACCACTGCACCTTCCAGCCCAGACGAGAAACCCTGCAGGTGCGGTATGGGGTAGCGATCAGCCGTGGTGACAGTGTTTTGACGCCGATAATCGCCACATAGTCTCCACCCCCCAGATGCTTTGGAGACCATATGCAACGGCGAGGCCCACGGGCTGTCAGACTGATGGACAATTCCCATTTCCTCCATCTTCCTAAATTCCTCTCGCGCCACCACCAGCTTGTCATGCGGTAGCCTCCAGGCCCGAGCGAAAACGGGGGGACCCTCGGTGTGGATGTGGTGGACAACGCCGTGCTTGGCCGAAAGGGCGTCGAAACGCTGGATGAGCAGCTCTGGAAACTCCGCCAGGACCTCAGCATACGAGTCGGGGGCCGCGACGACGGCCTGGACAGTTGGGCTGGGCGGGGTGGCGGTTGTCGGAGCAACGGGCTCATCGCTGGCGGAGGGTCGGAGGTCGTTACCGCGGACGTCGGGGACCAGTGAAAAGGCCCAGAGAAAATCTGCGCCTAGGATCGCTTGGCTGACGTCTGCTATAATGAATGGCCATTCATACGTGCGGAGGCCTAAAACCAGGGACATCTTCCGCAAATTCCTTGTATGTATACATACTTGGCTAATAAAATGTATTCAATTCAATATAGTCCCATTATATTTATGGGCTTATCGTTTCTAAATAGGAATACAAACTATTAATCCGTCATTGGTGACATTTTCTCTATTCATGCAAGATTAGTTTTAAATGACATCAGGCACATGCTGTTCCGGTTCTCATAAGGATGTAATACCCTGTAATCTTTAATAAGCATCAAATAGATTACTTCTGGAAGGAGGAACCAAAGTTTAGTTTTTTTTAAGAATTAGCACTATAACTGTATCTTGATCCTGAATGTAACTGAGAATGAGTTTTCCTTTTGAAGCATTGTGGATTAAACGGACACTCCATATGAAAGATGAGGCTTCTTGTACCTTTCTGATAAATAGCGATTATCATTGTATAATCAGATCAATAAAAGAACACTATAGGGCTTATCCAGCTTCACCATCTCTGTTGAAAAACACTTTACTTCACATCATTTGATTTCAATCTGACCTTCAGCGCATCACAAAGAAATCAATATTCCACTTCAAAACTTTCAATGAGCCACTTGCTTAGCTTTTTACATCAAACTGAAAGGGAAAAAAAAAGTATTTGATTGAATTGTTTTCATGATGTGAACAGCAGTATCTTTGCAAACTTACTTCATGTTTTGAGGAAAAAGAGATAGTTATTGTCAGATTTCCCCTCAAAACATTGTGATAGGATGAAAACGCCATGAACCATGTTTCTCTCGGATGCTCCATTAATTTAGGAGATAATAATACAGTTGGAGATTGAGTGAATCTCACTGAAAATTGAAAGCTAGGTATTATTTTACAATGAAGCATATAATTATGCTTCATGTTTTCATGCTTTTCTGCATTGAATGATGGTCAGAATAATGTTTCCATACCTCATAACACAATTACAATATTTGGTCATTAGCAATATTTGTCTTCTGGATGGCCATAATCATTTAATTTTGTATTTGCTTATTAAATTGCGAAGAGAATTAATTTATTTTAGTTCAAGAATTTTCTTACAATTCCTTTATGTGCTCTCTCCATTCCATCATTAAATTGTTCAACATAAATATTAAACAGCAACACATTTCCACATTCTCCTCAGAAGGAAAATGCCTGGGAGCATTTAGAGAAATCAATCTATTTGATTTGAACATTACCTTATTTATCAAAACAAGATAGATGAATGTAATATGAGTCTTTTTAATCTTAAATACATATTTCTTCGAAAAATACACATTTTCAATTATAAAACAGATCCCAACAACTCATGAATTGCAGAAACAAGCCTGAAAGGCTTTAATGTTTAATGCTAATGTTAATTTATAAAAAATAAACAGTCTAAATGTATTGGCTGAATGCAGCACAAGATTTACAAAAATATATATTTTAAATATATTGGATTCTTTACTGAAATATTTACGAATATTATGTATGATTTCAACTGAACAAAGCGTAGCTGACCAGAATGTCATGATTTGCTCTGATGTCTTTTTCACTTTTGTAATAGAATTAAAATAATGAGATAAACAAGGTCCAGTAAAATGCCTAATTAATTTATACACAAGCAGGAACCTTCAAAATTAAATTTAAATGTGTGCAGGGTTCTCATGGGAAAGAGCCAAATGAATGTCTAATTTCATAGAACAACAACTCTTTGGCAGTTCAAAGTCGCTTCTCTACAACTGACAAGATTATAAAGAGCTTGTCACATGAACAAAGCGCTTCATTTGAAATATTTGTTCACCTTTCCTTATCTGCCTCGTTGTGGAATGCAAAGAATTCACCGGATATAGATTAGTTTTCTTTTAGTGAAGGGGCAACATTTCCTCCCAATCAAACTTGCATGGCATAAAGTTTTATTTGTAAACACAGATTCAGCTCTCACTAAGTACATTGAGATGCAGGCTGATTACAGTAAAACTACATAAGAATTTTAGACACAAAATGCTGGAGTAACTCAGCGGGACAGGCAGCATCTCTGGATGGAAGGAATGGCTGACGTTTCGGGTTGAGACCCTTCTTCAGGCCTGCAGAGTCTCGACCCGAAACGTCACACATTCCTTCAATCTATAGATGCTGCCTTACCCCCACTGAGTTACTCCAGCATTTTGTGTCTATCTTCAGTGTAAACCAGCATCTGCACTTCCTTCCTATACATAAAAATGTTAATAAAAGTTAATGGAACCTGTTTAATCTGAATGAAACAAAGGACTTTCTTTAATGGAAAATTGATGGTCAGTGATACAGTGTTAATTCTGCTCCTTTAATTTCCAATATGAGAAAAAACGTTTCTGTGTATCTTTTCATGTGAGTAAAAACTTTCACAGTTAGTGGTGAGAAATGATAGCAAGATAATGGTTCAACTTTGCACATCTATTTCAATGGATCTTTTGAACATAAATTACACATTTTCTTTGTAAAAAATCTCCTTAGGAAAGACTATGTTGGTCTACATTTTACACCAAATTTAAAATTAAAAATGTGTGGAAAAATATATGTTTCTAAACTTTAAAAAAAAACTTGTATATTTTGCCTCCAATGAATACATAGTAAAAGATTTGTTGTTTGTCTCAGGTGCCCTGAGAGTCTTCGGCCTGACACTGTGCGACCCTGCCTCCTGCCTTGTAGGAAAGACTGCATTGTCACATCTTATAGTGACTGGACACCATGCCCCTTATCATGCAAAGATGGTGAGTACCGACATGTTTGTTGAATTACAAGTTTTAAATGTGACAGATTTAGACCAGAATGGGTACAAAGAAGCAAAACTCCTGATCCCCAATTTCAAAATCTGCAAAAATAGAGCCCGGATATTACCTTTGCTTACCTGATTAGAAAGAAGCACATGGCAATTTAAAACATCAAGACTAATTTTGTCACGTCCTTTTATTAAAGTGCCATGGTCAGTCAAAGCCATCAATGGAGGGTCTAATATTACTTATTGTCATATAAGCTTGCTTTAGGTTTGTTATCACTAACTTGCATCTCACTGATTGAACCTGGCACTAAGAGCTGGCTACCAGAGAGACAAGGTAAGTAGTTCAGTCTGAAGAAGGGTCTCAACCCAAAACCTCACAAATTCCTTCTCTCCAAGATGCTGCCTGACCTGCTGAGTTACTCCAGCATTTTGTGATACCTTCGAAAGAGACAAGGTAGGTGAATTTTATTGTTCCAGGCAGGTTCCTTGTAGGCCAGAAGGAACAGGAATGTTAACCAAATCCTACAAAGGAATATTAAAGGCTCTTACACTACCCACAATTACCTCTATTTTTCTCAATTCTCTTCAAATAAACGTACAGGTTCCTAGTGAAGACCTCCAATTATGCTCATTGTGAATATATCCAGCTATTCAAATCTTTGATGTGGGGTCAGTCAGGGCCTGGGGCCTTAGACGTGGCCAAGGTATAAAAATGGTCGGGTGGTACACTGATGCAGCACATTGACCGCTCACCGGACCTGGGCAGAATCCCAAGCTCGGATGCTGACTGTGGAGTTTGCATGTTCTCCTTTTGACTATGTGGGTTTCTGATGGGTGGTCTAATTTCCTCCCATATCTGAAAGACATGTTGGCAGGTTAATTAGCAAATGTGGCATTGGTAAATGGCAAAAGGATCTAAGTTGATGGATATGTGAGAGAGAGAGCGTAAGCTGCAGGGGTACAGGGGGAAAAAAAGCTGGTGGAATGGAACTGATGGAATTGCCCTTTTGGGAGCTGCCATTAAAATTTACAGCCTGGGTTAAACGCATTTACAAGGTTTCTAACACTTGTGGTGAAATAATGCCAGCAGGCAGCTAGATTATAATTTATTGGAGGATGCTGAGGTAAAAATTAGATTAACCATTCTCTATGACAATGAAGTTAAATTGAACTCATTGCTAAATACTTTGTAAGCAATTGACATACGAGGGAAAAGGAAATAAAATGCTGATAGGAAAAGGAGAACATAACGTCTGCTTTTCTTTGTCTTGTTTTTGGAAAACACTTCAAGAGCTAAATTTAGTTTAGGCTTATTATTGGCACATGTTCCGAAGTACAGTGTAAAGCTTTGCATGTTATCCAATCAAAATCAAATCAGCTGGTACTATGCATAAATATATCAAGTCAAACTCAAGTACAAGTACAATAGGTAGAGAAAAGGGGAAGATACAGAGTGTACAGTACAGAACTTTATTGTCATTCGGTACAAATACCGAACGAAATTACAGCAGTCACAAAACACAACAAAAAAAAGAAAAAGGTACACAGGACACACGACCCCAATACAAACATCCATCACAGTGAGTCCAAACACCCCCTCACTGTGATAGAAGGCAACAAAACTTCCACTCTCTTCCCCCCCCCCACGCCCACGGACAGGCAGCTCGACCCCTAACGAGGCGACCGACACGCACAGCCCCCGCAAGGGGATGGAAGGCCCCGCGGCCGAGCTGCACCGGGCACTGAAACATCCCGCGGCCGAGCCGCCCCGGCGATGTTAAGTCCAGCGGCTGAGCCGCACAGGGCGATGGAAGGCCCCGCGGCCGAGCTGCGCCCCGGGGAAGAGACCTAATAAAAGAAAGGTTTCCCCCACCCCACGCCCCACCCCCCCCCCCCCACACATACACAGTAAAAAACAGAAACAAAAACCATCCCAACACCGACACACAAACCAAAAAAAAAAAGAAAAAGTACAGACAGACTGCCAGAGAGCCGCAGCCGTTAGGCGCAGCCACACGTGACAATTCGCTAGAACATAGTTCTCAGCATTGCAGTGTACCAATTCCAGAGAGAGAGTCCAATGTTCGCAGTGGAGTAGAAGTGAATCGGATAGTACCCTAGTTTATGCAATGACCGTTCACAAGTCTGATAACAGGGTAAGAAGCTGTTCCGGAGTCAGGCGGTGTGCACATTCAAGCTGCTGCATCTTCTGCCCAACAGGACCGGGGAGAAGAACGAATGACAGAGTGGGATAAGTCTTTGATTATGTTAATGAATGAATGAATGGATGAATGAATGAATGAATGAATACGTTTATTGGCCAAGTATGCATATACAAGGAATGTGCCTTGGTGCTCCGCTCACAAATGACAACACAAATATACAGTTAACAATTAAGAATAAAGCATAAACACATCAAAACAATAATGATACACCATTACGGTCTAAACACGTGGGTAAAAATAAACCAGAGCAAAAAAGAGACTACAGACTTTGGTTATTGAGTAGAACTATCACTCGTGGAAAAAAGCTGTTTTTATGTCTGGCTGTGGCTGCTTTGACAGTCCGGAGTCGCCTTCCAGAGGGAAGTGCTTCAAAGAGTTTGTGGCCAGGGTGAGAGGGGTCAAAGATGATCTTGCCCGCTCGCTTCCTGCCCCTTGCAGTGTACAGTTCTTCAATGGGGGGGAAGGTTGCAGCCAACAACCTTCTCAGCTGTGTGAACGATCCGTTGCAGCCTCCGGATGTCGTGCTTGGAGGCTGAGCCAAACCAGACCATGATGGAGAAGGTGAGGACGGACTCAATGATAGCAGTATAGAATTGGACCATCATTGCCTGTGGCAGATTGTGTTTCCTCAGTTGCCGCAGGAAGTACGTCCTCTGTTGGGCCTTTTTGACTGTGGAGTCGATGGTGGCCCCCCATTTAAGGTCACTGGAGATGATGGTTCCAAGGAACTTAAATGACTCCACAGATGTGACAATGGTGTTTTTGATGGTGAGTGGGGGGAGTGGAGGGGGACCTCTTCGAAAGTCTACAATTAGTTCCACTGTCTTGAGAGCATTGAGCTCCAGGTTGTTGCGATGGCACCAGGACGCCAGCTGTGTCACTTCCCATCTGTGGGCAGATTCCTCCCCATCCTGGATCAGTCCAATCAAGGTAGTGTCATCCACAAACTTGAGGAGCTTGACAGAGGAGTCTGTGGAGGTGCAGTCATTCGTGTAGAGAGAGTAAAGGAGAGGGGAGAATACGCAGCCTTGCGGTGCTCCTATGCTGAGGGTCTGCGGATCCGAGATGTGCTTTCACAGTCTCGCATGCTGCTTCCTGTCGGTCAGGAAGTTGATGATCTACTGACAGAGGGGATCAGGCACAGTCAGCTGGGAGAGTTTGGAGTGTAGTAGCTCTGGCACAATGGTGTTACAAGCAGAGCTAAAATCCACAAACAGAATCCTGGCATGGGTCCCCTTGTGGTCTAGGTGCTGGAGGATGAAGCGCAGGCCTAGATTGACTGCGTCATCCACCGATCTATTGGCCCTATATGCAAACTGCAGGGGGTCCAGCTGGGGGTTTGTGATGTCTTTCAGCTGGGCCAGCACAAGTCTTTCAAAGGTCTTCATGACTACAGAGGTAAGTGCGACAGGCCTGTAGTCATTAAGACCAATGATCCTTGTCTTTTTGGGTACAGGGACAATAGTGGAGACCTTGAAGCAGGCAGGAACAGTGCAGGTTTGCAGGGACTGGTTGAAAATGTCTGTGTAGATCAGTGCCAGTTGTTTGGCACAGAGCTTGAGGGTAGAGGGGGAAACATTGTCCAGTCCTGGAGATTACAGGCTTTTCTGTTTTCTGAATAGCCTCTCCACCTTCGCAATTTCTATTGTTAAACTGTTGGGTATGTTGGGTACTTTTCTGAGGCAGTGTAAAGACTAGATGGAGTCAATGGTGGGGAGTGTGATCTATGCGATAGATTGGGCTATCTCCACAAATCTCTGCAATTTCTTGGGCACTCTTCCAAATCCAAGGTGTGATGCATCCCGACGGTATGTTTTCCACGGTGCATCTGTAGATTTTATAATTGGAAACATGCAAATTTCCCTCAATCTCTTGAGGAAATACAGTTGGTGGCCTTCTTGGCAACATTTTAAATGTGGATCTCAATGATCAAATATGTAGATTATAGGCTAAATAATGAAAGATACACTTCTGATGGAGGGATTGAAACAAAGGTCCATGGGGTCAATTTCTGTGTTGGGGGGTTGCCCTGTGAGAAGGTGGTAAGTAGATTGAGCCTCTACTCTCTGGAGTTTAAAGGAAGGGCATCTGGCAAAATTAGGGAACTCTGATTGATGAGAGAGATTAAGGGTCTGGTCAGGAAAAGGGAGGAGACATATGTCCGGCAGTAGACAACTGTTTTTGTAAAGCGACTTTGAGCATTTGGAAAAGCGCTATAAAAAATAAATGTTTATTATTATTATTATTATTATATTATATTATTATTATATGTCAGGTAGACACAGCTGGGATCAAGCAAGACCATTGAGATGTAAAAGAACTTTAGGAATATACTTTAAAATGGAATTAGGAGGGACCATCAGATATCCTTCAAAACAAGATAAAGGAGAATCCTGAAAAGGTTCTTTCAATATATTAGGAGCAGTACAAGTAGGGAAAGAGTAAGTCCCCTTCAAAGTCAATGTGGAAATATATGTGTGGAACTATAGGAGATGGATAAGGTCTTAAATGAATACATTGTGTCTGTACTTAGCATGGAGAAAGACAAAGACAGCAGAGGACAGTAATATCTCGGGGCATATCAACATTGTGAAGGAAAAGGTGTTGGAGGTCATGAAATGCATAATTGTCAATAAATTCAATTGGGGTGTCGAGGTGTATCCTGGGATGTTATGGAAGTGAGAGAAGTTTTTGGTAGAAGTTTTTGTATCTTGATTAAAGAAACTGCGAGAAAGATATGTAATCCTCAAGAGGATGGGATGGGAGGATTTATAGTCGATAAAGCTTTGTGTATCTATGACCTTTAAGTAGATAGCGGCTGAGATAAAAAATACAACCATGACCCTATTAAATAATGGAACCTACTCTTGCTTTTACTTCTTTTCTTCTTATGTACTGAACACAACAATGGGCTGCAAAACCTTTCTTCAGTTTCTGAGCTTTTCTTCGGTTTCCATAGCATATTTGATGCTTTTGCTTCTAGGACCAAGATTTAAATCCCATGGAGACGATGAAAGATGTATCTCTCCAGTTAATAGACAATAGACAATAGGTGCAGGAGTAGGCCATTCGGCCCTTCGAGCCAGCACCGCCATTCAATGTGATCATGGCTGATCATTCACAATGCATTTCTAATGCATTTCGGTTTTATTCAAGAGTGTAAATAATTGGTAGTAAGATAGTAATGCAATCAGAGACAGTGATGTGAGAAATGGAAGGCCGAGAGTAATCTTGTTGGATGCACTGGAGGCTAGATTTGATTCCTTGGTTGATGTGGTCGGCAACTAGATTTATTTGGTGCTGCTTTTAATGCAATATCATTTGTAACTGTAATGGAAGAGAGTTTAGATCAATCTTTGGTAATGGTGCCTGGATTTTAAGCCAGCACCTATGAGGGGCAGCCATGCCTCCAGTCAATAATTTTGTTACAGACACACAGGAATTTAAGGGACCCAGGCCAGCTGACCACATAGAGCTTACTGCCTGTTGAAACCTTTGACTCCTTGATCTAAATCTCTAACGTAGACTCCAAGTGGGTGTAGCTCCGTGCCACGGGAAGAGATTTATTTATAAACTCAGTGACTTAATTTCAGTTCGCGCAGACAGAAGACGTTGTTTATTTATTTTTTTCACACATGTTCTGCACATTATTTTTAAAATATTAATCATTTGCCAATGGTATTTATTGGAATTATGCACTGATGTTTTATTATTCAGAACAGATTTTAAATGAATTTTCAATATGTTGCACAAAGATGAAAACATTTTAAACCTTAAATCATTCTCATGATTTTTCTTATAGTGTTCATAGCTGTAATTTTTGATGGCCTGTTTAAATTTTCCTTGGTCGATGTGTAATTTGTTCTCACACAAAAGGCTGTCTTTTGCTCCTCCAACTGAAGCACATAGGAAGACTGCTCTCCACATAACATTAGACTGTTTATCACTACCTTCATTCCTTGTCACATTTTTATTCTGCAAATGGTCCAAGTTAAAGCTGATGCTCAATGAACCACAAATCTTTTCCAACTTAAACATGAAATGCTTCAGCAACCAAATCATATTTCATAAACAGCAGGCTGATTCAATGCTCCGATTTCTAAAAAACAGATTTTTTTCATCCTTTCCAAATCAGCTGAAAGTTTAAACCTACACAGTCAATCCTATAACTATTACCTCCTTTCCGCTCATTTTAAGCAGGTATGACCTTGATATCTCTCCAGTCATTTCAGCTCGTTCATAGAGTTCTTTCGCCTTTTGGGGCGGCACGGTGGCACAGCGGTAGAGTTGCAGACTCACAGTGCCAAAGACCCGGGTTCAATCCTGACTACGGGTGCTGTTTGTACGGAGTTTGTACGTTCTTCCTGTGACTGTGTGGGATTTCTCCGGGTGCTCCGGTTTCCTCCCACACGCCAAATACATACTAGATTGTAGGCTAATTAGCTTTGGTAAGTTGTAAAATTTACTCTAGTGTGGAGGATGGTGTTAGAGTGCAGGGGGATCGCTGGTCGGCGAGGACAGTGAGCCGAAGGGCCTGTTTCCGAGCTATATGTCTAAAGTCCTATTTATGTTTGCAGTTCCTTTTCAATTATGCCTGCCTAAAATGTTTCAAATTTCTGGAGGAGATATGTAGAGAATGTTCGTCCTTGTTCCTACTTCAGTTCCAACTGAGTGTTATCTCAATCATAGGCATAGAGACACAGTGACGCATACACACAGAGACACGCAGACTGAGACACACACAGGCACGCAGACACAGACACAAGCGGACACAGATGCACGTGTACACAGACGTACGCAGACTCAGAGCCACACACAGTCACAGCGGCACGCAGACTAAGACACACACAGTCACAGAGCCACACACACAGGGGCACACAGAATCAGACACATGCAGACACAGACACAAGCAGACACAGATGCTTGCAGACACAGACTCGCACAGTCACAGAGGCAGACACACAGATGCACCCAGACTCAGACACACACAGATACAGAGGCACACGGATATACCGTAGGAACGTTTGGAATAGGTTTGAGTTAAGTACACTATTCATTGAATCTAGCTTATCCAAACCACATTCACAGCAAATATGACCATTTATCAATATTAAAACTTATCGCCACAAAATTCAAAGGTGGGTTAAGTTCACAATGGGACACATTTGGACTGAGTTAAAAAGAATGATGTTACATTAGTGGTGATTCCGCGATATGATGCCTGGACTGAATGCTTCAATAATTTCCCAGTCATTAATATTATTAAGTTATAGACAGTTTTCATGAAATGCATTCTCAAAGTATTGCAGAAATACTCTCCCCTGAGACCTACTCCCCACTGGGATCTTTGGTTTTCAAGGTTATCTGTATTTCCCTTCTACATATACTCAGTATTTTCTATTCAAGGGTCTAGATAGAAATTCTTCCAAGCAGGGACTGGTCGATGACAATGACAATGTATGTCGTAGCCCAACATGTGAATTATTTATGTGAGGTCCAAGATGGTGCCTTTCTCTATGTGCACAAGGGAGTTTCTCTCCAGAACATTTGACGCTGCAGGGGCTGAAAAGGTTGAAAGTCAAGGATCAAATCAAGGGGTGGGGAAACAAGACGGAAATCTGGTGAAGATTGCTCAGGGCTGAGGTGTGGAGTTAGTGGAATCTGAACACATTGTGGGGAGTGACAAAAAGGAGGCCTATCTGTAGTTCATTTCAAGTGCCTGGACCCATGGTCAAGTCAAGGCAGGTTTACTGTCATATACACCAGTACAGTGAGGTACAGGTACAATGGAAAAACTTGCTTGTAGAAGCATCACAGATACATAGACTCAGACAGCACACAAAACTTAAATTATAATAATTTGTGTAAGCGAGTGCAAAGAAAAAAGACTGCACAAAAACCAAAGACGTTGTGCAAAAATATGCTATTCGAAAACAAGTCCCTGGTGGCGCATCCACCTTCAGTCTTAGCCGCACATTCATTGAGAGGGCCTGCTTCTGTATGAGCAGCCTACACCAATCAGCAATTACACATGCAAGTGTAGCAAGCGTCTAATAATATCTAGATGCAACTGTGCGTGTGGGAGGATCATAGTCCACACGAATGGAAGACTCAAATTCCATTTGTTAAACCGCAGTTAGTGAACAGTTTTCCAAAATGTTCGAACCAAACGACTGTAATTTCCCCTTCTTAATGAACACATTACAGTGCAATAAAAAACTTTTCAACTTGTAGAGCATATAATCTGACAGTGCAGTCCCCCACTGATGGTGCACTGCAGTGACAGCCTATAATTTTTGTGTTCAAATATATGGAGTGGGACTTGAACTCAGAACCTTCTGACGCAGAGCTGGTAGTGATATAAGTTGAGTCATGGTTCAAACGGTGAAATGGCAGATAGAGAAAGATGAAAAGTCAAAAACAGTGCAAAACAAGTAAGGAAACTATAGGATGAGTCTTGGCAGAGATGCGCGTATATTTTACAGTAAGTTCTTGTGCATCAATCCAGATTTGCTTCCTGTTAATGATTGAGTGCCAGTTGTCCACTCACCAGCATCGACTGTAAAAATCTGGCCCAGGATTTATGTTATTATGTGAATTTTAATAAAACATTTCATTGTGTACTACGTCTGATAGTTGTTTTCCCTTTTGCAATGCAATGTTTTCCCCTCAAGCATTTATATTCAATACCCTTCTGAATCTTCCTGTTGCTTCTACCACTCTTCAGGTGGTGTTATTTCCTAACAGCTTTTTACTTGAAAGAAAATCTCAACATTTCAACAGTCTTGAAAATTAAAGCACCTCCCTGTGCTGGAACTTGAAATAAAAATAACAAGTGCTCAATGTGTCAGGAAGCATTCTATGGAGAGTGAAGCTGAGTTAATATTCCAGATCCTGATAGAATTGGGAAAGTGAAAAAATAAATGTGTCTCTGTTGCAGAGAAGGGGAAGGGGGGAGAGAGTAGAGGGATTGCCTATAATGGGAGAGAGCAAGGCTGTATAGGAGAGTTATCTCTTACGAATGAAGGTAATTTGAAGAGAAAATAGAAAGCAAAAAGAGCATGTTGGAATCGAAAGAGACAAGACACATGTTGCTGGAAATCTGAAGATAAAGAGAGAAAAAAAATGGCTCACCAAATCCGGCAGCATATGCAGAAAGGGAAACAGCATTAAGGTGGCTGACTTTAAATCAGAACAAAAAAAACCAGAAAATGCTGTGCACACTCAGTAGGTCAGGCTTCATCTGTGGAAAGAGAAATTGTTAATATTTGGTACTGAGTCCCTCAGGTAGCATCTATGTGCCTAGATGGAAGATGAGTGAATCGGTATAAATTCCTAAACTGTATGTGGGAAAAAGCAATTTGCAGGTAATAGTTTTTCATTAACTTTGCACACTGCATTGAAGTTCTGCCTTATTCATGAACCATTGTGGTATTTCATTACTTGCAGGAGATGATCGTACAGCAAAACAATCCCGCCATCGAATCATCGTTCAATTACCGTCAAATGGAGGACATGATTGTCCTGATACACTTGTTGAGGAGAAGGACTGTGAATCTACCAGCGTCTGCAATAATTACAGGTAAAAAATGCCTATCAGGATGAATATAATCTGACCATATCAATCTCAACTTTTTCTTTATTTATACTAATTATTCTTGTGGTGTTTTCATTACATCCTACAAGTGATCCATACCTCTTCATTCCTCGTATTAAAAAGGTGCCAATTGGTAGGAAGCAGATAGTGGTCGTTTTCAACACATAGTTGATGGCAAGCCAGCTGAGGACAAACATCATTGTGTTCTTGAAGATAAAGACAAGTTTTTCAGTCAAGAGTCAAGAGTTTTTTTTTTTGCACATGTCCCGAAACGGAACAATGACATTCTTACTTACAGCAGCACAATAGACATGTAAACATAGTATTCTGTAAACACCATAGTAAACATCAAAACAGTTCAGTATAAAAAAAACAATAATAGTTCAAAAACAAAAATAATACCCCCAAGTTTATGTAGTCCGGAGCTTATTTGGAAGTTGTAGTGTTTAATAGTCTGATGGTTGTATGGGAGAAGCTGCTCCTGATCCTGGATGTTACGGTTTTCAGGCTCCTATACCTTCTTCCCGATAGCAGGAGTGAAACGAGAGTGTGGCCAGGCTGGTGTGGATGTCAGGTGATGCTGACTGCCTTTCTGAGAAGCAATTCCGGTCGATCCCTTTGATGGTGGAGAGGCCAGTACCCGTGATGGACTGAGCAGAGTTCACCACTTTTTCCAACCTTCCTTGTTCCTGGACATCCATGTTGCCGAAACAGGCAGTGATGCATCAATGTATTGTGCCTGAATGGTGCTACTTTCAGGCTGGAAGCATTTATACCTCACATCATGAGTGTATTTTTAGCGCTGGTCTTGGGTCAGAAAATATGAGTTTGTTTCTACCTGTCCAATCAAGCCTATCTAACCATTCCACACCAAGCACTTCTCCCATTCACCACCACAATTGCTTCCTTGCTACGGCTTGCCAGGATCCTTCATCTTGATTGACCACCATCTGCATTCCCCCACAATACCAAAACTATCGACTCTCTCTTCATCAGTCCCCCTTCCCTCCATAACCTACTGTCAGACTCTTGGCTGTAATCGAATGCCAATGACCTTCCGAAAAAGATGTCGTGGGAATGGGCCATCACTCTCAGCTCTATCTGCTCAGTCTCTTAACACAGACAGTGGGACTTGTGTGTCAGGGGCTTTAGGAGAACATACAAAGTTAATGTTATGAATTAGCACTGTGAACAAGCTGAGAGAGCGCACCAATCATAGGTATCAAGACTGGCCACTTCTAAGTCCATCTCCTGTGATAGATGGAGCACTGCTGTCAGAGTAATGTTATGACTAAAGCATTTATCTGTTCCTCCATGATGGATGAATGCATGTATTTTCACTCGTTCTAAGCTCAGAACCTTATTTGACTTTCAATTCTGTTTTTTTCTTCTGTTTGTACAACTCAGGCTCACAATCTATCTTGATTAAATGCTGTACAGCACCAAAAGACAAATCACCTCTTTGATTTCCTGTACAAACAGCGGTCCATTTGCTTTGTTTGTGGAATGAAAAGTATCATGTCTACCTCATAATAAAAAGAAAGCCCAGTGATCTTTTGAATTATGTTACTTGATCAGATGTAAACCTATTTTATGTCCTGGCAAAGGGATAATTCAAATATGTTTAGGAAGTTGTACAAGGTTAATTTAATTGAATTTGTCGTACTAGAACTCAGTCATGTATATAGAATTTGTACATTAACCCCAGGATATTCTTCAGATGACTAATTGGTCCATTTTGTGTACTTGAACAAATCTGTAATATATTATCAATTTTAATATATTGGAGAGGTTCCCGCGTTGTATGAACTCTCAGTTTAATATTTAACTAATACAGCTCCGTCGATCGAGCGCATACGGTTTTATTTAACCGTTAAAAACTTGCCCAGGACGGCGTTGATTGGTTGGCCCAGATCACGTCCGGTCCACCCGAGTGTTCGAGCTCAATGAACGATGGTTCGAGACTAATGTGGCTCGGCCCACCACATGACCCCGCCCAGAACCGGAGTATTGGAGGGGGTGAGGCGACCTGATCGCGTGTACGTGTCTCCTGTGTTTGGGGTTGCAGCTGGTTGAGTTGAGGCCGGGTTTGGTCGTGATGGTGGACGCCCTCTGCGGCGGGGTTGTGCCACCTGCATTGGTTGGTCAATGTCCAAGTGTGCCGGCTTAAGACGGTCCACGGAGAGAGTCTCGTGTCCGCCGCCAATGTCGATGACGAAAGTCGTGGCGCCGTTTTGCAGTACCTTGAAGGGTCTCTTGTAAGGCTTTTGCAGTGGTGTACGGTGGGAATCTCGGTGAAGGAAGACGTACTGGCATTCCTGGAGGTCGAGTGGGACCTACGTAGTTGTAAGACTGTGTTGGGATGTTGGGCCTGGAGAGAACGCGCCCACCTTCTCACGGAGGCACGTCAGCATGGTCGTGTGCGGTTCCTGATGTCCACTCGCTGCCGGGATGAAGTCCTCCGGGACCGTAAGTGGGGCGCCGTACACCAGCTCGGCCGAGGAAGTTGCCAGGTCCTCCTTTGGGGCAGTGCGTATGCCTAGCAGGACCCACGGCACCTCGTCCATCCAGTCTCGGCCTGTGAGCCGTGCCTTGAGGGATGCCTTCATGTGCCGATGAAAACGTTCCACGAGGCCATTTGCTTGCGGGTGGGAGGCCATAGTGTGGTTCGGCTGAGTGCCAAGCAGCCGGGCCATTGCTGGCCACAACTCGGAGATGAACTGCGCTCCACTAGCAGAGGAGATGTCTGCCGGCACGTCAGAGCGGGCGATCCAGTGGGCAGTGGGCACGTGCACACGTCGCAGTGGAGGTATCCAAGAGCAGGACGGCTTCCAGCCATCTCGTGAATCTGTCCACGATGGTGAAAAGGTGGATGACACCTCTGGATGAAGGCAGTGGTCCCACGATGTCGACGTGGATGTAGTTGAAACGCCGGCGCGTCAGGGCGAAGTCCTGCAGCGGCGCCTTGATGTGTCGCTGAATCTCGGAGGTTTGACAGGGGATGCACGCTCTGGCCCTGTTGCCGACCTGTTTGCACAACTCGTGCCACATGAACTTGGCTGCCATCAGTGCCGTTGTTGCCCGGATGGAAGGGTGAGCCAAACCATGAACCATGTCGAAAATCCGGCGGCGCCTGGCAGTGGGGATGATGGATCATGGCTGTCCGGCAGAGGAGTGTGGTGTCAGCGGGCCTGAATTGCACGTCCTCCAACAGCAGGCCTAAGATGGCGGTGCGGTAGGCGAGCATCAATTTATCCTCTCGCTGGGTGGCCGCCACGATCGTGTAGGCGACACCTGGGGCCAGAGTCGTGTAGTCGACACCCGGGGCCAGAGCATGGATGGCATTGATGGCGGTGTGGGACAAGGCATCTGTGACCTGGTCGCTCTTGCCTGTGATGAGCTGGACAAGTCATGTACTCTGAGATGTAGGTCAGGTGACGCTGATGTCAGGCTGACCAAGGATCAGACACTTTGGCAAAGGCAAATATTAATGGCTTGTGGTCGGTGAAAGCTGTGAAATCCCTGCCCTCGAGGAAGTAGTGGAAATGCCGGATGGCCAGGTAGAGAGCGATGAGCTCCCGGTCGAAAGCGCTGTATTTCTGCTCGGGGTGGTCTCAGGTGACAACTGAAAAAGGTGAGGGGCTGCCAGCTACCATTGATCAGTTAGTTGTTCCAGCACTCCGCCCACGGCTGTGCCAGATGCATCGACCGTGAGAGCTGTGGCGCGTTGGCCCGTAGATGTATCAGCATCGTCGCCTTTGCCAGCGTCTCCTTGGCGTTGTCGAACGTGATCGTGGCTGCTTTGTTCCAAACGAGTTCTTTCGGCTTGTTGGCCAGGGCCTTGAACAGCAGTTGCATGATTCTGGCGGCTGCTGGCACGAAGCGGTGTTAGAAGTTGACCATGCGTTCTTGAGGCCGATAGGCATGCGCAGGAACTCAATGAGCCCGAAAGGGCTGATGAGGGCAATCTTGGGATGTCGTCTGGGCGGACCGGAATCTGATGGTAGCCGCGTACCAGGTTTTCTCTTGTGACTATCGCAATGAAACATAAATTGGATAAATTCATAATTGCAGATGCAACCTCAATTTTATATTATTGCACAAGTAAAAAATTATCTCATTGCAAAATGAATGAATACAATGCTGAAAGATTATTTGCTTGCTATTTTAATGAAGCTACTAGACCACAGTTACTGCAATATATTAATTTCATTCCATTTGAGAATTTGATAAGTTTATGAATAAAGAGTCAGCAATTAAATTGATTTCATACTTATCAGTTTGCTACAGCAATATGTCTTATATACTGTAACTGCTACTTAAAATGCTGGGTTCAATTCAAGCTAATGGAAAAGGAGACCATCCTTCCTTGGAAACTTGTATCTTCACTCAGTCATTCAGTCAGCAAACAAATCAAAGTCACTGAAGAGAGCAAACAAAACTCCCTGATGTGTGGCCTCCCTGGTGCCAGGGTCCAGGATGTCTCTAATCGTTGAGCAGTTGCAGAACATTCTCAGGGGAGGGCGAGGAGTTACAGGTCGCGATGCACATTGGCACGAATGATATCGGTGGGAAAAGGGATGAGGCCCTGCAAAGTGACTCTAGGGAGTTAGGCAGAATATTACAAAGCAGGACCCTGAGTATTCTTCCCGGTGCCACATGCTAGTGAGGGGAGGAATAGGAAGATAGGACAGATGAATGAGTGGCTCAGAAGTTGCTTCAGAAGGTAGGGATTCAGATATTTTTGGGTTGTTGGGACCTCTTCTGGAACAGTTATGATCTGGATAAGAGGGACGGGTTACATCTGAACCGGAGAGGGACCAATATCATTGAAGGGAGTTTTGCTAGTGCTATTTGGGAGGGTTATAGCCAGAGAGGCAGGGGATGGGAACCAGAGTAGTGGTCAGAAATTGGAAGGAGTGATTGGAAGGTTAGAAGTTAGGATCCAGTAAGTCACATAGCAAGGACAGACAAGGAGAGTTGAAAGAATATGGTGATGCTGATGGGCTGGTGTGTTTATTTCAATGCAAGGAATATTGTGGAGAAAGCAGAGGAACTAAGAGCCCAAATCGATTATTGGGATAATGATGTAGCAGCCACTGCACAAACATGGTTGCAAGAGGGACATAACTGGAGTAAGGCAAATGACAATGTTATTCGACAGGAGCTCAGGTGGAGAGGAGTGGGGGGTACACTAAGACCGCTTGTTATTGGGTAAGTCTACATCTGATGCGTGGGAGTTGTTTAAAGGCCAGTTGATCAAAGTTCAGAACCAGCATGTTCCAGAAAGGAGGAGGGATAGGGATGCAAAGTAGGGGAATCTTGGATGACCAAACAAGTTGTAAGTTTGGTCAAAAAGAAAAAAGGAAGTAAATGCATAGTTTGGGGATGGAATCAGACAGGGCCTCTGAGGAATGTAAAGAAAGGAGGAAAGAACTCAAGTGGGCTCTTAGACGGACCAGAAGGGGCCTTGAAATGGCTGTGGCAAGTTGGATTAAAGAAAATCCCAAAGGTTTTTATACCTACATTAAAAACAAGAGGGTAACTAGGGAGAAAATAGGAGTGCTCAGGGATAAAGGAGGGACGCAATCGTAGGTGGGTAGGTTAGAAAGTTTGCAGATGACACCAAGGTTTTTGGGGTCGTGGGCTGTGAGGAAGGCTGTCAAAGCATACAGTGGGATACAGATTAGCCGCGGAAATGGGCAGAGAAATGGCTGATGGAATGATTGATGGATGTGTGGTGTTGCACTTTGGGAGGTAATTTGGGAAAATATACAATTAATGGCATGACACTTAATAGCATTGATGCACAGATATGCCGTGGGATATTTCTCTGCTGGGCGGGGGCTTCAATGTCGGGAGCCACGACCGCCCCGACGTGCAGCAACAGCGGCAGCAGCAGCGTGTTCGCCCGCCCCGGATCGGACTTATCATCGGCGGAGCCGGCCGTCTTCGGAGGCTGCGGGAGCGGCTGCGACTCGCCTTGGGCTTGGCCCGCTGTGGACCGTCCGGTGCGGCCTGCAACCACAACAACCTGACTGCGGGCAAGGACAGCAGGAGAAGGGAAAGACATTGTGGCCTTCCATCACAGTGAGGAGAGGACTGGAGGAGACTCACTGTGATGGATGTTTCTTTGATGGATGACTGAATTTCGTCCAATATTGGATGACAAATAAAGCTATCTTGAATCTTGAATCTTGAGAAGGATCTTGGGGTCCAAGTCCATAACTTCCTGGAAGTGGCACCACATTTAGATATCATGGTAAAGAAGACATATTCAGGAAGTCATGATGCAGCATTATATGACATTGGTTAGGCCATTTTGGGGGTATTGCATGCAGTTCTGATCACCCGATTAGAGAATGTGGAAGCTTTGGAAAGAGTGCAGAGGAGGTTTACCAGAATGATTCCTGGATTAGGGAATATTAGCGACAAGGAGAGGTTGGACAGACTTGGATTGGTTTCTTTGGAGCATTGGATTTGCAGGGAGACCTGATAGAAGTATATAAATTATGAGAAGCATAGATATAGTAGGCAGTCAGAACCTTTTTTCCATATTGTAACAATCAAATACTAGAGGCCATAACTTTAAGATGGGGCAAAGTTTAAAGGAGATGTGCAGGGCAAGTTGTTGCCTGGGGTGATTGTTGAAGCAAATGCGATAGTGCAATATAAGAGACTTTGGATAGGCATATGAATATACAGGGAATTGAGAGATATGGATTAGGTGCAGGCAGATCAGAGTTGGTCTTGGCATCATGCTTAGCACAGACATTGGGGGCTGAAGAGCCTATTCTTGTGCTGTACAGTTCTATGTTCTATTTTCTATCTCTTCCCTAGTATTTCTGTGTAATTTTACTGCACCAATCGAAAGTAACTCATCACAGCAACAGACAGTGGGAACAGTTTCAACAGACAAGTCCCCCAAAGAAAATTAGAAGCCCAAATCTCCGCCCTTGGGATTGAGGATGACCTACTTCAACTTGAGTTCTGTCAGTTCTGAGGTGGCTGATGAGGTCTATTTGAAACCTGCAGACTTGCTTTGACTAAGACAGGAGGGAGAAGTTTGTGAGGTGTTTTACTTCCATTGTTTACACTGGCTTCTGTGGTGGTCCCGATGCCATGGACACAAGGTTCTCACTGTCATTCCAAATGGATTTTCTGTACTTTGAGTGTGTCATGGGTCAGTGAATCCCAGAACACAAAGAGCATTTTAAAGGCGATTTTTCAAGACATCCTGAATCCTTTACTCTGTGCACTTGTTAACGGCATCCCATGATAGAAATCAAGACGGAATATCGATATTGGGGTTTATTTGATCCAGATTAGACACAACTCCTGACCTACAAGAGGTCAAAAATATTATAAACCACAGAAATAACAAGGCCTTGGTGGCAGATAGTATTCTCACTGAAGTTCTAAACTTCTATGATAAGGAACTCAGTCATAAATCTAACTTTCTCTGTGCAGGGGTAGACATTTCAGGAATTTTCAGAGAGTCTATGATGGTGACCATCTTTGAGAAAGGAAGCAAATCTGACTTCAGTAGCCAAACAATTTTCCCTCTGCCTGTCACAGGGAAAGGTATCTTAAATGTCCTCTTCAACCACCTTCTCCCAATAACCGAGGAGCTGCTTCCTGAATCATGGTGTGACCTTTGTCCATGGAGAGGCAAATTTTCACCAAGTGATAACTCCAAATGAAATGCTGGGAACTGCAACAACAATTATATGTCATCCATATAATATTGACCTCATTAAAGCCTTTGACATCATTTTTTACTCGATTCTGATCTATGTAAGTGAAAAGGGAACAAATATGAAAAGAAATGGGAGAAATAACATCTCCCCAATGGGATTCAGGATAAAAGTACCTAATATTCAGGCAATCCTGGCATATCAGGGTAGCTAGTTCCCCTAGGTAGGAAGGCATAAGAAAGCAGATTCTTAATTCCAACTAGTTAAGGCAATGCAGTTATTATAATCACGTCAATATTTTGCACACGAATTTGCACAGAAAACGTTAGTTCCACATTACCTTTAGTGTCACAGTGATTGTTAGATCATGGGCTCATTAAGAATGAAGAGAGCCCATCTTAATTTACCCAATTGCAACCTTCCAACAATACTCCATACATCACCATACTTGCTCTATGGCAATAAATAACCAACTGTTTCTTAAATAGGCACACATTTTTTGCCATTATCACCAGAAAATCTTTCTTTCAACAAAGCATGATCGACAAATAGTTTGAGCTTTCAGACACTGAACTATTTAGCCCTTGGGTATCTGAAAGTTCATCAATCAATCAATCATTATATCTTTATTGTCATTGTACAAGTACAACGAGATTAAGAATGCCACTTCCATATTGATGCTATAAAATAAATAAAACACGGCGAAAACAAAAAAACAACAAAAAGAAGGGAGAAAAAAAAGAAACAAGGTAAAATGCAAATAGATTCATGCAGGGTCAATTGTGCCAGATGACCATGGGAGCAGAGACAGATCATGGGGGGCACTCAGCAGGTCCGATTCAGAGCAGCTATAGCTCTAGGAATAAAGCTGTTTCTTAGACTGGAGGTGCGGGCGTAGAAGGCCTTGTCAAGTCTGCCAGATGGAAGTAGTTCAAACAGACAGTGGCATAGGTGTGTGGAGTCCATGTAGATGCTGGTGGCTTTCCTGAGGCAGCGTGCATTGTAGATGTCCTCTAGGGCAGGTAGCTGTATCTCAATGATCCTCTGCTCTGCAGACGACCCGCTGAAGAGCTCTCCTATCCACTGCCGTGCAGCTGAGATACCACACATAGATGCCGTATGTTAGTATGCTCTCTGTGGTGCAGCGGTAGAAGGTCATCAGAAGCTGTTGGGGCACACCGGCCTTTTTCAGCGTCCTCAGGAAAAACTGCTGTTGCTGTGCTTTCTTGACTAGCGCAGCGGTGTTAGTGGACCTTGTGAGGTCCTCTGAAATGTGTGTGCCCAGAAACCTGAAGCTGGACACACTCTCCACTCTGTCCCCGTTGATGAAGACTGGAGCGTATTCCTCATCCTGTGGCCTTCTAAAGTTGATGATTAGCTCCTTGGTCTTAGCTGTGTTTAAGGACAGGTTGTTCTCTGAGCACCGGCTCGCCAGGTTCTGCACTCTGCTCTGTAGGCTGATTCATCGCCGTTGGAGATCAGCCTGATCACGTTGTGTCATCCACAAATTTGACGATGGTGTTGGTGGCGAATGCAGGAGCACAGTCGTGTGTGAAGACGGAGTAGATGATGGGGCTGAATACACAGCCCTGTGGTGCGCTGGTACTCAGGGTGATAGTGGAGGACAGGTGCGGGCCTATTCTCACTGTCTGAGGGCGCTCTGACAGGAAATTCAGGATCCAATTGCATAGTGACGAGCTGAGGCCTAGCTGGTGGAGTTTGGAGTTGAACTTGGTGGGGATGACCTTATTGAAGGCAGGACTATAGTCTATAAATAGCATCCTCACGTATGTGCCCTGTCTCTCCAGGTCAGTCAGGATGGTATGAAGAGCCAGAGAGATGGCGTCCTCTGTGGATCTATTAGCTCTGTAAGCGAACTGATATGAGTCCAGTGAGGCAGGGTTGATGGCTTTGATGTGGTAGAGGACCAATCTTTCAAAGCATTACTATTGGTAATATTTGTTCGTTGTAGTTGTTTTATATGAAGAAAGATTTCCTTATGTTAGTCCTAATATTGAATTGACTCTATTTGGTAATTCTTCAACAACATTATTAATTTTAATTAATTTTGGTTAGGTTTTTAACACATCTTAAGGTCAAAAAGCCCATGTTCAGTTTTCCCTGTGTCATATTTCCAAATAGTTCCATCGTATATCTATCTGGTAGAAGATGCAAGATTATAAGACACATTATGAGCAAATGAAAAATTATTAAATGACATGAGATAAATGTAATGTCTTTCTTAATTCAATTCTGTGGGATAACAATGCTGCATTCTTTCTAACAGATGGAAAACACACAAATGGCGTCGGTGTCAGCTAGTACCATGGTATATCCGCCAGGACAGCCCTGGAGCACATGAAACCTGCGGCCCAGGGCTTCAAACCAGAGGTTAGTTTCCTTATCTATGTCCATCGTATTACACTAAACAGATTAGGCGGAGGTTTCCAAAATATTATGTCGTTTGACGAAATCTATCGAAAATCTACTTAACCAATGCAAAAGGGTAAGAAGGAAATGATGTTCAGTTGTGACAGTCAGCTCTGCCAGTGGCCCCAGCACAATGTAATCACTGTTTGACTTTGACTAACTGCCCCCACTTTCCAGTTCTCAAAAGTAAGCTTTTTATCAGACAGAAGGACACTAATATACATATTTAAAAGCTTTAATTTTTTTAATATACTAAGAAATTGATCACTTATCTGCTAACATTGCTACCAATATATTATTTAGTATGATATTTTTAGCATCAATTTCAGTTACTGACAAAAAGGTATATTTTTTGTGATCAATGTTTTTAGCACGATTAATACAACTGCATCGTTATCATTCTTAAAAAATGATACTTTAATGTATAAAAGCTTTTAAAGTTATATTATTAAATATTACCCATTAGAGTTCATTCATGGCAGATTTACATTGGGTATTGTACAAGTGTGTGTGGGAAGACACTTGATACAAAGATACAAAGAGCTGTCCTCAAATCGACTGCAATTCTGCCCGTATCTCGAAAGCTTAAACTTGTACACTGAGATTGCCAAGTAACTTGTCAATATGTGAATCCAATGACACATCTACAAATCCCCAAAGGGAAAAATAATATATATTTTTGTATTCTTGCATTGGGGAAGTTGCACTTATGAGTCACACTCGATTTTTTTTTGTAACTTCCTTGCTAGAAAATGCATTCTGTTCAACAGGGTTATTGAGAAAAACATTCACAGGTACATTTCTTGCATATTTAATTAGATTTTATAAATTGTCATGCTGACTGCATTTTTGTGAAATGATATCTCCAGCAGACCCATTACCTCAGAAGACAATTCAAATTTATATTAAAAGAATTAGGTTGTTTTTGCAAGTGTAGTTGAGACCATTCTAAAACACCATAACAGATTCTTTTGATGCCTTAACTTCATCTGAGAAACAGAGTTAAATGTTGAATCTTAATCAGATGATAACATCAGCAAATTAATAACATAACAATATAGCTGAATTATAATCATGAATTATCCGTAAAGCAGGATGTGATGTATTTTGGGGTGCTTCTTGGACTATGCTGAGAATGCTGATAAGTCTGTCTGTCCAATCATATCTATCAGGAACTTCTTAACAAAGTTATGCTCTTTGTTCTGGTCTTACAGCAAAGCACACCAGCTGTCTATGTCATTTCCACATCATTAGTTTCCACATGAGTCGCTTGCATATCAAACATTAATAAACCACTCTACGTTTGCTAATTGAAAATGTATGAACTCTATTCACACATATACCCAATCACTATAGATCCACTGTTAACGGTCTTTCTTACTCATTTCAACCTTCTCTGCTGTGTATTTGTCTCTGACACTGTACTCATTCCTGGAACTGAGAAACACATCCACTTGGCTTAATTCACTGTTGTTTTTTGATTATTCAAAAGGGATGGATTCTACATCTATATCATGAGTAGAATCATTATTACACACCACATAAACATCATTAGGAACGTTTCTTGCTCTGATCATCTGATCAACAAGGACATGTCCAATTTTATTACCAATGGATACTAAATACCTTTTTGGACCCTAAAATAAACTACTGCACCAAGATTCCATCATTGGGTCGCTTACTTCCACATTTGTCTTTAACTCAATCAGGATACATTTTCTTGCCTCGAGTTATTTTCTTTTGCTTCATTTGTGACCTGGTATTCATTAGTGAAGACAATGATACACACTGTAAGGCATAAATGTTTGTTAAATGCTGTGAGTTACTTTAAACAAAACACAATTTTATTTCAAGTTTCTTCGTATCTTCTTCCACTTGATTCTTAAAGTAGTGGGGAAATTACGTTGATTTTCAGTAAAATCGATTCTGTAAAATGTAGATTTAATCTGCATTTCTATTCTGTGATTATTGTGTGTGTATCTTTGAAGATGCTATCATTTTTGAACAGTAGAATCTGCTAACATGGCTTTAACATATTGTGTGAACAATTAAAAACTTCCTTTTGAACATGTCATAATCTTTGCCCAGCAGAGTCAGACATTTTGTGTAATTTTCAACCTATCATTCATTCTGGGCCGATTAATTTTATTCCGATGTAATTGCTGTGGTCGATTCAATGCCAATCTCAAGTTCAAATTCTATCACCATAAATTGTGAAATTAAGTTCCACTAGAAAATAGAATCCGCACCCTGGCACAGTGACTCAAGTCTACATTATTCAGTTGATTCTTAATGCCTCTGAAGTCCCTGGCAAATAATTTATTACCATGAAACAGGTACGTTAATCAAGGGGGGGAAAAAAACAAGCAAAATGCAAAAGGGAATTTTGCTTCAATCAGATCTTCTACTTATGACAACAAGGAAGGAGGCTACCCTGTCTATTAGGTCCATGTTGGCTCCCAGAGAACAACCCTATTAGTCCCATAATGAAAGTGGAAATGCTGGAAATACTCAGCAGATTAGACAGCATTGAGTCACGCAGCATCTGTTGAGGAAAATGGATAGATAATATTTCGGGTTCGCTTTTTTCCTAACGTGAGGGCAAGGGATGGAGCGATAGGCATTTTGATGTTGGAGTAGCAGGATAGGCATCTTTTATGTTGGAGTAGCAATGGTTGAGAATCTTTGATCTTCTGGTGCTGCAGTAAATGTGCTGGTGTTAGTTAGGAAGTGACATCTTCACACTAGCCTTGTAGTATGATGGGGAAGGTCCATAGTCCCAGCTATGATGGGGAAGGCTATGGGTTTGCCATTTGGTGTTTGTTGACCACAATGTGCAGCTCCTCCAGTGCTAGCCGATTGCCTGCCTGGGGTGGGTTATAGACCACATTCATGATGATGGAGGTGAATTCTCTAGTGGGATAGAAGGGATGGCACTTCACTGCCTGATGTTGCAGGTGCAGCGAGCAGTGGTTGGACGAGACCACTATGTCTACAAGATGGAGTTTACCAATGAGCTCCCTGTACTTTGAAGCTTTTCAATTTCCACAATCTGTGTTACATGGAAAGTGCTTTAACCAACCCTGCAAGGGCTCTCAGAGGCAGACTGTTTGTGGATTGTAATGCTTTGGCTGTGACTTTGCAGATCTATGTAATGGCTTCAGGGCAGACTTCTGTATTTTTAATGACGAAATTGAATGGTAACGAAAAAATATATCAATGCTATTATATGAAAAATCCAAATCAGAACCGTGTCCAAATGGAACTCTCACACAGTCAGCAATGTTCATTTTTCAATGATTTTGGATTCTACTTTGGAGAAATAACTAGTTAAATGAATGCATTTTGATATGGCAATTCATCTTCCAGGAATAAACTCTATAGCATTCGCAACCAAAATTCAGAGATAATGTCTACTTTGCAATAACATTCAAAGAAATCAAAATAAGAGGTTCACAAAAATAGTATGAACGATTAGGTTTCACTGTGTTTCTAATTTCAGTTCCATTGTTATGGATGGAAATAGAGCAGTTACAATGGAAAATGTACTTCCAGCAGTTGACTTGATATCATCCATTTCACACTAGTAATACAAAATCAAAGTTGTTCCTACATTTTCCATTTTCTTACCTTGAAATCCCTGTCAACCCTTCCTCACTGTCTGTTTTATTACTCTGCGTGTCATCTTTCTCATAATTTCAGCATTGTTTCCACTATCTCACATCTGTTAACTATTCTAGACATGAAAAGTTAATTTTATTAGTTAAATCTTGCCTAATTGTACCAGCCACAACAAAAGATCAAACAAATAATAAAATACCATCGTATTCATTCCTAATTGACCTTTTCTTCAATGATTAAATCATCCACACTTTTGTGATATTTCTATTTCCCAATGTTTTCTTTTTTGTATTCTCATGATTCTTAGGTTTCCACATCTGAAACCATCTATAATCAGATTTCCCGATGGCCATACCCATGACTCCAAGTCCACTGCTGATTTGAGTCTGCAGCAATGAAGTCCAATATATAGATTACAAATCCAAGCATTGGTTCCTGTGGTGCTGTGTTCAATACTTCCCCACATTCTTGCCATTTCTCAAATATTGCATATTCCTTTCGTTCAGTTCCACATACTATTTTGGATTCTCACAATTCTTATTTTTATTAGTAATTCTGTCAGGTGCCTTTCTGACCCAAATGAAAATGAAATAGCAAATAAGTATTCTTCATTGACTGTTGAGTTAAGGTGCATTGTTGACATTGATGCAGGTGCTTTATTTGGAAGGTGAGAAATACATTGTATGTTAAATCACATTGCCACATGAGAACACAACACCTCTAGCATATAATATGACTAAAAATGTCATTATGCAGTACCATTTTATTAATTGAAAATCTTTTTTTAACCTGAAATTGATTACAATTGCAACTATTTTTGGATACATCATGCCAATCAATAAATTTGATCAGATCTTCCTGGCAAAAGTCACACTTTTAGGTGATGCACTGGGCAATGTTATATCCCATGCAACACTTGTTTTGGATCAAAGGAACTTGGATCACATTGACCTTGAAAGAAACCCCATTGAGCTCCTCACTGCATGTGGTGTGTTATTAGATGAATGAATCTTATTGAATGAATAGCACAGAGAATGAATATTTTGAAGCCAGCAAGAAGAGTATTGGAATAGTCAAGCCTAACAAAGGCACAGCGAGTTGAATTCAAAAATCTATGTTAACCCTCCAGAACAGTATCATACACTATTGAAAGTGCTATTTTTCGCAAGCTATTTTCCTTAGTTGAATTTCACTTGAGTGATGAGTGATGCTCTAAGGCTTGCATGTGCATAACTTAGGCGTCAAGATCTGGCATAACATGATCAATTTCCTTGCAAACCCTTTTTTCCGCCCCTCTTTTGCTCATTCTCTCTATATCTTCTTCTAGTTTCTACACGTGATAAATTAGGAACTTTACAAAGAGATATACCATGAAAGGTATATTTGGCATTTACCTTTATCGTGGTTTTATCATGGGTGAAATAAGATTAAAGTGCTCTAATGCTGAAAAAGACTAAAAGGGAAATTGTATTTGATTGCATCCACAACAAAATTGGGAAGAAATTAGTTAACAGAACAGATGGCTTCATCTCTCAAGCTCATTCTCAGCTGAAAATGACAACATCCTTGTGCAAAGCAGATATCCTCCACCTGCTACCGCTTGATATGAAGCCATCATTTCTCTGCAAATGCGCAGAATGGCAATTACAGCCCAAACTTCAGTTATTTAATCTTTCCTGCTTGATCCCTCTAAATAGCCTCATAAACCTATTTTCTTACATTTTATTTTACACAAAGAGTGATGGGTGCCTTGAATTGTCTATTGTCAGATAGAATAGAGGTACAAGATACTTTTGGATAGGCTCATGGATATGCAGGGAATAGAGGGATGTGGATCACTCCTACTTCCACTTCCTACGCCTACTCCTGTTCTTATTTTATTGTATTCTTGCTTTCCTAGGCTTAAATCCTAGGATCCATTCCAGAAATTACTTGACTATGGTTTTTATTTTATCAATGCAGCAATAGACATGTCAGATAATGTGTCTCGAGAATAATTAGGAGATAGAACATTATTGATGACTAATAGCAAGCACTCACCATCTACCCCTTCAGAGCCCTTAATGGCCATTAGCCATCTTAGAATCTACGAAACCTGAGTGGAATAATTATCCTCACTCCAAGGGACTGCATCAGAAGAAGAGATGATGTTATTTTATTTCCTTTTAATGATATTCCAACTAATCTAACCTGTTTTAATTGCAGCGAGCTTGTTGTTTAGATGCCTAAGACGACCTCTCTTTAGCTAACTTTCCATGCCTCTTTTTGCAGCTTCACATAACATTTACCAATATAACTATCTAATTATTTCACCTGAAGCAATCTGGATTACTACTTTTCCTCTAAAGTCATCAATTGGAAGGAACAAGGCAGCACCTGCTCATACAGTTGGACATAAAAGATCCTATATCACAAATCTGAAATATAGCAAAGTTCTTCTTCTGAAAAAATATCCTTCAACCAACATGCCTAAACAATTTTTAATCTGGTCATGATCATATTGTCATTGGTCAGATTTTGTTGTCTGCAATTTGGCTATTGGATTTTCTACATCTCCACAGTCAATGTAATTTCAAATAAATATTTCAATTGCTGTAAATCTAATATGGGGCGTCCTGAGGTTGTGAAAATAGCTGCACCAATCTAAGTCTTTTCTTTTAGCGTTATCATGTCGCAAGCAAGATGGTGGTCAAGTGGACATGAGCTATTGCCTGACGTGGGCTGGCACAATGCCCTTCTTAACTCAACTTTGCCAATTGCCCTGCCAGGATGACTGCCAGTTCACCAACTGGTCTAAATTTTCTTCCTGCACTGGTGACTGTGGTACAGTGCAAACCAGACGAAGAACAATTGTTGGTAAGTACGTAAATTAGTAACCTCCAGTGCAACCCCCACCTTAAACTGTGCCGCAAAGTAACCAAGCATGTTGACATCTATTCCATGCTGATCTTATACTTATATATTCTTGCATAGTGGGGGAAGTCAGAAAAAGACAATTCAATATAGTTGTCAATTGTTTATGACAAGATTTCATTTTGCAATAAGTAATTCAATTTTCTTTTGTATCTATTTCATATAGTGACAATTTAATCATGGATTTTTGCATTTGCGTTTTATAGACAAACTTGCTGTGCTTAAACATAGCATTTTTGCATCAATACGTGATTGGCAAACTAATACCACCAAAGCAATATAACTGGCCTATCTACTTCTAAGAAATGTATATAGCTAAATATTTTTCAAAGTATCTACACTATCAGATCACTGGACATTTAATGTAATTTTATTTAACTAAAATATGAAATAGAACCTCATAAATTTAGAGCTATATTGCGTATTATAAAGTATATTGTACATTGCATATTATTGAAAATAAGTTAATTAAGATCTTTACAGTAACTCTGATAAGTTATTTTTATTCATAGATTGATGTTAGCATCTTTATTTATACTTTGATACAGGAAGAATTAAGAATTGGCATCTCTCAAGATTGTTTGCTGGAATTTAGAAGAGAGGGGGGATCTTATAGAAACATATAAAATTCTTAAGGGGTTGGAGAGGCTAGATGCGGGAAGATTGTTCCCGATGTTGGGGAAGTCCAGAACCAGGGGTCACAGCTTAAGGATAAGGGGGAAGTCTTTTAGGACCGAGATGAGAAAACATTTCTTCACACAGAGAGTGGTGAGTCTGTGGAATTCTCTGCCACAGAAGGTAGTTGAGGCCAGTTCATTGGCTATATTTAAGAGGGAGTTAGATGTGGCCCTTGTGGCTTAAGGGATCAGGGGGTATGGAGAGAAGGCAGGTACAGGTTACTGAGCTGGATGATCAGCCATGATCATATTGAATGGCGGTGCAGGCTCGAAGGGCCGAATGGCCTACTCCTGCACCTATTTTCTATGTTTCTATGTTTAGCTCATTTTGTTACATTTAATTGCACGTGATATCAGTATCTAGAAGAATGGGTTCTACCATTTCAGAATTATCTTTTACTTCTAAGCATTCATTTGAACAATACAAGGTTCAAACAACTTTGAGGCAAAATAAAATACAGGCCCATACTGTTCATCTTTCAACTGTTCAATTCCTAGCCAGTTTCATAGTGTCCTTGTCTGTGAAGCAATTTATTTTATATTTAGTCAGCTGGCGATACTTTCACCCATTCCGGCCACTAATGGTCTAAGGGTGATTATTTTCAAGCCAAAGATTCTTCATGAAGATTCCTAACCCTCCCTAGCCCTTCCTCGGATTAGCCTCATCATCCTGAGGTTATCATTGATCATGCAACTACCGTACTCGTGTATAAATATTTTCTGATTTGTCTAACTGCTGGTTTTCATTTTAAGAGACACTTATACTCTGAGTTGCCATTTTAGAAACATAGAAGCATAGAAAATAGGTGCAGGAGTAGGCCATTCAGCCCTTCGAGCCTGCACCGCCATTCAATATGATCATGGCTGATCATCCAACTCAGTATCCCGTACCTGCCTTCTCTCCATACCCCCCTATCCCTTTAGCCACAAGGCTAAAGTGTGTGTTTGTGTGTTTCTTTCAGCTTACTTAGCAAACATCATGATTTGCATTATCAAATCATGAAGTTTAATATGGAATCTTCAAAGAAAAGTTATTGACTGGAACCTTTGAGAATATGTTAACCCAGATAATTTCTCTAATTGAGCAGAACATAGTTGGAAATATAGTGCTTAACCCCTACACCCAGGTATATTGAGAAATGCACAGCTGCAACAAAATTATGCCTAAAAAATATTTTCATCTTCAACACTGTAAAGGTGATGTGGGTAACTACTTGATAATACTCTTCATGTTGCCATTCCTCAAAGGGAAGTATTTTGTTTTCCTAAAACACTTTATCACATGACTAAGATTAGGAATTTTAAAGAGTTGGGATTACATCTGGATACTCTGATAATATGGCCAATATAATATTAAATGAGTAATTGCCTGATGTAATACAGATGAGATACTTTAAATGTAATACATTGAAATGGGTCAATATACGAAACTGGAGTTTTCTTTCAAAGTGCCTTGCTTTGCTAAATACTACTGTAATATTTTTTTGCTGACATTTAAGTCTTGGTTCTATTCTAATATTTTCATTGATTGATGAATATTTTCATTCTTACTCTCAGGGAAAAGCAAGAAGAGAGAAAAGTGTAGGAACACTCAACTTTTCCCTCTGATTGAAACCCAGTTCTGTCCCTGCGACAAATATACAGCCCAGCCACTGGGCAACTGGTCGGATTGCATTCTGCCTGAAGGAAAGATGCAGACCATGCATGGCATGAAGGTTCAAGGAGATATCAAGGAGTGTGGACGGGGATATCGCTATCAGGCGCTGGCCTGTCGAGATCAGAATAATAGACTTGTGGAATCAGCACGATGCAACAGACATGGTTAGCTAAACAGTAATGAATATTTTGTATTAGTGAATAACTGTGTAAACATTATTCACCACAACAAATCACATGATTGATTTGCACCCCCACATACCATCCAATATATTCATTTATTCATCCCCCACTCCTAGAATATCAGATTGTCGTCCAGGAAGTATTATGTCCCCCCATACTTGCATTAGGGTGATACACATGAACTTACAGTTGGCTGAGCCCCTACTTCACAAGTTTTTATCCCTCCTTGCTCCATTTTAAAGCTCGAGAAATACCAGCAAAATGAATCAACACACAGAACAAGATAGGGCTTTTGTTTTCAAATAACTGCGTTTGTGCTGAAAATTCCTATTCATAATGAAGATAGTATTCTCAGAATTTTTGACCAATTAATTTGTTTTCAAAAAACTAAATCTTTTTTTTTCAGGATTAATCAGGGTGGATGGTTTAACCTTTCAATGATTTTCTGCAAGTCCAATAAGACCACATCCATTGATTATTTATTCCTCTTCCAATCATCCCATCCCTCCTTTTCCATGTCCATGATTATGTTATGGTGTTAGCCAGTTTTAGATCTATGGCATCTTCGTAAATGTTGTATTTAAAAATGTAATACTCAGAGAGATTTTTTGACAGCAACGTAATATGTACAGTTATGAATCAGCAAACTATTATAAAACTCATCTGATGGTCTGTGTAGGAAGGAAGTGCAAATGCTGGTTTACACTGAGGATAGGCACAAAATTCTGTAGTATCTCAATGGGTCAGCTGACATCTCGAATGAGACCCTTCTTCAGAATGAGAGTCAGGGAAGTGGGAAACTAGAGGTATGAATAGGCTGATGGCACCGATCATCTGATGGTCTTTCCACTTACGTAAAAGTTGGGGTCACCTTCTTTCACAATGAAGCCTCAGTAAATGGGACAGCAGTTCACATACTGTAGCCTTATATCTAACCTTGACTCCTGTCTTATGTGGCAGAGTGTGGCCTGTTACCATTATTATCCTTTTGTTTCTACGTCTGTAATTACTTGAGAGTTTTAAAATATAACACCTTGCCCGGGTTACTTGAAAACCAAGCTTCACGGTAACAAGGCATAAAGTGGATTGACTTCCAGTTTACTAATAGCAGTATTAAGAAATTTAACTTTAAACGTGGTTAACTGGATCTTTGTGTGGAGTGTGGGCATTCTTAGAAAATGTACGGGAGATGCATATCTGGTTTCTGGGTAGCATATCTGGGTTGGGAGCCCACTTTTAAATGTAATGGCTGATGGCCATAAACATCGCAAAATTCTCATGCTTACCTGACCGTCAAACTGTCACCTCCAATCTACCTGTCAAATGTCCTTATGGTAAATAAATTGGTTAAACACAAGTATTTTATGGTATCTTCAAATGACTTTACTTAATTTAATATTAGGTGCTTCTAAATGCATCTGCGACAACCTAGCAAACCTGGGGACAGCATGGGACAGAGCCCACAATAAGCAACGATACCTGGCGACAAGCCAGCTGTCGGCGAGAAATTTATATCCGGAAAATTTCTCAGCGACGCGCCGAGATCCACTACGATTCCTTGAAGACTCCTCACGATCATGCCCCCGACACCCCGGCGAACTGTCGGCGACAACCTAGTCGCTGGCAGTCGCCTTAAAATCGCCTAAGTGGGACAGGTCCTTTAATGATCACTGGTCGGCACGGACTTGATGGGCCAAAGGACCTGGTTCTGCACTGTATCTCTAAAGTCTAAAGTCTAAAGATATGACTAATGTACTGACAGTTACTATCATATATTTATAATTGCTTGAGTTATTTTCTCTTCTACCAGCATATATTGAAGAAGCTTGTGTCATCCCCTGCCCTTCCGACTGTAAGCTCAGTGAGTGGTCTAATTGGTCTCGCTGTAGCAAATCATGTGGCAGTGGTGTGAAGGTCAGATCCAAATGGTTACGTGAAAAGCCATACAATGGTGGACGACCTTGTCCAAAGCTCGATCACAACAACCAGGTAATTATAAGCAGATTTCTGGAATGTAGCTTGTGCCGAGTTGTGTTTGAAACCTTTGATTGATATAACTGTTGAGATGTCAGGGCACTTGACAGCTAATTAAACTTCCATGGGCCGGAACAACGGTTGCATCAATAATGAGGTATTTCCCGATTTCTATCATCATAAACGTGGTAGTGTAACTTACACATCAGATCAGCAAATTGACTCTAAACCTAACTTTAAAATACTATAAGTTCCGAATAACTTTAACCCTGCAGCATAATTGAATGAAAATAAAAAGCTTTCATCAAAAGTGTGTCCTTACTAAATGATACAAACGTTTATAATTTAGTTTTGAATCTCCTAATACTGGCCGAGTGCTGAAACCCCTTTTAGCTGTGCTGGGGTGTACGATTATCTTGTAACTTTTTCTTTGTGAATGAACGATGTGTTTTCTTTATTTCAACATTGTGTTTGCTGAAGCTGACCAATAATAAGGTCATAAGGTCATAAGTGATAGCAGCAGAATTAGGCCATTCAGCTTATCAATTCTACTACGCCATTCAATTATGGGAGATATCTATCTCTCCCTCTTAACCCCATTCTCCTGCCTTCACCCCATAACCTCTGACATTCATAATGACAGGATTGTAAGCACATCATGGCAGGAGCAGGGACAGAATCAAACTTAGCACCCATTAGATCCTCCTTCTAGTTGAAGCTGAATTGAACAGGGACAAATAATCTGCAGGGGTGATTCCCTACCATCCAAACTATCCACTCCCACACTGACAATCATTTATAGCGAAGCAGATAAAGATAAGGATAAAGATAAAGATATCCTAAAAAGTTCAAAAATTCAAATTTGTTTTAATATTCAGATTCTGCCTAGAGTGGTGTACTGAACACTGCATTGGCAGCAGACAGATCAAGGCCACCATGTTTGTGTGGATATCAGAAAATCAATGAAACTAGTCAGTTAAAACATACTTCACAAGGGATTTGATGTCAAAATCTTCTTTTAAAACCATGTGTAGATAGAGCAAGAAGAGAATAAATGATTGCGCAGTGTGCGATTTAAAAACAAATCAAACCAATTTCTCTCGTAAATCTAATCTAGCTCTGTACCGTGGAGACCCATTAGACTGATGTGTTCGGGCAAGCCTCATTAAAATGGGCATCTGGGAAGCAATTGTTAGGAGGAGTGAGAAAAGAACAGGTTGATTTTCTGTCTGAGGAGACACTGTGGGAGAAAAAGTAAGTCTGAAACTGTCAACCTGTGCTAAATCTACTGGAGATAAGTGCCAAATAGTAAGTTGACACAAAGGCACAAGGAGACACAAAACACCAAATGTGCACCTTTCTTTCCCAGTTAAATAATTTTAATCCTCTCGATCCCATTTATTTATTAGATTTTCTTAAAGAGCAGTTACAGATATTGTGATAATTAAAAGAAGTAAGAAATATTTCCCACAAAATACATTATAATAGGTAATTGATATTATAAATAATATGACTCCATAGTTACTGGATCTTAGTAACTGGGCAAATAAAGTGCAATATAACAAAGGGAATGACAACTGCTAACTTGTTGTAAAACACCAAGATATTGCCTTAAATTGTAAAAAGAGATGTTCAAACTGTATGATAGAGTTCATTTCTGTTAGAGCAGTTGACATAAAATACATAATTTGTTTTTTCCAAAGGAAAAGAAAGTAGCACTCGCGGTATTTCTGATGGAAGTCCAATAAGAAGGTTCAATCCAAAGTTGAGATGTAGATATGTCAAGACCTGGACCTAGATATCCTGACCTTAGATGGGGAAAAAATACAGATTGGTCCAATTAAGAAGGGAGAGCATGGCATCGGACTGAATAACACAGCACACTGCTTCCGTTTACTGTGAGCTCTAATGGTCTTAAACACATCAAGCATAACACTTTGTATTCCTCAAAGTGAAGGGCAGGTGAGCACAATGCTGCTCTTTCTCCAGGTGAGGAGCACCGTGCTGCTCTTTCTCCAGGTGAGGAGCACCGTGCTGCTCTTTCTCCAGGTGAGGAGCACCATGCTGCTCTTTCTCCAGGTGAGGAGCACCGTGCTGCTCTTTCTCCAGGTGAGGAGCACCGTGCTGCTCTTTCTCCAGGTGAGCACCATGCTGCTCTTTCTCCAGGTGAGGAGCACCGTGCTGCTCTTTCTCCAGGTGAGCACCATGCTGCTCTTTCTCCAGGTGATGAGCACCATGCTGCTCTTTCTCCAGGTGAGGACCATGCTGCTCTTTCTCCAGGTGAGGAGCACCGTGCTGCTCTTTCTCCAGGTGAGGAGCACCATGCTGCTCTTTCAGGTGAACATCTCCACAATAAATTTTACTAAACGAGAGTAAAACACAGCTTTTCAAGTAAAGAAGAAGTGACTTCAAAAATCTTGGCAGGCATGATCCGCCCTGCAATTAAGCCAAGGTTATGCCAAGTGGTGACTCTATAACTGATCCTGCACCTTTGACCTTGTAATGCGTGACTATAAATATATCATAAACTCCCTTACAGGCATACTGGTCCAATTTTGGCCAATGCTTGTGGAACTGGAGCCAGTGTGTTTCTGTCCCATCTGTCTCATTACAGCTAGTGCTCAGCAAGGGTTGTAGAATTGTGATCATCATTTTGAATGAAGCTGGCAGAAATTAAGGCATTTAAAATGAATGATATTTGAATTACAAGCCTGAAAATCCCATTGTCTAAGAATAGCAAGATTTACTGGTCTTGATCTTATTTTAAACTTATTAGAAATGACAATTTCTGTTAGTTCATTTGGAATGGTATTGAATTTTCTGAACAATGAATCACTCGAGATTGAATAATAGTATTTCTTTATATCTTTTTATGCCTCTTCTTTGACAACTTGCATTTTCAAATCAGGCTCAGGTAAGCCAGTATGATTAATCATAACACCTTGCGTAGTAATTAATTTTTCATTTGTCTACATTCCTGGTTAACTATGTATTGGCATGATCAATTTCTCTTGTTGAATTAAAGCATATGCATGTGTGTGTGTGTTTGTTTGCATGCACACGTATATATGTCCATCTATTTGTGTTTGATTAGGTGATCTCTATTAATCATTTTCTGCATTCACAATAAAGGCTAAATGAAATGTGTTTTGTGTAATTCATCTTCATTATCAATATGAAACTTTATTGCGGTGACCTTCAAATATTTAACAGCCAGGAAAATTACTGTACATTGCCTTATCTTTGAATAATAAGATGTCTGATACTGTTTTAATTGAAAATGTAAACCTATTTAGCTGCAGATGATAGGAACTATGTTATATTTTCATTTGTTAGTATATTTAATTAGCCTAAAGCTAATTTTTAAATTAGTTGTTAAAATAAACTATTGTTCTGATGCAGGGTCTTGACCCAAAATATCAAAGTACACGTTTTGTCTCCACAGATGCTGAAGGGACCTCTGAGTTCTTCTAGCATTCTGTTGATGCTCTTTGATGCAATTTTAAAACGTGTCAAAGCAGAAGTTCTGAACCATCCTTGGCAATTATGAACAAAGTGATAAACTGGTGTGGGCTGACTAGCATGGTATTCCAATCAAACAGGGACCCGATAGTGTGAAGAGGAAATAGGCATAGGAAGTACTGGAAACTGTGCACGAAACATTATTCTCATCACATATCAATACACTGTAAATGACTCGATTGTAATCATGTATTGTATTTCCGCTGACTGGTTAGCACGCAACAAAAGCTTTGCACTGTACCTCGTTCCACGTGACAATAAACTAAACTGAAATGAAAAATATCCCGCACCTGAGGAGAGAGAACCAGAGTTAATGGGATAAAACAAAATACAGCTGGACTGTATACTGCCCAGAAACAAATAATTGCAACATAAAAGCACCAATGGTACTTTCTGATGTTAACACCAAATGTTTTGCTGCAATAAATAGTTCACTTTTTATTGTAGAACAAATATTTATTTGGTGCTTTTCAAAATAAATGACAGATTGCTTGATTTGTGTTTCTACCACATCTTTTTAAAAGCTTCATATTGAACTTAGATGAGGATAAATTCATCTTTGGTTGCTAAATGCATGCAGGGGTATGGGCTAGCTGATATATTTGTCATCCAATCCCCTATTACCCTCCGCAATACACAAATTCAGTTCCATTAAATTCAGTGGGCCTGAAATGATTTTTGCTTTACACAGTATTTCTTTTAGTCAAGACTGTCATTAATTCTGGTACCTGAACTGCCACTTTTTTTTTCTTTTATGCCAATAATTGTCTTACTTTATCCATCAAGGTCATCTTCTATTTTATCTCACCTTTGATCTTTAGTATTCCTCATGGGCTTTATCTAAAGGCTTCTCAAATCAAACCCTGCACAGCTGTAATAATGATCCCATTCATCATATTGCCAGACAAAGTAAAGGGACTTTGAATGGCATCCTAAGGGCATGAATCTATTATGTAATTACAAAAAAAGAGCAGAGAGGCAGCAGAAATTGGAAGTTCACTCCAGTTCTAGTGGTGTTGCGCAAGGAGGAATCTTAAGGATGGGTATGTGAAATAATTCATATTTATTTAAGTGAATACGATGTGCGTTATTATCACAGGTATATGAAGTGGTTCCCTGCCACAGTGACTGCAGTCAATATGTGTGGATAGCAGAACCATGGAGCGTATGCAAAGTCAGCACTGTGGACCTAAAGGATAATTGTGGTGAAGGAGTACAGACTCGGAAAGTGAGGTAAAGCCAAATATGATCACTACATTATTATTCCAAAATGTTTGAAATGGTATGGTAATATTTATTCCCATAGAAAAAGTTTCTGCTGCCTTTTATTTGCTAAGGGAGCTAAATGCACGGCAAATGAGATCAGAGACCCTGTTGTGAGCAGTTGTCTGCCCTTTGTGAACTGATCCCAGCCAAAGCACTGCTGAGAACACTTAATGGGTTTTAGTATTCCAGGATTGGGCAGGGAAAGTGCAGCTAAGGTTTCTGCACCCATTCATCATGCAGGATCTGCCCCATGAGAAACCTGTCCCTTTGCTCATGCTCGCTAAAATGCTGAAAGGCTAAACCATTAAGGTTCTTTCTTGGCACCCAGGACTGACCATTGTGAGCACTTCCTCAATTTTTTTGTCAAGGATCTGAAGTCGCTCACAAATCCAATACCGTTCTGACTGCAGCAATGTGCTGCCAACTGAATCATTGCTTCCATTGGGATCTCTGTTGGCGCCTTGTTTCAGATCTTTATTTGTTATACGGGTGACAGCAATTAGGGGGATTGATTCTTACGATTCCTAATAATTTATTTGGAAAAGGGAATTAGTCCTTCAATAGAATAAATAGATCTTCTGTTAATCTTGGTACAATTAAACATATTATCACTGATGTCCATAGGGGATAAATGATGTTATGTTATGAAAATGAGAGACCCACAAAAAAAGTTCTGAAGGATAAATAATGTTAAGATATTTGAATCTGCTGATGAAATATACACAAGCTGTGATATTTTGAAGTAATTTTCTGGTTGAGGAAATACAATTCTCATATTACCTCACTTAATGTTTTGGATTACTACAATCAAGGGGTGGCTTCAGCAAGGGGCAATGTCATTAGATTTATGTGTGCTTGTTAAACTAAATAACTTATACTGAAAATATAGGTGTATGCAGAATACAGTGGACGGTCCCATTGAGTTTGTCGAAGACTACCTCTGTGACCCAGAAGAAATGCCATTGGGTTCCAGGCAGTGCAAGTTGCCATGCCCAGATGACTGTGTCATGACTGAATGGACAACTTGGAGCAAGTGTCCTCTGGTAAGCAGATAGTAACTGATTGCATTGAATATTGTGCCTGCTTTTGCCATTAATCGCTGCACTAACCTGGTTTTCATAATTAATCTCCAAAGCAAACACCACTTTATGATGTATTTCAGTAATAAAACGGGGCAGCATCATAGTGAGGATCCCTTATTAATTAAAAAAGTAATTAGAGCGTTTTATGTAGTTTATCTTGAATAAGGACTAACCTTGGGGTAACGTATAACCTTGTACCTGTACAAATCTTTAAATTAGCTGATACCAACACCCTACAATGGCCTATTGTGTGCCCCACATTTCCTTGATTATCGGTGCTTTTTGCATATCATTCATTTCTCCTAAGGACCGTCGATATCTCTCGTTCCCCTTTCCCCTGACTCTCAGTCTGAAGAAGGGTCTCGACCCAAAACATCAACTATGCCTTTTCTCCAGTGATGCTGCCTGACCCGCCGATTTACATAGAAACATAGAAAATAGGTGCAGGAGGAGGCCATTTGGCCCTTCGAGCCAGCACCGCCATTCATTGTGTTATGGCTGATCATCCACAATCAGTAAGCTGTGCCTGGCTTCCCATATCCCTTGATTCCACTAGCCCCTAGAGCTCTATCTAACTCTTTCAAATTCATAATTAATTATGAAGTTACTCCAGCCTTTTGTGTCTGTCTTTGGTTTAAACCAGCATCTGCAGTTCCTCCCTACACAAAAATTATATCGCTCCTGTTTCTATTGCTGTAATGCATGAATTCAATTTGCATGTTGTAGTAGGGGACACTCAAATCCTATGTGCATCATTCTCACCATGGATTGTGCAGAAGCATGTATGTATTTTGTTTCAGCCATGCAACAGTGGTGCCACTCGAGAGCGGTCTGCTCTTCCATTAAGGCAGCCTGGGGGAGGGAAGCCCTGTCCAGCTGAAACCAAGACTGAGCCATGTGATCTGAACAAGAACTGCTTTCACTACATATACAATGTTACAGGTAACTAGCTTTCTTTGCACTGCTATTTAAGAAGACTTTACTACTCTTGTCCCTGCAATGTTTTTTTAAATGACATATGTTAAACATGGGCGGTGTGGGATTACTCCCATAAACCATTAAAACAACCATCATTTAAATTTTATCCCCTAAATCTTTCCTATGCTCACTTTCTTAATCTTCAGGTAAGCAGAGGAACAGAATCAGAGGAAGTGACTTTTCTGTTGCAGCCCATTACCTTTTGTTTAGTTTAGAGATACAGCATGGAAACAGGCACTTCGGCCCACTGAGTCCATGCCAGCCACCAGCTGTTTACACTAGTTCTATGTTACCCCACTTTTTCATGTACTCCCTTCACACTAGGGACAATTTACAAATTAACTTACAACCCTGCACGTCTTCGCGATTTGGTGGGGAACCCATCACCCAGAAAAGACCCACGTTTGCAATGTGCAAACTCCACACAGACAGCGCCTGAAGTCTGGATCAAACCCATGTCTGACACTGTGAGGCAACAGCTTAGCTGAAACATCAACCATCTTTTTCCTCCACAGATGCTGCTTGACCTGGTTTTTTTTCATCTTTGCTTTTACTGTGTTAAGGCCAATAAAAATAGTGTGTTTTTCAATGAGATCACCTCATCTATATAATAAAACTCTCATTTGTTTGTTTGTTTGTTTGTTTGTTCCTGAACTACAGCCAAAACGGAACATGATAGCGTGACAATTTTAGGCCCACCTTGCTCGCCGTCGTCCCTTTGGTGCTAATGGAAGAAGTTTCATTGAAATCGGTGTTATATTTTTTGTTATTCACATTTTAAAGTTTAAATCTATCTCCTAGGGAGGGAGGGGGGAGGGAGGGGGAGGGAGGGGGAGGGGAGTGGGGGAGGGGGGAGGGGAGTTGGGAGGGGGAGGGGAGTTGGGGGTAGGGGGGAGGGAGGGGGAGAGGGGTGGGGGAGGGGTGAAGGGAGGGGAGAGGGGGGAGGGAAGGGGGATGGGGAGAGGGGGAGTGGGAGGGAGGGAGGGAGGGAGGGGAGTGGGGGGAGGGGGGAAGGCAGGGGGAGGGGGAGAGGGAGGGGGAGAGGGGAGGGGGGGGTGGGGGGGGAGGGGATTGGGAGTGGGGGAGGAAAGGATGCTGCACCAATGCAGGAGAGGTTTGGGCCCAATGAGTCCACTTGGTTTAGTATTCTTTTCAACTCAAGAGTGTTTTGTCCCAATCTCCTGAATCTCTCCTCATATTACATTTCCCCAATGCCAGGAATCTTAAGATTTGTTTTTTACCAAACAACATTTCTTCCAATGGCAAGCCTACCTTCATGAAAGTGTTAAGACTACTTAAGTAGCTTCTGTGACGGATGAAGTCCTTTTTTCTCCTTTAAATATTAAATATACTTTGCAACGTTGCTAAATCGTCTTCCATTTTCTAGATTGGAGCACTTGTCAGTTGAGTGAAAAAGCAGTCTGCGGGAATGGAATTAAAACAAGAATGTTGGATTGCGTTCGCAGTGATGGCAAGTCAGTGGATCTCAAGTACTGTGAAGAGGTACGTCTGTGGTATTAGTGGTACTGCCAGAGGAAGCTGCAAAGTAATAGCTTTGTTCAGCATCATGCTCCATTAACTCATCTAACACAGTTGGGTTTTTTTTCCCTCAATCATTTCCAGGCTATTAAAAATTACTTTGGACAAGCTTCAGTCAATCTCTTGTGACTTTATATCATTTGTTTTGCCTTTTTCACACATGAAGAGGTAGAAAGAAATGACAAATGCTACAAACCACCAGGGGGCGCTGCACAATGGCTGCCTCGCCTACAGTCTGTCCTTTTCAAACTCTTTTTGTTATTTTTGGTAAGTTTTAAAAGTTTGTGTAAATGTTCTCTGGTTTGTTTTATGTGGGGGTGGGGGAGCGGGTCGGGGAAACTTTTTTTCAATCTCTTACCTTGCCGGAGATGCAATTGTTTTCCGGATCGTATCTCTGGTCGCTCCGCGGCCTAGCATCACGGAGCTGGAGGTCTTGCCTGGGACTGACCTTGAGTTCCCACGGGGGCGTGGACATATCATCTGAGCCTGCGATCTCTTGCCTGGGATCGACGCTCCGATGCAGCCTGTGGACTTTAACATCAGGAGCTCGCAGTCTCGGGTTGAGACCAGTCGGGAGCTCCAAAAGCTGCACGAGGTTCAACTGGTCCCGATCCGGTGTAGATCGCTTGCGCGGGGGAGCTGCGATTCCCCCCCGATGAAGGAGCTTGATCGCCCCGACGAGGAAGGTTCGCCGCCAGCTACGGGAGTCAAGATCATCCCGTCAACGGAAGGTTAGAGTCCCCGACCGCTGGAGGACAAAGAAGGGAGAGATTGAACTGTTTTTCACCTTCTATCACAGTGAGGAATATGGAGGAGTCACTGTGGTGGATGTTCATGTTAAAATGTATTTTGTGTGTCCTGTTGCTTTTTATTATGACTGTATGGCAAATGAAATGCCTCGTATGTTGCAAAACATACTTGGCTAATAAAGTTTTACTGTGATTGTGTATTAGAAAGCTTTTCAGTATCATTTGGTTTGCTTGGTGTTTGTATCAAACAAATATCACATTTGAAGGAGATTTTAATGAGAGGATGAGAGTGGGGTCCAAAATCTAAAATTGAACCCAGCTTGGTGCATATATGATCAGATCTGGTTTAAGCAGAGCAAGTTATTTATGTACATCAAGAGGTTAAATGACTCAGATTTTTAGCATTTTTTTGATTTAGCAGCTTCGGGCTGGATTTTGTTTTCAGGAAACAAGAAGTCAAACAGCAATAGGAAAGCAGGTAATGTCAGTTGCATTAGGTAAATTCTTTTTAGGTACTCCTTGTAGCCCAAAATAATTCTCTGATCCCACCTCGACCCTTGCCTGCCTTCGTCTCCAAACAACCCCAACTTCACTTGCATTAAATCCAGGCTGATCTACTATCTTCTAATTCCCTAAACCCTACAATCTTTCCCTCATTCCACTCCGATCACCATTGTGTGTTTACTGCACAATACTCTCTCAATCAGTCTGGTTCCCAGCCAGCTACCAGGGAAAGATGTTTAAATTATTTCCTGTATTTAAATGGTGTGGCATTGACAATTCATGTGCTTCCCTGTTTCTTGGCTACTGCATATTGAGTTCCAGGTGGCAGTGGTTTCTTCCAAGAACATGATAGATTTACAGGATTGGGGGTAAATGGAGAGATAGGGTGAATGAATTAAAAATGAGATCTAGGTTGCGACATGGAAAAGCTTAAGCTCCTGATTAAGTGCAACACAACCAAACATCTATGTACATGCCTTTCCTTAATAATGGGCACATAAGAATCTCTTGGGAGGAAAGGTGAGGAATTAATTTGGTGGAGGGCCAGATTTGGTGGTGAAAAAACTTGTATTCAAAATCTCAGTCAAGTTTTTGTCTGCAAGGTGCATGAAATGAGGATTGCTTCTTAAGATGTCATAGAGTGATACAGCGTGGAAACAGGCTCGTCAGCCCAACTTGCCCACGCTGGCCAGCATGTCCCAGCTACACTTGTCTCACCCCTGGCCTGTGTTTGGTCCATATCCCTCCAAACCTGTCCTATCCAGGTACCTGTCTAACTGTTTCTTAAATGTTGGGATAGTCCCAGCCTCAACTACCTCCTCCAGCAGCTTGTTCCATACACCCACCAGCCTTTATGTGAATTCTGGAAGAATCAGGATTTGCCTGATTGCTTTTATATCACCTGCTTATTTGTCTATGAAACTGGGAATTGTCCAACATTCAGTGGATAATCGCACTCTCTACCACAGGGGATCCTGTGAGAAATATCGAGCAAACCATCAAAAATAAATGTATTTTCTATTTTGACTATCTAGAGATTATGTCTGTGTACACTATTCTTTGTAGTACCTCCAGCAACCTTACCCCCCACTTGCCTCTTATTATTTGTGTACCCATGAGAACATACTGTAAATATATCCTTTGATTACTATATAAAATAAATAGACAATATGAGTGCTATAATAGAGGCTAATGTAAACAAAACAAAAAAGAAAATGGGGGTGGATTTCTGTAGACCAGTGGTACAGGACATGACTGAATGTAAATTCTTTGATATTTGAATAGAAAAGAAAAAGATGTCAAATATATATATATTTTAAACTGAATGACAATTTCTGATCCCGTTAGGCTGTTAAATATGACACAGTACGCTTACCATTTCATTCTTCAAAGACACTAATAGCATTCATCTGTCAGTTATTGAAAAGACAAATTGAGTTTTTTTAAGCGTAATCTGGAGTTCGTATGGAAGGATAAATGCTGTATTATTAGTTTTTGAATATTGTAATTTTGACATTTTGATATTCATATTACCGAATGGCTTTTTGAAACTGCCGTACGGTTGGTAGGAAAGGATTTCACTTTGAGTCATGGCATGAGATTAAACCCTCAAAGAACAAATGTCATCAGCTTTACTGACCTGTCTACATTACACGCACATTCCCTGAATGCACTCAACTGAACAGATGTGAACAGAATCCAATCGATAGACATACAAAGTGGTAAATGGGAAGCGTTCAGTGCCATTTCCTGGTGCTGTTTCGAATGAGATGTGTGGAAGAACAGACTTTGTTTATTGTAATTCACTATCTTTGACAGCTGTTGAGGGATTCCATTTGATTTGAGCAGTGCCATGCACTTTTAGCAGTAATTGGGGATGATAATTGCTTTTATTTATTATTAATTTTCATTGATCTTCCATTTGTACATTCCTGAAGCATTCCCTCAATCCCCAGAACCCTCATGTGAGCAACAGTTGCCCTGGGTACCTTGCCAATCCTACTCTTTGACTAGCCACCCAGACATAGTTCAGTAAATAGCTTTTCACACTGTCTCATTGCCTGCATCGAAGGTTGCAGCACTTCAGACAAATGACTGATAGCGTGAAGTATAGTTAATCAGAAACCATATACTGCCACTCAGTGATGTAAAGACGTCAGGAATTTTATGGAATGTTTTGTCATAGCTACCACTTGAACGGTCTTGTCATGAAACTTACATTTAACTGATTTAAAAACAAGGAACCGCAGATGCTGATTTACAAAAAAGACACAAGGTACTGGAGTGACTTTGCGGGTCAGGCAGAATCTCTGGAGAACATGGATAGATGATGTTTCCATGTCCTCCTATCCAGGTGCTCCAGAGATGCTGCCTGACCCCGTTGAATTACTCCAGCACTTTGTGTCTTTTTAACTGATTTAATTTACGCTGGTTTTACTCCAAAGTAACACCACATGTTTCCTCCATCCTTCGCACTTGATTTATAACTGCAAATATGCCTCCTTTGCTCATCAGCACTGATGCATGCACATTCAAAAGTCCAGCAAAAGTAATTTTTGCGGATTGGTGGGTGTGCTGTAATGAGCAGAGGCAAATTATATGGTTTGTGAGCGGGAGCATTTGAAGAAATATCTGCTGATTCTATCCATATACATCAGGTCATTGAACTTGGTGCAACACTGCATCCAAATGCTAATTGCTTCACTGCTTGTATCAAACGCCTCTTATTTTTCATTGCCTGCACCAACATTCTCTGACTGTGCCCAAAATTCACAAGACCCTACTCTCACATGTGCGATATTGTCCTTCGTGGTTACAGGGTGTATTAATGGTCAAACTATACTTGATACTGGGCCCACAGCCAGGACATGCAAGACATTGAACACTGCTGCCTTCATCAGTAGCCAAGAGCATGATCTAATCACATATTGTGATACCTTATCTTATCTTATTTGGGGGTACTATGAAGTTAGCCTCCAAAATGTCCCTCCTATAGCTTAAAATGCCCACCCTGCTTGAAGTGACACTGAATTGTTGATTCGGACAAGATCCGGACAACTTGTTGGTGATATTTGCACCTAGGAACTTGAAGCTCTCGACCGGCATTGTAGATGCTGACTGAGGGGTGTACACCATCCCACTTCCTAAAGTCGATGACCTGTTTCTTTGTTTAGGAAAATAACTGCAGATGCTGGTACAAATTGAAGGTATCACAAAATGCTAGAGTACCTCAGCAGGTCAGGCAGCATCTCTGGAGAGAAGGAATGGGTGACGTTTCATGTCAAGACCCTCCTTTGTTTTGCTGACCTTGAGGGAGAGGATATTGTCCTGATATTAAGCTACTATGCTCTCTATTTCCTTTCTGCTAATCACTGCTCCCGAGTGTTCAAACTGAATTCTTGCTTACAAAGTATTGCATAAATACTGCAAATTCATTCCTTCCTTTCCGACAGAATGGCAAAGAGAAGTTTGCAGAATGGATTGAAGAAACACTTCTGAGGGCTTAGTGTCATTTCTCTTGTACTATAGATTTCATGTAGTAAAATGCTGCTTAATGGTGCATGTAACTGGTTGTAGGAAGAATCCCAGTAGATGAAGAGCTGATTTTAGGGCAGCATTTAACAAACATGCCAGATGTTTGCATTAGATCGTTGCTTGTAGGCATGCAGTATAATTTGTACCGGAGAATGCGGGGGCAATTGTAAAAAAAGGTAATATCAGGCAACTGAGAAAACCAAAGATAGATACAAAAAGCTGGAGTAACTCAGCAGGACAGGCAACATCTCTGGAGAGAAGGAATGAGTGATGTTTTGGGTCGAGACCCTTCTTCAGACAACCTGAAAAGGAATCTACCTAATTTTATCAAAAAGTACAGGATACTAGGTGGGTTAAATTTATAATCTGACCATATTTCTGTCGTACGATTTGCCTCGACCATCTTTTTTCAAATACCTAGGCACAGTTTTGGTTTGAAAACTTCAAATAAAATCGAAAAGCTTATTCTCCTATGCATGTACATATGTCTGAAGAAGGGTCTCGACCCGAACATCACCCATTCCTTCTCTCCAGAGATACTGCCTGGCCCGCTGAGTGACTCCAGCATTTTGTGTCTATCTTCAGTGTAAACCAGCATTTGTAGTTCCTTCCTGCACATGGATATATTTTTTTATCAGCTATAACATTAAAATCTCTTCTGACAATAATTGCTGTTTGAAGGTGCCTTTTGCTTCTGTTGACAGCTGGGTGTGGAAAAGTCATGGCAGATGAATGCATCATGTACTGTGGAGTGTCCAGTGAATTGTCTCTTCTCTGACTGGTGTCCCTGGTCTGATTGTTCTCAGTCTTGTGGTCTCGGAGGTACGTACTGACACTGATGTACTGTAATTTATTTCAACTCAGCAGGTAAGCATGAAAGAAATAAAATTTATTTCAACTCAGCAGGTTTGAAAAAAAAAAGAAAATCAAAACATATATACTGCTGGTGCCAGAAATCTGAAATATAAATGGAAAATAGTGGAAACACTCAATGGGTCAGGCAGCATTTGTGAAAAGTGTTAACATTTCGGGTCAAAGACAAGTTTCTCTTTCCAGATGATGCCTGGCCTGCTCAGTCTTTCTAGCATTTTGTGTTTTTATGTAAGAGTTTAACATCTCTTTGAGGTATATTTTAACAACACACTTATGGTATTCAGTACCAAGATATATTCCAACATCAACCAAGTGGCAGTAGCTCCATCAGAACGGTGAATTAACTTCAGTAAGTACAAAGGTCGACAGGAACAGAAGTTGTCCCTTGAGCCTATTTCTCCACTCAATTAAATCATGCTGATCCCTGGTCATAATCCTTGCTCTTGCCTCATCTTCATAATATATTATCAAAAATCTATCAATCTTAGATTAAATAATTAACCTGGCATCAATTGTTACGCGCAAAAAGGAGGTTCAGCTTTCTACCAACCTCTTCTGAAGAGTTATTTATTCTGCAGTGACTGCATCAGTCAGTGGAGACTTGCATTAGAAGACCACGATGTTTCTGGCAGACCAATGTGTAGCTTTGATGATCTTAAAGAACAATATTTGTCTCAGTATTAGTCCCTAGAAACAGCCCACAGGGGACAAAGGTCTGCTTTACACAACTGTTCTGGATGAACCTTGACACAGCTTCACTCTTTACACTTCCCTGGCAATTTTTTGTCTTTCTAAAAACACTCTTTACATTTAAAACGTACAGTCAGACAATTGGGACATGGCATTATCTTCACTCTCTCTTCCAAGTATTTCAGTATGACCTACAATATTTACTGTGTGTCAACAAATCAATAGGGTTTCATTTCAAATAGGGTCCTGCCTCTGAGTGTTCATTAATGGGAGAACCTGATACAGTCGTCTATTCCCATAGCTTCATTGTGCCACTCTGCACATATTTCTCACCTCAGATATTCCAGTCAGCAGCAGCCTAATGCGTCAACTCCAAACTGTGCATCTTGTTGGATAGCATTGGCCCAGGTTAAAGCAGTAGCTGTGTGCCATTTCACTATTAAGTTGAAGTGGTAAGACACTTTTACAATTTCTATTCAATTCAGTCTTTTATTTTTTAAGCAATATTTTTAACTCTTAACAGTCAACAGAAGTTTCCTATTCTAGCACTGTGTGCTTGTAGCGCTGACTTTCACAAGAATTCTCTACCAATAGAAATTGTTAAACCTAATGTGATCAGTAAATTTGCTTTACTGTGGCACATCATAGAAGCACCTTTAGCCCGAAAGGAATTTTCCATGCACTTGGATAAATCCCTTACCCTTACATATGTACACTGTGTAGGTATGATTATCTTGTGTGCTTCCATGTATTAAATATGCATGTATATAAACATGTACTTTAATACATATGCATAATTTGAAAATATTCTGAAATGATTCTGCCTTAATTTATTAACAAGGGATCAAAGATTATAATTTGACAAAAATTGCATGCACAGTTGAAAAGTTAAAACATTCTGAATGCAGTTTGTTAATTACTCCTAAATGCCCTTCTCCACTGCAATGAAAGACTCCTTCGATGTAAAATGGAACAGAGAATATTGTGAACCATGTAATATCTCAAAATCTGTGTAGTTAAGGTATTATTTATGCAGAAAATCATCAAATTCACTGAAAAGCAGTTTTACAATTGTATTTTATTGTACCCTTAACATTGTAGATTTGATGGGTTTGAAGGAGGAGAAAATAAAGTTCTTACAATGATATGTGCATCTTTTTTTAAATATAGGAGTAATGTTACGAAAGAGGACATTGATTCAGCCATTCCAGGGAGATGGGCGACCATGCATAATGCAGTTGGAACAGTCCAAGCCATGCCCAATCCGCCCTTGCTACCGCTGGCAGTACAGTGAATGGGACCACTGTAAAGTGGAGGTAATCCGACTTAGGTCTACACACTCTCTTCTGTACACTGTGAATAAAAGCCATATAATTTACTGATAACCAGGATAAATAAATCAAATAATTGTTTCCTGTTTTGGATTATGTCATCCCTCTTTTTTGTGATGGCAGAAGAAAGTATGGGCCACCTTTTTTCCTTCCTGGTGTCATAAAACACCATCCATGATGCCAAGTACTTCCCCGTCAATGGCCACCTTTTTTCCTTGGTGTCATGGATGGTGTTTTTAGTTGTCACTCTTCCCTGTGATTTTCCAGCTTTCTAAAGCTGGCATTTGACAGGTTTGACTATAATTTAAATATGTAGTCAAACTGTTCTGCACATGAACATGGGTGAGGGGGGGAGGGGGGGGGGGGACGTCTGTTATGGAGTTGCTGTGTAATGGAGAGCACTGTATGTTCAAGTTAGGGAGATACATAATAATTGAGACAGCAATTATTCTAGCCCCTTTCAGCCATGAGAAGGGGTTTGGATCAGATAGCTCCATAGGTAACTATTTACCAAAAACAGTGTGGTAATCAAAGAAGATGGCCATCGTTGTCGAGCTGCTGCTGCAAGAGAGAGGTTTCCACCCAACGGGTCCACGGCTCACTCTGTCCGACGCGATGGCCACCTGGGGCCGGGGTGAGTCGCTCCCTGTCCCCTTTCCTCTCCCCCCTCGCCCACCCACAGCCTCGGGGGAGACTCCGCTGCCGGCAACGGGTCCACGGGTCGTCAGTTGCCGGGCCCGCAGGAGACGTCTGCACCCAACAAGTCCACGCCCGTCTAGTAATACATAAAAATTAAATATTAAATTCTTGTAGTCTAATTGTTAATGTGTTGCTTTTATTATTTCTGATTTTCAACTTAACAGAACCATCCATAATTTTGAACACAGATCAACTCTTAATCTTCATTCTAATAAAAGGGGCCCCTGGTTTTCTTCAGATTTAAAGGCTATAATTTACAGTATATTACTCACCAATGCCTTCATATCTTTCAATAGATAAAAACACTCAAAGAAAATCATCATTCTTATGCAGCACCTTTTGTTGTTGTATAATTTTCACCTGCAGTGTTTTTCCGAATTATGTTATCAGCTTGCACTCTAGGAGGTATCTGTGCCAGAACTCCTAAGGTTCAGAGCTCCTCCGAACCCTTAAGAGCTTTACCTGCCAATGTTTATGTCCTCGTCATGCTCATCCTCTGAAAATGTATTATGTTTCCCACCAGACGGTAATGTGTAACCAAGGCTGTCACGCTGTCTTTCAGAGTAATCACAATTATTTATTTATCTTGTTAAAGGATGCTCAGTGTGGAAATGGGATGAAATTTCGAAACATGTCATGCGTTGTGTTTGATGGATCTAGGGAAGATTCTGGCAAGGTTGTGGACGATGAGTTCTGTGCTGACCTGGAAGCTGCAGTGAATGGAGACAAACAGATTGTTCTGCAGGCGTCCTGCGCCGTTCCATGCCCAGGTACCGTAGCTCCTCAAACTATTTTTATGTCCCCGACAGAAATCTAAAATGTTGAAAAGTAAAGGAGAGGGCATTTCTGCATAGAAATAAATGCTATTACTTGCAGTCCTGGCTCAAAGATTCATTAGCTGGGAGTTTATTTCAAGAGGTTAAGCACACTCATTTATATGCCACTAATTCTCAAATCAGTTGAGAGTGTGACTTATTAATCTACATCAGCTTCTGAATGCAGGACAGCCTGTTCAGCCTTGTCAGGGAGTACCTGATGTTGCCATAAGGATCACATTAAGAGATAAATGGCATATATCCATAATTGAGTTTTTTTTTTAATTTCCATTTTTCAAAAAATGTTCAGTTTTTCAATTAGCAAGTTTAGGTCTTTGTGCAGCATCACATAATGTCAACAATACTGGAACGTGTTTGAGATTTTATTTTCTCTGGTCTATTTTTAATTCCATGACTAATTAATTTATATTAAACAAAAAATAAACTGCTGGAAGAACTTGGATACAAGGAACTGCAGATGCTGGACTCCAGCACTTTGTGTAATTTGTTGGAACGACCCAGCAGGTCTACCCTGATCCAAAACACTAACCATCCCTTTGCCTTCACAGATGCTGCTTGACCCACTGAGTTCTTCCAGCCATTCATTTTTTTGCTCCAGATTCCAGCATCAGCAATCCCTTGTGTCATATTTATATTATTAGTGCAGCGTCTTGACCCAAGAAGTCAACCATCCCTCTGCCTCCATAAATGCTCTCTGACCCATTGACTTCCCACAACAGTTTGTTTATTGCTTCATATTAAAGTTCGGTCAGAAATATTTTAATTAACGAATCATTAACTTGTTTACTTTTAAATAGTTTCTCACATAGATAATTCGTGAAGTAGCACAAAGAAGCTCAGCACATGATCATCATCACAGAGTCACACAGCATGGAAACAGGCCCTTTGGCCCAACTTGCCCAGGCCAATCAACTTTCCCCATCTACAATAGTCCCACCTGCTTGCGTTTAGCCCATATCGCCCTCAGCCTATCCTATCCATATACCTGTCTAAATGCCTCTTAAACATTGCAATAGTACCTGCCTCAACTACCTCCTCCTGTTGCAACCTCCATTGCTGTTTGTGATCTACATCAATGATTTGGACGGGAATGTATATGACATGATTAGCAAGTTTGCAGATGACACTAAAGTGGGTGGTATTGCAGATAATGAAGAGGGTTGTAAGAAAATTGCAGCAGGATCTTGATCGGTTGGGCAGGTGGGCTGAGGAATGGTTTAATACGGAGAAATGTGAGGTGTTGCTTTTTGGGAAGTTTAACATGGGCAGGACCTACATAGTGGATGGTAGAGCTCAGGGAAGTGTTGTAGAGCAGTGGGATCTAGGAGTGCAGGTACATAGTTCATTGAAAGTGGCATCACAAGTAGATAGGGTGGTCAAAAAGTATTTTGGCACATTGGCCTTCATCAGTCAGAGTATTGAGTATAGAAGTTAGGAGGTCATGTTGCAGTTAAAGAAGATGTTGGTGAGGCCACATTTAGAGTATTGTTCTCAGTTTTGGTCACCATGTTCTAGGAAAGCTGGAAAGAGTACAGAGAAGATTTACGACGATGTTGCCAGAACTTGAGAGCCTGTGCTCTAGGGAGAGATTCAGCAGGTGAGGACTTTACTCCTTGGAGTGTAGGAGAATGAGGGATGATCTTATGGAGATGTACAAAATCATGAGAGGAATAGATAGTGAACACACAGTCTTTTGCCCAGATTAAACAAGGATGACATTTATTTGAATGGAATTTACAATACTGCAGAGAAAATCTGGTATTTAGCTTACTTTAAAACTTGTAATTATTTGTCAGTGTTTTAATATGCCTTTAATCAAATTTATTTTGGATTTTAAAAAAATAATTTAGGTTATTTTTTATATCAAATAAATCTATTTGAATGATTTATAGATGTCATACAGTGTGGAAACAGGCCCTTCGGCCCAACTTGCCCACTCCAACCAACATGTCCCATCTATACTAGTCCCACCAATCGGCATTTGGCCCTTATCATCTGCCCATTTGTTTCTTAAATATTGTAATAGTCCCTGCCTCAACTGCCTCTGGATGCTTGTTCCATACACCCATGACCCTTTCTTTAAAAAAACGACCCCTCAGGTTCCTATAAAATCTTTCCCCCTTCACCTTAAATCTATGTCTTCTGGTTCTTGGTTTCCCTACACTGGGGAAGACACGGTGGGCCATACCCTAGATTAGGAAAAAGGCTCTGCGAATTCCCCTCATGAATTTATATATCTTTATAAAATCATTCCTTAGCCTCCTGCGCTCTGAGGAATAAAGTCCTAACTTGCCTCATTTCTCCCTATAGCTCAGGCCCTTAAATCCTGGCAACATCCTCGAAAATCTTCTCTACAGTTTTGTTTTACCTTAATGGCATCTTTTCTACAATAGGGTGACCAAAACTGAACATAATACTCCAAGTGCAGCTTCATCAACATCTTGTGATATAACATCCTCAATTCTGTACTCAGTTCCTTGACTGAGGAAAACGATCAACCAAATACCCTTTCTCACCACTCTGTCTTCCTGCAACAATACTTTCAGGCAATCCTGCACGTTTTCTGAGATCCCTCGGTTCTGCAGCACTCCACGGGGCCCTGCCATTCACCATGAAGGTCTTTCCCTGTTTTACCTTCACAAAATGTAACATCTCACATTGAATTAAACTCCATTTGTTATTCCTCTGCCTACTTACCAAGCTGATCAACATCCCAATATAATTCTTGATAACCATCTTTACTGCCCTGCCACCAACTATATTCCTAAATTCATAAGTTCTAGGAACAGAATGAGGCCATTTGGCCCATCAAATCCTCTCCACCATTCAATCATGGCTGATCTATCTTTCTATCTCAGCCCCATTCTCCTGCCTTTGCCACATAAACCCTGACACTCTTACTAATCAAGAATTTTGGTGACATTTGCAAACGTTTTAATCATGCCTTGTAGGTTTTCGTTCAAATCATTGATTGATGGTAAACAGCAATGGGCGCAACACCAACACCAGCCACACCACTCCTCACAGGCCTCTATCCGAATAAAAACCCTGCACCACCACCCACTGCTTCCTACCATTAATTCACTGCTGTATTCCTTTTGCTCACTCCCGCTGGATCCCATGCGATCTAACCTTCCAGAGCAGCCTTCCATGCAGAACCTTATTTAAGTTCTCGTTAAATCTTTCTCCTCTCACTCTCAACCTTTAGTTAAGGACTCCCCTGTTCTTGGGGGGGAAATCATTTTGACAATCCATCTTACTTGCTGGTCATATTTTTATAAAGCTCTATCAAGTCATTACTCAACCTCCTTCACTCCAGGGAAAACAGTCCCAGTCCATCTAATCTCTTTTCATATTTCAAGCTCTCCAGTGCCGGCAACATCCATGTGAAGGTTGAAGTTCTGTTGAATTGCAGCATTTTATTTAATTTTTGCAGGTGACTGTTACCTGACAGACTGGTCTGTGTGGAGTTCTTGTCAACTAACCTGTGTAAATAACCAGGATCTGGGTTATGGTGGAGTACAGGTACGGACTAAGGCAGTAATTGTCCAAGCAATGGAAAACGAGCATCTGTGTCCCGAGCAGACTCTGGAGACCCGCACATGTATAAGTGAGTACAACTGGTCCATTGGGCAACTAACACAGACACAAGGAAGCTCATAATGACCCTTCCTTTTCACAATTGGCACTGATTCAAAATCTATGAATGCATAAAAGAGGTTTCCAGTCAGAAAAATCTGTTGGGATGTGCACCATTAATCCTTTATACATGTTTTGTGCATCCATTAAGGCTGTTCACATCCAATATGAAATCATGTTGTGAATCTGTCTCAAAGGAAAGTGTCTCTAATTTCATTCATAAGGTCATAAGGAATACTAGCAGAATTAGGCCATTTGGCCCATCAAGTCTACTCCGCCACTTAATCACAGCTGATCTATCTCTCCCTCCTAACCACATTCTCCTGCCTTCTCCCCACAACCCCTGATAACTGTACTAATCAAGAATCTATCTATCTCTGCTTTAAAAATATCCATTGACTTGGCCTCCACAGCATTCTGTGGCAAAGATTTCCACAGATTCACCACCCTCTAACTAAAGAAATTCCTTCTTATCCCCTTCCTAAAGGAATGTCCTTTAATTCTGAGGCGATGACCTCTAGTCCCAGACCCGCCCACCAGTGGACCCTCTCCAGAGCCAGCACATCCTTCCTCAGATATGGTGCCCAAAATTTGCACACAATACTCCAACTGCGGCCTGACCAGCACCTTATAGAGCCTCATGCGCAAGAAGAGAAGATTTTTTCAATTTGGAATTTTATTGAATATTTGAAGAACAATTTACTCGTAAATTCATCTCCATTCTTTTAATAACATTTGGTAAATAACTTATTTAAATAAATTAGTCCATCTCTTTTCTAGAATTGCAGAGAGAGAATTTTTGCTGCTATTTTTTGGGATAGTCCGATTGCGAAACATCAGGACCGTAAATGGTTTGGAAAAGGCATTTTACTAACTGTGAGCCTATTGATAATCCAGTGGCCTCATGTGCATCTTCTTACCTTTCCTGCTCTGTCTTTTTTTTCTTAGCAATGGTATGCCCGTCCTTCAGAACGTGTGTTGAGCATTCCAATTGCTGCAGTAACCAACCTTTATTAGCTTCTGTATTAAATTTTAAACTTTTAATTCCCAGGACCAGAATTTACAGCAAAATTAACAATGAGATAGCAGCCATTTTAGGAGCACTTAGGTTCCCAATAAAATTTGAAATTTCGGAAATTACTATTAAGGTGCAATCACTAAAATGTGCAAAAATAGTATCTCAACATTTAGTTCCCCTTTATTGAACAGGGTGAAGTAGCTGTATTTGTTCTGTAGATTTGTTCTGTAGATTCAGGGGTACACAACGTATAGAAAAGACAGACAGGTGGGCAGAGGGGGTGGGGTTGCTCTGCTGGTAAGGAATGATATTCATTCCCTTGCAAGGGGTGACATAGAATCAGGAGATGTTGAATCAGTATGGATAGAAATGAGGAATTGTAAGGGTAAAAAGACCCTAATGGGAGTTATCTATAGGCCCCCAAACAGTAGCCTCGACATAGGGTGCAAGTTGAATCAGGAGATAAAATTGGCGTGTCACAAATGTAATGCTACGGTGGTTATGGAAGATTTCAACATGCAGGTAGACTGGGAAAATCAGGTTGGAAATGGACCCCAGGAAAGAGAGTTTGTAGAGTGCCTTCGAGGGATTCTTAGAACAGCTTGTACTGGAGCCTACCAGGGAGAAGGCAATTCTGGATTTAGTGTTGTGTAATGATCCTGATCTGATAAGGGGACTAGAGGTAAAAGAGCTATTAGGAGGCAGTGATCACAACATGATAAGTTTTACTCTGCAAATGGAAAGGCAGAAGGGAAAATCGGAAGTGTCAGTATTACAGTATAGCAAAGGGGATTACAGAGGCATGAGGCAGGAGCTGGCCAAAATTGACTGGAAGGAGGCCCTAGCAGGGAAGATGGTAGAACAGCAATGGCAGGTATTCCTGGGAATAATGCAGAGGTTGCAGGATCAATTTATCCCAAAGAGGCGGAAAGACTCTAAGGGGAGTAAGAGACACCTGTGGCTGACAAGGGAAGTCAAGGACAGCATAAAAATTAAGGAGAGGAAGTATAACATAGCAAAGAAGAGTGGGAAAACAGAGGATTGGGACTCTTTTAAAGAGCAACAAAAGTTAACTAAAAAGGCAATACGGGGAGAAAAGACGAGGTACGAGGGTAAACTAGCCAATAATATAAAGGAGGATAGCAAAAGTTTTTTTAGGTACGTGAAGAGGAAAAAAATAGTCAAGGCAAATGTGGGTCCCTTGAAGACAGAAGCAGGGGAATTTATTATGGGGAAGAAAGAAATGGCAGACGAGTTAAACCGTTACTTTGGATCTGTCTTCACTGAGGAAGATACACACAATCTCCCAAATGTTCTAGGGGCCGGAGAACCTAGGGAGATGGAGGAACTGAAGGAAATCCACATTAGGCAGGAAATGGTTTTGGGTAGACTGATGGGACTGAAGGCTGATAAATCCCCAGGGCCTGATGGTCTGCATCCCAGGGTACTTAAGGAGGTGGCTCTAGAAATAGTGGAAGCATTGGAGATCATTTTTCAATGTTCTATAGATTCAGGATCAGTTCCTGTGGATTGGAGGATAGCAAATGTTATCCCACTTTTTAAGAAAGGAGGGAGAGAGAAAACGGGTAATTATAGACCAGTTAGTCTGACATCAGTGGTGGGGAAGATGCTGGAGTCAATTATAAAAGACGAAATTGCTGAGCATTTGGATAGCAGTAACAGGATCATTCCGAGTCAGCATGGATTTACGAAGGGGAAATCATGCTTGACAAATCTACTGTAATTTTTTGAGGATGTAACTAGGAAAATTGACAGGGGAGAGTCAGTGGATGTGGTGTACCTCGACTTTCAGAAAGCCTTCGACAAGGTCCCACATAGGAGATTAGTGGGCAAAATTAGAGCACATGGTATTGGGGGTAGGGTACTGACATGGATAGAAAATTGGTTGACAGACAGAAAGCAAAGAGTGGGGATAAATGGGTTCCTTTCGGAATGGCAGGCAGTGACCAGTGGGGCACCGCAAGGTTCGGTGCTGGGACCCCAGCTATTTACGATATACATTAATGACTTAGATGAAGGAATTAAAAGTACCATTAGCAAATTTGCAGATGATACTAAGCTGGGGGGTAGTGTGAATTGTGAGGAAGATGCAATAAGGCTGCAGGGTGACTTGGACAGGTTGTGTGAGTGGGCGGATACATGGCAGATGCAGTTTAATGTAGATAAGTGTGAGGTTATTCACTTTGGAAGTAAGAATAGAAAGGCAGATTATTATCTGAATGGTGTCAAGTTAGGAAGAGGGGATGTTCAACGAGATCTGGGTATCCTAGTGCATCAGTCACTGAAAGGAAGCATGCAGGTACAGCAGGCAGTGAAGAAAGCCAATGGAATGTTGGCCTTCATAACAAGAGGAGTTGAGTATAGGAGCAAAGAGGTCCTTCTACAGTTGTACCGGGCCCTGGTGAGACCGCACCAGGAGTACTGTGTGCAGTTTTGGTCTCCAAATTTGAGGAAGGATATTCTTGCTATTGAGGGCGTGCAGCGTAGGTTCACTAGGTTAATTCCCGGAATGGCGGGACTGTCGTATTTTGAAAGGCTGGAGCAATTAGGCTTGTATACACTGGACTTTAGAAGGATCAGGGGGGATCTTATTGAAACATATAAGATAATTAGGGGATTGGACACATTAGAGGCAGGAAACATGTTCCCAATGTTGGGGGAGTCCAGAACAAGGGGCCACAGTTTAAGAATAAGGGGTAGGCCATTTAGAACGGAGATGAGGAAGAACTTTTTCAGTCAGAGAGTGGTGAAGGTGTGGAATTCTCTGCCTCAGAAGGCAGTGGAGGCCAGTTTGTTGGATGCTTTCAAGAGAGAGCTGGATAGAGCTCTTAAGGATAGCGGAGTGAGGGGGTATGGGGAGAAGGCAGGAACGGGGTACTGATTGAGAGTGATCAGCCATGATCGCATTGAATGGCGGTGCTGGCTCGAAGGGCTGAATGGCCTCCTCCTGCACCTATTGTCTATTGTCTATTGTCTATTGATATGTGTTGAGTTCACCACAAAATATCAGGATTTGTCCATTTCAGTGGGGCAAAAGCTAGTTCCAGCAAAACAAAATCTTTGACACATATAAGCAGCATACAGTCATGTTCCTTCAAAATGTTAAATATTTTTTGATTTTATTGATAAAGTTAGTTTGCTTTCCCATTTTGGAACCCTCTCCTATGCGATCACATCTTCTTACATTGTGGAGACTAGAACTGTACACTATATGATCAATGGTCAGCGAAGACTTGATGGGCTGTTTCCATGCTGTATTTCTAATCTAAATTTAAAAAGCTGCATTGCATTTTAAGTCGTGGTCATTGACCCTAAATGCTCTCCCACTGACACTTCAACCATTTGCCCAGCCATATTCCCTGAGACCATGGAATCTCTAGTGGAATTACCTATGTACTGGCTCACTTTAACAGATTCCACCACCTCTGCCTTTCACTCTAAAATGATCCCAGTTAATATCAGAGAAGTTGAAATCCCTAACAACCATGATGACCCTTAGTACTCTTAAATCTCTCTGTGATTTGTGTACATATCTGTTCCTCTATCTCCTGCTAATTATCATACATCCCCAGCAAAATGAATGCATCCTTTTTGTTTCTAAGCTCTGGCCATCTTAACTCATGTGAAGCGCCTTCTCAGATATCCTTCCTCTCTGCTTTCCTTAATTATTAAAAAAAATATGAATTAAAAATTAATCATTGGATTCCTTAATCAATATTACAATCACCTCATCTTTTACATTCCCTTCAGTCCCACACCCCTGCATGCCTGAAGATTCTATATCCTGCAATGGTTAATTGTCAGTCCTGCCCTCCTTTCCAATGAATAGTTGCTGCCATTCTGTAAAGGAATGCTCCCATCTTTTGGCTGTCACTGGAAGTGCATCTATGCATTTGAACTCCATATGTAGGTGATAGCAATGGCGATACATTTTATATTTTTCTGTCGACAGTGCACTGAGGTATTGAGCTGAATATACTCAGCCTTCAGCATGGTAAAGCTTTGAAACTAATGTGCTTATTAATTTTGTCCATGAGATTGCTGGAAATTTATATGGATGTTAGCTTCAAGCCTTGGAGGGCATCTACAATACACGATGCCTCAGGAAAGCCACCAGCATTCATAAAGACTCCTCACACCCCTGCAATAGTCTGTTCGAACTTCTACCATCCGGAAGACGTTACAAGGCTTTCTACGCCCGCACCTCCAGACTTAGGAACAGCTTCATCCCCAGAGCTATAGCTGCTCTGAACTGGTCCGGCTGAGTGCCCCCCCCCCCCCCCCCCCCCCCCACGAATTCCTCCTTCGGATGTTCACGTCGCACAGCGACCCGGCACAGACCTATTTGCACTTGATACTGTTTTAACTGTTTCTAATTTTGTTTCTCTGGGCTGTCTAAATTTCTGCTGATAAGCTAATTAATTTATTGCATCGAATGGAAGTCGCATTCCCAATCTCGTTGTACCCCTCCCTGTACAATGACAATAAAGATATATTGTATTGTATTGTACTGTCCAATAGGTAAGATTGCCATGAAAGCACATTTGTTCATTAATCATTTCTAGTTTCAGAATTAAGTCGTAGATTTTTTAACATACAGTAAAGCACAAGGCCTTAAAAATTATTTGTTCATTTTGTATTGAATCAGAATGAGGTTGATAATTTTTTAACACGTTATATAATAAATACTTCAGTAATTTGCTTTAAACATTGTCTCAAAAAAACCTGCTCCAATTAAAATTTAAAAGAGAAATAATGCTGTACTAGCCCACTCATTTCTTCATACCAGCAGTTTGAGAGACCTTTCCAATTGGTCCCAATCCTCTACTTTTTTTTCCATTTTCAATTTCCATTATTTATTCAATTCCATTTTGAAAACTGTCACTGAATTTGCTTCCAATATCCCATCAAATGGTGCACTCCAAATTACAGCATTTTTCTCAGGTCACTGTTGATTCCCTTTACTTTTATGTTATTCATGTGATTTTGGTCCCTAACTAAAGGGAACATCCTGTTGTCACCCACTCCATCCAGGCCTCTCATCATTTTAGATACTTCTCTGAACCCTCACCAATGCCTCCGTTTCCTTCCTTTAATAAACAGAATGGGACATTGAAAACATAGAAAATAGGTGCAGCAGTGGGCTATTCAGCCCTTTGGGCCAGCACTGCCATTCAATATGCTCATGGCTGATCATCCAGAATCGGTACCCCGTTCCTGCTTTCTCCCCACATCCCTTGATTCCATTAGCCCAAAGAGCTATATCCAACTCTCTCTTGAATACATCCAGTGAATTGGCTTCCACTGCACTGCCTTCTGTGACAGAGAATTCCACAAATTCAAAACTCTCTGGGTGAAAAAGTTTTTCCTCATCTCAGTCCTAAATGGCCTACCCCTTATTCTTTAACTGTGACCCCTGGTTCTGGACTCCCCCAACATCGGGAATATTTTTCCTGCATCTAGCCTTTCCAATCCCTTAATAATTTTATATGTTTCTATAAGATCCCCTCTCATCCTTTGGAACGGAACAGAATATTCCAGTTGAGGACAGACTGGTGTTTTCTAAAGGTTCAGCATAATATTCCTACTTGGCTGCTCCCTGTTTTATTTGCCAAAGCCAAGAAGCCTTATTAACTGCATTATCAACCTGCTCTGCCACTTCCAATGCCTTGTGTGCACTTTCAATATCCTGTGCTCCTCGCCCTAATTAAACCAATATCCTTTATTCTATATAAGCCACGTTGTTATCATTAAAATGCATATCCTCACATTTGTCTGTATTAAAATTCAGCTACCATGTATCAGTCCATTCTAGTAGTTTGTTTCTGTCCAATTGCATTTGATCATGACCTGCTTTGCAGTTCACAATTCTGCCAAATTTTGTGTCATCCACAAATTTTAAAATGTTAGCTTTCACCCCAAGTCAAGGTCATTAAATAAAGAACAAAAAACAAAGGATTCAACTCTGATCCTTAGAGAATATTGCTATTTATCTCTCTGGCCTATAATGGCTAAGTCAGGGGGTATGGGGAGAAGGCAGGAACGGGGTTTATTCACAAAATGCTGGAGTAACTCAGCAGGTCAGGCAGCATCTCGGGAGAGAAGGAATGGGTGACGTTTCGGGTTGAGACCCTTCTTCAGGAACGGGGGGTACTGATTGAGAATGATCAGCCATGATCACATTGAATGGTGGTGCTGGCTCAAAGAGCCGGATGGCCTACTCCTGCACCTATTTTCTATTGTCTATCCTGACTCCATTTTTGAACAACACTGTTTTCCAGTCCTCTGGCACCTATCTTTCGATCCAAAGAAAATTAAAATATTATGGTCAGTGCCCTGGTGATTCTTCCTGTACTTTCCATGTAATCCTTGGATGGTGACTTAACTACTTAGGGTACAGCATAACTTTCTAATACTCCATGCTGTCAATGTAAATGAACATTTGTTTTGGTTAATATGATGATAATGCTATTTCCCTGCATTTTGTTGATGAAAAGAGGCAGTATAACACTTAAAGTGAACAATAACTTGCAAACCACGAGCACAACAAAAGAAAATACATTTCCAGTAATATTTGGAACATAGCTAATTTTGAATGGTTGGTTTCATTTATAAAAGAGTATAACATGAACCAAACACATTCTCTCACTGTACTTACTCTCACCAGACAACTTATCACATCTGAAGGCTTCAGAAAGGCAATTGAACTAAGGAAAATAGACCTGAGAAATTGTTAGTAATGTTAACCACTCACCTATTACAGAAGATAGATGTGTGCCTGCTGGGAACTTTCTCTAGTGTTCAGCAGGTGGGACTTACCTAAATCCAAAGGGAGTCTCAGATGTAATCTTTCCATGCCTGCCACTGTACTCTGAGATGTAACTCTGCTCATTCTTGTCAATTGTGTCTCATAGGTGGTCACTGTTATGAATATATTTGGTTAGCTGGTGCTTGGACAGGAACACACCGAGAAGTGTGGTGTCAGAGGTCAGATGGAATAAATGTCACAGGTACTGAATTTATATTCCTTGCAAGGACAAAATACATGATTATCAATATCCTTCTGAAAGATTTTGCAGAAATATATTTACTTGCACTATACTAGACTCATTGCCGTAGAGAACAATAACATTAAATGGTTTTGATTCAGAAGACCTCAACAAGACGTGGGAATTTTTACAACCAAAGTAGAGAAGATTAATAATGAGATTTGATCAAAATGTTTCATATTATATGAGATTTTACTGTTAAATTGTGGAGAGACAGATTATTTCCATTGATTAGTGAGTTAACTATAAGGGAACATAAATGTGAGCTCATCACCATAAGAAATAAAATAAACACCATATCTAGTAGTTTAGTTTAGAGATACAGTGTGGAAACAAGCCCTTTAGCTCACTGAAATTGCAGCAAACAATGATCACCCATACACTAGTTCTATGTTATCCCAGTTTAGCATACACATACCAGGAGCAATTTATAGAAGCCAGGTAACCCACAAACCTTTGAAATGTGGGAGGAAATCGGAGCACCTGGAGAAAAATCCACGTGGTCACACAAAGAACAAGCAAACTCTGTAGCGACAGCACTTGTTGTCAGGATGGAACCCAGGTCTCTGGCACTGTAAGGCAACAACTCTACTACTATGCCACCCCCATTAACAAAAGTATTTGTATCTGTCTTTACCAAGGAAGAAGACTTGCCAAAGTGCCAGTAGTGGTAATTAAGTAGTTTAATAATGTAATAAATCAATGTAATATGAATATTACATAAAATGTGCAATAAATTCTGTTTGTTATTGGAAGACAACTTTTACAAAAAGTGTTACGTTCTGCTCTATTTTCTCATTCTTCACTTCCAATCAATGAATTTGTTGAATCTCATCTGTGGACTTGATTATCATCAAAATTTGGAACTGCCAAACAGAATAATTTTATTGTGACAAAACCCAAAAATCAACATCTTGCAGTTGGCACAGTAGCGCAACAGTAGAGTTGCTGCCTTACAGCGCCAGAGGCCCGGGTTTGATCCTGACTATGGGTGTTGTCTAGATGGAGTTTGCACATTTCCCCATGACCACGTGGGTTTCTCCGGGTGCTCCGGTTTCCCCCCATACTTCAAAGACATACAGGTTTGTAGGTTAATTGGCTTCGGTAAAAATTGTAAATTGCCCTGGTGTGTAGGATTGTGCTAGTGTACAGGGATGGCTGGTCGGCGCGGACTCGGTGGGCAGAAGGGTCGTTTCCCCACTGAATCTCTAAACAAATCTAAAATTAAGGATATATGATTATGCTCCAATATCAAAAAGCCATTATTCCAAATTTTCATTGTTGATCAGAGTGATATAACGGAGTTAATTGTTCATAATTACTCAATTCAAGATCAATGGAAAACATGATGTTCAATCATGCAGGCTTTGTACGGCATTCATAATAATAAAATGATTTTTATTTTTGTGATACAGATAATATTCCCTTTCAAGCTTATTATTTGACATTACTGGATTTAACTGTTTGTGTTGTAGGTGGCTGCTCTGCATTAAATCAACCCTATGCTGACAGGTCTTGTCATCCACCATGCACTAAACCTTACACATACTGCACTGAGGTAAGTGCCAGCTGCTAACAGCAGCCATCAGCATAGTATTCCTGAACTTACTGCTAGTATAACATTGGAAACAATAGAATATCAGTAATCCATGTGTAATGCTCACTTTTTTCAATGTTTAGACGATAACAGTTTAATTTCTCCCATCCAGTCTGCAGTCTGCGCCTGTGAAGAAGGTTACACAGAGGTGGTGACATCGGACAATTTGCTGGATGAATGCACCATGATCCCAGTGCTGGAGATCCCTTCGGTAGAGGAGAAAAAAGCTGATGTGAAGACAAGCAGGGCCATCAACCCAACCCAAACATCTGATAGCAAACAAGGGCACTCAGGACACACGTGGTTCTTGCAACCTTTTGGAGCAGGTCAGGATAAAAGCCAGCCTCAATACATTAGGCAACATAAATATTTTATTTTCTAGCTACGGCCGAAGAGAGAATTATTAAACATTAAGGGTTCTTCAGAGTTTGGTATCAGTTTTTATAAAGTAAATATAACTCATCCACTTTTTACATGATTCAAAATCAATTGGCCACTGCACAAGTTGAATTGAAGAATAGAAATGATATGAAATTTTAAAACTTTTTAATCACCTTTTGCTAAAATAAGCTGCATTTTAAAAAGGAACTGCTGCATGTTAATGCTCTCTTAACAATAGCACTGACAACTACATATTTTCATGCCGCGACTAACGCTACGATTAATATTTTCTATAGTGCAGAAAGCTAAACTCGGTGGCTTTCAGAATATTAACTCTGCTTTGCTACTTAATATAACTTATCAAATATTGATGGAATTACAGAATGGCAGCACTTTTAGAGGTGACAGTTATGAGAAAGAGGGCAGTTAGGTAAAAAACGAATTGTAAATGTTGGATATCTGTTGCTAAAATATAAAATGATAGTAAACATACAGTAGGTCAAACACTATCCATATGAGGAAAAGGCAAGTTTGGCAATAATCTTCCACTTGTTCTGGCAAGAGTCGACATCCAAATTATTCACCTGCAGAAACACGTGCTATGTAGAACTCAGTATTAAAGAAAGCCCCCTGAGAAGATGATAAATAAAATTGCAGATTTAATACTAGTAACTGTCAGCACATTCACAAAGATAAAATACTGGCACGGAGGCAAAAACATAGTTGTTTCTTGTTTCCTGGAAAATGATGTGTTGAAAAAGCATTGACAGCATTAATAGAGCAGTTTTTTTTTGATTTGTGAGTAGTTGTGCAATGTAACATAGACAATAGACAATAGACAATAGGTGTAGGAGTAGGCCATTCAGCCCTTCGAGCCAGCACCGCCATTCAATGCGATCATGGCTGATCGCTCTCAATCAGTACCCCGTTCCTGCCTTCTCCCCATACCCCCTCACTCCGCTATCCTTAAGAGCTCTATCCAGCTCTCTCTTGAAAGCATCCAACGAACTGGCCTCCACTGCCTTCTGAGGCAGAGAATTCCACACCTTCACCACTCTCTGACTGAAAAAGTTCTTCCTCATCTTCCTCATACAGTGTTGACTTCCCAATTCATCATGACTAATATCTCCTATTTAAACCCAAGCAATTTGGATATCGACTTACGATACGATATGACACGCTGCAATGTGATAGAACTTTATTTATCCCAGGAGGGAAATTGATCTGCCAACAGTCATAAAAACACAGAATAAAGTTAAAGTGACAAGTGGAAAGGATTGGGGATGTGTAAAGATTGGGGGGGAGGTGGGGGGGAGGGGGGAGGAAGGGAGTCAGTCTCAGTCTCAATCTAGCCCATGACAGAAGGAGGAGTTGTACAGCTTGATAGCCACGGGGAAGAAGGATCTCCTGTGGCGTTCTGTCCTGCATCTTGGTGGAACCAGCCTATTGCTGATGGTACTCCTCAGGTTGACCAATGTGTCATGGAGGGGGTGAATTGTATTGTCCAGGATGCTCCGCAGTTTGAAGAGCATCCTCCCCTCCAAGACCACCTCCCATGAATCCAACAATTCCGACATTGTCAGAAATGATATAAAGCATTCTGCTAGCTACAGGTGATCCTAAACCTCAAGAAAACTCATTTCCATTCCTCTCCCATTCTGACGTCTTGTCTTTTGCCTCTTTCACAATTACAACAAACTACAGCGTAGGACTGAGGTACAGCATATCTTCCATCCAGGCTTGTTTCAGTTCTCAGGACTAAACATTGTATGCAACTGTTTTGGAATACCAACCCTTCCAGTTTATATCAGAATTGGCAAAGTTCTGATGAGAAGTCATCAAAGTGTAACATTAACTCTGTTCTTCTCTCTCCACAGATGCTGCTTGACCAACTGAGCATTTGCAGCATTCTCTTTTATTTCAGATTACCAGCAATCTCTATGTTCTATACTTCACAGCTCCATCCCTGTTTTTCTCTTTCATTTCTGTTTCATTAATTTTCTCCTCTCAACACATCGGCTGTGAAAACTAAGATTTCACCACCCCTGCTCATGCAGCAACACTACCAATTGTGTCAGTTAGTCTCTCTTGGTCTCCACTTTCCACAGTCATTCCTTTTATTCTCCAATTCATTCCCTGCTCTGCAATTTTACATATCTTTGATTTCTAATGTTTGCTAGTTCTGATGAACGGTCTATTCTTAAATGTCAGCTTTGTTTCGCTTTCTATAGATGTTGTCTGACTGCTGAGTACTCCCAACCCTTTCAACTTTTACAAATGCAGACTTTTGTTTTTCAAAGATATGCAGCCAATAAATTAATAGATAAATATTCTTGCATCTCTCTGCATTTTAATGATTATTGCTGATTTATCTATGCAGAGTATGTTTTTTAAAGCATGGGCAGCAACATAAGTCTTCAAACATTGTGACAGTCAAACGTTCTGAGTTTGCACAGATGATGGAATACCAGTAGGTTGCATTAAAATGTTGCAGTGTGATTTGAATGTTTGTCAGTGGATAAACCCGCACATCTGAGTGTCTCTGTGCATGTGGATGTGTCATTTTCAGTGTATGTGTGCAGGTTAAGATTTTCTCATATATGTCTGATTGTCTATGCACACGTTGGTATATGTGTATGCATCAGTGTGTGTGTGTACATGTGCGTTGTTGTTAACAAGTCTCTGCAGTTGCTAACTGGATATGCAGCTCATATATTATTGATGATAAATTCAGATCCCAATAGTAACTGTGGATGCTTTGATTGCAGTTAGAACTATGGAAAATTAGGCCGAATGTATTATTTTCCTACCTACACACTCTGTGGCTGAAGTATCCAAACCAAATAGAACCAGGTGGATTGGTCGGTTAGGCAAGCTACAAAAAATCATTTCCAAAAATGTTTCCCAATTGAGTGATGCAACTTATTTTTCCTTTCTTCTATAATCACTTAAAAGTACTGGTTCATCCCTTGAATGCTGTCAACCCTTTCACATCTTTCCCACTTCAACCATGGACCTCGACATTTGATCAAGGGAACGTCAATTGATCCATTTTGTGATATCTTACACTTAACCCACCTTAGTTTCACATTCGAGTAGGAATTTATTTTTCATTTGCTACGGTTAAATGTAAGAAATGGTATCCTATCATAAATCCTAAGTGAATCTTTATTTATTTAAATATTACTTTTAAATGAGGAAAAACTTTTTTTTTCTCGATCAAATTATGTTTTAAACAGCATTAATGGAGTGGGATGCCATTTAAATCTCATGTGTACATTCGGCAATTTTACAGTATTTTACAGTGGTGTATTATGATTGTCATTACAACTTGAAAAACCAGACTAATTTAAAAATACAGAATATCCTATGATAAATAAAGTTTAAAAATCAGATCTGATCTATCACTGCCATAAGTGTCAACTGAAAATTTCAAAATATGTGTTTGAACAAATTCAACCAGCTTCCATTTTGTGCCTTAGAGCATACCCAGGCTTCTGTTTCTGAATTAAAACTTGGCCACAGCTGGAGTTGTAGGATGAAAATCGTTGAATGCTTGTAGGATGAGAATTCTTGAATGGAAACATTTTAGATTGGAATATATGACTTGGAGAGTAATAAGATGATTCACGCAGTCATCCAGACCCCTTTCTCCAAATCATCTGCCAAAGTCTTGGAACAGTGATTATTTTGCATACATTCATTGTAATTAATTGAAGATGACAATAGTCTTGTCACTCAATCCTTTCTCCTGTGCATTTGAACGCTTTGTCTAAGCAAACATAACAAAATAATATAAGGCAGTCAGATTGTGAGATTGTTCCTCACAAACCATAGCCTTTGGGAGCCGTAGACTTTGATTCACTTCAAGTAACTGTAATCAGTGCTCTCAACCTATTGGTAGTTCTCAACCAACTTATCACAATTTCGCCCTACATGTCCAGGGATCAACATAACCATTGGTAATTGGATTCTGCTTTCTTATTACAAACACTTAAATCATCTGAGTGTCACCATTATTTGTTAATGATTATACACACAATGTTATCGCCACTGTGCTTTTAATTAGTGAGCGATTACTGTCTACAATAAATAAACCTCATGCAGTAAACATCGCTTCTAATCTGTTGTGTCAAGGCATGACTTCTGTTGTGTAGGAGGTCCTCAATCCATCATTTTCCATTGGAGATAATAAAACATTCAAGAAGCAAATTATTGTAAGAATGGTTAAATATATGGTGACATAATGACAGTTAACAAAACAAAAGGCTACATCACCCGTGATTAATTAAACATTGATGCTTTTATCCTCTTAAAGGTAATGTTTCATCACAATCAACAAACAATTTTGATGAGGATTTTGATTTGCATCCTGCAAGGAACTAAAATCCACAAATTATATTTTAACATATATCTCATGTAACTGTTAAGGAAAAACACCAATTTGCAAGAATTTGTGTGCATTGAAAGAAAGGTTGCTGTGTAAGACATCAATAGATGTTATCATAGGGCCCTCAGTTGGAAGGGAGATAAACTGCTAGTGGGTTCATACTTGGGACTTACTAAATCCCATAAACTGATTATATTATTCATGTATCCCTACACATGCTAAAATGAAGTTTAACGGTTGCTGGTTCTGATTCTCAATATCACAGAATGGATCCGGGTGAGAAATGAGACAGTGTAGTGTAAATACAGCAATGATCTTTTTATGCCCAAACCATGCACTTATAAAAAATGATTGAATGTACCAGATTGTGTCATCAAGAAATTGGATACATCAGTTCCTTTCTTGAAATAGTGTGAAAATAAAGTAGGAGATAATGCAAAAGTGGTAGCACATTGCTAATTTTGTTTCAAAATAAATTTACATCTCCAGGTTACTGCCCACACTCAGTTGTAGATTAGAAAATCTCTGTATTCATTGTTAAAAGTTAACAAGCTATCTTTGCTTTTTAGATGGGAAGCTGAAAACATGGGTTTATGGTGTTGCAGCAGGAGGTTTTGTCTTAATAATCTTCATTGTCTCTATGATCTATCTAGCCTGGTAAGTTTGTGGTGATGTCCCATGCAGTAGAAATTATATAGATGTAGCAATATTCTGTAGGAGTATGAAGAATTAAGTATTTGTGTGCGTGTCCAACTTATTGAATTTCCACATTCTATTCAAAATAGCTTTCCTTAGGTGGCATACAACTTCCTTTGTAAATCACCGAAACTTGCACATTACAAAGTAGTTTGCTTCGTAAAATAGAGCTATAAATAAAAGTGCAAAAAAAATTCATGCACATTGTCTATTTCACTATCTGTTCACACAGTGTATGTATGTGTGTGTGTGTGCACATGCACATATAATCTCTCTCCCTCAGACACACACCTGCATGATCCAATCAAACTTCTGTTCTCAGTAAACAAATCCATGTTGTGCTGCAGGGAATGTGGTTGAATTGGATTTAAACCAGAATTAGCTTCAGAAATTAGCTTCAGCCATATTGATACGAGTTGAATTTTATCAAATGCAGTCATTTCTTTCATCTTTTTCATTCGCTTGTACTAACAACTAATTGACTTATAGCTTACTGATTTCTGACTGACATTAAGGCAGAACTATGTTATACTTGCAAATTGAATTCATCATTGCTTGGACAAGTATCAATATTATAGTTCCATAGAGCTCACAGCTAGCATGAACACAAGAAGTCACTAGCAATTCCAAATTTCGCCTTCCAGTGTAGATTTTGTAATTGGTTCACATGGTAAGCATAGCATAATCACAATATATCCTTCATTGTTGGAATCTGAAACACATCAAGCCAAGAATGGTTCTGGTGACACGAATGTCATGAATTTTGCACAGTAAGTATTATTTTCTTCTTGCTGAACAGGTACAGAGTCTATGGAAACAAGAAACTGCAGATGCTGGGTTACATAAATGGACACAAGGTGCTGGAGTAACTCAGCGGGTCAAACAGCATCTCTGGAGACCGTGGATAGGTGACATTTTGGGTCGGGACCCTTCTTCAATCTGAAGAAGAGTCCCGATCTTGAGACATCATCAATGCATGTTCTCTAGAGATGCTGACTAACCCGCTGAGTTACTCCAGCATTTGTGTCTTATTTAGGTAACGGTGTTTCTTAAATTGTATTTAGATTATTGTTTAAAAAAATCACAATTTTTTCATGTCACCGCTTACGAGCATGGAAAATTAGATGTGTGGAATGATGAGCGTGCAAATTGAGATGTGTGAAAAGATGTATACTGAACATCAGCACCCTCTGATCACATGTTACAGAAGATAAGATGCACTCTGAACATGGAGCAACATTCACACTATCCAAAGCATCTGCCTGAACTCCCAACCTCAGAGTTCATCACTTCTACTTCATTCGGAACCCCTTAATAACCTGACAAAATCATATTTATTTGGGAAGAAAATCTCTCATTAAGATAATTTTTGAAGTGGTAGAATTGTTGATCATGCAGAATGTGACAAACATGTTCATCTGTTTCAAGATTTAAGATCCATCTTAAGATATGGCGGTACATTTGGGGCTGCTGGTAGAGCTGCAGCCGCACAGCACCAGAGACCTGAGTTTGATCCTGATCTCGGGTGCTGTCTGTGTGGAGTTTGCATGTTCTTGCTGTGACCATGGGGGTTTTGTCCGGATGCTCCGGTTTCCTCCCACATTCCAAAGATGTGCAGGCTTTTAGGTTAGATTGGCTTCTGTAAAATTGCCCCAAGTGTATAGGGAGTGGATAAGAAAGTGGGATAACATAAAATTAGTCTGAATGGGTGATCGATGGTCGATGTGGACTTGGTGGGCCGAAAGGCCTGTTTCAGTGCTGTATCTCTAAGTATAAACTAAACAAAATTGGCTCAAGATTCCAGCACCTGATTCAAGCATCTGCAGTTCATTGTGCCTAAATTAATCTGTTTTCTAGCTTATTAAATCATTGATAATTTAATGGCAAAATTCTGGATGTGACATCACGTTGACCAAAGGTTCTTTATCAAGGCAGTTTCTTCAAATTGATTTGAATGTTACAGGGACATCCTGCAGATCTCAGTCAATGCACTTGCTCTTACACTGGAAAGGCAAATCAAGATTCTGTGTGCTTTGTATCTTTATAATAGAATCTTTTTAACACCAACCGAAGATCACGTCCTGATTTCTCAGACAGTTGACAACTCTTGTCCATTTAAACCAAGAATTTGGGGTGTGCCCTTACCCAAAGTTCACATACGTTGTTGTATTTCAATTTGAATCTGTAAGCATTTGTTATTGTCACCCACCTCCAACTCAGGAACAGTAAAACCATTTCATGTATCTCCAACATTGTACCTGCTGCGATCAGCTAAATTAAAAATTACACAGAAATCCTTCTTGTGTATAATATTACATAGAAATTATTTGAACAAATGTATTTACATATTATTAGTAACTCGTCTTTGCCTTTCCTTCTTTGTAGCAAAAAGCCCAAGAAACCACAGAGAAAACAAAATAACAAGCTGAAACCGTTGACCTTGGCCTATGATGGAGATGCTGACATGTAAACTCTTTTATTGCTTGTTGGACATCTCCTTACTTTCTCGTCACTCTAAAATATAACGTGCAGTTTGTATGTCCAGACTTTAGCCCATTATAGAATTCTGTGACAGTGTGCCAGATTCTATAGCACTGTGACATTTTCAAGGAAGGAGATGAAAAAATGTGCCACAAGATGTCATTCTCGGTATAATGCAGGACCTCAAATGATACACTGACCAAACTATAGCAAGGTAAATCTTTGATACGATGCTAAAGAACTATCCTACATTGCAGCAAAAGTAAACCTTACTTTTATCCGAATGACATTGAAATGCCAACTACATTAGAATTGAAAAGTAAACATGCATCTTCAAATAATTGCTATTTGCTTAATAACCTTGTATCAAATATAAGAACGCTGCCTGTGTGAAAAAGATCAACAGCAATGACAGGAATCAAATGGAAAAACTGGCAAATGTTCACAGTTGTATCGCACACTTAACAGAAAGAAGATGTCTGATGGATTGAGAAGTTAAACTGCAAACCCCAGACAAGAGCAAGTTTCCAAATCTCCTCCTCCCAGTGTTAATAACAGAAGGAGTGGAAATTGATACTTCTGTCAACTGCTTATGGCAAAATTGAATGATATTTATGTACTAGGTCGGAGCAAGAAGGATGGTTGAGTTGCTGGAAGATTTGCACAACTCGATCATCAAAAAAGTGCAAAATATAGAAGTAAAAATATAGATTGAAATCCTCATCTCAGAACCTGCTAATACATTAACAGCTTCAATACTTTATGCTGCTGAAAATGCTTGTACCTATTAATGATGCAAACTATAAACTTGATTTTCCCAGCTAATGAAATGCTCTCTTGAAATGACTTATGGACGGTGGTCCACGACACTTGATAAAATGAGGCACTTTTTTGCACTATATTAGTGCTGCATGATATGCACTTAACCAATTATCACCCTAGAATTAGTCTCTGCTTTCTTTAAAAAAAAGTGTCTCACCTTGGTAATATTAAGTAGATAGTTTGAAAGGGAGCAAACTAATGTTGTTTACTCATGGATTACAACATTGAACTCGGGCAGAATGAAATCGAAGTATTTCATACAGTGTGTGTACATATATAAATGTGTGTCTGAGGTCACTGCAGCTAGTTTGTAAAATGTATCAGTGGTCAGTATAGTTGCAGTGTCGATAGCGATCTAGCTGAATTTTCTGAAATATGTAATTGTTCTGATCTTATGTGCTTATGTTGTGCAAACAGTCCACTGGCTCTTTTGCTAGTTGAATCATTTTATACAGTTTCTCTGTTGTGTCTTTTAAAAGAGCAACATATTTTGGTTATTTTACAATCATTACCAAATGTGAGGAAGAGCACAGACTGCAATTAGTAAAATCTAAAATCCCAATTATCTAATTAGAACAGCTAACCTGTAGTAAACAAAAACTGCCACAAAATATAAAGCCTCCCGCCAAAATTGTTTGAGAAAGCTGAGAAATCTGAGGAAAGTAAACATAGATTTATTATTATTATCATTAATATTATTATTATATTGCCATTATTTTATCGGCATCCTTTTTGTATGAAACTCATTTATTTTGTTCGTCTGAAACAAATTAAGCAGGAATTTTCTTTCAGGTTTAAATATTGGAAAACAACGAATGAGAGAAAGTTAATCATTGAATGAAGTAACAAAACACTTTCATGTCTTCAAAGTTGTATATGTTTTTAATATCTCCTCCAGGAAATTATTAACATTTGATCTTGTCAAAATACAAAATATTTATTATGACAGAAATATTCGGGTAAACTAATCAATGGGTGTATTTTTCTGAGGAGACTGTTAAATTGGATCACAAAGAGAAAAAAATAAGTTAATTTGCATTTATTTTAAACTGCTGTTAAATATTAAATTATGCTCTGTGGTTTGCTAAGAGAACAAACTAAAAATGTTTACAATTGTTAATTCAATGGGAAATTTACTTATATTTCAATGGGCAAAATAAAAGTGAATTTGCCAGTAGATAGCTGACATCTCTCAGCGTGTTCAAAATTAATAGTCACGGAAGGAATGTCACCACATGTGAAGCTCAGCCCATTACAATTTATCTTACTTTCTTTGCGTGTTTCTGAATGAAGGCAACAGCTATCAAAAGAAAGTGCTTCTCTCTCATTCCAGTGTGTCATTGTTAATTTGTAGATATGCCATTTTGTTTTTAAATTATGTATATTTTCTTTTTTCAAATATGAGGCCAATGTTTTATGTACAAGCTCCACACTTTTGTGGAGGAAAATAAAACCCAAATTTTATCGAGTGACAATTATATTTAAAACAAAAACGTGGCACGTGCTTTATTGGAGGTTATTGTTTGATAGCATTCATTCTACCTTAAACGTTAAATAAAAAAGAATCAAATATTACCGTGTTCTTGTATTAACCTTGCCATGGCTGTCATTTACAACAATCAACATCTTAGTATTGGCATTTACCACTCTATCTATTTATGTCACTACTTTCAGGGAGCTATGGACTTGGACCCGAAGATCCCTCTGTACATCAATACTGTTAAGTGTTATGCCATTAACTGTATACATCCCCTTACATTTGATCTTACAAAGTGCAACACCTCATGCTTGCCTGGATTAAAGTCCATCTATCATTTCTCCACCAATTTCTGTAAATAATGTGCATCCTGCTCTATCCTATTCTTCACTATTCACAACTCCATTGTGTGTTGTGTTGTTTGCAAACTTACGAACCAGTCCATCTATATTGTTCACCAACGTTTATTTATACACGTATATATATATATATTATATGAACAACAGAGATCCCAACACTGATACCTGTGGAATGCACTGGCCACCGATCTCCAGCCAGGATGACACCCTTCCAGAGCAACAATATTTGCTACGCTCCAGTTCTCAGGAACATATCTGTGGCAAGAGTGGAAGCAAACACCTTCATCAAGACTCCCACAATCTTCTCTCCTGCCTTTTTCAATAACCTAGGATCCCATCATGTCCTGTGAGATTTATCCACTTTAATGCTCTTCAAGAGAACCAACACTACTTCCATCTTGATCTCAAATTGCCCCAGTGTGGAATATATTAGTATACCCACATTGTTCTCATTATTCTCCTCGTTCTTCTCTTTGATAAATACCTATACAGTACAAATAACTCATTTAATACCTCCTACATCCTCTGATTCCAAGCATAAATCCCCTCCTTTTTCCTTGAGTGATCCTACCCTCTCCCCCATTACCCATTTGTTTTTAATGTATGTCATGATGGAGAGGGTGGGAAAAGAGGTGGAGAACCTGCTCTATTAATCAGGGAAAATGTCATAGTGGCACTCAAAGAGAACATACTGAAGGGTTCATCCACTGAGGCGATATGGATAGAGCTCAAAAATAAGAACAATGCCAACACCTCTCATGGGATTACCATTATATCCCCTGATAGCCAGTGTAAGATAGTGGAACAGAGATGTAGAGAGATTACGAAAGATGTCAAAGCAACAGGATTGTCTTGATTTTAACTTCCCCAATATTGACTGGGACTTGCTCAGTGCCAAAGTTTTATACAAGGCAGAATTTGTTAGGGTGTCCAAGAGGGTTTCTTGAGACAGAGTTTGAAAGTCCAACCCGAGAAGGGAACATACTGGACCTTATGCTGGGATAGGAACCTGGCCAGGTTACTGGTGTTTCAATGGAAGAGCATTTTGGGGACAGCGATCAAAACACCATAAGATTTTTTCAAGCAGGGATGTCTGGACCTTGCAGGAAGGTATAAAATTGGAACAGGCAAAGTACAATGCTATTAGGCAGGAACTCAGGATACATTGGGAACAGTTGTTATTGGGCAAGTCCATATCTAACATGTGGGAATCGTTTAAAAGCCAGTTGATCAAAGTTCAGGTTAGGCATGTTTGAGTATAGAAGAGGAATACGGTTGAAAAGTTAGGGAACCACAGATGACCACAAATAGGTTGTAAATTCGGTCAAAAAGGAAAAGGGTATGCATGCACGTTTATAAAGATGAAATCAGACAGAGCCTTTAAGGAATATAAAGCAAGGAGGAAAGAACTCAAGCAGCCACTACAAAGGGTCAAAATGGGCCACAAAATGACTTTGGTGAGTTGGATTAAAGAAAATCCACATGTTTTTTATACCTACATTAAAAAATAAGAAGGTAATCAGGGAGAAGGTAGGACTGCTCAAGGATAAATGAGGGAGTTTGTGCTTGGAGTCAGGGGATGTAGGTGAGGCACAAAATGAGTACTTTGCATCTAATTTCTCCAAGGAAGACATGAAGGACACTGAGAAATGTGCAAAATAACAATATGCAAGGGCAGTTTGAGATTAAGAAGGAGGACGTGTTGGGGCTCTTGAAGACCATCAAGAGGATTAAACCCCAGGGTTGATGGGATCTATCACAGGCAAAATAAGATAGGAATTTTCAGCAGCCTTGATAAAGATATTTGTATCTTCTCTAGCAACAGGCGAGGTCACGGCAGACTGGATAGTAGCTCACACTGTTCCTTTGTTTAAGAGAAACAGAGAAAATCCAGGGGATTTTCGGCCAATAGGCTTCATGTCAGTGTTCGCATAGCTATTGAAGAGAATTCTTTGGGATAGGATTTACTCCCATTTGGAAGAGAATGGGTTAATTAGGGACAGTTAGTGATCCTGGCTCTAGGTTCAGCTGCATTCTCCATAATAGTCCTTGTAATGAAATAAACACAGAGGTCTGAGTCTGGAGAAAGGCCCTGACCCAAAACGTCACCTATCCATGTTCTCCAGGGATGCTGCCTGACTCCAGCACTTTGTGTCTTTTATTGAAATAACCACACTTCAACCCATCAGCTTCACCATATTCCACGTGTTTTGGAGGCCGAGAGGAGACCTGGTAGAAGTATATAAAGTTAGTTGTAAAGTGGCACACATAGGATTCACGGTCAGAATCTTTTTCCCAGGGTAGGAATGTCAAATACTAGAGGGTATAAATTTGAGGTGAGAGAGGGAAAGTTTAAAGGATGTTTGGGAGGCACTTTTATTACAGAGAGTGGTAAGTTCCTGGAATGCACTGCCTGTTTATCAACGAGACCAAACGTAGACTCGGCAATCTTTTATCCGAACAGTTGCGCTCGGTTCACCAAGGACCACTGGATCGCCCTGTTGCTAACAATTTCCACTCCCCTTCCCATTCCGTAATGTCTTGAGCCTCCCCCAGACTGAAGCCACATGCAAACTGGAGGAACAGCACCTCATATTCAGCTTGGGTAGCTTACAACCCGACGGTATGAACATTGAATTCTCCAATTAAGGTAACCTCTTAACTCCCCCCCCCACTTTCTCCCCAACCCCCCCTCCCCCCCTCATTCTTCCCCCTCCTCCCCTTCCCTCCGCTGTACCCCACATGGACTCCCACCAATTTCTCCCCTCCACTAACCTCCTTCGTCCTCCTGCCAATTTCCTCCCTCTGGCTTTACACTCCGTAACTCTTCAAACCTGCCTCACACCTTCCTAATTTAACTTTATTACCCCCTAGTATTTGACATTACTACCCTGGGAAAAAGAGTACAACTGATAACCCTATCTATGCCTCTTTACGACTAACTTTATATACTTTTCTTAGGACCCCCTCATCCTCCAAAACACCAGAGAAACACCTTATTTTTGGCCTTTGTTCCAACCAGCTGCCTATCAAAACCCCCCTCCCTCACCTGTGCCAACTTCTGTCGTGCCTCTTCCCTTTTCCAGCTTTTCTTCCCTCCTACAATCAGTCTGGAGAAGGGTCTCAACCCGAAATTTTACCTATCCATGTTCTCCAGGGATGCTGCCTGACCTGCTGAGTTACTCCAGCACTTTATGTCCTTTTGTGGGTTAACCAGCATCTGCAGTTCTTTGCTTCAACATTTTAGAGGCATTTAAAAAGGTACATGAAGAGGCAGGGAATGGTAGGGTGGAGATCAATTGCAGGCGATGGGATTAGTTTAAATCGGCATCAAAGTCGGCACAGATATTGTGGGCCGAAAGACCTGTTCCTTTTCTATATTGGTCTATGTACTATGTTCTTTGTTCACATTCATACAAAAGGCAATATCATCACCTTATAACAGCTCTATAATACTTTATTATCAATTTCACCCAGTCCTGTTGAACCCATCAATTTTTTTTTTAATTAGAAAAAGGTTGGAGCAGTACAAGCACATCAAGAAAATATTAGTTTCAAATGCTGCCCATTTCTATCAAAATACTTAAAGATACAATTATTCCCCATCCTCCCTTCTGAGACTAAATGCTGAGGTGGCAAAACACAACAACTGGCTGTGAGTGAGCCAACGCAATCAAATGAGGCAAAGCAAAATGAGTGTCCAAATGTGGCGGCACAGTGGCGCAGTAGTAGAGTTACTACCTTAAGAGCCAGAGACCAGGAATCAATTCTGCGTGGGTTTTCTCTGAGTGCTCCGGTTTCTTCCCATACTCCAAATTGTAAATTGTCCCTAGTGTGTGTAGGATAGTGTTAGTGTGCGGGGATTGCTAGTCGGCGTAGACTCGTTGGGCCAAAGGGCCTGTTTTTGCACTGTACCCCTAAACTAAACTAAAGGTGCTGTTGTAAGTGATAATGCACTCCAATAAAGAGAAATATTAAGTAAGATTTTGGCCAGGAAATTTAGAATATTCAAAATGGATGCCAGAAGTGAGTAATTGTTCCAGGTTCCTCATCTCAGTGAAAGAGTTCGAGCACCCAGTGCTATTTCCACAGATCTAGGAGAAACTCCACCCCACCATAAGTTTAGAGGACAATTTTGAGTAGATTTCTTGAAAGAAATAAGATTTTAAAATTCTAGCAGATTTAACTCATTAAGACCGAGGTAAATGATCGTTCAATAAAACAAACACATTTAATGTGTGTCATTATTACTATACACAAAACCTAGCAACTTCTGGTGAGTGAGAAAGTGATAGGAGTTGTTACAGCATTACTGGACATAAAGTTTAACAACTGGAATTACCAGCAAGAGTTACCAACTAGAGTTTACCAACAATCTCCTTGAGAGAAATGAGTAATTGCTACACTTGAGCTGTTAAAACAAATTAAATTCACCACAGAAAATTTCCATGAAGAGCACTTTTAATAATAATGCCTTCAATTGGAACTGCCAATGCTCAGCTATTGAAGCCCAGGAGGGAGGCACACGTGCGGTGAAAGATGGAAGTCGAGAACCTACTGACAGTCCGTTCACTCACCTCGTAGAAGCCATTTTGAGTTCAGTGACAGTACACCTTTGCAGAGGTTCTTTTTTGTTGCTCTGGGTAATGGCACCTCAGATCCAAAGTCAGGTCAGATCTAACACAAGGGCTGAGACCATGTGTTAAATGCTGAATCAAGGTAATGTGTTTCATTTTAATCATTTAAATTTTAAAACTTTTATGCATTTGACAGCTATTTTCTAAGAATCGTCAATTTTCTTTTACCCGCTTTAACATTGGGGTTAGTATAGATGGGTATGATGGTCACGGTTGGCCACAGGGCCTGTTTCTATAATGTCGTGCTCCAAGACTCAATTTTAGTAGCTTTTAGTAGCTCTCTGAAAGGGACCTCTGCACACCACAGAGAAAAAGGATGGGTGATGTTTCAGGTTGGGACCCTTCTTCAGACAAGGCGGGGAAGCAGCAACTCTTCAGGAAATAGTTATAAACGTCAATTGTCAACTTATCCAAGAAGTTGAACAAAAATAATTGTTTGCAAACATTTTATATACGAAGAAATCGCAGAGAGTTGTGAACACTGCCCAGTCTAGCACACAGAATCTGCTTCCTAAAATGGCGCTGAAATTTACCCATGACCTACTATGGTTTTTAGAGTCTAGTGGTCTATCTTGCTCCTCTATTATCTTTGCTGCAGATGCTGGTTTACACCGAAGATTGACACAAAAAGCTGGAGTAGCTCAGCAGGATAGGCAGCATCTCGTCACCCATTCCTTCTCTCTATAGATGCTGCCTGTCATTCTGAGTTACTCTGGCATATTGTGTTGAAAGTACAGCCATACTTGAAACCTGAATATGCAGGAAGGAACTGCAGATGCTGGTTTAAACCGAATGTAGACACAAAAAGCTGGAGTGATTCAGCGGGACAGGCAGCATCTCCGGAGAGAAGGGATGGGTGATGTTTTGTGGTCGTGACCCGTCTTCAGACCTGAATAACAAGCAAATGGTATTGAAGATACCCAGCAGGCTGTGGAGAGAGAAACATTACAGGTCAATAAACATTCATCTGATAACATCATTTTTAATTGGCATATATCCAGACAAATCAACCAATAATGTCATTTGGTGGTTAAATCCTCACATCCCTGTCACTCACTAAATCTCAATCAGATAAAAACACTGTTGTGTCAGCTGCAGGGAATGATTGACAGATATCGTTAAATCTGAGTTATTCAGAAATGTATTTCTTGTTGCCTCCAGGGTGTGTTCATTACTATGTCTGAATACAGTGACCAACATGGTAGACATATCCTTGTGCTGATAAAATGTGTGGGAAGGAACTGCAGATGCTGATTTAAACCGAAGATTGACACAAAAAGCTGGAGTAACTCAGCGGAACTCATTCCTTCTCTCCAGAGATGCTGCCTGTCTCGCAGAGTTACTCCAGTTTTTTGTGTCTATCCTTGCGCTGATAGTTGCACTGGACACCATGTTGGAAAGTGTACTAAAAACTGAGCTGTGGGCAGCACGGCAGCGCAGTGGTACAGTCGTTGCCTTGCACTGCCAAAGTCCCAGGTTCAATCCTGGCAACGGGTGCTTGTCTCTATGTTCTCCCCGTGACTGCGTTGGTTTTCCGCGGGAGCTCCGGTTTCTTCCCACACTCAACGGGTCAGCCAGCATCTTTGGAGAAAAGGAATAGGTGACTTTTTGAGTCCAGACCCTTCTTCAGACCTTCATGGAATCATTGAACCATGAACTATTCTACATTTCCTTGATCACCGTCTGCTTTGATCTGTTGTTTTAGCTCTTAGGGCTAACGGAATCAAGGGACATGGGGGGAAAAAGTCGGAACGGGATACTGATTTTGGATGATCAGCCATGATCATATTGAATGACGGTGCTGGCTCGAAGAGCTGAATGGCCTACTCCTGCACCTATTTCCTATACTTCCATGTTTCTATTAAAACAACCCAAGGTGCACAAAGTAAGTAGATCAGCACATCAATGTCTGATGCGATAGTTAAAGGACTGTTGGCGTGTGAACGTTGTCAGTAATGAGCAGGAAACATGTTTTGTTTGGTGCGTGAGGCATTGATAATGCATACAGGTCCCTGAAACAGCCTGGATCACAATCACTGATACACACGTCTCCATCTTGTGGGGAGAGCTGTTCAATACAGCAGAGAGAAAGTCAAACATGTCAGCTCACAAACCCATTGACCTTCTTCAGTTTCAAACTGAAAGACCACTTTCAGTTCCATATGTCCCATTGTTTCGGCAGCACTGTGTGAGTATGGTGATCAATACCGGCACACCAATGGTAAATGCTTGTGGCAGATGCCATGTTAGAAATGGTGCACGTGAAACTAATGTCACAGAGTCATAGAGTCATACAGCATGGAAAAAGACCCTTCGGACCAACTTGCCCTGCCGACCAAGATACCCCATCTCCCACCTGCCAGCATTTTTCCCATATCCCTCTAAACCTTTCCTCCAGAGATAGAAGGAGCTCAGCAGGTCAGGCAGCATCTGTAGAGGAAAATGGGCAGACATTGTTTTGGTTTGGGACCGTTCTGCTAACTGATTGTAGGGGAGAGAAAACTGGAAGAGAGGTGGGGACGGGACAGAGCCTGGCAGGTGATAGGTGGATGCAGGTGAGTGGGGTTTGATTGGCAGATGGGTGGTGTAAGTGACGAAGGCTAGAGGTAAAAAGGAGACAATAAGGTGTCAGATAAGGAGAGAAGAGGAGGAATGAAATGTAAAGCCAGAGGAGGGGATATGGGTGGAAGGGGATGGGAGCTGCAGAAAGATGGTGGATTAAAGGGATTTAGATAACTCAGGGATGGGAGATGAGCGTTTGGAGGAGGAGAAAGGACATGAAAGAGCTTTCAAATGTAAATCCAGTCTCCTGGCAAAGGCACAAGTGTGGTAGTTCGTAATGCCATCTGCATTTGAGCCATCATTGCAATCCGCACGGTCACTTCTGGTTGACAAGTGCTTTTTACTGATGACATGGCTCCTGACTGCACAACACCAACGCATAAGGTCATAAGTGATAGAAGCCGAATTAGGCCATTCGGCTCATCAGGTCTACTCCGCCATTCAATCATGGTGGATCTATCTCTCCCTCCTAACACTATTCTCCTGCCTTCTCCCCATAACCCCTGACTCCTGTACTAATCAAGAATCTATCTATCTCTGCCTTAAAAATATCCATACCCTTCTGTAGCAAAGAATTCCACAGATTCACCACCCTCTGACTGAAGAGATTCCTCTTCATCTCCTTCCGAAAGGAAGGAGGTCCTGAAGGGGCATCCTTTAATTCTGAGGCTATGACCTCTGGTTTGAAACTCTCTCACCAGTGGAAACATCCTCTCCATATCCACTCTATCCAAGCCTTTCACTATTCGAATACATATCTATATCAGTGCCACAATATCACCATTTGCAAAGAATTGAAGTGTTCATCAAAGATTCCTCAAGCTTCCCATGGAGGACCTTTCCAGGATTTGTCAAGTGGATCTCAAACTTTTATGGTGTTCTGCTGTACTCTAAACAGTTTAATCATCATGATCGTACTGCCCATATGAGCAGCCATGCAATCAGATGCTGAAGAACAGGAGAAGGAGGAAAAAGCTTTTGGTTACAGACTTCATTAGTGCATCATGCAAAGATCTGAAGAATGGTTAACTTTCACTCTTCAAGAAGTTACACGTTTATTCTTTAAGTTGTTGGTATAGGCTGAATGTCTCTGACATTGTAATGTACTCAAAGCAGTGTAGTTTAGTTTAGTTTAAAGATACAGTGTGGTAACAGGCCGCTCAGCCCACCGAGTCCATGCTAACCAGTGATCCCCGCACACTTAAACTATCCTGCACACCAGGGACAATTTACAATTATACCAAGCCAATTAGCCTACAAAACTGTACGTCTTTGGAGTGTGGGAGGAAACCGAAGCACCCGGAGAAAACCCACGCAGGTCACAGGGAGAACGTAGAAACTCCGTACAGACAGCACCCATAGTTAGGATCGAACCCGGGTCTCTGACACGCTGTGTGTGAAAGACACAGTGGAGCATATGAATGCTCAGCCTGAGTCCCGATTGATGGGGATAGTCTGCAGGTGAGTGATGGTGATGTGGTCCATTGGACAATAACTGCTCCATTTGATGTGATGTGCCTTTTAAAGATGTATTCATTGACCTTGACAATGCATGTAACAGCATTAAATATATGTTTTACTCCGTTTATCACCTTGGGTTTGATTTCTGGTGCCAAGTGCCACCTAGGATGTTATTAGAAACAAGGATGGGGATTGTTTAGGCCCTGGCAGAAACTTTTGTAACTTAGTTAATCACAAGTGAGGTACCTGTAGTGCTGTATTTAAGAAAGGCAACAGGGATAAGTTGGGTAATTATAGGTCGGCAAGCCTCACGTGGATAAGTTATTGGAACAGATTCGGACAAACAGGATCTTTTGCATTTGGAAAAAAAGGATTGATTAGGGATAATCAGTGTTGCTTTGTGTGTGGTAAATTTGATTGATCTTTTTGAAGAGATGACCAAGAGGATGGACCAAGGTAGGGCAGTAGAGATTGTCTAGGACTTTGACAAAGGTTTGCATGGTAGACTGGTCAGGAAGTTTAGATCACACAGGATACAGGATGAGTGAGCCATTTGGATAAAAAATTAACTTGTTGGTAGGAGTCAGTAGGTGGTAGAGGAGGGTTATTTTTCATATTGGAGGCCTGTGATCAGTGACGTGTTGATACGAGTTTCTCTGTTTAATGTCATTTATATTAATGATTTGAGTGAGAATGTACATGGCATGTAGTAAGTTTACAAATTGTAATGAAATTGGTGATATAGTGGGCAGTGAAGAAGGCTGTCTAAGGTTCTAATAGCATATTGATCAATTGGGAAAGTGAGTAAAGGTATGGCAGATGGGATTTAACTCAGCCAAGTGTGAATTAGCATATTTTGAGAAGGTAAACCAGGTCAGGAAATACACCATGAATGGCAGGAGTCGGGGGAGTTTTGTTGAACAGAGACCTAAAGTACCGGTATGTAGTTCCATGAAAGTTTCCTTAGCTACATCCATTAAAAGTAACTCTCATTGACTTACATTAGAGAGGGTTGTGATCATTATTTGTGTAGATCAGCAATATGCTGGAGGTATTTTTAATTTTAAGTATTATGTAGCTGAACTTATCCTATGGTTTTGAAGTGATAACATACTTACAAGACTTGTCACTCACCAAACGTTAATAATAACTTAATTAAAATCCTGTGTAGGCAGGAACTGCAGATGTTGGTTTATACCGAATATCGGCACAAAATGCTGGAGTAACGGGCCTGTCCCACTTAGGCGATTTTAAGGCGACTGCCGGCGACTAGGCTGTCGCCGAACGTTCGCCAGGGTGTCGCGGGCACGATCGTGAGGAGTCTTCAATGAATCGTAGCGGATCTCGGCGCGTCGCGGAAACATTCTCCAGATATAAATTTCTCGCCGACAGCTGGCTTGTCGCCAGGTATCGTAGCTTATTGCGGGCGCTGTCGCATGCTGTCCCCAGGTTTGCTAGGTTGTCGCAGATGCATTTAGAAACACGTAATATTAAATTAAGAAAAGGCATTTGAAGATACCAGAAGATAGGTTTGTTTACCAATTTATTTACCGTCAGGACATTTGATAGGTAGATTGGAGGCGACAGTTTGTCGTTCGGATGTTTCCGAAGTCGGTGTAATCTCTTAGCCTGGTGCTAGTTTCACAAAAAAAGTGACTTGTATCGACCTGACTCGGCATTGTCGTGGTCATTGTCGTAGGGTAAAATAAAACTTTGGCGATCTGCTACGACTTTGACAGTCGCCGGCAGTCGCCTTAAAAATCGCGTAACTGGGACAGGCCCTTAAGTCAGCGGAGCAGGCAACATTTCTGGATAGATGGAATGGGTGATGTTTCAGGTCGAGAAGGGTCTCTGTGTTTTAGTTACTCGTTCATTATTTTTCTTTCAGGATCCCATGGTACCATGCAACCTCAATTGAGAAGTCCAAGGACTATTTATTTTGGAAACTAATTTTCTCTTATAGTACCTTCTGTGATATCCATAAACAGCCCAAGGTAACTTTTAATTTTTCATCTGGTAAAGGCCAAGGGAGTACGTTAAAATCACAAAGCAGGGCAGTAACTCAACAGATCAGGCAGCATCAGTCTGTGGAGGGGTCTCAACCTGAAATGGTGTCTATCCATTCCCTCCACAGATGCTGCCTGACCTGTTGATTTACTCCAGTACTTTGTGTAAGGCTCAGGATTCCAGTATCCAGAAATCACACACATTTTCTTTCTCCACAATATGGCACTTAACCCGCATTACCTCCAAATCTTTATTACCATTTGACCACATTCTTGCAATGCCCTTAGGTTTCACACACCATCAATGTTAGCTCATTCAAACTTAGCCACATCCTAACTCACACCAAGACTAGGTTGCATATCACCCATGCACTCTCAGCTGAACAGCAACACATTCTTAAAGTTAACAGTCTTGTTTTTAAATGACACTGTGGCTTTGCCTCCATGTATTTCTACAGTTGCCCGGAACTTTAAGTCCCACTTGTTCTTGACTTGTACTGAGCCCACTTACCCGAGTCTACGTCTCAGTAGGAACTTGTCGATGAAGACCCCCTGATCCTTAGTGGTGTGGCGCTACACCATGACGGAGTCATCCCCTACAACAATCCCTCACCTGGGAAGGCAGAACAAGGCTGTGCTACATCTCTTGCTCAGCCAACGGACAAGAGATCCTGAGCAGAAGGGTCAGGCACACTTCACTTCTGGCCCCTCGTCTTTATGATGGAGAGGGTTCGTGGAGGATTCCTATTCCATTGATTTAATTGGGGTCACTGACCATGTGGAGAAAGGCAAACACAGGATAAATGTTTCAGTTGTTTTACTTTATCTTAACATTTTAAATTATTTGTTAGTATCTTAAGGTTTTGATCCATTCAATGAAAGATACAGCATAGAAAAAGGCTCCTCAGCTCATCGATTCCATGCCGACCATCGATCACTCATTCACACTAGTTCTATGTTATCTCACTTTCACATCCATTCCCTACACAACTGGGGGCATTTACAGAGGCCAATTAACCTACAAATCAGCACGTCTTTGGGATTTGGGAGGGAACCGGGACACCCAGAGGAACCCACAGAGTCACAGGGAGAACTTGCAATCTCCACACAGACAGCACCGAGGTCAGTATCGAACTCCTGTCCCGGGCGCCATGAGGCAGCAGCTATATCAGCTGCGCCACTGTGACACCTAGCAAAGCTTCAGCCTAAATCACACACAGAGGCCCAGGAGTCGTTGGAGAGGTGGGAGCGACTGGGACAGCGTCCGTGCGGTGAGTTTAAAACCCGAGCGCGAGGCTTTGTTCCACAGAGGCCCAGGAGCCGTTGGAGAGGAGGGAGCGACCACTTTCTGCAACGTTCCATTAGCGCGTCACACTTGAAAAAATGACTTGAAAAAGGGAGCAGCTGATTGGTGAGTAAGCGGGAGGGAGCAGCTGATTGGTGAGTAACCCCAGGTTTGTATTTCTGCTTTCTGATAGCACTTTGAGTTAAGGGTTCTGGGTTTTTTAGATAAAGGTACCGCTTAAAAGGATCACGATTTTTAAATAGGGAGTGTGCTGATTTGATTTGATTTAATTTAAGGGATTTGAGTTAATATAAAGGGTAAGCCATGTCAGCTGAAATCGGCCCCGTGGTTTGCTCATCCTGTAGCATGTGGGAAATCAGGGATACTGACGGTGTCCCTGATGACTACGTGTGCAGGAAATGTGTCCAGCTGCAGCTCATGGTAGACCGCATTGAACGGTTGGAACTGCGGTTGGATTCATTCTGGAGCATCCGTGATGCTGAGAAAGTCGTGAATAGCACGTTTAGTGAGTTGGCCACACCACAGGTAAAGGTTAAGCAGACAAAAAGGGAAAGGGTGGCCACTAGCCAGCGTAGCATAAAGAAGGTAGTGCAGGAGTCCCCTGCGGTCACCTCCCTCCTAAACAGATATACCATTTTGGATACTGTTGGGGGAGATGCCTCATCAGGGGAAGGCAGCAGCAGCCAAGTTCATGGCACCGTGGGTGGCTCTGCGGCAAAGGTGGGGAGGAAAAAGAGTGGAAGGGCTATAGTGATAGGGGATTCGATTGTAAGGGGAATAGATAGGCGTATCTGCAGTCGCAAACGAGACTCCAGGATGGTAGGTTGCCTCCCTGGTGCAAGGGTCAGGGATATCTCAGAGCGGCTGCAGAACATTCTGGAGGGGGAGGGTGAGCAGCCAGTTGTCGTGGTGCACATTGGCACCAATGATATAGGTACAAAACGGGATGAGGCCCTACAAGGTGAATTTAGGGAGCTAGGAGATAAACTTAAAAGTAGGACCTCAAAGGTAATAATCTCTGGATTACTACCAGTGCCACGTGCTAGTCAGAGTAGAAATAGGAGGATATTACAGATGAATACGTGGCTTGAAAAATGGTGCAAGGGGGAGGGATTCAAATTTCTAGGACATTGGAACCAGTTCTGGGAGAGGTGGGACCAGTACAAACAGGACGGTCTGCACCTGAGCTGGAATGGAACCAATGTCCTTGGGGGAGTGTTTGCTAGTGCTGTCGGGGAGGATTTAAACTAATATGGCAGGGGGATGGGAACAAGAGCAGAGAGACAGAGGGGTACAAAGTGAGGGTAGAAACAATAGGTAGCAAGGTGAAAAGTAAAAGTGGCAGGCAGACAAATCCAGGGCAAAAATCAAAAAGGACCACTTTGCAACATAATTATATAAAGGGGCAAGAGTGTTATAAAAACAAGCCTGAAGGCTTTGTGTCTCAATGCAAGGAGTATACGTAATAAGGTGGATGAATTAAATGTGGAGATAGTTATTAATGATTATGATATAGTTGGGATTACGGAGACATGGCTCCAGGGTGACCAAGGCTGGGAGCTCAACATCCAGGGATATTCTATATTCAGGTGGGATAGACAGAAAGGAAAAGGAGGTGGGGTAGCGTTGCTGGTTAGAGAGGAGATTAACGCAATGGAAAGGAAGGACATTAGCTCGGAGGATGTGGAATCGATATGGGTAGAGCTGCGAAACACTAAGGGGCAGAAAACGCTAGTGGGAGTTGTGTACAGGCCACCTAACAGCAGTAGTGAGGTTGGGGATGGCATCAAGCAGGAAATTAGAAATGCATGCACCAAAGGTGCAGCAGTTATAATGGGTGACTTCAATCTACATATAGATTGGGTGAACCCTGGAATTTAGAAGGATGAGGGGGGATCTTATTGAAACATATAAGATAATTAGGGGATTGGACACATTAGAGGCAGGAAACATGTTCCCAATGTTGGGGGAGTTCAGAACAAGGGGCCACAGTTTAAGAATAAGGGGTAAGCCATTTAGAACGGAGATGAGGAAGAACTTTTTCAGTCAGAGAGTGGTGAAGGTGTGGAATTCTCTGCCTCAGAAGGCAGTGGAGGCCAGTTCGTTGGATGCTTTCAAGAGAGAGCTGGATAGAGCTCTTAAGGATAGCGGAGTGAGGGGGTATGGAGAGAAGGCAGGAACGGGGTACTGATTGAGAGTGATCAGCCATGATCGCATTGAATGGCGGTGCTGGCTCGAAGGGCTGAATGGCCTACTCCTGCACCTATTGTCTATTGTCTATTGTCTATTGTCTATTGTCAAACTGGCAGGGGTGCTGAGGAAGAGGATTTCTTGGAATGTTTGCGAGATGTTTTTCCAAACCAACATCTCGAGGAACCAACGAGAATGCAGGCCATTCTAGACTGGGTATTGAGTAATGAGGAAGGGTTAGTTAGCAGTCTTGTTGTGCGAGGCCCCTTGGGCAAGAGTGATCATAATATGGTGGAGTTCTTCATTAGGATGGAGAGTGACAAAGTCAATACAGAAACAAGTGTTCTGAACTTAAAGAAAGGTAACTTTGAGGGTATGAGGCGTGAATTGTCCAAGATAGACTGGCAATTGATGCTGAAAGGGTTGACAGTGGACATGCAATGGAAGGCATTTAAAGGTCGCATGGATGAACTACAACAAGTGTTCATCCCAGTTTGGCAAAAGAACAAACCAGGAAAGGTAGTGCATCCGTGGCTAACAAGGGAAATCAAGGATAGTATTAAAACAAAAGATGAAGCATACAGATTAGCCAGAAAAAGTAGCATACCAGAGGACTGGGAGAAATTCAGAGTCCAGCAGAGGAGGACAAAAGGCTTAATTAGGAAAGGGAAAATAGATTATGAGGGAAAACTGGCAAGGAACATAAAAACTGACTGCAAAAGCTTTTATAGATATGTGAAGAGAAAAAGATTAGTTAAGACAAATGTAGGTCCCTTGCAGTCGGAAACAGATGAATTGATCATAGGAACAAGGAGATGGCAGACCAATTGAACAAATACTTTGGTTCTGTCTTCACTAAGGAAGACATAAACCGTCTGCCGGAAATAGCGGGGGACCGGGGGTCTAATGAGATGGAGGAACTGAGGGAAATCCAGGTTAGTCGGGAAGTGGTGTTAGGTAAATTAAATGGATTAAAGGCAGATAAATCCCCAGGGCCAGATAGGCTGCATCCCAGAGTGCTTAAGGAAGTAGCCTCAGAAATAGTGGATGCATTAGTGATAATTTTTCAAAACTCCTTAGATTCTGGAGTAGTTCCTGAGGACTGGAGGGTAGCTAATGTAACCCCACTTTTTAAAAAGGGAGGGAGAGAGAAAACGGGGAATTATAGACCAGTTAGCCTAACATCGGTAGTAGGGAAAATGCCGGAGTCAGTTATTAAAGATGTGATAGCATCACATTTGGAAAGTGGTGAAATCATCGGACAAAGTCAGCATGGATTTACAAAAGGCAAATCATGTCTGATGAATCTTATAGAATTTTTCGAGGATGTAACTAGTAGAGTGGATAAGGGAGAACCAGTCGATGTGTTATATCTGGACTTTCAGAAGGCCTTCGACAAGGTCCCACGTAGGAGATTGGTGTACAAACTTAAAGCACACAGTATTGAGGGTTCATTGTTAAGGTGGATAGGAAATTGGTTGGCGGACAGGAAGCAAAGAGTAGGAATAAACGGGTCCTTTTCGGAATGGCAGGCAGTGACTAGTGGGGTACCGCAAGGCTCAGTGCTGGGACCCCAGTTATTTACAGTGTATATTAATGATTTGGACGAGGGAATTGAATGTAACATCTCTAAGTTTGCGGATGACACGAAGCTGGGTGGCAGTGTTAGCTGCGAGGAGGATGCTAGGAGGCTGCAGAGTGACTTGGATTGATTAGGCGAGTGGGTAAATGCATGGCAGATGCAATATAATGTGGATAAATGTGAGGTTATCCACTTTGGCGGCAAGAACAGGAAAGCAGGGTATTACCTGAATGGTGAACGATTAGGAGAAGGGGAGATGCAACGTGACCTGGGTGTCATGGTGCAGCAGGCAGTGAAGAAAGCGAATGGTATGTTGGCATTCATAGCAAGAGGATTTGAGTTTAGGAGCAGGGAGGTTCTACTGCAGTTGTACAGGGCCTTGGTGAGACCGCACCTGGAGTATTGTGTGCAGTTTTGGTCTCCTAATCTGAGGAAAGACGTTCTTGCCTTAGAGGGAGTACAGAGAAGGTTCACTAGATTGATCCCTGGGATGGCAGGACTTTCATATGAAGAAAGACTGGATAGACTAGACTTGTACTCGCTGGAATTTAGAAGACTGAGGGGGGATCTTATAGAAACATATAAAATTCTTAAGGGGTTGGAGAGGCTAGATGCGGGAAGATTGTTCCCGATGTTGGGGGAGTCCAGAACCAGGGGTCACAGCTTAAGGATAAGGGGGAAGTCTTTTAGGACCGAGATGAGAAAACATTTCTTCACACAGAGAGTGGTGAGTCTGTGGAATTCTCTGCCACAGAAGGTAGTTGAGGCCAGTTCATTGGTTATATTTAAGAGGGACACATCTATATTTAGATGTGGCCCTTTTTACTAAAGGGATCAGGGGATATGAAGAGAAGGTAGGTACAGGTTACTGAGCTGGATGATCAGCCATGATCATATTGAATGGCGGTGCAGGCTCGAAGGGCTGAAATGGCCTACTCCTGCACCTATTTTCTATGTTTTTATGTTTCTATCTATCGGCAATATTTAAAGTAAAAAATACTAATGCCAGTTCCCTGGATTGAATTAAGACTTTTAGGGACTTCAGTCTAATGCTCTCCCAACTGAGCTTTTGAGCCTACAATTGTTTGAAATGGATTTAACGTATTTTAATATTTCTATCTACATCTGTGGCACAGTGGCACAGTGGTAGAGTTGCTGCCTTACAGCAACAGAGATCTGGGTTTGATTCTGACTATGGGTGCTGTCTGTATGGAGTTTGTATGTTCTCCTTGTGACCGCATGGGTTTTCTCTGGGTGTTCCGGTTTCCTCCCATGCTCCAAATACGTACAAGTTTATAGGTTAATTGGCTTCTGTAAAATTGTAAATTGTCCCTAGTGTATAGGATATAGTGTATGTGGCGATCGCTGGTCGGAGCGGACTCGGTGGGCCGAAGGGCCTGTTTCTGCGCGGTATGTCTAAAGTCTAATGTCTAATCTATTTAAATGTTTTAAAAAGTCACTGAGAGAAATTTTAAAAAACAATCAAAAACCCCTTAACAGCAGCAAACTCTCCAAGGCTGCTGGAGGTCAGGGCGGGGCTTTGCCAAAGGCCTGCTCATGCTCACAGCTGGCTTCACACTTCTCAGTCATCCCACCTCCGTGTTCGGGATAGATCCAGCTGTGCGGCCCCAACCACTGGATGTCCGAGCAACTGGCCGAGTCCAGTACCATAGGCCCAAAGTCTCCTAATGTGGCTCCGTCCCCAATGTTCCCCATGTGATAACCTTGAGAGATGTTTTACTGGGTTGAAGTAATTATACAAGTGTAAGTGGTTGACACTGTATTGTATAGCAATACATCAACACACTCTGCCACCGTAACACAGCATGAATCCCTCAGTTGTCTTACTCACCGGGCAGCCAATTGTCAACCCAAGCCTGTGGCAATGCTTCCAATCTCTCACTCACAGTCCCAGCGTCTGCTGTAAGCCCAGTCAGTTTCCGGCTGCTCTCTCAATCTGCTCATTCCCTCGATCAAATCACATCTGTAGCCATGATCATCACTCAGTTGCCTCTCCATTAGCTGGTCATTCACTCACTTCCAGTGTCTACAACAATCTATCTAGCAGCAATTATTCTGAGCAAAACCAGACACGTAATAATATATCAATTTCCAAGAACAAATTTTAATGCTTATAAAATATTTTATAAAGGCCAAAGTAATTATTTCTCACAGACATAAAAATAAATTGTAGATGATTAAAAGTATACAGATTCATGCAGCATGCAAAAAAAGGCCCTTCAGCCCAACTCATCCGTACTGAGCAAGATGCCTTCTATGGCCTGACTCATTTGCCTGTATTTAGCTTTTTCTATCCATGTGCCAATAGCTGAAATTTAAAACAAAATTTGGGCATGGATAGTTTTGTCAGCATTTGAAAATAGGAAAATTGGTTTTATCTTCGAACCGCATCTTAGAGAAAATTGGGGCCATTCCCAGCAAGATTTATTCCCTAAATGTAATTGTGGGGGATTTTGAACTTGGTGATCAGAGTGATCTCATTTCTACCATCCATTATACATCTCCCCTGATTTTCAATAGTAAAATACTGTTGAAACTGGTAATGTGAAGTAAAAGAACGATAGTTGGCAGATTAGGCAGCCTCCGTGGTGAGTGAGAATGGGGTAAAGTTTGAAATTGACCTGAAACTTTAACCTTTTCTCACTTCATAGAGGATGCCTGACTTGGTGATTTTAATTTCCATTGAAGTTAGAATTATCCCCAGTTCAACGTATTCTCTGCATGGAAATGCAAGGAAGAGTCAGGTGAGGATGGGATGCAATTTTAATGAGTGATATTTAAAGAGTAATGACCTCCACCAAAAAGAAATATAATCAAGCTTCCAATAATTTGCAAGGTATAAGAAACGAGAAAAGAAGAGCAAGTGAATTTTCAAACTTAAACTCTTTTTCGCTGTCGAATTTCTTGATCGGGAGTTCTGCCTCAAAACGTCAGATATGAGCTCTGCAAGGAATCTGGTTGAAGTGGGAAAATTGAGATATAAAGGGTTAAGCTGCAATTGTAAAACAGCTGTTACCTGCTGTTTTTTAGATAGATTTATAGGGGTGGCAGACCAGGGAGGATTAAATTAACAAGACTCCCAGGTACGAGTTATGAAATAATACAGTACACCTCATAACGAGATCTTGTGTAAATTTACCAGGCCTGCAGGCATGGGCCATTGGAAAAGCAGACAAGAACACATCTAGTGATAACAGGGCTGGCTCCAGGGTGGTTCCCATAGAAACAGAGATAGTTCCAGAGTGTCATCCAAGGATGTTTCCATAGCGATCAGGGGCCTGATTAGAAGCGCCACATGCTTACTTTAGGAGGCCATCAGAGAAAAGATGTCTTCACAGGAGGTGATCCTGACAGGAAAGCAATATCAGAAATGACCTACCATGTGCTCATCAGTGGCTGATTGACCAAGTGCCAATAACAAGACCTACACATTGGGTGATGGCGCTATGCCTTCTCTTTGAACGACTGCAGGCAAATGTACTTCTGATTAATGTAATCCAACCACCTTGTAGGATTTTAGCCTACAGTGCTGATAGAATGGTAATATAATTTCAAATTAGGTTAGTTTATGACTTGGAAAGAACTCTGGAGAAATGTTTTTCCATGTGATTGTTATCATATCATATCATATCATATACATACAGCCGGAAACAGGCCTTTTCGGCCCTCCAAGTCCGTGCCGCCCAGTAATCCCCGTACATTAACACTATCCTACACCCACTAGGGACAATTTTTACATTTACCCAGCCAATTAACCTACATACCTGTACGTCTTTGGAGTGTGGGAGGAAACCGAAGATCTCGGAGTAAACCCACGCAGGTCACGGGGAGAACGTACAAACTCCTTACAGTGCAGAACCCGTAGTCAGGATCGAACCTGCGTCTCCGGCGCTGCATTCGCTGTAAAGCAGCAACTCTACCGCTGCGCTACCGTGCCGCCCTCCTGAATCTTTGAGGGAGGTTGAACTTGTTTTAGACTTTAGACTTTAGAGATATTGTGTGAAAACAAGCCCTTTGGCCCACCGGGGTTGTGCCGACCAGCGACCACCTGCCCCCCCCCTTACACTAACACTATCCTACACCCAGGGACAATTTACACTTTTACCATAGACAATTAACCTAAAAACCTGTACATCTTTGGAGTGTGGAGGAAACCGGAGCACCCAGAGAAAACCCACATGGTCACAGGGAGTAATAGACAATAGACAATAGACAATTCGTGCAGGAGGAGGCCATTCACAACTCTCTGACTGAAAAAGTTTTTCCTCATCTCAGTTCTAAATGGCCTACCCCTTATTCTTAAACTGTGGCCCCTTGTTCTGGACTCCCCCAACATTGGGAACATGTTTCCTGCCTCTAACGTGTCCAACCCCTTAATAATCTTATACGTTTCAATAAGAGCTCCTCTCATCCTTCTAAATTCCAGTGTATACAAGCCTAGTCGCTCCAGTCTTTCAACATATGACAGTCCCGCCATTCCGGGAATTAACCTAGTAAACCTACGCTGCATGCCCTCAATAGCAAGAATATCCTTCCTCAAATTTGGAGACCAAAACTGTACACAGTACTCCAGGTGCGGTCTCACTAGGGCCCTGTACAACTGCAGAAGTACAAACTCTGTAGGGACAGCACCCATAGTCAGGATTAATCCCGGGTCCATGGCACTGCAATAAAGCAACTCCACTGCTGCACTACCCTGCCGCCCAAAGCCAGCGTTTATTACCATCTCTTCTTTGATTTGATCACGTCCTTGATTTGATGCCATTATTCTGGAGAAGATCATTAAGCAATTGATTGTTGGAGAAGTGAGTTACAGGATTTAGATTCTTGTCAATGGTGAAACACTCTCTGCCCCTCCACCCACTGCTGTGACCTGGCCCTTCCTCCCCTTCCTCCACCATTTGGATGTCGATGGTCTAGGATTCGGCAGTGGTAATGCCATTGAATATTAAGGGTTGGCAGTTAGACTCCCTCTTTTAGTTCAGTTTAATTTATACAGCACAGAAACAGGCCCTTTGACCCACCGAGTCCACGCCAACCAGCGATCCCCACACACTAACACTATCCTAGAAGACTATCCTGTGAGAATTTACAATTACACCAAGCCAATTAACCTAAGGTCTTTGGAGTGTGGGAGGAAAAAGGAGATCCCGGACAAAACCCACCCAGGTCACGTAGAGGATGTACAAACTCCATACAGCTAAGCCCCGTAGTCAGGATCAAACCTGGGTCCCTGGCGCTGTATGACAGCAACTCTACCACTGCGCCACCGTGCCACCACTCTTATTGGAGATCGTTATTTCCTCGCACTTCATGGTGCCCGTGTTACTTGCCACTTATCATCAGATGACAGAATATATATTTTCTTGCTGACTCGTGTTTCATTTACTGATCCAACTATGTATCCAAATTCGGGCCACATGGTTTACATAGTTCTTCAAAATGTACAACAACAATATATAAGGCATTGCTAAATATCGCATAAATAATGCATCCCCTAAAAAGTAACAAGCTCATGAAAAATATAACAATATTCTCACATACATCTATATACTCACAATGCAAACGTTTTCCAGAATGTTTCTTATCTTTTTGTTCTCATGGACACGATCTGACTTCATGATTGAGGCTTTTATATCGGCACATGGATGTGTGGAGAATGGAAGGGTATGAATCGTGTGCAAGCAGATAAGATTAGTTTTGCTTCGCATCATGTGTGGCACAGGCATTACAGGCTGAAGGCCCTGTTGCTGTGCAGTCCTTTTCTATGTGTTGGAAGGAACTGCAGATGCTGATTTAAGCCAGAGACACAAAAAGCTGGAGTAAGCAGATCACTGGAGAAAAGGAATAGGTGGCGTTTTGGGTCGAGACCATTCTTCAGACTTCAGACTTCAGTCTTAAGTCCGAAGAAGGTCTCAACCAGAAACATCACCTATTCCTTTTCTTCAGGGATGTTGGCTGACCCACTGAATTAATCCAGCTTTTTGTGTCTATTTTCAGTATTTTTCTATGTTCTATATTTATCACAATTCTCCTCTCAGCTACCCTTGGAGACTGGACCTTGCATTTTCTCTGACAACCCATCTGAAGCTGGAAGCCATGGCCTTACGGCATCACTCTCCGCATGATTTACACGACTTCTAGCAAAAATGGCTTCTTTTGAAACCGGCAGAGAAAACAAATTGCCTGAAGTTGAAGAATTCAATACTGAGTCCTGGAGGCTGTAATGTGCCCAGAAGGAAAATGAGAGTATCTTCCTTACGTTTGCATTGAATCTTGTTATTACACTGGCCATGGACAGATCCACCAGAATGGGGAATTAAAGTGGCAGGCAGCCAAAAGCCCAGGGTGACTCCTGTGGACTGAATGCAGGTACTCCTCAAAGTCATCACTCAACCTGCATTTAGTTTTTCCACTGCCTAGGAGACCACATTTTGAACACCAAATGCAGATCTTGACTGGTAGAGGTGAAAGCAAATCATAAGACATCAGCGCAAAAATCCTCAATTAGTAAACAAGTCAATGGTAGTGCAGAAGATGGTCTGTGGTGCTCCATTACCAAGGTAGGCATAGTGTTGTATAAGTAGCTGTTCCTGAATCTGATGGTGTGGGACTTCAGGCTTCTGCACCCCCTGCCTGATGGTTGCAGTGAGAAGAGGGCATGGCCCAAATAGTGGAGATCCTTGATGATAGATGGGGTCTTTTTTAGTGAGCGTTCTAAAAGGGTGCCCCACCAATCTATAACAGTAAGAACATTACCCCGATGGCAGTTTATAAATATGTTCCCAAATTAATTAAATCCAAATATGCTGTGCACATCATTTATGTGATTGTTTACTGGGAATAAGTGAGAACGTTTGGCACAGTGGGAGAGGTGCTGCCTTACAGCATCATAGACCTGGGTTCGATCCTGACGCGGGCGCCATCTGTGCAGAGTATGTATGTTCTCCCTGTGACTTGCGCGGGTTTTTTTTATGGCTGCTCCGGTTTCCCCCCACACTCCAAAGACGTACAGGTTTGTAGATTAATTGGCTTTGGTTAAATTGTAAAAATTGTTCCTAGTGTGTAGGATAATGTTGGCCTGCGGGGATCGCTGGTCGGCGCGGACTTGGTGGGCCAAAGGGCCTGTTTCCGTATTGTATATCTAAACTAAACTAAACTACCTGAAAACTTGGACCTGAGCTTGAAATTTATCTTCTTCAGCTAATGAATTCTCATACATGTAAAGGTACCAAGAAAGGCAAGGCCATATTATATCTGGCCATCTCTTTCATTTCAGATTTGGTTCTTGATATTTTTAATCTGAATTGCTTTGAAAGCAGTGAAGGTTTGGCATGTTAAAGAGGCACAATGGCCAAATGAGCCTATTCTGCAAACCACCCTCTGCTTGGTGCCATTTCTCGGCTTGTGAGGATAATTATATCTGACGATGTTTGAAGTGCCAGATGCCATAGCTTACAGTCATGTTAACAGTTAAACAAGTACCCTGTTGGAGACAGTGGAATTCGTGATGTGCATCTGCGGTGTTGTAAGACTGTGTGTGAGGACAATATGAAACATCGGTAAGTAGCACAGTTTTGTGACATAATAACCTAGGCCATTAGATCATGCTGTTTCCTTGCGCATTTCAGAAATACATACATACAGACATATATATATATATATATATATATATATATATATATATGTGTGTGTGTGTGTGTGTGTGTGTATACACACACGATCTGAGTTTTAGTATTATATAGATAGATAAAAGATATATATATATATATAGATATATATAGATATACTAGACAAAGTGGGCCCGTTGGGCCCATTCCCCACTCCCCCATTCTCTCCTCCCCCATCCCCACTCTTACTCTCCCCACACTCTCCCCTTTGGCCCGTCCTCTTAGGGTTTCCATTGTATCCGGGAGGGGGGAGGGAGTGAAGGGGGGAGGGAGGGAGAGGGAGGTTTGGGGGAGGGAGGTGTGGAGTGATCGAGGGGGAGGGAGTGGTGGAGGGAGGGATGTGTTGAGGATGGAGGGGGAGGGAGGGGGGAGGGTGATGAAAGATGGGGTGGTATTTGTGGAGGGAGGGAGGGGGGGGGAGAGAAGGGGGGAGGGAGGGATGGGTGAGAGGGGAGGGATATGGACCTCCCCTTTTCCCAGTACCCCTCTTTCCCCCACCACCAAGTCCCCTCCGCACGACCCCTGTTGTCCCATTCCCCATTCTCAGACCCCGTTGGGCCCGTCCCCACACCCCCCATTCTCTCCTCCCCCAGCCCCACTCTTACTCTCCAAGTGTGCCCGTTGGGCCCGTCCTCCTGATCTGTGTATGTCAAGTGACCACTATAACTTCCTTTTTTTTTTTTTCCTAATCAGATGTGCAGCACTTTGGTCAACGTGGGTTGTTTTTAAAGGTGCTATACAAATATAATTGACTTGACTTGACTGTTTTTAATTTTTTTTTTACTAAAACCACTGTAACTTAAAAAATACACGACCGAATCAAATAAAAAAAACATTTTCCAGCAGAGTTCAGCGCGGTGATGAAGGCGCTGCAAAAATCGTGGCGCTACGGTTCACCGTTTTTTTCAATAAATCCGCTTTAAACCTCCGTAACTTAAAAAATATGCGACCAAATTAAATGAAAATATCACGGCCGAGCGAGCGCGAGATTGTCGGTTAAGGCGGTGCAAAAATTGTGGCTCGACGGTTCACCGTTTTGCCGTAATCACTGTTACGTATATAGAAACAGATATATTCACAAGATCTGAGTTTTAGTAATATATAGATATAGATATATATCATTGGCATTGGGAATGTTTTGAGTTTTATTTGGGAGAGAGAAGAGGGTACTGACATCTGACCACAAAACGATGTTTTTAGTCATATTATATATATATTTTCAAACATCTCTTAACAAGTTCCATCAAATACAGATTAACTATTGTTGCTTTTTTTGAGGTCTTGCTGCAAGAATAATTATTTCTGCATTCATCTGCATTTTAATAAAGATTGCACTTTTCTGAATTGTGTTTTTTTTCTGTACGTGAAGGTCTTTCCAAATGGATCGTTGAAATTGTTTTTGAGAGATTAAATTAGCTGTTACAAGGTAATACCACTAGATGGCAGACTTTGTTCACAAATCAATCCACAATGTGGATGTAAGAATGCCACAAGATGGCACAAAGCACCAAGCTGCATGGAAAATCAGCCAAAAATATTACAAAATTGATTTCAAGTAGAAACATTGCCAAAGGTGAATCGTGTTGGACAGAATACACTCAATAGTTTTAATCTCTGGGTTGCATTCTTTCACCTGTACTGGCTCAAAATCTGACAGCCTGCAAGAGTGCTGAAGTAATTTAGTGTTGTTAATTGGCTTTTATCTGCTCAAATGAATCACCTGAAAGCCAATTAACAACAAAAGTAGCCTTGTTGTTGAAGAACAACAGATCAGAAACAGTCATGCAACCTCTTGCTCAGCCTTTGGTGAATTTGCATTTTCTGAATTATGCAGAACTCTAGCATGTGATGCAATTATAATGCTACTTTATGAAGCAGTTATTTGAAATTAAATATACGTTTGCTATCTTACTTTTTTAAAGAAATAATCAGGTTCTGTAACATTGTAGAAACAAGAAACTATAGATGCTGGTTTACATAGAAGGACGAAAAGTATTGGAGTGACTCAGTGGGTCAGGCAGCAACTCTGGAGAACATGGATAGAGTCATAGTCATATAGTGTGGAAACAGGGCCTTTGGCCCAACTTGCCCACGCTAACCAACGTGCCCCATCTGTACTGGTCACACCTACCTGTGTTTGGCCCATGTCCCTCTAAACCTTCCTATCCATGTACCTCTCTAAATTTTCTCAAATGTTGTGATAGTATCTGCATCAACTACCTCCTCTGGCAGCTTGTTCCATACACCCACCACCATTTGTGTAAAAAATCTTGCACCTCAGGTTTCTATTAAATCTTTACCCCCTCACCTTAAACCTATGTCCTCTGGCTGTCAATTTCCCTACTCTGGACAAAAGACTGAGCATTACCTGATCTATTCCTCTCATTTTGTAAATTTTTTATAAAAACACCCCTCATCCTCCTGCGCTCCATGGAATAAAGTCCTAGACTGTTCAACCTCTCCCTATAGTTCAGGCCCTCGAATCCTGGCAACATCCTCGTAATCTTCGCTGCACACTTTCCAGATTGATAACATCTTTCCTATAACATATCATCATATCATATCTATACAGCCGGAAACAGGCCTTTTCGGCCCTCCAAGTCCGTGCCGCCCAGCGATCCCCGCACATTAACACTATCCTACACCCACTAGGGACAATTTTTTACATTTACCCAGCCAATTAACCTACATACCTGTACGTCTTTGGAGTGTGGGAGGAAACCGAAGATCTCGGAGAAAACCCACGCAGGTCACGGGGAGAACGTACAAACTCCTTACAGTGCAGCACCCGTAGTCAGGATCGAACCTGAGTCTCCGGCGCTGCATTCGCTGTAAAGCAGCAACTCTACCGCTGCGCTACCGTGCCGCCATGTTACCAAAAATGAACGTACTATGCTAAATGCAGCCTCGCCAATGTCTTGTATAAATGTAAATTAAGCTCACAGATTTTAATCTCTGACTGATGCAGGCTAATGTGTCAAAAGCCTTTTTGACCACCCTAAACTGCCACTTTCAAGGAACTATGTACCTGCAATTTTTAGATCCCCTGCTCTACAACATTTTAATTATAAAGAACCAATTAAAATTTCAAATGAAAAACAAAACCTTTTTTTGAACCTATAGTATTCTCAATGGGGCCTGTTTCTGGACAGTCCAATTCCTTTACAAGGCATTTTCAGCTTCTGGCACCCAATTAACATTTTGGGACTATTGGTCAGAACATAAACTGTATAGTCCAAGAATATAGGAAGTGGTTACCTTTCTCTGTTCAGGAGCTCCTTGGTAATAATGGAGCTGATGGTCCCTGAACCACACCTCATTACAATTGCATTCCTCTACCCATCATTTGTCGTCACCCCCGCCCCATTCCTCTGGTGCATACAGTTGTCGACTGACTTACCACCATATGTGGTGCTGAACTTATGCAGATGGGTAGTTATCAGACATCAATGACACAATTATTTTTTTTAATGCACAATTTTGCTTATATGTTGTCGACTTTGCCTTTGGCAATATATAACAGTAAATTCAGTTCAAAATAAACTTTAAAAAAAAAAAATAATAATTTGGGCCATGATTAAAATTGCACTGCAATCAAACTACAAAACTACAGCAACAAACATTATCAAGGATGCAAAAGAAATAATTGTCAGCCTTTTAGTATTCAGACTTAACTTTTTATATATTCTCTACAACTGTGGATAATAAAGGAAATCTATCTTCACATTAACTGTATTTGTGTAAAATTAGTAACATGCTAGTCCAAAAATCTTGATAAAACATTTCAATGGCGTACTATAGCCATTTCAATACTAATTTCCCAAATATAGAAGTGAGATATTCATGTAATCCCATCCATTGATAGAAAACTGATGGGAAAATTGAGTCAATGATTTCTGAAAAATAAAAGCACCATGAGACTACGGATTGACAAGACCGTATTGTTTCCAAGATGGTACGATCATAGGGATTCAATTGAAACGAGTAAAAAGAGTGCACAGATCTAAGGAAGTAAAATCAATTTGTGACTCCTGATTGTAATCTGAAGCAGCTCTGAATGTTAATGCAATAGACAATAGACAATAGACTATAGGTGCAGGAGTAGGCCATTCGACCCTTTGAGCCAGCACCGCCATTCAATGTGATCATGGCTGATCATTTGCAATCAGTACCCCGTTCCTGCCTTCTCCCCATACCCCCTGACTCCGCTATCCTTAAGAGCTCTATCTAGCTCTCTCTTGAACGCATTCAGAGAATTGGCCTCCACTGCCTTCTGAGGCAGAGAATTCCACAGATTCACAACTCTCTGACTGAAACAGAATCTAAAACAACCATAACAGTAATAGTGACTTTCCTTCAGCCAGAATGAAAAAGTGGGCCTCACCAGCCATTCTAGCCATCAATGTCAAAAACTTGAATACAGTTTTGTACCCAGAAATAATTCCAATATTTACCCCCAAATCATCATTAGCCTCCCCCCCCCCCCCCCCCTCCTCTTTCCATCAGTCATTGAAACCTTCATCCATGCTTTGGTCATTGCCTAGTCTGAGTATTCTAAGTTCTCGGCACAAGAGACTGCTGATGCTGGAAGATAATGCAGAAAAAAAAGAGGAGAGATGCTGAAGAAACTCAGTAGATCAGGCAGCATCTGTGGAGGGAAATGGCTACTCAAGGGCTCAGGCCAAGCCAGCTCATCTATTCTAAGCTCTGTCCTCTATAAACCTGCAACAGCCCCTCAGCATCCTGAATCAATCCATGTGCTGTTTCAGCTTCAGTTCAGTTTATTGTCACTTGTACCGAGGTACAGTGAAAAGCCTTTGTTGCATGCCAACCATCACTTGTGAGAACTCAGATCAGTATCAACACAGATTCTAAATGTTCAAGTGAATTATGCTGCAAACCTGTTTTTTTTTTAAAACAGTAAATGCTGAAGATATTCAGATGGCCAGGCTGCATCAGTGGGAAGAAAAACATAGCTACTGTTTTGGATTGAAGAATTCTGACAAAGGCCTTTTAAAATGAAACAGATTTTCTAATACTTATTACTGAGCAACAACCGCTAACCGATAAAGTTCTAACAACACAATTTATGGTCCAAAATTGAACATGTGGAGGTAGGGGTTGGCCTTGGTATTAAATAAGTACTTTCCATCTATCCTGAAAGAAAATAATATTTTCAATAATCAGAAAAGAGGAGTTGGAGTAATATGTATGAATGAATGAATGAATGAATGAATGAATGAATAAGTTTATTGGACAAGTATGCATATACAAGGAATGTGCCTTGGTGCTCCGCTCACAAATGACAACACAAACATACAGTTAACATTTAAGAATAAAGCATAAACACATCAAAACAATAAGGATACACCATTACGGTCTAAACACGTGGGTGAAAATAAACCAGAGCAAAAAAGAGACTACAGACTTTGGTTATTGAGTAGAACTATCACTCGTGGAAAAAAGCTGTTTTTATGTCTGGCTGTGGCTGCTTTGACAGTCCGGAGTCGCCTTCCAGAGGGAAGTGCTTCAAAGAGCTTGTGGCCTGGGTGAGAGGGGTCAGAGATGATTTTGCCCGCTCACTTCCTGCCCCTTGCAGTGTACAGTTCATCAATGGGGGGAAGGTTGCAGCCAACAACCTTCTCAGCTGTGTGAACGATCCGTTGCAGCCTCCGGATGTCGTGCTTGGAGGCTGAGCCAAACCAGACCATGATGGAGAAGGTGAGGATGGACTCAATGATAGCAGTATAGAATTGGACCATCGTTGCCTGTGGCAGATTGTGTTTCTTCAGTTGCCGCAGGAAGTACATCCTCTGTTGGGCCTTTTTGACTGTGGAGTCAATGGTGGCCCCCCATTTAAAGTCCCTGGAGATGATGGTTCCAAGGAACTTAAATGACTCCACAGATGTGACTATGGTGTTGTTGATTGACTGCGTCGTCCACCGATCTATGGCCCTATATGCAAACTGCAGGGGGTCCAGCAGGGGATTTGTGATGTTTTTCAGCTGGGCCAGCACGTCTTTCAAAGGTCATCATGACTACAGAGATAAGTGCGACAGGCCTGTAGTCCTTAAGTCCAGTGATCCTTGTCCTTTTGGGTACAGGGACAATAGTGACCTTGAAGCAGGCTGGGACAGTGCAGATTTGCAGGGACTGGTTGAAAATGTCTGTAGATCGGTGCCGGTTGTTCGGCACAGAGCTTGAGGGTAGAGGGGGAAACATTGTCCAGTCCTGGAGATTTCCGGCTTTTCTGTTTTCTGAATAGCCCCTCCACCTCCACAATTTCTATTGTTAAACTGGAGTCATTCTGTGAGGATGTGCAAATTGGTCCCTGGACCAATGTGCAAATTGGTGATTGCAGATGGGTGTGGGGTGTGTGGGGGTTCGGGGGGGGGGGGGGTGGGGGGGGCAGTCTTTTCAAACTCCAGCCAGTCTCTGAGTAGGTGTGAATTGCTGCTTGGGGAGGAGTGGGTGGGAATGATCCAGTCTTTGCAAACTGGAGTCAGTCTTTGAGTATGTGTGAAGTGGTGATTGGGGGTGGGGGGAGGGGGTCCCAGGGTTATGTTTCTGTTTCTCGAACCTGCAGTAAACCTCGTTCAGGTCGTTGGTCAGCTGATTGGTCCAAGGATTGTGGGTTTTCCTCTTGTACCTGGTAATTTCTTGCAAGCCCTTCCAACCTGAAGAAGAGTCATTAGCTGAGAACTTGCTCCTCAGCTTCTCAGAGTACCTTTCCTTGGCAACTCTGATTCCTCTTCTCAGCTTGTACTTGGCCTGCCTGTAGAGGTCTGTATCCCCGCTCCTGTAGGCCTCAACCTTTGACTGGCGGAGCTGTCTGAATTTTGCTGTGAACCAGGGCTTGTTGTTGTTGAACCAGATCCGGGTCTTCGTGGGAATGCAACTGTCCTCGCAAAAGCTGACATAGGATGTCACAGTGTCTGTGTACTCATCGAGGCTTGTGGTTGCTTCCCTGAACACATTCCAATCAGTGCAGTCAAAGCAGGACTGTAGTTTTTCAATGCCCTTGCTTGTCCACCTTTTCGTTATTCTGACCACAGGTTTAGCAGATTTTATTTTCTGCCTGTAGGTCGGAATAAGGTGAACTAAACAATGATCGGAGAGGCCCAGAGCCGCCCGAGGAACAGAGCGATGTATACGATAAAAATAGATAGAGTGGGGGTACTTAAAAAGTTGGCAGTGCTCAACGGTACAAACATCACCTGGTCATTGTTCAAATCAAAGAAGATCAGATGACGACTGATGTTGGAACTCTGAAATGAAAACCGAGAGATTTGGAAGCATTCAACGCCTCAGACAACACTTGCAGAGAGAAACACACAGGAAACATTGCATTGGAAACTGAAGAGGTTGTAAAGTCATTCACCTTTCAGGGTCTTACCCATGTACAGCACAGGTCAGGTGGGCCTGAGAGGCACCAAACATCTCCCATTCACCCTGACAGACCAGGTCCAAAGGCTGAAAATCCATTGAATTGGGTGTGGAGCATCTGGGACATCAACAAGAAGTATAACTCAGGATGAGAGTGCGGCAAATACAAGTGGCTCTCTCCACCAGGCCAAGATTTTAGATTTAATTCAGAGATACAGCATGGAAAAGGTATAGTGGTTGAGATAGACTTCTTGGTATCTTATTATGTGCCGGATACATTATATAGTTATAGCTATGGTGGTACTCAATGTGTAATTTGCCTTTGCTAAGTTCAATCCAACGGTGTTAATGAATTGTAATATAATGTATTTATGGTTATGCTGAGTAATGCCAAAATAAGGTTTACAAAATGCACTATAAGATATGAGATCAGGTGTACATGAAACATATCTAGAGAAGGAATACACTGGAATGTGAAAATACAGATGGGTTCCCTTGGTTGGCATGTAAGTAATGGACCCAATGGCCAGCCTACATGCTGTACAAACAGTGGTGAAGGTAAGCACGGTACATAGGAGAAGAGTTTTGTAGCTAAAAAAATTGGGGGTGTCTATTATAGGCTCAGTTAAATTTGCACCCTGTGTGTGTCTATTCATGTAAAAATTACCTGATTGTATGGTTGCAAATAGTTAACTAATGTAAACATTTTGTGAAGAAGCAAGGAACTACAGATTACTGGCTTACAAAAAAAAGGCACAAAATAGACAATAGACAATAGGTGCAGGAGGGGGCCATTCGGTACCCCGTTCCTGCCTTCTCCCCATACCCCCTGACTCTGCTATCCTCAAGAGTTCTCCGCTTTCCTTAAATGCTGGAGTAATTCAGTGGGTCAGGCAACATCTCTGGAGAAAATGGAGAGGTTGGATGTTTCAGATTGGGAGCCTTCAGTCTGACCCGAAACGTCATCTAGACATGTTCTCCAGAGGTGCTGCCTGACCCGTTGAGTTACTCCAGCACTTTGTGTCTTTTGTTTTAACATTTTGTGAATTAATATATATTTCTGAGGGGGTGCAGTGTACACTGGCATCCTGATTAGTGCCAACCAATTGAGTGCTTGAGGTTCCCCAGTTAACAGCTGAACTGTAGAAGAGACGTCCACTCTGACTATGTGCGGCTGGGCCAGAAAGCCAGCGTGAGTCCCTGCCTTCCATTTATGCTCCTCTACCTGACCATCTCTTTCATCGCCTGCTGTTGAGCGTGATGAAAGTTGCAGTCTTCCCCGCTCTTTCTTTCGACTGCGCAGCTCTCCATAGCCAAGACCCAGGTGTATAATTGCCACATGGAGCTGCTACTGCCTGTCCCTCTCCATGCCAGCCAGAACCACATCTGGAGCAGCATTTGCACTTGCTCCAAGCACCCAACACCACCTCTCACAGGCAGCCTTTCCATACCCGGTTGTGAATGAATCATTGCCATGGAGCACCGGCAGAAGGAAGGGAATCGTACCAGGTCTCCTGCAGGGCAGAGTATAGCTGCAGGCAGAGCAGGTGTTCCTGCCATACACCTGGCACCCAGGTTCCCAGCACAACAGAGCTGCTAGTAATGCATGTTATTTATAATGTGCAAGGATCCCTTTCAGTGCCGATCCGTACACACTTCTGTTCCATGGAATGCAAGTGACTGCCATTGGAAGTACCAGAATAGTAGAAATGTGGATCAGGGTATCTTTAAGAATTGTACATAGCACGTGGTAGGATGTTTGATGCACTGCTTTGAGGCAGGAGCAGATTGCCTTCAAAAAGGATCTTTTGTTGATAGCGCGACTTCTATTATCTGTCTGCAACCCGAGGCACTGAAGGGCCCACTTACATTGTGAGAAATGAAATTTTCTCATCTATATTGAAGAAGTGAATGAGAAAAACCATAATTACAAACTGGTTTGTTTATTGTCGGTGTGAAATAAAATGTATGATAATTTAAGGTGAGCTCAGTTGTTCAAGGCTGATCATATTTATTTTATACACATATCCTTGGAGATAACGGAGAGGGTTGATACGATTGGTGTGATTCGCATTGTGTATGTGGTTTGCATAGATATTGTGCATCTGGGATCACGGTGGTCGAGTGGATCATTCAGCCGACTCACAGCTCCAGGGATCCAGGTATCACCCTCAACATGGGTGCTGTTTGTGTGGAGTTTACAGGCTCTCTCTTTGACCATATAAGTGCTCCAGGGTTCTTTCACATCCCACTAACGTGCTGATAGAGTAATTGGCCTTTATGTTTGGTAATGCCAAAAGGACCCATTCAAAAGAAGCAAAGAAAGTCGATGGGCATGTGGTTGAAGAAGTTACAGAGCTACATGGAAATAAAGAGTGGGGAATGGGGCTGAGGGGACTGCTGGCTTTAGAACTCGATGGGCTGTATATCCTATTTTGTGTCATAATAGTTAAGTAAGTTAAAGCATGGGGGAGGTATGAGGAATACAAAATGATCTGAAAGACAGAAGGCAACGGGTAGTGGTGAATGTAGAAACAAAGATGCTGGTTTATATCAAAGATAGACACAAAGTGCTGGAGTAACTCAGCGGGTCAGGCAGCATTTCTGAAGAAAAAGGATAGTGTAGTGAGTCCAAAACGAGCGTTATTATCAAAAGACTTTATTCTTGGTAAAAAACCATGACAAGGCGCAACGCACTTACTTTGGACACACATTACTTAACTACTAATATAATCTAATCTCATCTCTCCAGTTTGGCGCCAGACACAACTATACCTCGCGCTCCCGCACCACGTGACCCGTTAGCCCAACCGAGGGTTCGAGACCCCCCCGCTAATCCGTATGTCCCTACAATAGATGATATTTCGGGTCAGGACCCTTCTTCAGACTGAATTGCAGGTCGATTGCAATTTTACAGACTGGAAGAATGTAGAAGCTTGTGTTTTGCACTAACAGTATTAGAGTGATTGGTCTTTTCATTAGAAGTTGATGATCTGGACTGGTTTATGGGCACAATTTCAAAGTTTACAGGATGATTTGGGAATGCTGTAAACAAGGAGGATAGTAATACACCAAATGTTAAAACCGCAGATGAAATTTAACAAAGAAAAATGTGAAGCAATGTATTTGGGTAGGATGCAAAATTAGTTATATAGCAGATGGTACAATTTTGAAAGAAGCAGGTAAGTGGGACAAGTGTAGATGGGACATGTTGGTCAGCGTGGGCAAGTTGGGCCAAAGGGCCTGTTTCCACACTCTATGACTCTAAGTGAGGAACAGAGACTGGGTGTGAATGTGCCCACAAAGCATTGAACATGCTGGACAAGTTATGGTATAAGAAAATAACTGCAGATGCTGGTACAAATCGATTTATTCACAAAATGCTGGAGTAACTCAGCAGGTCAGGCAGCATCTCGGGAGAGAAGGAATGGGTGACGTTTCGGGTCGAGACCCTTCTTCAGACTGATGTCGGGGGTGGGACAAAGGAAGGATATAGGTGGAGACAGGAAGATAGAGGGAGATCTGGGAAGGAGGAGGGGAAGGGAGGGACAGAGGAGCTATCTGAAGTTGGAGAAGTCGACGTTCATACCACCGGGCCGCAAACTGCCCAGGCGAAATATGAGGTGCTGCTCCTCCAATTTCCGGCGGGCCTCACTATGGCACTGGAGGAGGCCCATGACAGAGAGGTCAGACTGGGAATGGGAGGGGGAGTTGAAGTGCTGGGCCACCGGGAGATCAGTGGCGTTAATGCGGACCGAGCGCAGGTGTTCGAAGCGATCGCCGAGCCTGCGCTTGGTTTCGCCGATATAGATGAGTTGACATCTAGAGCAGCGGATGCAATAGATGAGGTTGGAGGAGGTGCAGGTGAACCTCTGTCTCACCTGGAAAGAATGTTTGGGTCCTTTGATGGAGTTGAGGGGGGAGGTAAAGGGACAGGTTATGGTAGTTGTTTCAAATGTATATTAATGAAGCAAATGATACCAAAGTGAGTAATTTAGTTTTTTGAAAAAGACTATGTTTATTTTGGCCTTGGCTATGGTTTTGTATTCAACTCTGGCACTCACATTGGGAAAGGTGTTATCTCTGAAGGAGTGAAGCAAAGTTTTGCTGGAATGGTGTCCTAGTGAGAGGTTTCAATAACCATTTATTCAAATCCCATAGTTATCTTTCATTCTTCTTGCTTACATGGGGACACATTCTGTTGTGTTTACGGGCCTGGTAAGCTGCAGCAAGTAAAAATTTGATTGTTCCATTTTCGGTACTCGTGACAATTAAACACACTGAAGAAGGGTCTAGACCCGAAACATCGCTCATTCCTTCTCTCCAGAGATGCTGCCTGTCCCGCTGAGTTACCCCAGCATTTTGTGTTTATCATCACAATTAAACACACTTGACTTAACTCTTAACACCAGCCCGAGTGCAGGCAAGAAAACATGCATTGCCCATTCATTTGCACTTAGCTCTTTGGGAAAAACTGACATTTACAGCACACAACTTAAGCAAAACAGATGCTAGTGCAAAGCTGCACACAGTAATAAATTCACACAGAACTGAATCAGGCTCTTTGACCCAACTCGTCCATGCTGACTATAATGCCTCATCTATGCTAGTCCCATTTGGCCCATATCTCTCTAAACCTTTGCTGTCCATTCAATTGGGTGCTCTGAAATTTTGGGACAATTTTAGATTTTACATAGCACACCATGATCTGGAATGTGATTAAATCAAATTCAAAAATAATATTCAAAAGAGAATTAAATAAATACCCAATGAGGAAAAATTGCGAAAAAGAAGAGGGTAATTACTTGAGTATGTGGCACAAACAGAATGGCAGACTGGCTTTGCTGCATCTGTTTAGTTTAGTTAAGTTTAGTTTGGTTTAGTTTAGTTTAGTTTGGTTTAGTTTAGTTTAGTTTAGTTTAGTTTAGTTTAGTTTAGTTTAGTTTAGTTTAAAGAACAGAAACAGGCCCTTCGGCCCACCGACCAACGATATATCTGCCCATTAACACTAATCTAGATACACTTGGGACAATTTACAATTTCACGAATCCTATTAGCCTACAAACCTGTACGTCTTTGGAATGTGAAAGGAAACTGGAGCACCCAGAGAAAACCCTTGCGGGCACGGGGAGAACGTACAAACTCGATACAGACAGCATCTGTGAGGGTGTAGGAAAGTGTTAGTGCGCGGGGATCACTGGTCGGCACGGACTCATAGAAACATAGAAAATAGGTGCAGGAGGAAGTCATTTGGCCCTTCGAGCCAGTACTGCCATTCATTGTGATCATGGCTGATCATTCACAATCAGTAACCCCTGCCTGCCTTCTCCCCATACCCATTGATTCCACTAGCCCTTAGACCTCTGTCTAACTCTCTTTTAAATTCATCCAGTGCATTGGTCTCCACTGCCTTCTGTGGCAGAGAATTCCACAAATTCACAACTCTCTGGGAGAAAAGGTTTTTTCTCATCTCAGTTTTAAATGGCTTACCCCTCCCTCCCTTATTCTTCAACTGTGGCCCCTGGTTCTGGACTCTCCAGCATTGGGAACATAATGTTGGCTGGAGGGCCTGTTTCCGCAGCATTTCTAAACTGAACTAAATTAAACTAAACAAAACTAAATTAAACTAAACTAAACTAAACTAATCTGATCCTCACAATGTTTATCGTCTTTTTTTCCAGCCTCTTTTCATCTTTATATTTTCTTTAAAAATTTAAAAATTGAAGCTATGTAAGAACTCTATAACCAGTTTGTCGTTTATTATTATTTGTACATATGCTTTAAAAAATTAAAAATTAAAAAAAAAAAACTCATCAAAACAAAAACAGAAAAAAAACAACAAATTGTTCTGCTCCACATTGGAGGAACCAAACATGGGTGATTGTTTCGCAGAGCACATACATTCGGTCTGCAAATCCCCTTTGACTGCCTCTTTAATTCTCCATCTCACTCGAACCCTGATCTCTCTTTCTGCCGCCACCTGCGTTGTTACAGACACTCCACACAAGTTCTAGGACCTGCAACTCATCTTCCATCTCGGACAAGCAGCCTTTTGAACTCAATTATGAATTCTGCAACTTCAGGTAACTTGCATCCTTGGTCTGTATCGCAACTGACCATTTCTGTTGTAAATCATCCATCTGTGATATTGGTTTATTTTCTCTTGAGAGAGAAAGATAACTCAGCGAAGATTGAATGGTGGAGCGCAATTGACGGGACGAATGGCCTAATTCTGCTCCCATGACTTATGACCTTATGACCTTATAGAAACATAGAAAATAGGCGCAGGAGGAGGCCATTTGGCCCTTCGAGCCAGCACCGCCATTCATTGTGATCATGGCTGATCATCCACAATCAGTGTCCCTTGCCTGCCTTCTCCTCATACCCCTTGATTCCACTAGCCCCTAGAGCTTATGACTTCATGACGTTATGACCTTATGAAACTAATTTGTTTTCTCTCCTTCTCATGTTTGCCCAAGAGTCTGACCTGATATGTTGATTCCGTTTCACTCTCCACAGATGTGGTCTGTACTGCTGAGTGCTTCCAACATTTTCTGTATTATTTTAGTTCAGTATCTCTTTATCTCATCAGAGGGGCTGACGTGTTGGCATTTAGGAATATTGAAGGAAAAATAACCACTCCACCGCTCTTTCCCCATCAGCTCCTGGAACTTTGCATTTCCATCCAATTTTAAGGTTATACTTTCAGCGTTCAATGTTTAGCTTCAAGACTTAAATTAATCTATTAATCTACTGCTTATGAAGATTACTCAATTTTAATTCATATTTTTCTGATGATCTTTTAGTGTAACCAACATGTTTTAAAATATTCCATCTAATTCTAATATTTAGTTTAGTTTAGAGATCCAGCATGGAAACAGGCCCATCGGCCCACTGAGGCCGCACTGACCAACTATCCCCATAAATTAACACTATTCTACACACACTAAGGGTGGCACGGTGTCACAGCAGTAGAGTTACAGCGCTTGCAGCGCCAGAGACCTGGGTTTGATCACAACTACCGGTACTGTCTGAACAGAGTTTGTGCGTTCTCCCCACGACCTGCGTGGGTTTTCCTCCGAGATCTTCTGTTTCCTCCCACACCCCAAAGACATGCTGGTTTGGAGGTTAATTGCCTTGGGTATACTTGGTAAAAGTGTGATTTGTCCCTGCTGTGTGTAGGATAGTGTTAATGTGTGGGGATCGCTGGTCGGTGCGGACTCGGTGAGCTGAAGGGCCTGCTTCCGCGTTGTATCTCTGAACTAAACTAAACTAAACTAAACTAAACTAAACACGAGGGACAATTCACATTTATACCAAGCCAATTAGCCTACAAACCTGTACGTCTTTGGAGTGTGGGAGGAAAAAGGTCATAGGGAGAACGTACAAACTCCGTACAGACAGCACCCGTAGTGTGGATTTAACCCGGGTCTCACGCGCTGTAAGGCAGCAACTCTACCACTGCACCACCGTGCTGCCCTTTGATGAATATATTCATCATAATTATTTATACATTTTCTGATTGCAAAGGCCCTTGACTGAATTTAGAAAACGGAGTTTAAATACACAATTTGTCATTTGTCATTATATTTTATTTAATTTTATTGATTTTTGAATATGCTGCTTATTCTGAGTTTCACTCTAGTCCTGAGGCCAGGTATCTTGTGACTGCTGAAGGACAATGTTACAGCATCTATCACTGAACCACAATCTAACTATCCTGACAAATCCATAAAGAACCCTATCAATAAATTAGTTAGGCCCGACTTGGCTTTCATAAACTCGTACCACTTGGAATTATTGCCTTACTCGTGTTTAATGCTTTGAATTGCCTCCTTTGTGATTGACTCCAGTATTTTGCCTCTCAAAGATGCCATATATATCAACTATAAATCCTAGATTAATGTCTCTGACCTTTTTAAATACTGAACAACACCAGTTACTTCGTAGTTTTCTGACACCACTGCTATATTTAATGCACTGAAATAATTCACCCACAACTCCCTTCACTTTCTGCCTTATTCTTTATGAAACTGAACCCTAACAATAAGATTTCTTCCAAAATTCAATTAATTGCAATGCACTATAGTCATTATTAATCACCCCTAACCATTTATTTCAAAGTACTTAATTGTCACATGTACCCAAGGTATAGTGAAATTAAATTCTGGGCACAGCTCAGTACAAGTATCACTACACATCAGCATTTAGATGCATCTTAGATAAGCGTCCCAGGTACAGTACAGATGTACAGTATTAGTACACTGTAACAGAATACCGGGTCGCCAGTTTCGCACCATTTTCAAGTCCCAGTAATTGTAAGTGCAGGATTCTTGACCTGACCATGAAGGTCCATTGTCCTGGCGGCATTGCAGTGTCAGCCTGGCCAAGCTGGCCGATGGTGTCCTCCACCAATGCTCCATCGCTCCATGCCATTGCAGACTGCGTCCAGTCCATGCTCTTGACCTCTTGGAGCGGCACCCGATCTAGCCAAGTCCCAGGCTGTTGCATGGCCTCCAGCAGCCCACTCCACTGTAGTACACTGCCTCCCGCAGCCGGTCCACTTACCGGCCCTCCTTCCGACTCCTTCCTCTCTGGGCGGGTGGGCCGGACCTGCTGACGGGTACGGTAGCAGCATGCCGGGGTGACCTTCTGCCATGAAGAGGTGATGGGCCTTGTTCCTCTCGACTGCCGTCGCCGACTCCCTCCTCTTCTGAACTCCGGTCTTCGGGGGACAAATAGAGGCTGGGCTCTGCGGCTTCTTCCCTACAGGCTGCGGCCTGCTGGATCTTTCTGCGTCCGACCGCGTGGCCCGCTGGGTCTGTCCACAATGGGTGAGCCTGGCTTTACGGGCATGTCCCAGGTCCGTGGTGGGTGAGCCTGGCCTTCACTTTGGGTTCCCGGTGCACGGCACAGCTACTCAGTCGGTGGTAGGAGTGATCTGGGCCTGCTGTTGTGTCTTGTTTGACAGGGTACTGAGGCTGCCTTTACTGTTTCTGATCATGTAAAATGAATGAGTTACCATCACCTTATACAGTTATTAGCCCAAGATTATTCTGTGTCGGTCGCATGTGTCGATCATGTTCCCTCCTTACTGTTGAGTTCATTAACTCCCCAAAGCTATTTTCTCATGAAGTCATGCCTATGCAAATTTAAAGGATTTTTATTTCAAAATGTCACCAAAAAGCTGAAGTGATTTTGGTAGGCTCTTAATTACTTTTAATTGGTTTGTCTTTAAAATGGTGCAAAGAATGAGGGTTGTTTTCTAAATGCTCCTGGGTGCAATCCATCTGTTCCTCATCATGAATGTTTAAGTTCTGCCAGTCTTTGGTGACCAAGAACCATCTCTTTACCCTGTCAGTAAACCTGTCTGCAGGGGGTGGGGGTGAGGGGGCGGTTGGGATGGTTTCAGAATGGGGAAAAGCCTCAGTCACTTCCAGATGTTGCTCTTGCCTCTGGGAAGGAAACAACAGAAGCAAAATAAAAGCAGGTACCCCCCCCCCAGGGAGGGTGAGAACAGGTGCAGGGAAGACAGCATTGCCTTTTGGATGAGAGATAATAATCTAAGGAAGGGGTTATTAGAGAATGGTTTTCAAACGGCAACAGAAAAGAGCAAAAGCAACTATGGGATTATACTGTTCCCTCGCCACTCAGTTCAGCTATTTATTTTAACATAGACGTAGGACATAGAACAGTGGAGCACAGGAACGGGCCCCTCCGTAACATGATGCCAAGTTAAATTGATCCCATCTGTCTGTACTTGATCCATATCCCTTTATTCCCTGCACTTCCATGTGCCAATCTAAAGGAATGTGAATTAAGTGGCTACAGTGAGAGCGTTTAGTTCAGTTTGGTTTAGTTTAGAGATACAATTTGTATTAGTAAATATTATGGATCAACTGGGAAAGTGGGCTAAGGAATGGCAGATGGAATTTAACTTGGACAAGTAAAAAGTATCGTATTTTGGTAAGTTTAGCCAGGGCAGGACTTCCACAGTAAATGGTAGGGCCCTGTAAAGTGTTAAACAGTGCATTCAGAAAATATTCAGAACCCTTCACTTTTTCTGCATTTTGCTACGATACAGCCTTATTTTAAAATGGATTAAATTCTTTTTTTAATCAGCAATCTACACACATACCCCATAATAAAAAAGTGAAAACAGTTGTTTAGAATTTTTTGCAAAGTATTTAAAAAGAAATAACTGAAATATCACATTTACATAAGTATTCAGACCCTTTGCTATGACACTCAAAATTGAGCTTATGTTCATCCTGTTTCCATTGATTATCCTTGAGATGTTTCTACAACTTGATTGGATTCCACCAGTGGTAAATTAAATTGATTGGACATGATTTAGAAATGCATACACCTGTCTATATAAGGTCCCACAGTTGACAGTGCATGTCAGAGAAATACCAAGCCACGAGGACGAAGGAATTGGCCGTCGACCACTGAGACAGGATTTTGTCGAGACACAGATGTGGGGAAGGGTATAAAATAATTTCTGCAGCATTGCGGGTCCCGAAGACAGTGGCCCCCGTCATTCTTAAATGGAAGAACTTTGGAACCACCAGGACACTTCGTAGAGCTGGCTGCCTGGCCAAACTGAGCAATTGGGGGAGAAGGGCCTTGGTCAGGGAGGTGACCAAGAAACTGATGGTCACTCTGACAGAGCTCCAGAGTTCCTCTGTGAAGATGGGAGAACCTTCCAGAAGGACAACTATATCTGCAGCACTCCACCAATCAGGCCTTTATGGTAGAGTGGCCAGATGGAAGCCACTCCTCAGTAAAATGCACATGACAGCCCACTTGGAGTTTGCCAAAAGGCACCTAAAGGACTCTCAGACCATGAGACACAAGATTCTCTGGTCTGATGAAATCAAGATTGAATTCTTTGGCCTGAATGCCAAGTGGCACCGCTCATCACCTGGCCAATACCATACCTACAGTGAAGCATGGTGGTGGCAGCATCATGCTGTGGGGATGCTTTTCAGTGGCAGGAACTGGGAGACTAGTCAGGATCGAGGGAAAGATGAATGGAGCAAAGTACAAAGAGATCCTTGAAGAAAACCTGCTCCAGAGTGTTCTGGACCTCAGACTGGGGCAGAGGTTCACCTTCCAACAGGACAATGACCCTAAGCACACAGCCAAGACAACGCAGGAGTGGCGTCATGACAAGTCTGTGAATGTCCTTGAGTGGCCCAGCCAGAGCCCGGTCTTGAACCCACTCGAACATCTCTGGAGGGACCTGAAAATAGCTGTGCATCGACGCTCCCCATCCAACCTGACAGAGCTTGAGAGGATCTGCAGAGAAGAATGGGAGAAATGATCCAAATACAGGTGTGCCAAGCTTGTAGCATCATACCCAAGAAGGCTTGAGGCTGTAATCGTTGCCAAAGGTGCCTCAACAAAGTACTGAGTAAAGGGTCTGAACACTTATGTGAATGTGATATTTCAGTTATTTATTTTTAATGACTTTGCAAAAATTTCTAAACACCTGTTTTTATTATGGGATATTGTCTGTCGATTGATGATTTTAAAAAATCATTGATCCATTTTAAAATAAGGCTGTAATGAAGCAAAATGTGGACAAAGTGAAGGGGTGTGAATACTTTCTGAATGCACTGGAGAGCAGAGGGATCTGGGGGCCCAAGCCTCCAGATCACCCTTAAAGTGGTGAGTTAGGGTGGCATGGAGTTAAACAATGCATTGGGCATTGAGTACAAGAGTTGGGATGTCATGTTACAGCTGTACAAGACATTGGTTAGACCACACTTGGAGTATGGTGTACAGTTCAAGTCACCCAGCAATAGAAAAAAGGTCATTAAGCCTGAAAGGGAGCTGAAAACATTCACAAAGATGTTGCAGAACAAGTAAGCTTGAGTTGTTAGGAGAGACTGGATAAACTAGAACACGTGCTGGAGTAACTCAGCAGGTCGGGCAGCATCTCTGGAGAACATAGATAGGTGAACATAGATAGGTAATCCTTCTTCAGAAGGATCCCAACCTGAAACATCACCTATCTGTGTTCTCCGGAGTTGCTGCCTGACCACTCAGTTACTACTGCACTTTGTGTCCTTTTGAGAAATCTATCGTCTGCAGTTCCTTGTTTCTGGATAAACTCGGGTTTTCCCTTATTTTTCTCCCTTGTAGTAGTGAGAGTCAAATGAAAATATCAAACCTAACCTGGTACAGGAAGCACAAGCAGAGTTTGCAAAATAACTGCTGGGGAATTGCAGCAAATGTGTGTTCTGCCACCAGTACAACACAGGACATGGAGGAACACAACTCTGGAATTACCAGCAGAGTTTGCTCAACAATTTGGGGGTTTTGTCTTTAGCAAGTTCTGGCTACTTTAATAATGTTTAAATAGATAGTTTGGCAGTATGAATAAGAAAGTATAAAATTTGGAAAAGATTCACGTGGTTGTGCATTAACTAGTGATATAGTGTTCAACATGTGTAACCAGGATGGTTTGAAATGCTTTAAAGTATTCATAGAACAGTATCTTATCATAGATATTGGTAATTGTATCGGTTTATAATGACTTTGTCTCAATTAACATTTAATGTGGATATATGTACTGTAATTTGTTGGACATTGAGTAATGTGATATGGGTTTGTTTGCACACAAAAGTTTATACTTACCTCCTGATCATTTAGACATGAGGCAAAAGCAGATATCACATTTTAGAGAGAAGGCAGATTACTTTTGAATATAGTAGAATTTTAGATGATTTAATCTGTAGGGATGGAAAGTTTAATAACGCTTAAAAAGCAAAATATATACATAAAAATCCTTGACTTTTAATATGTATCAAAAAGTCTCATTCAATTAATAGTGATTAATTAGTGTAAGAAAATAACTGCAGATGCTGGTCTCGACCCGAAAAGTCACCCATTCCTTCTCTCCTGAGATGCTGCCTATCCTGCTGAGTTACTCCAGCATTTTGTGATTAATTAGTGATCATTTCCCAATATTCTCTCGACTCTGGCTACCCTCCAGTCCACAGGAACTGATCCAATGTAACCACTTTTTAAGAAAGGAGGGAGAGAGAAAATGGGGAATTATAGACTAGTTAGCCTTACATCAGTAGTGTGAAAGATACAGGGGTCGATTATTAAAGATGTTACAGCAGCGCATTTGGAAAGCATTGATGGGATTGGTCAAAGTCAGTGTGGATTTATGAAGGGGAAATCATGCTTGACTAATCTTTTAGAATTTTTTGAGGATGTAACAAGTAGAATGGATAAGGGAGAGCCAGAGGATGTGGTGTATCTGGACTTTCAAAAAGCCTTTGACAAGGTCCCACACAAGGGATTAGTGTGCAAAATTAGAGCACATGGTATTTGGGGTAGGGTAGTGACATGGATAGAGAACTGGTTGGCAGACAGGAAGCAAAGAGTAGGAATTAATGGGTCCTTTTCAGAATGGCAGGCAGTGACTAGTGGGGTGCCGCAAGTCTCTGTGCTGGGATCACAGTTGTTTACAATATTTATTAATGATTTAGATGAGGGAATTAAATGTAACATCTCTAAGTTTGTGGATGAAACAAAGCTGAGTGGCAGTGTGAGCTGCGAGGAGGATGCTATGAGGCTGCAGGGTGACTTGGATAGGTTGGGTGAGTGGGCAGAAAAATGGCAGATGTAGTATAATGTGGATAAATGTGAGGTTATCCACTTTAGTGGCAAAAACAGGAAGGCAGATTATTTTCTGAATGATGTCAGATTAGGAGAAGGGGAGATACAACGAGACCTGGGTGTGCTTGTACATCAGTCATTGAAGATAAGCATGCATACATGCATTCAGCAGGCCTTCATTGCGAGAGGATTTGAGTTTAGGAGCAAGGAGGTCCTACTGCAGTTGTACAGGGCCCTGGTGAGACCGCATCAGGAGCATTTTGTGCAATTTTGGTCTCTTAATTGAGGAAGAACATTATTTCTATTGAGGGAGTGCAGCGTAGGTTCACCAGGTTAATTCCCAGGATGGCAGGACTGATGTATGATGAAAGAATGGGTCGACTGGGCTTGTATTCGCTGGAATTTAGAAGGATGAGAGGGGATCTTAGAGAAGCGTATAAAATTCTCTTAGAGGATTGGACAGGGTAAATGTAGAAAAAATGTTCCTGATGTTGGGGGACTCCAGAACCAGGGGTCACAGTTTAAGAATAAGGGGTAGGCCATTTAGGATTGAGATGAGGAAACACTTTTTCATCAGAGAGTTGTGAATTCTCTGCCACAGAAGGCAATGGAAGCCAATTCATTGGATGTTTTCCAGAGAGAGTTGGATTTAGCTCTTTGGGCTAAGGGAATCAAGGGATATGGGGAAAAAGCTAGAATGGGGTACTGATTTTGGATGATCAGCCGTGATCACTTTGAATGGCAGTGCTCGTTTGAAGGGCTGAATGTCCTACTCCTGCACCTATTTTCTATGTTTCTATGTAATATTGCCAGTTTAACATAATGCTTGCTACACGAGATGAGGTCCTATACACTTTGAACAAACCTTTACATTTCACATTCTAACCGGGCATGTTTCAAGGCACGACAACTTCATTTGAATTTGGATGCTGATATTTTTTCATTATAACAACAATTTTCTAAGCAGTTTGTTTTCTTTTGTCTTTAACACATTTGGACAGATGAGGGGGGGGGGGGGGGGGGGGTGCATACTGAACTAATTTACACTGATCTGAATAGAATGACCTTGGTGGGTAAATCTGGCTGCAGCTGACTTGAATAGCTTGTGGAATTTATAATAAGCGTCCCATGTCATTTGTTGCCTTGCTTCACCGTCTGTACATTGTCGGATAATGGATTGTGCCCAAATCTGCATACAGTATTTTATATTTCATTTGACGATCTTTCTAGTCACCAAGGGTGTCTTCCACATCAGTGCAGGTGGAAAGGGGGTTGAGGAATATGTGAGTCCGAGCATATAGACTCTATTAATTTTAGATAATTCATCTCTCATCTGAATTGTTACTTCTAGTTGGGGTGTGAAGAGGATGGAGCAGTTTTTTATGACAGTGCTGCGCTCATCAGTGTGGCAGATGGTGGTTAGGAGTGAGTGGTGTGCAATTTTCAGTAAACAAATTCTTTATTGTTGACAGATCATGGGGAGCGAGAAAATGATCTGTGATTTAATAAAGGAGTTTTTCAGAGAACACTGACAAGGGATTGTACACCTAAGCAGACAAAAAAAAAAAGATCTATAATAGCTGGTGTCATCTGAAAGCACAGGTAATAGGAGTTTGTTTTCAAATAAATGCTAGAAAGCATATTTATAATATTGCTATTGAACCAATACCCTGAGACCACAAAACAACTGTTAGCTCCAAAGCTGGTTATAAATGGTATTGGTTTAAATGAAGGCTATTGTGCTGAAGGCTATTGTGCTGAAGCAGGAATCGCTGAGTGTCTGTCTGTGAAGGCCCCAAAGTTTTACAGGCAGGATTAATTTGAAAAGACAAAGGAGGTAGTTAAGCCAATTAAAGAGATACCACTGTAAAGTGCAGCGTTTTCTGAATCGTGCTCAAGTGTAATAAACCAAGACTAAATGAGAGGCATTGTTTCTTTCTGAAGAAGCACTTCACACTCACAACATTACTTGTCAGCCTCGTCTCCATTATAGGGAAAACATGCAGCCAGGTGTTTAAGAACCAGTGCCAGCAGAAGACACTTGGACACCTGTTCAAGTTTTCTTTCTCTTCAGAGACTCAAATTATGATCGGTTTAAAGTGAGCTTGTGATTTATTTTAAGTTTGAGCCTCTTCTTAATAGTCAGCTGCAATTAACTATTGTAGTATTGTAGTAAAGACTCCACAATCTCATTCACGACAGTCAAGAAAAGGATTTGCACTGAAAGCCAAAGAAATTAGATACAGATAAATATGAAAAATAATATTTTTATTTAAAAGTAAATTGTAGCTTGACGTTTTCACTCAGGTGGGACGGTTTTACCTGCACGGTTTAGTTTAGTTTAGTTTAGAGATACAGCATGCAAACAGGCCCTTTGGCCCACGGGGTCTGCGCCGATCAGCGATCCCCGCATATTAACACTATCCTACATGTACTAGGGACAATTGTTACATTCACCAAGCCAATTAACGTACATGTACGTCTTTGGAGTGTGGGAGGAAACCGAAGATCTCGGAGAAAGGCGGCACGGTGGCGCAGCGGTAGAGTTGCTGCCTTACAGCGAATGCAGCGCCGGAGACTCAGGTTCAATCCTGACTACGGGTGCCATCTGTACAGAGTTTGTACATTCTCCCCGTGACCTGCGTGGGTTTTCTCCGAGATCTTCGGTTTCCTCCCACACTCCAAAGACGTACAGGTATGTAGGTTAATTGGCTGGGCAAATGTAAAAAAAAATTGTCCCTAGTGTGTGTAGGATAGTGTTAATGTGTGGGGATCGCTGGGCGGCGCGGACCCGGTGGGCCGAAGGGCCTGTTTCCGCGCTGTATCTCTAAATCTAAAAAAAAAATCTAAAACCCACGCAGGTCACAGGGAGAACGTACAAACTCCGTACAGAGAGCACTCGTAGTCGGGACCGAACCCGGGTCTCTGGCGCTGCAAACACTGTGGCAGCAACTCTACTGCTGCATCTGGAAGTCTTGCTCCCCAGCACCATCCCGATGACCTTTGAGCACAAGTGTGCTCTCTAAAATGCTACTTCAAATCATTTATTGCTCATCCAAAGTGCGATTGAATGGCAGAGCATGTTTAAGGGGCAGAGTGGCCTGTCCTAGCACCTGATCCATGTCAGCTATTCTCCTTTAATTTTGAAGTGACAGATCTATTTCCCTCTCAGAATTTTTGCCTTGGACCAGATATTCCTCGGGACGGTGCTGCAGTGCTGTTGTATTTGCAAAGTGCAGGTCCTTAATACAAAAAGCAAATCAGCTGGTATGTGACTTGTGTCATTAATAATAATTTCTTGCAAGGTTTTGACAGCTCAGTCTTTGCTCTTGTTGAAATAAATTGGAAGGTAATTATTACAGTTCTGGCCCCCAACCCCACAATTAAAGTCAATGGTGATCAAATTTTAAGACAGATTTCATGTCAGAGTTAAAAATACCTATGGATTTCACAGAACATTAAACTCATTTGGATACTAAAAGTCTTTCTCCAATCTCATTCATTTCAGTAAAGAAATTATCAGATGCAGAAATATTCAAAACCAAATAATATTTTTCTCGTAAAAGACTATTTTCCTTTTGGCAGTACCTGGCAGTACCTGGTGCATCAGTTATGAACCAGGTAATGAGGTGCAAACTACAAATTTGAAGACAGAGTGCTGGAGTAGCTGAACGGATCAGACAGCATCTCAGGAGAACATGGATAGGCGACGATTATTCAGACTGATTGTAGAGGAGGGTGAAGAGAGCTGGAAGAGAGGAGGGGCAGGACAAAGCCTGGCAGGTAACAGGCCGATGCAGGTGAGGAGGCTTTGCAGCTCTTGATTTCTCCACCCCTCTTAACCACTCCAACCTCCAACCTGCCCCCCCCCCCCCCCCTTCCCCCTGAACTTGCAGCCCTCCGCTCACTCCGCAAAAAATATTCCCCTCCACATTTGTGTGTTTTGAACATTTTCAATGAAACTCTGAGTTTGAGCTTCAGTGGAAGTAATCCAGGAAAATTCATAGGCCAGTGACTCTCATGCCAATGGTTGGGAAGCTATTGGAGAGGATTCTTTGGGACAGGATTTACTCATATTTGAAGAGAATGGGCTAATTAAGAACAGCCAACATGGCTTTGTCAGCTGAAGATCACGTCTTACGAACTTGATTATGATTTTTGAGACAACGAAGGTCTTCTATGAGGGTGGAGCAGTGGATGTTGTCAACATGGATTTTACTAAAGCTTTTAATAAAGTCCTTCATGGTTGACTGACCCAGAAGATTGCGATGCATGGGATCCATGATGACCTGGTCATTTGGATTCCGAGCTAGCTTTTCTGGCTGGAGGTCCATGACTAGTGAGGTCTGCAGTGATCTGTGCTGGGACCTCTTGTTGTTTGTGATATATATAAATGACTAAGATGTAAATGTTGATGGATACGGAACATGTGAAGAAGAATGGGGGAGACTAGATTACATTACGGAAGAAAGTTCCTAGCTGCCCTTCAAAGTCTTACCAAACTTTTGTATGGTCCTTCCTGAAGCTAGAGTACATTCCCAATTGTCCAAACTACCTCATTGTGGACATATGACATTTTTCTGGAGCTGTTACACTACAATGATGAGAAACTATATTCTGCAATCTAGTATTTTTCCCCCTCACTCTACCTTTTGTACATGTTTGACTTGATTGCAATAATTTATAGTATTTGTGATGTGACTGGATAACATGCAAACAAAAGCTTTGCATTGTACCTCTGTGAACATGACAGTGATAACCCCAAACATCCCCAGCATAGAAAAGAAAGATTTGTAATTCAACACGTCTTTCATGATATTCCAAATACTTTACAGCCAATTAAGTTTTTTGAAAGCAAAAAAGCTGCAGATGTGGAAATTCTGAGAAAAAAAAGAAATGCGGTCACTATTGCGTTTTCCTTTTTAGCAGTTCCTTGAGAACAAGCATTTGAACGCTCAGAGTGTTAGAGTAACTCAACAGGTCAGGCAGCATCTCAGAAGAATATGGGTATCTAAACGATCTTGCTGAGATAGCGTTGGTAGTATCTTCCCAGATATCAAGGTGTTGGTAGTATCTTCCCAGATATCAAGGTATCTGCTAGAAGTAATCCGTCTCAGATGTGTACTGGATGGCAATGATCACACTGTCTGGTAGCCCATGGGATTATTTTGCCAAGTTTGAGGTCTTGACCTTCAAACACCACCACACTTCGCTTTTCAAAGGTTTTGCTGGTGATTTTTTTTATCAATGTCTGTCTTTTGTTAAGAGGTGGATCCCAAGATATTGGAAAAAGCCTGTGTTTTTCTGAGCCTCTGCATGAACCTTTATTCATGTTGTATAGCAGGGCAAGTTAGTAGAGGATATGTCCCTTGTTGCTGTTGAGTGTAAGGCCTAGATAGACACAAAATGCTGGAGTAACAGCGCGTCAGGCCTCATTTCTGGAGAGAAGGAATAGGTGACATTTTGGGTGGAGACCCTTCACAAGACCTGCTGATCCACTGAGTTACTCCAGCATTTTGTGTCTATGGTCTGTGTAAACCAGCATCTGCAGATCCTTCTTACATATTGAGTGTAAGGCCGATTCTCTTGGAGCTTTCAAGATCAGGTGTCTTCTCCTAGTTGGGGGAAGATATAAAAAAAAGGGAAATCCCAGAATGGAGTCAACCTTGGCAATATTCCCAGCCTTTCTTGAAGATGGACACTGGATGGAAGGAAGTGACAAGCCTGTGATGACTGGGCTGTGTTCATCACTCTCGGCAGGTACAGGTAGTCAAGGGCAGAGCAATTGCCATAGCAGGCTGAGATATACATCGGAATACTTAATGCATCTGTAGAGGTTCGTGAGAATCCTCGTGAATGTGTTGTCCCTTCTCAGCCACCGAAGAAAGTAAATACATGGCTAACTTCCAGATCTCTGTGGACTTGCCAGCCAGCCAGCCAGCTATAAGTGTATTCCAACCCAGTTTAAAAAATGAAAGATGCCTCTGGCAACAGTGAGCTTGGCTCGGGGATTCATGTTCTTCTGGCTGATGCTTGGTCATCACTCTAAATCTGCTCTGTCATGTAGAAAAGCCACATAGTGGAGCCACCCCGCATGATCTATCTCATGGTTGACTCAGCAGGTAAGTCTGTCACAGAATTGGAGCAGGCTCTGTGTTGGCACATTGGAACAAGCATAACCCGGTCCAATGGATGAAATGTGTAGAAAGGAACTGCAGATGCTGGTTTACACCGAAGATTGACACAAAAAGCTGTAGTAAGTCAACGGGTCAGGCAACATCTCTGGAGAAAAGGAATGGGTGACGTTTCGGTTCGAGGGTCAAAGAAGGGTCTCGACCTGAAATGTCACCTATTCTTTTTCTCCAGAGAAGATCTCTGACCCGCTGAGTTACTCCAGCTTTTTGTGTCCATCTCCAATGGACGTAATGCTTAATATCCAACTAACAGTCAAATATGGTACATATGGCTTGTAAGTGTTGCTGTATCCCTTTTAGATGGGCATTGAATGAGTGAAGAGCTGCCACAGGGTGGCATTAACTTGCATTTATTTATTTACAGGTATCTCAGACAATTGATGACACCAGTTTATTTAGTTCTGCTAAATTTTAACGTAGTGTGTCTTGGAATGTGACTTGATTTCCTGCTTCCACAGGATTTAAAAATTGTCGTCTATGGTGATTGTTCTGTTTCTCAACCATACTTTCTGCAGAAGAGTTTTAGAAAATATACTGCTATGATTTAAGGGTGTAAGCATTTCTGGTGAAAGAATTGTGTGATTTTCTGCAGTTTCTGCATTCTTCTGCCAATATGAAAGACTGGCAGAACACTGAGGTTAACCTCTCCAAAGCTACAGACCCATTTGATAGATTGGCTGCTGACTAATGGGTGACATACTGGTCATGTTTCCTTAAGAATGCTCCAGAATGATTACATTCTGTCTGGCTGTTTAGCAAACCATATCATCATATTAAATACATTACCGGACAGAGCAGGTCTTCTTTTAGTCGTGAATGAAAGAGTAAAAGATACAACCTTCACGATTTACTCTTTATTAATTTAATAAAATGTACAAACAACAGTAGCACTAATCTCTAGGTTTAATTTGTCCTTCAAAATGCATCTTTAATGTGTATTTTTCAAAATGCTATTAGTGCCTGTAAAGGAAATACTGCATGGACAAATGGGTTTTATAATTATGAAAACAGTGATTTACCAACAAAATATATACAACATATATATATATATATATATATGCTTGGTAGATAAACACAGCAACATATAATCTGCAATATGTTAGCCAGCGAGGTGGAGAAATGATGCAGTGACCCATGAGAGTGATGCTCAAGCCGTTTATCAATGTCAACTCAAGTCCTGAATCTATTAATGCTATGGATCGCTTAACAATGCTCCTTTCTTCACTGGGTGAAAAAAATGTTGCATTTTAGAATTGTGTTTTTACTGTTTCTCCTTTGTTTCTTTTTTCCCACAATAGACCATGCTGGCTACAGCAAATAAATTAGGCTGGAGGGTTTTATATTCTTGGAGATTAATATACTGGGGTCATTGGGAAATTACAATGCAGTTGCACACTGGGCCGAATGAGTTGTATTTCGAGGTCACCTCCACTAATTCATCTAATTTCTGTCCAGAATTAAATTTGCTTAGTCACCTTGAGATGTTCTGCTAAATTAAACCCAGTATATTAAGCAGAAAGTTTGTTTTCGGTTTTTCTAATCCTTATTTTTATCAAGGTTTTTTTTAAAAAGATGCCAAGGCTCAGTTAGTAAGCCTTGCTGTGAAATCTAGTCTCAATAAAGAGATGAATGCACTGGATAGACAATGCAGTGCAGTACCGAGATGAGTGGTATGAAGTTGGGTGGTGCCATCTTTCAAATGAGACTCCTTCAGTTGGATAAAAAGATCCTATTATGACGAAAAGGTGGAAAATATACTCTGTCCAATATTTATCCCTTGATCACCATCCAACATCACCAAGGTAGGTAGTATTTGTAATTTGGTTTGCCTGCTGCTTTTTCTACATTACAATGTTTCATAAAGACTTCGTTTTTTTTAAAATTGTGTCATGAAAGTTGCATGTAAAAATAGCTTCCTTCTCTGGTGAAAACTTATTGTTTTTACCTGAGCTGTCAGTTACCCAGAACCCCCTGGTTGGAGGTCGCTAGCGCCAGGTTAAAGGTCAGCTGGATCCCAGGCAGCCCACGAGACGGCATCATGAATTAAAATCCCCCACGTTGAACTTTGTCTCAGAGGTATAGGAACAATGCAATTAACTTTTGCAACCGTCAGCAAAAGGCAGCTGGCTAATTAGTTGCCCTCAAAATTCAAATAGTGTTAGTGTTTTGAAAATTGAATTAGCATGAAGTTTCTTTTTTCTCTCTTCCTTGCATTCTACGCCCTCCCCCACCCTGTCCAAACCCCTTGCCTCCACTCAGCTTTACACACTTGCTGAAGTTTACAGAAAATTAAAGTGCCAGAAGGTGTGTAGTGTGTAGTCAGATCTCAGTCACTTTTACCACTTTACTTATCGCAAGCTTGCAATACGTTTTACTCTCCCAACCCGCCTTTTTTGACCCAATGAGACCCATTCCTTTACTGCCATCTCCCATCTCATCACTTGTACCAACTCTTCATCGTTTGGGAGACCAAATAAATGCCTCCCCTGCACCATGATATCATGCACTCACCTTCATTATACTTTCATCATCCCATCACCCACCCTGCTTGCCTCAGAGTATGGTATTGAGAAACAAGGGGGCCCCTATATCTCAATGACTTGCTCTCCTCCTTGCAATTACTACCAGAGAAATGTTAACCTGCATGTGGGAGATAAAACTGTCAAAAATGCCCGCACTTTGGGAGATCGGCTCTGTTACTGTTCAACAAGAGTGAATTAGGTTTGTTCCATTCTCTTCGGGAGAGCCAGGTTCCCTTCTAACGAATGCCCTTGCCTTTCAATTCTCAATTTATAGTGTTGTAGAATATAAAAGAAAATCTAAAATGAGTATTAGAGAACTCTCAAAACAGAAATCAGAATGAGTTTTGGGAAACTTGTACAAATAGAAACATAGAAACATAGAAAATAGGTGCAGGAGTAGGCCATTCGACCCTTCGAGCCTGCACCGCCATTCAATATGATCATGGCTGATCATCCAGCTCAGTAGCCTGTACCTGCCTTCTCTCCATACCCCCTGATCCCTTTAGCAAAAAGGCCCCATCTAACTCCCTCTTAAATATAGCCAATGAACTGGCCTCAACTACCTTCTGTGGCAGAGAATTCCACAGACTGACCACTCTCTGTGTGAAGAAATGTTTTCTCATCTCGGTTCTAAAAGACTTCCCCCTTATCCTTAAGCTGTGACCCCTGGTTCTGGACTCCCCCAACATCGGGAGCAATCTTCCCGCATCTAGCCTCTCCAACCCCTTAAGAATTTTATATGTTTCTATAAGATCCCCCCTCAGTCTTCTAAATTCCAGCGAGTACAAGCCCAGTCTATCCAGTCTTTCCTCATATGAAAGTCATATGATTCATTGACAGAATGAAATAATCTAACTATATAATAGCAGCAATTGTGATTATTGAAAATACTTATTCATTAGAATATATAACAGGCAAAAGCATTTTGAAATGGTTTTTCACATGCTTACATACTAAATATGACATGTCAAAAGATCAAATGTTCAATAATGAAATGGAAACATTCAAATACAATAACGCTAAAAGGAAAAATACAAATGGTTGTAGCATAGAACAAATACATTTCTAAAGGGCAAAATGTAGCACCAGGTATACCAGAATGGATGGAAGTAAAACAGCAGAGGAAATGTTAACTTTGAACTTAAATCAATTTATGGCACAAAAATAATGTGGTCTGAAGGGTGAGATAAAACATCCAATTCATAGCACTTGCTGCTAAAAGCACTGCTCCAGCAACTTCTGAGCTATTATCACAAAACTGGAACATGATTTCATAATGACAAAAAATGAAGAGTGTCTCCTTCTGGACCTTTCTCATCTCCTAAAGATTTCACAAATATTTCATGATCAAATTAGTGTCCTTTTAAGATAAAGATTAATAATGATTAAAGTTTCCAGGGGGATATCCTGTTCTTCAGTTGTAATTCAACAAAAATGCCACAGAAAGCCAAACAAATGGGGAAACAGTGGTTTTTCCCATTTTTCAAACAGTCCCTATCACTCTTCCTATGGAAATTATGGCGGAGGAATGGTAGAATTCCTGCAATAATTTTCTCCCTTCTCTGGAAATCCATGGAGATTGAGGATGTCGCTCCCTCAAAGCACAAAGTGCTGGTGTAACTCAGCAGGTCAGGCAGCATCTGTGGAGGGTTTTGCAGAGACAATGTTGATGGTAGTTTTCTCATCCATGGAGATGTCTGCTGTATGTCTGCTCTGGCCTCAAAAGCATATAGGAAGGCAGAGATTTTTATTGCCCACTAGACTATGAGTTTGTAACATGTCTTCAATAATCTTCAAAAATCCTTTTCTTCAATCCACCAAAGAGTAAGTTGGCTCACTGAAGGCAATGGTGAATGTTGTCAATGATGTCTAAATTCCCAGAGGTTGCTCTGAGATATGGGAGGTGGTCAGTGTCTTCCAGGACTCATGATTAACTTTTATAGTTGGAGTGCAATGTGGTACAGTGGGGACAGGCTAGTAGAGGTTCTTTGTCTTGCACTTGCAGTATGAAAGGCTCATCCCTTGCATGAGTGAATGAGTTGATAGTTGAGAGCTCAACTTGTGAATGTTTAGAATCATATTTTATTGCAAGTTAAGTAATGGCATCAGAACTTAAAATTGTTGCCATAACATTGCCCAAAATGGTGATGCTGCCTGCTGGTGGAGGAAAATATCTAGGTAATACAGCTCTTGATTCCCAATAGCCTGACTTGGGCTCAAAGTCTAGAGGGCATGGTCAAAGACTAGAGGGCATAGCTTTATGGTAAAGTGGCACCATTTCAAGGAGATGTGTGAGACAAGTTTTTTTGTACTCGCAGGGATTGATGGGTGCCTGCATTGCTGGGAATGGTGGAGGAGGCAGATATGATGGTAGTGTTTAAGAAGCTTTTAGATGGGCAAATCACTGTGCAGGGGATGGAGCGGTATGGATCACGTGCTGGCAGATGAGATTCATTTAGCTTGGCATCATGTTCGGCACAGACATTGTGAGCCTATGCTGTACTGTTCTATGTTTATCTCATTTTGCAGTCACCATTTGCCAACCACTCCATCGTACGTTAGCTCCACTTGGAAAATATATAGATCTGAACAGATTGAAATTCTTTCCAAAACATCTCTCCCTCAAAATATTCACAAGCACAACCATTTTGCCGAGACCAAATTTGCCAGGGATTATTCATTTAGATTCAGGATGAATACAACACAATGGCTTTATGTTATTGCTAGTTTTCTCAGTCAAACATACATTATGATTCTTTTATCAACACCTTGGGATGAATCTACTGCCTTGTTCTAAGAAAGACATCAACTGACTGCTGTGTGATCAAAGGTTTTAAGTTCTCGCAGAGCTCTCTTGTTGACAATGTCAACAATGAAGGAATAAAACACTAAAGTGCTTTGCAGATAGCCAAATCGCTGGTGAATTATTTACAACACCATCATTAAATTATAATTACAGATTTTGTCATGTTAACACATTTTTAAGCATGCATAATTAACATGCTAATAGTTTTGCGCACAATTCCATGATTATAATATTATGACTATTAACTGACAAGAGTATCAGGTCATTTTTATATTTATCTGCATATTTTAGAACGGTCTGCTTATAGTTGAAACGTGAGAAATTGTGGTTTATTATTGATTCAGGGATCATTGTTCTTCCTGGTTTCCCATTAAGTTGTATTCCCCTGGCTGAGTAGAGATTAGTATAATGCCAATCCTTAAGAAACAATGATTTAGATTTTGCATTAAGAAATGCTACGCCTCTTGCAGTGTAAAAAGTGCAAACTCTACCCTCTGTACCTGTGCATTTGAAGCCCAAATGTTGCCATGTTCTTCCCCAGGAACATCATCAGTACCTTGTGTATATTGTTCATATTCAAATCAATATAAGACTTTAGAAATACAGCACGGAAACAGGCCCTTTTGCCCATCGAGTCGGTGCTAACCAGCACACTTGCACTATCCCACACACTAGGGACAATTTACAATTTTACTGAAGCCAATTAACCTACAAACTTGAAAGTCTTTGGAGTGTGGGTGGATACCAGAGCAGCCGGAGAAAACCTACGCAGTCACAGGGAGAACGTACAAACTCTGTAAAACGGCACCTGTAGTCAGGATCGAACGCAGGTCTCTGGCATTGTAAGGCAGCAGCTCTACCGCTGTGCCACTGTGCTGCCCTTAAGAGTATAAAGTTGCAAGTTACTTTATAAAGTTACTATATCCAAAGTAACTGACTAAACACACCTGAAAATAACAGCACCTGTTTGTGTTGGTGTAACTTTGAATTTTTTAAAGCGTGATAGATCTTAATTAATGATAAACAACCATTAATTGGCAAATAAGCTTTTTGTGCCCCATTCCTTTGGAAATTAATATTTTTCAGGTTTTTATTAAAAAATTAAGTTAAGAAAGCATCAGAGCATTGTATTCCTGCTTCAGAATTCATTCCACTGAATTTGATGGGAGTGGTGTAAATTAGCATTCTTGTGCTGAACTTCCTGGGTTCTGACCAAAGGTACTAGAGGAGTAAGATGGACCACTCAGTTGAAATCGCCTATACTGAAGTGTAGTTCACAAAGGAGGGGAACCTCCGCCATTTTAGTAGGCAAAACTCGCCATTCGCTACGCCTCTCGCAGTGTAATCAGTGTATTGGGGGAACAGTATGATCCCATTAAAATGCAGAATCTCATCTATCAATTCAAAGATTTTTGTTATTTTTCTTTTAAAATGTTTCTGCAAGTTTCTGCCTACTAAAATGGCGCGCTGACATACTACGGTTTTTAGGGTCGTGTGGCCTATCTTGCTCCTCTAGTATCTTTGGATCTGACTATGCATATCTTGCGATGTTACAGGAAGCCAGGAGGAGATTATTGGGGCCCTGGCAGAGAATGCTGAAGTACAGTTAATGCTGTGCCTTTATTTAGGAAGGGTAGCAGGGATAAGTCAAGAAACTGCATGCTGGTGAACATTACATCAGTGTTGGGGAAAATAATTGGAAAGAATTCAGAGAGACAAGATTTATGTGCATTTGGAAATGATTAGGGACAGTCAGCATGGGAAATCATGGGACTCACAAATCGGATTTTGAAGAGGTCATCAAGAGGATTGACCAAGTTAGGACAGAAGATGTTGTGCACATGGACTTTAGAATGGCTGTTAACATGTCCCACGTGGCAGACTGGTACCAAAGGATAAAATACATGGGATGCAGAGTGAACTAGCTAATTGGCTTGGCAGGAGGAGGTAAAGGGTGCAAGTGAACATATATTTCCCACAGACAAGTGTGAAGGGATACATTCTGCTAAGTTAAATGAAGGCAGGACATACACCATGCATGGCAGGGCCCCGAGAAGTGGATTGAAGGCATTGTTACAAGGAGATTGAATAGGCTGGGTCTGTTTTTTGGGCAAAGGGAGATGACATGATAGAGGTATATAAAAATGAGAGGCATTGATAGGGCAGCCAGCCAAAGTCTGTTTCCCTTGGTAACTGTGTCTAAAACTAGCGGACATAGATTTAAGGTGAGAAGGAAGAAGTTTAATTTTTTTTCATACGGAGAGTAATTGATATCTAAAATGAGATGGTGGTGGATGCAGAAACAGTAACTACATTTCAGAGGCATCTTGACAGGTATTCGAATGGGCAAGGCACAGGGGGGATACAGAATGAATGATGCCAGGTGGGGTTAGTACAGATAGGCATAATGGTCAACTAGATGCTATACCAATGGGTCTGTTTCAATGCTGCAAAACTCTAGGATGCTATTACTCAATCTCAATTCCACTTCCCATGATAGAAAATGTGTGCATGCCTCTACATTATTGTAAAATCTCTAGTTGCAGGCAGTGTTCAACTGTTTCAAACTGCAAATACAATTTGCATTTATAATCTTTGCTGCAGTAAAATTATAGTTGCACAAGTATTGCCCTTCATACAAAACTAGTAGTGAAAGGTCCCTGGGTTTGGTTGCACGGGTCTACACTTTTCGTAATGTGCAGTGCCTGTGCAGAACTATCCCGAGAAATTGCTCTGGCCGTGATATTATGTGCCAGCTCAAGAGCTACAGTGAAACGCTGTAATGGTGTAAAGATAATAAAATCATTGATCAGTTCATCCTCCTCTAATAGGCCTGTGAAATCTTCTGCTGGGCTTCAGAATAGATTCAGCTCACGCACATAGGAAAGCTAGAAAATATCATGCTTTCTAAGGTGAATTCTGCTGACTATGTGCTCGTTCTGACATTTTTTAAATAAAAATACGTGGAAGGTTATCAGCAACTGTTATGATGGAGCTGATTTAGTTTAATTTAGTTTAGTTTAGAAATACAGCGTGGACATAGGCCCTTCTGCCCACTGAGTATGTGCAGACCAGCGATCCCCACACACTACCACTATCCTAGACACTAGGGACAATGTACAATTATACCAAGCCAATTAACCTACAAACCTGTACGCCTTTGGACTCTGGGAGAAAACTGGAGATCCTGGAGAAAACCCACGCAAGTCACAGGGAGAATGTACAAACTGCATACAGACAGCACCCGTGGACAGGTTCGAACCCAGGTGTCTGGCGCTGTAAGGCAGCAACTCTACCGCTGCGCCACCCTGCCACCCCAATGTGGGATAGCTAATATCCTTCTATCTAGCTGTTCAAAGTGTTTACATGCACATTGAAGCATTAACAAATTTGCCCTAGAAATGTGATAACATGTATTCCAGAATCACACTTTTGGAAATACACATGGGCAATGTATGACTTCTTCTCAACATTGTTCAATGGAAATTATGTTGCACCTCTGAGGTTACGTCATTTGTAATCAGGGACAAAATATTTAAAATACCAGTGCGGTCGGTATTAGCGGAATCAGCAAGTTTCTTTTTTTTTTTGCTACCTCAAAATTTAAGTTGCCCTTTGATGACAGATTTATTCCGAGATAACTAACCCTAGTAGTATAGATAAAATGAACAGGTTGCTTGCTTTCCCTAAATAATGCTCAATACAAAATTATACTGTTTGATTAACATCCAGAAAAAAACTATTTCAATCAGCTCAAGTTCTTTTTCTAATTTATTTTTAGATGGATAGTGTTTCATTAAAAAAGCAACTGAAGTGACTTCTTTATAGTTTGTGAGAAAGGAGTTTAAAATACATCAAGAAAGGAAATGAAGATAAATATAAGCAAGTTACACTGCTGACAACAACCATGATCAAGACGTCCAAAGAATCCTACATGATATAATCACGCACCTGTTTTAGTGAGTTCTTATTAAACTTTGGTTTCTTGTTTCTTTGAACCTGCCATTCAACCCTATTTTTCACCTTTTCTTTATGATGGAAGGTCTTTGATCTGAAACATTAATGCTGCTTTTGATGCTTTCTAACCTGTTGAGTTTTTCCATCATTTTCCGATTTTCTTCTTTATTTTAGATCTTCAGCATTTGGAGTCCTTTAACCTAAACCCTTTCCTGGCATATCACCAGTTGAGGTGGTGTCTCCCTCCCTTTATATTTTTCCTCCCCATCAAGCCCATTCTTGATATTCTTTATCTTTAAAATCTGCCACTCCACCTATATTTCTTTTCTTTCCAATGTAACTCCTGTTTGAACCTCCCATTTTCATTTTACTTTCTGCCATTGTTATAAAGTGCATCATTTATGATAAAAGGATGTCACATCAACTATCGTCTTTGAATAAAAGTTTTTTGCATGGCATATCATTCTCAATTTAGCCTTTTGTCAGACAGGACATTTTCTGAATTCTAGACTGTTTCTTAACATTAAAGCAGGTGGGGACTTTGGAACTCAGTAATGTGAGGTTGAAGATGTCTATTAAAAACACCAGCCAGTTGGACCATGCATGTTTTAAGAATGTGGCTATTTACCCCATACTGTTTATTCTATACTGTGTACTGTTTACTCTGCGTTTCATGTGAACAAGGAATTTCATTACACTCTATTGTCTGTGTCTGTAAACTAATCTGAATCTGAAACTGAAACTGAATATAAGAGTTCTGAGGACATGGAACCCAGACACCAAGGTTAGTAATGTGGCAGAAGGAACTGCAGATGCTGATTTGTACTGAAGATAGCCACAAAGTGCTCGAGCAACTCAGCAGGTCAGGCAGCTTCTCTGGAGAAAAGGAGCAGGTGACGTTTCGGTTGGAACCCTTCTTCAGACCGACCAAAATTAGTAATGTGATGCTCGGCTCTCGGGCAACACAAATGTCTCAATTATTGACAGGCAGAGCAAATATGTGTGACCTTGTTTATTGTTCTAAGAGGCAAAATAAGTCTGGTCCGGTACTTTCCAGAATCTCTATGAAACATTGCAAAATAACTTAGCTGACAGTGTCTGATACATGGTTTGATGTTGGCCAATTGAAGAACGGTCTCGACCAGAAACGTCACCCATTCCTTTTCTCCAGAGATGCTGCCTGACCCGTTGAGTTAATCCAGCATTTTGTGTCTATCTTTGACTTAAACCAGCATCGGCAGTTTTCTTCCTAATGCACCATTGCCTTACGTTTGCCTGATGGATACGAGAATGGTCACGTCTGTCTGCAACCCAAATCGCTTCAGGAGCCTCCAGTAACCTGTGTTCTGTAGACAGTACTGTTTGCTTACAAAGCTGTCCTTTTAATTTCAATACCAAATACTGCTTGCAGTTTACATCTGAACAGGTTTTTGTTTGAAGACTGGTTCTGGTTTGTATTAATGCTTGTTATCCAGATATTTCCTGAAGTTTGTCCTATGTCTAACAATCCCAGATATCCACGGTCCTGATTTCGGAACAGTTCCACAACTTCCCCAAGCCAATGTAAACTGACTTGTATCTGCAGTCAGTGTGGATTTGACAGAGACATATCAGAATGTTCCTTGTCTCTCTGCCACTGACCACGCATGTAATTCCTCAAAAAGGAGAAGCAATCAGACACACTGAAAATTGCAACTGCACCAGGACCCTTGCAAACTGGAGACTTCCCTGAACCATCTCCCACCCCCAAAGAAAGCAGGGTAATAGTTTGGAGCATCTGCTACTTTTTTTTTAGAAATACAGCACGGAAACAGGCCCTTCGGCCCACCGAGTCCGCGCCGACCAGTGATCCCCGCACATTAACACTATCCTGCACACATTAGGGACAATTTTACATTTATACCAAGCCAATTAACCAACAAACCTGTACGTCTTTGGAGTGTGGCAGGAAACCGAAGATCTTGGAGAAAACCCACACATGTCATGGGGAGAATGTACAAACTCCGTACAGACAGCACCCATAGTCTGGATCGAACCCCGGTCTCCGGCGCTGCAAGCGCTGTAAGGCAGCAACTCTACCGCTGTCTCACTGTGCCGCTACTTAAAGCAGGCCGAGTAGCTGCAAGCAGTTCAGACTGATGTTTTCACTGCAAATCATTGTTGTTGCTTTACAAACTCAGCAACAGCTTTTGCCAGATGGTAAACTGTCTTTGGGTCATCACCAAGGTCATGTCATTTGTTCAGGACCAGATGAATCTTGCAAGCTACCTATATTTTTTACATGCTTCTCCATTACAGCATTCAAATGGTTCTGAAGAAGAAATTTGCACTTCTGAAAGCCATAAGGCATGGTGGACAAAGGGCTTGTTTTATGTTGTATGACACCATGATTCAAATCTCTACCTCGAGTTTGAATGTCCACAGCATGTGCAACTCTCGCGTAAAATTTAATGCAAGTATTAGGCTCAGCAACAAACTATTACCGCACTTAAACTTCACTTCCATAATTTTCCATATTCAAATCTTTGCAGAATCCAACAGGCCATGGACTATGATCAGACATTCAGGCATGTAACTATCAGAAACAAAGGAGTGAATACCTTGCCATGTGGGGTGCAGGGGTAGAGAAGGAAATTTTATCCTAGACACTCCAATCCGAATGTCATTATGTACACTAAAAATCTGGAGGAGATATTTAATGCTAAACATCCGCTCACTTTTCACAAGCACATTTAACATGGGAAACCAGGGTCAGACTCCTTTAGTGATCACAATAGTGATCTTTAAATCCCTGCTGTGTATTATTTTTTCATTGTTCCTCAGTGCAGGGTATTCATTGCCTAGCACGAATAATGTTAATTCACGGTGGCTACAAAATCAGTTGCAGATAATAATTCACTTAAATGGCACATTAAGTAGTTTAAAAAAACATTTCTGGACCTCCTTTTTCACGTGCTGGAACATGTTGTAAATGTGCCACTGGGATTCGTGACTGGCATCAGAAGGAAGAGCAGTGGAAGGATGCCAGGCAGGGCAAAGCTGTGTGGGAGAAGCAATGTCGCTATCCAGCAGTGCCCACAAATCCACGCCTGCAAACACAAGTGGATATAACTCGATCAATTTGCAGAGTAGTTTCCGTTCCGGAGCAAACCTTGGACAGCAGCCATGATGATGCCACTGAAATATGCAAAAGCCTGACTAACTGTGACATTGGATAATTTCTCAGAAACAGCTCAGTCACACGAGATCCTGGCGTAGCAATGAAAGAAGATGTGCCTGGGTAACACAACAGCTATTCAGCGAGCCATCTCCTGCTCGGTCGGTGCCAGCAGTTGCATCAGCAAGTTCTGGCACACTCGCCCTCTATTGTGGAGAAGTATTCTCACAGGAGCCCAGACGTCAGCCAGCCAAGGCGTCCCCTGCAAGAACATTTTGCTGCAGTGCAGCAGGTATACCTGCCTGGTCTGTGTTCACTCACCGTCTCATCCACAGCCAACAAGCCAGAGTAAAGCCATGAGTTTCGCAGCCCTTCCTTGCTGATGTATCTCTGCACCTTGTTGCCGCTTCTCCCTGCATTTTGTCAATCGTGTCGAGCAGCTGATAGATTGTGATGTGCTCTGAGCCTTTCTAGAAGGCGAGGTGGCTTTTTATACAAAGAAAATATCATAGCATTGTGCCACTGCTATATAATTACCTACATATTGAAACCTCCACCTGGAACAATGCATAATTAATGACCCAGATCCTGCTGGCTGTGGCTGTGGCTGTGGTCGTGAGAGGAGCCATGGGCATTCAGCGGCTAAACCTGCAACATGTCCTCTGCTTCCGGATTTCACTGCAAGTGTGCCAGTGATCGGAGACTCACTGGCAGATTCATGGAGCTCGCATCTCCAGGTTCGTGGAGGCTCACGGGTCTTCATCCACTTCCTGCACCAGGGAGGGGGGGAGGGGCAATAGGGTCCGAGACCCCCAGGGTGGGATCTGGGGACAGGAACTGTGCACGGTGAATCCTCACCTCGGGTGCTGCCTGTGTGTGTGGAGTTTGCACGTTCTCCCTGCGACCGCGTGGGTTTCCTCTGGAGTAACTTGGTCAACGCCAGAAGCGTGGGCGAGGTCTGCTACATGATTTTATCGGGTTGTATGGAAAACAAAGCATTTCACTGTACCCAGACACAAGTGACAATAAAATATCGTCTAATCATCGAATGAGGATGAAGCAGTCAGTTTAACTCCCAATGTTCTCTGCGTGGAGTCAAACAGTGGGTTCAGTCTTACAACCATTTCTGACACTGTCAAAGGGAAATCACCATTCAGATCATGGATCCATTAAATCCCAGTAATTGTGGGGAAAGATTTTGGAACCAAAGAGGAAGTTATTTGTTTAAAACGTTTACTTTAGTTTAGTGTTTTAAATTATTTCTCAGAATTTGGATGGCTTTAGTTTTATTTTAATTCTTAATGTTTTGCAGTCTAAGCATACTTAAGTATTAATCTTCAAATATCTCTGAATGTTAGAGATAATTATTAAAATCAGTGGTGATTTTGACAGACGGTGGAAGCCCACTCCTGACCATGGTGGCTCTTCTGTGCTTTAACCCGGTTGTTATCTGGACTTCACCATTGGATGCTGCTTGGTGTGGGGCCAAGGTGAGTGCAGATGAGCACTGATTCAATGGGATGGGTGAGAACTGGGCCAACCAGACTGATTGCACCAATCTAGCTTTGGACCATTGCACACAAAAATATATTTAACTCATTCATTGAATGTGCTACCAATGTAACTATTTACATAAAACCCACAAACATACTGATAAATCTAAAATTACACTTGGCATATCTACTGGTAAAAATCAATAAGTACCATTCCTTCTCTCCTGAGATGCTGCCTGACCTGCTGAGTTACTCCAGCATTTTGTGAATAAATCGATTTGTACCAGCATCTGCAGTTATTTTCTTATATACTATAAGTACCCAAGTCTAATGAGTTTAGTTTCTCACTGTACCAAGGTGCGGTCAAAAGCTTCTAAACCAGTCCCAGTAGGGATGAATCCTATTTTCTTTCAGTTAATAAACTAACATATCCCAACTCAGATTATTTCTGTGCCTTCCTTTAATACCTGTAGGAAGGAATTGCAGATGGGCTGGTTTACACCGAAGATAGACACAAAAAAGATGAAGTAACGCAGCATCTCTGGAGAAAAGGAATAGATGATGTTTTGGGTTAAGACCTTTCTTCAGTCAGGGGAGAGGGAACCAAGAGATATGAAAAGGTACATAGAACAAATTAATGAAAGATTATAATGCACAAAGAAAGATCAACGGCATTAATATGTTCAGCCTTGCTACTCACAAAATATGTTCTATGCTGGATGAACTGTTTTTCATCTCACTGCGATGGTTAGACATGGTCTGGCAGCATCTCTGGAGAAAAGGAATAGGTGATGTTTCGGGATGAGACCCTTCTTCAGACTGAGAGTCAGGGGAAGGGAAAATGAGAGCTATAGATGGTGATATAGAGAGATATAGAACAGACATAGCAAAACTCAACAGGATGACAGTGAAACTGGGACAACAACCAGGGTGGGGGAGGGGCGGAGAGAGAGGGGATGCAAGGGTTACTTGAAGTTAGAGAAAGCAATGCTTATACCGTTGGGTTGTAAGCTGCCCATACAAAATATGAGATGCTGTTCCTCCAATTTGCTTTTGGTCTCACTAAGACAATGGAGGAGGCCCAGGACAGAAAGATCACTGCGGGAGAGTTAAAATGTTTGGCAACCTGGAGATCACGTAGGCCAAGGTGGAGCGAAGGTGTTCAATGAAACGATTGCCCAGTCTATGCTTGATCTCACCGATAAATATATATATACGAGTCCACACCTGGAACAACAGATACAGTAGAAAGCTATTGGGGGTTTGATTCATATTTTTTCAAAATAGAAGCGAAACGTATTTGTATGGATCCAAACACTGCACAACTCGGACAAGAAGAAAAATGTCAAAGCCAGTGTATCGAAACAAATCATGCGACCAAAATAAAACAGTTGTCAAGCCTGGAAGTGTTATTACCTGCCTATCTAGTTTTTGATTCCAGTCCTGCTTTTCATGTCAAGCACTGAGCACACAGAAACGTACTCCTCCAGGACTCTTTAGTTCTGCCTTTCATCACAGCACTGGAGAGCTAACTTTCAATAAAACTATTTCTTTGAACATTTTTGCCCATTACATGGCCCCAGGGAGTGAACCTCTGTCATACCAGGATCGGCACACATCTTTGCAAGCGTGAATTGGTCATCTGGGAATGAATACATTCTGGTACGTTTGAAAGCCTGTGTTGTGCAATAAAACAGTAGCCCCTTGTACCACCCACCATGTTTCACTTAATGCATGCCAAAAGAAAATGGAACCCTCTTTTTCTGATAAAATCTTCCTTTTATCGCCACTTATCAGGAATCCTCTAAACAACCACTGCCCCCCTCTCCCCCGTCCCCTCTCATCTGAGGTGAAAATACATGGCAGAGGCAGCCATAAAGCCATAAACTTTGTCAGCCAGCAGAGGGCAGCAGCCACCTGTCTTATCGGCAGGAGTAAGGAGGAAAGGTTGCAAGGATTTACATGATAATTCAAGAGTCAAGACTGTTTTATTGTCATATATGTCCCAAAACGGAATAATGAAATTCATACTTGCAGCAGCACAACAGATATGTAAACATTGTACTCAGTAAACACCATAAATTTAAAAGGTTTATATATATAAACCTTTATATATATATATAAACCTTTTTAAACCTATTCAATGCCAGACTGAATAAATGTGCGCTGATGACTCTCTGTCCCTCTCTCATCCTAGTGCCATATTAGTATCACAGTCGTCCTGTTGAGTTTCACTGTATATATAACTCATTATCACCTACCCCAGAGCCAACTATGGACCATTGTAGCCTCCACTTTCCTTGATGATTGTTGGTTTTTGTATATCTTGCAATCATTGGCCTATGTACCTTCTACATCTCTTGTTTCCCTCCCCCCTGACTCTCAGTCTGAAGAAGGGTCTCAACCTGAAACATCACCTATCGCTTTTCTCCAGAGATGCTGCCTGACCTGCTGAGTTACTCCAGCTTCTTGTGTCTATCTACAAGGAAATTAGAGTTGCAGTAGACCACCAGGCCCGTCTTCCTGCCCTTCCATTCACGATGATCATGGCTGGTCTAAACTGATCTGAACTCCCCTTCTGCGCTAGTCCCCCCGAAACCCCTGTACTCAATCTTGCAAATATTTACCCATCAGCATTTTAAATGTATCTAATGATCTGGCTTCCACCACCATCAGAGGCAGAGAATTTCAGAGGACCGCCACTCTCAGAAAATAAATGTTTACTCACCTCTGTTTTAAATGACTGCCCCATTATTTAGCAGCTATTTTCCATTGCTTGGGACTCCCACTTGGGAAAACATCTTAGCATCTAGACTGTCGGGCTCACATGTGTGATTAAGGTTGTCCCTCATTTTCTAAACTGCAAGGAATAGAGACACAAACTGGGTGTGGTGGGGTGGAAGGAATGTGTGTGGGGGGGAGGGTGGGAGGGGGGTGGTATGGGAGATTGTGTTTAAATGAGACTTGCAAGTCTGTTTTTCAAGGTCTTTTATTTTTACACAGATACCAGGGGAAGTGATTGAAACAGAAACTTACATTGGGGTCAAAACCCTTGCATATTTCTGTCAAGTTGCTGCTGAACTGTGACAGTGTTTGGGGAAGATCAAGGTACTCCATGCAGTTTGGAAACTCAGGGCTGGAAATCCAGGTTTCTATTACCCACTTGGATACTTCACGGTTTTCAGCCATATTGTCCCAGACAGGAATTATCCTATCAAAGAAAATGAGGGCTTCAAAGCATAAAATCGATGTTCTAGAATGAAGTATGTTTGCTTTGAAAAGATCTTGCAGGAATGTAGATTTGCAGTAAAGTAACTCCAACAGCCTGACCGCGGGAGAGGACGGCAGGGAAGAGAAAAAGACATTCTGGCCTTCCATCACAGTGAGGAGGTGACTGGAGGAGACTCACTGTGATGGATGTTACTTTTGTTTGGTGTTAGTTTATGATTGTATGTGTTATTGCATTTTTATTGATTATTCTTATTGGTCTTATTGTTGAACTGCGGGTAATTTTTCATTTCACTGCACATTTATGTGTATGTGACAAATAAATTGACTATTGACTATTGATTAAAACTGCAGATACTGGAATCTTGAGCAAAACAAGGGGCTGAAGTAACCCAGCGGGACTGGCAGCGTCTGTGGAGGGGATGGATAGGGGACGTTTCGGGTTGGGTTCCTTCCTGCGGGAATGTTACCTTACCACAACACAGCCACGTCCTCTGACTCAGATGGAATCAATGATCTGGTGAGTTTCTCTTGGTGCCGTACATTCTTGGCCTCAGCTGGAACTCCTGGGGGATCTCCCAGGTAAGCATCGGATGGCTTGTTTTAATGCTTTTACTTCTAAATTTCCTAACAAACTGTTGTGTTCTTTAACTGGAAAACAATTCTGCCCATTTAAGTGCAATCTAATTAAATGCAATTTAAAACCGGGTTACTAGCAAGTGGGGCCAGACACGTCGTAATGATGGCTTTTTGTATTAAACCCAGTATCGCTGTGCTCATCACATTGCACTAGATGACTGTTCTTTAAATACAGCCAGAAATATATATCTTCTTCTTCTTAAGCCCTTTGTTCCTCTAGGGAACATAAGCCATTGACAAATGTCCTCCACCTCACTCGGTTGTTAGCGGTTCTTTTGAGATCTCCCCAGTTGAGCCCACTTCCAGACACCTTCTCAACCAGGTCTGTAATTTGTTTTTCATTCGTCAAAGTTTCTGTAACTCACCCTTTTTTCCAGGGTGGGGTGTTTAACCCCCACGCCCAACCCCACAACGTGGAGGACCAGGGACTGCTTGGTCTGCCTCCTCACCCTTGACCTGTCCGGTTTGGTTGAACCTGCCAGGGATATAAAACCCCATCCGGCATAGCTCCCAGGATCACTGGAGCACGCAAGCCTCTCCACCACGTCAAGGTTGCAGTCCAGGAGAAGCAGAAATATATATATATATTCTTACAGAACTACGTTTTGGAACATTGCATGTTTTTTTGGGAAGATTTAAAATTTGGTGGTGCGCGAATGTGGCTCACTAGAAATTTGAATATAACCCATGGAACACTATTAGTGGTGAATTTGGCATTCACCGGGAGAACAAACAGTGTTTGTGGGTGGAGAGGGAGAGCTGTCAGCCCTACCATTGAGAAGGAATTTGTGCCTCTTGGAGTTCAGGGGCATCTGTAACCTTGCAAATATCATGCTGCAGTTTGTGGAATCTAGAACAAGTTAGCACAGAAGCAGGGCCTTGTACCCACCATGATGCCAATCTAACTAATCCCATCTGCCTTTACACAGTCCATATCCATCCATCCCCTGCCTACTCACAGTTAAATGCTTAACTTCCTCTTAAATGTTGTTACAATGTTGTTTCTATCACTTCCTCTGGCAGTCAGTTCTAGGAATCAGTTTAATTTTAAAAATCTTAGATAGACACAAAATGTTGGAGTAACTCAGCGGGACAGGCAGCATCTGTGGAGAGAAGGAATGGGTGATGTTTCGGGTCGAGACCCTTCTGCTGGACCCTTCTCCAGCATTTTGTGTCTATCTTTGGTTTAAACCAGCATCCGCAGTTCCTTCCTACACATAATGAAAAATCTTGACTTGTAAAACTGAGGTTTACAACTCTCACCAGTTTGACTTGGCCATCCTGGGAAGAGGACTCCATCCTATCTATGCCTTTCATAATATACATCTCAAAGGGGTTCCACCCTTACAGATGATCTGATTTACAAAAATCAAGACTGCGCAAATTCTTCTCTACATTTTTCAAGCGTTTTTCAAGCTAGTATTTATAATAATAAAATGTTTCATGGTATTAATTGGCTGGATTCAGTATATATTTCATTAGTTGGAGGATAGCGTCAGGGTGATTATCCAATAACGTGAAAGAATTAAACCAGATGTATGTAGAATGTTACAATTTGGGTTGCTATGGGAAACGGACATTCCTGATGGAGAAAGTGCTTTGCAGACAATTCTCAGGAACAGAAACTTTACTAAGGCGTTTCTCCTTGTCCTCCTATGCTCCAGCGAAAATAATTCAAGTTTGTCCAATCTCTGCTTATAGCTAATATCCTCGAATCCACACAATGTTCTGGTAAACATCTTCTGTACTTGTTCCGCACCCTTTCCAAAGCTTCCATGTTCCTCCAGTAATGGGGCGGCCAAAAGTGCACGCAATATGCTATATGTAGCCTAAAAAAGGTTTTAAGTAGCTGCAGAAGGTCTTCTTTACCACACTACTTACCTGTGCTAGGTTAATCCCCGGAATGGCGGGACAGTCGTATGTTGAAAGACTGGAGCGACTAGGCTTGTATACACTGGAATTTAGAAGGATGAGAGGGGATCTTATCGAAACATATAAGATTATTAAGGGGTTGGACACGTTAGAGGCAGGAAACATGTTCCCAATGTTGGGGGAGTCCAGAACCAGGGGCCACAGTTTAAAAATAAGGGGTAGACCATTTAGAACAGAGATGAGGAAAAGCTTTTTCAGTCAGAGAGTTGTAAATCTGTGGAATTCACTGCCTCAGAAGGCAGTGGAGGCCAATTCTCTGAATGCATTCAAGAGAGAGCTAGATAGAGCTCTTAAGGATAGCGGAGTCGGGGGTATGGGGAGAAGGCAGGAACGTGGTACTGATTGAGAATGATCAGCCATGATCACATTGAATGGTGGTGCTGGCTCGTAGGGCCGAATGGCCTACTCCTGCACCTATTGTCTATTGTCTATTGTCTATTGCTGCCTGAGGAGCATGCTGGGGAGTATCCCACTTGCAAAGGCCTCGAGTGATCGAATCTCCAGCCGCGGCCTCTGACAGAAGGGTTGTGCTCATGCTCAATGGTTGTGACAACGTCCTTTCAATTCGTCTGACACCATGGAGACTCAGACTCTTCAAACAATGTTCCTGTCTGTTTAAGGTGCTTCAGATCCTGCTATGTGGGCCCTCTTTTAATGCTGTCTCTTAAGTTGAAGTCCGTAGAATGAATACCACTATCCTGGGTTTGATTGTGGTATGAAAGCCAGATGCAAAATCTTAACTCCTTCCAGAGCCCTCCCTTTAGATATTCAAGATTGTGATTTCTCTCTGCAACACTACCTTCCCAGTAAACTGATCAACCAACTGATCTGACAAGAATAACTAGCAGATGAGGGAGTCTTCCTGAATCTAAATCCTGGGTTTTCCATCTGCATTGAACGGAGCCGTAGTTTTGAATGTTCTGTTTAACGGCGCTGATGTCAAATCAGCATCGTATTCTGATTGAGGTCACATTCTGCTTACGCTACGTTCCCTAGCACATGAGTGCCCCACATGTCCCTGCCTTTCCTCACAAGGCGATCGGTGTGAAAGACACTGAAAATGTCGGCACTTAGTTCAGTTTTGTTTATTCACGTGTACCGAGATACAGTGAGAAGCTTTTGTTGCGTGCCAACCAGTCAGCGGAAAGACAATACATGATTACACTCAATCCATTTACAGTGTATAGATACATAATAAGGGAATAACATTTAGTTAAAGTAAGAAATGTTGCTGTCGAAATACAGATGCGTTGAATGTGATGTGAACGTTACAACTCGACACTCCCAATGCGCAGGTCTGCATTATGGTAACGCATATTAAATATTACATTAAGACAATCAGGACAACCTTTGGATATTTTCCATCCATTTATTTTGTTGGATGCAAAATGCAAAACGACATCAGGAGTGCTAATATGTAAACATTGCCATTATAACTCTGGTTGAGCTGGTCATGCTCTTTGGTTTCATCAATGACTTGCCACAAACAGCTAGTACAATCATAAATCATCTATGATATTTTAGAAATGCACCAACAAATAAGCAGGGAATTATCAGGAGTGCACTTACAATTGTATATACACTGATGTCATATTAATGACTTCTATACTGTAATGTCTAAGCTTCATTGGAGGTCCTCTCTGTAATGCCTCATTGGTCTACTATAGAATTTCTAGGACTTGTTGTTGAGGATTTCTTTCATGTTTAGTGTGAAAACGTTCCATCATTTTTAAAAATTAATTGACAAAGTTGGGTACATGTGGTCCTGAAACAACTTTAGTCCTGAGATGCATCAAATTTCTGAACTAAATTGAACCAAGAAATAACTTTGGCATAAGCACATCCAAAAGTTGTGTTAATGTCATCATTTATCACCTTGACCATATCATTGCCCAGAGCATTCCATGAACAAAAGGTCAGCAGACTGTATGTGTAATTTGAAAGTAGCATATAGCGTTACTTCAGTAAAATGAATGAAAAGTTAAAAAAATTCAGCAAGGTTGACATTTATTACAAGAACAAAACTTTATCTGTGAAAAAATATCTCTAACAGGTTATTATTTAAGATTACAGATACAGGGGGAGGTAGGAGGGAGGGAGGGAGGGAGGGAGTGGGGGAGGGAGTGGGGGAGGGGGGGAGGGGGGTGGGAGGGAGGGGAGGGAGGGAGGGAGTGCGGGAGGGGGAGAGAGAGGGAGAGGGAGAGGGTGAGGAGGAGGGGTTGGGAAGGAGGAGATGGGGGTGGGGGAGGGAGGGGTGGAGGATGGAGAGGGGGAGGGGGAAAGTGTGGGAAAGGGGGGAAGAGGGGAAAGGGGGGAGGGGAGGGGGTAGGGAGGGGGGGGAGGATGGGTGGGAGGGAGGAAGAGAGGGAGGGTGGGGGAGAGGGGGGGAAAGGGGGGATGGGGGCAAGGGTAGGGGAGGGGGTTAGGTGGGGAGCGAGAGGGGGAGAGAGAATGGAAGAGTGGGGGAGGTGAGGGTGCTGCACCAATGCAGGAGTGGTTTGGGCCCAACGGGCGCACTTGGTCTAGTTCTTAACTAAAAGGAGACGTGATGCAATTCAGACTTAAACTGTGAACCTGAAAATTTAATGAAGGAAACTATGAAGATCTGGGAAGTGTGTTGGCTAGGATAGAATGGCAAGCTATGGTAAGACGACAGGGTGAAAGGGTAAATCACCACCATTTATGAAGCACAACAGTTTTGCATTACTATCTGGTGTAAACCCAGGTTAACAAAATATAAGAATAACCTCAATCTGAAAGGTGAATTGGGTAAGAATGCCAGACAAAGTCACAAATCTGAGGATTGGGACCATTTCGGAATTCCACAAAGAAGAATGAAGAAATGAATGGGGAACAAAATTAACGTATGGGAGCAAACTTACAGACAACATAAAAAGTGAACAGTGAAAGCTTCTGAATGTATGGAAAAGAAAAATATATTGGAGGAGACTTGTGTAGGCTCCCTGTAGTCAAAACTCCACACAGACAGCACCCAAGGTCAGGATCAAACCCAGGTCTCTGGTGTGGTGAAGCAGCAGGTCTACCACTGTGCCACCCCACGCTGAAGAAAAAAAAGTGATATTCTAATAAACAGAAATTGAACCGAATTGTGAGGTGGGTGAAAAAAGGTTTGAAGTTGACATTGATTGACAAATTGGACAAAAACTCAGCAGGCACAGTATAATAAATGTGAAGTGTGGTATTTAAATATTGTTAGAATGGGAAGCATTAATGTGCAGAAACTTGGATGATGTGCACACCTGAAAGCAAATATAATACAGTGTCTCAAACAGATAGGAAGGGAAATGATAGCAGAAAGATTTGTGTCCATCTCTCTATGATTTTATACAGCCATCCTGGGGCCATATCTGGAGTATTGTGTGCAGTCCCGATCTCCTTACCCAACAATGGATATACTTGCCATAGAAGGAATACAGGATGGTTCATCAGACTGGTTCCTAGGGTGGTTGAACTGCTACACAAGGAAGATTTGATCAGCTAGGCCTGCATTCACTAGAGTTTAAAATACTTCAAAGAGGGGTTCTCATTGGAATGTAATAAATTCTGACAGGTTTGGATACGCTAGATGTGCGAATGATGTTTTGCTTGGCTGGGATATCTTGGATTACAGAACCTAAGGATTTAAGACCAATGTGAGGAGGAATTTCATCAATTGAATTTATGGGATTGATCACCACTGGGGGATGCAGTGGCCGTCATTGTGAGAGAGAAAGAGAGAGTGTTTTATTGTCATATGTCCCAAATAGAACAATGAAATTCTCACTTGCAGCAGCACAACACAATATGTAAACTTAGTACACTGTAAAAAATATAATAAATGAGTAAAAGTTAATTGTGTATATATATATATATATATATATATATATACATACTTACAAGCACACACACAAACACAAACACACACACACACACACACACATATATATATATATACACACACATGCACAGATATGTATATATAAAAACAAACAATAATAGTGCAATAATAACAATAATAGTCTATGTAGTCCAGAGCTTTTGGGAGGTTGCAGTGTTTAAAAGCCTGATGGCTGGACGGAAGTAGTTGTTCATGAGCCATTCCTGTTTAAGAAGGAGGCTGACAAATTCAGGAAACAAAAGGCATCAGTGACATAAGGAGAGACCAGGAATAAAGTTTTGAATTAAATATTCAGCCGCAATCACAGTAAATATCAGTGCAGGCACCAGGAACCAAATGCCCTACACCAGCTCCTTTTCTAAGCTGCTATGTTGCAGTTGTGAAGTAAAATATTGCACCTGCTGGAAGTGTGGCATACAGACAGACAGAGGATGCTAACACATTGCCAGTCAGCAATCATGGGGAGGGCAAAATGTTTGATATTTCAGAAATGTGAGCGATCGTCAAGACAGATATTGTCCCCGGTTGTAAAAAAATGCATGACACCGAGAACACTCGCACTCTGCTGTTTTCATTTCCACTTTGGTAGCTCCTCAGTGTTCTGTTCAGTAAACCTTTCTTTGCTTTTGCCACATTGATAGTGATCCATTTAGGCATCAGGTTTTCTGCATTAATTTCATTCTATTTAATTTTTTTTACTATTCACATATGCTTCACATTTTTGAGATACTTGGAGTATTTGCCATTTATGAAATTTGAATTTGGCAGGTATATTGCAATGCGACTCTGTAGCTACACCACACCTGTTTACTGTTTGGACCATGCCAGCATGTTTGGCAATGCTGTCTTCACCGTCTAAAAATATATCCTTTATCTGGGGTAAATCTATTGCCTTCTCATGGTTACTCTGCAAACCTAGACCCAGTCCTTCACACTCTCATTCTGCATCTCACAATTGCCTTTCTCTCCTGACTCCTTAATCAGATCCTCGTTGAGTTCTGCATTTAATACGCACATTTTAACTCTTCAAATTTTGTCAAATGCAATTTAGCTATAGCTTTCCTTACCACCTGCCCTCAACCCCCCTCAATAGATTATTAGGTATGGGTACATTTTTAACATGCTCAATAGGGTTTTTGGTTGCAAGCAAGATCCTCCCCAACATTTATGAAAACTGTTTAATAACGTTTGACTCCAGAAATAGATCATTTTGCTCAATGGATATATATATAATGTTTCTGTGAATTATTTTGTCTTGTTAAATCTGATGTATGAATACTTGTTATTATTGCTGCAGTTTTAGTCTTTTAAGCCCAAGGATGGGGAAAAAATGTAAACTGCTCAAGGAACTCAACAGATCAGGAAGCATCTGTGGAGGGAAACGGGCATCCTAACACATGGCATCCCTGTGTGGTATCTCAGCTGCATGGAGGCAGAGAGGAAAGCTCTTCAGTGGGTAGTCCATAGAGCTCAGAAGACTATCGGAACACAGCTACCAGCCTTGGAGGGCATCTACAACACACGATGCCTCAGAAAAGCCACCAGCATCCACAAAGACTTTTCACACCCCTGCCACAGTTTGTTCGAACTTCTACCATCGAGCAGACGATACAAGGCCTTCTATGCCCGCACCTCCAGACTCAGGAACAGCTTCATCCCCAGGGCCATAGCTGCTATGAACTGGTCTTGCTGAGCCGGATGGTCACATCGCACAGTGAACCGGCACAGATCTACTTGCACTTTATTCTGTTTTAAAACTGTTCTAATTTGTTTCATTGGGTTGTTTAAATTAATACTGATTAGCTAATTGATTTATTGCATCGTATGGGAGGCGCATTAATGACAATAAAGATATATTGTATTGTATTGTATTGAGTAAAGTTTCAGGTTAGGACATTGGCCCGAAATATAGTCTGTCCATTTTTCCCCACAGATGCTGACTGTTGAGTGTTTTCCACACTCAATGCCTCCAGCAAAATTTGTTTTTTTTGTTCAAGATGCCAGCATCTGCAGTCTCTTGTGTCTTGATGAAAACATTCTCAGTGTAGGCCTTCGTAGAAGACTTTAATTAATTGTCAGTTGTCATCGTTTGTGTTCGAACACTGAAATATTGTTCTGTTCTTGAGTCTCAGCCATCCTTGTTCCCACCAGGCATTCCTTTCACAAGAAGATTGAGGCAGTTTTTCAGCTTTGCCTTACACTTTCACAGAAACATCTATAATCCAGGCCTTTGACACAACAAGTGCTTTGAGCCAAACAAACAGCATTTATTTCACTCTCTTACTACCAGGGAAATTAAGGAAGACCAAAGCTGGTATTTGTTCTGCTTGATTTGGAAATGTTTGATGAAGTCCTGGCTGTCGTTGAATTGTTTCTATGATCAGTTTCCTAGCGGCGAAGCCGGATGAACTTGCATCTGTTCATTTGCAAGTTACCAGGCTGCACGGCAACATATGCGCTTTCAACTCGCCCATCTGTGCAAGAAAAAGACATGAACCTGCTCAAAGTGTGGAAAACATCAACAGTGCCCAGAACAGATAGCCAGGGATGCTTACATATAGTCAAATAATAACGCCTTAAAAAAATATAGCATTTGTTGAACTTGTCAAGGGATATATTAGCTGCATATCTTCAGAAACATAATTGTAGCAAATTCATGATTTATTTGGGAGAAATGCCCTGAGGCTTTTTTTTCTATTGACACACAGTGTTCAAAATTCAAAGAATTTGTTGTAATTAAGGGATAATATATTTTCTGACTTTTGCTAATGTTTTGAAAAATACCATTGGTCATGTTCAGATGTCATTTGCTTTTATAATGCATTGTTATTCATTGCCCACAAGTACAAATGTTATAAATCACCTAGGGTGCTTCAATGCCAGCTGCCCGACTGAAAATATCAGAGTAGCAGGTGAAACTGGCGCCATACTTTGGTTGTTACTAAAGGGAAAAACTTGCTGGAGGAGCTCAGCGTGTCAGGCAGCATCTGTAGAGGGAATGGACAGGCAGTGTCTTGTGTCGGGACCCCTCTTCCGTCTCCCAGTAAGAATAGGGACAGTTTTTCTATTGTCAAGAAAAAGTGTACTTTGATCTTTGAAAACTCAACACAAGTGGCACAAATAGTCTTTGAGACAGTTATTGCGATGGTGGCAACTAGCACCAAGTGAACAGAAAAAATCTGCTGAAAATGTTTTTCTTTGTGTTCATTTTATTAGAGTGGTTACAAGAGCAGGTCAGAGGATAGGTGTCCTGTGGTGAGTGACTCACTTCTTGCAAAGGCAAAATATTCCACCATCTTCCAGATGGAAGTCAGTAACATGATAGAATATTCTCCGCTTGCCTAGATGGTGCAGCACCAGCAAATCTCTAGGACAATAGGACTAGGATGGCTTGACACCATCCAGGACCAAGCAGCCCATTTGTCTGGCAAGCCTTCTACCACCCGAAGCATTCTTTCCCTCCACACTGACCTACCATCACTGCAATGTGTGCCATCTACAAAATACAATGCATTTGCTCACGCACAATATTCCAACAGCATCTCCCAATCTGCGACCTTTACTGGCAAGAAAGATGAGGGCTGCAGGTGCATGAGAACATTGTCACCTACACAATCCCCACCAGCACTCACACCATCCTGTCTCGAAAACATATTAACATTTTACCATTGGCGCTGGGCCTAAATCCCAGACCGACTGTCTAACAGCAGCGTGGAGGTGCGTTCAACAGCAGCAGTTCAAGGGGGTGTCTCACATCATCTTCTCAAAAGCAATTATTGATCTTGATTAGTACAGGTGTCAGGGGTTATGGGGCGATGGCAGGAGAATGGTGTTGAGAGGGAAAGATAGATCAGCCATGATTAAATGGTGGAGTAGACTTGATGGGCCGAATGGCCTAATTCTGCTCCAAGAACATATGAACTAATGAATTAGGTTGACAATAACTGTTGACCAGCCCAGTGACACCTAGGTTCCAAATTGGATTAAAAATAACTTTTGTATCATTTCACAATAATCTCACTGTTGAGATCCGTGGGCATATTAGGTGATAGACTGGTTTTGTTATTTGTAGGTCTGTCAAACTGCCTTTCATTTGGTTCACTTTACAGGGCTCATACCTTCAAGCCACGAGGCCAATAGTGCGCAGAACTGGAAATGGCAAGTTATGCATAAGAGTTGGGCTAAATACAGATCATTACTAATATAGCATTACTAATCAGGCTCTTGCCTTACTTTCCAATTTCAAAATTAACCCCTTGGCTGTTGGCAAATATAACTGGGCAATTAGAAATAGGACTGACCAGTGCAACATCTGAAAGCAGATGAGGTGAAAGCACTTGTGTGAAGATAACAGCAGTCATCGAAAGCTGACTTGGTCGAAAGTTAGAATTTCTATTTTAATTTTGAAGTGATTTTGTTTGTCACCTACTGTTTGCCTCTCCCACACAATGCATTCACTTTTAGTTTAGTTTAGTTTAGTTTAGTGTAGTTTAGTTTAGAGATACAGCAGAGAAACCGACCCTTCGGCCCATCGAGTCTGCGCCGAACAGCGATCCCTGCAAACTAACACTATCTGACACCCAATCGGGACAATTTACAACTTTACCAAACCAATTAACCTACAACCCTGTACGTCTTTGGAGTGTGGGAGGAAACCGGAACTCCCAGAGAAAACCCACTCAGGCCACGGGGAGAACGTACAAACTCCATACAGGATTGAACCCAAGTCTCTGGTGCTTAAGGAAGCAACTCTACCCATACTCCACCGCTCATTTCCTGGAAGCCAGCTATGTTACGTGAGCCAAGGCCTCCACTGTAGCATTGTTAAATAAGGCAAACAAGAATACATCACAGAGTGGCATTTTACCATGCAAACTGAAGTATTGGCTCTCATTCAGGCAATCCATTCCTTGACTACTTAAACTTGTCCCTGTTCACCTTCTCTGAGACTATAGATTTTCTGTAGACTCCTAATTTAAATCCTATTTCGCAGATACTTAGCCCAATTGCAAAGCAGCATGGAGCAAACAATCATAGCACTGCTTTAAAATTTAATTTTGGAAAGTGAAAACATTTGTCACTTAAAATAAAACTTGTGGATTTGAAATACAAAACACTGCAAAAACAAATGTTCTGCCAGCATCCCAGCCATTAGAGAAGGCAATTAAGGCCTGCGGATTTTGTGGAAAACTAGACACTGGTATCCCACTGTGATAAATTAGCAGCTTTTCTCAAAGCAGCAAAGACTGCGACAGGAGTTCTTTTATGATTTTATTTGTACATTTGGTTTGCTTATTTTGAAATGATGTATCACATTCATTTGTTTATTTGTATTGAAAAAATGAAATCCTTGTTTAACATTTTGTTAACCTGTTTTAGCGAGTAAAAATCCAGCAAATAATTGTTGCTATTCCCTTTATACATGTTGCGGGATTTAGTTGTTTTGTTTCAACAGAATTAGTCATCGACACCTCTGCTGGAGTGCACGGAGTTGGCAATGAGTGAGTGTGAGGTGCTTGTCAGTAATTAAGATTTCAGTTTGTTTTTCTAATGGTATGAGAAGTGTAGCCTAGCCTTGATTACTTCCTTCTCTTTTGAGAATCCACGGAGCTATCCTGCTGAGATCGCCCATCTCAAAGCAATAAATGTATTAAAAGCTGATTAAAATTAAAAGGAGGCATCTTCTAAAGTAAATTAATAGTAAAACAACAAAGCTTTGTATCCACGTGAGCAGAACCGGTTTTCAGGCAATGCATCTCAGGGCATTACTGTGAAATAGATACGTGGCAGGCACCAAGCTGGACTGTTCATACACATATCAGCTGCCATCTGTCAAGCTTCACCAGAAACCAGCAGGTTTTAGTTATTTGTTCCAGCCAAGTTCATGGAAGGCTACCTTTTAGAGTGTGAAGGCAAAAAACACCCTTACAAATGACAACTTGTGAATTCCTTAACACGTAACAATGCCGTTGGATTCCATTGAAGGTATAAATCCAAATTTATTGCACGGGAATACTTTGTGTATTACAAGAGGATTGTGCTGCCACTCGCAAAGGAGCAGGGAGCTTGAAAAGAAATCAACACGAAATGATGACTGATGACCCAATTTTGTAGGAAACAGAACCACAGCAAGAATTTACTGAAGGGATGCCAATGATCCCGGCTTCAATGCAATAACTTTACATTTACAAATGCATTACAGTAGCATTCAAAATATCATAGAAGCAAGGTTTGCGAGAAGCCTGTACCCGAGGCAGATATAATCCTGAGTGTGCAGTACAAACTGCATTATTTTGTTGGTTTCCCAAAGAAGACTAAAATATGCACGCAATATTCTCTCCAGTATCCACAATGTTCGTCATGAGAAATAATGTCAAGCTATAGCATGGAACAGGTCTGTTATAAAACAACATATTTTTTAAAAATGCTATCAAAATTAATGCTTTTCCATAAGTATGTGTTGCCAAATAAATTTGATTGAGAAATATACAGCCAAATTTCGATAATACATTTTTTAATGTAATCATTGTAAGCACATATTTACCACCTTCTTCTTGGGCGGCCTCTTTGGATTGATGGTGACTTGTTTCCACCCCTGTTTTGCGAGTTCGGAGATGGTTGACTAACAACAGACTGTCACAGACAGAGCAGCTGGTCACAGACTATGTAGATAGTTTGTGAGGTGATGTGTCCTTCCACAGCTTGCACATGTTTTCTGTGCGTGCTCCCGATACACGTACGTGCGATCCTCAATGCCATTCTGAATGCTCCTTCTCCACTTTGAATAGTCATGGGCCAATGATTCCCAAGAGTCAGAAGAGATTTTGTACTTCATGGAGGCTTTGAACACATCCTTATTCATTTTCTCTGTTGGTCTGGTAATCTCCTCCCTTGGCAATGCTTGGGATAGAGTACCTGCTTTGTGAGTCTATACATACCTACATAAAGCATTTATTTAGGGGTACTCTTCAGTACTTAACCCTCCAAAACCATGGTTTCTTTATTCACATTTTCCTGAATGAAAAGAAAACACTTTATTCTGATTTCATCAATTTTGTTTCTCTCCTCTGGTTATATTTTTTGATAAACATCAAGAATCTCTGGTGGCATGCCTAGTGTGGTGAACTCCAAGGCCGGTAAATTGCTCAAAATGTGTGCCTTATTCAAGACTGTTGAAACTTACAAATGCAATTTAATTGAAACTGATCATGCACTTAAAAGTAATAAACAACCGGATCATCTGTGGTGGGTATTTATGTTAATGTGAAATATTGTAAAGGGGCAAATTATATTTTCACTGAAGTTACTGCAATAAAAAATGCCACTAAATTGGTGTCAGACCAATAGGCTTTGTCTGACGACAGGAAAACGTCATGCGTGATCTTGCAAATTGTCGAAAAGACAAATGGAAACAAATTGGTCATTGTGAACTCACAGAACAACAAAATGATTATGAAATGGAAAATCAAAATTGAATAAAATGGACTTCACTGTTCAATAAATATTCCAGAAACTGCCATTAGACATATTTAGGGAGAATATCTCCTGAGATGTTTCATTAAATAATCCATTATGAAGCTGATTGAATGTAGTCCGATTGAAGGACGTGGCCATTTCTCACAAAAGTCTGAAGAAGGGTCTCGACCCAAAACGTCACCCATTCCTTCTCTCCTGAGATGCTGCCTGACCTGCTGAGTTACTCCAGCATTTTGTGAAATAAATACCTTCGATTTGTACCAGCATCTGCAGTTATTTTCTTACACTACGCCATTTTTGTCACAAAGATCTTTTCTGGTTCATTATCAGTGGATTCAAGTTGTGTTTTTGCCTGAAAAAGACAAATCCAACATATTGTCAGTGTACAATGGAGCACCAGACCTACTAAATTTTGTGACAACTGGTATAGAAGTAAGCTCATTTTCTGGAAATTCAGACATCAAAACTTTCTTCTCACTTACAAAGATCACATTTTTATTTCTTCCTCAGAATATATTTACTCTCGAGAATAAATAGATCAACAGGATGCAGAGATATTGGACCCTTGAAATTGAGTAAAGCTAAATCATCATGCTGAGGAGCATGGTCAGGTTAGAAAACTGGAGCTCAGAAATGTTAGCAAAGTCTGGCTTGCTTTGGTAGCAGAAGTAAGGTGATTTTCTGCTGTATGACAAAGGTGTAAAGATGAGGCTCTAGAGTGAGATATAAAGAATTGTGGATGTGGAATGCAGCTGTGAATCTCAAATCAGAGATGTCTTGACCTAAAAGGGTGAACCACAATTGTCTTTCACTTGCTGGACAATTTAGAAGACTGAGGGGGGATCTTATAGAAACATATAAAATTCTTAAGGGGTTGGAGAGGCTAGATGCGGGAAGATTGTTCCCGATGTTGGGGGAGTCTAGAACCAGGGGTCACAGCTTAAGGATAAGGGGGAAGTCTTTTAGGACCGAGATGAGAAGACATTTCTTCACACAGAGAGTGGTGAGTCTGTGGAATTCTCTGCCACAGAAGGTAGTTGAGGCCAGTTCATTGGCTATATTTAAGAGGGAGTTAGATGTGGCACTTTTTGCTAATGGGATCAGGGGGTATGGAGAGAAGGCAGGTACAGGTTACTGAGCTGGATGATCAGCCATGATCATATTGAATGGCGGTGCAGGCTCGAAGGGCCGAATGGCCTACTCCTGCACCTATTTTCTATGTTTCTATGTTTCTATGACATACATAATTTCTCACAGGTCAGTAAACACCTGAACAACAGACATGGACCATGAACATGACCTGACTTTCACTGAACCACAGGAGAACAAACTAATCAGGTAAATCCCTGTACTACTTTTTTCATAAATCTGGTGGATTATGATTGGCAGCTGTCTGTCTCTGTGGAGATGAATGCCAAAGCTGAACATGAAACTTTATTTTCCAATGCTCCAGAAAATTTGAGCCATGTATCTGTGTGGGTCCTTAATTTATGTTTCATTAAATGATGTGTGAACAACCAGATGAAAATCTTATTAAGTATAGTAGCTATGACCTTTTCGGATGGCAGAGGGAATTTGCTACTAAGTTAGCAGAGGCTCAAATTTCACTTGCCTCAACAAGGCTGAGGTAGATTTTTGGCCTACGACAACCAGGAAGGAACATTTTACATTCCTCTGTCTCCTGTGTTCCGGGAAGAATAAACTCAGCATATCTTCTGACAGAGCCCTCTATCCCAGGCAACATCCTTTTGAATCTCCCCTGCATTTTCTCTATGGCCACCACATCCTTCTTACAGAATAGCGACCAGAATTCTGGTTTGTACAGCTGCAACATGGCATCTCAACTCTTATATTCATTATCTTGACCTATGAAGACAAGCATGCCAAATGGCCTTTTCACTACCCTGCCCACCTGTGTCACAACTTTCAGCAAGCTATGGACTTGCACCTCAAAGTTTCTCTATATCTCCATGCTCCTAATGAGTCTGCCTTTTATTCCATGTGTCCAACAGGAACTTGACTTTCCAAAGTGCTTATCTGGATTAAATTCCACCCACCAACATTCTGCCAACTTTCCAGTTGATCCAGGTCCCTTATATCCTGGGATAACTTTATTGCTTTCTCTGGAACCACCAATTTTCCTGCCAGCTGCAAATCTACTAATCAGTCCACCTAAATTCTCATCCAAGTTATTTATCTGTGTTACAAACAGCATAGATCCCAGCACTGATCACTGATTTCAGACTTCCCGTCTGATAACACCCTCGACCACAACTCTCTGCTTCATATTGGCAAGCCAATTTTTGATCCAGTTTGCCAACAGACCTTGGATCCCATGGTCATTAAAATTCCGGACAGGCTGCCATGCAGGACATTTTCCTGCCCGCTTTCTTTCATTGTTCAGTTCAGTTCACTTTCAGCTTAGTTTATTGTCACGTGTACCGAGGTACAGTGAAAAGCTTTTGTGGCGTGATTTAGGTCTTCTCACACCTACCCCCTTCTTCATCTATCTTCATTCATGTATTGCCTTCCTATCTTTCCCATCAAAGTGGATAACCTCCCACTTATAGACACAAAATAATGGAGTAACTCAGCAGGACAGGCAGCATCTCTGGAGAGAAGGAATGGGTGATGTTTCGGCTCGACCAGAAACGTCACCTATTCCTTCTCTCCAGAGATGCTGCCTACCCGCTGAGTTACTCCAACTTTTTGTATCTATCTTCGGTTTAAACCAGCTTCTGCAGTTTCTTCTTACACAGCTTCTCATTTATCCACATTATACTGAGTCTTCTATGAATTTGTTGACTCGTTCAACCTATCCAGATCACACTGAATCTTCTCGGCACCCTCCTTGTGTCTCCCACTCCCACCCACCCAACTTCATGTCATATACATACCTGGAAGCATTACATTTTACATCCTCACTTAAATCATTAACTTATATCATGAATATTGATATTGCAGCATTAATCCCCATGGTATCCCATGTCAATGCCTGACCTGATCAATTGTCTGGGGTCCCGACCTGAAATGGCACTTATCCATGTTCTCCTGAGATGCTGCCTGGCCTGCTGATTTACTCCAGCAGTTTGTATCTTCTTTCGTAAATCAGTATCTGCAGTTCCTTGTTTTGCCATGTATTCCTGCTTTTTGTTTTATGTCTGCCAACCAATGTTCTTTCCGTGTCAGTACATTTTCCCCAGTCTTGTGATTTATACTCTAATCTCTTTTGGGGGCCTTCTCAAAAGATATTTGAAAGTTCAAACAAATCCATTGGTTCACCCCATCCACTCTGCCAATTACATCCTCAAAAGAATTCCAGTAAATTTATCAAAGATGATTTCCTTTTCGTAAAGTCATACTGTCTTTGAAAGACCAGGTCACTGTTTTCCAAATGCTCTTCTATGTCCAAAGACTGTTTAGTTAACTTTAGAGATGCAGCATGAAAACAGGCCCTTTGGCCCCATAACTTCACACCGATCATTGGCCACCCATTCACACTTGTTTTATGTTATTCCTCTTTTGCATCCACCCCTTCGTACCAGGGGCAATTTATTGACACTAACTCAGCCATAAACCAGCGCGTCATTGAGATGTAGGTGGAAAATGGAGCACCAGGGGAAAAGCCACTCAGTCAAGGAGAAAACATGCAAACTCCTCACAGACAACATCCAAGGTCAAAATCAAACCCAGGATGCTGTGCAGTGATGCTGTGAGAAAAATGTTGGAAAATGAAACAAATGCATTCAGTAAAAACCCCTTTTTAAAGTACTCTTGGATACAGACTATGAGGTCCTGGGGATTTATAAACCTTCAATCTCATCAATCTCCCTAACACCATTACCCTGCTACTATTGATTGACTTCATTTCCAACCTCTCGCCCTTCATTCCCCTAACATATTTGAGAGATTGGTTTTCTCCTCTTTTGTGAAGGCAGAATCAATTGTTCAATTGCTCCTGATTATAACTTCTCTTTGTTAATGTAAGGGGCATATCTACAGAAGCTATTGCAGCCAGTTTTATGTTCCATATAATTTGTTCTCAAACTGTTAACCAATTCCTTGGTCCTCCTTTGCTAAATACGAAACTGTTCCCAGTTGCTGGGTTTGGTATTTTTCCAAGTTAATTTCTATGTCTCCTCCCTGGATCTAATACCATCCTTAATTACCCTTCTTGGTTTATTTTTGTTTCAAAGGGAATGAATGATTGTTGTCGTCAATCTTTAAATGTTTGTAATTACTGATCCAATGTTAATCCCATGAATAATGTTTCTCAATCCATCTTTATTAACCTCTACCTTATACCAGAGCAATTTCCTTTATTCAGATTCAGGATCCACGTGAATATCTGTTAATATTCAATTTTTTCTGTCTCTTGTTATTTTCTATAGCAGCAAGATGGCACAAAATGTTCAGTTTCGAGATACAGATACCCCGTGGAAACAAGCCCTTCGGCCCACCGAGTCCGCGCCGACCAGTATGACCTGTATACTAGTTCTATGTCATTCCAATTTTGCATCCTTCAAACTAGGAACAATTTACAGAAGCCAATTAACCTACGAATCTGCACATCTTTGGAGGGTGGGAGGAAACCTGAGCTCCCAGAGAAAACCCACGTAGTCACAGGGAGAGCGTACAAACTCCGTACAGTCAGCACCCATAGTCAGGATCGAACCTGGGTCTCGGCCACTATAACGCAGTAAACCTACTGCTGCACCACCGTACTGCCCTCTGTGCCGCCATGTCTAATTTTCGGATAAATTGTAAAAATAAAAGTTCGGAAACTTCAGTTGGTCAGGATTGCGCACTTGCATGGATGTGCAATTGGATCCATAGGGTACGGACCGCCTGGTCTGAAGTTAGGTTGCTTTCACCCTTCTTCCATCTCTTTGCTCCTGTAACTAGGAGAAACCAGTTTGCACAGAAACTTGAAGTTAAGGCAATGTCCTTCATTGATTGACTTTTGGCATTATTGAGCATGAAACCATTGCACAGCTGTAACAAATTCTGAAAAATCTATCAGTAAAGAGTGGAAGGTCCCTTAAAATACACTGGTTTGTGGGGATGCTGCTGTTAACATGTTGAGCTGTACGAGGTTAGTAGCTGGAGCGCTGAGGTTCAAATGATATCATGGCCTGCCGATCTTGCACATTTCCAGGTGTTACCAGTACAATTAGGGATATCTTGCCAATGTGGCAGCATAAACAACTTGCAAATGTGGTGTGCTACATTGGGAATAGGTTGGCACTCAAACAATAAGCAATGTGGAACCCAATTTTAAGATGGGGCCTTGCTTTGAAAGACAAACATTAGCATAACAAATGGCCCATGGACAATCCCTCTGCATTGGCAAAAAGCCACTGTCAAATCTTGTGTACAGACCAAGAGCATGCAATTTGCTATTCAATTTGGAAATAAATTCCACTACAATTAAATCTGGAAGTTACAAACTACTTAAGGTATCAATATGTTGCAAATGTACATGATCAGCCATGGTTGAATGGCAGAGTGGGCTTGATGGTCCGAATGCCCTAATTTTGCTCCTACATCATACGAATGTATAAACATAGTGGCACACAATTTCCTGTGGCAGTCTCAAAAATGATCACAGACTTGTCCCTTAAAATATTCAATGATTTGCACTTCAAGATATGGGATGTATGAAACACAAGCAGCCGTGATCCTAGCTGGGCATCTTTGGTCTGAAGAACAGCACAAACCACTGTAAATCTCCCTTACAAGGCAGATTCTGAAATAATGCAAAGATGGTCGTTGTGGTGAATTGAAGGACAAATCGAGCACAGAGTAATAAATGGAGGATAGAAGAAATAGAAAGAAGAACCTGAATGAGGAAAATGATAACAGGAAAAAAATGTTAAAAACAAAGTTTTAAAGTTAAAAACTCCAATAGTCATGATCCAAATGCTATTGCGAAATAGTCAATTTTCAGTCCTGGAAGAATTAACTAGTAATAATTAAAAGGCAATCTCATTATTAGATGTACACATTCAGAAAAGAGCAAGAAACTTTCGGTGGTGAAGTTATCTCATAAAAAAACACAGACACTAAATACATGTAATGCATTTGAATGGAGAATCAGATAGGGAGTTGTTGTTTTGGTGAGGTCAGTGCCAGAATGGTTCTCGACCCCTTCTGTTATTCACACTGCTGCCCTTGTCCACATTTACTCTGGCATTTGTACATAAATAAAGAAGACATCAGCAATTTTTATCGCATTTAACGAATCTCAAATTAATGCTTCTAAAAACTTTTTATTTAATTCACTTTTCTTGAGGACCAAGAATTGTAATTATAGTAAAGGAAAAGAAATGGATATCATAAACAAATTGAAGAAAACCCGCTACAGAAATGAAACCACGGAAGTTAGGTTTTGGGGTTCAAAACCTGCCAAAAATAGCAGAATGTCTGTCGAAACCTACATTTCACACATTGCCTCAACATTCTGACCTGAACACCAAAGCTTCGACATCTTGACTCACTGAACAAAAATATAAATAATTTTAATGGTTTCTTTATTGATAAGCAGATGTTTAAGAAACTACCTCAACAAAAATAAAGTTTCCGAATGGCTTTTCCATTACATGAAGTGAATTTTATTTCTGTTTGTAATTTAGAGGCTAGTTAGTATGCTGCAAGTGTCAATAGAAGACTTAAAGCAAGCATAAGGACTGAGCCTTTTAGTCATTAGTTCGATGATGGCTAACATTATTATGGGCATAATAAAATCTGCTACAGACAGGAATTCAGAGGTGTCGTGCTGAGAAACCAATGATGTGGGTCGGTTTCTGACTGCGGGCAAGAAATATCTCATTAAAGCGCACAAATTCCATGTGTCTGTTTCAAAATTTAAAGCCCTTAATGTAATAGTTTATGAGGTTCAACAATTTTAAAAGGATGCTCTTGGAGTCTTTGTAATAAAGGAAGCATTACTTCTTAAAGAAAAGTAAATGCAAGGAAAGCGAGGTCACTTTCTGTTCACCTAATCTTTCAAATATCACTTTGCAGATTGGGTAACCAAAACACACTCTCAACAACCAACCCCCTGTGTAGACAATTTGCAGCTACTGCTGATTGCATGCAAATCAGATAGCTGGAATCCTGACTCCCACAGAATGTAAAAATCCTCTCCTGGAGAACAAAGGATAAAAACCAGAGCACAGCCATCATTAATCATATTAGATCCTTCCTACAGATAATGATGCAGTGAATTAGGAGTAGAACAGCTTCAGTTCTGTAACAAAATTCGCTTCTTGTGGATCTGAAACTGCTGTGCTCCTAATTCACTATGTTGAGTAGATGTGTGGGAAGGAACTGCAGATGCTGGTTTAAACCGAAGATAGACACCAAAAAGCTGGAGCAACTCAGCGGGACAGGCAGCATCTCTGGAGAGAAGGAATTGGTGACGTAGCGGGTCGAGACCCTTCTTCAGACTGGTAAAATGGAACTGGTTATCTAGTCAAGTCCACTTACATGCAAGTCTGCACTCACCAGCAGATTCTCTACCTCTCATCGACACTTTTGCTAAAACCTTCCTGATATGTCCTGGATTTTAAAAAAATGTCCTCTGCACTTGGACAAGCTGGATGTGTCCACTCCAATAACAGTGTAAATAAAAGAAGGACATTTATTGCTTCCAATTAGATTAGTAAAGAGCAACATAGGTAGATGATCTTAATACCAGATATGTGTAGAGACTTAGCTGTTGAAAGTTTAGTTTAGTTTAGAGATACAGCGCGGAAACAGGCCCTTTGGCCTACTGAGTCCGCGCCGACCAATAGTCCCCGTATACTAATACTATCGAACACACTACGGACGATTTTACAATTTTACCAAAGCCAATTAACCTAAAAACCTGTACATCTTTGGAATGAGGGTGGAAACCAGAGCACCCGAAGAAAACTCACGCGGTTACGTGGAGAACATACAAACTCTGTACAGACAGCACCCGAGGTCAGGATCGAACCCGTGTCTCTGGCGCTGTACTCTGGCGGCAGCAACTCTACCGCTGTGCCACCGTGTCACCCTCAAAGGTCACGTAATTACTAGGAAGGACTGTTCTGAATAAGTTTACTAAAAATTGTAAAAACCATAATTCAATTATAAACAGTGCTTAATTCTTTATACCATCCCAATCCCATTTCTTCTTCAACATTACAAACAGAATTTAATGTAGATAATTGAAATCTGCATCCTGCACCCCAAGGAACTGCTCTGTACATTCAGTTCCAGCAATTTTCTATCTATTCAATCCCATGAGCTCAGTGCCTGTTATCCCATTATAACTAATGATTAAATTATAACTTTTGTTCGAGAGGTAATTATTACTGACTATGGTAGAGTGCTAACTGCTTGGTTTGTGGTAGAAAACGCAGAAGGACGCTTTTTTTTATAACCCGTTTAAAAGAACTTAGTAAATTCTTCTTGCAGTTTAAATACCTCTGTTCACATGGGTCTCTTGGTATCATAAATCCCATGTATGAATGAAATGTTTTTAATGATATTTTGCTGTTAATGGATTGTTGGTGTAAATAGGCAGCCAGTCTATTTATCTACATGTATCACGACAGTTACCAAAACTCCAATGAGTTGAATCTGATGTTCTCAAGCTAGGCCTCATGGGATACAATAAGAAGAGACAGTCTTCATTTGTACAACACGGTTACTTGAAAGCCAAAACAGAAAATACAATTGGAGCAGCACGGTGGCACAGCGGTAGAGTTGCTGCCTTACAGCGCTTGCAGCGCCGGAGACCCGGGTTCGATCCTGACTTTGGGTGCTGCCTGCAAGGAGTTGTATGTTCTTCCCATGACCTGCGTGGGTTTTCTGCGAGATCTACGGTTTCCTCTCACACTCCAAAGGCGGTTAATTGGCTTGGTATAAGTGTAAAATTGTCCCTAGTGCATGTAGGATAGTGTTAATGTGCGGGGATCGCTGGGCGGCGTGGACTCAGTGGGCCGAAGAGCCTGTTTCCGCGCTGTATCTCTAAACAACAAATAGTTCAGACAAAACCTGTGGATAAAATGATAATTCCAGGTAGTAAGGATAGTTCTTCACTAATGGGGCATATCTTCTGCTACCCCAACTCACCGAACAACTGCACACCAGAGCCACTCTTCCACCAGGAGCTTGTGCATTGGACAGTGCAGGGCCTCTCCCAATACAGGTTGACAACTCCAGTGATAGCAACAGCACTAACTTGGTGATCACAGTAAATATTTATCCTCACAAACATTCACATTCAGTCAGGAACTGTCAAAAAATTGAAACCAATTGTAAAAAGATGAAAATTATTAGAATAAATTTCAAATTGAGAATTTGGAATTCTCTGCCTCAGAAGGCAGTGGAGGCCAGTTCGTTGGATGCTTTCAAGAGAGAGCTGGATAGAGCTCTTAAGGATAGCGGAGTGAGGGGTATGGGGAGAAGGCAGGAACGGGGTACTGATTGAGAGTGATCAGCCATGATCGCATTGAATGGCGGTGCTGGCTCGAAGGGCTGAATGGCCTACTCCTGCACCTATTGTCTATTGCCTATTGTCTATTGTCTAAACCATTTTTATTTGCCTTTCTTCCAGTAGCCATTTCTTGCATTGATTTCAATGGTTTTATTTGCATTAGATGCCTCTAGCTTGGATCCAGCGTACGGATTTCCCAGCCGAGGAACAGGACCATCTGTAGAGGTTTGTACTTCACGACTAGTTTCCATAAGAAATGTACTGACTCATAAAAACCATAGCCAAGGTTCTGCTGGCTGGAAGTGCCCAGTCTGGGCATATTCTGAACCACTGTTATCTCAGTAGAGGTTTCTTAGTGTTAAAAAAGCAAGAACAATAGAAGATTTTTTCTGTAATGCAATTGTGAAATAATTTTTGGTTTGGGTTTGGCATCAATATTAATCCCAAAATAAATGTTAATTCAAATTGTAAAAATCATCATGGGCCATATAAAGATGGTGGACAAAATGGACGTGATGTTGTTTTATTCCCACCAGGGAACTCCCACCAGGTTCCGACTAACCGTGGATAACCTGGCGCAGTCTCAACAGACTGCGGACAGGCATGGGGAGGAGCAAATCGAACATGCTGAAGTGGGAATGTACTGAAGATACGGCAGACAGCGAGTGCGGACGGGGCCTCCAGACTATGGAACATCTCCTGAGCTGTGACATGCTGCGTGACACATGCACTGTAAAGGATCTTGCAGAGGCCAACGACGTGGCACTAACATTTGCTCGCTATTGGGAAACAGTTGTGTGATGACATGATTAAATAAATAAATAAATAAAGTAAATTGTCATTTTGCACGGGTGCATTTCTTTTCAATTGACCAAAAGTACAAGTAAAAGTTTATTTTGACTAACTCAGCCCTCTCAACACTAACTCTAAAGATCATGACACAAGAAATTAATCTAAATTGTGAGAACACGCATTCTTAGGTGTTTGTTCTTTTCTGTTGTTGCTGAGGTTGATTTACTGAAATAACGTACTGGCTTTGATTAGCAGCTAGCTCTGCTTGGAACAAAGTTGATGGCAGTGCACTCTTCATTGATTTTTTTTTGAATGAAAGATATCTCATTTTATGGGTCTCATGAGGACTTTCCAATGAAGCTAATGGCAGTTTGCCTATTCTATAAAGAAGTGAGATTGGGTTTTACAGTAGTTACAACATTAAATCTGTGTTGTAACAGTAGTGTGAAATATATCACATCAGATAAATGTACCACACTCTCCTGCCAACATAAATCACTTTAACCCAGACTTTTCTATTGGCGAAGTTGTGCCCATCAAAAGTGAAATCAGGGCAGGACCATGCTCATTGCAGCACCAAAAAATGCGAGCAAAGTCAGAAATGGGATGAACTTATAATACCCTGACTTCCAGCTCTTCTATTCCCAGAGCCTGAACTCCTGAGCCTAGAAATGGAATTACCTCTCTACAATTTCCATGAAAGGCTACCCAAGGAATCATTCTGGTGACCAGCCCTTTATTTGCAGGGAGCCATGTGCCATATTCAATCAGATGCCTTGCTGAGTTACTCCAGCACCCAAATAAGCACATCACATAGTAGACATTAGTATTCCCACACACACAATGCCATATTTAATATTACAGCAGGATACAAAATAAAATTGTAAAGTAAAGTGCAATTTTTAAAAGTAAATCTCTGTTGTTTCTATCTTATTTATTTCTATGTTCAAACAATTGAACTCATAGAATGACTGAAATACCTAACAATCAATGAATGTGGTTTCAATAGACAACAGACAATGGACAGTTGGTGCAGAGTAGGCCATTCAGCCCTTCAAGCCAGCACCACCATTCACTGTAATCATGGCTGATCATCCACAATCAGTACCCCGTTCCTGTCTTCTCCATACCCCTTGACTCCACTATCTTTAAAAGCTCTATCTAACTCTCTCTTGAAAGCATCCAGAGAATCGGCCTCCACTGCCTTCTGAGTCATAGGATTCACAACTCTCTGGGTGAAAACGTTTTTCCTCATCTCCGTTCTAAATGGCCTACCCTTTATTCTTAAACTGTGGTCCCTGGTTCTGGACTCCCCCAACTTCAGGAACATGTTTCCTGCCTCTAGCGTGTCCAATCCCTTAATAATCTTATATGTTTCAATAAAATCCCCTCTCATCCTTCTAAATTCCAGTGTATACAAGCCCAGTCGCTCCATTCTTTCAACATATGACCGTCCAGCCATCCCGGGAATTAACCTCACTGCACTCCCTCAATAGCAAGAATGTCCTTCCTCAAATTTGGAAACCAAAACTGCACACAATACTCCAGGTGTGGTCTCACCAGGGACCCGTACAACTGCAGAAGGACCTCTTTGTTCCTATACTCAACTCCTCTTGTTATGAAGGCCAGCTTTCTTCACTGCCTGCTCTACCTGCATGCTTACTTTCAGTGACTGATGTATAAGGACACCCAGATCTCGTTGTACTTCCCCTTTTCGTAACTTGACACCATTCAGATAATAATCTGCCTTCCTGTTCTTGCCACCAAAGTGGATAACCTCACATTTATCCACATTTTTACTGCATCTGCCATGCATCTGCCCACTCACACAACCTGTCCAACTCACCCTGCATCCTCATAGCATTATCCTCCTCACAACTCACACTGCCACCCAGCTTTGCGTCATCTGCCAAGTTGCTAATGTTACTTTTACTCCAAATCATTCATGTATATTGTAAATAGCTGCAGTCCCAGCACTGAGCCTTGTGATACCCCACTAGTCACTGCCTGCCATTCTGAAAGGGACCCATTAATCCCTACTCTTTGTTTCCTGTGTGCCAACAAAGTTTCTATCCATGTCAGTACCTTACCCCCAATACCATGTGCTCTAATTTTGCCCACTAATCTCCTATGTGGGACCTTATCAAAGGCTCTCTGAAAATCCAGGTACACCACATCCACTGGCTCTCCCTGATCCATTTTCCTAGTTACATCCTCAAAAAATTCCAGAAGATTAGTCAAGCAGGATTTTCCCTTCGTAGATCCATGCTGACTCAGACCGATCCTGTTACTACTATCCAAATGTGCCACTACTTCATCCTTTATAATTGACTCCAGCATCTTCCCCACCACCCATGTCAGGCTAAATGGTCTATAAATCCCTGTTTTTCTCCCTCCTTTCTTAAAAAGTGGGATAACGTTAGCTGCCCTCCAATCCACAGGAACTGATCCTGAATCTATAGAACATTGGAAAATGATCGCCAATGCGTCCACAATTTCTAGAGCCAAGTCCTTAAATACCCTGGGATGCAGACCGTCAGGCCCTGGGGATTTATCAGCCTTCAGTCCCATCAGTCTACCCAACACCATTTCCTGCCTAATGTGGATTTCTGGATCAGTTTCCAACTGATTGGATAAGTTCCCATTGAACATTGAATCCTGGTAAATAATGGTGATATTTCTGTGAAGCACTGATAACTATTGTTCTATAAGGTTCAGGATTGGCACACGTATTGCCACTTGTATTGCTTGATCTGGGGAGTATTTTAGGGTGTAGGAAGGAACTTCAGATGCTAGTTTAAACTGAAGATAGACACATAAATCAGGAGTAACTCAGAGCATCTGTGGAGAAAAGGAATAGGTGACGTTTCGTGTGGAGACCCTTCTTCAGACTTCTTTTTTGTATTTTATGGATCTGTTGGGTTGATGAAGTGATAATAAATGTTAAAGCAATGTAAGAATACAGGTGAACGGTAAATGAAGTGCATGTGAAAAATGGGCATTTTGATGATAATAGACAATAGACAATAGGTGCAGGAGTAGGCCATTCGGCCCTTCGAGCCAGCACCGCCATTCAATGCGATCATGGCTGATCACTCTCAATCAGTACCCCGTTCCTGCCTTCTCCCCATACCCCCTCACTCCGCTATCCTTAAGAGCTCTATCCAGCTCTCTCTTGAAAGCATCCAACAAACTGGCCTCCACTGCCTTCTGAGGCAGAGAATTCCACACCTTCACCACTCTCTGACTGAAATAGTTCTTCCTCATCTCCGTTCTAAATGGCCTACCCCTTATTCTTAAACTGTGGCCCCTTGTTCTGGAATGATGAATTTAAATTTATAATCCTGATCCAAAATATTCTGAGCATTTATAACTTTGTGATTTGTTTCCTGAGAGTGCCCGTAATCTTGCATTACGAGTTCCCAGAGGCAATTAGATGGCAGTGTTTCCAACAGATTTAAGTGATAAATTACTTACTGCAACTAAAGTCCGCCCCAAGCAAGGATGCTCCTGATATTTCTCCCCTCACGCAATTAGTAAACACAGGGCCTTCACCACTGTTAAATGAGGGGATGCCTTTCTTCATGTAGAATATGAATTTAAACTGGAGAATTAAACTGCCAAAATCTATTCATCTGGAAACAAATATTGAACATCAGCAGTTCTTGTTGATCTATAGTTTGCCTCATTAACTACACTTCCACAGATGCCAGCCTAACGAGACTTGGCAAATGTATCTGGAGGAGACCTTGATGTGTTAAACTGGAGGAACAGCAGTGCATCCGCAACCAAACAGGTCTCCAGGTAGATCTTCCGAATCAATTGGAGCATTTAATGCTGTGGTAGCTTCTTGTTAGCAATTACTAAAACTTTGTCTGGCGAGCCTGAAAAGATTATCATTCCACTGCAACGTTGACAGGTAGTACATCAAAATAAAGTGCTCCTGCTAAAGATGGAACACTCTCCCATGACTATAGGAAATTAAGTCAGTTAGAAAGATGAGCTTTTCAGTTGTGAGGCTCACATTGTGACAGTGCAATATGTGACAATTATTTTTATCGTGTCCTTCATAATTTTCTGAAAGACGGTATGGGTGAAAGAGAATAAATGAAGGTGGTTAACACCATATGTACGAGGAAATATCAAGTGTCCCGCTTGCATCAATCTGCTTTACCCACCAAAAAAAAGCACTATTATTCATACATGAAATATTGTTCAATTAGCGCTATCTGTCCAGTGCTTTGTGCACCCCTCACTATTTCCTTGGGATCTGCATCCAGCTAATACACGGAGGTCCAGCAACTTTCAATGATTTGAACATTCAGAGCGTACACTGTTAAAGAAGCCTGCTTATTTTTTCTTAAATGAGCCTCTGAAGAGGCTCTCCATTGAAATGATTACAGCAAACAAACAATTGCATTAATTCAGAAAGCACAACTTACAAGTTGTGGCAAAATCTTTCACCGGCCTCTGCCCCCCTGCGTTGTTAATTCCACAATGAAGTGTAACCATTAGCTGCTTTCCTGCTCTCTGCAGTAGCCTTGTCACCCTCCTTTCTGCATGTTAAGTCATATTTAAAGAAAGGTCATAAGAAAAGCCACATCGTCACTAATAATGTTTGTTGTAATGTGACTGATAAAGTAGCAAACTACTAATTCAACTGAAAAGCAAGAGATTTTAATGACTGAACAATTTAAAAAGAGGATGAAAAGGTACAAAAATGCTGGAGTAACTCAATGGGTTCGGTGGCATCTCTAGAGAACAGAGATAGATTGAGTTTCAGGTCGGGACTCTCTTCAGACTGATAGTGGTGGGGAAAAAAGATGGAAGAGAGTTGGGACCAGGACAAAGCCTGGCAAATAATAGATGGACAGATGAGAGGGGGGGTTTAGATAGGCAGATGGTTAGACAAAGGCCAGGGATGAAAAGACCAAAGGTGTGAAATAAGGAAAGAAGAGTTGTGAATTGTGAAGCGAGAGGAAGGAATGGTGGAAGGAAAGGGATAAGTGTGAGTCCAAATGAGCCACAGGGAAGGCAGGGGGATGGTGGAAAATAGGGGGTGGGGGTGGGGAAGAAGTGGAGAGTGGGTAAGTCACCTAAAATTGGAGAATTCATTGTTCATCCTGTTGGATTTTAAGAATGTAAGGTGCTGTTCCTCCAGTTTGTGTGTTGCCTCTGTCTGTCAATGGAGGAGGCCCAGGATGGAAAGGTCAGTGTGGGAACGGGAAGGGGAGTTAAAATGGTTAGCAATGATGAGATGCAGTAGCCCTTGGCAGACCGAACGCAAGAGTTCATCAAAATGGTCGCCAAGTCTACATTTGGTCTGCCAATGTAAAAGAGGCCACAATGGGAATATCAGGTGCAGTAGATGAGGTTAGAGGAGATGCATGTGAACCTCTGTCTCACCTCGAAGGAATGGTGGATGAATATGCGGGAGGGAGTATAGGGACAGGTGTCACATCCCACTGCCATTGCAGGGGAAAGTATCCGGGGAGGGGATGGTTTGTGTGGGAAGGGTTGTCTAACCAAGGAATTGTGGACGGAGCAGTCTCTGCGGAAGGCGGGAAGAGGTGGGGATGGGAAGATGTGACTTATGGTGGCATCACATTGCAGGTGGGCAGATAAGTCAAAGAATGATGTGCTGGATGCAGAGGCTGTAGGGGTGAAAGGTGAGGACAATGAGAACTCTACCCTTGTTCCATCTGGGGCAATTGAAGCGAGAATAGAACTACAGGGCACAGGAGTCATGGGTGTGAGATATCTATATATGACAGCAGGGGGGAATCCATGTTTACTTAAGAAAGAGGATATGTTGGATGTGCTAGAATGGAAAACCTCATCTTGGGAGCAGATGCGACGGAGAGAGAAATTGAGAGTAGGGAATAGCATCTTTGCAAGAGACTAGGTGAGAGATGTAATCCAGTTAACTGTCAGAATCGGGTTTGTAGTAGACGTCAGTTAATGGTTTGTGAACTGCAATGAAGGCACAGGGATCAAGAAAGAGGAGAGAGGTGTTAGTGATAGTCCAAGTGAATTTGAGGACAGGATTGGAAGTTAATGGTAACTTTAATGAAATCAATAGGTTCTGCATGGGTGTGGGAGGCAACCCCTGATGGAGTCATCAATGTAGTGGAGAATGAGTTACGGGATAGTGCCAGTGTAGATTTGGAATATGGATTGTTCGACATAACCACCAAAAAAGCAGGCATAGCTGGGGCCCATGTGAGCGCCCATGACTACATCTTTGACTTGGAGAAAGTGGGAGGAGTCAATAGAGAAGTTGTTGAGGATGAGAACAGGTTCCGTCAGGCAGAGGAGAGTGTTGGTAGAGGGAAACTGATTGGGTCTCTTTTCAAGAAAGAACTGAAGGACCGTGAGACTTTCCTGGGGGGGATAGAGTTGTAGAGGGCCTGGATATCCATGCGAAGGATGAAGCATTAGGGTCCTAGAAATTGAAATTTATTGAAGGGTTAAAGGGCACCTGAGATGTCTCAGATGTAGATAATTTTAATAATGTCAGAGCTGTTATGATTTCAGAATTATATTATTGGGGAAACATAATGTTGCACACTATTTATCCTAAGTATAGAATTGTTGGAATACAAACAAACACCTCAAGTTCATCTCCCAGCATATTGGCAGCCACGTGATTCAGTAATAATAGAGATCTTGCCCCATCATGCAAAACTTTGCAGTAGCAAGGTGATCTCGAATAAGGCCCTAAGTTGTGGGAAGAATTGTGACGTACAAATAAAAACTGATTGGTGGAAAAGTAATATTAACTCTTATTAATTACACAAGTTAATTAGCATATTTGTTTCTCTGGTGAAAATGAACTAAGCTACATAAACACCTTCCATACTTCCATTAAATACTTAACATAGAAACATAGGAAAATGGAACCAAGAGTCATAGATTTACACAGCGGGAAAACGGGTCCTTCGGCCCAACTTGTCCAAGCAGTCCAAATTGCCCAACCGAGCTAGCCCACTTGCCTGTCCTAGTTCATATCTCCCCAAACCTTTCCTATCTGTTGTATTGTTACAATTAAAACTGGGTTATGACATGCAAATTAGGAGCATGATATAGCAAAGTCATGTGATCTAGAGAGCCAGAACAGATGAAGTATGAGAAGCCTGTAGAAGCCATTTGAATAGTTGGGACTATTAAAAGAGAACTACAACACAAAGTGCTGTCTCGGTTCTTTATCTTGAAGATAGACCTCAAGGCAGCACAAAATAGAACACTATCCATATGCCTGTCCAAATTTATTTTAAATGTAATTATTGTACCTGCCTCTACCACTTCCTCTGCCAGCTTGTTCCAAATACCCATCATCTTCGGTGTGGAAAGTGTTGCCCCTTTCAAATATGTCTACTTTCACCTTAAACCCATGCCCTCTAGTTTTAGACAGCCCTACCTTGAGGGGAAAAAAACTGTGGCTATTTACCTTACCTATGCCCACATGATTTTATAAACCCCTGTAAGGTCACCTATCAGCCTTTTATGCTCCTGGGACAAATAATCTAGCCTATCCAGACCTTCCAGACCCACCTACACCCTTAAATCTTTTTTTGTCTTCTTTTCCAGTTAAAAGAAAACTGTTGTGTACAGTTCCAGTTTTCCTGTAGCTGAGAGACCGGAACTGTACACAACACTCCAAATTTTGCTTTACTGGCATCTTGTCCATCGATGGAGGGATATGCACAGACAACATTTCAGGTCGGGACATTTCCAGGCCAATATTAGTTTTTCTGCTCAAGGACAACAGAAGGTAACAAAAAAGGCCAAAAAAAGGGCATTAAGGGCTGAAAAGATGAAATACGAGGGGAAGCTGGCCAAGAATACAAAGAAGGACAGTAAAAGCTTCTTTAGGTATGTTAAGATAAAAAGATTAGTAAAGACAAATGTGGGTCCCTTGAAGGCAGAAACGGGTGAAATTATTATGGGTAACAAGGAAATGGCAGAAGAATTGAACAGGTACTTCGGATCTGTCTTCACTCAGGAAGACACAACCAACCTCCCAGATGTACTAGAGGACAGAGGATCTAGGGAGACAGAGGAACTGAAAGAAATCTGCATTCGGCGAGAAATAGTATTGGGTAGACTGATGGGACTGAAGGCTGATAAATCCCCAGGGCCTGATGGTCTGCATCCCAGGGTACTCAAGGAGGTGGCGCTAGAAATCGTGGACATATTGGTGATCATTTTCCAATGTTCAATAGATTCAGGATCAGTTCCTGTGGATTGGAGGGTAGCAAATGTTATCCCACTTTTCAAGAAAGGAGCGAGAGAGAGAAAACGGGGAATGATAGACCAGTTAGCCTGACATCGGTGGTGGGGAAGATGCTGAAGTCAATTAATAAAGAGGTAATGATGGCGCATTTGGATAGCAGTAAAAGGATTGGTCCGAGTCAGTATGGATTTATGAAGGGGAAATCCTGCTTGACTAATCTGGAATTTTTTGAGGATATGAGAAGTAAAATGGATGGAGAGCCAATGGATGTGGTGTATCTAGACTTTCATAACGCTTTAATAAGGTCCCACATGGGAGGTTGGTGAGCAAAATTAGAGCACATGGTTTTGGGGGTAGGATATTGACATGGATAGAGAATTGGTTGGCAGACAGGAAGCAAAAAGTAGGAATAAAAGGGTCCTTTTCAGAATGGCAGGCAGTGGCGATTGGAATGCCGCACTGGGGCCGCAACTATTTACAATATATATTAATGATTTGGATGATGGAATTAGAAGTAACACTAGCAAGTTTGCAGATGATACAAAGCTGGGTGGCAGTGTGAACTGCGAAGAGGATGTTGGGAGGTTGCAGGGTGACTTGGACAGGTTGAGTGAGTGGGCAGATGCATGGCAGATGCAGTATAATGTAGATAAATGTGAGGTTATCCACTTTGGCGGCAAAAACAAGGAGGCAGATTATTAACTCAATGGTGTCAGATTAGGTAAAGGGGAAGTGCAACGAGACCTGGGTGTCCTTGTACACCAGTCACTGAAAATAAGCGTGCAGGTACAGCAGGTAGTGAAGAAAGCTAATGGCATGTTGGCCTTCATAATGAGAGGATTTGAGTACAGGAGCAAAGAAGTCCTTCTACAGTTGTATAGGGCCCTGGTAAGATCATATCTGGAGTATTATGTGCAGTTTTGGACTCCTAGTTTGAGGAAGGATGTCCTTGTTATTGAGGCAGTGCAGCGTGGGTTCACAAGGTTAATCCCTGGGATGGCGGGACTGTCATATGAGGAAAGATTGGAAAGACTGGGCTTGTATTCACTGGAGTTTAGAAGGATGAGAGGGGATCTAACAGAGACATATAAAATTATAAAAGGACTGGACAAACTACATGCAGGAAAAATGTTCCCAATGTTGGGCGAGTCCAGAATCAGGGGCCACACTCTAAGAATAAAGGGGAGGCCATTTAAAACTGAGGTGAGAAGAAACTTTTTCACCCAGAGAGTTGTGAATTTGTGGAATTCTCTGCCACAGAAGGCAGTGGAGGCCAATTCACTGGATTAATTTAAAAGAGAGGTAGATGGAGCTCTAGAGGCTAGTGAAATCAAGGGATATGGGGAGAAGGCAGGCACAGGTTACTGATTGTGGATGATCAGCCATGATCACAATGAATGGAGGTGCTGGCTCGAAAGGCCAAATGGCCTCCTCCTGCACCTATTTTCTATGTTTCTATGTTTCTATTACTTCACTTCCTTGCTCCAGTCTAGGAATGTGACCGTTTTGTTTGTGGGGTCTGCTGCAGAAACTGGTTATGTATTGGATAGAGATGCAAGGAACTGCAGACTGATTCTGAAGAAGTATCCTGACCCTAAAGGTCACCTATCCACGTTCTCTGGAGATGCTGCTTAAACCACTGAATTACTCCAGCGCTTTGTGTTATTTTTTAGTTATTGAATAGCCCAGTTGTGCCAAATGGGAGCTCATAAACTTCCATGAAGCTAAATACACTCAGAGCAGAAATAAACGAGATGGGATGGCCCTTTGCAATAGAGACCTGATGCTGCAATTTCCTCAGTATCATAGATTTGATAGGGCATTCAGCCATTAACTGTTAAAAAAGTTTTGGTCTTAAAGAATCAAGGTCAAAGTTCTTGGTCTGTAGGATTAGTGCAGATCTGAAAAACGCTCCTCTTTTTCGTATATCTATTAATGACGGGAAACTAGGTTTAAGAGCACCATTAAAAGGTAATGCACAACATGGGATCTACTTCTAATAGGATTTAATGCTTCACCAAGCGCTCAGCCAATGTGCAGCATTGATGGCAGAAACAGATGAAGCATGCCACAGATTCACTAGAGACAACATGTATTCATTTTACTACAGTATTTTATTCTTGGGTAGAAAGTATTCTATTGCTTACACGTTCTTATGAAGGTAAGTACAGTGTACAGAAAAAAATCCTTAATATCTTTTATTTAAAATATTGGCATGATATTATCTGCTTCTAAATTATCCCAATATTATGCATTTTTATGGGTAATAAAGTCAGTACTGAAGGTCGTTCAATTAAAGATATCTGTGCCAGTTCATTGAATCCTATTTTCTCTGCCCTTTTAATAATACAACTTAACAATTTTTCAAATATTTTCCTATTTTGCTTTTGCTTTCCCCTGTCTTACTGGATAGTCTATCCAGTGTAGAACTTGTCATGTATTGTATTTATTTTGGGGGGCAAAAATGGGCGCAAAGAAACTAATTTTGTTGAATCTATTAAACCCAATATTTGCATCTGTTGATCACCTATTGTTCAGGCTTCCCTCATAAACAATTAAAAGATTATGTTGGATTTGGTTTATTATTTTGTGTTTATCAAGGTACAGTGGAAAACATTGTGTTCTATTTGTGGGTTTGTGTGATAGACCGCACTACGTCCACAATTCTTTGCAATTTCGTGCGGTCTTATGTGGAGTTGTTGCCAAACCAAATTATGATACATCCCAAAAGGACATCCCAAAAGGATTATGATACATCTTAAAAGTTGGTAGATGTCATTGGAGACATGCTGAACTTCCTTGTTTCACGTGGTTTGTCCTGGTCAGATTGTTGGTGATTTTTATCCCTAGGAGCTTGAAGCTCTGAACCATCTCCAGTTCGGCATTATTGATGCTGACTGTCCCATGTACACCACCCCGTTTCCTGAAATCAATGACTAGCTCCTTTGTCTTGTTGATATTGATCTACTACTTAAGATAGACACAAAAAGCTGGAGTAACTCAGCAGGACAGGCAGCATCTCTGGAGAGAAGGAATGGGTGATGTTTCGGGTCGAGACCCTTCTTCAGACTACTTCCTCTCTCTACTACTTCCTGCACTCTGTTTCATCAATGTTCGAGATCGGGCCCTCTACAGAGGTATCATCTGCAACCCTGTAAATGGAGTTAGAGAAGAATTTGGCCTCACGGGCGTGAGTATATAGGGAGTAAAGTTACGGGCTGAGAATGCAGCTTTGCAGGGTACCAGCTTTGAGTATTATTGTGGAGGATGTTTTGTCACCTGTTCTCACTGATTGTGGTCAATGTGTCAGCATGATGAAGATCCATCTGTAGAGAGAGTTGCTGACTGCTCGGTCCAGAAGTTTGGAGATTAGTTTGGTTGGGTTGTAATGTTGAAGGTGGAGCTATAGTCAATAAATAGGCATCCAATGTAGGTGTTCTTGTTATCCTGATGTTCTAGTGATGAGTTTGGGGCTAGGGAGATGGTACCTGCCATGGATCTGTTGCAATTGTAGGCAGACAACAGGGAATCAAGGCATTCTGGGAGGCTGGAGTTAATGTGTGCTATGACCAGCCTCTCAAAGCACTTTATAATGGTGGATGTAAGAACTATCAGGGATAATAGTCATTGAGGCACACTACCTTGCATTTCCTTTACACAGGGATGATAGTGGTCTTCTTAAAGCAGGAGCGATCCTCAGTGAAATAGTGAGAGGTTAAAGTTGTCCATAAATATTCCTGCCGGTTGGTTCTTGCTAATCTTGAGGACCTGACCCAGGTCCGTTTGCTTTCCATGGGTTCACTCTCAGAGGCCAATCTGATGTCTGAGAGAGTGACCATGGGTACAAGTGCACGCATGGCTGTCAGACCAGATGGCATTGTTCCACTGACCTACTGTTCAAATCGAGTGTAGAATACTAAGAGACCATCCTGGAGGGTCGTGTTGTTGCCAACAATACTGTCTGACTTCACTCTTCAGCCTGTTCATAGAGTTATAGAGTCTTACCGTGTGGAAACATGCCCTTTGGCCCAACTTGCCCACACCAGCCAACATGTCCCTCCTACACCAGTCCCACTTGCCTGCGTTTGGCCCATATCCCTCTAAACCTGTACTTTCCTGTCTAAATGTTTCTTGAGCGTTGCAATAAAACCTGCCTCAACTAGCTTCTCTGACAGCTCGTTCCAAAAACCCACCACCCTTTGTGTAAAAAAGTTACCTATCAGATTCCTATTAATCCTTCCCCCCTCAACTTAAACCTATGTCCTCTGGTATCGCATCCTTTAACTTTGTTGCCTGTATAACAAATATTGTTAGGTCTGATATATATGGAAGTTGAAGGTCAGTCCTCTGTCAAACAGTCACATCAAAACAATTGCCAGTTATGTGCTGTGCAGGCATTAAATAGACAATAGACAATAGACAATAGGTGCAGGAGTAGGCCATTCAGCCCTTCGAGCCAGCACCGCCATTCAATGCGATCATGGCTGATCACTCTCAATCAGTACCCCGTTCCTGCCTTCTCCCCATACCCCCTCACTCCGCTCTCCTTAAGAGCTCTATCCAGCTCTCTCTTGAAAGCATCTAACGAACTGGCCTCCACTGCCTTCTGAGGCAGAGAATTCCACACCTTCACCACTCTCTGACTGAAAAAGTTCTTCCTCATCTCCGTTCTAAATGGCCTACCCCTTATTCTTAAACTGTGGCCCCTTGTTCTGGACTCCCTCAACATTGGGAACATGTTTCCTGCCTCTAATGTGTCCAATCCCCTAATTATCTTATATGTTTCAATAAGATCCCCCCTCATCCTTCTAAATTCCAGTGTATACAAGCCTAATTGCTCCAGCCTTTCAACATACGACAGTCCCGCCATTCCGGGAATCAACCTAGTGAACTTACGCTGCACGCTCTCAATAGCAAGAATATCCTTCCTCAAATTTGGAGACCAAAACTGCACACAGTACTCCAGGTGCGGTCTCACCAGGGCCCGGTACAACTGTAGAAGGACCTCTTTGCTCCTATACTCAACTCCTCTTGTTACGAAGGCCAACATTCCATTGGCTTTCTTCACTGCCTGCTGTACCTGCATGCTTCCTTTCAGTGACTGATGCACTAGGACACCCAGATCTCATTGAACATCCCCTCTTCCTAACTTGACACCATTCAGATAATAATCTGCCTTTCTATTCTTACTTCCAAAGTGAATAACCTCACACTTATCTACATTAAACTGCATCTGCCATGTATCCGCCCACTCACACAACCTGTCCAAGTCACCCTGCAGCCTTATTGCATCTTCCTCACAGTTCACACTACCCCCCAGCTTAGTATCATCTGCAAATTTGCTAATGGTACTTTTAATCCCTTCATCTAAGTCATTAATGTATATCGTAAATAGCTGGGGTCCCAGCACCGAACCTTGTGGTACCCCACTGGTCACTGCCTGCCATTCCGAAAGGGACCCATTTATCCCCACTCTTTGCTTTCTGTCTGTCAACCAATTTTCTATCCATGTCAGTACCCTACCCCCAATACCATGTGCCCTAATTTTGCCCACTAATCTCCTATGTGGGACCTTGTCTCATTAGAATTATTCAACGCCCCCACTTGTTGTCAAAGTTAAATATGGATAGGCTGCGATTTAGTGCAGTGTTGGTGAAATGTTTCTCAAAATCTGATTTGTGAACACAATGTAGATCTGTAAATTTGAACTGGATTCCCTTGTTCCTTAAACTGCCTCTCTCCTGCCCCATGTGCCTCACTCAATGTGCAATGGCAATGTCCAACTGTTTGAGCCTCTCAGTCTATGATTCCAGAGGACTGTTCAGGATTTGGATTCTCCACGAAGGGCCTGATGTTCCAGGTCCTGGACTTAATGTGAAATGGAAATGACCTGTGTGTGATTAATAATGTGGGTTAACTGTTCCATTCCACCTACAATGTGGGCTTCATGGGGCAATGTCTTGATCCAGTGATAAAGGGAGGGGGGGGGGGGGTTCAGACAAACAGCTCTGCTACATGGGAAAAAATAATGCTCACACATGATGGTGGGCACACATGGTGGGCACACATGCAGGTGCCTCTGCACTGGGGTGTCGCACGTGAACAAACACGCACACACGTGTGGATTCAGGCACCGGAGCCCTTGCTCTCTGCTCATTTGTAAATCAGTCACCTGCTCCCAAACCCAGTCACATCTCATCCCCTGTTTCCAGGTCTCTGCTCCAGCCACAAGCATCCTTGTATTCCTAAACGCTGGCTCCAACCCCAGGCCTCATTCCCGACCCAGTCCAACGTTACCAATTCCCATCTCGGGTAATCGATGTTGCTAGTTCGTTGAAGCATATCCTGCTCTTGTCCTGAGGAATGGCAGCGTTATCTTGACTGTACTAGTCTGAGTGGGAACGTTCCCTCAGGTTCCCCAAAATTGAGCCGAGTTACTCGCAGATATCCACCTCCCCACCACCAGCAACCTACCTTGTTCCCGTCAGAGACTGGCTATTGTTCAGGTGATCAGAAGCAATGGCTTGCTTGATTTCTGGCTGCTGTCCTGTTGCTACTGGTTACCACCTCTAAAAATGGACAAACAGACTGGACTATTTTGACAACTGATCTACTCATTTGCTGGTTGCTTTCTCTATGAAGGGGTGACGTCTATCTCCACACGTGTGTCGGACCACTCGTGTAGTCTGAATAACATTCTTCACGATGCCCTTGATGCAAATACCCACCTTGCTCTTTAACAGGGAGCTCTGTGACACGAGACCGCAATCCCAGTCTACTCTCATCCACTCTCGATTTCCAACTTTTAGTGCCACACTTGGCTTCTCAAGTGAATTAAATTCCCTCATTATTTGATACGACCCAGCCAGGGTAGCTATCTTTTGAGTGAAGCCAGTCGTCATTTACTTATGCCGGGAAATCTTCAAAATAAATTGTATTCCTCGCCATCCTTTAATTACAAGATATAAATCTTTCAGGACACTATCTCTAGTCTGGCACCCCAGCTGAATGAGAAAGCAGATTCTGGAATTGAAAATATCTGATAAAACATGAATAATGGTAAGTCTGGGTCACTTATAAAATTTAGAAGCATTTTTATTCTCTCCCACGGGTGGAGACATCTTCTCAGTGTTTACCATGACGGGGTGCCAAGAATATTATATGTTTAAATGAAATCGGCTCTCATTCTTCTGAATTCAATGATGCTCAACCTGTTTAATCTTTCTTCAGTCTGAAGAAGGGCCGGTATCCGAAAAGTTGTCATCCATTTTCTTCCACAGAAGCTGCCTGACCCACTGAGTTCCTCCAGCATTCTGTTTTTTTGCCTGAAATCCTGGTTTGTTTATTGGGTAAAAACTGTGAATTTAAAAATATTTTGCAGTGTTATATTTTATGCCACAAAGAAGACTGATCTAATTTATATCCACAATATTTTGGCTTGGTTAATATTGAACGCTAACTTAACTAAGTGTCAGTCCCCCGGGAGACTTACTATCTGTCGATACATTGCAGAAAGTTGCCTGCAACGATTGCACATGTATCAAACTAGCATAGTTCAATTGAGTTTTGGAGTGTTTCAGCCTACCTAGTAGTCAGTAAAGTTATAAAATTAATAAGAACTGCAGAAACTACAAATTTGAAATAAAAAAAGATTTTTTTTTCGAAGTGCTTGTTTGGTAGCATCTATGAAAAGAGAATCAGATGTTAATGTTTCAGGTCAAAGAGCCTTCGTCAGACAGATCCTTCCACAGATGCTTCCTGACCAGTGTTCCCTGCACTTTCTGTAACGAGAGGCTAGCAGTAAGCAGGTGAGCATTCACATTTTAACTTGTCTCGGTGTGGGTGTCAATAGGAGCAGAAGTGCAGCTCAATGATCACATTAGTTCTGGTTCATGCATCATGTAATGGATCCAGCATAGAGATTGCTGGACACCTAGATTCAGCTATTCCTCCTCAGACATAAGATGAGTCTTTGGTACATGTGTTGTAAGTCCTTTGGGCAACATAACATGCCTGTACTTGTACTGGTCGTTGTAATACTTGTCAGAGTAATAGATCTGTTTGCTGGACATGTGTGGTATAAATAGATTTTTCAACCGCTTCTTTAAACTTAAAAGATCCAACTTTGAAACGATGTTATTCGGTTTAGTTTGGGAATATTTGCCGATATTATAGCACAGGAAATAATGTGCATATGATTTACCATATTCATTCTCATCTCTAGTTCAATTATATTTTGTGCAAAATATGAAATTTGTTTTCTATGGTGTATTGTGAAGTCTTTTATTGATATTAGGGGAAAAAATCTTCACTTGTTAAACCTAGTTTATATGATGTTTGAGAAGATTAGAAAAAGTGACCTATGTATAACTAAACTGATAGTTGTTGACTATCCAAATGCCTTAGTATAAATCTTATATAGTGTGCAATTACTTGATTGGACAGTTCTGTCATCATGAGTTTGTGACTTTTGCAGCAGTGCAGTGTATATTGTGTGCAGTATGACTTCGGGTGCCTTTTGTCATAAGGTCATAAATGCTTGGAGCAGAATTAGGCCATTCAGCCCATCAAATCTACTCTGCCATTCAATCATGGCTGATCTACTGTACTTCCTAACCCCAATTCTCCTGCCTTCTCCCCATAACCCTTGAAACGAGTACTAATCAAGAACTAATTAAGAATAGTAGTCAAACACTACTATAACTGGGATTTTTTTTCCATCAGCAAAGAATGCTTGGCTAGAAGCTCTATCCTATTTACCCATCTCATTAACAGTAAAATAGAGGAAAACCAGTTTAGATGTTTTGGACACTATCCATGGCTGATCAATTTTTACCTGATACCCACGTCTTCCCTTCCCCAGGGGCTCATGAAGCTCCTGTTCAGTATCGTGAAACAAGTTCCTAGTTTAACAATGCAATGGCCAACAATCTAGAAGCTGTGTCATATTAACCAGTGCAAGAAAACCAGGCTCTCCAGAAAATTAATCTCTTTAAATAAACTATCTGCTGCTAGGTTTCTCCCCACTTAGAGTTTGAAGATAAAGTAGCATCCAGCAGAGACTTATTTCTGTCATTTTAGTTTATTATTTTTATCAGCACTTTAGGTTTCTGTACTTTATGTTTTGTTCTGCATTCATCAGTGTTTAGAACTATTTTGAGATTATATATCCATCAATAATTGATTTTGTGCCTGAGCAGCATCTTTTGGATTGTCGATTCTTAATCTACTCTAATAACAGAAAGCGATACATTAAACTTTTATTTAATTAAAAAACATGCTATAAACTATATGAATGAAATTCTCTCATTTGTACTTATTTCTTGCTCTCTTGCCTCTGACTGAAAGGTTGAATAATTATGGTCTCCAGCTAAGACTTCAACAGGGCAGGCACATCATTGTAGTGCTAAGAAAATGTTCCCTTGTTAGAGGTGATGTGTCTTGTGAGAAATTACATTCAATCCCCGATTTATTCAAATAAACTTTATCATTACCATGGGATTATTCAAAAACGAAAGCAAAGTTCTGTTAATATTCTGATTGCCACAACCAGTACTGGTACCAAACAGTCTGACTAGTTATTCATCTTGTCGACCTGGCATTGCGTATGTGAAGATTGGCTACAGGTTTCACCTATATCATCTTATACAGCGATTTTCTTGAAAGTGCACACCACCAGACCCAGGAACAGCTTTTTCCCCTCTGTAGTCAGGCTTCTGAATGGTCCTTCCATAAGCCAGGGTAGTGTCTGATTAACCTCGACACCATTGCGGACATTGGACTTTGTCTAGTGAACTGTTGCTCTACAATGCTGAGAACTATATTCTACACTCTGTATCTTCCCCTTTGCTATTGAACGAGTTTGACTTGATTGTATACATGCGTGGTATATCTGATCTGTTTGGATAGCATGCAAAACAAAGCATTTCACTGTACCTCGGTACACATGACAATAATAAACCTAAACCCAGGTGCTCCAGATGCAAGGGCTCGAATCTCTCTAATCCCTAATGCTCCCCCACCACTGAAGAGATCATAATCCAGGGACTGAAGAAGGGTCACCCATCAGATGCAGCCTGACCCGCTGAGTTACTCCAGCACTTTGTGCCTTTTAAAAAAATATATCAGCAACTGCAGTTCCTTGTTGTTTCTACATAAGCCAGGGATTTCTAGCTATCAATGAAGAAGTTGCAATTTTGCAAGGATGCTTTGAACACATCCTTGAATCTTTTGTTCTCTCCACCTGATGATCTTTTTCCATAACGAGTAGAGTACCTGTTTTAAGTGTTTTGTGTCGGATTTGCAAAACAATATGCTTTGCCCAATGTAGTCAACTAAGTGTAAACAGGGCCTCCCATATGGGGATGTTGGTTTGGGAAAAGGCACTAATTATTTTAGTTTAGTTTACTTTAGTTTAGAGATACTTTGCGGAAACAGGCCCTTGGGCCCACCGTGTCCGCGCCGACCAGCGATCCCCGCACACTAACGCAATCCTACACACAGTAGGGACAATTTACAATTTTCCCAAGCCAATTAGCCTACAAACCTGTATGTCTTTAGAGTGTGAAAGGAAAGCGGAGCACCCAGAGAAAACCCAGAGAGGTCACAGGGAGAATGTACAAACTCCATACAAACAGCACCTATAGTCAGGATTGAACCCGGGTCTATGGCGCTGAAAGGCAGCAACTCTACCACTGCACAACTGGTATTGGCTTTCTTTTCCTTCAGTGAACGTGTAGACATTTGTGGAGAATTCCTTGGTGGTATCCAGTGCCTGCCAGTTGCTTTCTGTAGGTACTCTGGGTCTGAAAAGCATATCGATGGGGAGAGATCAATAGTGCCTAATAGACCAAGAAATTTATGCCAGGTCACAAATCTTGATTTCTTTACATCTTTTTACTTAATTGACTCGTGCTAACTCATTGAAGATGATGATCATTTTGAACATTGATAACAAGGCAGTGATAACAATATTTGAACTTTAAAAAAAACCACTTTGGTGAAAACTTTTATAATGTAATCAGATAACCAACAAAAACAACATCTTTATTTCTTTCCCTTCCCCTTCTCTTTCCTCATCACTAGCAACATTTTTTTAAAGCGCAGCACACTGTTTTGTGGCAGCTTCCCAACAGGCATGTTGGATTAAAATCACCCCTTAGACTTTCTGCTTCAGATGATGGATAAGTTTCTGTTGCAAACAGCCGCAACAATAAACAGACTTAAAATTCAGATTCCATTACTTAGCATCCTGGCGCAGTTCAATCAGCATGTTTAACTGATGGAGTGTGAGTTCCAAAGGTACCTGTTTTGTGAAATCAATCTCAGTATTAATCTTGATGATGCGCTAGAAATAAAAATACTGGTTTATGTTACTTGAAGAAAACTATTATTCACCATACAATTTAATGTTTTGTCCAGAGATTCACTGGCTTCAATTAATAATGTAGAATCGGTAAATCTGACCGCTCTATCTCACTGAATGACAAACCTGCTTTGAGTAACCAGTACTGATTGATTTACTTTATTCAAACAACAACCCACTGAAGACTAGGGCTTCTGGGTTAAATACTCCACGGATTGCTTCACTCAGTAACATTCTGTACCAAGCAATTTGCAATCCGTATTTTGAATGTGTTGACTGCTTTCTTGTAATTATAACTACCATCTGATTAGTTTGCAGCAGTGCCTCATGTGAAGGAAGAAATTTAATTGTGTAATCCTCAGATGATTTTGCAGTGAAACTATAGAATGATTGAAAGGTGCAGGATACATTGACAAATAATAGTGTGTCAAGTGTATTTTACAATTCAAACTGCTAGAGCTAGTTCATTTCAACTTTTTCCAGCCCAGCGCATGATAAAACAAATCTTTGCAACAGATAGGTGAAGTTCCCTTACCTATTAGGAAAGCTGTGTTTTTGATGGTGCCAAATACTTCCCAGAATAAAACCGTTAACATTTTTTTGAATAAGAGATATTTTAGGGTTTTGAAAAGAGTAGCATGACTACTCTTGTAGAATTGCAGGAGCCAAATCTGTTGAAATCAATCTTTCCCATCAAATTAATTTTCTTTGTTCCTTCCACATTGGTCAGTTTAAACTTACAGTATGAGCAATGCTAATATTTATGGATTCTCCCTGCCAACCATCCATCTTCTCTGGACTACCCCTTCCAGCTTTTTACCCTCTGGACATTCTTATTTACAACTGCCTGTACGACATCAACCACCTTGACTTCTCCAGTTCCCTTACCCACTCCAATCTCACCCCCACTGAATGCATAGTCCACCATTCACTCAGCAATAATCCCAACATTGTAATTAAATCTGCTGACAAGGGAGGGCATAAGGCAGGGGTTCCCAACCTTTTTTGTCCCGTTTACCCCTGGAAACTTTTCAAAAGTGAATTTACCCCCACCCTGTTTTGTCAGTAATTTGAGTTTACACTTCTACCATAATAAAGCAACCGTCAAAGGGGAAATTTTAAAATACAGTTTTTGACATTATTATTTTGTTCAAATTTACCCCCTGGGTAGGTGAACTTTACCCCCTGGAGGTAAATTTACCCCAGGTTGGGAACCCTTGTCATAAGGTGATAAGGTCTTAAGTGTATAGGTTACAGTTAGAATCTGGGAGGTGGTGATGAGAATGTGGGGGAGAATATAAAATGTGGTTAATAGTGAAAGGCCTGAATAGAGTGGATGTGGAGACGATGTTTCCACTTGTGGGAGAATCTAGGACCAAAGGGAACAGCTTCAGAATAAAATGACATACCTTCAGAAAGGAGATGAGGAGGAATTTATTTAGCAGAGGGTGGTGAATCTGTGGAATTCATTGCCACAGAAGGCCGAGGAGGCCAAGTCAGTGGATATTCAGGTGGAGATTAACAGATTCTTGATTAGTACGGGTGTCAGGGATAATGGGGAGAAGGCAGGAGAATGGGGTTGAGAGAGAAAGATACAGTGCATTCAGAAAGTATTCAGACCCTTTCACTTGTTCCACATTTGTTACGTTACAGCCTTATTTTAAAATGTATTAAATTCTTTTTTTTTTAAATAATCAATCTTCACACAATACCCCATAATAAAAAAGCAAAAACAGGTGTTTAGAAAATTTTGCAAAGTAATTAAAAAGAAATAACTGAAATATCACATTTACATAAGTATTCACACCCTTTATTCAGTACTTTGTTGAGGCACCTTCGGCAGCGAATACAGCCTCAAGTCTTCTTGGATATGATGCTATAAGCTTGGCACACCTGTATTTGGGTAATATCTCCCATTCTTCTCTGCAGATCCTCTCAAGCTCTGTCAGGTTGGATGGGGAGCGTCGATGCACAGCTATTTTCAGGTCCCTCCAGAGATGTTCGATCGGGTTCACGTCCGGGCTCTGGCTGGGCCACTCAATGACATTCAGACTTGTCACAAAGCCATTTCTGCGATATCTTGACTGTGTGCTAAGGGTCATTGTCCTGTTGGAAGGTGAACCTCTGCCCCAGTCTGAGGTCCAAAACACTCTGGAGCAGGTTTTCATCAAGGATCTCTCTGTACTTTGTTCATCTTTCCCTCGATCTTGACTAGTTTCCCAGTTCCTGCCACTGAAAAACATCCCCACAGCATGATGTTGCCACCACCATGCTTCACCGTAGGTATGATATTGGCCAGGTGATGAGCGGTGCCTGGTTTCCTCCAGACATGACGCTTGGCATTCAGGACAAAGAGTTCAATCTCGGTTTCATCAGACCAGAGAATCTTGTTTCTCATGGCCTGAGAGTCCTTTAGATGCCTTTTGGCAAACTCCAAGCAGGCTGTCATGTGCCTTTTACTGAGGAGTGGCTTCCGTCTGGCCACTCTACCATAAAGGCCTGATTGGTGGAGTGCTGCAGATATAGTTGTCCTTCTGAAAAGTTCTCCCATCTTCACAGAGGAACTCTGGAGCTCTGTCAGAGTGATCATCGGGTTCTTGGATACCTCCCTGACCAAGGCCCTTCTCCCCCGATTGCTCAGTTTGGCCGGGCGGCCAACTCTATGAAGTGTCCTGGTGGTTCCAAAGTTCCTCCATTTAAGAATGACAGATGCCACTGTGCTCTTCGGGACCTGCAATGTTGCAGAAATTGTTTTATACCCTTCCCTTCTTGGAGGTCTACGGACAATTCCTTTATCATCATGGCTTGGTTTTTGCTCTGACATGCACTGTCAACTGTGGGACCTTATACAGACAGGTGTGTGCCTTTCCAAATCATGTCCAATCAATTTAATTTACCTCTGGTGGACTCCAATCAAGTTGTAGAAACATCTCAAGGATAATCAATGGAAACAGGATGAACATAAGCTCAATTTTGAGTGTCATAGCAAAGGGTCTGAATACTTAAAATGTGATATTTTAGTTATTTCCTTTTAATTTGTAAAAATTTCTAAACACCTGTTTTTGCTTCTTCATTCTGGGGTATTGTGTGCAGATTGATGATAAAAAAAAAGAATTTAATCCATTTTAAAATAAGGTTGTAACCCAACAAAATGTGGAAAAAATGAAGGGGTCTGAATACGTTCTGAATGCACGGTAGATTAGCCATGATTGAATGAGTGGCAGAGTAGACTCGATAGGCCCAATGGCCTAATTCTGCTCCGAGAACTTATGTACGTGTTTAATGTACGGTTAGTGGAAATTGATGGTTGAGTGGACTCATTTGGTCAAGGGTTTGTTGCCTTGCTACATGAGTCTATAACTCTGACAGATGGATAAGTTTATGACTCTGCTTAAATAAAGTGAAAGAGGCAAATCTTGCAACCACTCCTGAATGTTGTTGGTGGGATAATGTTTAAGGATGGTGGGAGTTTTTGAATGCCACTGATATTGAGTGTGATTTCAGTTGCAAAGTGTTTGAGTCATTATGATTGTTAGGGCAGGTAATGGCGTCTTCTACTGGTGGTAGGTGTTCCAGTGCAGCAACACGTTTCCATTGTGCAGACCTGTCACTTTAATTTGCAGTTGAACATGCAGTCATGCTACTGCCTGCCATTGACTCTTTCCATCAAGTCGATGTCTTACTGTCTCACCATTTTCCTTTGACTTTTAATTGCTTTGCCATTCCCCAATCTAAGAATCGGCATTGTTTGGAAAATAACTCAAACTGGGACACTTAATTACTATCACTGCAACAACATATTGAAAGGCTGTGATGGGTGTTGTGGGGAACATAGAAACATAGAAAATAGGTGCAGGAGTAGGCCATTCGGCCCTTCGAGCCTGCACCGCCATTCAATACGATCATGGCTGATCATCCAACTCAGTATCCCATACCTGCCTTCTCTCCATACCCCCTGATCCCTTTAGCCACAAGGGCCACATCTAACTCCCTTTTAAATATAGCCAATGAACTGGCCTCAACTACCTTCTGTGGCAGAGAATTCCACAGATTCACCACTCTCTGTGTGAAAAAAAACTTTCTCATCTCGGTCCTAAAAGACTTCCCCCTTATCCTTAAACTGTGACCCTTTGTTCTGGACTTCCCCAACATCGGGAACAATCTTCCTGCATCTAGCCTGTCCAACCCCTTAAGAATTTTGTAAGTTTCTATAAGATGCCCCCTCAATCTTCTAAATTCCAGTGAGTACAAGCCGAGTCTATCCAGTCTTTCTTCATATGAAAGTCCCGCCATCCCAGGAACGCACTTGCAAAGGTGAGACTGAGGTGCGGGGGGAGGTTTCTGAAGCACCAGCAAGACTGCTCTCTACTCTCTTTTTAAATGCTCCCAAAAAAGCCAAAGGATGCCACCTACTTCCCAGTGCAGTCCTGAAACTATTGAAGAATGTCCTCCACTTGCCTTTACATCTGTGCCTGGAAGTCTGAAGAATTCTCTCTCACTTGAAAGAAAGCAGCTTGCTGCAATGCCAAACCTATTAATCAACCAGATCTTTCCCTGCAGACCAATGTTAATGTGTGCAGTGTGTGCAGTTTTCCAGCTGGTGTGTGGCATCTCATGAAGCCTCGTTCCTGGATGTAGAATCCCCCACCTTTACAAAGAATAAAAGGCTAGACAAAGCTTTAACAAAGGCCTTTCCTTTGTGCTCACTCATACGCAATGTTGGCCCCATAATGGCAATGTTAATCTTCTCATGGTGCCTCACGAAAGCTGTTCCTCACCACTCTCAATGACACCTCTGCTGAGCAACAAATACTGATAATGCCGATTATTGGGAATGCTAGTGAATAAATGGCCATTCAAATCCCCAAAGTATCTTGATCTTGTATTGCCCTCTTCCTCTCCCCTCTCTCTCTCTACCCCATTACCCCCCTCTCCCCTCTCTCTCTCTACCCCATTACCCCCCTCTCCCCTCTTCATCTCTCCCCCTTTTCTCTCACCATCCTACCCTACCTCTACCTTTCCCTCCATATTTGCCTCTCTCCCTCTCCCTATCTCCCTTTCCCTCCCCTGCACCCCATTTCCTCCCCCTCTCCCTCTCCCTCTCCCTCTCCCTCTCCCTCTCCCTCTCCCTCTCCCTCTCCCTCTCCCTCTCCCTCTCCCTCTCCCTCTCCCTCTCCCTCTCCCTCTCCCTCTCCCTCTCCCTCTCCCTCTCCCTCTCCCTCTCCCTCTCCCTCTCCCTCTCCCTCTCCCTCTCCCTCTCCCTCTCCCTCTCCCTCTCCCTCTCCCTCTCCCTCTCCCTCTCCCTCTCCCTCTCCCTCTCCCTCTCCCTCTCTCCCTCTCTCCCTCTCTCCCTCTCTCCCTCTCTCCCTCTCTCACTCTCTTACAGACTATTAGAACTGAGATGAGGAAAAACTTTTTCAGTCAGAGAGTTGTGAATCTGTGGAATTCTCTGCCTCAGAAGGCAGTGGAGGCCAATTCTCTGAATGCATTCAAGAGAGAACTGGATAGAGCTCTTAAGGATAGCGGAGTCAGGGGGTATGGGGAGAAGGCAGGAACGGGGTACTGATTGAGAATGATCAGCCATGATCACATTGAATGGCGGTGCTGGCTCGAAGGGCCGAATGGCCTCCTCCTGCACCTATTGTCTATTGTCGATTGTCTATTATTGAAAGCCTTTCAAAAGAAAAGAAAACTAGAACAAAGCAGGTCATTTGATAAGCATCTCCACACCTCCAATAAATTGCAAACATAGAGTGCCTGGCCAGGTGCTGCAAAAATCACAAGGGTCTGGTCATGCTAAGGGGAGGGGGGGGTAGTCAAGACGGCAACACCTGCATCATTCAGCAGTTATAAGGTGGAAGAGACTGCGATGAAGGCAAGGTTGAAGCTGAGAAATATGGTTGGATCTGAGTGCAGCGCTCTCATGTGTAATTACTGGTCCAGTGATGGTTACTATCTCTGGCAGCTGAGATCTTAGGAGCTTCATCTCTCCCACAGCTAGTTTAAAAACTGGGAAGGGTGAAATCTAGCCATAATTGCCATGATGTTACAAACTGGAGAGGAACCTACCGTGATTCATACAAAACTGTGATCAAAAATTACTATTATGCAGCAAAGCAAACCTTGAGAAGAATGCCCTAAAAATAGAATCTAACTTAGCTTCAGCTTAACACTCAGGTTAGTCTGGGGAATTGAAGAGGAAAGATTAATGAGCCAGCTCACAGCCTGTCCAGTCTAGCCAGGCAAATGTATAATTCGTCTTGATTGTGTTATTGCTTTGGCAACTGCATTGTAATCAGTTGTTAAATAAAGTTGTTTTTTGGTCAGCAATTTCTTCACAGATACAGTCCGCTGTTGAATCTTTGGAAACGCCCAGTAAACAAGATAGAATTCAATTTTTAGAATTCAAAAGCATATCCCACACTTAAATTTAACCTATTAGTTCATTGAGTAATCTAAACACATAGGGATAAACACAAAATGCTGGAATAACTCAGTGGGTCAGGCAGCATCTCTGGAGAGAAGGAATGGGTGGCGTTTTGGGTCGAGACCCTTCTTCAGACCCAATACATCATCCATTCTTTCTCTCCAGAGATGCTGCCTGTCCCATTGAGTAACCAGCATTTTGTGTCTATCTTTGTTTTAAACCAGCATCTGCAGTTCCTTCCTACACATTGGGATAAAAACAGATATGCCCTATATTTAAAGTAGTGACTTTCAATCACATTGTATTTTTTTGATTGATTGATTGAAAAATATATCATGGAAACATGCCTTTCAGCCCACAGAGTCCACGCTGACAATCAAGGAGAAGCACCTCATATTTTGCTTGGGGATCTTATACCCCAGCGTTATTAATATTGACTTCTCTAACTTCAAGTAACCCTTGCTTTCCCCCTCTCTCCATCCCTTCCTCTTCCCAGTTCTCTGACCATTCTTATTGTTCCATTGATTACATTGTATCTTGGTTTGCTTTGTTCTCACCATCTCCTAACTAACAATGGTCTATTATACATTTTCTTTGATTTTCATCTCTTTTGATGTCTTACACTTCCTTATCTCCATAGCTCCCTCTACCCTGACGCTCATTCTGTAGAAGGATCTTGACTCGAAATGTCACCCATTCCTTCTATCCCGAGATGCTGCCTGTCCCATTGAGTTACTCCAGCATTTTGCCAGCATTTTGTGTCTACCCATTCACAATAGTTCTATGTTATCCTACTTTTGCATTCACCCATACACTAGGAGCAATTTACAGAGGCCAATTAGCCTACAAACTCGCACACCTTTGGGATGTGGGAGAAAACCAGAGCATCTGGAGGAAACCCTCACAGTCACAGGGAGAATGTGCAGACTCCACATCAACAGCACCCGACATCAGGATCGAACCTGGGTCTCTGGCGCTGTGAGGCAGCAGTTCTATCTCCTGTGCACTGTGCTGTTGGTCTGACTACAGTCATGTTGAAGGTGACAAAAGTATTGCAAGTAAAATTTCTTTAACACTCAACTCTTTCATCTGAATACCTTAAATTATTTGATATCTTTAGGAGAGAAGGAATGGGTGACGTCTCGACCCGAAACGTCACCCATTCCTTCTCTCTTGAGATGCTGCCTGACCTGCTGAGTTACTCCAGCATTTTGTGAATAAATACCTTCGATTTGTAGAAGCATCTGCAGTTATTTTCTTACACTATGATATCTTTAGGAAATCACTTTTCCACTTTCCAAGAATATAAAACTACCTTTTTGCGAAGATTCTCTTTGCAAACATCTAGTTCTGTTCAAAGGTCTCTCCATTAAATTGAAGAACAGAAGCTGACAGTGAAAAGCTTCTCTTTGGTCTTGGAAGAGCATGTTCTGTGTATTCTGATGGAAAATCAATAGTTCCTTAATAGATTGTGCGAGATAGAAAATTACGTAGGATAAGGTCAAGATAGGGTAGACTGTGGAAACTTCCTATGTTTGTTAATGCCCAGTTTGTTTGGGGCCTGAAATGGTGGTTAAGTAACTCAGCGGGTCAGACAGCATATCTGGAGAAAAGGAATAGGTGACGTTTCGGGTCAAGGCCATTCTTTGGTCATGAAAATCTATGTTTGGTTGTGCAGTGTAGTTCATTAACACTCAAAAAGATGCAATCACCATGCCAATCTTTTTAATTCAATAATCCATCTTAATTTTTGAATTAATGTAATTTATGTTTATCAAAATCTGTGGGAAATTGTTAGAACTCTGAAGAAACAAGAAATCACACACAGCTGGATTGTATAGTGGTAATGAGGGTAAAACTCTTTCTATTTGATGTCATTAGATTGTTAAAATGATAATGAGTTGTTTATTCCTCCACATTACATCAAATAAACCTGAATGCCAGGATGTCAGTAAATTCTCTTTATTCACAAAATGCTGGAGTAACTCAGCAGGTCAGGCAGCATCTCGGGAGAGAAGGAATGGGTGACATTTCGGGTCGAGACCCTTCTTCAGACTGATGTCAGGGGGGCGGGACAAAGGAAGGATATAGGTGGAGACAGGAAGATAGAGGGAGATCTGGGAAGGAGGAGGGGAAGGGAGGGACAGAGGAACTATCAAAAGTAAATTCTCTTTGTCAGGTGCCTAATTTTACAGACCTTAAAGGAAATCTGTTGAATTGATGACAAACTTATTTGAGGAATAGTTTAATGATAAAAAAAAAATTCCATGGACAGTATGTCGTTACAATCTCACAATGTTATAATTAATGGTTAGCAAACTCTCTGGCACTAAATCTCTAATTTAGTGTAAGTACTTCAAGTGGTTCAGTAAAGATTTTCAAATCAAATTATTTCTTATAAAGCTCATTTGTTAAAATGGTTCTGTTTTTATTCTAGTTCTTTGTGCTTGTTTTGACAGCCATGTGTAGTGGAGAGACAGGCCCTTCGGCCCAACTTGCCCATGCTGACCAACATGCCTCATCTACACTTGAACCACTTGCCTGTGTTTAGCCCGGATCTTTCTAAATCTATCCTATTCAGGTACCTGTCAAAATGTTTTTAAACATTGTGATAGTATCTGCCTCAACTACCTCATCGGGCAGCTCATTCCATATACCAACCACCCTTCGTGCAGAAAATGTTGCCCCTCAGGTTCCTATTAAATCTCTCCCCCCCCACCTCCATCTTAAACCTATGTCCTCTGGTTCTTGATTCTCTTATTCTGGGTAAAAGACTGTGAATTTACCTTATCTACTCTCATGAGCTTATACAGCTCTATAAGATCATCCCTCATCTTCCTGACAAAATAAAGTCCTAGCATGCTCAACCTCTCCCTATAGCTCCAGCTCGTGAGTCCTGACAACTTCCTTGTAAATCTTCTCTAAACCCTTTGTAGCTTAACAACATATTTTCTATAACAGGGTGACCAGAACTAAACCCAATACTCCAAATGTGGCCCAACCAATGTGTTGTACAACCTACCAAAATCTTGTAAACAACTCTTTCCAAAAACTTTCCAAAAGATTTTCCAGAAAATCTTTCCAAAAACTCTCTAAAAGCATTTCTAAAAGTTGTTAAAGAAAATAACTGCAGATGCTGGTACAAATCGAAGGTATTTATTCACAAAATGCTGGAGTAACTCAGCAGGTCAGGCAGCATCTCGGGAGAGAAGGAATGGGTGACGTTTCGGGGCGAGACCCTTCTCCATCCTATCCCCCCTGGGTAAATCCCTCCCCACCTACGTCCAAGACACCTCACACGCTCTCCATCTAAAAGTTGTTAAGATATTTATTTTTAAAAACATTTTTTTTCTTCCTGTTTTGCTGTGATTTCTTTATGAAACATGCTTCTAATTTATCTGTGTGTGGAATTATGCTGTGGAGGATGGGCTATTATCCAATATTTGCAGATCACAAAACTCTACCAGAGGAGGTGGATGTTGTTGTATGCAATACATCTCAGTAGAGTGGGTGGAGCAGTGGTGGTGAATTGCACAGTGGTTGAGAGGATAACATGTATTTTCTGATTATTGTCCCTTGAAATCTGGAGCCATTTTACTAACTTGAAACAAGTACTTGATGATTCAGACGGGAGAGGAAATTAAGTCCCTCTCTGGATGATGCCATTTGACCATGTTTATGGTGTGCTTTGTAATAGGCTGGACCTGACCTATTACAAACCAGGTTGTAATAATCCGAACAGGAAATCCTATGGTTAATTTATTTTAAAAAACATTTACGTTTTTGGTGTATGTTATGCATTATGTAGTTGGCAGCAACTAGCATTTTGCCTATTGACAGCACTGTTTATTCTAAGGCACAGAGATTTCTGTCCGGCTGTTGATCTGTGGAACTAATCTTCAGTGTAGCACAAATACTGTGTGACATTGTTTGAGGGACAATCTTTAACTGGTTTATTAAATCACATCCAAATTGATCCCAAGTATTGATTAAGTTCAGGCTCCCAAGATGTTCTTTAAAGAAAAGCAAAAAGCAGCATGTTTCTCAATGAGCAGCTATTTTTCTCCTTCCAATCGACATACCTGCAACTTTTAACATCTTAGTTAACTTACGAGATCATATTGTGACTGATTTGGCTATTTGCACCACAAGTATAATATTGAAAGCACTTCATCATCTATCCACTGGATATAAATAGTTTGAAATACCTTGAGGATGCGAGACAATGCTTGAAGAAAATGGATATCTTCTAGCAATTAACAATCTATAACCTGAACACAATGTTCTGTCGTATCATGCCTGACAAAATTTAATTCATGTCCACGATCATTTTATCCTTTCATCACACTTTCACTAGAGTTCATTGACTTTTGTTTCAAAGTGATTTTTTACCATTTACTCTTTAATAGTAAATTGTTGCAAAAAAGACTAGATCAGCAATAAATGATTGAGGTCCTATTGATATTACAGTTGTCAATCTTCAAAGATTCACATTGTGGTAATGGGCAAAATGCCTCAACCTATTGCGATTCCAAGAGAATGACTTTCACTTGGAGATTCCTCAAGTAGAAATAATCACCTTCTGTGTGATCCTACTAGCAGTCATCTTCAGTTAATTTCCCAAGGGAAGATATTTTGCATAGCGTTCTTGTAACATTATTCATGTACTATTTCTTCTTGAGCAGAATACTCTGAAAATGAAATATTTCAAATCACAACATTTGAATTAAGCTAGCAGCAAGAATCAAAAAAGAAATATTTTCATAAGGTACATAACCACCTGGCAAAGGATTTTAAAAAAGGCGACACCACAACAAGTATTATTTTAGATACTACTGAGGATGTTTAGCAGTATTTAAATCATCAGATCCCACCAACGCATCTATTTTCCTGTGAAAACCAACACCTAATACTACATATAGCCAGATATATTAAAGTAGACTTGCACAGTTTTCCAGTGCAGCAGGGAAAGCTCAAGCAATGTGAGAAGCAAAAAAAGACTCGTTATTTAGTGTTGGCTTGATAGCTGCTCTCACTTACCAGAGTTGATTCATTCTTTTAACAATCTTACAATTTAGACGTAAAGTATATTTAATTAATTTATGCTCTGGTTTACTGAAATAATTCTAAAATGAAGTATTTAAATAATTAGAGGTGTTTCTGTAAGAACCAAAGTATTTACCACATATTTGGTGGTGAGAATATTGCTATAAGCATCCATATTTAGCAAGCTGCAATACAGAAATGCCTAATACGCCTGACTTGCATGGAACTGATTGTCCAAGCTCACAAGGATGTTGCAGAGTTTATCCAGGATCTGAGGCACTTGATCTTTAGGTTCTGATGTCAGAAATTTCTACCAAAAAAGCCCAATGGGCTGAAGAAGGATCTTAACCTGAAACATCACCCATTCCTTTTGGCCCCATAGCAGAAGCGTCCACGTCGCGGGGCTGGAAACTGGAAGTGGCCTGAACTAATTCTGCTATCACCATCATCTATTGTAGCAAGAGATGGCTCCCACTGATTGTCGCCAGAAGCTTGTGTCCTTTTCAGGACGGACAATGACAGCGATGTCAACATTTGAAACGTAGATGATGGACACAAAAGAAGAAGAAGACCCATTCCTTCTCCCCAGATATGCTGCCTGTCCCATTGAGTTACTCCAACGTTTTGGGTCTATCTTCAAGGCATCAACTAACTTTTCCATTAATTTGCCAAGTGAAATGCAACAATAATAAAAGAATGAAAATGTTATCGTTTGGATTAAAATTGTTTGTTTGGGTTAGGTTTTGCAGCAACTGTATTCTTTGATATGATTATATTTGATAACACTCTAATTAGAATCAGTTTCATTGTATTATAGAAAACCTGGCTCAGTCAGGCAGGAGATCCTTGTCAGTGTTTACACTCCCCTTGAGCAGCCTCTCATTTTAACCGCACTATCAACTTATATGTCAACTAATACATTGTGGTTACAGGATTCCCACTCTCTCCAATCTTTGAATAGAAAAATCTTCCAAACTCTTTGTTGGATTTATTAGCAACAATGAACTCGACCCATTGCTAAATTGCCTGTCTCCCTTGTAATGTCTATCGGATTATCTCTTTTGTTTTCTCAAGAGAAAATAGATTAAACCTGTTCAATCCTTCCTAAAGGTAGACAGAAAATGCTGCAGTAACTCAGCGGGATAGGCAGCATTTCTGGAGAGAAGGAATGGGTGACTTTTCGGGGCGAGGCCCCTCCTGAGATTTGCCATCCCCCAATTCTAGTATCACCTTTGTAAAACTGTTTTGTTAGAAATTTTGACTTACTTTTATTGATTGGAGACCAGGAATGCATACAAATATATGAATTAGGATCAGTTTTGCCCTCGACCTCTCACTCTACCTCACGCCTTAAGGCAACCCTCTATTAAGGAAGGCCTATGTTCCCAGAAAACCATCCACATCATGGCTTTCCATAACGTGGAGCTCTGCTTCCAATAGGATGCCATGCTGTAAGTGGGCATGTGTTCTTAGAGGATGTTTTCCTCTTAACAGTACTGATGAGTACTAAAGATGCTGCTTCATGACAGGGGTCACTTAAAAGGTTTGCTTTGGAAACTGAGGAGCAATTTCTTAAGCAGCCAGCAGCTGTGTTTGGAGGCACAAGTGACTGGAGATTCTTATCACTTATCTAGCCTTCCATTTATACACCTATCGAATATAAGTAAGGCAGTTTAATCACGTAACTGACAACAAATAACAGTGGTCTTTGAGATTTGCAACTTGCTGGCTCTGTTTCAGACATCTTCAGGGTAAATAATATTGAAAATTCTTGGGGGGATAAAGGACTGGGGAAATAGATTTAACAGGAATCCGAGGGGTAATTTTTTCACACAGAGGGTGGGGGGGGGGGGGGGGGGGGGTGTATGGACAAGCTGCCAGAGGAGGTAGTTGAGGCTGGGATTATCCCATCGTTTAAGAAATAGTTGGACAGGTACATGGACAGGACAGGTTTGGAGGGTTATGGACCAAGCACAGGCAACGGGACTAGGGTAGCTGGGACATTGTTGGCCGGTGTGGGAAGTTGGGCCGAAGGGCCTGTTTCCACACTGTATCAATCTATGACTCCACGACTCTATGACTGTTGAACAGCTTAATAAACCTGCCAAGCTGAAACCAACCTGTCACATTGTGAGTGCACTTGTCAAAAAATGGCAGTTACAAAAAATAAATAAATTAATCTTGTTTCTTTCGCATTTTGTGTTTATTTAAATTTTCCCTGCATTATTTCAGTAAAAGCAAATTTTATTCAATATCTCAGGTTTTTGGGTTGTGATTTCTGATTTCCATGAGGGCGAACTTTCGTAACCTGAACAGCTGTAATGCGGGGATTACCTGTCATAGTATCAGGGCTGTTCTTGTAATCTAGAGCACAGGGATACACTGAGAACGGAGGGATATGGATCATTGTGCAGGCAGAAGAGATTAGTTTAACTTGGCATTATGTTCGGCAGGGACATTGTGGGCCTTGGGGCCAGCTCCTGTGCTGCACTGCTCTATGTTCTACACTATGCATTCTCATTTACCCTGGTAAACTTTAGCCCATTCCCTTATTTATCAAGGATAAATGATCAAAGATTCTGCGTCCATTGCCCTTTGTGAAAGAATTCCCCTTCTGAGGGGAAAAAAAGATTCCACTATTTAGTTTTAAACTAGACCAAGTGGACCCATTCAACCCAAATCTCTCCTGCATTGGTGCAGCACTCTCTCCTCCCCCACTCCCCACTCCCCTCTACTCCCCCCTCCCCTCCCCTCTCCCCCCCTCACTGCTCCCTTCCCCTCTACCCCCCACTCCCCCCTCCCATCCCCTCTCCCCCCTCCCCCCTACCCCCTCACCCTCCCCCCTCCCTCACCCTCCTCCCTCCCTCACCCTCCCCCTCCCTCACCCTCCCTCCCTCCCCCTCCCTCCCTACCCCTCCTCCCCCCTCAGAGACAGGCGGCTGAGCCCTGTTCGTACCCGAGATCAACGGGCCCCAACTGCGCAGGCGCGTACGCGTTTGTTCTGCGGATGTGGTGGCCATCTTACTTAAGTACCAGATCAACGGGACCCCAACTGCTCATGCGTGTTTTTTTAAACATTAAAATGTGAATAACTTTAAAAATATAACACCAATTTGAATGAAACTTCATCCATAGCGCCACTGAACGATGGTGAGTAAGGTGGACTAAAATTATCACACAATCATGTACCGTTTTGGCTGTAGTTTAGGAACAAACAAACTGACAAACCAACAAGATGAGAGTTTTAGTATATAGATGGATGACCCTATATTGTTAAAAAGTGACCTTAGACGAGATTCTTAGCAAGAGAATACATCCTTTCTGTATCAACCCATCAAGATCCCACAGTATTTTGCATTTATATATTGCCTTTTATATCGTGGAAGTACTTTTCAGTTAAGTATTTATAAATTATTGTCAGTGGATAAGTATAAATGTTGAGAGCATGTTCAACTGGTTTATAGGGCAGGGTGGCACGGTCGGTTTGTTGCCCTACAGTGCCAAAGACCTGACTACTGCCTACAGGTGCTGTCTGTGTGGAGTTTGTACGTTCTCCACATGACTTGCGTGGGTTTGCTCCAGGAGCTCCGGTTTCCTCCCACACTCAAAAGGCAGGTTTGTAGGTTAATTGGCTTGGCAAAATTGTAAATTGTCCCTGGTGTGTGTAGGATAGTGTTAGTGTGCGTGGATTGCTGGTTGGAATGGACTCGATGGGCCGAAGGGTCAGTTTCCGTGCTGTTTCTCTAAACTAAACTACCTGCTTAACAATCTGTTACTGGAAAAAGTCAAAATAAACATAAAACTAGTTGGATACTCTTAATATATAAATACTGAAGTTATTACTGGAACGTAAATGTGCAAAAAGAATTTTGTGGTTACATAAAGGAATTTATGTGGTGTCTTTAGTGGCAGACTTGACGGGAGTTGAACGAGAGTTCTGATTCTCAAATCATCTTCATGAATTTCAATACTATTGCATGATTTCCCACAGCCATTTACTCCATGGAGAATTTGATGAAATGCTTGGAGTATTTACTTAATATAGATTGTTGTTAGATCAATGTGATTAGGAGATTTGATAGCTTTTTGAATTAAAGTGATTATTGTACCAGAAAGTACATGTCTGCTACATAACTCAATTACAAGGTAAGTGCACGGTTCCTCAAAAATCCACAATGAGCAATGCTGCTAACACGACACAGTATCATGCCGCCCTTCAGCTGAATAATGGACTTAAATATTGATGTATTTTTTAAAAATGAAATAAAATGGTATTTTGCAATTATATGAAGGATCATGAGGGGAGGTTGCCAGGCTCACATATTCCTTTGTTGTCAGTGAGTGAAGATCTGCCCTCATGGCCTCTGCAGCCACGTCTGAGAGATCTTAACAAGTTCCAACTGTAAAAATTGAAATATTTTCAAAGAAAGGCAATTCATGTTTGACCCACTTTAATTTATTTACCCAATGATCCAAATATCTCATTACAATATTCAATTGATTTCTGAATTATTTGAAGAATTTTGTTCCCTCCGCCATCGGGGAAGATCATTTCAGGGGGCGGTGCAGTGTCGGACCTGGTACAACTGTTGTGACCTGGATTGAATCCTGATCCCTGGTGCTATCTGTATCCTGGTCTGGATTTCCCTCAGGTGTTCTGGTTTCTTCTCACATCCAAAGGATGTGCCGGTTGGTAAGTTAATCGGCCACATTAAGTTACCGTATGCTGGTGAGTGGTAAAATCTAGTGGACGTTTGAGGGGATAGGGGGTGAATAAAATGCGACTAGTGCTGCAGTAATGTAAATAGGTGCTTGATGATCAGCATTGAGTTAGGGTTAGGGTTAGGGTTACGGTTTCCATGCTGTGTAGCTCTGTGATTTGATGACTCTATTTTGTGCAATACTCGCACTGCACAGATTAACACTCGTGATGTTACACCCAAAATTACTTTTAAATGCACAAGTTAAATACATCCTTTCCATTGCTAATGCTTTCTATTGCTTCCTTCAAGTGCAAACCTTTGCAAAAGCTGTCAGTCTTGTGTTTCTGCTATGCTCTGCCTTCTAGATCTGCACATCACCCCTGATTTATATTACATTCTTTTAGATATGTAATTGAATCTCATTTTACTGTGATTGCTCATCTGATTGAATGTTTCTTTTATTATGTCCACACACATCCCTAGGTCACTTCCAGCTTCCCCACTATTTACTGTCAATACAGTATGTGACCGTCTTTTTATTTAGCTGCTATAATTCCTCTGCCATTGTTTTAGCTTAGTATAGTTTAGAGATGCAGCACAGAATCAAGCACTTCAGCCCACCGAGTCCACACCGACCAGCGCTTAACACTATCCTACACACACTAGGAACAATTTACACAGACACCAACCCAATTAACATACAGACCTGTACATCTTTGGAGTGTGGGAGGAAACCGTAGATCTCGGAGAAAACCCACGCAGGTCACGGGGAAAACGTACAAATTCCGTACAGACAGCCCCGTAGTCAGGACCGAACCCGGGTCTCTGGTGCTCCGGTGCTGCAAGTGCTGTAAGGCAGTAACTCTACTGCTGTGCCACTGTGCAGGTTTCACCTATTTGCTTAGCCTGTAATGGAATGGGCGTCGTTTCGATTCGAGGCCCTTATTCAGACTGACAGTCAGGAGAAAGGGAAACGAGAGATATAGACAGTGATGTGGAGAGGTACAGAACAAATGAATGAAAGAAATGAAAAAAAGTAACAATGATAAAGGAAACAGGCCATTGTTAGCAGTTTGCTCGGTGAGAATGGAAAGCTGGTGCGACTTGGGTGGGGGAAGTATGGAGAGAGAGAGGAATGCAAGGATTACTTGAAGTTTGAGAAATCAGTACTCAACCATTGGTTTGTTAACTGCCCAAGTGAAATATGAAACTGCCCTGTTGGGACCACCAGGGGGTGCCGCATGATGGCTGCCTCGCCTACAGTCTGTCTGTCCTTTTCAAACTTTTTTTGTTTGTTTGCTTAGTTTTAAAAGTTTGTGTTAATGTTCTCTGGTTTGTTATATGTGGGGGGTGGGGGAAGGGGGAAGGGGTCGGGGGAAACTTTTTTTCAATTTCTTACTTTGCCAGAGATGCGATTGTTTTCCGGATCATATCTCCGGTCGCTCTGCGGCCTAACATCGTGGAACTGGAGGCCTTGCCTGGGACTGACTTTGAGCCCCTGCTGGGCGTGGACTTGCCATCTGAGCATGCGATTCCTTGCCTGGATCCAACACGGCCTGCGGACTTTAACATCAAGGACCTCGCAGTCTCGTGTTGAGACCAGACGGGAGCTCCAAGCTGCACGAAGTTCGACGTCCCGACCCGAGGTAGATCGCCCGGCATGGGGGGGCTGAGATTGCCCCCCTCCGATGCAGGAGCTTGATTGCCCCGATGAGGAAGGCCCGCCGCCAGCTATGGGAGTCAAGATCGTCCCGCCAATGGAAGGTTAGAGGCCCCCGAACACTGGAGGACACAGAAGGGAAGATTGAACTTTTTTTTTGCCTTCCATCACATTGAGGAATGCGGAGGAATCATTGTGGTGGATGTTCATGTTAAAATGTATTTTGTGCGTCCTGTTGCTTTTTATTGTTATGACTGTTGAAGTTCCTCGTATGTTGCAAAACATACTTGGCTAATAAAGTATTATTATGATTGTGATTGATTATGATGCAGCAGGTTAATCATCTGAAGATGTATTTCCCAACATAACCACTTACCCCATGAAATGCATTCCATTTTATTTATAGTTTACCATTTTACATTTCTAGGTTTCACCATTCATCTCTAATTAGTTGTTTCTCTTTTTAGCTGTGAATTAATTGCAATATTGTGTTTAATAATTTTTTTCATTTCATGGATCATTAGGGTAGATCTTAATATTCACATGAACATCTTGAGGTTTAAAACTTATTTATTTAGTTAGGTTTAATATGTCAAAGGTCTTTTTTATATTAAGTCTCGTCAAACACTATTGTAATTCAGGATTATGTATTTGAATTTCCTATTTAATATCCCTGTCAGTGCCATTAGTGTACAAATATAGGACACACAGGAAATTAACAAATGGTGAAGATTTATTCTAGTTTATTTACAACATATTTGAAAAAATAAATGAGGCAAATAAATAAAGGCATAGAAAACTATGCTTTATTTTTTCATCAGACATTCCTTTGCATAACTTAAACCACTGAAGCACTGGACAGGTACATGGATAGGACAGGTTTGGAGGGATATGGACCAAACGCAGGCAGGTGGGACGAGTGTAGATGGGACATGTTGGCCGGTGCGGGCAAGTTGAGCCGGAAGGCCGGGTTCCACACTGTGTCACTCTATGACCTTATGACTGCACAGATCTTTCTAGTTATATCAAACTGTTCAATAAAAAACACATTTATGGGGTGAATGTGGGGTCAGAGTTTGTTTATTTTGGGACTTATTGCTTGCTGTTAGTTAATCGTCCCTGGTCAGTCACGTAAGCAAACCTCTTTAATCAGATGAACCAGAATGCACCTGCAATCCAACGTCCAGGTTAGTGCTAAATAGAAAACTTTATACCTGTGGTTCAGGTTGCCCAAATACTGTATATTCTGCATCACATATGAACTCTTCACCTTCTAGGTAACCATAAACTACTGAGGAAACAAATGTACAAAACAGTAAATAAAACTAGTTAGCATAAACAGTATATTGACATATTTATATACTCGTATTATGACTTTTGGAAAAAATTAAATAAAATCATATCTTTTTCCAGACCACTCTGTAGTTGGAGTATTGTGGAGCAGGGCACTTAAACAAAGAGATTGTAGCGACCATAGAGAGTAGTCCTAGATGTCGAACCCTCAGATTGGCCAGCAGGGTCACGTGTGGGTGCGACCGTAAGGATTGGTCCAGGGAGTGAGACCGCTGATTGGACAGCGTCGTCACGTGTGGTTTTGGCGCCCAAAGGAGTCAGTTGGGAGACTCCTTCGAAGAGAACAGTTAGTTTTAATGGTTGTCTGTCATCTCGTTATGTAAACTTTGTGATCGAATATTGCTGCCGCAATAAACTTCTTCAACAAAGATTGAGCCTCCAGACTCGCCATAAGATGAAGACCTTGGAGAAGATGCAGGTGGTCGGCTGGAAAGCTGTTGCGTTCAATAAATCACCGGATTCAGAAAACAGAGCTTGATTCACTTGGCATGTGTAAGAAGGAAAATGTGTAAAAAGGCTGGAGTAACTCAGTGGGACAGGCAGCATCTCTGGAGAGAAGGAATGGAAACGTCACCCATTCCTTCTCTCCAGAAATGCTGCTTGTCCCCCTGAGTTACTCCAGCTTTTTGTGTCTATCTTGATTCACTAGGTATTTGGTTACACTACTAAATGAGGCACATACGCATCCCCGAATATCCCCGTATGCACTCACAAGCCCCGTGTACACAGCGGAGCATGCCGCGGGATGTTTCTGTTCTTGATCACCTGGCACCGTTCGCGACCCGGTCCAAGTTTTCGGGCTCTCTCCTCTAAATGGCACCTGACACCGTCCTTTATGGCATTTCTTATCAGAGCAGACCGCGCCACTGCCCTCTCCTGAGCCAATCATTAACCCCCCCCCGCCACCCCTGTCTGCAACGTTTCTGCACTACTAGCAGCAAGGGGTACGGGTGGTCTACCCAACTATTGCTGTTGTGCTTTGTTCACCAACACTACGCATTCCCATAGAATGACCTGAGAATGGCTACAATCCCAGGCATTGTAGCCTCTCCCAACATTAGGATGCACAAAAGCACGCCCCAACTAATGAAGTCACCGATAGAATGTGGCTTGTAATAATGCAAAGTAAGCTTCCTCAAGCCACAATATGATAATTACTAGATATTGATTGATAAATAATGGCAAAATCAGATCGAAGACACCAACAGCGGCACGGTGGCGCAGCGGTAAAGTTGCTGCCTTACAGCGAATGCAGCGCCGGAGAATCGGGTTCGATCCTGACTACGGGCGCCATCTGTACGGAGTTTGTACGTTCTCCCCGTGACCCGCGTGGGTTTTCTCCGAGATCTTCGGTTTCCACCCCCACTCTCCAAAGACGTACAGGTATGTAGGTTAATTGGCTGGGCAAATGTAAAAAAAAATTGTCCCTAGTGTGTGGTGGATAGTGTTAATGTGCGGGAACCGCTGGGCGGCGCGGACCCGGTGGGCCGAAGGGATTGTTTCCACGCTGTGTCTCTAAAAAAAAACCTCCCCACCAGCACCAGCACCCACACTCCTCTCTGTGCTGGTGCCTGGGGTATTTTGGTTCCATTTCGGAGAGCAATCAGGGTTCAGTTTAAGATCCGTTTTGAAAGGTAATATCTCTGACAATGCAGCCAAGGCTCAATATTTGTGCACGTGAACAGCAGCTACATTTCTCCATCAAACCATCTTGACGTAAGCAAGTTTGAAATTGACTAATTGAATGGAAAAAATCGAAACCAGAAACGCTGTAAGAAAAACTTCTGAAAAAAACTTTTGGTTTGGTCAAGGCAAATTTCCTGCTCTATCAGAAGATTGTGGGACCATGTGCCATACTACCGTGATCCAGGCAAACACCAGTGTAATAGAAAGTGAGACCTGTTTGTCAAACAATGTCATTCTTGCTGTGAGATTTTAAAAAGCAACACATTTTTCACACAGGGGGTGGTAGGTATTATATGGAACAAGCTGCCAGAGAAGGTAGTTGAGGCAGATTCTATAACATCCTTGAAGTGATATTGGGACAGGTACATGGATAGGAAAGGTTTAAAGGGATATGGGCCAAATGCAGGCAGGTGGGTCTAGTGTAGATGTGGCATTTTGGTCGACATGGACAAGCTACGTCGAAGGGCCTATTTCCATAATATATGACTCCATAACTCTATCTGTTTAATGGTAGCCTTCTTCATTTCATGGTGTAAAATTGGTGTTATCTTCTGAAAAAGCTGCCATTGACTGTTCTGGATTTGACAGAGCAAAATAAACATAATAAAATAATTTACGCAATCTTAACATGTGAGTGAATTCAACACAATTGTATCGAAAAAAGGCACAAAAAGCTGAAGTAATTCAACAGATCAGGCAGCATCTCTGGAGAAAAGGAATAGGTGACATTTCCATTCAAGACCCTTCTTCAGACTCAGCACTCCTGTGTTCCCAACAAAGACACACGAAAAGAGGGATTGTAGGTGGAAGGGTGATTGAACACTAATGTAATTTCTCCAACAAGTGTTTCATTTCAGTGGCTACTTTCTCAGAATGCAGTTAATCTATTTATCTGTCTTTTGTTTTGAGGGCTTGAGTTTGAGCCAGTCCTGGGTTTATAAAATTGAAATCTATACTAACCATAGCTGTCAGAACGCTACATAAAATCAATCTGAGAATTTGGAAGGAATTTCTATGTGGGCATGAGTCCCAAGAGTGAACGTAATGATGATCTGCAGCTGGACAAAATTGTGCAATGGTGATGCAGTGGTGAATGCTTTGTCTCTTAGCTGCAATATGTGAAATGTTGAGACAGTGAAAAGTGCATTCTTCCTCAATTTACCTACCGCAGCTAACCTTGTAGCACCTCAAGCTGACACACGGTGTACGAAATGGGAGCACTAACATTCCTCACATGGTGGAACACAAATTATCAGATCATTATTTAGAAGTAATGAACATTTTCTGCTGGTAACACAAATCTATTTCTCATGAGAATTCAAGGACATTCACTAAATTAGAATTTAACTCATTGATGCATCTCTGCTCTTAGTTCCAGACATGCCTCTGTATCAATATTACGATATCTCCCTTGTTTAAGTGGGTGTAGGTTATTTTGATTGTTATAAATCAGTCAGAACCAGAATAGCTTTGCAGAATAGTCTATTGCATCACATTCCATTACTAGGAAAATGCAAATATAAAGTGATGTACCAATTGTGTGGAATTGCACACAGCACTTTTTAAAATTAATGTGTAGAATGTGGACATCACTGGCAAAGCCAGTATTTACTGCTCAACCTCATTACCCTTGAGGAGGTCAACAAAGACTGTTGCTTTGAACTGCTGCTGCCTTTCTGAAGGCAGAAGTAGTCTTGTCAGTTAGAGAAGATAGACACAAAAAGCCAGAGTAACTCAGCAGGACAGGCAGCATCTCTGGAAATAAGGAATAGGTGAAGTTTCGGGTCGAGACCATTCTTCACATTGAGAGTCAGTTAGAGAGTTCCACGAACTGCATCCAGTGACAATTCAGAGACATCAACATGTTTCTAAGTCAGACTGGTGTTCGGTAATAAAGAAAGCAAGGTCAATGCTAGCATTTATTTCAAGAGGGCTTGTATACAAAAACAGGGATGTAAAGTTGAGTCTCCATAAGGCACTGCTAAGGCCGCATTTGGAATATTGTGAGCAAATTTGGGCACCATATCTGAGGAAAGATGTGCTGGCTCTGGAGAGGGTCCAGAGGAGGTTTACAAGAATGATCCCGGGAATGAATAGGTTAACCTATGATGAGCATTTGTTAGCACTGGGCCTGTACTTGCTGGAGTTTAGAAGAATGAGGGGGGATCTCATTGAAACATACAGAATAGTGAAAGGCTTGGATAGGGTGGATGTGGAGAGGATATTTCCATCAGTGGGAGAGTTTAGAACTAGAGATAATAGCCTCAAAATTAAAGGATGTTCTTTTATGAAGAGATGAGGAGAAATGTATTTAGTCAGAGGGTGGTGAATCTGTGGAATTCTTTGCCACAGAAGGCTGTAGAGGCCAAGTGGATATTTTTAAGGCAGAGATAGATAGATTCTTGATTAATACAGGTGTCAGAGGTTATGGGGGAGAATGCAGGAGAATGCGGATAAGAGGGAGAGATAGATCAGCCATGATTAAATGGCGGGGTAGACCTGATGGGCCGAAAGGCCTAATTCTACTCCTATACCTTATGGCCTTATGACTTGAAGGTGAATCTAAAAGTGGCAGGCTCTGTCCATGTTTTCCTTGTCCTTCACGGTGGTAAAGGTCACAGATTTGGGAAGTGATAGAGGAGGTACACTGGGTGAGTGATTGCATTGTGTTTGTGGATGGGAGATACTATTGCCGCAGTACGTTGATGCTAAAAAGAACAAACACAAAGGTGTGGATTGTTTTTCACTTGAGGAGTGTTAACACCCCACCCAGTCAAATATGGTTTTGTCGCCACTCTAACCTTGTTTCTTGTGTCCATGTTTGGGACAGAGTGATCCTGGTGAAACCCAAACAGGGCATCAGTGAGCAGGTTATTGGTGAATAATAGCCTGACAACATTATCAATGACACTCTCCACCACTTTCATAATGATTGAGGGCGGTTAGATTTAATAGTAAGTAGTTGGATTTGACTTGCTTTTTCTGGACAATTTTCTGCCTTGTCAGGTGGTTGCCAGTGTTGTAACTGTATTGAACTGTATTGCCCAGAGGCTGACTTAGTCCTTGTGTACAGGTCTTCAGTACCAATGTTAGGTTGTTGTCTGATCCCTTAGCTGCTGCTATATCCAGTGCTCTCAGCCATTTCCTTATGTCACAGGGTGTGAATCAGATTGGCTGCAGATTGGTTCCTATGGTGTTAAGAAAAGGCCAAGATGGATCATTCACTCAACACTTGTGGCTGAACATGTTTGCAAATGCTTCAGCCTTGCCTTTGGCATTCTGATCCTGGGCCCTGCCACCACTGGTGATTTAATACCATTCATAACTGGATGTGGCAGGACTGCAGAGCTTTCTGTTTCATTAGTTGTGACATTCGGTTTTGTATTGCAAACTGCTTTTACTGCTTAGTACGCGCAGTGTTGTGCTGCAGCTTCCCTAGTTTGTTAACTCGTTTTTGGAGGTAATTTGTGCACCCCCAACATACCATTCTGCATTGCTCAGTGAACCAGGTCGGTCTCCTGAGTAGACTAGTGCCAGGCCATGGAATTACACATCGCAGAGGTCCACGACTCTGCTGCTGCAACAGTGTCTTAAGAATTCCTAGATCGGAACTCTTGCATTGGTTTCAAATCTATCCTATTTAGCTCAATGATGGTACCACTGGAGGTTGCACTTGGCATGAAAATGGCATTAGTTTAGAGATACAGCACGGAAACAGGCCCTTCGGCTCACTGAATCCGCGCTGACCAGCGATCCCTGCACACTAACACCACCCTACACACACCAGGAACAATTTACAATTATACCAAAGCATTAGCCTACAAACCTGTATGTCTTTGGAATATGGGAGGAAAACGGAGCAGCCAGAGAAAAGCCATGCAGGTCAGTGATTGCATTGCCTGGCGCTGCAAGGCAGCAACACTACTGCTGCGACACCCTGATTTGTCATCAGTATGTCTATGCAGTTGTCATTCCAACCAGTAATAGCATAGACAGATATATCTACAAAGATTGACTAGCAATGAGAAGGTCAAGCAAATATATGCCCCTTGCTAGTTCACTCATAACCATACCACAGATCCAGCCTTCTGGTGCCACTGAGATATACCTGGTGATGGGCATTTAAATTTGTGCTACTGGTCAGCATGGGCAAGTTGGGCTGAAAGACCTGTTTCCACACTGCATGGCCCTATGACTCTATAACTGTGGTGGGAAGGGTCGTACCAAGAAATTATGGGCATCACAGTAGCACAGCTAGTAGAACTGCTGCCTCACAGCACCAGAGATCAGTGTACAATCTAGATCTCAGGTGCTGGAGTTTGCATGCACTCTTTGTAGAAACATAGAAAATAGAAACATAGAAAATAGGTGCAGGAGTATGATCATGGCTGATCATCCAGCTCAGTAACCTGTACCTGCCTTCTCTCCATACCCCCTGATCCCTTTAGCCACAAGGGCCACATCTAACTCCCTCTTAAATATAGCCAATGAACTGGCCTCAACTACCTTCTGTGGCAGAGAATTCCACAGACTCACCACTCTCTGTGTGAAGAAATGTTTTCTCATCTCGGTCCTAAAAGACTTCCCCCTTATCCTTAAGCTGTGACCCCTGGTTCTGGACTTCCCCAACATCGGGAACAATCTTCCCGCATCTAGCCTCTCCAACCCCTTAAGAATTTTATATGTTTCAATAAGAGCCCCCCTCAGTCTTCTAAATTCCAGCGAGTATAAGCCTAGTCTATCCAGTCTTTCGTCTTATGAAAGTCCCGCCATCCCAGGGATCAATCTGGTGAACCTTCTCTGTGCTCCCTCTAAGGCTAGAATGTCTTTCCTCAGATTAGGAGACCAAAACTGTACACAATACTCCAGGTGCGGTCTCACCAAGGCACTGTACAACTGCAGCAGAACCTCCCTGCTCCTATACTCAAATCCTCTTGCTATGAATGCTAACATACCATTCGCTTTCTTCACTGCCTGCTGCACCTGCATGCCTACTTTCAATGACTGGTGCACCATGACACCCAGGTCACGTTGCATCTCCCATTTTCCTAATTGACCACCATTCAGGTAATACTCTGCTTTCCTGTTCTTGCCGCCAAAGTGGATAACCTCACATTTATCCACATTATATTGCATCTGCCATGCATTTGCCCACTCTCCTAATCTATCCAAGTCACTCTGCAGCCTCCTAGCATCCTCCTCGCAGCTAACACTGTGACTGCATGTTTCTCCCAGCTGCTCCGGTTTCCTTCCCCCATCCCAAAAACGAGTGGGTTGGGAGATGAACCAGCCACTGGAAATTTTCCCAAGTGTGTACATGAGTGATAAAATATGAGGGTCGATGAGAATGTGTGAGGACATTTTTAAAAATAGGATTAATATAAGATCGGTGCAAATGGGTGATTGATTATCAGCGTGAACTCGATGAGCCACAGAAGGTGTTTCCATGCTGTATCTCCACATTATAAATTGCAATATAGGAATCTGGCACAATGTTTCTGTGAGAATGGGTGTAAGACTGGAGCAAAGTACATTGTGCTAGGGGAACTCCATGGGTCAGGCAGCATCTGTGGAGTTAATGGATGAATGCTCTTTTGATACGGGACTGGTGTTATCACTGTATTCAGACGTATGGGTCTTATTTGACTAGCTAGTGGGTTAGCTCTCTTAATTCAAATATTAATCCTCAGAAATTTGTGAGAAGCACTTTGCAAGGTCAATAGGACAGCAACAATTTTACTGTGCCCAAATCTGGTGTGTGTGTCTGGGATTTTATTCTTCCTGCATTATAACCTGGAGGTTTTTACAAAGTTGAGAGTCTAGCTTGATCTACCAGTAAAACGTTAATAGTTAACCAGATTGATACGGATTCCCAGCCTAAACAAGGAAGGAGGAAGGACACAATGTTCTGGAGTAACTCAGCTGGTCAGGCAGCACCTCGAGAGAATATGGATAGGTGATGTTTCGGGTCGAGACCCTTCTTTTGCCTGATTGTAGGGTGGAAAGAAAGCTGGAAAAGGAGAGAGGCAGGACAAAGCGTGGCAGCTAATAGGTGAGGGGGGGAATCTCACATCTCCTTCTAACTTTCCCTTTCTGACCGTAGAGCTTTGCCCACTATTCTTTGACTTTCCCACCCTGGGATAAAGGTTGTGAATCTCTATCTTATCAATCATATCTCTCCATTCACTGCATATCCATGTGCCTGCCGAAAAGCTTCTAAATGCCACTGTTGTATTCACCTCTACTACCACTCCTGGCAACACGTTCCAGGCAACCACCACTCTCTGTGTAAAAAAAAGCCCTGCACATCACCTTTACACTTTGCCCCTCTCACCTTAAAACGATGGCCTCTTTAACATGTCCACCCTGAGAAAAAGGCTCTGACAGTCTACCCTGTCTAACACATCTCGTAACTTTACATATTTCTCTCAGCCACTGACACTCCAGAGAAAACAATCCAAGTTTGTCTGGACTCTCCTGATAGCGAATACTCTCTAATGTAGGAAGTATCCAGATAAACCTCTTCTGCACCCTCTCCACAACCTTCACATCCTTCCTGTAATGGGGTGAACAGAAGGGCACACAATATTCTAAATGTGGCCTATTCAAAGTTATATGAAGCTGCAACATGACTTCCTGACTCTTAAAAATCCCCTGCCCTAAAAAAGCACACCATATGCCTTCTTTACCACTCTATCTACTTGTCTTGCCATTAACAGCCTACTTTCCCCTTATGTTTGACCTCCCAAAGTGCAAACCCTCACACTTGCTTGGATTGAACACTATCTGCCATTTATCTGCCCATATATGGAATTGATTCAAATCCCACTGTATCTATTGACAGCCTTTCTCATCCTTTTTACTAATCTATTATTTCAAAAAATAAACTTGTACATCAGAGTCGAGGGGGCAATTAATGAAACAAGGATTTATATGAAGAAAAGTTTGCTAACTGTAAGAATGATAAAGAGTTGAAATCCTCAGCAGCATAACAAAACTAATTCCAAATAAGTAAATGCCATGATGGCAAAAAGTTAATATACAAGAAGGATGAGCTTCATTAGACTAACCTGTTTTTCTTCATCCATGATTTTGTTCTTCTGGCATCAATTGTTCTGGGAATATGTCTGAGCTATCAACTACAATTTCCTTTTCATTACTATGACAGAACCTCTGCAATCCTACAATTACAAATGCCAAAGTCGTTGTCAGAAACACATAATGCTTTATGTGGCTTTAGTCCTATTTATTTTCAGGTCTGTTTTTGCATTCAAGCATTAATATAGCAAGTTAAAGCATATGTATGTTTCAATCGTTACTTATTGGAGAGTTGGTAGAAGGCAGATATGGAATTCAGTGTCATGGGTAAATACTGAACTGTGTAGTACAAAGCACTACGGATGTTAGGAGAATAAACGGGAAGATTAAGCAAATCAGAAACAAAAATCATCCATTGCCACGATGACATTTTCAAGATTGTAAATGTAAAGTCTCTAGGAGGAAAAGAATACCATGCTCTTTATTTTTTAGAAAATTATCTTGATTGGTTTATAAAAAGACTGTTAACCTGTCTTAATGGCCCAGTATACTTTAGTCTGTTTTTGAAAAACATATATAACAGGTTATAATCATGCAAACTTTTGGCTTCTCTCATTGCCTCTTGATGTTATCTCATGATCTGCACCACCTTAACTTTTTCAACAGACTGGGATGTTTGCTTGTACCACTTTGACCTGACCGATATGCATTGACCTTGCAGATAGCTTCATTCCAGGACTGCAGGGATAAACAATTGTTTGGAAATTTTGAGGGACAAACTATTCTACACTTAGAAAGCTAGGGATTAAACAAAGATAGCGAACTTGCGTTGTTAAAGGGAGAGTCTCGGGGGAGAATCAATTGGATTTTTTTTTTTTTAAATGTCATCAAAATGCATTGATTAAAACAACAAATGCTAGACATCCTGTGACGCCCATAACTGAAAAAAATGATTTTAATAGACATATGACTAATTAGTGTTCAAACGTAGTGCTTACTTGCTCAAATTTAGCCTCACTTTCATATCTCAGTCATTGCAGATGCTGGAAATTTGATCCAAGAGCAGAAAATGCTGGAAATACACAGCAGGTCAGACGGCATCTGTGGAAACAGAAACAGAAGCAACATTTCAGGTCAATGATTTTAAAAGTCTGGAAAACGAAGAAAACCAAGCATGTTTTTTAACTGTAGAGTTGAAGAGGGTGGAGAGAACAGTGCGAATGGATGGAGACTAATGTTGTCCAGGTGACACAACTAGATGCCCCAAAATCAATTGTGTAACCTGTATAACCTTAAGTCTCCAGCCATCACCGAGAAGACATTTCCTTTGTTCTCTCCATGTCCCCCACACTCCCCCTCCGAGGCTTAAAACATGCTTGCTTTCCTCACTTTTCCAGTTCTAATGAAGGGTCATTAACCTGAAATGTTAGTTCTGTTTCATTCTCTCAATATCGGTGTGTGGCCATAGTTTGCCAGTCTGACAGAGTCCTGCCCAGTAATGTAAAGATTTCATTGTGGCGCTGTCCACTTTGCCAGCTCCTATTTCTTTAGGATCATGCAGCTCAACACCCAGTATCAGTCAACAATCCTGATGCCTTAATTCTCTGCCAGCTGCATCTGAGCCACCACAACACAGCAAAGAGTGGCTGCTGTTCACAAAGTACCACTCTCTATTGGCAAGGCTGATCGCAAGGATAACTTGCTAGGTTGCTATATAAAATGCTGCACTGCATATACCTCGGGCACAGTGGAAGAGTCATTTCACTGCTTAGACCTCTCTGGGTGAGCACTGCAGCATTCACCAGAAGGGATTTCAAAATAATGGTGAGCTTATAATGGTGCGCCAAAATGTGTGTTTAGTCCTCATCAACAGCCACACAACAGACAGCTGAAAGAGCAGATTGGAAAGAGGAAGGGTGCAGGACATGAACACAGCTTGTTTCTGTCCAAACCTGTGAACACCTTAAGCCAAGTGCAATTGCAGTCGTTGCAGCCCCAGTTCCCCTTTCATTTGTGTTCCACACGTTCCCTTCATACGGTCCAGCTCAGCTTCCACAGGAACACAATGTAAAAAAACATTATATCCACATTTTACACCCAATTTATTGATAACCTCCTGCCTAATGGACATAAATTAACACTACAAAGTACTGGCTCTCTATACACTTTTGCCTGGCTTGGTGTTCCTTCACAGTGCTCTCCTTGAAATGCACGGGACCCAACACTAAAGTATGACTGGTAGAAGTCAATGGACTTTGAGTGTAGTCGATAGGTGGGCTCAGAAGCTAAACACAAGCAGCTGTTTCATGAGACAGTACTGCCCTGGACCCAGACTATGCAGCTGTGGGAATAGACTGTGGGAATAGACTATACAGCTGTGGGAACGGACTATATAGCTGTGGGAATGGATTATACAGCTGTGGTAATGAACTATACAGCTATAGGAATGGACTGCGAAGCTGTGGGAACAGACTGTACAGCTGTGGGAACAGACTATACAGCTGTGGGAATGGACTGTGAAGCTGTGGGAATGGACCATACAGCTGTGGGAACGGACTATACAGCTGTGGGAATGGATTATACAGCTGTAGACTATACTATACAGCTTTGGGAATGGACAATACAGCTGTGGGAACAGACTATACAGCTTTGGGAATGGATTATACAGTTGTGGGAACGGATTATGCAGCTGTGGGAACAGACTATACAGCTGTGGGAACATACTATACAGCTGTGGGAACATACTATGCAGCTGTGACAGCATCATCCTGGAAAGAGTGGTGTGCAACAATCAGAGCTGGCTAGCTGTCAGTAACATTGAGGCGTGAAGGAAGGAACTGCAGGTGCTGCTTTAAACTGAAGATAGACAAAAAATGCTGGATTAACTCAGCGGAACAGGCAGCATCTCTGGAGAGAAGGAATGGGCGATGTTTCAGATCGAGACCCTTCTTCAGACTAGTCACGGGAAAGGGAAGGGAAGGGATGTAGAGATATGCAGAACAAATGAATGGAAGTTATTTCCAAAAAGTAATGATGATAAAGGAAACAGGCCATTGTTAGCTATTTGCTAGGTGAGAACGAGAAGCTGGTGCGACTTGAGGGGAGGGGGGGGAATGGAGTGAGAGAGGGAATGCAAGGGTTACTTGAAGTTAGAGAAATCAATGTGTTAGTTGATAGTTAAGGTGGGAGGTGATAGTTAGGATGGATTTGTTCCTTTGGTCCGAATAAGCATTAAAATTAATAATTCATATCCAATGTACTTGATTTTATAGTGAGAACATTGTTTAAACCAGATCCCAATTTTCTTTTAAAATTAAATAGAAATGAGTAAATTACAATGTGAGCATCCACCTGCCGATAGAAGCATATATTCGGTCATAGAGCTAAACAGCATGGATCTAGCCCACATTGTCCATGCCTCCTAAGTTGGCATACTGGGCTGGTCTCACTTGCCTCCATATAGCCCATAGACCTCTATACCCTGTCCAGATGTCTTTTAAAAGTCATAATTGTATGTTTCACCAGCTTCCTCTGACAGCTCATTCCAGATGTGATCTATACTCTAGGTGAAAAAATTGCCCCCAAGCTTCTTAAATCCCTCCCCTCTCACCTTAAGCCGATACCCTCTAGTTTTATAATCCTCCGCCATGAGAAATAGACAATGAGCATTTGCTTTATCCATGCCCTCCTGGTCTTTTACACTTCAATAAGGTGATCACTTAGTCAGCTTTGCTTCAAGGAAAAAAGTGCCAGCCTATCCAACCTATATCAACCAGGTAACATCCTCGTGAATCTCTTCTGCACCTTTTCCAACTTCATGACATCCTTCCCAAAGCTGGGTGACCAGAACTGTGCGCAGTATTCCAAGTGATCCTAGGGTTGCACAGAGGGGCAGCGGCAGAGTTGCTGCCTTACAGCACCAGGGACTCGGATACGATCCTGCCTACAGCTGTTGTCTGTACGGGTTTGTAAATTCTCCCTGTGACCGAGTGGGCTTTCTCCAGGTGCTCCAGTTTCCTCCCACATTCCAAAGGTGTGTAGGTCTGTAGGTTAATTGACTTCTGTAAATTGTCCCTGGTGTGTTGGAAACAACTAGTGTATGGGTGATCGAAGATATTTATTCACAAAATGCTGGAGTAACTCAGCAGGTCAGGCAGCATCTCAGGAGAGAAGGAATGGGTGACATTTCGGGTCGAGACCCTTCTATAATTATGTCCCCCCTGATCAAAAAGGCAAATCTCCCATCTCTCTTACCTGAATCTCTATCAGAGTACCATCTATACTTGCAACATTAAAGCTGCCAGGCCTGTACTTCTTTCAATCGTGTTTCTCGAATGGCTATAATATCCCAGTCCCCCAAGCCAATCCACACCCTGACTTCATCCGTTTTGCCTGTTAACTCTCTAGCATTGAAATAAGGTTTAAACCTCTGTAATTTCCCCTCTCTTTGCCAATCTCCTGTCTGTCCTGTCAGTCCAAGCATCTTTCTCGCCAATGTCCGGTCACTCTCCAACAAGCTGGATGAGGTAAGGCTGTGGATCAACACCCAGCGATCCCTGAAAGACTGCTGCGCGCTGATCTTCACGGAGACGTGGCTCAACGCGCTGGTCCCCGACGGGGCTGTGGAGCTAACAAACCGCTCACTACATCGTGCTGATAGAACAAAGGACTCCGGTAAGAGCAAGGGCGGTGGGCTCTGCATCTACATTAACAATGACTGGTGCACCAACCATTCCGCAATAGAGAGCTACTGCTCCCCAGACCTGGAGTACTTACTGCTCAAATGTAGGCCATTCTATCTGCCGCAGGAGTTTACGGTGGTCATCATCATGGCCGTATACATTCCTCCACAGGCTAATGCTAACCTAGCACTAGCACAGCTGCACTCGGCCATCAGTAAGCAGCAGGATGCCCACCCCAACGGTGCCTTCATTGTTGCAGGGGACTTCAATCAGGTCGACCTACGAGCCTCGCTCCACAAATTCCATCAGCATGTGCAGTGCCCTACCAGGGGCTCAAACACACTGGATAAGGTGTACACCAATGTAAAGGACGCCTACAGGCAGGGCCGTCTTAACGCATGGGCCTGATGGGCACTTGCCCGGGGGCCCACGAGCATAGGGGCCCCATGCTGATCTGTGTATGTTAAGTGACTTGCAATAAATAAATACTACTTTAAAAATGTAGGTTCAATAAGTGCTTTTTTCGCAACATTTTCGGTCCCTAAGTGCTTCTCACAGCGATCTGTAAGTGCTTTTCGCAACAATGTAGCACCCTAAGTCCATCGCTAAGTGCTTTTCGGTAAGTGCTTTTCGCCGGCACGACAGGGGGGGGCTGGTAGGGAAAGGGGGGTGGGGGAGAGTAACGGTAGGGGCCCCAGTACACTGCTTTGCCCGGGGGCCCATAATGCTGTAAAAACGGCCCTGCTGACAGGTACAGAACCTGCTGAGGGCACGCAACAATGCCTTTAAATCTGGTGACACTTCAGCACACAGTGTTGCCAGGTCAAACCTGAACAAAGGTATTAAAAGGGCCAAAGACACCCACAGGCAACGGGTGGAAGACCACTTCAACACCACGGACACCAGAAGCATGTGGCAGGGTGTCAGGGACATCACTGGCTACAAGAGCAGCCCTGCCTGCCCCCACAGCGATATGGCACTGACCAACGAGCTTAACACCTTCTTTGCCCGCTTTGAAACTGGCAAAACCACCTTGAGTGAAAGAATCCCAGCCGAGGCGGTGGGACAGGTCTTGCAACTGAACACACAGGAGGTACAACGCGCTCTGCAAAGGGTCAACCCACGCAAGGCTGCAGGACCGGATGGAGTTCAAGGAAGGGTAATGAAGGACTGTGCTGAACAGCTGGCTGAGGTATTCACCAGGATCTTTAACCTGTCATTATCTCTAGCTACGGTCCCCAAGTGCCTGAAGTTGGCTATCATAGTTCTGGTGCCGAAAAAAGCAAAGATCTCCAACCTGAACGACTACCGCCCGGTTGCCCTAACGCCGATAGTCATGAAGTGCTTTGAGAGGCTGGTCCTCTCACACATCAAATCCAGCATCCCTGACTCACTGGACCCACATCAATTTGCATACAGGGCAAATAGATCCACAGAGGACGCCATCTCTCTGGCTCTTCACACTGTCCTGACTCACCTAGAGAGACAGGGCACATACGTGAGGATGCTATTCATTGACTATAGCTCCGCCTTCAACACGGTCATCCCCACCAAGCTCATCACCAAACTCCACCAGCTAGGCCTCAGCTCGTCATTATGTGACTGGATCCTGGACTTCCTGCTGGAACGACCGCAGGCAGTGAGAATGGGCCCGCACCTGTCCTCCACTATCACCCTGAGTACCGGCACACCACAGGGCTGTGTTCTGAGCCCCATGCTCTACTCCCTCTTCACACACGACTGTGTTCCTGCATTCGACACCAACACCATTGTCAAGTTTGCAGACGACACAACGGTGATCGGGCTTATCACCAACAGGGATGAAACAAACTATAGAGCGGAGGTGCAGAACCTGGCGGACTGGTGCTCGGATAACAACCTGTCCCTAAATACCACCAAGACCAAGGAGCTGATCATCAACTTCCGTAGGTCACATAACGGGGAATATGCCCCGATCTCTATCAACGGGGACAGTGTGGAGAGAGTGTCCAGCTTCAAGTTTCTGGGCACTCACATTTCGGAGGACCTAACATGGTCCAATAACACTGCTGCGCTGGGTCAAGAAGGCACAACAAAGACTGTTCTACTTAAGAACACTGAAAAAGTCTGGTCTACCCCAACAGCTGCTGACGACCTTCTACCGCTGCACCATAGAGAGCATCCTAACGCATGGCATCCCTGTGTGGGGAAGTTTTGTTGCCTCCATCACAGTGAGGGGGTGTTTGGAGTCACTGTGATGGATGTTTGTGTTGGGGTCGGGTGTCCTGTGTTCTTTTCTTTTTGCTGTATTTTGTGTGACTGCTGAAATTTCGCTCGGTGTTGTGCCGAGTGACAATAAAGTGTTGTTATGTTATGTTATGTTATGTTATGGTACCTCAGCTGCACGGAGGCAGAAAGGAAAGCTCTACAGCGGGTAGTCCATAGAGCTCAGAGGGCCATCGGAACACAGCTACCAGACTTAGAGGGCATCTACAACACACGATGCCTCAGAAAAGCCACCAGCATCCACAAAGACTCTTCACACCCCTGCAACAGTCTGTTCGAACTCCTTCCATCGGGCAGACGATACAAGGCCTTCTACGCCCGCACCTCCAGACTCAGGGACAGCTTCATCCCCAGGGCCATAGCTGCTATGAACCGGTCCTGCTGAGCCGGATGGCCACAATGCATAGATCAACTTGCACTTTACCCTGTCTAAAAACTGTTACAATTGTTTCGTTTCGTTGGGTTGCTGTTAATTACTTAAATTATTGCATCGTATGGGAGGTGCATTCCCAATCTCGTTGTACCCCTGGGTACAATGACAATAAAGATATATTGTATTGTATTGTAATGTTGCTCTCTTCCACTACAGTATTTGCTCTCATCTTTTCATTTGCTTCCTTCCTGCTCTGGGCCTTTTACCCCGTCATTTTAAATCTGCAGATTAACCAGGACATGATTTGATCTGAACCAAAATCTGGAAGATGATTTGCGTATGGTTGTCAAGGAAATTGTGAATGCTCAGCCTTTGATAAGAAAAGGCCTTTGATGCACTGGGCTTCTTGTGTCAGGGGGGACCTGGCTTCTTACTGGAGGACTGCACGCAGGTACATGGTCTACTGAAGAGGTACTTTCATGGGTACATGACAGATTAGTAGACTTGTCATGCAAGTTTGGCAACTAATTTACACCGTTTGCCATTGTTCGAGAATTGTTTCTGATAGTGTTACTGTAATTTCAATGTGGCTATTAAATTTGGATCCAATGGCGACAAACTTTTCAAACGATGCAGGTGTAATCTGAACAATCATGAGCACAAAATATGTCATGGCTCCTTCTGAAAATCCACTGTACTAATTATTTAAATTTCTTTAATATTTAATTCTGTTAAAACACATCAAGAGTTTTGATTTTTCTTTATAAAAAGAGGTATTTGAGCAACCAAATATTTCATTATTTCAATCTGATATTGATCAACAAGTACAGATGAATGAATGCTATGAATAAAGGATTATCTACATACACACATTTTTAACAAGTTATGGAGATGTTTATTACCAGGTTTACAGACAAGGAATTAACAGTTGGTGATGATTGCAATTAAGTACAAAGATGACAAATCCCTTTCTAATGGTTGATCTAAAGTTGAGGCATTTAACTTTTTTATTTTCTCTATACTGAATTCATTCGGTCCTCATTCATTCACTGGGGTGAAATCATTTTCATCATCACCTTCTTCGTCATCATCCTCGAGCTCTTCTTCGTCTTCCTGTGAAACAGAAATTAACTTTTTTAGACTTTAGAATTTAGAGATACAGCACGAAAACAGGTCCTTTGGCCTACCGAGTCCAAGCCCACCAGCGATCACCCTGTGCAACAATACTATCCTACACACTAGGAACAATTTACAATTTTACTAAAGCCAAATAACCTACAAACTTGTATGTCTTTTGAGTGTGGGAGGAAACCAGAGCACTGGAGAAAACCCATGTGGTCACAGGGAGAACATACAAACTCTGTAAGGACAGCACCCATAGCCAGGATCGAACCTGGGTCTCTACCGCTGTAAGGCGGCAGCTCTACCGCCCATTTTTGAGATGAATCATTCTTCAGTACTGATCGTAAACAATGATAACAATGCTAGTTAATGTTCCAATACATTTCAATTTATATTCAATCCATTTTCATTATTTTAATGCTATAATGCTTAAATGGTTATCATTCATATTTTTAAATACATTATTCTTGCATCATGAGGAGCCTTCTCAATTGAAATTTCAATTTCTCCCTTACTATTTGCGTCACAATAAAACAATCAAAAGATCATTTCCGTGCTGCAAAGCTTCACTGACATTTACTCAGAGCCGATTTCAATTTAATGCAAAGTAAAGTTTACAAAAGTCTCAACTACCACCAAATTGATAGCACCAAGTTGTCGCAGTGACAGAAAATGTTCTTCTATTTGGTAGTCAGTTACTTAATTTAGCTGAAGTGACCATAAATCTTATTTCACAGACCATTTTTATGCCTCAGTGCTGTATTTTATGCACTCTCCCCCAAACCTGTGACAAGTCTGACAATTTTCCAATTATCAGTAGCATCATAAGTTATCTGAAATACCACCAGGGGGCGCCACACAATGGCTGCCTCGCCTATAGTCGGTCTGTCCTTTTCAAACTCTTTTGTTATTTTTAGTAAGTTTTAAAAGTTTGTGTAAATGTTCTCTGGTTTGTTTTATGTGGGGGGTGGGAGAGGGGGTCGGGGGAAACTTTTTTTCAATCTTTTACCTTGCCGGAGATGCGATTGTTTTCCGGATCGTATCTCTGGTCGCTCTGCGGCCTAGCATCACGGAGCTGGAGGTCTTGCCTGGGACTGACCTTGAGTCCCCGCGGGGGCGTGGCCTTATCATCTGAGCCTGCGATCCCTTGCCTGGGATCGATGCTCCAATGCAGCCTGTGGACTTTAACATCAGAGCTCACAGTCTCGGGTTTCGACCGGACGGGAGCTCCAAAAGCTGCACGAGGTTCGACTGGTCCCGACCCGGGGTAGATCGCCGGCGCGGGGGAGCTGAGATCCTCCCTCCCCCCCCGGATGAAGGAGCTTGATCGCCCCGACGAGGAAGGCTCGCCGCCGGCTACGGGAGTCAAGATCATCCCGTCAACGGAAGGTTAGAGCCCCCAACCGCTGGAGGACAAAGACGGGAGTGTAGCGACCATAGAGAGTGGTCCTAGTCGTCAAACCCTCAGATTGGCCAGCAAGGTCACGTGTGGGCGCGACCGTAGGGATTGGTCCAGAGAGCGACATCGCTGATTGGACAAGGTTGTCATGTGCGCTTTTGGCGCCCGAAAAGAGTTAGTTAGGAGACGTCTTCGACGAAGACAGTGAGTTTTAATGGTTGTCCGTTATCTTGTTAAAGAAACTTTGTAATCGAATATTGCTGTCGCAATAAACTTCTTCAACAAAGAACAAGTTTCCGGACTCACCATAGGAGAGATTGAACTGTTTTTCACCTTCTATCACAGTGAGGAATGTGGAGGAGTCACTGTGGTGGATGTTCATGTTAAAATGTATTTTGTGTGTCCTGTTGCTTTTTACTGTTATGACTGTATGGCAAATGAAGTTCCTCGTATGTTGCAAAACATACTTGGCTAATAAGGTTTTATTGTGATTGTGTGATTGTGATTGTAATTGTAAAATTCGGTCAAGTCTAAAATGGGAGAACAAAATTATGTCAGACAGCAGCATGCTGGTGATCTTCCATAACCCTAACTTAAGGAGATCTGCCTGCCAGTCTATGCACAACTACAGCGAGCTAGTGGTTTAAACAAATTAGTGTCAGTGTGTATTTTAGCAATGATTTGTACCCTGTGCCCAAAGTTCACCAGGCAGTACTAAATTAACTTTTAAGAAGATAACTGTAAATGTGATTCAAGCCAATCAATTTTCAACATTTTTTTAAATGCTTTTGTTTACTAACTTTTTCTTTTAAGGATTCAATAATGTACTGTTTGGGATATTAGGACACAGATATAGATTAAGGAACAAATTCAAAATGTACAAGTTTTTCCCCCACCATTTTTCACAATGTACAAGTTACAACTTTACCTGTAAGATGTGAAATAAGACAGCCCTGCAATGACAATCTGTATTTTGGTCAAGATACTGGGTGATCAATTGTGCATTTTCAATATTTAAAATGTAGCGCAGAGGTAGAACACAAACTGGATACTGTGGCCTCCTACATAAACATCAAATAAAAGAGACATTTCTTTGCAATGTGCTGCTTTCAGTGATAACAGTCATCTTTTGAATGATGGATGTGTGGAAGGTCCACTGTATTTCAGCAAATCAGTGACTTCCATATTATCCAGCAGCAGCTTATACTGGGTGTCAATACTAATGGATAATGGTGGTCTCTTAAAAGACAAGTTGGAAGTGGTAGCCTGCTATATGAAAGACATCAGCCCAATATTAAACATGGGACTGCGAACAGTTAAACCTACTACCAATTGCTTTTATAGATGGATATAAAATATTTATAATAGATTGCAGATTTTGATACTGCAACTGCAAAGCAGACAGTGGTTTATTATCCAGGGAAAAAGAGACCATGGCTACATGGATCATTTTCATATGACAGCCTTGACAACTTTGACATTTGCTTTGTTAAGAATTGTGAAGCAGCTGTCAGAAGAATGCACCCCCTGGGGCTTTATACATCTTACAACTGTGCCCTCTAAGGTACATCTTTATTGGTTTTCATAAGGGAAAGAAATGTGATTGCATGTGAAAGGCTCCTTCTTAATAATAGCTCTGTGAAAGAAAGCTTGTACTTGCTGTAATTACTAAATGTAGCAGCTATTTGAAGGCTCAAGTACAAACACTGAGCACGCAAAACTCCTTGTAAATGTTAATTTCGCTGAAAAATTAGGAGAAAGATTTCTATCAGAGGTTCATTTAATTAACCTCCGTTTCACTTATCACAGTAAGTTTTGGTTTCTTATGAGTTAAAGGGTTAACACAACGGACCACTGATTTTGTCCTGAACAATACTCCATTTCTAAATAAATGACAAAGGTGATGTTAAACAATTTCCTTAAAAAAATGTTTTTTTTAAGCAATGTGTGCACTATTTATTAAGCATAACACTATAATATTTGATCACATAGCATTTGACAAGGTATCGCATGGTAGGCTGCTCTGCATTTGACAAGGTTCTGCATGGTAGGCTGCTGTGGAAGGTTAGATCGCATGGGATCCAAGGAGAGCTATCTGACTGCAAAGAAAATTGGCTTAATGGAAGGAAACAAATGGTAAAGGTGGAAAGTTGCTTTTTGGACTGGAGGTCTGTGACTAGTGGTGTGTCTCAGGATTTGGTGCTGTTTTTCATCTGTATCAATGGTTTGGATAAGAACGTACAAGGCATTATTAGTAAGTATGCAGATCACACTAAAGTGGGTGGTATTGAAGATAGCGAAGATGGTTGCCACAAATTGCAGCAGGATCTTGATTGGCTGGGCAGGTGGGCTGAGGAATGGTCAATGGAGTTTACTGCAGAGAAGTGCGAGGTATTGCATTTTGGGAAGTCAAACCAGGGCAGGACCTTTATAGGACCTGAATGACAGGGCTCTGGGGAGTGTTGTGGAGCAGAGGGATCTAGGAGTGCAGGCACATCGTTTCTATGTTGAAAAAAGGTTGAAAATAACCTATGAATCAGAATGGGATTATGAGTGGAATTACATTGGTTGCAGTGTAATTAGAATTATGACACTGTCACACAGAGAAGCTTTTATTCAAACTACTGTAATGAAACATTACACAAATGCTTTATCTGAATTTATTTTCTAGTGCAACTGACTGAGCACTTGTTGTGAACACTTGCTTGACATAGTTGTCATTATTCTTTTCACAAGTAATGAAAAGATCTACCTCCGTCCGAGTCAAAGGGAAAATGGAGATGGTCGTAAGGTGTTTAATCTCATTATACACTTAGTTTTTAAACCTTTAACATTTTCAATTAAATACAGCAATGTTATCTTGGCTGCTACAAGGAACTGCAGATGCTGGTTTACCAAAAACAAAATAAAGTACTCAGCGGCTGAGTTATTCTAGCACTTTGTGTCTTTAATGTTACCTTGGCTGCTAGTTCTTTTGAGTATTTTCAAACCATCTATTAGGTGCACAGTGGCTGCATGACAGGACCTGCCGTAGATAGGAACTACCCCAAATCAGCCAGCATTAAAGCATCTTCTCGTGATGAACCATGGTGGCCCAGGAAGATATTTTCCAGATTCAATGGCTCTTTATTGTTACGTATGCACAGAACAGTGAGATTCTTTTGCACAACCCACAAATGCACATTTACCATATTTTGGCGCTGTATACAAAGGAAAAGTCCAAAGTCCGGTCCACTTGCTGGAAGTACTGGAGTGACCTCGATCCGGGCCCGCGACCTGACCTCCCTCTCCTTGCCCGACCGCTTCTGTGTCCCAGGGGACTCCTCCTGCAGCTGACATTGAAGGCGCTGGACGCAATGCCCGGCAGCTGAGGAGAACAAAGACCTGGCGAACGCCCTCACCTACCGGCCCACTCCTCCCCAACGTTGTTGCCAGCGGCTCCCTCCTTGACTCTTCATGGTTTCCGAGCTTCTCCCTGTAGGCAGCGGCCTTCTTTACAGTGACATACGAGGCCTCCTGTTGCACGTGGCCCACAGGGTCTTGGTTCCTGGCCGCCACTGGGTCTGTCCTTGTTGTCGGCCAGCTCCCACATCTTTGTTCTCGTCGGCTGTCAGGTCTTTGTTCTCCTCGGCTGCCGCGCCCGTCCTTGTCTGGTCCTGCGGCTCCTTGCGGGAGCTTTCCTTCTGTGCTGCCGCAGTGCCTCCACTTCCACTTCTCGTTCTTCATTGTTGCTGTACTCAGTCCTCTGGCCTGCTTTCTGATGTTGTGCAAAATTAATCCAATTGGCGGACAAGAGGTGTTTGTGATGATGGGAATCTTAGGAGGATGAATCATCCATAGATACGTAAACAATAGGTGCAGGAGTAGGCCATTCGGCCCTTCAAGCCAGCACCGCCATTCAATGTGATCATGGTTGATCATCCACAATCAGTACCCCATGTCTGCCTTCTCCCCATACCCCTTGACTCTGCTAACTCTAAGAGCTCTATCTAACTCTCTTTTAAATGCATCCACTGAATCAGCCTGCACTGCCTTCTGAGGCAGAGAATTCCACAAATTTAAAACTCTCTATGTGAAAAGGTTTTTCCTCGTCCACTTGGCACTTCTAGATGAAGATGGTGGAAAATGTTCCAAACTTGCCTCTGTCACTTGCAGGCTGGACACAGAACCACTAAGGACAAGATAGTTCTTGGAACTGTGAAGGAAGGAAATGCTGATGCTGGTTTACACCAAGATAGACACAAAATGCTGGAGTAACTCAGCGTGACAAGCAGCATTTCAGGAGAGAAGGAATGGGTGGCGTTTCAGTCTGAAGAAGGGTCTCAACCCAAAACGTTACCCATTTCTTCTCTCCAGAGATGCTGCCTGCACCGCTGAGTTACTCCAGCATTTTGTGTCTATCTTTAGTTCTTGGAACTGGTTATTGTGAGCTGCTAAACAGTTCACTCGCTGTGTCAGGACTGCAGAACTTTGATCAGATCCATTGGACGCTGCTTTTAGTGTTTAGCACACACAAGATGCTTGCTGCAGCTTTGCCAGGTTGGAACCTCATTACTAGGCCTGGTGGCATTTCTGATATGCCCTTCTGCTTTCATCGTTGAACTAGCATTGATCCATGAGCTTGACAGTAATGATAGTGAGTGATTTGCCACTCCGTACGGTGGCAGATTGTGAAGCAGTTACATTGTTCTTGTTGCTGCTGATTGAGAGCATGTTGTGGATGCTCAGTTTCCACTTCCAATCTGTTGAGTTTATCCAAATTAGGATAATTTACTGCTGCACGGTTTGATGTGGAGTGTCCTTGGTGTGAAAACATGATTAGGTCTCCATGAGGAATGTACATTTGTCACTTCTTCCAATGCATTCATTGACAGATGCGTCTGTAGCAGGCACTTTGGATTGCTCATTTTCTGCTCGAGACCTAATTTTGTAATGTCTTTCTGAATTTGTCCACTCAGTTAGCAGACGTATTGCCAAGCCATTTTTTCTGATGGACAATGATATCCTCCATTTGAAGTACATGCTCCATTTGATTAGTACGGGTGTCAGGGGTTGTGGGGAGAAGGCAGGAGAATGGGGTTAAAAGATAGATCACTCATGATTGAATGGTGGAGTAGACGATGGGCTGAATGGCCTAATTCTACTCCTATCACTTTATGAAGTACATTCTCTGCCCTTGCTGCTTTCGCGCTGCTTCCAAATTTGCGCAAGATAGTGTGCTGATTCATCAGGTAATGCAGGGGTGGGAAATGGTTGGTATTAATCAGAAGGGTAGTATCTTTGTGCATTTTATATTTTATGCCATGAGATATTATAGAGTCCAGAATCAATATCAAGGATTTCTAAACCTGTTCCCGCTTGACTGTATCTCACTGTTTCACCAACTCTGGTACCGTCCAACCAGTGATGGTGGAGTCTGATAAGCTGCCTGTAAAGCAAGTTTATGTGAATATGACTATGTCAGGACGCTTATCTTTTTTGGCTTCCAATTTGGACACCAGTTCCAGTTGTTCACAAGAAGGACCTTTACAAGTTTGACCAGATTGGGAACAAATTTGCTATCTGTGAATTTGATACTTAGGTTGATCTGGGGTTGTCCAAAGAGTTGAAGATCTTTTAAAATAACACCTATGAATAAACTGAGTGGTTAACTAGGTAATTTCAGAGATCTGCTACATTAAAGAAATGACAAATTCCATCTTGGGTAAAAACAACATATTTCCTCCAAAAGCAATTGAGCAAATGAGATTGTCTTTTACCCCAATTTGGTAGCTTCATGTAATTTTTATTGAACCAGTCCTTCTTTAAAAATTCTAGATTCTTTGATTAAACGGATTGCTCCTGTGTTCCGGTGGGATTTTTAAGGTATAAATCTAGATTATTGGTTCGGTCTCTTGGATTACTAATCTGGCAATGTGTCAACACCATACCCGGTCTCTAGCACATTTAGGAAACTGTGGTGAGGAATCAAGGGTATCATCAATCACCCTTTTCAGCTCAGAGCCACCTGTCAGTCTGGCACAGTAACTGAAAAAGGTAGACAACTAGGAAAAGAACAGCTTGGTCACAGAAGATCAAAGTCCTTTTCACATAAATAAAACATTTCTAATTATTGCTATCAATTAGAATAAAAAATAAATGCGTAGGAAGGAACTGCAGATGCTGATTTACACCGATGATAGACACAAAATGCTGGAGTAACTCAGCGGGACAGGCAGCACCTCTGGAGAGAAGGGTCTTGACCCAAAACGTCACCCAATCCTTCAGAATATAAATAAACATTGTTTCTATCAAAAAAATATTTTTCAGAAAGGAGGAAGTAAACAGCTACACTGTAAAAGCTAAGACCTACGGTTAATTTTATGGTAAACCCTCTCCACAAATACATGTACAGAATTGTTGTCGCTGAGGATTTGAATATTCCCTTAAATTTGAATCTCAAAATGTAAAAGCCTGAGTCTTTCACATAATTCCCAACCCAAAATGTAGGCATCCCCTAGAATCAATACAAAATCTCCTTTTACCGAATAGGTGTTAACTACTGCAAACTGAGCAACTTTAATATTATACAACATACTTAATAATTTAAATCAGCAGAAATTGGCAGTGAAATCACTGGAAGTGCTGACCAAAGGAACTCAAATTTTAACATATAACTATTTAAACTGCAAATAGCTCAAAGTACAAAGTTCAGTGCCTCGAGCTTAAATGTTATAAACATTTTGCAGGCAGTGAAAGGAGGAAATTTACATATCTTACATGGATAATTTCACAATTTCCTAGTACCAGTTGGCAACTGCTAGGGCTTCAACATTACAACCCCTATCCTCCAACTCATGCACCTTGCCAGTGTAACTTTCAAGTGGGAACAGTGGATTCAAATTATCTATAATGCACAGGTACATACAGTAATTGGTTTTGGTGCCAGCTGAAAGGATGAAAATACATTAATATGAATCAGAACGAGATTATGACTGAAATGTTCTGGTTGCAGTGTAATAGGTGTAATTACAATTTAGGCAGCCAGGAGAAGCTTTATTTGAACTGCTATAATGAAACAATACACAAATGCTTTATCTGACTTTATTTCTAATACAACTGACTGTTAAGCCTATACTTTGTTTTGAATACTTGCTTGATAATCTTGTTGTCGGTCTTTTAACAAGTAATTAAAGGACCTTCTGGATGAAGTGAAAGTGGAGTTGGCCATCAGGGGTTTAATCTCTCTATGTACTTAGTTCTTAAGTCTTGAACATTTTTAATTGAATACAACAATGCTGGTTGCTAGATCTTTTGAACATTTTCCAACACGATTAAGTGCTGAGTGGCCACATGACAGCGACTTCAGCAGATAGAAACTACCCCAAATCTGCCAACATTGTAGAAGTAGTTTCAAGAGATGGGCTACTTGGTTCAGGAAGATGGCTCACTGCAGCTTTGAGGGCAAGTAGGGAAGAGCAAGAGATGCCAGCCTTTCCATAAATGTCATCATTTTATAAATGACTCAAAAATAAAAGTAGAAGTTGGCCAAGTATCCTTGCGCCTTCTCTGTCACTTAGAAAGATAATGGCTTACCTGATCATGGTCACAAATACAATCTCCTGTTTTTCTCTATAACCTTCAAATTGCCATTTGCCAAAATAAATCTGTCCATTTCTGTTTTTAATAAGATCACTGGTTTCATAGATTTAGAAATCTTAAGATTCATGACTTGCAGAGAAGAAACTCTTTTTTTTTTAAATGGCGGCTTCTTATTCTAAAAACTATGTCCCCCAGTTGTAGATTTCCATACATCAGTCTCTGCAATGTCAACCCCTTTTGGTATCAGTTTCAAAAAAGATCACCTTCCAATCTCCTAAATTCCAATGAGGGTAAGTTCAACATATTCCACTATTCCTCACAAAACTACACTTGGACAAAGAAACCAAAATTCTAAGCTGTACTCTAGCTGTGGTCTCAGCATAAATCAATATAGATGTAAAAATACTTTATTACCATTTGTTATCCATCAATATTGCAGGATAGGGAAACATTCATTAAAAAAAATTACTCATTCGACCTGCATTTTGGCTTTCTATATTTCAGATACAAGAACATCTCGACTATTCAGCACTATTCTTTAGCCTCTCTCCATTTCAACAAAATGCTTTTCCTACAAAAGTGAATAACCTTATTTCCTCATATTACAATCCCTTGTTATGCAACTGTTCACTCACTTAATCTGTCGGTAACTTTTTATAGGCTGTGTTTTTTTCATAACGTCGCCATATTAACAACATATCCACCAGCACATGGCTGCAGGACTTCCTCGGGACAATTTGGGATCCATCTTCATGACTTTTCTTGATACTAAACTAACTAGAACTGTGAGTTTCAAGAATGGGTGGTTAGGCTCTTTTGGAGATGGTCTTTGATACTTTCAAAACACAAATGTTATTTGTATTTTGTCCATTTGTATCCATGCCGGGATGTTGCTATTTGCAGATGGTTAATTGCTTTATTTTGAGTAGAAGCAAATGAATGTAAACCGTGTGGAAGGTCAGTGGTACAGCAGCTAGAGATTGTTGGCCTTAGGATATTGCCCTGAGGAACTCTGGAAATGATGATCCAATGGGATGATTGACCTCCAACAAAGACAACAATCTTTCTATGTATAATTGGACTTCGGGGTGCTTTACTCCTGCCCATTAATTTTAATTTGTGCCATTACATTTGGTCAAATGGCTTGGAATCAGGGGTATTCTCTGCTTCTTCCCTTTGGAATTCAGCTCTTTGGTCCAAGTTTAGACTAAGGCTGTGATGAAGCTCTGGAGCCAGGTGGTCCTTGCAAAACCAGGGCAGGGTATGGTGAGTTGAAATCAGAAAGCAATTGCCACTTCAGAACATTGTCAATGACATTTTCCATCACTTTGAATATTAAGATTGGGAGGAATGGTTGGTAAGTAGTCGGATTAGATTAGTCCTGGTTTTAGTCAATGCTTCAATGCAAAATTTCACATTGTTAGGTAGGTGCCCGTTTGTAACTGTACTGCAACAGCCTGACTAATGGTGTGGCTAGTTTTGGAACATAAGTTAGTACTAAAAGGGATGTTGTCAGTTCCAACAGTTTTTGCTCTCAGCCATCTAAAACCATCGAGGGTGAATCCAAATGGCTGAAGACTACTTTTGTGATAGAGGGGAAAGTGAAGGCAAGTTATTTATTTGCAGCTGACAGCTGAGCAAGACTGTGGAGGTTTCAGCATTATTTTTACCACTCGCACACTGGGAACTGCCATTGTCCAAAGTTATTCTTAAAGCCACATTGTCTCATTCGCTTTTTAATTGTCTTTTTAAGATTCACAACTTGATTTGCTTGATTTACCTGATCTTTAAACTAAATTAAACCAAATTAAAAGTCCAAAGCATTGAACATATAAGAGTACAGCACAGGAAAAAGCCCTTCCATTCTGTAAAAAAATGTCTTGCCATACGTATCTCCTTTAAACTTTGATCCTTTCAGCTTGATCTGACCTGATCTATGGGGTCGCTTTACTTTTTGACATATCCTTTTACAACTCTCTGTAAATTAGGGTTGATCATCTGGAATTACTGTAATGATAAAATAAGGGATATTAAAAATCATAAGGATGTACGTGTGGTGCTGTACATTCATAAAGTCATAAGGAACAGGAGTAGAATTAGGCCACTCGGCCCATCATGTCTATTCCACCATTCAATCATGGCTGATCTATCTCTCCCTCCTAACCTCATTCTCCTGCCTTCTCCCGTAACCTCTGACACCTGTACTAATCAAGAATCTATCTATTTCTGCCTTTAAAATATCCATTGACTTGGCCTCTTCAGCCCTTTGTGGAAAAGAGTTCCACAGATTCAGGAATAGGAATACATTTCTATTCTGTTGGTGATTCACAACATTTTATGGATGTCCAGTTTTGAACTATTAGATTTGTTCTAGGTTTATGCCTTTCACAATTGCATACACTTCTATCAGATCTTCTCTCACTCTCCAACATGCTAGATAAAACAACTCAAGTTTGTCCAATCTCTCATTGTAGCCAGAAAAAAACCCTAATCCAAGCAACATTCTGGTCAATCTCTTCCATACCCTTTCCAAAGTTTCCACATCTTTCCTATGTTTGGGTGACCAAGCAACACCCAACACTCCATACATATCATAACCAAAATCGCATAGAACTACATCATGACTTCCTGACTCTTATACTCAATGCCCAGACCAACGAAGGTGAGCATACCATACATGTTCTTTACCACTCTATCTACTTGTGTTGCCACTTTCAGGGAGCTATGGACCTGGACCTCAAGATAACCTATGCACATCAATGGTGCTTAAGGGTCTTGCCATCAACCATATACCTTAATGAAACAAATTGAAAATATGATCACCTCAGAAGTGTCACAACCCTGGAAGAATCATGTGAATTAATTTTTTCCTGAAATTAAATTAATCTGGTATTGTATTTCAAAGAGTACAATTTGCCTGTGCTTATCTTTAATGTTGGAAATTCTATATTGGATTTTAATGCCAAAAGGTTTATGATTTTAGATACAGGATTGAAACTGAACATCAGTCTGAAGAAGGGTCTAGACCCGAAATGTCACCCATTCCTTCTCTCCTAGATGCTGCCTGACCTGCTGAGTTACTCCAGCATTTTGTGATACCTTTGATTTGTACCAGCATCTGCAGTTATTTTCCTACCAAAAATTGTATGCTCTTTACATTGAATGTTGAAAGTTGACTCCTCACAATTCTGACAACAGAATGGGCCATTCTTTCTCTCAATACAATACCATCCTAAAATCACCACAACGCCAATATTCCCTACCCCCATGATCCCTATTTTTTATGTCATCATATTCATCTGACATTTTGGCTTAAAAATGGTGACTCTGTAAAGACGCCTGTCTGGAGTAGCTAAATATGGAGTGGTGTGCGAAAGTATGGTTCATGAAATAAGCTTTGATCTCTATGTGACATTTTAACAATGTGATACTTTTAATGAAACGCCAATTAATTTGTAGACGGAAAGGTAACTAAAATGTTACACTTTGTCAAGCTGACAATTCACAGAAGAAATAGAGAGTATCCTTTTGTTTAAAAAATAAGATACAAAGCGTTGGAATATCTTTATAGAGGCAACATTTTGGGTCAATAGACAATAGGTGCAGGAGGAGGCCATTCGGCCCTTCGAGCCAGCACCGCCATTCAATGTGATCATGGCTAATCATTCTCAATCAGTACCCCGTTCCTGCCTTCTCCCCATACCCCCTGACTCCGCTATCCTTAAGAGCTCTATCTAGCTCTCTCTTGAATGCATTCAGAGAATTGGCCTCCACTGCCTTCTGAGGCAGCGAATTCCACAGATTCACAACTCTCTGACTGAAAAAGTCATCGATCCATATTCTCCAGAGATGCTGCCTGTCCTGCTGAATTACTTCAGCACTTTATGTATTTTTTGTAAACCAGTATCTGCAGTTTCTTGTGTCTATCCCCCTGTCCTAATTGCTTGAAGATTTACCTATTAATAACAGACAGCACCATTAAACTTGTTCGAATTTTGTCATCAACTTCTTAGCTAAGTTAAATATCATAAATGATAACCCAAAACCAGTTTATGCAGTTTGATGACTTCTAGGGGTTTCATTGAGGTATTACTCTAAATAAGTCTGTTTATATTAAATTTAGGATAAATACTTTGATAACTAAACCTTGAGGGAAAAATATACTTTTTTACCACATATTAACCACGACTGAATAACCTTCATTTCTCTAATGAGCCTTAAAAGTGACTTTGAAAATGTCACCTTTTCATCTTTCGTTATGTAATCTCACTTTCCAACAACTTAATGTAATCCAATTATTTTTTCTCCATGTTGCTGGAAGTGTTAATGGGAAATGTTTTCACTACTCAATTAAGGACATTTTCATTTAAAAAGCCATTGCACAAAGAACTAAATGTGATAAGAGACTATTTGGAAATGTAGTAATGCATGCCCATTACATTTTGGTTGCACTTTTGTTTAAAATAATGTCTTTATCTAGTAGACAGCAGGGAATGGAAAGGAAAACAAGGAGGATATCCCATGTGGAAAATAAAATGCAATTCTTCTTCACTTGAATAATGATCTTTTATCTCTGCAAACTCTGAAGTATAAATGACTGAGTAATGATCTTTGTCTTTAATTTCCTTTCACCAATAAACCCACCAGAGTGAGATAATTAACTAACTTAATTATACTAACTCTGTCTCAGGTCAATATGTATACTACTTGCAGTGCTCATAAAGTTAACAGTCATTCTAACATCCAAAAATCATCAATTGTTACATCAAGTAGCTAGCCAAGGCTAAATTATGACATTAAATTTCTATGTAGCAATGCTCTGGAAATGACATGAAAAAGCATTTTTTTAAATTCATTTTTGAAAATTAGGAAGGAAATCAAAACTATTATGTGAGTGCTTCTGGGTAGCATAAAGTATGAAGTAACATTGTTTTCTGATTGAATAGAACAATAACATAAGCTGAAGCTTATGGGTGCAAGAATGAAATAGTTATTAACTGCCCAATCTTACTTGGTGCTACAGAATGATATAATATCTGGTCCGGATGGAGTGCTGGGCTTCGTCCTTAGGACCTGTGCGGACCAACCAGCGGGAGTATTCACAGACATCTTTAATCTCTCTCTACTCCGTTTTGAGGTACTGACCTGCTTCAAGAAGACCTCTAACATCCCGGTGCCAAAGAAAAGCAGGATCTCAAGCCTAATGACTACCATCCAGTGGCCTTGACATTCACCATCATGGAGTGCTTCAAGAGGCTGGTTATGGCACACCTTAACTCCAGCCTAATAAGGAGCTTTGATCCACTGCAGTTCGCCAACCACCAGAACAGGTCACTGATACCATCTCCTTGGCCCTACACTCATCCCTGGAACAGTTAGAAAAGAAAGACACCCACGGCAGGCTCCTATTCATCAACTATAACTCTGCTTTCAATACCATTATCCCAACCAAACTTATCTCCAAACTCATGGAACTTGGAGTCAGCACTCCCCTCTGCAACTAGATTCTAGATTTCCTGACCTACAGACCATAATCTGTGAGGATAGGTGACAAAACATTCTTCACGACAATTCTCAGCACTGGTGCCCCGCAAGGATGCGTTCTCAGCCACCTACTATGCTCCCTTTGCACTCAGTACTAATCCAACTCAATCTACAACTTTGTAGACAACACCACTGAAGTGGGCCGAATATCAAATAATGATGATTCGAAGTACAGAGAGGAGATTGAGAACCTTGTTACTTGGTGCCAAGACAATAACTTCTCCCTCAATGCAAAACAAAGGAGATAGTGGTTGACCTCAGGAAGCAAAGCAGTACACATTCCCCAGTCTACATTGATGGTGCCATAGTAGGGTAGGAAAAGTTGAAAGCTTCAAGTTCCTAGAATAAATATCACCAGCAATTTGTCCTGGACCAGCCATATCAAAGCTATGTCCAAGAAAGCACGTACTTTCTTTGAAAACTTAGGAAGTTCAGCATGTCCCCGACAATTCTCAACAACTTCTTGGAATAGGAATACTTTATTGTCACATGTGACTAGGCACAGTGAGATTCTTTGCTTGCACACACAATGTATACAAATAGCAGCCACCTACGGCGCTGACAAAGTTACAAAGCACGCTGGCTCCCCCTTTTGTCCCCCCCCCCCAAACGTTCCCCCACGCCGGGTCCTCATTGTCCATTGTTCTCCCCCCACCACCCTTACGGTGGACCCCCCATGCCGGGTCCTCCATAGTTCTTCCCCTTCCCCCTACAGTATCTTATTGGGATCCATCACACCCTAGTTTGAGAACAGCTCCACAGAAGGTCCCAAGAAATTGCAGGGAGTTGTGGACGTAGCCGGACCATCACACAAACTACCCTTCCATTGACTCCATCTACACTTCACGCTACCTCAGCAAGGCTGCCAGCATTATCAGGGACCAGTCTCGCCCTAGTGACTCTCTCTTCTCCCTTCTACCATCAGGCAAAGATACAGAAGTTTGAGAATGCATACCTCCAGATTTCATTACAGTTTCTTCCCAGCTGTTATCAGGCAAATGAACGGTCCTTTCATCAGCTAGAGTGTGGTCCTGACATCCCATCTACCTCTTTGGAGATCTTTGAACTATCTTTAAGCAGATTTCAACATATTTTTGCTCTAAAATGTTGTACCTTTCATCCTTTATCTGTGCCCTGTGGACGGCTTGATTGTATTCACGTGTAGTCTTTTCTTGACTGGCCAGTAGGCAAAAACAGCTTTTCACTATATCTCGGTAGTGTGTTAATGATAAACTAAACTAAATATGCTACTAAACAATCCTGTTGGAGTTTGTAGGTTCTTCCCGTGACCTGCGTGGGTTTTCCTCCAAAATCTTCAGTTTTGTCCCACACTCCAAAGACGTACAGGTTTGTAGGTTAATTGGCTTGGTATAAATGTACTTAGTGTGTGTAGGAGAGTGTTAATGTGTGGGGATCGCTGGTTGGTGCGGACTTGGTGGGCCGAAGGGGCTGTTTCCGTGCTGTATCTCTAAACTAAACTAAACTCATGGTGCCCTGCTTCTCGTGCTCCCTCTCTTAAACTATTAGATTTTGTTTCCCATGCTCTCTTTAAACTTACCTTGTTCACTAATAAATTATTACACTATCATGTAACATTAAAAAAGAACAAATTTAAAATAGGTTGGGGTATTATTGGAAGTAACACCCCATAGTTTGGAAAGTCTGCCAGATCAGTACCACTAACGTCACAGACCCCAGATTTTACTTGGCAAAGAATTGGCATGTTGCCTGCATTTTGATCAATGAGCAAGAATAAATTACAGATTGTATTCCCAGCGCTTGATTCACTGATCCTAAACTTTAGCTCCTTATATTAACTTTTCATTAATTTCTCTGCATAAATGTGAACACTAAGGCAACTGATGAATATGCAAAGTGTAAATTGACATTAATCTGTCTTTAAATCAAAGTGGAACAAGGTTTCAATGAAAGCCTGATCAGTACGTTACGAGGTTCTGCCTTCTAATAACAAAATCAATCACCCTTGATCTGGATTAAGAAATAAAATGGATGCAGTGCTCATTTGCAGGTGGTTTATCTCTGGTGCCAGACTCTAAAAACATGACTACAATAAAGAAATTAGTTCAGTTTAGTGGTAAAGTCCTTGGTAACAGAGGAAAATATGGTCCCCTTTCAAACTAGCCAACCTGCATGTCAATAGGAACCATGTGAACACGGTACGGTAGCGCAGCGGTAGAGTTGCTGCTTTACAGCGAATGCAGCGCCGGAGACTCAGGTTCGATCCTGACTAAGGGTGCTGCACTGTAAGGAGTTTGTACGTTCTCCCCGTGACCTGCGTGGGTTTTCTCCGAGATCTTCGGTTTCCTCCCACACTCCAAAGACGTACAGGTATGTAGGTTAATTGGCTGGGTAAATGTAAAAATTGTCCCTAGTGGGTGTAGGATAGTGTTAATGTACAGGGATCGCTGGGCGGCACGGACTTGGAGGGCCGAAAAGGCCTGTTTCCGGCTGTATATATATGATATGAAATATTGTTTTTGTCACAATGCCTATAGCATAAGCATTAAACATGTGAGTAGAAAAATGAGTAGACACTGGCTACTGTGCAGGTCCACACAATGGTTGTGACGTTAGGGACCATGTTATATTTTACACCTAGTTAGTTAGATGCAGAGTTGATTTTACCCATTGCACACTCATTACCTCTCCACATCAAAACATTAACTATTTTGCCATATTATTTATGAACAAAACAAAAATAGTTAATGCTGGGAGCCAATCCATCCACTAACTGCGTGAACTAAAAGGTTTGTTACTATTGTGTCGCACACCTGCAAAGCTTTTCAAATATCCTTCAAAAAGTTCACACTTGCAATTTGGTCAGATTGAACCTGTTCAAATGGATGCAAAAGAAAACAGTACTAGCATTCGCAGAAGTTGCATTGCGCACCATGTCTGACGAAACTTATTTATTTCAAAATTTGACGGTCACTGTAGAGCTAACATTCCTCATTCCTGTTCCCTGCCATGGGAAGAGGAAAAAAGAGAAATAAAGAATGTTTATTATTCAAGTCCTGTTAACCAGGAAAAACATGGAATACCTCTACATACCAGAACTAAATCTGGATTATTTTTCCTACAAATACATAAATACTCTCCTTCTTTAAAGATTAACCAGTTAAAAGATAATGTATTTCCTGATATGCAGAGTAACTGATGTGGAGAACACCTTTCTTGATCACACAGTAATCAACTCATCTCAGTGCTATTGAGATCCCCTCTTTCACTTCAATGATTCAACTTGATTCAGTTCTACTCAAGCCCTCTCCCTCATCTCTTTTTCCAGGACATTTGTGACCATATTGCATAGACCATACTTCCTGCTCTATATCAGATTCTAGCTTCTTGATTAGTAAGGGTGTCAGGGGTTACGGGGAGAAGACAGGAGAATGGAGTTGAGAAGGAAAGATAGATCACCCATGATTGAATGGCAGATGGGCCGAATGGCCTAATTCTGCTCTTAGAACTTATGAACTTGATCAGAATTTAAATTTCATCACCATTTCCTGTCAATCTACATTCTGTCAATTTAACCTTGAATCTCAATCCCACTCCGACCTATTGTTCTGCGGTTTTAACGAGACCCAATGTAAGCTTGAAGAACAATACCTTACCTTCCCTTTGGATGTATTAAAGCCTTTCTGGTTCTATTTCAGGATATAGTGAAGGGGCAGTATCCATTACAAGCTCATATGCTCTTAGGCTAGTCTGACTACACGTGGACCAAACAGATGGGTGTCTATTGGTCGGCTTGTACATGGTGGGCAAAATGGCTTATTTCCTTTTTCCATTCTACGCTGCTTTCTGAAAGGATTCCTTTCCATCTCTTTCCATGCCTTTCCATGCCAGCTTTGTCTGGCTACATTATATACATCGGAGAAGCCAAAACATTATGACCACTGACAGGTGAAGTGAATAACATTGGTTATCTTGTTACAATGGCACCTGTCAAGGGGTGGGATATGTTAGGCAGCAAGTGAACAGTCAGTTCTTGAAGTTGATGTGTTGGATGCAGGAGAAATGGGCAGGAGTAAAGACCTTTAGCAACTTTGACAAGGGCCAAATTGTTATGGCCAGACGATTGGGTCAGGTCATCTCTGAAATGGCAAGGCTTGTGGGGTGCTCCCAGTCAGCAGTGGTGATTACCTACCGACAGTGGTTCGAGGAGGGACAAACCACAGGGTGTTGGGCGCCCAAGATTCATCAATGCGCGAGGGCAACGAAGGCTATCCTGTCTGGTCCAAAATCTCTGTCTCAGAAGGCAGTGGAGGCCAATTCTCTGGATGCTTTCAAGAGAGAGTTAGATAGAGCGCTTAATGATAGCGGAGTCAGGGGGTATGGGAAGAGAGCAGGAACCGGGTACTGATTGTGAATGATCAGCCATGATCACATTGAATGGCGGTGCTGGCTCGAAGGGCCGAATGGCCTCCTCCTGCACCTATTGTCTATTGAACCGACTGTGGGAAGATGACAAGTGTGATGCTCTGGGCAATGTTCTGCTGGGAAACCCTGGGTCCAGCCATTCATGTGGACGTCAATTTGACACATGTCACCTGCCTACACATCGTTGCAGACCAGGTACACCCCTTCATAGTAATGGTATTCCCTGATGGAAGTGGCCTCTTTCAGCAGGATAATGCGCCCTGCCACACTGCACACATTGTTCAGGAATGGTTTGAGGAACATGATGAAGTGTTCATGATGTTGCCCTGGCCTCCAAATTCTCCAGATCTCAATCCGATTGAGCATCTGTGGGATGTGATGGATCGACAAGTCCAATCCACGGCGGCTCCATCTCGCAGCTTACAGGACTTGAAGGATCTGCTGCTAATGTTTTGGTGCCAGATACCACAGGACACCTTGAGGGAACTTTTAGAGTCCGTGCCTCGGCGGGTCGGCGCTGTTTTGGTGACACACGGAGGACCAACAGCATATTAGGCAGGTGGTCATAATGTTTTGGCTGATCGGTGTATGTTCCATTAATAACACTATTCACACTAGTGTAACCAAGATGTTTTCCTTTTTCCACAATTGTGGTTTCCCTGTTCCATCAGACTTGACAGGGCACTCAACCACTTCTGCACCATATGCTGCACTATTCTTAACCTCTCTACGCCATGCAGAACAGGGTGTTGGATTTCCTTCACCTCTTCTTCCACTTCAACAGTCTCCAGAATTATTGATCATAATTTGTAATTTCAGCCACCTTCAGTGTGATACCACCCTGAAGTTTAACTTCCTTTTGCCCCTTTCAGCAGTTCATGAGATTGTGCCTCCTGCAACTCCTTGCCCACTCTTCCATCTCCAACATTGACAAAGATAATTTCTTCATCACACTTTTCTATGAAAGTGAAGGGAATGCACCATTTCACTTTTCTGTCTCCCTTCCCATTATCCACAGATTCAGTTTCAGTTTAGTTTATTGTTACGTGTTCTGAGGTACAGTGAAAAGCTTTTGGTGCATGCTAAGCAGTCAGTGGAAAGACAATACATGATTACAATTGAGCCATTCACAGTGTTCAGACACATGATAAGGGAATAACGTTTAGTGCAAGGTAAAGCCAGTAAAGTCCAATCAAAGATAGACCGATAGTAGTTCAGGACTGCTCTCTGGTTGCAATGATTTCTCCAAGTAAAACAATGATTCCCTTGCACATCTTCTAATTAGTGTACTGCATTCAGTGCTCACAATACGGTCTCCTTTGTATTGCAGAAACTATACTCAGATTGGTTGACTACTGCAGAGCAGTTCTGATAGTTGCAGACCTTAGAATTTCAGATAATCAGTTTGGATCAGAACAGGCCAGGTCTGATGGCAGATTATCATCCTGCAATGTTAAGTACATCTGTCTTTCCCTACATATGTTGAGTATTTCCAGCTTTATTTTACATTTCCAGCATTTGCAATATTTTGTATCTCACAATCCACGTATTTTTTAAGTTTATTGACAACTCCTCCAGCCAGATCAGCTTCTATTAACAAAATTATTACCACCTTCTCTCATCTGACACCACCATTTGTGCTATTCAATTAATCCTTTCATTGACATTTCTTTTTGATCTGGTCATACGCACCCATTCTCTGTAATACTCGTTTGATGTGTACTTTTCATAGTTCTGATGAAAGATGATCAATCTGTAACGCTATCTTTCTCTATTTGTTGGTGCTGCCAACTTGCTAAATTTTTCCAGTATCCTTTGCTTTTATTTCAGATTTCCAACATCTGCAGTTTTTTTATTGCTTTTCCATTTATATCCTGTGAAGACCTTGGGTTTTAATAACCTGCCCAGTAGAGCAAGGCCAAGTTACAGAATTAATACGTCTGTTAGAAAGCTGACACGGCAGGAAGACTTTGAAGACATCTACATTGGAACAGAATAAATTTACTTCCTCACTTCGAACATTTTGCTTAATACTGCACATTCCTTTAACACAAAGATTAAACGACACGGAAGAAACTAATTAACTTTCTGTTATCTGAAATAATTGAAACAATGCAGGTTAAACTTTGAAAGGTTGACCACTGGTAAAGTTTGTGTTTCAAACATCCTTCTAATTTATCAACATTGCAGAATTGGACTCTTCTAACTAACCTGAAGATGGAAGTAATTGGGTATTTTTTACTTTTACTTTAAGATCAACCATTCCATGTTAAATGGCTGATAGAAATTCAATACCATTTTTGATTTCCTCCAGAACTGACAAAGATATTTAAGCATTCTAAGACTAAGATTGCTGGATTTCCAAATTACTCCTGACAGGTAATTTTCACACACTATCTTTGAGTGTTGTGTACTGAAGTGAATTCTAAGGGAGCATGCATTTAATCTTACTTTTGAAGACGTGGAGTCACACTCCTGACAGATCCAGCCATAGCCTGTCTGCTTTGGGGATTTCTTCAGGGGTGGATCGAGGCAACCAAAATGGTAGCAGAGTCTGCATTCATCACATCTGCACAAGAAAGTAATTTACAGATCAAATCAGTTTTACGATGCAAACTTTAATCTTTCTATGTTAACAAACAGAAATATGAATATAACATTGACTTATTTTCGAGTTGGAGACACAATGAACTGCAGATGCTGGCTTCTTAAACTAATAAAATTTGGGCGGCACGGTAGCGCAGCGGTAGAGTTGCTGCTTTACAGCGAATGCAGCGCCGGAGACTCAGGTTCGATCCTGACTACGGGTGCTGCACTGTAAGGAGTTTGTACGTTCTCCCCGTGACCTGCGTGGGTTTTCTCCGAGATCTTCGGTTTCCTCCCACACTCCAAAGACGTACAGGTATGTAGGTTAATTGGCTGGGTAAATGTAAAAATTGTCCCTAGTGGGTGTAGGATAGTGTTAATGTACGGGGATCGCTGGGCGGCACGGACTTGGGGGGCCGAAAAGGCCTGTTTCCGGCTGTATATATATGATATGATGATGATGAAAATGTACTAATCCAGACAATGTAGATATTATGGGGAGACAGGAAACTGAAGATGCTGGAATCTTGAGCAAAAAAACAAAGTGCTGGAGTAGCTCAGAGGGGCAGGCTGCATCTGGTGAAGGAATGGACAGGCGACGTTTCGGGTCAGATTGGCCGGTGGGTGAACAAAAGCAAGAGATGAAAAGGAGACTGAAAGGAGTAAAATCAGGAGAGAAGTGGAGTGAAATGTAAAGCCAGAGGGATGTAGGCGTAAGGGAACGGAAGTGGGGAGGTTGGGGGGAGGGAGAGGGGCATGATAACGGAAGGAATGGGTGTGCATTGAGGCCACGTTGGTTGGACAGAGAAATAAACCACTAAGTGTTTAGTACTCGGACATCACCCTACCTACACAATTGAGATAGTCTCCAAGGTTAAAAAAAAATGCCACTTTCAAAATTAACTATTCAGTTTGATAAATACCAAACCAATTATGGAAACATTTTTAAACAGGCCAATAAAGAATGGTGGAGAAAGTTAACATTTTAGGTGATTGATCTATCACTAGTTCTGATGATGGGCCATTACTCTGAAACATTGGTTCAGAATTAATCTTGTCGGTTTGTAAATGTGTATTCAAAGTATTTCAATAGATGTTTGGTATTGTAAAGCAAAGGTAGACACAAAATGCTGGAGTAACTCAGCGGGACAGGCAGCATCTCTGGAGAGAAGGAATGGGTGACATTTCGGGTCGAGACCCTTCTTCAGACTGATATTGTATTGTAATAGAAATTTGTATGAAAATATTCATCTAATAAAGGCAGATTATCAAACATCTTTTCAGGTCTGATAAAAGGCCTCTGATCTGAAACGTTGAGTCCAATTCTCTTCCCTCAGATGCGGCATGAGCAGCTGAGTATTTCCAGCATCTTCCACTTTTGTTTTAGATTATCTACCTGGAATGATTGCCTGCCTATGTCCCACACCATCCATTCTTTAAAGGATATGCATTCTCCACATACTGTGAAGGTGCTTTTTAAAAAGAAAAAGTCCTCATTCATGGGATGTGGTATGCTCCCATTTATTGTCCATCTCTAACCCTCCCTGAGAAAGTGGACCTGGAATCAGTACAGTTCCACTATGGCCATAGTTCTCTAATCATTTGAATTTAAAATTTCACAGTTATCACAGTGGAAATGAAACTCCTGTTTGGAGATCAAATGGTCAGGTTGATAAATTAATGAACCTAATATATGGATGAATTGTAGTATCTAGGAATAATTGATAGGAATATGGGGAAATTAAAATGGAATTTATGCAGGACTAGTATGAATGGTGCTTGATGGATGGTGCAGATTTTGCGCAGCCTGCTTCCATGCTACATAACATCATCTCTATGTTAGCATACCAGTGATATAGGCCTTGGATGTTTTGGGGTAGCCAAATTCTGAGCTTATAAATTAAAATGAAACTTGGCATTTCAATTTGCCAGTGCCAGTTGTTACCTATTGTATAGCTCTATATCCGTTACCATTGAATTGCTTCACTTTTTTAGATTAGTTTTTAGATTAGTTTCTAATTGTCACATGTTACGAGGACTATATAACACCCCTCTGCCTCCTCCCCTCCAGAAGAAATGATCAGCTGCAGGTCTTGGAGAGAGGAATATAACATGACAATTGGAGAATGAATATCAGGTAAAAAGTGAAATAGCTAATATATTTTATCATTCGAAATGTATGCCATGTTTATGCGAGGATTAGCTTGGGATTTTAAGCAGAAACAAGTTCATCATGAGTCATAGATATCAAGTATGCATGCCACAGAAACGGAATGGTGTGTTGGAGAACTGTTCTTAACTTTAAACATTTTAAAATGTGGGTGATAATGTTATACATTGTAATTTCCATTAAATATGGATCCATTGTAAGGACTTAGAATTAAAATAGATGCAGCTTTAACAATTTCAATGCTATAATTGAATTACTTTCGAGTTAGCCTAACAATACTCTTTCTAAATAAGTCATGTATTTGCTCCCTATAAATAAAACTATCTATATTATGTATTTGTTAAAAATGATACTCTGGATTCTGTTTCTCTCTTCATTTCCTAATTCTTGTTCATTTTAATTAAAAACAATCTCATTATTGTATAATTATGTTCTAATCAATCGAGTTGAACCATATTGTATAATTATGTTCTAATCAATCAAGGTGAACTAGACTTTGTATTGTAAATCAGATAACTAACATATGGATCAATCAGAATTCACTGCAACAGCTTGATTCTAAATTTCACCTTATTAGGTTTCCTGCATTGTCTTATCAGCTAGTTTGCAGAAGTTTTAGAGCTAACATATTGGAGAAAGATTTCCTAGGACAAAGGGTCCAATACATGTAACATTTCAATTAATATAAAAGGGATGAACTAAGCAATCAAAAGAATCTATTTAACATTACATTTTTAAAATCCGATTTAAATTAACTAATCAGTAGCTTTTATTTCTCACATCCCTCCAACAGCCCTGTGACTAATCTTGTCTTTCATTTGTGACACTGCCACTCATATCCATTGGTGGCCAGAGCCCACTGACCTAGTTATCCCACTCTACTGCATTTCAAGTATAACTTTGCATTCAATAGAAGCTGTTTTCAAAACATATACGTAAAACAAAATAAATTAGGATTAGCGTTTGTATTTCTCTGTTACACGGTATTTCAGTTTTGGAAATGAGAACTGCTGTCTCACTACAATAAGGTATGTAATGACTTCTAGGTATGAGTTGACATCAAAATTGGGGTGTTTTGTTCCAAACACGAGCAATCCTGTTGCTGTTCAGCAATTGCTGAATAGAACCTGGATGCCCTCTTAGGAAAATAGTCAAGATCCCAAGACACTTTTCAAAGAAATGAAGAGTTCCAAATGAGCTATAAGATCACACCAAACACGAACATCCAACCTGACCAGCAAATCTGACTAGCATCTGCAGTTCCTTCCTACACACTGAATTGAATGGTTGGCTATCGAGAGAGAAGAACGATCAATGTAATCCACAAAGATAAGATTCAATGTAATTCACAAAGATAAGATACTTTGCTTTCTCCTCTGACATCTTGTAACATTTACCAAATCTACAACAAAGACCGCAACACTTGATTTTGACACTTACTGACGCTAGACATAAAATGTGGCCTTGCCTGGAGATTCATACCCCTTCAATAGTACAATATACAGAAATCCATAACAGCAGTTAACAACTGCCTTCAAATTTTCTGTTCAGGGAACTCCAAGAATTATGACCTTCTGAGTGAAGAAATGTTTCCTCATTTCTGACACATTTCTCAAAATAATTTCCCCTAATTATTGAGAATGGAAATGTGCTCTCAGCATCCAGCCCACAAATCCCTCTCAAAGTCATGCCTGTTTCAATAGGATCACTTCTCATTCTTCTGAACTCCAATGATGATAGACCCAACCAGCTCATCTACTCCTCATCTTCAGAATCAAATTGTGGGGATCTTCTTCACAGAGTCTCCAATGCATGTATATCCTTCTCTAAATGTGTAGATAAAACTGCACAGAACACCAGTCCCGGTAAACCTGTTTTTAAAATGTATATATCCTTTTCCATAAAGGCCAACATATAAGGTTTGGCATTGAAACTCACCACTGAGCTAAAGAGTTCACAAGGATAGTAAGTGGTTGTTGTTCATTAGCTAGAATGAGGCTGAAATCCTCAGCACTTTCGCATAGGTGTCCACATCACCTCATTAGGTGCCAAGCTTTGTTCAAAGACAACATTATTCCTTCGATAATTCCTGCCAATTATCTCAACTGAGGGATTGCTGTTCAGTTGATTGCTGAACAAGACCTGGATGCCCTCAGGAAGATAGTCAAGATCCCAAGACACTTTTCAAAGAAATGAAGAAGAGTTCCAAATGAGCTATAAGATCACAAAGCTGGGAATAAACACTGAACTGAATGTAGATACAAAATGCTGGAGTAACTCAGCCGATCGGGCAGCAACTCCGGAGAAAAAGAACAGGTGACATTTCGGGTTGAGACCCTGGTTCAGTCTGAAGAAGGTTCTCGACCCGATACAATTTGTGTCTATCTTTGGTGTAAACCAGCGCCTGCAGTTTCTTCCTACACACTGAATTGAATGGTTGGCTATCCAGTAAGAAGAATGATCAATTGATAATCAATGAGAAATGAAGAATACACAAAGGGTGTTGGGTATATTGAATGAGATGCCAGAGGAGGTAGTTGAGGCAAGTACCATCACAATGTCATAGAAACATAGAAAATAGGTGCAGAGGCCATTTGGCCCTTCGAGCCAGCACAGCCATTCATTGTGATCATGGCTGATCATCCACAAGCAGTAACCTGTGCCTGCCTTCTCCCCATATCCCTTGATTCCACTAGCCCCCAAGAACTCTATCTAACTCTCTTTTAAATTCATCCATTGAATTGGCCTCCACTGCCTTCTGTGGCAGAGAATTCCACAAATTCACAACTCACTAGGTGAAAAAGTTTCTTCTCATCTCAGTTTTAAATGGCCCCCCCTTTAGCTTGTCCAGTCCTTTTATAATTTTATACGTCTCTATAAGATTCCCTCTCATCCTTCTAAACTCCAATGAATACAAGCCTAGTCTTTCCAATCTTTCCTCATATGACAGTCCCTCCATCCCAGGGATTAACCTCGTGAACCTACGCTGCACTGCCTCAATAGCAAGGAAGTCCTTCCTCAAATTAGGAGACCAAAACTGCACACAATACTCCAGATGTGGTCTCACCAAGGCCCTATACAACTGCAGAAGGACTTCTTTGCTCCTGTACTCAAATCTTCTCGTTATGAAGGCCAACACACCATTAGCTTTCTTCACTGCCTGCTGTACTTGCACAATTACTTTCAGTGACTGATGTACACGGACACCAAGGTCTCGTTGCACTTCCCCTTTACCTAATCTGACACCATTGAGAAAATAATCTGCCTCCTTATTTTTGCCGCCAAAGTGGATAACCTCACATTTATCTACATTAAACTGCATCTGCCATGCATCTGCCCACTCACTCAACCTGTCCAAGTCACCCTGCAACCTCCTAACATCCTCTTCGCAGTTCACACAAAAAGACATTTGGACAGATACATGGATAGGATAGGTTTAGAAGGATATGGACCAAACATCGGCAGGTGGGACTAGTGTAGATGGGCATTTTGGGCCGAAGGGGCCTGTTTCCACGATGTATGACTTTATGGAAGAGTAGCAATAAACGGAAATAATTAGTGAATAACTAAGTCAATGGGGGAAAATACTGAATGAAATCTAAAATCCAATGAATAATATTATGTAGATATGCATAATTAGCAAGCAAATTTCCAAATTCCGAAACCTAACAGTCATCACCCCTCGGTCCATAGATCACAATCAGTGAGGATTGGCAACAAATCATCCTCCTCTATTGTCAACACCGTAAGGATGGGTTCTCAGCCCCTAACAATACTCCCTGTACACTCACAACTGTGTGGCCATCTCAAGCAATGACAATATGGAGTACAGGATACGGATAGAGATTTTTGTAACATGGTGTTAAGACAACATCTTCTCGCTCAAAGATAGCATGTGAAGCAGCTAGTTATTGACCCCAGGATGCAAGGCGGTGTACATGCCCAAATCAGCATCAATGGTGCTGAAGTGATGATCGAGAGTCTTGTGTTCCTTGGCATAAATATCATTAATTTGTTCTGGAGCAACCACAACGAAGCTATGGCCAAGAAAGCACACCAACAGCTCTACTTCCTCAGAAGACTTCAAAGTCTCCAAAGACTCTTATCAACATCTACAGATGCACCACAGAAAGCATCCTCTCAGGAGGCACTAAGGCTTGTTTTGGGAACAGCTCTGCCCCAGACTGCCTGAACTTGCAGACCAGCCCAGTCCATTAACCAGACCAACAGACCCATCCATTCTATCTACACTTCACACTCCCTTGGGAAAGCAGCTGATGTAATCAAATTTATGTCCCAGTTATTCCCTCTTCTCCGCTCTCCCGCTGGGCAGAAGATGCAAAAGTTGGAAAGCACATTCCAGCAGATTCAGAAACAGCTTCTTCCTCATTGTTCTCAGACCAGTGAAAGGTCCTCCCAAAAGGGCTCTGTCCCAATGATCCAACTTACCTTTATTGCAGACATTCAACATTTTCTCTGTAAATGTAATGCTATAAGGCTGTAACACTATATTCTATACTCTGGTATTTTTATTTTTGCATTAGCTGCTATACATGTGCATGATTTTATTGTACTCGTGTGTAGTATAATTTGACGGAGAGCATGCAAACAAATTTGTTCAGTGTATCTCGGTACACATAACAATAATCAACCAACACTAACCATCTGCTATCTCAGAATTCATGAAACTGGAATGGAAGCCAGTCACACTTGATTCCCAGGGACTGCCTCAACAGATAAGAGAAAGAGAAAAAAGAAACAAATGTCCAGGAGGGTGGAATTCTTACTAGTGTTTTCAGCACTGAAAAACAGCAAAACATCACTTTAAGATCTAAAGTATGTCATACCTATGGCAGAAGGGGATAAAACAATTGCAGAAATGATGTAGTTAGAGAGAATTTGATGTCAAGGGACAGACATTTCAACAACTGCCACACATCAGCAAGGATACATTATTTTGACTTTCTTACATCATCACAGTGATGATGCTTCAAAATATTTCAATGGCTTGAAACCACTTTGGAATATCCCACGTTTTGAAAGTCAATTAATTTTAAGTGATGTTCTATGAAGCTGAAGAGACACTGTATTAATCACTCCCAAGTTTTGAACTTACTTTTCTGATGAAATGTCAATGACCTGAAACTTTAACTTCTCTCTCCACAGATGCTGCCTGACCTACAAAGTATTTCTTTATTTCTTCCACTCATCTCTTCCCCCCCTCACCTTCTTCCCCCCCCCCCCCCCTCCCCTATCTCTGCAGTTCCATTCCACCTGTATTCCTTCCTCTGGCTTCAGATTTCACACCTCTTTCTTCCTTATCCTATAGCCTTTTGCCTTATGTTCATCTCTGGCCTTTGTCCACCCATCTGCCAATCAAAAGCCTCTTCACTTGTATCCACCTATCACTGGCCAGGCTTTGTCCCATCCCCACCAGCTCTTCCACTTCCTTCCCCTGACTACAATCAGTCTGAAGAGGAGTCCTAACTCAAAAAGTCACCTATCCATGTCTTCCAGAGATGCTGCCTGACCTGCTGAGTTACTCCAGCACTTTGTTTCATATGTAAACCAGTATCTCCAGTTCCTGGTGTCCATATTTTAAGCATTTTCTGGTTTTATAGCAGATTTAAAGCAGTTTTGCTTTTCAGTTATACGTGATGTCACTTAAGCAAAATCCCCATGCTGGAGACATATGAGATTAACCCAAACATTGTAAAATCAATTCAATGTCAATGCAGAACACCTGAAATTCTCCCAGGGTTTCTGTCACACTTCATTGCATTCATGTTGTACACATCATCATTTGCAGAGAATACACTTGGGAGAACTCATTACATATTATTATGATCCTAGTACAGTATTCATCTGGTACTTTCAAAGTGTTTTGCTATCAAATGGGCCTCATTTACGGAATATAAGCAAATTAAATTCCTTGTCATCAGCAAGTAACAAAATCAATTACTGTCCATCAAACAATAACACAGAAATCCAAATTTCACATTATTTAGCTACTCTTGAAATGAACTAACACATTCTTTACACATGTCTTTTTTTTATCCACCAGACTCCAACAAAGGTTTAATTTAAAAAAAATGATGGCCCAGATTTTATGATCAGTGGAAAAGGAAGTGCTTATTACTCTCCACATCGACTGCTGGGCAGACTTTTATCTGCAGTTGAGAGGCAAGAAACTGTAATGCCTGCTTGTAGGTGCTGTCAACAATTACTAGAGCGCTCTGCCACTGTAAGCTGCAGTACCACCTGAGCTCAAAGAACAGGCACATTTCCACAAATGTAAATGTGCTGACTGGGACTGGGACTGGGACCAGACTGGAGGGGATGGGTGGGTGAAGAAATGAGTAAGAGATCTGGGATGAGAGTAAGGGAGCGTGAAAGGGGGTTAGAAGGCAGATGAAAGGTTGATTTGGGAGACCCAGTGAATAGAAACATTTGTGAGGTTATTGGGAAGGAGGGGCAGGGCCTCAGACAAAATTCTTCATTGACAAAAACAGCCCAGAAATGGTCATTCTCATCTTTCACCTTGGGTAATTACATTTTCAACGGCAGTGGGATGAAATAAACACCATGGGGAACACTGTGGCTCAGCTAGTAGAGCTGCTGTCTCACAGCACCAGAGACCCGGGTTCGATCCTGATCGCGAGTGGTGTGCGTGTTATTCCTGTGGCCGCAAGGGTTTCCTCCAGGTGCTCTAGCATTCCTCCCACATCCCAAAGGCAAGCGGGTTTGTAGGTTAATTGTAGGTTTGTAAGGGTCGTTCCATGCTGTTATCTTCCAATCAATTTACAATGATTGAATTGAGTCGTACAATCTCAGGGTATACTAATGGATGTGTATCGAGTTTGAGAAAAGACAACAACAGAACATCTCATCAACCTATTAAAATGAAGAATCTTGACCAAGGCAAGCAGCTAAAGTTCACAGTTCAAACAGGACAGCACAATGGCACAGCAGTAGAGTTGCTGCTTTACAGTGTCAGAGACCCGGGTTCGATCCGGACCATGGTGGTTTGTCTGTACGGAGTTTGTGCATTCTCCCTGTGACCGAGTGGGTTTTCTCTGGGTGCTCTGGTTTCCTCCCACTCTCCAAAGATGTACAGGTTTGTAGGTTCATTGGCTGATGTAAATTGTAAATTGTTCGTAGTGTGTAGGATAGTGCTGGTGTACAGGATGATCATTGGTTGGCACGGACTCGGTGGGCTGAAGGGCCTGATTCTCTAAATTCTGAAGTAAAATCTTAAATTTTAAGATGGGCGGGAGTGGTTTGGCAAAATCTTAGAGAAATACAACACTTAGAATCTAACTCAAACACACCAACATGATACTCTGCTAACTGAATTTGATAATTTCAAAGTATTTGTGGGGTTTTGGGCCATACGAATCTTAAACATTGGTCCCAATTTATAAAAATTGTTGGTAATTAACTGGTAAAGAATTAAATGGCATCTGAGGTTTGTGGTGGAATTGGGAGAATGCAACATTTGAAGATACACTGTCAGTAATTAACTATTGATGTGAGGCCACCTACTTCCCTGCAGAAGTACATCTTGGGCTTCCAAATTCCACAAAATCTTGTACTTTGCACAATTCAACCATGACATCCACATCACCCAAACGGATTGCATAACACGTGTTTAAAGTGTTACACTACTGGATGCGGAAAGAGTTAACCAGAGGAGAACAAACATGTGTTCTAAACACCACCAAGCAATATTGGATAGTTCCTTTATGGAGTCTGTAACCATTATTGGTCCAGAAATCAAAGTTACAACGTCATCATAATGAATTCATAATCTCAAATCTTGCTTTTTGCTAAATCGCAGTTTTCAATTAGACCCAGTGGAATAAGTAGACGTCGTCCTTTCTTCTTCATCTGCCCAAACATTCATTTGAGATACCAAAAACCTGCAATCTGGCCACCATATAGAGTAAGACCAAGATACCCAATCTAAGCAAGTTCCTTTTGCGCATGCGTGCCCATATTCCTCTACAACTTTCCTATCCATACACCAGTCCAAATGTGTTTTAAATGTTGTTAAAGTACCCACCACAATTACTTCCTCTGGCATCTTGTTTCATATACCCACCACGTTCTGTGAGAAAAAGGTTGCTCCTCAGGTTCCTGTTAAATCTTTCCCTTCTTCACCTTAAACCCATGCCCTCTAGTTCTTGATTCCCCAACCTTGGGAAAAAGACTTTGTCCATTTACCCTATCTATTCCCCTCATGATTTTACACACCTCTGTAAGATCATCCCTCAGCCTTCTATGTTCCAAGGAATAACGTCCTGACCAGCCCAATCTCTCCCCATAACTCAGACCCTTGAGTCATGGCAACATGCTCTGGAATCTCTCCATCCTTTCCAGCTTAAATACATCATTCCCATAGCAGGGGGACCAAAACTAAACACAATATTTCCAAGTTTGGCCTTATACGACTATCTTTATGTTCAGGCAAAAAAGTTATGGATATCATTTGCCTTCCAAGGTATACTTTTATATTAACTTTCTGTCTCTTGAATGCAAAGGCACAACACACACATCTCTGAATATTTACTACTTTGGACAGCACAGTGATACAAGCGGATAGTGATTAACTCTTGACCTCCAGTGCTATCTGTATAGAGATTGTATGTTTTCCCTGCATGGTTTTCCTAAAAGGTGCTCTCCGAAAGGCTTAATGGCCCTGTGAATTGCTCCTGTATGGATGATTCACATTAGTTTGTTATCCCATACACCAGGGTGCAATGTAATTCCTTGGTCACTTGAAGCTCACAGAGTAAAACAGTTTATACACGGCATTGATGAACAAAACATTCTGCTGTTGCACAACAAAGAAAAGGAATTGGTCAGGGTGGTAGGCATCCTTGACAATAGACAATATCATGCAACGCACCATGAAGATGGACCGGCTAGAAGAAAGTGACCAGTCTGGGATAAGACTGGGCTGTGTTCACCACTCTCTGCAGGTTTAGGCGATCATGAGAAGAACAGTTACCATACCAGGTTGAGATGCACCCTATCAAAATACTTTCTAGAGCGCTTCTGCTGAAAGTGGAGAGAATCCGAGTGGACATGCCTAATCCTTTCAACCACTTATGAAAATAAATACCCTGATGTGATCACTGCATCAATGTGAAGGGTGGGTTGCTGTTGATATAGATGCCTAGGAACTTGATGTTGTCAACCCCTACACCAGCTCTGTTGACATTGTGTTCACCCCAACGCTTCCTGTCAACAACCAATTATTTCATCTTACTGACATTAATTCAATCGTTCTTTATTATCACATTTACCAAGCTACAGTGAAATTTAATTTTTGCATGCATATCAGAAGGATTATTGCCACACATAAGTACTATATTCCGATTAAGCATAGAATGTATAGAAACAGCCCACTTAGTCCATATGGAAGAGTTGCCAGGTTTTCAAAGACCCAGCTGCAGCTGGCCATAAAGGCCTTTTGTAGCTATCGCCTCCATCTGGGTCGTTTCATGTACCATCGTCCCTCTCCTCACCAGGCCACTTCCAGCCATCGTGCCCTGGGGTGCCTCCCGTAGCTGACCCTGAGGGCGCAGAAGGTAAGACCCTCTGTTCTTCTTCCCGGTGCTTTGTTCAGCATCCGCTGCCATCGTCGACTCCCTCCTCCTCTCCAGTTCTCCGGTCCTTGTGGATGAGCAGGGGCCGGGCTCTGACACTTCCTTCTCCAGGCGAGTTCCCTGGTTCTGTGGCAAGCAAGCCAGGAATGATGGCGGGGTATTGCCACTGCCCGTCGAGAGTCAATGTCAATGTTCACTAACAAATCTCTGCACAAAATCCATATCCCTCCATTTCCTGCATATCCATGTGCCCATTCCACTGATCAGATGAGTTACGGAGCAACCTCCTGGGGCTCCCCATGTCCCCACAGAGTGCAGGCACCCACCTCTATGGCCGTCCAGCACTGACCGTAAGCACCTGAGAAGGGATAAGTTGCTGTCCCGACACTACACTATGAGGTTCTTGTTCTCTTTCTTGCACCGTCTCATCATTATTGTCGATCTGGCAAACAATGGTATCATTGGCAAATTTAAAGATCATGCTGGCACTGCATTTGACTGCATACTCATGGGTGTACACCAAGAAGAGCAAGTGACTAAGCACAAAACTGTGCGAGCTGGTGTTGAGGGTCAGCATGGAAGAAATGTGATGTCCAATTCCAGTCAGAAAGTTCAGAAGCCAGTTGTAGATGAAGAACCCAAGGCCAATGTACAGACGTTTAGAGATGAGCTTATTCAGTATTATGGTGTTGAAGGCTGAGCTGTAGTCACAGAATAGCATCCTGACATATTGTTCTTATTGTCCGGGTGATCCAGAGTTGAATATAGTGCAAGAGAAACAGTGTCATCCACAGATCTATTTTTCCTGCATGCAAATTGCAATGGGTTTAGATTGTCTGGAAGACTGGTTATGGCCGACATTTGCGACAATGTTTCAAAATAGTCCTTATGGGCAATATTGGAGCTACTGTGTGGCAGTCATTGATCCAGGTCACTTTACTTTTATTAAGAACTGGAATGATGGAATTTCACTGAAGAAGATGGGGAGAGTAGACTGTTAACGTGAGAGGTTGAAAATATCGGCAAAGCGTGTGGCAGGTTAATCGGTACACAAATTCAGAAGCTGTCCAGGGACACCATCCAGACCAGCTGCTTTCCCAGTTAACCCTTGTAAAGCAGGTCTGTCGGGACAGAGCCATTGGGGGAATGGATATTCAGCCTTAGTGGAGGTTTGTTTGCCTGTTCAAAACAGGTGTAAAAGGCATCTGATAGAGACGCGTCATCGCCAGATATCGCCCTGGATTACAGCCTGTTATGGCGAGTCCGAAACTTGTTGGTTGTAAGAGGAGTTTATTGCAGCCGCAATATTCGGATACAGAGTTAAACAACAAGGTAAAGGACAACCAATACAAACTTACTGTCTTCCTTGAAGACTTCGCCGAACTGACTCAATCGGGCGCCAAACGCGCACATGACATCGCTGGCCAATCAGCGATGTCGCTCTCTGGACCAATCCCTATGGTCGCGTTCCCACGTGACCTCGCTGGCCAATCCGAGGGTTCGACGACCTGGACCATTCTCTATGGTCGCTACATGACCCCCCCCAGAACCCGAGGTGCGGAACCTAGCAGGGAGCCGGATTTCGCGACCATAACGAGTATGGAGAGGGACAGCCTGAACCACAGGAGCCGGAGGTTCCGGACTTGGCGGAACAGCCGGAACGAGAGGTTCTGGAGGAACTACCGGAACGGGGGGTCCTGGAGGGACTGCCGGAACGGGGGGTCCTGGAGGAACTGTCGGAACGGGGGGTCCCGTACTGAGCGGAACTAACGGAGGTCGGCCTCTCCTAGGGGTTTGACCGACCAGGACTGGTTGATCCGGGTCCAAATGGGCAGGTTTGAGCCGGGACACCGAGACGAGCTCACTCTTGCCGCACATGTCTAAGGTGAAGATAGCCGTTCCCTTACGTAAAACCCGGAACGGCCCTTGATAGACCCTCTGCAACGGGGCGCGATGGGCATCTTTACGCAGAAAAACAAACTCACAGTCCTTCAGGGAAGACGGTTCATGTACCATGGGACACCCATGACGTGAAGTCGGAACTGGAGCCAGGGAGCCCACCCGTTCCCGGAGAGATGCTAACACTGATGGGACTGTAGGCAGCAGGTCTGAAGGGTCCGGAAACAGATCTCCGGGTACTCGAAGTGTCGAGCCATATACTAGCTCTGCGGACGACGCACCGAGATCTGGCTTAGGAGCAGTCCGGATGCCCAAAAGAACCCAAGGGAGTTGGTCTACCCAGTCCGGGCCTTCAAGCCTTGCACTGAGGGACGCCTTAAGTTGGCGGTGGAACCTTTCTACGAGTCCATTTGCTTGGGGGTGATATGCAGTCGTGGGTTGTAACTTGGACATGTACAGTTCTGCCAGCGCGGCCCAGAGGGACGAAGTGAACTGTGGTCCTCTGTCAGTGGTAATAACTGCCGGGACCCCGAAACGAGCTACCCAATGAAGGGCCAAAGTCCTAGCACAAGACGCTGACGAAATATCAAACAATGGGAAAGCCTCTGGCCACCGGGTGAACCGATCCACCACCGTGAGGAGGTGGGTGTAGCCCCGGGAGGAAGGCAAAGGCCCGACCAAATCCACGTGGATGTGGAAAAAACGAACAGCCGGGACCTCGAAATCCTGTACGGGGGGCTGGACGTGGCGCTGGACTTTAGCGGTCTGACAGGGCACGCAGGAACGTGCCCACCCCGCTACCTGTTTCCGCAGGCCATGCCAGACAAACCTCGCTGCTACCAAGGCAGAGGTGGAGCGGATGGACGGGTGCGCCAGCCTATGAATGGCATCGAAAACCCGGCGCTGAAGGGAGGGCAGTACTACCGGCCTGGGATGGGGAAGAGAAACATCGCACCAGACTTTCGTGCCCTCCGACCCACAAGCTACCTGGGCCAACTTCAATCCCGAAGTGGTGGACCGGTAAGCCGAAACGGTATCCGCTAGGAGCTGTGCCTCCGCAAGCTCCTTGGGATCCACTTCGCAGTCCACCGCCGAAATAGGGGGAAAAGCAGGTCTAGACAGGGCGTCAGCAACGGCATTAAGCTTACCCGCGACATGACGGACATCGGTGGTAAATTCGGAGATAGCGGTCAGGTGCCGCTGCTGGCGGGCCGACCATGGGTCAGACAATTTCAAAAAAGCAAATGTTAATGGCTTGTGGTCCGTAAATGCCACAAATGGGCGGCCCTCGAGGAAGTACCTGAAATGACGAACAGCTAAATAGAGAGCCAGAAGCTCTCGGTCAAATGCGCTATACTTCAGCTCGGCCGAATTTAGTTGCCGGCTGAAAAACGCTAAAGGCTGCCAACGGCCACCGACCTGCTGCTCCAGAACCCCGCCCACCGCCACGTCAGAGGCGTCAACCGTCAGGGCCGTGGGGGCGGAGGGGCTCGGATGGACCAACATGGTGGCGTCTGCCAAAGCTGCCTTAGCTGCTGTAAAAGCCGACTCAGCGGTCGGGGACCACAACAACTCTACCGGATTCCCTGCAAGGCATTGGAAGAGTGGGCGCATGACTCGCGCAGCTGCCGGAACGAACCTATGGTAGAAATTAACCATGCCTACGAACTCCTGTAGCCCTTTTACTGTGGTGGGCCTAGGAAATGCCCGGATAGCCTCCACCTTTTCGGGCAAAGGGGAGGCGCCGGCAGGGGTAATTCTGTGCCCTAGAAAATCAAGAGCAGGAAGGCCGAATTGACATTTGGAGGGTTGGATTATGAGCCCGTGGTCTTGGAGCCGCTGGAACACGGTCCGCAAATGGGCCTGGTGTTCCTGCACGGAGGGGCTACCAGGATGTCGTCTAAATAAATAAACAAAAACGGTAAACCCCGGCCCACGCGGTCCATCAGTCGCTGGAAAGCCTGTGCCGCGTTCTTTAAACCGAAAGGCATACGCAACCATTCAAACAACCCGAACGGAGTAATTGTTGCAGTTTTCTGTATGTCCTCCGGTCGCACCGGAATCTGATGGTATCCTCGCACCAAATCGATTTTGGAAAACACCACCGCTCCTTCCAGCCCAGATGAAAAATCCTGTAGGTGCGGTATGGGGTAGCGATCAGCCGTGGTGACAGCATTGAGACGCCGATAATCGCCACATGGTCTCCACCCCCCAGATGCTTTGGAGACCATGTGTAACGGCGAGGCCCACGGGCTGTCAGACTGACGGACAATTCCCATTTCCTCCATTTTCCTGAACTCCGCCCTTGCCACCACCAGTTTGTCTGGCGGTAGTCTCCTGGCCCGAGCGAAAACGGGAGGGCCTTCGGTGCGGATGTGATGGACCACACCGTGCTTAGCCGAAGGCGTGTCAAAACGTTGGACGAGCAGCTCCAGAAACTCTGCCAGAATCGCAGCATACGAGTCGGGGGCCGCGACGACGGCCTGGACAGTAAGGCTGGGCGAGGAGGCGATTGTCGGAGCGACGTGCTCATCTTCGGCGGAGGGTCGGAGGTCGTTACCGCGGACATCAGGAACCAGTGAAAAAGCCCAGAGAAAATCTGCGCCCAGGATCGCTTGTTTGACGTCGGCTATGATGAATGGCCATTCGTACGTGCGGAGGCCTAACACAAGGGACATCTTCCGTGTACCGAAAGTGCGAATTGGGCTGCCATTAACCGCGATGAGGGTGGGACCTGTCTTACCCGATCTGGTTTCGAGGTCGGTCGGCGGCACTATGCTGACGATGGCTCCCGTGTCTACCAAAAATTCTGTGTCCGTGAATCGATCATGGACATAGAGGCGCCGGTTCTAGCCAATCGTAACTGCCCCTATGTACGATCGGCCGAGGCATTTCCCGCGAAGGTACAAGGCAAATGACAGTTGCGGGATTCGTTACCCCATCGTAGGTGATAATAGCACCAGCCGCGCTTGTGCGGATCTTTTTGGCGGGCTTTCTGAGAATTGGCGGGAGACATGGCGCCATCTTGCCGTCGCTGTGGCGTGGTCACTGATGTCGAGACTTTGTTGATCGAACCACTCGCCTTGTTTTTTGCCGCTATGAGCGCGTCCGCTTTCGCTGCATATGCTTCGGGGTCCTTAAAAGAACAATCCGTGAGCAGCAGTCGGACATCCTCGGGAAGTTTCTCGCGGAATGCCTGCTCGAACATAGGGCAATCCGTATGCTCACCGGCTAGCATCATCATTTCGGCCATGAGGACGGAAGGCAGTTGGTCTCCAAGATCCGGTAGGTGCAGAAGTTTTGCCGCACCACCATGCTTATTAAACCCGAAGGTTCGCAGTAATACTTTCTTCATGGCCTCGTACTTGTTTTCCGCAGGTGGATTCACGATGAACCGCATCACGCGCTTGGTTGTGTCCGGCGATAGAGCGCTGACGAGGTAGAAGTACTTCGTGGATTCGTCCGACACCTTCTTTATATGAAATTGAGCCTCGGCGTGGATAAACCAAGCTTGCGGTGCGTGCGTCCAAAACAACGGTAGATGAACGCCTGCCGCGCTTGACTCCGGTGTGCCCTGCTCGGTCATCGTCAACGAGGCGTCGGGTTCCTGCTCAGTCGGTGATCGTCCAGATCACGTCGGGGTCACCAATATGGCGAGTCCGAAACTTGTTGGTTGTAAGAGGAGTTTATTGCAGCCGCAATATTCGGATACAGAGTTAAACAACAAGGTAAAGGACAACCAATACAAACTTACTGTCTTCCTTGAAGACTTCGCCGAACTGACTCAATCGGGCGCCAAAAGCGCACATGACATCGCTGGCCAATCAGCGATGTCGCTCTCTGGACCAATCCCTATGGTCGCGTTCCCACGTGACCTCGCTGGCCAATCTGAGGGTTCGACGACCTGGACCATTCTCTATGGTCGCTACACTGTATTCAGGCTCCATCAGTCACCTTGCATCCATTTGATTGAATTGAGCCTCCAGTTTGTTTTGGAATCCTCTCTTGACATCCCTGATGAACTTGTGGAGATTATACTTGGCATTCTTGTACAGTGCTCGGTCATCCTTCTTGGAAGTCTCCGTTCATATAAGGTTTATGGTTTCGATAGACCCTAACTGGCTCTGTTGGAAGGTAGACGTGAATGCATTTCTTGACAAAATTGGTGACACCTGATGTATATGCATTCAGACTGTAAAAACCATGTGATAAAAATTGATAGGTAAGATCAATGGGGGGGGGGTTGAAAGTAATCTGTGGAGAATAACGTATTTTAATGTAAGGATAGTGTAAAAATTAGTGCTCAGTGATTAGTGGGCTAAAGAGGCTTTCAGCGTAGTACTTCTCAACAACTCAATGACTTAATTTCAAAAATATTGATTTTCTTTTCGTTCTTTCAAAATGAGCAACCTAATTTCTCCACATTATCACATTATGCTTTATTTGTCATGTTCTTGCTCATTGACTTAACATGTATATACCTCAGTTAGTCTTCCCCACAACTTACTTTGGATATATTACATTTGGTATTGTTATTCAAGTTATTTTTAGTTGTTGTGAACAGCTGATTCCAAGTAATGATTGACCATTTCTCTCCCATTCAGAATGGCTAGCCAACCCCAAAATAATTAATTTATCCTATCCTTTCCTTTCACTACTGTAACCAATTTTCTATGCATACTAACATGTTACAGCAACAGAACACATGGCTCATATTTTGTTTAGTAAGCTTTCAGATGGCACTTTATCACATCGCATTTGGGACACCAAATAACATATCCACCAGTTCCAATTAATCTATACTGCTTATTATAGTCTCAAAAACTCTTTTAGTTCTGTAAAATACAATTTATTTTCCAGTAAACAATTGCTGGCTTTGTCTATTTGTACCATGATTGACAAGGAATGTAGTTACCATTTCCCTAACGGTGGATTCCACTACTTTCTTGACAACTGGTAAACTAACCTGTACCGGCAGTCCCCATGTTACATAATGGGCTCTGTCCCTTTTCTGACAGAAAAGCCATATGGAAGGTATTAGGGAGAATAATTGATAAAATGAAAAAACTGCAGCAAGTGTGTTTGGACCTGACGCAAAAAGTCCTTAGAGAGATTTTAGAGATACAGCGCAGAAACAGGCCCTTCGGCCCACCGGGTCCGCGCCGCCCAGAGATCCCCGCACACTAACACTATCCTACACCAACTAGGGACAATTTTAAAAAAAACTTTTGCCCAGCCAATTAACCTACATACCTGTATGTCTTTGGAGTGTGGGAGGAAACCGAAGATCTCGGAGAAAACCCACGCAGGTCACGGGGAGAACGTACAAACTCCGTACAGACGGCGCCCATAGTCAGGATCGAACCTGAGCCTCCGGCGCTGCATTCGCTGTAAGGCAGCAACTCTACCGCTGCGCCACCGTGCCAGATTGAGCTCCTCCTGAACTTTTGTGATTTGCTCATAATTCCAGCAAAAAGCAGTTCCTTGCGCCCTTTTTACAATGGCCTGTTTTGATTTGTGTACCACCGGCGCATTTTCTCAGCAATGCTTCAATGCCAGAGAAATGTCTAAGAATGCGCCTATTTCCGGAAGCCATTGGTTTGTGAAGAAGCCTTCGAATCACCAGAAAGTTCTTCAATGTTTGCCATTTCCTCCCTTGCAATCACGTTAACTATCAGAAGAAATGAAACAGAAACAAGGCTGGATGTAGTTGATGATTTCTTTGAAAAGCACTGGTGGTCTTTACTAGTCCTTCAGTGTTCAGTTATGTCACACTTAGTCAGTGCATGCACCAACCTGCAATCTCACAATGTCCCCATTCCGTACATTTGAATTGAGCTTTCAGCTTTCACTTCATCCTCATGCCTTCATAAAGTAGGCACTGAGCGCAATTCATTCCAGAAACATGCAAGTCTCTTGTGATCAGCAATTTGGAGGTCCAAGAGGACTTTGATCACCACCATTTTTTTGCGTGCTCCACGTTAAAATGTGCAACAAATTTAAACATCAAACAACTTGCCTTCCAAAGAACACACATCAAAACGTGGCTTTCCTAATCAAAGTTATTGTCACTAGAACAAATAAATGATCAGTATTAAAATAACACACATTGAAAAATCCGACCACTATTAACTTCCATTGGATATATGGTTGGTTTAAAGTTCTGTAATACTTATACACACAGCAATATTCAACTGATTATGTTTACGGGAAAATGCTTCCCTGCAAATAAAACCATTGCTGTAGGTTAGTTAAGAGTGACAATTTCAAACACATTGGGAAAATGCCCTGCAATTGCTGTGGAAGTTTGGTACTCACAAGGTTATTCCATTCAGTAATGCCAATTTATCTAAACTATGAAAGCTTAGGTTATTGCCTTGTTATCTGACAAAAACAGCAGTACACTCACTGCTCCCTAGTGAAATAGACCATGAGAGTAGCCTGCTCTTGATACTCTCCATATTCTAAGCTTATTAAAAAAGAATTGTTAAATCAAAAGAGGTAATGAAGTATCTGCAACCTTTCAAACATTGTAGCTGAACACTACATTTTCCTTTTTGAAATTACATCATCAGCAGCAGTAAATTTACACACATCAGTGATTCTTAATATCACAGAATATATTGAAGAAAGATTTCAACAGAATGGATATGCTACATTTATGTTTTAGATAAATTAATTCTTTATTATCTATTGTCCTTCTTAAGGACAAAATTAGGTCACTTTTTCTGCAGACATCAGCATTATCAATCAGGTAGCAAAAGAAATAGCTCATCTCGTCAAACAGCAACTGTGGTCGACATTTTGGGTCGAGACCCTGCATTTGGACTGAGAGTGTAAAGGGAAGAGAGCCAGTGTATAGGAGAATAAGGAAGGTGTGAAACAGAGGTTGGTAGATGATAAACTAAATCTTCCAGCATCTGCTGAATCTTGTGTCTCTACAGTGAGGTAGTTCTTATTACACTGATAAAGAAAGGTATTACTATCAAACATGCCAATCTAAGAATATTAAAGGCTTAGATCAACGAGGCTCTTTTTTGTTGCTCTTTGTCACCTCACCTTCTGTCTCCTTTTTCTGTTTGTTTACTTATTTATCTATTTATTTTCTTCTCTATGTTCTAGTAATCCCTGTAAAGCGTCTTTGAGTGTTTGAAAAGCGCTATTTAAATGTAATGCATTATTATTATTATTATTTCCAAACATTCAAATAATCTATATACTAAAACTCTCATTTGTTTGTTTGTTCCAGAACTACAGCCAAAACGGTACACGATAGCACGACAATTTTCGGCCTACCTTACTCAGAGTCATCTCTTTGGTGCAAATGGAAGAAGTTTCATTGAAATCGATGTTATATTTTAAAAGTTATTCACATTTTAAAGTTTAAATCTATCTCCTAGGGAGGGAGGGGGGTGGGGGGAGGTGGGGAGGATAATTGAGGGGATGCAGTGGGGGAGGGGAATGGGGGAGTGGAAGGTGGGGAGGGGAGGGGGAAGGGAGGGGGAGAGGGGGGCAGAGGGGGGAGAGGGGAGGGGAAGAGAGGGTGCTGCACCAATGCAGGAGAGGCATGGGTCCAACGGGTCCACTTGGTTGAGTTATATTTAAAACAAAGAAACAAGACTCCAAAATAAATTGCTGAAAACATTCACTGTTCAATTGTGTTTTGCCCCAAATATATAAACATAGCATAAAAAGTAAGGACATTTGTGTTTGGTAGATTATTTCTTTGTTGTAACAATGCTTCTTGGCAATAAATCTTATACCGTTGGAAAGCCTGTTTATTTCCCTTTTAAATGGTGCCACATTTGTAAGGAACATGCATTTGTGGGATGAGCAGCAGAGCTGAGTATGTGGGTTGCGCCCATGAAAAATCTGCCAAATCTTCTCTGCCAATGCCAAACAGCTTATTCTGCCATTGACTCTTGTTCAGTGTTGTTTGGTGGATTGGATGATTGAAGTCTGAAGAAACAAGACATATTGGCAATTTAACAATTTATTCATTTAATAAACAGGAGCCTCAGTAGCGTGTGGAAGAACCATACACAGCCATAACAGCCTGGCACCTCCTCCTCATGCTGGTCACCAGCCTGGTCACACACTGTTGTGGGATGGCATCCCATTCTTCAACCAGCATTTGTCGCAAGTCAGCCAACGTGGTTGTGTTGGTCACTCTGGCACGAACAGCACGCCCAAGCTGATCCCACAAGTGTTCAATGGGGTTGAGGTCGGGACTGCTGGCAGGCCATTCCATCCTCTCCACTCCCAAATTCTGGAGGTAGTCTCTGAGAAACCCTGCTCTGTGGGGGCGAGCATTGTCATCTTGGAGGATAGAGTTCGGTCCCAGACTGTGGAGATATGGGATTGCCACTGGTTGCAGAATCTCATCTCGATATCTCTCTGCATTGAGATTGCCTCCAATGATGACAAGCCTCGTTTTTCCAGTGAGGGAGATGCCGCCCCACACCATCACACTGCCTCCACCAAAAGATGTTACTCTATCGGTGCAGCAATCAGCATAGCGTTCTCCGCGTCTTCTCCACACTTTGACCCTATGATCCAACTGCCGTAGGCAGAATCTGGACTCATCGCTGAACATAACGTTCCTCCACGTGTTCAGGTTCCAGTGCACGTGTTGCCGACACCAGCGCAAACGGGCCTGACGGTGAAGGGCAGTCATGGCAGACCGGATATCGGCTGCATGCAGTCTGTTCCGAATTGTCTGGGCAGAGAGCCGTCGGCCATATCGTCCTGCAAACCTTGACTGCAAATCTGTAGAAGACAGCCTACGGTTCCTAAGTGCTGACAGGGTGAGGAAACGGTCTTCTTCGGGTGTCGTCTTCTTGGGACGCCCACTTCGCGGCCTGTCTCTGACATCCCCCGTTATATGGAACTTGGCCTTCACTTTGGAGATGGTACTAGGGCTCACTCCAAATAATGCCGCAACTTGGTTTTGCAGAACACCAGCTTGAAGTTGCCCTATCGCATGGGCCCTATCCAGATCAGTCAAACGTGGCATGCCGATTCTTGGAGCAGACACCTACTGACCACTGTAGCAGGGCCCATGCTCACAGATGCTGCCAATCAGGTGCCAATCAGGCACCTGATTGTCAGCACCTGGGGGTACCAGAAGCTCAAAACAAGAGTCAATAGCAACAACAGAATAAGCTGTTTGGCATTGGCAGAGAAGATTTGGCAAATTTTTCATGGGCGCAACCCATATACTCAGCTCTGCTGCTCATCCCACAAATGCATGTTCCTTACAAATGTGGCACCATTTAAAAGGGAAATAAACAGGCTTTCCAACGGTATAAGATTTATTGCCAAGAAGCATTGTTACAACAAAGAAATAATCTACCAAACACAAATGTCCTTACTTTTTGTGCTATGTTTATATATATTTACCTACATTTCAGGTCAGAAAGCACAATTTAAAGATATATTTAAGGCTTGTTGCAATAAAATTAGAACTATTCAGTAAGATTTTCTTATTAATGTTATAGTTAAATATATAGTTTCTGCTTCCTGTTTCTTTCCAAAATTTACTTTTTTGATTTTGATTCTGTTATGATTTTTTATTCCTTCTGTCAATACATAGGAGTCTGAATTCTTATGTCAAATTCTCCTATTTAATTTTATTTTTTCAACTGTCATCTGTATATATACTGACATATACATTATGCTGACTCAAACAACTCAAATGAGTTTTTCAGTTTGCTAAAAGCTGTTACTGGACCCCAACCACCCCAACAAACTTTAGCATTACCTCATCCTTCCCCTCCAACGGCACCACCTTGACTGAAGACACCAGAAGCATTATTGTGCATTGGAAGGAGCATTTCTCCAACTTCCTCAAATAGGCTCTCTTCTATTGACCCGTGGCCCTGGACGTGATCTCACAGAAGCTAACTCTGGATGACCTTGACCCACCCCATCTCTGGAAGAGGTCAAGAGAGCAATTTGCAAGGCCAGCAAGGCATTTGGCATGGGCAGACTTTCTGCTGAACTCATCACAGCAGCTTGCCCTGAGTCTCTGGATGCATTCCATGACATCCGAACCAGCATTTGGGAGGAAGAGACTATGCCATAAGACTTCCCAGTTGTTACAGTTGCCTCCCACTTCAAAAACAAAGCTAACAAAGCAGATTGTTGAAGCTGTCAAGGTATCGGCCCCCTTATCATATATCATATCATATCATATCATATATATACAGCCGGAAACAGGCCTTTTCGGCCCACCAAGTCCGTGCCGCCCAGCGATCCCCGCACACCAACACTATCCTACACCCACTAGGGACAACTATTACATTTACCCAGCCAATTAACCTACATACCTGTACGTCTTTGGAGTGTGGGAGGAAACCGAAGATCTCGGAGAAAACCCACGCAGGTCACGGGGAGAACGTACAAACTCCTTACAGTGCAGCACCCGTAGTCAGGATCGAACCTGAGTCTCCGGCGCTGCATTCGCTGTAAAGCAGCAACTCTACCGCTGCGCCACCGATGGCTGGCAAGATTCGTGCAAGGTCATCCTTAACCATCTGATAGCTCCATCTCAGAGGCTCTGTGTGGCTTCAGACCAGGCTGCAGCATAGGCCACAAGGTTTCTCGATTAGGCAGGCTCAGGAAAAATGCATTGAGCAGTACATGGCGAGGCAGTTTCCGACCCGATGAAGGCCTACGGCACGGTCAACAGGAAAGCACACTAGGTCATGCATGCAGAGTTCAGCTGTCCCAGGAATTACTAGATCATTTGCCTCTTCAATAACTCACAATGGATCTCATTCTCCCCAGCAGTAACAATTCAACACCATTTGACATTTCCAATGGCATGAAGGAGGACTGTGTACTTTACTCCAGCAATGTTCAACCATTTTTCACGAGTATCCTGAACCTTGCACTGCGTGACCTTGATAGAAGAGTGTACTTGAGATAGAACTTAGAAACAGAAATAAGTAAAGCACATGCAGCCCACAATGTCTGTGCCGAATATGATGACAAGTTAAAATAATCTAATTTGCCTGAAAACATAGTCCATACCCATCCATTCCTTCCCTATCCATGTGCCTATCTAAAAGTCTCTTAAACGCCACTATGGCATCTACCTCAACCATCACGCACGATAGCACCTTCCAGGAACCAACCATCCCTGGCAGCGTATTCCAAGCACCTGCCGTCCTTTATGTAAAAATGTGCCCTTTAAACTTTGTCCCTTTCACCTTAAAGCTATGCCTTCTAGCCTTTGACATTTACACCCTAGAAAGAGATTCTGACTATATGTGTCAGTGAGGTGGTAAGTTATAAGTATAATCGTACAAGGGAAGGTAGATGGCCAGATTGATCCAGGCATGAGAGCAGTTAGAAAGGGGAGGGTAAGAGAGGTGTGTGGGTGAAGGACACAAGGAACTAATGGTGGAGGCTAACATGTTTAGGTAACAATAGTGGAGGGGGAGAAGAACGAATGGAAAAGGCAAACAAAGAGAGAAAGACTGACTGAACCAACTGGAGAGGGAACGAGGATGATAGTTACCTGAAATTGGAAGATTCAGTGTTCCTATCATTGGGCTTGTAGGCTATCCAAATGGAAAATGAGATGCCATTTTTCTGTCTAATTTCACTGTGGCAGTGGAGGACAGACAGGTCAGTGTGGGAATGGGAAGTGAAGTTGGAATATCATCTCCACAGAAGCTCAAGATGGTCATTGTGGTCAGGGTGCAGGTACTCCACAAACCAGCCACCTAGTCCATGATTGATCTCAAAGATGTAGAGAAGGCCACACCAAATTACAGTTCCAAACGTAAGAGACAAGATTGGAAGACATGCATGCGAATCTTTACCTCACTTGGAAGGGCTGTTTAGAATTCTTGATGACAGTGAAGGAGGTGGTGTTGGCAAAATGTTGCACCTTCTATAGTGTATAGGGAAAAGTGCCAGGGGATGGGGAGAGAGGGATGGAGAGGGAATAGCAGACACATGACAAATATATTATAGTTTTCTGATATTCAAACTGTTAATGCACTCAAGTACTTACAAAGCCAGAGGCTCATTGCTTTAAAACAGTAAAATTCTGATAACCAGTAATCTGCCGATTCAAAAATCCTTACGTTTTGGCATCTGGATCGTGGATGTTGTTTCTTGTACTCCCATGAAACTGGTCAGGACCCTGGGGTTTCCACAATGAACAGACACTCACCAGAGCTGGTTTTCCTGCACGGACCGGACACTCACCGAGGCTGATATTCCCGCACTGACCGGACACTCAGGAGAGCTGGTGTTCCTACACTGACCAGATACATACAGATGGGGTCTGGGGTTCATGTATTGACCTGATACTTACCAGACCAGGCGATTTCCGCACTCTTTTCAAACTTACCACGTTCCCTGGAAAATCTATTTAAATACCATGTAATCTGAAAAAAGTGAATCATAAATGTACTGGGGTATTAAGTACTAACGTCCAATGGCATGGAAAATCTCTCATTCCGACACCACTAAGGATCCTAAGCATGCATGATTTTTGGAGTTTTACTGTACTGTAATAACCAGAAAATATTACAAAATATTATGCATAAATGAAGAATTAATATCGAACACATTCTAAACTTTTCAATATTCTAAACTTTTCAATATTTACCCTTATTTTACCTTCTAATCTTCGACTGAATGTCCATTTCTTACGCACAAAATTAAGACATTAAAACTGCAAATGTTGCTTTTCTGCAACCTCCATTAACATATTTTTCCCCTTCCTTTGGCTTTTCGCCCTGCAACTCGTAACCTGTCTGATCATTGATGAAAATCTCTCACCATGATATTTCTCATGAACAATATCATTTGGGTATAATGTTTTTACTTACCCTGACCTTTTTTGTCCAAAACAGAAAGTTCCTATAAAAACTTTAAACGTTTGTGTACTGGAATTTTAGTTTACTTTAGTTTATTATTGTCACATGTAACGAGGTACAGTGAAAAGCTTTTTGTTGCATGCTATCCAGTCAGAGGAAAGACTATACATGATTATAATCAAGCTGTATACAGTGTACAAATGTAGGATAAAGGGTATCATGTTTAGTGCACAATAAAATCCAGTAAAGTCCGATTAAAGGTAGTTCGAAGGTCTCCAATGAGGTAGATGCGAGGACAGGGCCCCTCTCTAGTTTGTAAGAGGATGATTCAGTTGCCTGTTAGCAGCTGGGAAGAAACCGTCTATGATGAATGCAGATGAAATATGATCCTTAAAGCAGTGCCATGCAACACTTTCATCATAATCAATGCTCTCAGCTCTTTGCTGTTCTGGTAAGTATGGCATGCACACTTTTGAAGCCTGAAATTCAAGCTATAATGTATTAAATTCTTGCAGAAGGAAGACATGCACATAAAATTGTCAAATCGCCTCAGTCAGTAGCACTTTTACTTCAGGGTGTAGCACTATTAGTATGAATGAATAATCTAGGCTGATGCTCTCGCAATGCCAAGTTTAGACCAAGTTATTGAACTGAGCATGCTGTGTAGAACTGCTTCCCTTGAAGCAAACAATGTTCGATATTGTAACTCAAATCACAAGTCAGTTTCTTAGTAATTCTGGCAAAGAATTTTGCAAATTAAATTAGCTCATTAGTTTCAAGTCCCATCTGACATGTATATTAAGATAGTTACACATTTGTAATGGTGTGTGAAGACTGACGTCTATAAATGTTAAAAAAAACACTCGGGAGCAAGCACTGGAAAATGTGTGCACTGAAAGAGTGGAGGGAGGCGAGGAGGAAAACCTCTTCAAAGAGGGCATACCTTGAAGAGACTTTGCAGAACAGCAAAATAGAGGCACCCGAGACGGCAGATGCTGTGGGCTTGATAAAATGAATGTCCTTTGGTTTTAAAGATAATGAAGAGGTGGCAGATGCTGGAGGCTTGTTAAAATGAATGTCCTTTAGTTTGAAAGAAAATGAAAATTTTGATGCAAGAAAAAAAATTGCGCTTTACTTTTTAAAAGATTCCCCTTTGTAATTGCAATTGACATTAAGAAGCACAATAATATAAAAATATTGTTTGCAAAAATATATATTTTATTGAAATGAACATAAGTAACATGCTTGTGAATGAGTTTAAACACAATTTTAGGCACTGAAAATAATGCTGCCTTCTCGCCTTTGTCTTGTCTTCATGTTGGATCTTTCACCAAGACCACCAGGAAGGATGTGTGTCGCAGAAAGTTGATGTCCCTGGCAGTGGAATTGATGAGAACAATCTTCAGATTAATGAGCATCTTGACTGAGTCAGAACTGGCCTCAGGGCCAAAGTGAATCGTACTAAAAGAAAGGTCAAGATCTTTCCAAACTGGTCAGTCTGACAAGTAAGATTGCTCATTAATCTTACTTGTAAGGTCTGCTTCCCTGAAGATGTTAGTGCCCTCCATAATGTTTGGAACAAAGATACATCATTTATTTATTTGTTTCTGTACTCCACAATTTGAGATTTGTAATAGAAAAAATCACTTGGGGTTAAAGTGCGTTGTCAGATTTTAATAAAGGCCATTTTTATACATTTTGGTTTAACCATGTAGAAATTACAGCGGTGTTTATACATAGTACCCCCATTTCAGGGCACCATAATGTTTGGGACACAACAATGTCATGTAAATGACAGCAGTCATGTTTAGTATTTTGTTGCATATCCTTTGCATGCAATGATTGCTTGAAGTCTGCGATTCATGGACATCACCAGTTGCTGGGTGTCTTCTTTGGTGATGCTCTGCCAGGCCTGTATTGCAGCCATCTTTAGCTTATGCTTGTTTTGGGGGCTAGTCCCCTTCAGTTTTCTCTTCAGCATATAAAAGGCATGCTCAATTGGGTTCAGATTAGTTGATTGACTTGGCCACTCAAGAATTGACCATTTTTTAGCTTTGAAAAACTCCTTTGTTGCTTTAGCAATATGTTTGGGATCATTGTCTTGCTGTAGAATGAACCGCTGGCCAATGTTTTGAGGCATTTGTTTGAACTTGAGCAGATAGGATGTGTCTATACACTTCAGAATTCATTATGCTACAACCATCAGCAGTTGTATCATCAATGAAGATAAGTAAGCCAGTACTTTCAGCAGCCGTACATGCCCAGGCCATTACACCCCCACCACCGTGTTTCACAGATGAGGTGGTAAGCTTTGGATCTTGGGCAGTTCCTTCTCTCCTCCATACTTTGCTTTTGCCATCACTCTGATATAAGTTAATCTTCATCTCATCTGTCCACAAGACCTTTTTCCAGAACTGTGGTTGCTCTTTTAAGTACTTCTTGGCAAACTGTAACCTGGCCATCCTATTTTTGCAGCTAACCAGTCGTTTGCATCTTGCAATGTAATCTCTGTATTTCTATCATGGTCTTCAGCGGACAGTGGTCATTGACAAATCCACACGTGACTCCTGAAGAGTGTTTCTGATCTGTCGGACGTGTTTGGGGATTTTTCTTTATTAAAGAGAGAATTCTTCTGTCATCAGCTGTGGAGGACCTCCTTGGCCTGCCAGTCCCTTTGCGATTAGTAAGCTCACCAGTGCTCTCTTTCTTCTTAATGATGTTCCAAACAGTTGATTTTGGTAAGCCTAAGGTTTGGCTGATGTCTCTAATAGTTTTATTCTTGTTTCTCAGTCTCATAATGGCTTCTTTGACTTTCATTGGCACAACTTTGGTCCTCATGTTGATAAACAGCAAAAAAAGTTTCCAAAAGTGATGGGAAGATTGGAGGAAAGACTGGGTGCTGAGAGCTCTCTTATACCTGCATAAGGAGGCAATTAAACACACCTGAGCAATTACAAACATCTGTGAAGCCATGTGTCCCAAACATTATGGTGCCCTGAAATGGGAAGACTATATTTTAACACAGCTGTGATTTCTACATGCTGAAACCAAAATGTATAAAAATGGTCTTTAATAAAATCTGACAATGTGCACTTTAACCACATGATTTTTCTATTACATATCTCAAATTGTGGAGTACAGATGCAAATAAATAAATGATGGGTCTTTGTCCCAAATATTATGGAGGGCACTGTATAAACACGGTTCCGAGACTAGAATTGGATGGAGCAGATAATCAGGAAGAAGCAGAAACAAGGATTGAGATGTATTAAGCACAGTGTGGTGCGTTCCCTGCACTTGAGCTGGAGAAGTCAACTGAGCTATTGTTCTTTTTATCTAGACATTGTAAATAAATTTCCAAAAAGGGGAGGAAATATACCAACGGTTCTCATCCCGATGGTAATCTTTACATGTAGCTGCCCTGAAGCTTTGCATATGCAGGCACGGCAACACTGAATCATTTTACCTGCTCCAGGCACACCCCTCTCTACAGCTTTACATTTCACCCTTCCTTTCATCTGTCACTGTTTCATCTCCTTTTCACCTCTAGCCTTTGTTATTTATTCCACCTATCTAACAATCAGACGTGAAGAAAGGTGCCGACCCAAAACGTCACCTGTATCCAACTATCACTTGCCAGACTTTGTCCCATCCCCCACCTCTCTTTTACAGTTCTTCCTCACCCCTTCCACTCCCATCAGCGTGAAGAAAGGTGCCGACCCAAAACGTCACCTGTCCATTCTCTCCCCAGATACTGCCTGATCCACTGAGTTTGTCCAGCACTGTATGTTATTGCAATAGATGGTGCTGGCTATGTTGCTACAGAATGTTCTACTCAGTCAAACAGTGCAGTACCATCTTTTCATTAAAGAAAAGTTGTACGGAAGAACCCCTTTGATCATAAATGAGTCAGGTAGTACCGCCTGCATGGAATGAGACAAACTTCAATTGCTGCTAGAAAAAAAAGGTACTTTCGGATACCTCCAACCTTTTGGTCTTGCACTGCAAGGTGCTGTCCAAGCCAAAGTGGTGCAATCTGGTGCATTCCAATATCCCAAAAAAGTGCTGATGGACATACTGAAATTTGGTGTGGACACAGTTTAATGCCATTCCTCCAGTGTATACTGAGGGACTTGAACATGTGTAAAAGCTTCTTGGATGTATTGCTTACATGAAGGAATTCCTTTTGGCATCTGTTTCTGGTTCAGTTTCAGTGGCTGTCTCCTCAGTTTGTGTGGAGAATCAACAACACCAGAATGAACTACCTTCTCATACTCTGTTCTACTAAAAAGAGTATTTTCTCCTACAATGGTGCAAGTCTCCCTGCCTTACCTTTGTAACTCACCAAACTTCATGGACATACGTTTGGCATATTGGGTTAATTTGTTTAGGAGACACTAAGTTAGCTTGTCTCTGGCCAAAGATTAAAAAATACAATTTAATTCATCCATGCACAGAGACCCTTAAGTGCTTCTTGTGTTATCATACAATTATTTTTTCTTGAAATATTCCTTAACATTTAATATTACTTCATTTATTAATCAATGATAGTCACATAAGAAATGTTAAACCGTGAGAAAGGCTTGTTGGTCAGCAGGCAATGAAGTTGACATCTTTTTCTGGTTTACTATTGTAGCAAGACACTCCAAAGATAACTCAACACATTCTTTCACGAGGCTAAAGTAATTGTTATAAACAGCCAAGATACATATTTATATATTAACTCAAATAGTCTAGGTTGAGCAGTCTCGTTCTAATAAGGATCAATCGCTCAAGATGAAAAGTAGTGATCAATTGCTAAACTGTATCAAACAACAGAAAATGGATTGTTGAATGTAACTAACATAAAAAGGAATGGTATATGATCCATGTCAATGTTATTACAACATTCCTGGACTTACGCAAGGGTGATGTTCTGTAAATCCTTATGTAGCCAGATTTCATGCAAGTCTGAATCACCTTAAAACTAGGTAGAAACAAAGAACTACAGATGTTGGTTAATACACAAAATGGCTGAACCAGTCTGAGTAAGGGTCCTGATCCGAATCATTGCTTATCCATGTTCTCTACAGATGCTGCCTGACCCGCTGAATTACTTCAGCATTTTGTGTCATTTCATCTTAAAGCGGTGCTGATGGTGGTCTGCACCATTGAGCCCTATTTCACCAGCTGCCACACTGCCCTGTTTACTTGGCTGTTGTTGCGGCTCACGTTGTAGCCCCTTGCTGACAGCCCTTTTTTCAGGCCGCTGCTACTGACAGGACACGCTCCATCACCGTGAGGCTCCCTCCCCTCTCATCAGCTGCTACTTCCTGTTGATCGTTGCTTTGTCTGCTCCCCCTCCACCGCCTGCTCCTCCTTCTCCCCCAAAATCCAAGGTGTCCAAGGTGGAAGACGTCCACCAGGGGTGGTGGAGATCGAGGCAGCTGGTGAGGAATGGCTTGCTGGTGCACCTTGTGGAAGATCTCGGTGACTCGGCTGGGAGTTGCTCTTCACTGCCTCCCTTGTTCTCGTTCGCCTTCCCAGTGAGCTTGGACAACGCTTTTATATCTATGAAGTGGACGGGAAGCTCACCCCATCCTCCCGTTTTAATAACATAGGTCATTCTGGAAATGGGACCACCTATTGTGAATTCTTTACGTAAGTGCAGGTTTACATAAGTCTCTTCTTATGTAGTTTGGGGAATGCCTGTATCTTCATGTCAACCTTCAGTAGAATGTTGTGCCCATTTGATTTTAAACTTATCTACTACCTGTCTGTTTAAAGAGAATGGGTCTAAGTTAAGGCAGGTAAAATACTGACAATTGATCGTCCTTAACTACTTGACCCGAGAAATGTATATAGGTAAGTCACTTTGTACAACGGAACAAGAAGTCACCCCATTAATCAGTTTCATTTGTTGATTTATAAAGTTTACATATACAAATATCTGGTTTCAGAGAAAATAACATTAGCTGTGGCCATAAGTAGCAGAAATTTTTAAAAATCAGAAAAGAATCAGAATGACTTTAAGCTTCATTACCTACCCAATGTGGCATCTAGATTCAGTTTATTCTTTCTATATGTGAAAACAGATTGCCTATCCCATTAAGATTAAAAATAAAGCAATCAAAAAGACTCTGAGGGATTGAGCAAATTTGTCAAGACTAATGTCATGAAATGCAATCCAATAGCTGCAGCGTTTACTAACTCCAACAAAGAATCCCAAACCACATTTGCTTGCACTGGATTATTTGCCTTACCCTATAAATTATTTACATTAAGTGCAGACAAGGCACCTAAATTTTGTCCCCACTCCATACTGCTCCTACATTACTTTCTGTAAAATTCATCCCTGAGAAATGACCTTCCACAGTTTTACACATATTTAAACTTTGCTTTTCTTTCACTGCTCCAGGCCCATAAAGTATCTTGATTGACAATCAGAAAGTGGTTATGGTTTGGTATTTAATTCATTGGATATCCACTCTGCTAATTAGTAGCTGGTTTCTTCTGATTTATAAGGTTTATTGGAATGCAATTGCAACACAAGGGACAAACATAAATTAGTTCCAAAAAAGCAGGTGTCGAAAACTATTGTTCCCAATAGGTAGAAAACCTAGTCTAAAAATAATGCAGATGATTCATTATTTTGTTTACAAAGGGAACCTTGTAATAGCATATGGATATTTGGCCACTCTTTCTTCACACATCTAAACTACTGTTTTAGTTTTTTTTTAATTTATTTGAACTCAGGGACTCAACACAAGAGAATGTTAACACTAAATTATTTGGTAATGTTTTATTTTAAATGTTTAGCAGGAAATAGGTTTGTCACCAGAAAGATTACTATTCTCTCAGCACATTTTACCTGGTTTAAGGCTCTTCTGAGAATACACAATTATTCAGTGAACAGGATTTGTCATTATTCTCAGTAGGTGTAATGGGGCATCTAAAGAACTCTGGCATTTAACAGAGCATTAAAGTGCAGGATTATTGGGTGTTAATTAGCTGATGGTCGACAAGGCAGTTAGAGAAAATGAATAAATTTACATCAATTTTTCAAAATCCTGATGTGTTAGTGTCAAAGACTACATTCCCATAAATTCAAATAATCTAACGTAGACATGTTGGAAGAATGATCTCCTGATAATTCTGTGATATTTCCCCGTACTGTTAATACAGTTCAAGGATGTGTGATATGATTCTTTATACTGACCAGAAGAAAATCAGCCAGATTAATTAGTGTTTAATCAACCTATGCACCGAATAAAGCAGAAAATCAACCAGAACTCCTCAGGCTGGTTGATTTTTAATGACTCTTTCTGGAAGTTTGCAGGTCGAGCAAGGGCAAGGTTTAAATATAATAATGGTGTCTTCATTGACACGCTATGTTCCACCATTCATCATCAAGGTTCCTCTGAATAAGTACCATTTTTATTTATTGGAATAAGAGTCAGAGCAGAAACATGCTTCCATTTCAACATATCAATGATGACCGTTAAGTATCTATCTACTCTAATCTCACTTACCAACACTCAGTCTGCAGTTTTCTATGTCTTGGTGATTTAAATGCCTGTCTAGATTATTCTTAAATGCTGTGAGAGTATCTGCCTCTACCCGTCTCTCATCAACAAGTCACTGACATCAAGGGAGGTATGTTTGAAGACTTGTATTTCTGTAATGTGGCGGATCAGGCCACTCCTCGGGTCAGCCCCCTCGTTACGTGACGGACAGGTGAAAGGAGTTAAAAGCCAGACCAAGGGAAGGCGTGGATCATCCCTTGGAGAACTACGCTGTGGGCACCAGCTCACAGCCTAATAAAGCAATCTAACAAAACACTGCCTGGCGTCTTGCCTTTTCTCTGGCCTCCGCCAGGCCACTACATTGGTGACCTCGACGGACATCACAAGTAGTGATGTCGAACAATGGGCAACCCGGTCCTGCCGCCCTCGCGCAACCCGGTCCTGCCGCCCTCGGCCCTGCCGACCTCGAGGCCGTCTCCCTCAAACTCCCGACCCTGTGGACCGAAGAGCCTGAGGTCTGGTTTCAGCAGGCAGAGGCACAGTTTGCTGTGCGAGGGGTAACCGTCGACTTGACGAAGTACTATTACGTCGTCGGCGCCCTGGACCAGGCGACAGCAAGGCGAGTAAAGCCCTACCTTAATGAACCCCCCCGCGGATGACAAATATAAGGGCCTGAAAGAACTCCTTATCAGGAGGTTCGGCCTCAGCGACGCCGAGAGGGCAACTCGCGTTATGAGCCAGGGGGGGCTCGGGGACCGACGGCCGTCGGCCCTTCTGGAGGACATGCTCGCCCTTATGGGCGACCACCCGCCCTGTTTTTTATTCAAGCAGGCCTACCTGCGGCAGCTCCCCGTCGACCTCCGTTCTCAGCTCGCAGAAGACCCCTTCACCGACACGCAGCGGCTGGGCGAGCGCGCTGACCAAATTTGGATGTCCCGTCGGGAGGACCTGGCAGTCCTAGCCGTCTTTTCCGCGGCGTCGGGAGGCCAACAGCAAGCTGGGGCCGCCGTCGACCCCGTTTCAGGACGACCCCCGCGGCGAAATCCGGCCGCCATCGGGAACCCCGGTGCCGGCACGTCCTTCTCGCACGGCCCGCCGACAATTCAGCCAGACGCCACCAGAGGTCGCTGGTGGTCGGCCCAAGCAGCACCACCTCCAATACCGCTGGAGACCACCGGAGGTCGCTGGTGGGCATCCCAGTCTGCACCACCACCGGACACCAGCAAAAGCTGGTGCTATTATCACCGTCGTTGGGGACCGAACGCCAAGCAATGTCGCCTACCCTGTGCCTTTCCGGGAAACGCGAGGGCCGGCCGTCAGTGATCCCTTCGGCGGCCGGCCAGATCCATCGCGTGTTCGCTCGGGATCGCCGCACCGGGGGTCGGTTCCTCGTCGACACTGGAGCAGAGGTGAGCGTCCTACCTCCTTCCACCGCCGATATCCATACGGGCAAACACGGCCCCCTCCTCACTGCGGCGAACGGTAGCCCCATCAACACTTACGGGGTCTGCCAGCTCGCCCTTAACTTCGGCGACAGCTGGTTCACGTGGCAGTTCATCATTGCCGATGTATCCCAGCCGCTGCTGGGCGCCGACTTCCTGCGGGCGCATTCCATGCTCGTGGATGTCGGGCGGCAGCGCCTGGTGCACTCCAGCACGCTGAGGCCGGTCTCCCCCAACGTCGGACACCTGTCGTCCGTGGATGCGACGTACGCGCGCATCCTGGCGGACTTCCCGGACATTGTGGAAACCCACTTCTCCTCCTCCACTCCCAAGCACGGGGTGCAACATCACATCCCCACCACCGGGCCACCCGTGCACGCCCGAGCGCGGCGTCTCGCTCCAGACAAGCTCCGTCTAGCTCGAGAGGAGTTTCATCGGATGGAGTCAATGGGCATCGTGCGCCCTTCCGATAGCCCGTGGGCGTCACCACTCCACTTGGTCCCCAAGGCGGACGGGGGTTGGCGACCGTGCGGGGACTATCGGCGCTTAAATGACGCGACCGTTCCCGACAGGTACCCGGTTCCGCACATCCAGGACTTTAATGCCCACCTGGCCGGAGCATCCGTGTTCTCCAAGGTGGACCTTGTGCGCGGATATAATCAAATCCCGGTCCACCCCGATGACATCCCCAAGACTGCCATCATCACCCCGTTCGGCCTATTCGAGTTCCTACGGATGCCGTTCGGGTTGAAGAACGCCGCACAGGCCTTCCAACGGCTTATGGACTGTGTGTGCCGTGGCCTAGAATTCGTCTTTGTTTACTTGGACGACGTACTCGTGGCCAGCCGCTCGAAGCAGGAGCACTGCACCCACCTCCGCCAGCTGTGTAAACGCCTCAGCGAGTACGGTTTGTCCATCAACACTTCCAAGTGCCGTTTTGGGGTGACGGCCATCGATTTCCTCGGCCATCGGGTGACCCCACAAGGGGTGGTACCTCTTCCGGACAGGGTCGAAGCTGTCCGCCGTTTCCCCCGACCGACCACTGTCAAGGGCCTGCAGGAATTCGCTGGGATGGTCTCGTTCTATCACCGCTTCCTGCCGTCGGTAGCCCGAACTATGCGCCCACTCTTCCACCTCATGGCGGGTCGCCGCAAGGAGGTCGAGTGGGACGACAAAGCAGGAGCGGCCTTTGAGCAGGCTAAGGAGGCCCTGGCCAGGGCCACGATGCTCGTCCATCCTAAAGAGGATGCCCCAACCGCCCTGACCGTGGACGCTTCGGAGGTGGCGGTCGGCGCGGTGCTAGAGCAGCACATCGACGGGTGTTGGCGACCACTCGCCTTCTTTAGCAGGCACCTCAGCGGGGCCCAACGGCATTACAGCGCGTTCGACCGGGAGCTCCTCGCCCTCTACCTCGCGGTACGCCACTTTCGGTACTTCCTAGAAGGGAGACCTTTTACCGCGTTCACGGACCACAAGCCACTCACATTTGCGTTCGCCAAGGTTTCGGATCCGTGGTCTGCGCGGCAACAGAGACAATTGGCTTATGTGTCCGAATACACCACCTCAATTCGGTTCGTGGAGGGAAAAAACAACAGGGTGGCCGACGCCCTGTCTAGACCCGCGATCCACGCCGTCCTACAAATGACCGGGGGGATCGACTATTCCGCCCTAGCAGCCGCACAGCTGGGGGACGAGGAGATGGCCGCCTATCGTACAGCCGTGTCCGGCCTGCAGCTGGAGGACATTGTCTGTGGCCCCGGGGATACAACACTGTTGTGCGACACCTCCACTGGCCTGCCGCGGCCCATCGTCCCTGTCGTCTGGCGTCGCAGGGTATTCGAGGTGCTCCACGAGCTGTCTCACCCCTCCATTCGGGCGACGGTGGCCCTTGTATCCTCCCGTTTCATGTGGCACGGGCTGCGTAAGCAGGTCGCACTCTGGGCACGTACCTGCATCCCGTGCCAAACTTCAAAAATCCAGCGACACGTGCGTGCGCCTCTGCAAGAGTTTCGTGTCCCTCGGCAGCGCTTCGACCACATTCATGTAGACATCGTGGGGCCGCTGCCGCCGTCCCGGGGCATGACCTACCTCTTCACTGTGGTAGATCGCTTCACGCGGTGGCCGGAGGCCATTCCGCTGGCAGACACCTCGACGGCCACCTGCGCGCGGGCCTTGGCGGCGCACTGGATCGCCCGGTTCGGGGTGCCACTGGACATTACATCCGACCGGGGGCCACAGTTCACTTCGGAACTGTGGTCGGCCATGGCAAGACTCTTGGGTGTCAGCCTACACCACACTACGGCGTACCATCCACAGTCGAACGGGTTGGTGGAACGCTTTCACCGCCAGCTGAAAGCTGCCCTGAAGGCTCGGCTCACGGGCCCAGACTGGGTGGACGCCCTACCGTGGGTTTTGCTGGGGATCCGCACCGCACCCAAGGAGGACTTGGCCTCCTCCTCCGCCGAGTTGGTGTACGGGGCCCCCTTGACGGTTCCCGGGGAGTTCATCCCACCAGCGCACGGTCGAGTGGAGCAGCCTTCTGACGCCCTGCAACGTCTTCGGCAGACGGTGGGCAGGCTGGCACCTGTGCCCACATCACGTCATGGGACATTCCAGCCACACGTCCCTGCCGCTCTGGAGGACTGCCAGTTCGTGTTCCTGCGCAGGGACGCACACCGATCACTTCTCCAGCGGCCGTACGAGGGCCCCTTCCGGGTCCTACAACACGGCTCGGCCACATTCGTTCTGGACATGGGGGGTCGCAGAGAGACTGTTTCGATCGCACGGCTGAAGCCGGCACACGTGGACATTGATCGGCCGGTGCCGGTTGCACAGCCCCGCCCGCGCGGTCGCCCCCCGTCCAAGCTACCCCCTCCAGTGTCTGCTACGACCCCTCCACCTGTCGGTCAGTCGCCGGTCCCTGCGCCGGTCATGGTGCGCACCCGGGCTGGTCGCCTCGTGCGCCCTCCTGTCCGTTTTGTACCTCCGGTTCTTGGGGGGGGGTCCTGTGGCGGATCAGGCCACTCCTCGGGTCAGCCCCCTCGTTACGTGACGGACAGGTGAAAGGAGTTAAAAGCCAGACCAAGGGAAGGCGTGGATCATCCCTTGGAGAACTACGCTGTGGGCACCAGCTCACAGCCTAATAAAGCAATCTAACAAAACACTGCCTGGCGTCTTGCCTTTTCTCTGGCCTCCGCCAGGCCACTACAGTAACACCATTTTACACTCCTTTTAGGATATCTCACCACCAAATACTTTTACAGCCATTGTGATTAAGGAAATCAGGGTGGAAAGATCATGCATGTAATGGATTTTTCAAAGCAAGTTCCAAATCTTGACCAATCAACTGTTTTATTCATTTTTTTTTCAAAGCAGTAAGAAAGTGTTGTTGAATAAAACAACACTGGAAAGTATCACACTTAAACAATAAATACCTATTATTCTCTCCACAGAAAGTTAGGATCCATATAAATATGACGGACCCATGCTGGAAATGGAAGTTCTAAGTAACTAATCTGACATGACACTGGGTTGCTGGTGGGAGGATAGAAGAATCATTGATATCTTCAACCTGCAGGAGGCTAGTGGTTTCTAACACGATGCTAATGCAACAAACTTGTTTAAAAGATAACAGGCCTGGGTTCTGGCCCCATGATTTGGTTCCAGTGTTGTAAGAAATGTAATACACTTGACATTAATGGTCAAAAAAATATTTATTTTGACTCAATATCTGTGACACCATCAATATCATAACCTCAACATCTAAACATTCACTAATACTTGTACCTCCAACACCCATGTGTGTCTCAGATAGACTTGTCTTTTTCCACGGAAGAAAAAGTAGCATATAACAAGCACAACTTGACCACAGATGAAACAAATCTTCAAGAAAAGACACTGGCCACATCAAGTCAGCCAATTTTATTGTGATGTGCACTAATACGATGACGTGCAGGAACAATGAAAATCTTGCAACCGTATCACAGGCACAGAGACTCGAACAACACATGAAAACAAATTATTACAAAAATCAAACATATTCAACTAGACAATGAAAAGAAAAAGACAAGGGAATGTTAACACTAAATTATTTGGTAATGTTTTATTTTAGGATACTTTCTAAATGGCATCTGTGGAAGTTTGTCAAGAGTATTGGTGACATGCTGAATCTCACTAAACAGCTAAGAAAGTAGAGGCTCGAGAGTGCCTTCTTCGTGATTACATCAATGTGCTGGGCCCAAAACAGATCAGCCGTGATGGTAATGCTCAGAAATTTGAAGTTGTTAACTCTCTCCATCACCAACCCTCTCTCCATCACCAACAAAAACTGAGATAGATACAAAATACTGGAACAACTCAGCCATTCAGGCATCATCTCTGGAGAAAAGGATTAGGTGACGTTTCGGGTTGGAACCCGAGTCTAAAGTCAGGCAGCATCTCTTTTATCCAGAGATGCTGCCTGAGCTGCTGAGATATTCTGGCATAGACACAAAATGCTGGAATAACTCAGCCGTTCAGGCAGCATCTCTGGAGAGAAGGAATGGGTGACGTTTCGGGTCGAGACCCTTCTTCAGACTGATCTGAATCATTCAGATTAACTCATCCAGAGTTACTCTGGCATTTTGTTTCTATTTTCGGTGTATACTAACATCTGCAGTTCCTTCCTAAACAAGAACTGCCTCATGGATGCCTGACATCCCCTTTCAGAAGTCAATGATTTTGTCGACTTTTGTTCTTTGATTCTGTTTAGAGATAGTGTGGAAACAGGCCCTTCAGCCCACCAAATCCATGCCAATCACGATCACTATGTACACTAGTTCTATCCTACACACTAGGGACAATTCATAATTTTACCAAAGCCAATTAACCTACAAACCTGTACGCCTTTGGAATGCGGGGGGAAAGCGGAGCACCCGGAGAAAACCCACGTGGTCACAGGGACAATGTACAAATTCTGTACATCCAGCACCCATAGTCAGAATCGAACCGGGGTCTCTGGCGCTTTAAGGCAGCAACTCTACCGCTGTGCCTCCCACTGTTGAGCAAGAGGTTGTTGCGGCACCACACAACCAAGTGTTTTCATTTTCTCCTGCATGCTGACTCATCAACCATCTATGATGCAGCCTAAAACAGTGGTGTCGGGATGTATAGATTGGCATTGAACCATGCATAGCCACACAATAATGGGTGTAACGAGGGTAGAGCAGAGGGCTAAGCATGTTGCCTTGAGGCGCACCTGTGTTGAGGGTCAGTGAGGAGATGTTCTTACTAATCTACACTGAATGAAATCTGCTGACACAAAGTCAAGATGGGAAGAGAAATGATGAAAGGAGTTGCATCTCCTATCAGTTGCATACTTTCAGTATAACATTACTAATTTCTGAAGAAATTACTAATGTCTGAAGAAGGGTCTTGACCCAAAACATCACCCATTCCTTCTCTCCAGAGATGCTGCCTGGCCTGCTGAGTTACTCCAGCATTTTGTGTCTACCTTTTGATTTTTAATTTCACATTCATTTGCTTTTGTTAGCAATTAAAGATCAAAAACTGTGGGAAAATTGGAGTTAAATTTATAGATTTTGATCTAAATGCCAAGGTTAGTAGATTCACAGATAATGCGATGCACAGAAACAAAATCCCTGTCATCTTTCAAATGAAAGAAATGTTATTTGATGGGTTTTAAGAAAACAATTTCCTTTAGTTACTGAATGTTCTAACTAATTAGACATGGTTAGATAATGCAGTTCAATTAAATGGATTACTGAACACATGCAGGACTTGTGATGTTGATTGTAGTTATAACTTCTCATTAAATATTTATGTTTACTCTTTAAATTGAGTTTGCAGCCCCCGCAATTAAACTTAGTTATTGCGAATAATACAGATAGGAGAAAATAAAGGCTGAAATGTCCAGGTTTTGCACAGCAGGGTTAAACACGAATCAAAAGTTAGGACTATATGCCTACCATCAGATATCAAAATTAATTTGCTGCATTTCAGAAAATCATAATTTGACAAACTGATGTTTCTAATACTGCTGGATCAATGGAGTTAGTTACTATATTATTTAATTTCTAAAAAACAGCTAATTAAAAATTAATAATTTGAACATCATTTCATAATATTTCAAATTAAACAAAATTTACACTGATTTTAATTGCTGCTGAATGCTTAAAATCACATATCAAAAATCTCAAAATAACATATTTCAGAGCATGATAAAGTTTTTTAAATTTTGTTATAATGAAGAGATTTTTTTTGACACCATTATGTCCACTAAAAAACATATATTAAATGCCACAAATCCTATTGAGAAATATGATATATTTCTGTATTATCAACAGCCCAGAAGACAAAGGTGCATGGGTGACAAGAGCAGAGCATGCTTTTGCAACCAAAGTGTGTAAAAATCATGTTCTTGCCCCTGCTGTTCATTTTTAGATCCATCAACATAGCAAAACGGTAAATGTATCAGAATTGTAGGTTGATGGTCAGTCAAAGTTATTTTGCTCAGAACCATGGCTTACATACTCCACCTAATGTTGTCATTCCCATAACAATAGAGAGGGCAAACTTTGACTGATTATTTTCAATATATCCAAATGCTAGTAAATTATACACTGAATGTACATGCTCACAAATGTAAAGTTATTACCGTATCAATTTGACATTGTTCATTTATCTGAACAGTAAGAGGATAATAGAAATAGAGACTCAATAAGCAAACTGGAAAATTAGGGGGAAAAAATCATCCCTTTATCACGCTGAGAAATATTGTACATCAAAATATGTGGAAAAGACGTCAAAGTTAGCAATCTTCATCATCAGCATTGTCAGTATGTTATTCAGAGGGTTGACAATGTTCAAAAATATTTCACAGGTTTTACAAACAAGTACCAGTAGAAGATCCTTGAACTATCTGGCCAAGATGAATTCTCAAGATGATAAAAAGGTACCCGAGGAACATGGGCTGAATGCCAACAGATACAATGGTCAGAACAGTTCCATGCATATTACAAACAGACCAAGGAGACAAGGACAAGAATAATAAAAAAGGAGACAAAGGCATGTGCATTGATACTCGAATACCATCATTGTATAGACTAGACCAGCAATTCTTACACAGTTTCTTGGAAGCCTTGAGATATTTGAGACATGAAGTCAATTTCTCATAGGACACAGTGAATGGCAGGGACCTTCAGACTGTTGATGTTATAGACACCTTGGTGTGCAAATCCATAGCTTCCTCAAAGTGTCGACACAGGTAGAAAGGATAGTGAAAAAGCATTTGATATACTTGCCTTTATAGGCTGAGGCATTGAGTATTAGGTTAAAACATCATGTTGCAGTTGTACAAAACACAATGTGGTTGCACTGGAAAAAGTTCTGAAAATATTCAACAGGACATTGTCTGCAACAGAGGATTGTTATAAGAAATTGAATAGACTCGGTTTATTCTCACTGAATTGTAGAAGGCTGAGTAGTGACCGTATGGAGGTTTGTAAAATTATGAAAAGCATGGATTGGATAGATAGTCAGAATTTCATATTCAGGGCCAGGGAAACTAGAACGAGGAGGCACAGTTTTAAGATGAGAGGCAAGATATTTAAAGGAGATTTGAGGGGTAAGTTTTTCCATACAGAGGATGGAGAACATTTGAAACTAGCAACCAGAGGAGGTAGTGCTGGCACATATTTATGTATAAAAGGCAGTTGAACAGGTACTTGAATAGGAAAGATGGAGAAAAATACAGGTCCAGTTCAGCAAATAGGATTGACTGAGATAAGTATCACGATCAGCATATGTGAGCTCGTCCGAAAGAGCCTAGTTCAGTGTTGTACGTTTCTATGATTTTATGATTGTGTGTTTCCAAAAGGATTGAATGGATAAAATTGCTTTTTTGCAAAGAAAATCATACTGACCTCAAATAGTTATCCTCGTCTTTCCTGTCTTTCCATGTGAACATACGTCATGTCACAGAGCACAGAAATAGGCCCTTCGGCAAAACTGCCCCATGCTGACAAAGATGCCTGAGCCTGCCCAAACTTTCCTTGTAGCTCAGGCCCACGTCCAGGCAACATCCTTGTAAAACTTCTCTGAACTCATTCCAGGTAAACAACATCCTTCCTATAGCTGGGTGACTAAAACTGAACACGAAACTCCAAATGCAACCTCACCAACGTCTTGTACAACCGTAGCATAACATCCAAACTTCTATACTGAATACCCTGACTGATGAAGGCCAATGCACCAAAAGCCTTCTTGTCCACCCAATCTATCTGTGATGCCATTTTCAAGGAACTATGTACCTGCACCTCAAGATCCCTCTGCTCTACAACACTCCCCTGGGGTCTGCCATTCACTGTGAAGGCACTGCCTTGGTTTGCCTTGACAAAATACAACACCTGGCAATTTTATGAATTAAACTCCATTAACTATTCCTCAGCCCACTGCACAACTGATCAAGATTCTGCTGTATTTTTTGATACCCATATTTGCTATCTACAATAGCACCCATTTTAGTGTCATCTGCAAACTTGTTAATCAGGCCTTATACATTCTCATCCAAATCATTGTTATAAACCACCAATCGCAATGTCCCCTAATGAGCCCCTGTCGATCCAAATGCATATATATCTTGTCCCTCAGAATCTTTTCCAGTAACTTGCCCACCACAGATGTTAGGTTCACTGCTCTACAGGCTTTTCTATGCAGCCTTTCTTTAAGGCACAACATTATCACCTTCCAGATTTCCAGCACTTTACCCGTATCAAATGACGATTCATATATCTCAGCCAAGGCTTCTGCAATTTCGTCTCTAGCTTCCTACAGTGTTTTCTTGGATCAGGCCTGGGAGATATATCCATCTTCATACACATTAGAAAGTCCAGCACCTCCTTGACTATAATATGGACTGATCTCAATACACCTCCATTAACTGTCGCAAGCCCCCCAGACTTCATGTCTTTCTCCATTGTAAAAAACAGAAATACTCTTTGAGGACCTTTCCCATCTCCTGCTGTTCCACACAGAGACGAGCGCTTTGGTTTCTGGGGGACTGTCAAAGATGCAAAAATTGCCAGAGCTCCAGCAATCTTTTGTCTTGCTTTCTTTAGCATCCCGTGATAGATCCTGTCAGGCCCTGGAGATTTATCCATCCTAATGTGCTTCAATATCCCAAGTAATTAGAAATGCTCCAGAATATAGTGAAAATGGTTATGCAAAATTATAGCAAGCTCTTGATCGGCTGGGTAAGTGGAACAGGGAAAGGCTACTAGAGTTTAATACAGATAATTAATTCGGAGGGTGGTGGGAATATGGAATGAGCTGCCAGAGAAGATAGTTGAGACAGGTACTATGACAGCATTTAAAAGACAATTGGACAGGTACCTGGATAAGAAAGGTTTAGGGGTTATGGGCCAAATAGGACCAGCTTAGATGGGACATTTTGGTCTGCAAGAATACGTTGGGCTGAATGGCCTGTTTCTGTGCTGTATCAGTGTACCCCTCACTTAACTCTGCAGTCTCCATGTAATCTCCATAGTGAATACCATTGAGAAGAATTCATTTTGTCCATACCCCCTGGCTCCATACACCGGTTACCTCTTTAGTCCCTGAAGGGATCTATTCATTCCTAAGCTCTCCTCTTATTTAATATATTTATGAAAGGTTTTACGATTCTCCTTAATCCCACTTGCCAAGATCAAGCCATGGCCCCTTTTTGTTCTCCAAATGTCTTTCTTATTCTCTCCTATATTCTTTATAAATGTCAAATGACTCATTAATAACAATTTCATATACCTGCCATGGTATTTCTTCTTTTCCCTGGTCATGTTTTCAATATCCTTTGTTAACCAGTGCTCCTGAAACCTACCGTCTTTGTCCCTTACACACAGAGGGACATATTGTTTCTGAACATACTATGTCGAAGAGGCAAAGGGTTCTTCTACAAAAACTTCAATCATTTGCCTGTCCTCATTCCCCAAGATAAATACCAGGTCCCTCCCTTGTAGTACTCTATAAGCTACCTCTGAAACCACACCAAGAATCATTTTATGAATTACTCTCCATCTAAGTTCCCAACACTAAGTTAATCCCATGCATGGGGAATGTTTAAGGACTAGGCAATGGACCTGAATGAATACACCACAGTTGTTACAGACTTCATAAGGAAATGTTTGGAGGAATGTGTTCCTTCAAAAACCATCTGAGTGGTTCCCAAACAGAAGCCTTGGATGAACCAGATCTGCATTCTTCTGATGACCAGGTCTTTGGCATTCAGGTCTGGCGACGCAGAGGTATACAAGGAGTCCAGATAGAACCTTGATAAGGCCATTAAAAATACTAAAAGGGACTTTCACTGTAAGCTGAAGGATGAGACGGATGTTCGGCAACTGTGGCAGGGCTTGAATGCCATCACTTTTGGAGGCAAAATCAGGGGGCAGCTCAAGCGACAGTGAAGCATCACTCCCTGATGAGCTCAATGTGCTCTAGGCACATTTTGATAGGGAGAACACTGATGTGCCTTCCCGAGGCCCCCTAGACTCCCAATGTATTACAACCACAGTCACAGAGGCCGACGTCTGAAGATCCTTCAAAGGGGGTAAACCCTCAGAAAGTGTCTGGACTGGACGGTATACCTGGTCATGTTCTGTGTAGAACAACTGGTTAGAGTTTTTGTGAACATCCTCAACCTCTCATTACTGAGGTCTGAGGTTCCCACTTGCTTTAAGAGGGCATCAATAATACCAGTGCCTAAGGAGAGTAGGGTGACATGCCTCAATGACTATCGACCGGTGACACCAACGTCTTTGGTAATGAAGTGCTTTGAGAGATTGGTTATGGCACATATTAACTCCTACCTCAACAAGAATCTCGACACATTGCAATTTGCTTACCGCCACAATAGGTCATCAGAGGATGCAATCTCACTGGCTCTCCACTCTGCACTGGACCACTTGGACAGTACAAAAAATAAGCCAGGCTGTTGTTTATAGACTATAGCTTGGTGTTCAATACCACCATCCCCTCCAAGCTAGTTATCAGGCTGACGGAACTGGGTCTCTGCGCATCACTTTCAACTGGATCCTCGACTTCCTCATCCACAGACCACAGTCTGTTCGAATGGGCAGCAACACTTCTTCCCCAATAACCATCAGTACGGGAGCACCTCAAGGCTGTATGCTCAGCCCCCTGCTCGACTCACTGTATACCCACTACTGTGTAGCCGGACACAGTGCAAACTTCATCTTCAAGTTCGCCGACGACACCACCGTTGTTGGACGAATTACAGATGGTGATGAGTCAGAGTATCGAAGTGAGATCGATCAACAGCACAACAACCTGGCTCTCAATGTCAGTAAGACCAAGGAACTAATTGTGGAGTTTGGAAGAGGAAGGATGAGGACCCACAAACCTGTCTATATCGACGGGACAATGGTGGAGAGAGTCAAAAGCCTCAAATTCCTGGGCGTGCATATTTCTGAAGATCTTTCCTGGACCCAGCACACTAATGCAATTATAAAGAAGGCCCATCAACGCCTGAGCAGATTGCAGAAATTCAGTATGCCAGAGAGGACTCTCTTGAACCCCTAGAGATGTACAGTAGAGACCATATTGACTGGTTGCATCACGGCCTGGTTCGGCAACTTAAATGCCCCAGGAACGAAGACTGCAAAAAATGGTGAACATTGCCCAGTCCATCTCGGGTTCTGACCTCCCCGCCATCGAAGGGATTTACAGGAGCTGCTGCCTCAAAAAGACAGCCAGCATAATCAGAGACCCACACCACCCTGGCCACACATTCATTTCACCCCAGCCATTGGGAAGAAGGTATGGGAGCCTGAAAACTATAATGTCCAGGTTCTGGAACAGCTTCTTCCCTACAGCCATCAGGCTATTAAACACTGCAAATAAGCTCTGAACTACATAGTCTTGGGTTTAGTCTTTTTGTACTATTATTGTTTGTTGTGTGTGTGTGCATGTGTATATATCATATAATATGCGCGTGTGTGTGTGTGTGTGTATGTATATATACACACACTAAACCTTTTCTCGTTTATTGTATTGCTTACAGTGTACTATGTTTACATATTCTGTTGTGCTGCTGCAAGTAAGAATCACATCTATCTGGGACATACGACAATGAAGCACTCATGGCTTGACAGTCGATATTGGAACAGATCAATGATTTCAAAAGGAAATTCAGTGAGCTTCTGAGGAAAATAAACACATTGCACTTACAGGGAAAGAGAGGGAAAATAGGACTGAATAGATCTCTCTACACAGTTCTGGCAAAGATTTGATCGGCCATCATGCCTTGCCCTTTGCCGTTACGACTAAATGGCTAATAATAGGACTGGTTTAGATAGATATGAGCCAAACACAGGTAGGTGGGACTCGTGTAGATGGTACATGTTGGCCGGTGTGGGCAAATTGGGCTGAAGGGCCAGTTTCCATGCTGCAAGACTATGACTCTATAATAGATTGAAGAAGTAACTGTGTTATCTTTACATAAAATATAAATGACGGTGTAAAACTACCTCTGCAAATCCAGATTCTAATTCTTCTGTTTGAAACTAAATGTGCATTCTAAATATATGCAAAAACCAGAGTATTGGGTTGGATGCAAAAATAATAGTCCTAAAAAACTCTTTGATAATTTTCATTTTTTTAATTAAAATCAGCAAGTAATTCATGAAAAACAATGAAATTTATCCAAGTTCATCAAAATCAAGTATAGATCTATTGATAAGTATGCCTTGACTCAAACATAAGTGGACCATCATAATGCTGAACAATCTGCATAGTGTATCGGTCTCATTGCAAGCAAGCAGATGTTTTAGAAGTTTGCAGACAAAGGAGACCACAGATGCTGGAATCTGGAGCAAAAAACAAGTTGCTGGAAAACACAACAGGTCAGGCAGTATCCGCAGCGGAAAAAATATAGCCGATGTTTTGGGTCGAGACCCTGCATCAGGACTGAGATTATTTAGGGGAGATAGCCAATATAGAGGTGGAGGACGGTGCAAGGCAGAAGCTGGCAAGCGATAGGCAAATTCTGGTGAGGAGGGGTTGATGGGCAAATGGATGCCTTTGAGGGGTAGAAGGGTGGAGATAGGAGCAGAGGGTTGAGAGATAAAAAAAAGATATAAACTAACTACAGATTGTGAAATCTGATATAGGAAGGTGATGAGTGTAACCATATAAGGGAGGGATGGTGGGCAGATGGGAAGAGGAAGGAGAGGGGAGGGGATCGATTGGGTTGACTGTATGGGCGATAGGTAATTAGAACAAGGTGGAGCAAGAAGCAATGTTGTTATAGTACCTGCCTCAACCACCTCCTCTGCAGCTCATTAGATATACTCACCACCCTCTGTGTGGAAAAAGTAGCCCCTCGGGTTCCAATTGAATCTTTAATATTTGTTCAGTTTTGGTCGCCCAGCTATAGGAAAGATGGTAGTTAAGCTGGAAAGCGTGCAGAGAAGATTTATGAGGATGTTGCCAGGACTCAAGGACCTGAGCTATAGGGAGCTGATCAGGCTAGGACTCTATCCCTTGGAGCGGATGAGGGGTGATCTTATGGAAGTGGGATTAGTGTGGATGGGGCAAGTAGGTCAGCTGTGGCAAGTTGGGCCGAAGGGCCTATTTCTGTGCTGCATGACTCTATAACATGTTATTCAGCAATAACTGACAGTGCAAGAACTGAAAAAATGAGCTTGTTTTACTTCTCAAAAATATTTCCCTTGTTCAATAAGAAAATAAGGAAGCTAAGAAACTGAACACTCTTTGCACCAATTACAATCTCAGCTTATTCCAAATCCTTGCACAGCCAATATGGAGTACTTTGGAATCATAATAATCTGATTATTTCAATAGATCCCTGAATTACAATAGTAATCACCTTATGTCTAGTTAAACATGACCAAAACCAATTAGTTAACTGCATCGTTAACATGTTTTAGGGACATTGATTTAAGGAGATTGCAATGATGTAATTGAATCTCATACATTCATTTAAGATGAATGTATGAGATTCGTCTTGTATGAGAATGTGTGAGATATGGCTTAATCTTGAAGCCAGCATACACCACGGTGTAATATGACATAAGATCATCACCCAAAACCATGTACTCTTTGGAACAAGATTTTGTTTGCATTAATCTTGCAGGCAAGAGTATAACTGAGCCACAGGATTATGAACTCCCCACTCGAAGGACTTATTTTAAGATTATTGATAAATTTTCAAGCAAAGAAGATTTGCTTATCAAATGTAAATTCTTCATTTAAGCACACACTAATCCCAATTTACATTGGAAAGGATCTGAAGAGTCCCAACCCAAAACGTCACCTATCCATTTTCTCCAGAGATGCTGCTTGACCTACTGAATTACTCCAACGTCTTTTTCTTAAACCAGCATCTGCAGTTCCTTGTATCTGCAATTATTATTGGTTGCATTGTTCTTAAATAGCTAATCTGTTGGTGAATAAGAACTTAAATGAACTTGGTAACTTGCACCACCTATTTTTAGCAAAATATTAAACTGCGGAAGGAACTCAGCACACCAGACACCATTAGACTGAAGGGTCCTGACCCAAAACATTATTTGTCCATTGCCCTCCACAGATACTGCCTGAACCACTGAGTTCCTCTTGCAGTTGTTTTTTTTGCTCCATTCCAGCATCTGCAGTTTCTTGTGTCACCACATGTTTTGAGTTTGAATTCTTTCACGAAAGCAAAGAGCTATCGTACATTTTCAATGAAGACAATCAACATGGACTGGAATTCATAAACATTATCCAGTGAAAACATAATCATAATCACACTTAATAAACTGCTACAATCTGGAATATAATGCAAACTATTTTGGAATACAGCCATTCACATAAAATAGCTAACAATTCTGATCAATTAATCATTTTCCACCTCAACATTAAGCACCCCTTTTTGCTGTAGCATGGATTTCTGAACAAAAGCTGGCCTCAAATCTGCACCCTGCTTTTTATGTAGAAACCCAGTGAAAGGGTCAACAAGTGTAATATTATCCACATTGAGCCATCATGGCGATGCACCTTTGCCAACATCTGTAATCAGCAGTCTAGAACAGGCCTGGGATTACTTTTAACAGTATTCCATAAAAATTAAAGGAGACTTTATATTTTTGTAAAGAATGTTTTACAAACTTGCCTAAGTTGGTCGATTTTTATTGAAGGACAAAATCAGCAAAAGAAAGGAAAAATATGTCTGTTGTTTGACTCCAGCATTTTCCAGGATTGACAAGGACAGCATAGTAGATGTTGTGTATATGGACTATAGCAAGGACTTTAACATGATCCAGAAGTTTAGAGTACTTGGGATCCAGGGTGAGATAGCAAATTGGATATGAAATTGGTTTGATGGGATGAGTCAAAGCATGACAGGAGAGAGTTGTTATTCCTGACAGGAAGCCTCTGACCAAAGGTGCGAACAGAGATTGATGCAGGTTCGCTGTCGTTTGTTGTAAATATTAATAACTTGGATGAGAACGTAAGTGGCATGATTTGTAAGTTTGCAGATTACACCAATATCGATGATATTGTAGAGAGTGAAGAAGGTTGTCTACGGTTACAGCAAGATCTAGATCAAAAAGGAATAGCAAATGGAATTTATCTCGATCAAATACAAAGTGATATATATTGGAAAGCTAAACCAGGGCAGGACAGTAAATTGCTGTGCTCTGAGGAGTGCACTTGTACAATGAGACCTATAGGTATAAGTACATTGTTCCCTGAAAGTAGCAACGCAAATAGGATGATGAAGGTAACGTATGGATTGCTGACCATCATCAGCTGGGGCATTAACTATAAGGGTTGGAATGACATGTTACAGTTGTATAAAACCTTGGTTAGATCATATGGAGTATTGTGTACATTTCTGGTCACCACACCATGGAAAGTACATGATTTGGCTCGAATGGGTGTGGAAAATATTCTCAAAGATGTTGCCTGGATTGGAGAACTTGAGTTAGCAAGAGTGATTGGATGGGCTGGATCTTTTTTCCCCCTGGAGCAAAGGAGGCTGAAGTGTGACATAATAGAGGTATAAAAAATCATGAGAGCAAGAGAGTAGATCAGTGTCTGTTCCACATTTTGACATGGACATAGACAAGCAGGGCATTGAGGAATGTGGAATTAAATGCAGGCAAGTGAGATTAGCATAGATAGGCATGGTGATCGGCATAGATTTGGTGGGTTAGGGGGCCTGTTTCTATGCTATAATAGAATCTTTGAATGTATGATGATCCAAGATGAGAGGTGACATAAGAGAGGTTTTTAAATTGTGAGGGCCATTGATAGATTGCCAGTGTCTGTTTCCCTTGGTAGGGGGTGCCTAAAACTGGAAGGCATAGGTTTAAGTGAGAGGGGAAAGATTTTAAAAGTGCCTGAAGGGTAACTTCTTCCATTCAGTGACATGTACAGATCCTCATGCAATGCCTTGGAATGCCTTGTGAAGTTAATTTCTAGAATTTCACAAACAACAGAATATTTAATTGTCCCCTCCACATCACTAATTCCCATTGTACAAATAGTCACTGGCGGCATTTTGCTTAAATGGTCAAGCCCATCTCTGAAACAGAGGTTGCATGTTGCCACATAATTTAACTGGAAAGTATATTACTAATCAACCCTGATCCAACTGACCTCAGTTTCATACAATTGTCTACAGGTTGCTGCATAATAATCACAAATTGGAAACAGACCATTTTGATATGTGTCTTAATCTGAAGGCAGAAAGCCACACAGTTGCTGCCCTGGCTATGATTATCCAATTTAGCCGCTGAGATACACAGACATTGAGCGCTTCAATGATGACACTGCCGACATTGCTGGAGGTGCTCTAGCTACAAAAGGCCACTGAGGATGGGTCAGGATTCTCAAAACAGGAGGCAGTAAATTGTTCAAAGCTGTATTCAACTAAGTATGATCCTTTTGGAAAACCATTTTAGTCCATATTTATGAGTGCAACTACTCTAACAATGCTTCAAGTTACTTTTAGGTTATACGTTTTTTTTGCAGTGGACCCAATTGAGAGATAGGTTGAAAGGCAACATTGTTTAGCATACTGAAGTACTGGGCCAATTTCTGGATATAAAAATTCACAACATATTCAGAAATATGTCTAAATTAATTTGTTAAATTAGTTTGCAACTTTCTTTTTTGAGAATAAGAAAGCATAAAGTGTTATAACCTAATTACAGATCAGGGTGACTAGATGTTAGAAGCAAACTAGTAGGAAAGAACTGCAGATGCTGGTTTAAATCGAAGGTAAACACAAAATGCTGGAGTAACTCAGTGGGACAGGCAGCATCTCTGGAGAGAAGGAATGGGTGACGTTTCGGGTCGAGATCCTTCTTCAGTCTTCTTCAGTCTTCTTCAGTCTCGACCCAAAACGTCACCCATTCCTTCTCTCCAGAGATGCTGCCTGTCCCACTGAGTTACTCCAGCATTTTGAGTCTATCGTCAGAAGCAAACTAACCCATTGATTATTTGCTCTCCAAATAGGCTTTACTTAATGCAGAACTCTAAGTACTTCAATTTGATTACTGCTTGTTTATCTTTGTGACCTGGTGTTATACTACATGAACACCAACCTGACAAGGTAGAATTAATTCTCCTTTATAGAAAAAAAATTATCCTACTTAAGAAAACATCAAAATCCATAATTTGAATTTTGCCACAAGCATCTAAACAGATATAATCAATTGGATTTTCCAAAGTTTCTGCTTAGAATGGGATTTTTAAAAGATTACCATGTTGCAATTTTATAATACAATGCTAAGAGTAAATATAAAGAAAGAAAAAAAGTAGCAGTAGCGAAGTACATAAAACATCTACCTGACTAAATTTTCATTGTCTCCTGGATTCTTGCAGGTAGCACATTCAGTCCTCAGGTCTTCTGATTTGGGTCTTTTCTGGAATGAGGTCTGCTGTTGCCGTCGCCGTCTTGTTCTAGGAGGAAGTGGTTCCTAGAAAATAATGAATTTTCAGATGCTATATACATAATGTTGTGAGATGAAAATAAATGTGCCTTCCAGAATAGCACAAACCTCAGCTTTTTCTCCATCCGAGCTGGTACCTCGTTTTCTTTTCTGCCCTTTACTTCTCTGTGAAAGAAAACAAATACGTCCTTACAAATAGCTTGTATAACAGTTTTTCAGTCAACAGAATATAGAGTCGTACAGCACCGAAACAGGCCCTTTGGCCCACTCATCCATGCTGACCAAGATACCTCATCTAAGACAATCCCCTTGCATTTGCCCCACAATCCCTCTGAATCTATCCTATCCATGTACCAAATGCCTTTTAAATGTTATTATTGTATCTCTCTTAACATATCGAATGAAAGGTTCCGTGACTTAAAAAATAAATCATTCTGACTCCAACCACTAGCTACATATTGCCAGAATATAATGCATCTTGGATCACCCAATTAAAAAACTAAAACACCACAATCCAGAGGAAAAAAAATGTATTTAAATCATTTAACGTGACCCTCAAAATATACAGGATTTCAAAAACCAGCCGAAAACAATTATTCTTATTGGCAATTAACTGTCAGATCCTACAATACCAGTTAATACAATCCTAGCAACCACTAGTACTCAACTTTCACAGGCAGAGGGCCCTCTTGGATGTTCCTTTGTGACTTAAAACTGAATAAAGAGTCTGCTGTGCAGTATCGGATTCTGTTTTCCAATACTTAATTCCGTAATGAAAAAATCATTAAAAGCAGCAGTTAAGAATTTATCTATTCTCTCCAGCTGTTCTCAATGATGGAGCCTCTCGATCTCTTTACTGAACCTTCCATTCACAATTACACCAAAGAGAGATTGGTTCCACTCCTCTTGTCGGATATACATTTGAATGCCATTTCTTAGCTTTAACAAAGCAGTTATAGTTTAATGAGACATTAATTAAAACAAAAAGAAAACAGTTCGCACAATGCAGCAGAAACTAGCTACTTTATTTCAGCCGTCTAGGCTTTGACACAAAGATGTCAGTAAGCAATCTGTTTCCTTTCTTCCTCCATATGAGCTACGGAACTAATATTGGTACACTCCATAAACCCCACAACAAAAACTTTTTTCAAAAAGCAAACAATTCAAAAACTTGTTCAGATGTCCTTTTTTGCAAGTTCATTGCTCATGTCTCTCTTGCTTGTGATGTTATTAAAAAGCTTTGTCGCTGTAAAGAAATCAGCAAAACCAAATTTTCTCTTTTTTGCTTTAAAATTGCATTGTTTACTGCCATCAGGTTTTGCTTCTTCATAACATACAGATTCACACAGCAGGAAAACAGGCCAATAGGCCCACCACCTTCACGCTGACCAGTGGGCACCCATCCGTATTAGGCCCATCTCCAGCACTTGGCCAATAGCGCGTTCCATGCCTAGGCAGTTCAACTTCTTGTCGAGACAATTGTTCTAATTCTTCTGCTGCAAGTTTCCCTTGACGCATAATTTTTTTCTCGAGAGCTAACTACTTATTTAGTCAGAACACTTTGGTAATACCAGCCTAACTCTCTGCAGAGCTTTATCCCTGTTATTCAGCTTTAAAAACTCTTACTTTGGCATGTCTCTATTGTTATCTTAACCCCTTCAATTTTATCCATTTCCGCCTAACAATCATTTAATGCAAATGCTCGAGTCATCTTTCAGTACAAGTTGCTACAAAAATTAAGCATGAATAGCTTTGTAGTACTAACCCAGGGGAAATTAGGGTTGCTAACCATAGCATATTATTCAATATTCTGTTGTATGTGACATGTGGAGGAAAGGGAAAAGAGCAATGATTCTCACTTAAACAATCAAGTGTTTTCATTACATTTTCTCAGTGAGAATTGTTGTTTATAAGAAAGAAAACAAGGATTCTTCACCATGTTGCGATTCTGGCAGAAAGTAGGTGATTGGAAAGGAAAATATGATCAAATCTGGAAAAAAGAGCATGTTTAGAAAATGGAGGTAGAACTCAAATTGTTTTATTCTGTAACTTCTATTACTCAATAGAAAAGTCTTCTAATTGGATTCAAGCCCAGGAAATGATTTAGGAAGATTGATACTGAGCTAGGTTTAGGATCACATAGTTATGGAGACATGCCACATGTAGGAAGACTGCTGCTCATACAATCTCTCTGTCTGGTTTGGGCTATTCTCACCAACCAGGGTGAATTCCAAGTAGAGATTGGTTCATATGAGAAAATAAAGATTACCAATATTGGTCTTGCTTGCTTGTTACATTGCAGTAACTCATTACTCATTACCGAAGGAATCAAAGCTCTCCCCTTCTATTAATTCTCCTATGGTTTCCTATCATTTTAACCGCCCAAATAATGACCAAAAATGTGTACCCAACATTTTGTAGAATAGCCCCAAGGATGCATTTTGTTTTTAACTATCAAAAACATAATTGCATTATTACATCCAAACAACGGCCAAACTTCTTTTTGAACAATTTAGTTCCTTAAAATGAAATACCTTATAGAAAAAAACAGATCCTTTAACATTATGATGGATGTCTAGCTAAATATCAAACAATTCAAGATCTTTCAGTGTCTAAAACAATGCTTCTTAAACTGGTGAATGGCTCACCCAAGGGTGAATGAAACTAGAGGGGTGCATGAAGGGTGAATGACTTAATTAATATATATAAAATTATACACAAGGGAGAATAAGACAAAAATTACCAAAAAACATAAGAACATTTAGTTGACGGTGAATGAAATTTTGTGAATCTCAAGGGTGAATGAGTTTAAGAAGCATTGGTCTAAAACCTTCAACTAATTTAAACCTTCAACACGACAAGAACAATAACCACAGTTTTAACTTTTATATTTCATAAAAACAGTAAATTGTGAAATCTAGCAAATAACCATTAAGAAAAATGTATTTGTAAACTTACAGCCATTTCTAAAACATAGAAACTCCAGTGCACAATCTGCACCATTGTCAAATGGAAATGAACGACATCTACCAATTCAACATAAGCAGAAACTGACTATTTCAACAATTAATGAACAGTTTAAAAAACTAGCGATCATGGTTCTACAGCAGAAAGTATATAGAATTAAGTTCTTATAATGCATTCTGAGGAGCCACAATAAAGAAGACCTGCAGCATATTTTAACAGATTGTGGTTTGTGTCCCATCTGTTTGGTTTTGGCTGCAAACACACAACAGATGGACTAGTTATCACTTAAAAACATGAATAACACCAGTTCTGGACTAAATTTAGCATCTATTTCTAACTGGAAATATTCAAGCTGATCATTAAAATAATAAACAAATAAAATTGCACACGTTTACAATTTGCGCATTGGAGATCATGATAGCATTAATCATCTGTACAGAACAGTTCAAAGCTGTACACCAAATACTTTCTCACATAGCCATTTCTGCTACTTTAACTGTGCAATTTATTTTAGTTTGCACCAAATTGGCCAATCTTTAACCAGTACAGTGACGCAACTCACTCCAGATCCTCCTAAATTCCAGACGTTCAAAGGTTTGAATATGGACATTCAAACTCATTCATTACATTCAAAATGTAGTTTTGTTATTTCTAATGTGCAAGATCATCAACACAATTGAGTCACTTCACTGAAGTGATATTATTTTTCTATTTGGATTTTAACCATCTTTATTTCAATGCTCAAGCAAACCTGGGTGTATTACATCTCAGCCATAGGCCCTGTAATCTCTTTCCTTCCCTCCAACAGTAGTCTGAATAAATCTCATCTAGTGCTGGGGATTTATCCACCTTCAAGTCCACTAAGGAATTGAGTGTCTCACCTTTCTTTATAAAGAAGTGAACTCAAATTTCACCTTCCGCTCACTGAGCTCTCCAATCTCAAAGTCGATTTCCCTTAAGAATATTGATGAAAGGTGTTCATTTAGGACTTCACCTACACCTCTTAGCTCGACACACAAATTTGCCGCTGCTGTCCCCTTTTGGCCCTACTCTTTCCCTGTTTATTCTTTTTGCCCTCAATTTACAGAAAATGCTTTGGGGTTTTCCGTAATCCTGTCTGACAATCATAATTTGACACCCCTTTCTGCCATCCCACTTTCCTTTTCAAGCATCTCCCTAAACTTTTTATACTTGATATTCCTTTCCCATCATTAGTTCTCCATCCAGATACTCCCCGACTTACGCAATAGGCGACCTACGTAAACTCGCACTTACATAAACAATTATGTACTCCGTCCCTAGTTCAGTCAAGGCAGTTTGTAATTTCCACCACACTGTACAATTACTCAGGTTTACATCGGAAATTAGCCAGCAATAGCAGAAGACCACGTGCCGCTGAAAGTGCCGCAACGGCAAGAATGAACTCAAGCCAGCAATGCATACCCAGAAGGCTGCAACCCTCAGAAAGTGCGCAGGACGCAACTGATAATTAAAGCTCTCAGTGAGTTATTTCGGACAGGAGATGGGGATGGTCATTCTGACTTATGTAAAATCTGACTTACATAAGAGTTCACTGAACATAAGTTTGGGGAGTGCCTGTACCTGCAATTGCTTCGATAATTTTCTTTATTCAACCATGTAATTGTCTTATATAGTTTCCCTGCTAATTTGCTCTATCTCTCCCTAGTTAGTGGCCTGCTACTTCGGCAATCTTTCAGATGGAGGATAATATGCTTCCATTCCAGGTTTGTTGTTCTGAGATCATGTATAAGGTCATGAGGAAACCAAGGCTATTATGTGAGATAAAAATTGCTTGTCAATGCAGGCAGCTTGTAAGTGTTTTGTGTTCTTTTCATTGTTCTTGTTTAGTCTCTATACACTCCCAAAGAAACCAGAGGTACTCACTGCCTTTCCCAATGCTTTTTTTCTTCTCCAGTTTGAGCAAGCACAGGCCAGGGGTGGTCACAAGATATAATGAAGGTGTTGCATTTTCATGTTTTGAGAAAATATGTTGCACCATTTGGTCAAACCGGCACAGAATCTCTTGCCATGACATAGCTCAGAGTGCAATTGGCACTAAATATGGCATCTCTATTGTCTCCCAAACCTCTAGGGTTTCTTGTGATTGTACACTTCTGTCTCTCTGAATGTCCTTGTGCATCAAATTCCCAATCTTCATATCTTGTGGAAAGCTGCACCCTCTGGAGAAATGCATCCTGTGCATGAACAGAACTCTCGTAAACACATGGTAGAGGTTCTGCACCAGTGGAATATTAATGAATAGGTTTGCATGGTGAAGTTTCAACTATCCTGCACATTGCATTTGATGGCCCAAAATACAATTTTAAGGGCAATCCTAGTTCCAAGTTCAATTGATCTATCACATGTTATATAAATTGAGTTATGCTTTAAACTTGTTGATTTTATTTGAATATAGAATTGTGCAATCGTACAGTACCGAAATGTGCTCTTTTGGTCACTTCATCCATGCCGATCATGTTGCCGACCTACACTAATCTCAGTTGCTTGCATTAGGCCTGTATCCTTTTCTGTTTAGTTTAGTTTAGAGATACAGTGCAGAAACGCCCTTCGGTTCACAAATTCTGAGCCGACCAACGATCTCCGTACACTATCACCAAGGACAATTTATAATCTTTACTGAAGCCAATTAACCTACAAACCCGTACGTCTTTGGAGTGCGGGAGGAAACCCGAGCACCTGGGGAAAACACACGTGGACACGGGGAGAACGTACAAAATCCGTATAGACAGCACCTGTGATCAGGATTGAACCCGGGTCTCTGGCGCTTTAAGGCAGCAACTCTACTGCTGCTTCACCATCCTTATAGTTCTCTTCTACACGCTAGGGACAATTTACAGAAGCCAATTAACCCATGAACCTGCATGTCTTTGGAATGTGGGAGGAAACCGTAGCATCTGAAGGAAACCCACATGGTCACCGAGAGAATGTGTGAACTCCACACAGACAGCACCCAAGATCAGGGTCGAATCCAGGTCTCCGGTGCTGTGAGGCAGCAACTCTACCGCTCCAGCAATTCAATTTGTAATTGGAAATAATTTGTAATCACAATAAACCAGAAATGCATCCGCGTTTCTGTCTCTCGGCAGCTAGATATAATTTTCTTGGTCTTAAAGATTACAAACGTTTTACAAACGTTTTGTACATTTGTTATCCTTGCTGATAATGTTTTTAATGACATTGTTTCATTTGGTGAGATTCATTAAGATCAACAATTAAATGAGAAAACAAATTAGTTCCACTCAATTCACATAATATAGGTATAGTTTTATTATTGTCACATGTACCGAGGTACAGTGAAATGCTTTGTTTTGCATGCTATCTAAACAGAGAAGATATATAACATACAATAAATACAATCATGTCAAACTTAAATATAATAGATAGAGCAATGGGGAAGATAGAGTGTAGAATATAGTTCTCGCCATTGTAACATATCAGTTCCATTGGCAACATCCAATGTCCACAATAGGGTAGAGATGAATCGGACAGTACCCTAGCTTATGGAAGGACCATTCACAAGCCTGAAGAAACTGTTCCCAAGTCTGGTGGTAAACGCTTTGAAGCTGTTGTACTTTCTGCCAAATGGGGGCAGTGAGGAGGAATGACCAGTGCGCGGCCAGTCTTTCAATATGTTGGTAACTTCAAGGCAATATGAAGTGGAGTTGGAGTTTATGGTGGGAAGCCTGGTCTGTGTGACGGACTGGGCTACATCTATAATTCTCGGCAATTTCTTGCAGTCTTGGGTAGAGCTGTTCCCATACCGAGCTGTGATACAACCTGACAGTATGCTTTCTAAGGTGCACCTGTAGAAATTTGTAAGAGTCACTGGAGACTTGTGGAATTTCCTCTATCCTCAGGAAGTAGAGGCATTGGTGAGCCTTCTTGGCATCACATAAATGCGGTTGATTCACGACAGATCATTGGTAATATTAACGCAAAAAAATGTGAAGCTCTCAACCATTTCCATTTCCTCACCATTGAGGACATGTACTCCACCATGCTTCCTGAACTCAATAACTAGTCCCTTCATCCTACTGACATTGAGGGAGAGGTTATTGTTCGGATACCACGTCACTAAGTTCGCTACCTCCTTCCTGTACTCCATCTCTTTATTGTTCGTGATTCTGCTCACCAGCGTGGTTTAAGCATAATTTAGCCATACAATCGTGAGTGTAGAGAGGGGATATATTACATTTTGACACAAGGTAAAAGGTCATTGTTATTTCCCCCCCTCACCAAATCCTTTATGCAGTTCATCAAATTAGTAATTTAAGCTCTATATTAAAATTTAGGCTGGTTTTGAGATCAGGGAAAATTGGATGTGTCAATATGGAAGTTCACTGTGATCCCATTGTGCAATTTCACAACAACAGTGTTTCCTTTTCAGGATGAAGGTGTTATTTACAAATAAAACATAATCGCAAGTTGTCTTTTGAAAGAGACAATGCAAAAACAGAATTTAGAAAAACAAGGATTTAACTTGGTTCTTGAGGAGCAGTTCTTGATGAGCCCTACTCAGAAGGTTTTCCCTGGTTTGACTTCCCAAAATGTAACACCTCACACTTATCTGAATCAAACTCTGTTGGCCATTCCTCTGCCCACTTGCCCAACTGATCAAGATCCTACTGTAATTCTTGATAACCATCTTCATTGATAACAATAAGACCTCTTTTTGTGTCTTCTACAAACTTACTAATCACGCCTTTTATATTCTTATCCAAATTGTTGAAACAGTAATGGACCATCCCAGAGGCACACCAGACTGCCAGTCTGACCAAAAACCTTTCATAATCAGCCTCCGCTTCCTGTGATGAAATCAATTCTGTAATTAATTAGCAAGCTCTCACTGGATCCCATGCGATCTAACTTGCCAGAGTAGCCTACTATGTGGAACCTTATCAAAGGGCTTGCTGAAGTCCTGGCCACATCAACCTCTTTGGTCACTTCAAAAAACTCAATCAAATTTGTGAGACACGATCTCCCACACGCAAAACCTAGCTGACCATCCTGACTGACTACACAATGACTTGGTTACGGATTGTGAATGCTGGGAAAATTATCATAGGTTGACACCAACCTTTGTATAGGAAGGAACTGCAGATGCTGGTTTAAACCATGGATGCAAAAAGCTGGAGTAACTCAGCAGGACAGGCATCATCTTTGGAGCGAAGGAATGGGTGACGTTTCGGGTCTCGACCATCTGAAGAAGGGTCTCGACCCGAAATGTCACCCATTCCTTCTATCCAGAGAAGTTGCCTGTCCCGCTGAGTTACTCCAGCTCTTTGCGACCACCTTTTGTATTTTCCATTTATTCTGATTCTGCTTCCAGACTTGAGGGTAGGAAACAAATATGCCCATTTTGGAGGGCATATTGCCAAATACATATATTAAATGGCATTTTTTTGTAACATTCAGATATCTGTTTTTCTCTTCTTTTAATAATGGCTCGGATGCTTTAATTTATTGAAAGTCATGATTTACATGCATGAAGCAGAAAAGGTAGTGAACGTGAAAATAATTCAATAAATATTTCCCAGATGTTTTCAACAATCTTACTATGCATACAAATTAATAGAAATGATCAAATAAATCAAACATTTTGCTTGAGAGCTTTAATATTTTTCTCAATTTTCTAAGTGTATTCATTATGCATAATTTTTAAAAAAACTGTTTCCCTTATGGATCAAATATTAAGAGAAACCTTGATTCAGAAAATATAATGGAATTAAAAAGCAATTTTTATAATCCTTCCTTTAATTAAGTTATTCCTAAAATTGAAAAAATGTTGGAACAACCAAAATCAAGTATATCTATTTTTGACAGTAGTTTTCCTCCAAATTAACTGCTCCATTTGGATAAACTGACTCTGCCAAAATTACAACTCTAAAAGCTGGTGTTTGGATATATGTCGATCTATAGCAGCATCACATCATGCAAAACAGTGGCCAACCTGTGGAGTTGTCTCTACCACAGAAGTGGTTAAATCACTGAATATATTTTCGGAGGGTTTCAGGACCAAAGTTGTATCAACTGTAAAGAGACAGCAGACAAGGATATTGAGATGGACAATTAGCCATGGTCATAAAGAATGGTAGATAATGATCAACGAGTCAAAGGGGAGAATGGCACACATCTGCACCTATTTTCAATATTAAAAAATACAGGGATACAGAACTGATCTTTTACAGGAGATGGGAAGAACAGCCAATGGGGGAGTAGCCTACATGACCCATATGAGAAGGCAAGAATGAATTGGATGGTGTCTCTCAGTCATTTGCCATGTCATCCTGTTAGTGCAGCAATCAACTGCAAGACTCTTCATCCTTTATTATTTTCAAGTGAAGAAATCAGTTTCAACTTTATTTCCGTCATATATCTTCCTTTTCTCCAGGTTTCTCATTGTAAGAGGGAATGGTACAGAAAGAGATGGGCAGCATACATCAGGAGCAAAATGAGAAATAATTTCTTTCATGTTGACAATGAACGCAGACAGGAAGCAGCAGGAATCTGATGATACAAGGAGAATATGGCTCAGGATTCCAATCCACATTTCTACTTCTGAGTATCTAAGCCCCCTCCTTAAAGATACAATGCAAGAGAATTCATGCACTACTGCCTTCCCATGCATATTCACCAGTTTAAATGGTTTCAAAAAAGGTCCTTCTGCAGTTGTACAGGGCCCTAATGAGACCACCCCTGGAGTATTGTGTGCAGTTTTGGTCTCCAAATTTGAGGAAGGACATTCTTGCTATTGAGGGAGTGCAGCATAGGTTCACGAGGTTAATTCTCGGAATGGCGGGACAGTCGTACGTTGAAAGACTGGAGCGACTGGGCTTGTATACTCTGGAATTTAGAAGGATGAGAGAGGATCTTATTGAAACATATAAGATTATTAAGGGATAGGACACGCTAGAGGCAGGAAACATGTTCCCAATGTTAGGGGAGTCCCGAACCAGAGGCCACAGTTTAAGAATAAGGGGTAGGCCATTTAGAACGGAGATGAGGAAAGATTTTTTCACAGAGAGTTGTGAAGCTGTGGAATTCTCTGCCTCAGAAGGCAGTGGAGGCCAATTCTCTGGATGCTTTCAAGAGTTAGATAGAGCTCTTAATGATAGCGGAGTCAAGGGTTATGGGGAGAAGGCAGGAACGGGGTACTGATTGTGGATGATCAGCCATGATCACGATGAACGGAGGTGCTGGCTCGAAAGGCCGAATGGCCTACTCCTGCACCTATTATCTATTGTCTATTGACAAGAGTATTTGATCCATGGTGATGAGCATCAGGGAATCTAGAGGACTAGGAGGCGAGAATGTGCCAGCTTACAAGCGCATGACTAATCCCTGAAAAAAAATGTTTGATCACCTGTACATTTGATCACTTGACATTTGAGTCCAGTCTCCACAGATATGTGGTGAGATAAGTTAATTTTATTTCTTTGTGACAATCACTTATGCAACTGTTTCATTGCAATCTACCAGTTGTTAAACCCACAAACTACCGAGTCTAGTGTCACTAACTTGCTGCTTAATCAAACACGTCATCTTATCTGGGCCTTAATATAATCAAGTCACCCCAAAGTGTGTACAGTTTTTCATGTATCACTGTTTCCTGAAACCTGGATCTCAAATCCCAGGCCCACGCAATCAATGAGAACATGCAATCTCCACAGACAGCACAGATGTCGGGATGGAACCTGTGTCTCTGCCGCTGTGAGGCAGCAGCTATGTCACTTGATTTAACTGAGGTATAAAGATCAATATTGTATGCGCTATTTACATATTTAATGAAGCTAATCCTTTGGAATGGACAATGACAAATAAATTGGACTAGCTTCATGCTCATTAATTTATATACATTTTTCCATACCAATCGATTTAAATAGGATAAGTGGGAAGAGAACATTTGGGTTGGTTGTAATACCAACTTCACTACACTAAGGCTTCTAAAACTCACTTTCCAGGCTCGCACAAAGAACTGAAATGGGTGAGGGATGCGTTGTTGGCATCTATGTAATTCAAGAATAATCTATGAAGGAAAAATAATCCTTGCAACATTGGTACAGCTCTGGATAGTTTGTTTTAAAAACTATAAAGATAGATAAATATACACCGTTTAGAATAACCATAATACCAAAAGAAAAGTTATACAGAAAATTACCAGGTATCCGGTGAAAGGTCAGTTTTAAACATCAACTCCATAGATGGTGCCGAACATGAGAATTTCCTGCATGTTCTTCTTACTTCAAATTTCCAGCATCCAGCATTTTTGTTTTTCCAATAATCAACAATTGGGGAAAGGATGGTTTAGGCATGCCCATGCTGGAAATTTTTATTCCCACAGTGTATTGTCAAAGAAATCAACATAATATGAATGGATGAATGAATGAATAAGTTTATTAGCCAAGTATGTGCATATACAAGGAATGTGCCTTGGTGCTCCGCTCACAAATGACAACACAATCATAGTTAACATTTAAGAATAAAGCATAAACACATCAAAACAATAAGGATACAACATTACGGTCTAAACATGTGGGTGAAAATAAACCAGAGCAAAAAAGAGTCTACAGACTTTGGTTATTGAGTAGAACTACTACTCATGGAAAAACTGTTTTTATGTCTGGCTGTGGCTGCTTTAACAGTCTGGAGTCGCCTTCCAGAGGGAAGTGCCTCAAAGTTTTTGTGGTCAGGGTGAGAGGGGTCAGAGATGATCTTGCCCACTCGCTTCCTGGCCCTTGCAGTGTACAGTTCGTCAATTGGGGAAGGTTACAGCCAACAACTTTCTCAGCTGATCGAACGTTCCGTTGCAGCCTCCAGATGTCGTGCTTGGTGGCTGAGCCAAACCAGACCATGATGGAGAAGGTGAGGACGGACTCAATGATAGCAGTATAGAATTGGACCATCATTGCCTGTGGAAGATTGTGTTTCCTCAGTTGCCGCAGGAAGTACATCCACTGTTGGGCCTTTTTGACTGTGGAGTCGATGGTGGCCCCCCATTTAAGGTCCCTGGAGATGATGGTTCCAAGGAACTTAAATGACTCCACAGATGTGACTGTGGTGTTGTTGATGGTGAGTGGGGGGAAAGGGAGGGGGGCTCTTCGAAAGTCTTATTAGTTCCACTGTCTTAAGAGCATTGAGCTCCAGGTTGTAGCGATGGCACCAGGACGCCAGCTGTATCACTTCCCGTCTGAAGGCAGATTCCTCCCCATCCTGGATCAGTCCAATCAGGGTTGTGTCATCCACAAACTTGAGGAGCTTGACAGAGGAGTATGTGGAGGTGCAGTCGTTGGTGTAGAGAGAGTAAAGGAGAGGGGAGAGTACGCAGCCTTGCAGTGGTCCTAATATAACCATCTGAAGTGATCACTTGTACAGCATGAAAATGTAAATATATAATTTTTGAAAGTAGGGGCCCCTGTTGTTTATGTATCCACACATATGAGTTAGATATGAATGTGGGGGACATTATTAACAAGATTACAGGTGAAAATTAGCAGTGTTGTGGAGAGATTAGTCTTTGGCTACAGAATGCTAGATCGGCTGACACGATGGCAGAGCAAGTGCGAGGTGATACATTTTGGGGGTTAGGGGACTATTAATGATAGGACATACATCATGAACGGTAGGGCCTAGGGAGTATTGTGGAACAAAGTGATCTTTGTGCACATCTTCAAAGATTCCTGAAGTCAGCAGCACAGATAGATAGGTTGATGAAGGTGGCATGTGGGATTCAATTCTTCATTAAACTAGGTACAACACCTAGGTAAGTCTTATGTAATTATATTTAGAAAAAAACTTTTGATCAGTGAATAAAAGAAATACTGTTCATCATTTACGAAGATGTTGCCGAAGATGGAACTATTTCACTATGAGGAGAGACTCAATAGGCTGCATTTGTTCTCCTTGGAACAGAGGAAGCTATTGATAGAGATGTACAAGATTACATTGGATCCAGGGTGTGCTAGCTAACTAGATACAGAATTGGCTTTGTGGCGGGAAGCTTATTTTGTTGGTGGAAGTTTGTTTTTTGGAGTGGAGGCCTTTAACTAGTGGTATGTCTGAGGGATCTGTACTGGGCCCATTGCTATTCATCATCAATATCAATAATTTGGATGAGAATGTACAAGGTTGGATTAGTAAGTTTGCAGAAGACACTAAAATAGATGGTATTGTAGACAGCGAAGATGGTTATCAGCAGGATCATTAATCACCTGGGAAAGTGGGCAGAAGAATAGCTAATGGAGTTTAATTTAGACGTGTTTAACTCAAATGAGAGGTGCTGCATTTTGGAAATCAATATTTGGAAATCTGAAGAAGGGTCTCGACCCAAAACGTCACCCATTCCTTCTCTCCAGAGATGTTGCCTGCCCTGCTGAGTTACTCCAGGACAGGCAGTTGTGTCTATCTTCGAAAGAAAAGGCTCAGCAGGAATACTGGCCAAGCACAGGTAAATGGCACTAGCTTAGAAGGGCATCTTGGTCAGAACGGATGAGTTGGGTCAAAAGACCCGTTTCCGAGCTGTATGGCTGTGACTCCATGAGAGGCATAGATGAGGTAGATAGTACATCGTTCTTTCTAAGGCACTGGTGTCTTAGATGAGAAGGGATAGATTTAACATGAGTGACAGATTAGAGGGATTACAAGGAAGAGTTTTTATACCTAGAGGGTGGTTGGAATCTGCAAAGCATTATTCAAGGTGGCTGTAGAAAGTTGTATTCTCACGAAATTTAAGAAGCATCTGGAATTTGAATCACCAAGGCATTGAAGGGTGCAGCCCATGTACTGGGATTAGCATAAATATATTCTTAATGGTCGACATAGACATAGTGGACTGAAGGGCCTGTTTCTGTGCTCTATGACTCCATAATATAGATCAACATTCTGACCAGATCCACTTAATCCATACAGAATATTATCAAATGCTTCATAATTATGTAAAGTATCTTTAATATTTAAAATATGTATAAGATACTAATGTTTAAATCAAAAACTGCCTCAGCAGGTGAAAAATATTGAAATCATGAAATTATAAATGCAGGGTTGCTGTGCCATTCAATAATCTCATTAGCAATTCCCCATCCAAATGTCATTTTCCTGCCCCATTCCCACATTCTTCAATTCCTCTAATATCCAGAAATGTTTTGATCTTCATTCAGAAAGCAATGATTGGTTCTCCACAGTTTGCAAGGAAAATAATTCAAAAAATTTGTCGTGATTTGAGTGACAACCACTAAATCTAGATTCTCCTGGTACGATAAATATCCTCTACATTCCAACTCTGTTGTGCCTTCAAACGCTCTTCTCAATAATATTAAATTCTAAACTCTAATGAATAAAGACTATGCCCAATATATCTCTCCACAGATCAGTCTGAAGAAGGGTCTCGACCCGAAACGTCACCCATTCCTTCTCTCCCGAGATGCTGCCTGACCTGCTGAGTTACTCCAGCATTTTGTGAATAAATCGATTTGTACCAGCATCTGCAGTTATTTTCTTATATCTCTCCTCATGACAGATCTGCCATTGCAAGAACCATTCTGGTTAATCTTCACTGAGTCACCTCTAAAGAACGCATATCCTTTCTTGCCGATGGTATTCAAATACTCCTAAGGTGATCTTAACATGGCCCTATAAAATACCAGCAAGCCATCTACATTTGTACTCAAATTCTCTGACAATAAAGACCAAAATATCATTTGTCTGCTTGCTGCATCTTGTGTACAAGGACACCCTGGTTCTTTGAGCATCAACATTTTCAATCTCCCATCATATAACTCAGCACCATCTGGCTTTGGTGAAGCCAGACCAGCAGATTTTCCAGACATTTGCATATTAGTCATCCCTCATTTAGACAAAGGGATTAAATGTAACATCTCCAAGTATTTAGACGTAGGCATTAAACATTACATCTCCAAGTTTGCGGATGACACAAAGCTGGGTGGCAGCGTGAGTTGCGAGGAGGAAGCTATGAAGCTGCAAGGTGACTTGGATAGGTTGAGTGAATGGGCAGATGCATGGCAGATGCAGTAAAAATGTGGTAAATGTGAGGTTATCCCCTTTGATGGCAAGAACAAGGCGGCAGATTATTATCTGAATGGTGTCAGATTAGGAAAAGGGGAGGGGCAACGAGACCCGGGGTTCCTTGTACATCAGTCACTGAATATAAGCATGCAGGTACAGCAGGCAGTGAAGAAAGCAAATGGCAGCTTGGTTTTCATAATGAGAGGATTTGAGTATCGGAGCAAGGAGGTCCTACTGCAGTTGTACAGGGCCCTGGTGAGACCACACCTGGAAAATGTGTGCAGTTTTGGTCTCCTAATTTGAGGAAGGACATTCTTGCCACTGAGGGAATGCAGTGTAGGTTCACCAAGTTAATTCCCGGGATGGAAGGGCCAAATGGCCTTCTTCTGCACCTATTTTCAATATTTCTACGTTTAGTCTTAATACCTCAGCATACTTTTAATGCATTAAAAGAAATTGACAGTAGGATAACACATTTTTCAGTGAGTTTAAAGGGTGCTCCAGAAAGAGGGCCCCTGTGAGAATAAAGGGATCTAGGGAAACAGGACCACAGTAAGTATAAAAGGAGCATGGGAAACAGGGCTCTGATTGATTTAAAGGGCACGTGGGAAATTGGGCTCCAGTAGGTTTAAGGGAAGCACGGGAAACAGGTGCCAGATGACTTTAAAGGGAGCGTGGAAACAAATGGCTGGTAACTTTAAAGGGAACACGAGAAAAATAATTTTCCACTTTTTCCAGAACACACGAGTGTGTTTTTATCAGGTTAACTGACATTCCATACTTTTAAACAAAATTTTCTCGAATTCAATATTCGGAAGAGTGCACCCAACGTCTTTCCCCACAAGAACACCGTTTCTTCAGCTAATCATTCTTTGGCGTTACCAAATATTTTAAACTTAGTCAGATCACTTATAACCTTAGAAGCATGTGTAACCCTGAAAAGAATTGTGGCCCACATGTCTGTGCTATCGCCAAGACCACCTATTTCAAGATAGACAAAATATGCTGGAGTAACTAAGCAACTCTGAAGAGAAGGAATGAGGGACATTTCGGATAGAAACACTTCTTCTCTCCAGAGATGGTGCCTATCCCGCTGAGTTAATACACATTTTGTGTCCATCTTCGGTTTAAACCAGCATCTGCAGTTCCTTCCTATACCACCTATTTTAACTTTGGTAACATTACTCAATAACAGCACTGCCTTAATTTATTGACAGCTGAAACCCCAATCGCAATGTTTTTCATTTTAGTCGCTGTGAACTTGGTCATACTCAAAATCTACAACCTACATCTTAACGTCTACCAAAACCCATCAACTCTACTTATTGATCTGTACTAGCTAGTGGTTAAGCAATTATTCAATAATAAAATTGTTATCCACTTTCATATCTCTCTATGGTCTCACTTTTCCCCAACCTTGCAATATCATTCAAGGAATCTACAACTTTCAAAGCTTCATGACTGTCATACCTTCAGTAGTCAAGACTAACCTCCAGGATTCTTGGCTAAACGACCACCTAAATGTCACCTCCATTTCCAACTTTCAGACAAAATCTACCTTTGAAGCCTTTCACCATCTATCCCATTATGTCTTTACGTGACTGACCAAATTTGTTTGTTTACTAAAGCTCACGAGCACCTTGAGAATAAAAAAAAAATCACATTAGAATTATTGGAAACATTATTATTATAATTTCTGTTTGTTTTCTGAAAAAAATCTTGTAAGATTTGCCGTTTTTCAGCCTGATTTTAACAGATTTGACTAGTGGATGCCAGATTTCCCTTTTGATGTCTCGAATCGAAAAGTAAAAGATAGACATCCATGTAACTCTGTTCAATGTCTATGTAGGTGTCTTTCTTCAGAGTTAGCAAGGAAGTGCTGTCAGTTTGCCCGTAATAAGAAATCCCACGCTCTTGTTTCATACGAACATAATACAAACATAATTCATGCTAATTCCCTTCCAAACTTTGCTAAACTCAGGTCTTAAAAGTTCTTACTTGCTGTATCTCAATTGTCTTTGTCTCTTCGAATTCAGAATGCTAATGGTAGATTAATCTAAATGGCCAAGACCACACACAAACTGACCACAATGGATCCACAATGCTTAGTAATTAGAGGCAGGCAAAAAAAAATCAGAAATTGTGTACATTTAGGATTTGATAAATAATACCAAAATGTCATCCATTATAATTACACCACCTTTTATGACGATAATCTTTCATACATTTTGGGAACATGTTTTGCCTTAAAACACCATTCTACAATAAAATGGGAATGTTCCTGCACCTCACCCTGACAATCCTTTAAGAAAAATGAAACAAAATTTCCAAGGCAATACAAGGCAGAGCAGTGTTCCATTTTTTAATTTTTTAAAAAAAGGGAACTAAATTGTATTGGTTCAAATGCATTCTTCCAACCCTCCACTTCCATTGCTTTAATTTTGTTCAGCAATATCTTTAGGAAAGTCATGTACCTCCAACCGCTTTTTTCAAAACTTTATTCTCTTCTATTAAAAGTAACTAAAATGAAATAATGCAACACTTACACAACTTGAGTATTATTTTTAATAGTTTGTATCTGTAAATTTATTAAAGATTATTTGTTGTTGCAATCTATTTATCCACATACCTACATTGCAAATTGAATACAGTGCCAATCTCATTGTTAAGGTACAATTCAAATGCAAGTTGACAATAAAAATATAGGAAAATGTTTAAAAGGGATTTCTTTACAATCAGATTAGTTGGAATCCAAATTCCAAATTACAGCAGGAGACACAGAATCAAATTATGGGAACCCATGTTCAAATTAATGTGACTTTGTAAAAATGCACAGGAAAAAAAGAGTAAAACCAACAACCATCCCCATTTATAGAGTACCTTTAATATAACAGGCAATGTCCCACAAAAATATTTTTAAATTAAAAAGACATTCTGCCACATAAGATCGAAAGGACACATTACAAATATGGCCAAGAGAGTGGGTTTTATCATCATCATCATCATCATCATCATATATATACAGCCGGAAACAGGCCTTTTCGGCCCTCCAAGTCCGTGCCGCCCAGCGATCCCCGCACATTAACACTATCCTACACCCACTTGGGACAATTTTTACATTTACCCAGCCAATTAACCTACATACCTGTACGTCTTTGGAGTGTGGGAGGAAACCGAAGATCTCGGAGAAAACCCACGCAGGTCACGGGGAGAACGTACAAACTCCTTACAGTGCAGCACCCGTAGTCAGGATCGAACCTGAGTCTCCGGTGCTGCATTCGCTGTAAAGCAGCAACTCTACCGCTGCGCTACCGTGCCGCCCTTCGGTACAAAGGAATAGATAAATTCCAGAGCTTAAGGTCTTAGCTTTTTAAAAGCAAAGTCCACCAATGTTGGACTAAGTGGAAGACTGTGATCTTCAAGTATTCGGCTAGAGATTACAGAAATAGGAGCTAGAAAATAGGATTAGTAATCAAATAATTTTTTAAATGAAGACATTATTTTATCATTCGTGAGTGTTGGTCATACAAGTGACAGGTGAATGGGACTTTAGGACAGAATAGAATCTTTAGATGATCTCAAACAAATAAAGTGTAGAACAAAGTGTGCTAGAATAGTCAAAATTTGGTGACAAATGCATGGATAATTGGTAGATGGGCTCAGCCAATACTGAAGAAGGATGCTGTTTGAAATACAGTCTGAGAGATATGTATAAGAGCTCTGAAATTTACCTACGGTCAAATCAACATCAAGGTTGCTAACAGTCTAGTTCCTATGTAGAAGGTTCCAGGAACAGCAATAGAGTAAAGGGTCATGGTCTTTGACAGAAACTTTGTCCACTCACCCTGGCATTGGGGTAGAAGTTGATCATTTTCAAAATTATAGTATATTATTATTGTTAAGCTGCTGCAAGTAACAATTTCATTGCCTTGTTGTCTGTGGGTACATACAGTGCCCTCCATAATGTTTGGGACAAAGACCCATCATTTATTTATTTGCCTCTGTACTCCACAATTTGAGATTTGTAATAGAAAAAAATCACATGTGGTTAAAGTGCACATTGTCAGATTTTATTAAAGGCCATTTTTATACATTTTGGAGCAATGGACATAGGACATTTTGGGTTGGGACCTTTTTTCGGACTGATTGTAGGAGTGGGGGCGTGGGACTGGAAAAGAGAGGTAAGCGTGGGGTAAAGCCTGGCAAGAGATACCTGGATACTGGTGAAGGGGACGATTGCAAGAAGGGAGGGCTAGAGGTGAAAAGGAGACAAAATGGTATCAGATAAGAAAAGGGGAGTGAAATGTAAAGCCAGAGGGAGGAGAATGTGGGGCTTGAGGATGGAAGATGTTAGTAAAATGGAAAGAAAAGAACAGAGTGATTTGTGGTTGGAAATGGCATAAGGAATTACTTCAAATTTGAGAATTCAATGTTTATAATCATTGGATTGTAAGCTACCCAAGGAATACAAGGTGCTGTTTCTCCGGTTTGCGCATGGCCTCAGTATGGCAATGGACAGAAATATTTGTATGGGACGTAAAGGTGTGTTAAAATGGTTAGCAACTGGGAGCTCCACCAGGCCTTGGCGGACATACCGCAATGTTTGGGAGAAACAGTTGCTTGGTCTCGCCGATGAAATGGAGGTCAAATTTGAAGCACCTACTACACCCATCTGCCAATCAATCCTCCCCAGTATCCACTTATCACTTGCCATGCTTTACCCCATCTCTTATCCCTTATTCCTGTCCCCCGACCCAAAATATCATCTGTGCATTTCCATCCATTGATGCTGCCTGTCCTGCTGAGTTCCTTCAACGCTGTACGTATATACAATGGAGGGAACAACGGAATGGTAGGATGGTAATGCTATTTAACACCAACAAGCATGCGGAATTTGATGATGCTTTTAGACCAATTGTACAGGTACAGATAGAGAAGCCACACTGGGTGATTTTCTGCCTAAGACGGCAATAATAGAATCCAGTTAACATATCCTCTGAACCTGGTTAAACATCCCAGGATTTTAGATAAGATTACTGGAGAAACAGTGATTGTGGCTTTAAATCTTCCATAATTCTTTCAATTTCAAAACAATTCCTAATAATTGGAAAGTAACTAAATATAACCTCAATTTTCCTGAAAGAAGGCAAGGTTGGGGTGATGTAGAGGACCGGGGGCAGTGGGGATTTGATTGATAAATATTATATCAAGATTCCACGATTGTAAGTAGTAAATATAGGTGCCAAAGTAGTAAATATAGGTGCTATATTATCCAAGAAAAAAAGTAACTATCATTAAAATGCAAACAACAAATTTATGTACAGGAATGTTTCCACCAGGTAATGAGACTTCTGGAAAATTAAATACTCTGATCTCCTCCAATGACATCCGGAATAAAATGGAGTATTTATTTTGCCCTTATGAGAAACAAATAATGTTTAAGGGTTAAATGTATACAGGCAGTATCATCAGCATTTTGGGGTAAAATGAATGGTCCAGATCTTCTGCTGAAATGATAGAATAATCATCTGCCCCAAAACCTGCTTTAATGCAGAATGGGTTCACAAATGCAGTTTTCTGCTGGCTAACTAGATTGCCATAAGGCTCAGCGTATCACAGGACACTATTTACTCCTTAGAATTTCTTGACAAATCATGAGACCATATCATCAAGATTAACTATCTGTCACAACTGTCAATGAGATTGACTCTTTGATACCTTAGAAATTCACGAGCAATAACATTTCAAAACAATTAAAAACTCAAAACTACTATTTGAAAAATTAAAAAACTATTTATCTACAACAGGATCTTGATGAACTGGTCCAAAGGGGCCGAGGAATGACACATAGGAGTTTGATTCAGATGGTATGAATATTCTTATTGTACACAACTGAGAAGCTGAGGAGCAAGTTCTCAGCTAATGACTCTTCTTCAGTTTGGAAGGGCTTGCAAGAAATCACCAGGTACAAGAGGAAAGAAAACCCCACGCTCCTTGGACAATCGTCAGCTGACCAATGACCTGAACAAGTTTTACTGCAGGTTCGAGAAACAGAAACACCCCCAATCACCACTTCACACGTAGTCAAAGACTGACTCCAGTTTGCAAAGACTGGACCCGTCCCCACCCACTCCTCCCCAAGCAGCAATTCCCACCTACTCAGAGACTGGCTGGAGTTTGCAAAGACTGGCCCTTCCCCACCCCACCCCCCCTCACAGAATGACTCCAGTTTAACAATAGAAATTGCGAAGATGGAGAGGCTATTCAGAAAACAGAAAAACCGGAAATCTCCAGGACCAAACAATGTTTCCCCCTCTACCCTCAAGCTCTGTGCCGAACAACCGGCACCGATCTACAGACATTTTCAACCAGTCCCTGCAAACCTGCACTGTCCCTGCCTGCGTCAAGGTCACTATTGTCCCTGTACCCAAAAAGACAAGGATCATTGGTCTTAATGACTACAGGCCTGTCGCATTTACCTCTGTAGTCATGAAGACCTTTGAAAAAGTTGTGCTGGCCCAGCTGAAAGACATCACAAACCCCCTGCTGGACTCCCTGCAGTTTGTATATAGGGCCAATAGATCGGTGGATGACGCAGTCAACCTAGAGCTGCACTTCATCCTCCCGCACCGAGACCACAAGGGGGACCTATGCCAGGATTCTGTTTGTGGACTTTAGCTCTGCTTGTAACACCATTGTGCCAGAGCTACTACACTCCAAACTCTTCCAGCTGACTGTGCCTGAACCCCTCTGTCAGTGGATCATCAACTTCCTGACGGACAGGAAGCAGCATGTGAGGCTGGGAAAGCACATCTCGGACCCGCAGACCCTCAGCATAGGAGCTCCGCAAGGCTGCGTACTCTCCCCTCTCCTTTACTTTCTCTACACCAACGACTGCACCTCCACAGACTCCTCTGTCAAGCTCGCCAAGTTTGTAGATGACACTACCCTGATTGGACTGATCCAGGATGGGGAGGAATCTGCCTACAGATGGGAAGTGACACAGCTGGCGTCCTGGTGCCATCGCAACAACCTGGAGCTCAATACTCTCAAGACAGTGGAACTAATTGTAGACTTTTGAAGAGATCCCCCTCCCCTCCCCCCACTCAACATCAACAACACCACAGTCACATCTGGTCATTTAAATTCCTTGGAACCATCATCTCCAGGGACCTTAAATGGGGGGCCACCATCGACTCCACAGTCAAAAAGGCCCAACAGAGGATGTATTTCCTGCGGCAACTGAGGAAACACAATCTGCCACAGGTAATGATTGTCATATTCTATACTGCTATCATTGAGTCCGTCCTCACCTTCTCCATCATGGTCTGGTTTGGCTCAGCCACCAAGCACGACATCCGGAGGCTGCAATGGATCGTTCGTCATCTGAGAAGGTAGTTGGCTGCAACCTTCCCCCCATTGACGAACTATACACTGCAAGGGCCAGGAAGCGAGCGGGCAAGACCCCTCTCACCCTGACCACAAACTCTTTGAGGCACTTCCCTCTGGAAGGCGACTCCGGACTGTCAAAGCCACAGCCAGTCATAAAAAACAGCTTTTTTCCACGAGTGATAGTTCTACTCAATAACCAAAGTCTGTAGCCTCTTTTTTGCACTGGTTTATTTTCACCCACATGTTTAGACCGTAATGGTGTATCCTTATTGTTTTGATGTGTCTATGCTTTATTCTTAATTGTTAACTGTATGTTTGTGTTGTCATTTGTAAGCGGAGCACCAGGGCACATTCCTTGTATTTGCACATACTTGGCCAATAAACTTATTCATTCATTCACCTCAGCCATTTACTGCCAGAGGAACGGGTTGAGGCAGGTACAATAACAATACAATACGATACAATGCAATATATATTTATTGTCATTGTACAGGGGTACAATGAGATTGGGAATGCGCCTCCCATACGATGCAATAAATTAATTGGCTAGTCAGTATTCATTTAAATAACCCAATTAAACAAATTAGAACAGTTTTAAAACAGAATAAAGTGCAAGTAGATCTGTGCCGGTTCACTGTGCGATGTGACCATCCGGCTCAGCAGGACCGGTTCATAGCAGCTATGGCCCTGGGGATGAAGCTGTTCCTGAGTCTGGAGGTGCGGGCGTAGGCCTTGTATCGTCTGCCCGATGGTAGAAGTTCGAACAGACTGTTGCAGGGGTATGAAGAGTCTTTGTGGATGCTGGTGGCTTTTCTGAGGCATTGTGTATTGTAGATGCCCTCCAAGGCTGGTAGCTGTGTTCCGATGGTCCTCTGAGCTCTATGTTCTACCCGCTGAAAAGCTTTCCTTTCTGCCTCCGTGCAGCTGAGATACCACACAGGGATGCCATGTGTTAGGATGTTCTCTATGGTGCAGCGGTAGAAGGTCGTCAGCAGCTGTTGGGGTAGACCAGACTTTTTCAGTGTTATTAGGTAGAACAGTCGTTGCTGTGCCTTCTTGACCAGCGCAGCAGTGTTATTGGACCATGTTAGGTCCTCCGAAATGTGAGTGCCCAGAAACTTGAAGCTGGACACTCTCTCCACACTGTCCCCGTTGATAAAGATCGGGGCGTACTCCCCGTTGTGTGACCTACGGAAGTTGATGATCAGCTCCTTGGTCTTGGTGGTATTTAGGGACAGGTTTTTATCAGAGCACCAGTCCGCCAGGTTCTGCACCTCCGCTCTGTATTTTGTTTCATCACCATTGGTGATCAACCCGATCACCGGTGTCATCTGCAAACTTGACAATGGTGTTGGTGTCGAATATAGGACACAATCGTGTGTGAATAGGGAGTAGAGCATGGGGCTCAGAACACAGCCCTGTGGTCTGCCGGTACTCGGGGTGATAGTGGAGGACAGGTGCGGGCCCATTCTCACTGCCTGCGGTCGCTCCAGCAGGAAGTCCAGGATCCAGTCGCATAACGACGAGCTGAGGCCTAGCTGGTGGAGTTTGGTGATGAGCTTGGTGGGGAGGACCGTGTTGAAGGCAGAGCTATAGTCAATGAATAGCATCCTCACGTACGTGCCCTGTCTCTCCAGGTGAGTCAGGACAGTGTGAAGAGCCAGAGAGATGGCGTCCTCTGTGGATCTGTTTGCCCTGTATGCAAATTGATGTGGGTCCAGTGAGTCAGGGATGCTGGATTTGATGTGTGAGAGGACCAGCCTTTCAAAGCACTTCATGACTATAGGAGTTAGGGCAACCGGACAGTAGTCGTTCAGGTTGGTGATCTTTGCTTTTTTCGGCACTGGCACTATGGTAGCCGACTTCAGGCACTTGGGGACCTTAGCCAGAGATAGTGACAGGTTAAAGATCCTGGTGAACACCTCAGCCAACTGTTCAGCACAGTCCCCAAGTACCCTTCCTTGAACTCCATCCGGGCCTGCAGCCTTGTGTGGGTTGACCCTTATTTAAAATATTTAACATTATTTAAAATACATTTGAAGTGGTACACAGACAGGAAGGGGTTTGAGAGATATAGGTCAAACATGGGCAACATGGCACAAGCTTAGATTGGCAAATTGGCTGGTATGGATAATTGACCCAAAGAGCCTGTTTGCATGCTGTATAATTTTGACTCTAAATGCAAGGTACAAATCAGGGCACGATTTTACACAGCACATGGTAGGGCCCTGTGCTATCCTTCAAAACTACAGTATGCATCCCTCTAGCTGTCTCTTTTCTAGTTATATTTTGACCAATGATCAAATTCAAAGTAAAGAATACTCTTCCCCTTCCCTAATGTGTCACATGTGTCTTTAGCTCAGACTCCAACTCATCACCACTGAGCGGTGGTTTCTGGCAGCCAAAACTTGTTACAGATGCACTCATCATGTAATGCAATTGATACATGAATTACATTTAATGTTGCAGGAACGGAATTCAACATTTTGTAATATTCAATCCACTCATATACTCGGAAGCCACATCCCAACTCAAGTGTTAAAGGCCAAGAACCTGATTGTATATTGGAGAAACTTTAATTAATTTTGACAGGAAATATAAGAGGGGGGGGGGGGGGGGGAGGGGAGTGTGCCCTTTGAGGCAAGGTTCCTTGCAATAGCAGCAACTCACTAATAATCCACTCATCAGTGCCTAGTGTGCCTCTTGACAACATGCCTTAAATACAAATATGGAGATAGAATCAGTGTTCCAAAGATGAGGTGAAAGTGACTTGGTTTGATATCAAGGCAGTGGTTAACAAAGTGTAGCAGCAGAGGGATTCCCTTAAATCCCACTGGTCGGTGTTGAGACCACACTTGAAGTACTGTGTGCAGTCTGGTCGCCCAGCTATTGGAAGGACGCCATTAAGTTGAAAAGACTACAGAAGAGATTCACCAGGATGTTGCCAGGGCTTGAATAATAGGAATAGGTTGGATAGGCTGGTACTTTTTCCTTTGGAGCGTATGAGGCTGAGGGGTGACCTTATTGAGGTGTACATGATCATGAGGACTGTGGATAAAATGAACCCTCAGTCTTTTTCCCAGGGTAGAGGATTCTGAAACAAGAGGGCACGGCCTGAAGGAGAGATGGGAGCGATTTATCAGACCTGAAGGCATTCTTTTCATTTAGCGGGTAGTCAGTATCCAGAATGCACTGGCAGAGGAAGTTATAGAAGCAGATACAATCAAAGATAGAGGAGCAAGATGGACCACTCCGTCGAAATCGCGTATACTGAGGTTTAGTACGCAAAGGAGCGGAACATCCGCCATTTTAGTAGACAAAACCGGCCGTTCGCTATGTCTCTCGCAGTGTCAACAGTGTTGTGAGGGAACAGTATGTGTGATGATACCATTAAAATGAAGAAAATGTCTCATCTATCAACTCTTTTTTTTGTTATTTTTATTTAAAAATGTTTTCCCCCTGCTAAATTTCTCCGATTTTATTCATTTTTACTGTTTCTGCCCAATTCCCTCCCATCCTTCCTCCACAGCCCCCTCTTTTGTGCAGTTTCCCTTGTATTGCTCAAACACACATTCTGCACAAATTTAACATATATACATTATATATATATATATAGAAGGTATCACAAAATGCTGGAGTAACTCAGCAGGTCAGGCAGCATCTCAGGAGAGAAGGAATGGGTGACGTTTTGGGTCGAGACCCTTCTTCAGACTGATGTCAGGGGGACGGGACAAAGGAAGGATATAGGTGGAGACAGGAAGACAGTGGGAGAACTGGGAAGGGGAGGGGAAGAGAGGGACAGAGGAACTATCTAAAGTTGGAGAAGTCAATGCTCATACCGCTGGGCTGCAAGCTACCCAAGCGAAATATGAGATGCTGCTCCTCCAATTTCCGGTGGGCCTCGCTATGGCACTGGAGGCCGCCCATGACAGAAAAGTCAGACTGGAAGTGGGAGGGGGAGTTGAAGTGCTCAGCCACCGGGAGATCAGGTTGGTTAAGGCGGACTGAGCAAAGGTGTTGAGCGAAACCATCGCCGAGCCTGCGTTTGGTTTCGCCGATGTAAAGAAGTTGCCATCTAGAGCAGCGGATACAAAATATGAGGTTGGAGGAGGTGCAGGTGAACCTCTGTCTCGCCTGGAAAGACTGTTTGGGTCCTTGGATGGAGTTGAGGGGGAAGATAAACGGACAGGTGTTGCATTTCCTGCGGTTGCAGGGGAAAGTGCCCGGGGATGGGGTGATTTGGGTAAGAAGGGACGATTGGACCAGGGTGTTACGGAGGGAACGGTCTCTGCGGAACGCAGAAAGGGGAGGGGATGGGAAGATGTGGCCAGTAGTATCTCTATCTTGCCTCTCACACACAAACACATACACACACAAACACACATTCATATATATATATATAATATATATATGTATGTGTGTTTGTGTGTGTATGTGTGTGTGTGTGTGTGTGTGTGTGTGTGTGTGTGTGTGTGTGTGTGTGTGTGTGTGTGTGTGTGTGTGTGAGCGCGTATGTGTGCGTGTATGTGTGTGTGTGTATGTTTGTGTGTGAGAGGCAATATAGAGATAAATAGATCTCAAAGTTCCTTCTCATGGATCAGAAGCAACTTTGATTTAAAGCAACGCTCTATTTCTCTCTTCATCTTATTTTTCACATGATGTACATAAACCATAAAGGCGATTCGACCTTTAAGGTTTATGTATATGCATGCATATATATATATATATATATATATATACACACACACACACACACACACACATATATATATACACACATATATACACACACACATATATATCTCTCTAGTTTTTCTTTTTTGTAATTTCCTCTAATTATTTGTTTAGCTACCTTTTTCTTTCAATCTCTCCCTCTCTCTCTATATATATATATATATATATATACACACACACACATATATATATATATTATAAATATATATAAATATAAATAGGGAGAACCATGTGCTGAGAAGTGTGTGCATGACTTATTTATTTATATATATATATATATATATATATATATATATATATATATATATATATATATATATATAAATAAGTCATGCATACACTTCTCAGCACATGATTCTCCCTATCATGATTACTGTTCTCTCACATACATTTCATTAGGGCCTACCCATACATATTCACAATCAGTGACATCAAACTTATTTCCAGAAATCCTAATATTGTGAATAAAATAACAATGACATGTCAAGATATGTTTTCATTCTATACTAGACCCCTGAGGGTGTCCTGAGGTATCTGGCACCAAAACATTAGCAGCAGATACTTCAAGTCCTGTAAGTTGCGAGGTGGAGCTGCCATGGATCGGACTTGTCGATCCATCACATCCCACAGATGCTCAATCGGATTGAGATCTGGAGAATTTGGAGGCCAGGGCAACACTGTGAATACTTCATCATGTTCCTCAAACCATTCCCGAACAATGTGTGCAGTGTGGAAGGGCGCATTATCCTGCTGAAAGAGGCCACTGCCATCAGGGAATACCATTGCCATGAAGGCGTGTACCTGGTCTGCAACGATGTTTAGGTAGGTGACACGTGTCAAATTGACGTCCACATGAATGGCCGAACCCAGGGTTTCCCATCAGAACATTGCCCAGAGCATCACACTCCCTCTACCGGCTTGTCGTCTTCCTACAGTCGGTTCAGACCAGACGGGATAGCCTTCGTTGCCCGCGCGCATCGATGAGCCTTGGGCACTGAACACCCCGTCGCCAGTTTGTGGTTTGTCCCTCCTTGGATCGCTGTCAGTAGGTACTCACCACTGCTGACCGGGAGCACCCCACAAGCCTTGCCGTTTCAGAGATGCTCTAACCCAGTCTTCTGGCTATAACAATTTGGCCCTTGTCAAAGTCGCTCAGGTCTTTACTCCTGCCCATTTCTCCTGCATCCAACACATCAACTTTAAGAACTGACTGTTCACTTGCTGCCTAATATATCCCACCCTTGACAGGTGCCATTGCAATAAGATAACCAATGTCATTCACTTCACCTGTCAGTGGTCATAATGTTTTGGCTGATTCAACTAATTTGTATAACTAAGGCAACTAACCTGATGTATGAATTTTGAAAGATGTAAAATTCACATTTAATTTTACATATTTTACAGAATGAAATAAAAACCGGGACAAGCCACATAACATCACTAACTGTTTAATCAGAATAACAAATTGTTCTTTATTGCCAAAATCTCTTCTAACCCACACAAGGCACAAATCAGGACTATGAAGCGGTAATCCCCACGACAAAGAGAATGCAGCTCCCGTAATATTCAAGGAGCTCAAAACCAACAAGGACAAAACAGGCCACTTGATTCGCATTGCAATGAACACATTACACTTCCATTCATCCAGCAGTGTTCTGTTTGCAATCTACAAAACAATTGCATTGACAAAATCTGTTACCTCCACCCACCAGGTACAGGCAACAGACAGGAAACTTCAACATCTCCAGAGCGTCCCCCACTGAGTGGGGCTTGTACCATTGTTGGTTTTAGTGCCATTGTGCAAAATTCTTTACATAATTGTACTGCAGAGGTATTTGTACTGCACAAATACAATTACAGAGCAGCTGAACGTGAGAAACTCCAATCATTTGGAGTTAAGAGACGGACAATAAATGCTAGCCTTGCTATTGATACCTATGACCTGTGAATGATCAATGAAAAGAAATGCCCATTTCTCCACCAATGATCCATGCTGGGAAATTCAATCCACTCACAGCTCCAAAGACACTTTCCTTAAGGCACAAGAGAAAAAAAGTCCAAATTTATTTTGTCAAGTTTTGCTCGCTGTTTTCCAATTTCAACAGAAAAATAGCTTCCACATCAAAAATATACTTAAGACTATTTTTGATTTTTATTTCCTTAAGATTTGACAAATGCCATTAAAGAACAAACATTTAATCAGCAGCTCCTCCAATCAAATAAAAATGTATTTTTATTAACTTTGAGATGAACTAGCTGACTGATTCCCCAGTGCTGCATGTCACAATATTATTAGATTGTGTAGCAAAGATTTCCTCTTGCCTGACTTTGGTTGGAGTCAGATTCCTCATCTGGGGATACATGCTATGCATTAAAAAATAATGTAATCAACAAGTCAAAGAAAGTTCGTTGATCGGAAATGTGAATAGTTTCTTTCTGCATCGAAGCTGCATGACAATGTTTTAGGAAGGAACTGCAGATGCTGGTTTAAACCAAAGATAGACACAAAATGCTGGAGTAACTCAGCAGCACAGGCAGCATCGCTGGAGAGAAGGAATGCGTGATGTTTTGGGTCGAGACCCTTCAGTTTGACGAAGGGTCTCGACCCGAAACGTCACCCATTCATATCCTGTCCCGCTGAGTTACTCCAGCATTTTGTGTCTGACAATGTTTTAGTTATTCCAGCATGAGCTACTTTTATTTCAGATTTCCAGGATCTACTGTATTTTGCTTTTTTTGTGACAAAATCAACCTGGCTCGGCAACTAACCTGATGGATGTATTTTGAGAGATGTAAACTGCACATTTAATGTTCCATATTTCACAGAATGAAATAAAAACGGTGACACATGCATAAATTAAGGTTGAAAGTAAATATTTCAAAAGGAAACTAAAAACATTCCCCCCCAAAGGAATTGGATTACATACAATTCGTTTAAGATTCAGAAGTTGTTCAGCAATTATATCTTTGTGCACTTAAAAAAATGATTCCACCTCATTTAACAAGGCACAACTATTTCACTGATCTTTGTACCAATAGTGTGAAAAAGCTGTAGTTCTCAAACTCTATCAAATGCTTAGAGTACAGCAACCTACACTGTACAGAAACAGGGTTTTGCTGACAAAAATGTTCATGTTTAACAGCATGTGTGAACTCAATAAATTAAGTTTTGCAAAGTAATTACATTAAATAGTGGCAATTTCATTGCCATTGCAAACAACTTGCCATCTGGCCATTGCAAAACCTCTATCATAATGTCTAGCATTTTAAAAATACATTGCAAGTATAGAGGAAGAGGGGATTAAATTACCATATTTTTGTTCATGATCTTCTTTTGTTCAATCACAATATCCAATGGAGTGAACTTCATAGGCTCCTTAATCTGCCTCCTTGATCTCTTGGTCCCATCTGGTAAAGTTTCCATGGTGATGTCTGCCTCCAAGTCACTACTCCCTGCTTGGTCACATTCTGAGCATTGCCTGGAGGATAGAACAGAGCTTCAGCAGAGTGAGATAAAGGAAAAAAAAGTAAAATTGCATTATCTTTTTCTGCATGAAGTTTTTTGCTGATAGCAATTGGGTTCCTTCCAAATATTTACTCAACACTGCAGTAAACTTGACAACCACAATGTGTGAACAAGTCACAATTAGCAATGTTTCATTTCCATTTTACGGGTGTTTTGACCTGATCTTAAGGTAGAGAAAGATTGGATAGGGTGGTACTTTTTTCTTTGGAGCATAGGAGGGTGAAGGGTGACCTTTTTGAGGTGTACAAGATCACGAGGGGCATGAAAAATGCTCACAGACCTTTTACAATAGAAGATTCTAAAACTAGTGGGCAGTGGGTTAAAGTGAGAGGGAAGAGAGACCAAAAGGGCAACATTTTCACTCCAAGTGTTGTCCTTATCGGGAATAACATGGTTCCCTAAATATCCTGACAAAGAAAACATGCTTCATATCTACCTGATTTGGGAAGCATTACATTTTCTGCAAACTGGTCAATTGCTTTTCACACAGAACTGAAGTACAAGTGCACAAAAATTCATCCTATAAATCAGAACAAAATGAGCTACTTAAAAGACTAAATGATGAGACACTTCTTACCCTTGAGGATTTTTAACAGGGATATAAATTGCACATCTTCAAATAGGTCACGGCCCATGACAAATTCAATCATGCCCAGCTTATAAATATATTTTAACATCTCATGAACCACAAAGGAAAGGCCAGGGAATTTTCAAAAGAAACTCAACATTTAGGCTTTGGTACATTAAGGCTCAAAATAATTCATAAAAGCACAACAAAGGTGAGAAAGAACAATCAATACAACTCAATTTCTCTTCAATGATCTTATCTTGCAGAGTATGTTCAGACTAATTAAAAGTGATGCCCACGTTTGTGATCTGGAGCGCAGCTCAAGCATGCATTCACAGTAAGGACAGCTGCCAGTTCTACAAAAGAATATTTGTATTCATCTGGGACACACTTTCACTAGCATGCTAAGATTTAATTTGGATATTTGTTGTTATTTGTGGATGATTCATAGATAGACAAATTCAAATTTAAAAGAAGGTTTCTCTTTACAAAGAGAAGGGGGAAATTAAAAATAAAACTTTGCCATCAATTTTATTACAATCTAATTTGTACACAGAACGCACAAGTATGAGCATATAGATGTTTTTGTGTTTAGAAAATCTGGATCTTTTCAGGTAATCAAAATATACAGACCAGAACATGGTCAGCCATAAAATGTTTAAAACTGAAATCCAACTGAATAAATTAGCAATTAAAAGCACCAGCGGCTCTCTTAATTCAGTAACTTGCTTCTTGATACCTGCCTAAATGTAACCTAAATTTAGGTTTCTCAAACATTTAATCTATATTACGTGACTGCGATCAAATAATTCCTGACATTAGACATCTTATAAACCAAGTTGCTATGGAATTAGTGAGAGCAAATGTAAAAATATGGACCAAAACTTCTTACGTCAATTCATTTCGATACTTTTACATCCTGCTTAGAAAGTTTCAAAGTACTTGACAATGAGGTACCTTTGCAGTGCACACTACAGCAACATATGAAACATAAAACCAACTTGTGTACAGCAAGAACTCATCAACAGCAATAGTTCATTGATGATTTAATCCATTCTAATATTTCTCAGAGGTTGATTTTGGTCAAGAAACTAGGAATAACTCACTAGTGCCATAGGATTTATGTGACCATCAGAGAGGGCTGACTGGATACCTCATTTGAAAGATGCTACCTCTAATAGTGAGCATTTAGGAAATGCTGAACATGCTGCATCTATGATATGAAAGTGAAAGTGCAACTAATGGAGCTATAATTGGCATCAAAAACATACTAATTGAACATCGCTCCAACAAAAACAAACCGTGACATTCCTATTCAATACACGTTTGATTATTTCTCAAACAATAGACTTTTAGGACCAAATTTCCTCCTCAAACAACTCTAGATATATATTAAAAAGACACAAAGTTCTGGAGTAACTCAGTGGGTCAGGCAGCATCTCTGGAGAAAAACGGGTGACGTTTTGGGACAAACCCTTTTTCTGACTGATTGTGGGAGTAGGAAGAGGAGAAAGCTGGAGAGGATGGGCGGTAGAAAAAGGTTGGCAATTAATAGGTGGATATAGGCTGGGGGGTTGATTGACAGATCTTTGGACAAAGGCCAGAGATGAAAAGGCAGAAGGTGTGAAACAAAAGGATTGAAGAGTTGTGAATTGTGAAACTGGAGGAAGGAACATAGGTGGATGAGGAGCAAGAGGGGAGAAATAGGTGTGAATCCAGTAGGAGTGGGGAAGAAGGGAGAGAGGGGGTTTGTAGTTACCTAAAATTGGTGAATTTAACATTCATACCGCTCCTGCAGTTGCAGGGGAAAGTACCTAGGGTGGTGGTTTGGGAGGGAAGGGATGAATGAACCAAGGAGTTGCAGAGTGAGTCCACACCCAAACTGGAGAAACAGCACCTCATTTTCCACGCGGGGAGTTTGCAATGCAACAGTATAAACATTGAATTCTCCAATTTCTGGCATCTATAACTCCCCCCCCCTTCTACTTGTGCCCCACCTGGACTCGTATCCATTTCTCCCCGCCTCCTACAGCCTCAATTTGCGTTCAATCCTGTTGTCTCATACTTTTTGTCCTTTCCTCTCTGGCCTTTGTCCAACCATCTGACTATCAAGAAAAACATGCCAGGCTTTGCCCTGCCTTCTCTTCCAGCTGCAACATGAAAGTTGTAAAAAGGAGTCTAACCAATTGAAACATTAAAATTGCAGCATATTTTCACTCTTTTGTATTTAAAAACTCTACATATGATACAAACTCACTGTATGCATAGTAAAGTGAAAAATTCTTACCAGTAACTATTTTTGGTCTTTTTGGGCATCCTGGTGAGGGGGGGATCTAAGCAACCAAGATGATAATAGAGTTTACAAGTGTCACAGAGGACGAGGAGGTGCTGGTCATGATTCTTCTTGCAAATTCCACAACTGCAAAAAAAAAGATTAATTCTATTTAATCGAGAATCAACCGACCAGAGCATAATACTCTGATATTCACCGTTGAAGAAGTGATTATGAACTTACATAACAGCATGTGTGAAGTAAGGCTGTTCAACTTTACAATCGTCTGTGATAATCACATTCACCAAACTTAAAACTTCTCGAGGATGACACCTAAATCAAAGGTTATACATATTCCCCACTAATCCCACAGCACAACAATGACAAGTGTGAAAACGCATCCCAGCTGTTATTTGGCAACTGAATTATCCTACCACAACTAGAGAGCAGTCCTGAACTACTATCTACCTCAGTGGTGACCCTTGGACTATCTTTGATCAGACTTTGCTGGCTTTACCTTGCACTAAACGTTATTCCCTCATCATCTATCTATAAACTGTATATGGCATGATTGTAATCATGTATGGCTTTCCGCTGACTGGTTAGCACGCAACAAAAGCTTCTCACTGTACCTCGGTATACTTGACACTAAATTATATTCAATCTCTGACAAATTTAGGAGAAAATAGACCAAGTGGACACGTTGGGCCCAAACCACTCCTGCATTGGTGCAGCACACTCTTTCCCCCACCCCCCAACCTCCCTCCCCTCTTCTGCCCCCTCCACCCCCCAACCTCCCTCCCCTTCCCTCCCACCTCCTCTCCCCCACCTCGCCACCCCCTCCTCCACCTCCCCCCCTCCTCCACCCCCAACCCTACCCCCTCACCTCACAACCCCACCCCCCCCACCCTCCACCTCCCCCGAGCAACCTGCGGTTCCCGTAGCAACCCGCCTCCCAGCCTGGGCAGCCGCCATTGGTGATGCGGGGGTGGGGGTGGAGGGGAAGAGTCCCGTCCAGTCCCGGCACAGGGATGTTCAGAGGTAGACGGCGGCGGCTCTCCCACTATTGCTGAGCCGATGGACTCTGGACGGCGTTGGGAAGGCACTGAGCCGGCCGGGGAGAGGAGGTGGGATGGGGGAGCCAAGGGCAGGCCCAGTGCCAATCCCAGGCCCAGTGCCAATCCCAGGCCTTGGCCTCCACCAATGCCCGGCCTCACCGCCGCTGCTGCTGCCGCCTTTCCCCTTGGCCCACTCAGGCTCACGTTTACCTGGTCACGTCCAGGCCCAGGCCCAGGCTGCTTCACCCGGCATCAGGCCTGGCTCTCCTGCCTCCAAGAGGCAGGAGGCCGAGCCCTGTTCAAAGGACCCTAACTGCGCAGGCGTGGACACGTTTGTTCTGCGCACACACGGATACGGCGGCCATCTTATGTAAGCACCAGATCAATGGAGCCCCAACTGCGCATGCGTGGTTTTTAAAACTTTAAAATGTGAATAACTTTTAAAATATAACACCGATTTCAATGAAACCTTACATAGGACAAGGGGACGAAGGTGAGTAAGATGGTCCTAAAATTGTCACGCTATTGTGTACCGTTTTGGCTGTAGTTCAGGAACAAGCGAACCAACGAGAGTTTTAGTATATAGATATCATTCCTGAGCACAGAATACTTAACTGATTTATTTTCAAACTAATTTAATTGATTTGATTTCTAAAAATAAACTCATAGCAATCAAATACTGTAAAATTAAAAACTAACGAGTGTGTTACTCTTTTACTGGGATGATTTACTTACAGTAGCTATATTTTCAGTTTGCTGCTTAATGAAAATTCTGTAATGTAAGAGGTACGTATTCTTAAGCTATTTCAAAAGAAAAACAATTTAACTTTGGAATTAAGAGCAGTAGGTCTATTGGTCAATTGAGCTTGCTCTGTCATGACTTACATTCTACCTCAACACAATTTTCCGACACTATTCATGTACACCGATGAACCAAAACATTATGACCACTGACAGATGAAGTGAATAACATTGATTATCTTGTTACAATGGCACCTGTCAAGCGGTGGGATATATTAGGCAGCAAGTGTACAGTCAGTTTTTGAAGTTGTGTTGGATGCAGGAGAAATGGGCAGGAGTAAAGACGTGAGCGACTTTGACAAGGCCCAAATTGTTATGGCCAGACGACTGGGTCAGAGCATCTCTGAAACGGCAAGGCATGTGGGGTGCTCCCGGTCAACAGTGGTACCGGTCAGCAGAGTACCTACCGACAGTGGTCCGAGGAGGGACAAACCATAAACCAGCGACAGGGTGTTGGGCGCCCAAGGCTCATCGATGCGCGAGGGCAACGAAGGCTATCCCGTCTGGTCCGAACCGACAGAAGGTCTACTATGGCGCAAGTCACAGAAAAAGTTAATGGTGGTCACGGGAGGAATGTGTCACAATACACAGTGCATCGCACCGTGCTGCGTTTGGGGCTGCGTAGCCGCATATCGGTCAGAGTGCCCATGATCGAAAGCGCCTACATTGGGCACGCGAGCGTCGGAACTGGACCTTGGAGCAGTGGAAGGTCGCCTGGTCTTTGAGTCCCGTTTTCTTTTAGATCACGTGGATGGCCGTGTACGTGTGCGCCGTTTACTGGGGACGTGATGGCACCAGGATGAACTGTGGGAAGACAACAAGCCGGTGGAGGGTGTGTGATGCTCTCGGCAATGTTCTGCTGGGACATCAATTTGACACGTGTCACCAACCTAAACATCGTTGCAAACCAGGTACACCCCTTCATGGCATTCTCTTGATGGCAGTGGCCTCTTTCAGCAGGGTAATGCGCCCTGCCACACTACACACATTGTTCGGGAATGGTTTGAGGAACATGATGAAGTGTTCACGGTGTTGCCCTGGCCTCCAAATTCTCCAGATCTCAATCCGATTGAGCATCTGTGGGATGTGCTCGATCGACAAGTCCGATCCACGGTGGCCCCTCCTCGCAACTTACAGGACTTGAAGGATCTGCTGCTAATGTTTTGGTGCCAGATACCACAGGACACCTTCAGGGGTCTAGTAGAGTCCATGCCTCGGCGGTCGGTGCTGTTTTGGCGACACACGGAGATCCAACAGCATATTAGGCAGGTGGTCATAATGTTTTGGCTCATCAGTGTATTCCTTGATTTATTTAGTAGACTAAAATATAGTCATTGCAGTTTTGCACAATATCAACAACTAGGTATCCACAGCACACTGGGATAGAGAATTCCAAAGATTCATCACCCTAGTGCGAAAACAAATTATTCACGTATTTGTCCTAAATGACCTACCCTTATTGAGACCGATTATGGACACCAAAAAGAAATTTCCTGCATCTCTCGGGGCTAGTGGCATCAAGGGAAATGAGGAGACGGCAAGCACAGGTTACTGAATGTGGATGATCAGCCATGATCACAATGAATGGTGGTGCTGGCTCGAAGGGCCAAATGGCCTCTTCCTACACCTATTTTCTATGTTTCTATGTCTTACTTATCAGGCCCAACATGAATATTGTAAATTTCAATGAAATTACTTCTCATTTTTTCCAAACTCCCCAGAGAATACAGGACTAGTCGACTTAATCTCTCCTTATTTGGCAAACCCTTGAACTAGTCTAGTGAATCTGCACTGCACTTATTCTGTGGCATCTGTATATTTTTTAAACTGTTCAGTCCCACCTGGGCCCGATATAATTACAGAAAATACATCTTCAATTCAAGATTCAAGTGTTTTGTGATAAAGGCCAATATATAATTTACCTTCCTATTGCTTGCTGTACCTTTAAGGGGGCTTTCAGTGACTTGTGCACAAGAACATCAACATTACCTTATCTCTCCTATTTAAAATATCTGCTTTACTGTTTTGTAATTAAAGTGATAACTTCAAATTTTTCCCCAAGTTATATTTTATTTGCTACATTTATGTCCTATCATTCAGCTGTCCATATCCATAGGAGGGCGAGGTTTAAGATGAGAAAAATAAGTTTTAAAAGAGACTTTGGGAAAAGGTTTTGTAAAGAAATACAGTGGTTGCTATGTGGAACTCGCTCACAGAAGTAGTGAAATCAGGTACAATTACTACTACATTGCACCTTTTTTTTTTAATATATATTTTTTTGAAAAGCATATGTACAGATAGAAATAAAAGACAAATTTGTTACAAAGTTCTTACATAGCTTCAATTTTTAAATTGAGAAAATAAAAAATAAAGAAGAAAGAAAAAAAAACTATAAACTATTGGGAAGAGAGAATTTTTTTTTTTTTTTAAAAGGTATAACTATAAAAATTAAAGGGGGTAGATCCGGGAGACAATAACCACAGTTGTACATCCAACCCTAAACTCAAGTTTCAACTTTTAATTTAAAATTTTTATTTTAGTCCTGTGTCAAACCCATTTACTTTTCTAAAAATTCAATAAATGGAGACCATATTTTAAAAAAATAAATCAGGTTTGTCAATTAAGGCAAATCTTATTTTTTCCAAATGCAGGGTCTCTGTCATTTCCGTAGTCCACATTTTAATTGTGGGGGTTATTCGTTTTTTCCAAAATTTAAGTATTAATTTTTTCGCAGTTATTAAACTGTAATCAAGAAAATGTACCTGACTTGTTGTAAAGTTTGTAGTATGTTCTGATAATCCTAATATAATTAATTTTGGATCCATATCCAATTGCTTGTTGATAACTTTAGAAACTATTTTAAAAATATCCAACCAGAAATTTTGCATTTTTATGCAAGTTACGAAAATATGAGTTAAATTAGCTTCTTGAAATTGACATTTATCACAAATAGGAGAGATACTAGGAAAAATCCTATTTAATTTCGTCTTCGAATAATGTAATCTATGTATTATTTTAAATTGTATTAAGTACATTGCACCTTTTAGACAGGTACTTGAATAGGCAAAGCTACAGACCTATTGCAGGCAAGTGGGATTAGTTACGATAAGCAAAATAGTTGTTATTGTCATGGTGAGCTGAAGAGTCTGCTTCTGTGCGGTATACCACTCTGTGATTTTTACATCTTCCTTTGAATTCACAGTTCCACCTGGTTTAGAATCAACAGCACACTTAACAAATATGATGTTTGGACCCCTCAGCCAGACTGTTCATAAAGAGTGTCAAAGCCCTGGGCTCAAATACCAACCCGCTGTTCACAGTGTGCCAATCAGAGAAGATCAGTTTACTTCCATTCTTTATGTGCTGTCTGATAAGAATTCTAAATTGTGTGAAAGAGGGAATAATCTGTCCTCACACTTTCTTAATTACCTTCAGCAATGTAGAAGGATGCTGCTGAAGGTATAAAACACTTTTTCGTTGGAAATTTGATTTTAGTTTTTAAACATTAACTGACCTTCAACTTTTTCAGATCTGTTAATGACATTTACCTCGCTCTCAGCCAAGCACAATATCAAACAACAATTTATCATTTAAACTAAATCATTAATATTGGCGCATCCAGTACCGATTTCCCATCTCTACTTATGCTCGAGAAGGTGATAAGCTGCCCTGAACCATCATTATGCACTTGAAGAAATATCGTGAGTGCTATGATGCTGCATGCCCCATGTTCGTAATATAATATCGATGAAGGAATGATAATACATGTCCAGGTCAGAGCACCTGCAGCTATGTTTCTTATAGGTTTTAGCGGTCAAAGATTTTGGAGAATCGGACATTGTCATCTTGATAAATAGCTGCAGTGCAAATGTTACTGGTATACTCTGCAACTATGTTGCACCAGCTCAAGTAAACTGCTTTGTTCTGGATGGGATTTAAGATAGCTTCTGTTCCTGAAATGTATTAAGTCTCCTGGATGCCATATAAAGCCAAATGCTACCTTCATATCAAGATCAATCAGTGTCATCTCATCCCTGGAATTCAGCTTTGCGTACATAACAGAAATGAGATCTGGAGCTTAACATAACGAATCATCAATGAACGAATAAAATTTTAAAAAACTACTGGAGAAATTCAGCAGTCAAGGAGCATCTGTGGAGGTAAAGGGAGGGTCAATGTCTCCGGTTGAGACCCTTCATCAGGACTTAGAATGCAACAGGAAGATAACCAAAAGAAGAATGGATAACCAGGTGAAGTACAGGGTGATGGGCACATGGAGTGATGATGGGGAGATGTAGAGACAAATACGATAAGTGGAACCAGATAAGGAATAGATGCTGCACAGATGGAACCAGATTGGAGGTGGGGGGGGAATGAAGGAGGGGAAAATAAAACGGGGAGCACGGAGAAGCCAAAAACCCAGGAGGACAGTTGCAGGGGTAGATGGGATCAGGTGGAGGATAACAAATCTATGTAATAGGGTGGGGTTGTGCAGGGAGAGAATGGAAAGGTGAATAAAAGAGAGGAAATCTAGATGGACCACTAAGAGAAGGAAATGAAGACAGGGAATGTGTGTTACCTAAAATGTGTGTTACCTGAAATTGGTAAATTCATATCAAAATGGAAGTTCCTACTGGTTCACCTAGTTTCTCTCTCCATTTGTTCACGTTTTCCAGCACAGATCTGTTTCATTACTTGATTCTAAATTCCACGTTTGGCAAAGAGAGTCTCAAACTTGTATCTGTGGATCGATGGTGCAGTCCAGAGGCTTGGTCACCATGCAGATGTGCACTTATCAATGCCAAGGATGTCACAAAGAGGCAGAGATATTTTATTCACTCAGCACGTGTTACTAAAGATAATTGCGAGCCCCTTTGCATTCGCATGCAGAGGCTTCATCATTATTGAGAATGGACATGCAATGGAATGAATGCCATTCATGCTCAAAAGTACAAGGCAGGGCTGTAGAGCTTTGAACTGAACTACTATCCATTAGAATTATTATTCTGCTTCATGTACTGATTCTGGCATGTTCTACTGAATGCTCAGTATGATAAAACAGTGGAGTGAGAAGTATGTTAACCCAAGACACTATAACTTGTGTTGGAGTATAATTTTGTGTGTGCTCATTAAGCCTTTCTGTGTCCCTTTCCAGGTTTTCTGGACCCTCCTCATAACTTAATTTCTCACCTATCTTTCTGTAAGTCACTAATCTTGAATATCATGTGTTCTGTCCCATATTGTTCTAAACAAAGTCACACCACAAAATACAATTAAAGAACAGAAAAAAGGCATTTACAAGAAATCCCTTAGTGGGTTCAATATAAATTAGATGTGTCATATTACAACATAAAATAGGTTTCAGGCGGCTATAATTATGCACTATTTGAAGTTAAACACTTTTTAAAATTTTTTAACTGTCCACAATGAGGTAGCAGTGAATTGGACAGTACCCTCGCTATTCAATGGCTGGAGATTTAACTTCTTATATATACTAGCCCATAACACTTAACATCTTCTGTTGACAACAATGTATCAATCTCAGATTTAAATTTAACAATTTGCCTCGCTTCAATTGCTGTTTGCATAAAAGGGCTGCAAATTTATTCCATCATCCCTACATAGAACTTACTGTAAACCGCTCCTCAAAGACTTAGCCTTAATTTGCAGACTACATCTGCTCATGTTGAAATCATTTTATAACAATTCTTGATCTTTCATTCAATTAATATACTTTTGTAATTCAAAGCTTCCATCCTTTCCTTGCAATGCTGCCCATGTTTATGTTGTCAGCCTGATCACTCCCCATGTCCTGGATCATTTTCCTGGACATAAACAATGCGAGACAGAATTAATTTAACCAAAACTTAACTACATCGACTGGAAGTTGGACAAAACTCAAAATAAAATTTAATACCTGTACAATACTGCTGGAGGTGCTAACGATTTTAATGTTCCCCCATCCTTTTTACTTGGTCGTCTTTCCTTGGGTGTTCGCAAAATCACAGGAAAATTCAATTTCTATTAATTTAAAAATATTTTTAAATAACATGAAAATTAGTGCAAAATGAAATTCAAAACAGTGCATGTTTAAATTCTAAAGAAAACTGTGATTAGAATTTAAAATAGTTTTCAAATAAACAGCATACAAAAGCTTTACAGAACAATGATTTCCACAGGTTTTCAAAGTGACAGATAAGGACATGCTACTTTATGGGGGAAAAACAAGAGTCTTGTCTTAAGATTATTGAAATAGTTTATTTTCCACAGCATCGAGATACAATGGTGTTCTCTGGGTTAATTAGAAAAAAATATCTTATTGGACCATACTCCCTGCAAAACAGGCAAGATTCTCTTTGGGTTTCCACTAATCTGCAGCACGCTCGCTTCTCAGACAGGAACCATCTATCAAAGTCATTTCACAGTGGGCCTGCATCTGTTCAGCCAACTGGAAAAAAAAAGTGTCATGCAAGCTGTGTAAATGAATCCTGCTGCTGCCAGGTTTACTGCATGAGGTTGGAAATGTATTAGCAGGTCCAGTTGCCAATTGTGGTTTGTTATTTTCTGACTTGGCGTAAGGCACCAAAACTAAGATATTGCAGTTGATATGCAAAATCCATTTTAAACACGACAATTAGAACCTACCTGCATTAGCTTTATAGTTTCACAAGACAACCCAAGTACCATTTGTGTCTGTGCATGCAAGAGTTTATTTATCCTTATTGACAAATCTTTGCTAATAAATGCAAGGTGCTCTCTGCAAAATCACCATTTAAAAATACACAGGATAAAATATTTTATTGCAAAGTGCTATTAATGCTTCATCCCATGTGATTTATTCATTCTCCTTACACAATAGTAATTATAGTTTTACATCCAATTTAGATTTATTAGGCCCTCATCTAATACCACATTCATTGCAATTCTAATTAACTCATTCACCCTCTCAAAATATATTCCTAAAAAATTATGAAAAGAACAAGAAGATAACCAAACAGCATTACAGAATTATAATTGTATACTTAGGCACAACTGTCTTTTACTAATGAAAAGACAGAAGAACCAAATGCAATTATTTTTTCATGATGCTGCCTTTGTTGATCAAAACAATGTGGCTAAAATTAGAATATCTTTATTTTTGCTACAGGGCGATAGTTACTGCCATTTATTCACAAAATGCTGGAGTAACTCAGCAGGTCAGGCAGCATCTCGGGAGAGAAGGAATGGGTGACGTTTCGGGTCGAGACCCTTCTTCAGATAGTTACTGCCAGTTTTGTATTACTGCAAACCAAAAATCAAAATCTAATGGGTTGAGTGGTGGGGGGGGCAAGTCATTGACAAATGGCAGGTCAATCGGTTATTGCAAATGGAAAGAAATACACATGTTTTATGCAAACAAAATAGCAATTATTAATTCTAAACAAAACTACACAGATCGTACAAGTGGGTTGTATGGCTTTCATATCTACATTACTAAAGCTCTCTGTCCGTGTGTATGTGCAAAGCATAACTTTTATGCTTCGCACAGCCAAAACAGTACACCATAACACCACCATTTTTGCACCACCTTACTCGCCATTATCCTGGGCATAATATGTAACAAATCTCATTCAAATTGAACCTACATTTTTAAAGCTACAGAGATTTTAAGGTTTAAAAATTCACTTTCTAACCCATTTCCTCAAATGACTCAGCGTATGACATCACAATGCTCCACGTACCACTTCATTTGCTCCTCACTCGCCAAAACAAGATGGCCGCCAGTAGCGCCGCCACCCTCTCCCCTCGCCTAGCCTCGGCCCCGGCCTCTCGCCCAGCCTCAGTCCTTCCCTCCCCCCTCTCCCGGCCTCAGGCCTTCCCTCGCCCCTCTCACCTCGGTTCTCACCCGGCCCCGGCGCCTCGCCTCAGTCATTCCCTCGCCCGTCTCCCCTCGCCCGGCCCCGCCCCGGCAGAGACTCGCACGTCGGCAATCAGCGCTGGCTGAACGCACGGGCAGTGGTAAGTGCTTTTCGCAGCCAACGGCTCCACGGAGGGGAGTGGGCGTGGCGGCCAAGTGGGCGGAGGGGAGGGTGGGAGTAGGAGAGTGGGGGTGGGGGGAGAGTGGGGGTGGGGGGAGAGTGGGGGTGGGGGGAGAGTGGGGGTGGGGGGAGAGTGGGGGGAGGAGGGGGAGAGGGTCAGGGAGAGTGGGGGAACAGTGGGGGTGGGGGGGAAGGGGGACAGTGGGGGGCAGGAAAGAGTGGGGGTGGGGAGGAGGGGAAAGTGGGGGTGGGGGGAGGGAGGTGCGGGTCAGGAGAGGGGGAGGGGGGGAATAGGGCTCACTCGGTGACGACACCCTCTCCCCTTCCCTGTCCCCCCTCTACGAGGAATGGGCCCAACGGGTCCACTTGGTCTAGTATTTACTTAAAAATCAATACCTCGTACCATTTTGATCTGTAATCACAAAATGGTATTGGGTATGAAAGAAACACTGCTTACAATAACTACAACAGAATATGTCTACTAACCTGTCCAACTATGTTACTGAGAGTACTCCACAGCATTTGCCCCTCCCGACGTAATTTGCCATTCTTATCTCTCAGGTTTTCTAGGGATTCAAACAACTGATGACAAAGAAATATGTGTCAGTAAAGAAAATAGTGCACAGAATTAAAACAAAAAAGGTAAATCATTCCAGTCTGCTTTTTCTTTCATTTTCAATAGGAGGCACTCTAAACTTACAAGTTCAGTCTCAGCAGAGAAAAAGCTTTTTTTTAAAAGCACAATCCAAATTCCCTCATCAGTACTATTGGAAACAAATGTAAAAATGCAATGGATTCAGAACAACAAAAAATCATACAAAACAATTAGGCAATAATTAAGAAATTTTATCTGTTGTGATTCCATACCATACCAACATACATTAAGCAGTATGTATTATAGAATAACTGTGAAAAAGGGATAATATATCTTGCAAAAGATAGAGACACAAAATGCTGGAGGAACACAGCAGGTCAGGCAGCATCTCTGGAGAAAATGGATAGGTGACGTTTCAGACTGAAGAAGTTCCCAATCCGAAAAGTCGGCTACCATTTTCTCTAGAGATGCTGCCTAACCCGCTGAGTTACTTAGACATTTTACGTCTATCTTTGGTATAAACCAGCATCTGCAGTTCCTTTTTATTACATATCATGCAAGATCTTGTCCAAAGTGTGATTTTGATATAGAATATCATCCAGCTTCAATACCATAGATATGCACATGCATAAAGTCTGTGTGCTATTCAGATAACTTCCTTATTTGAATTCAAAAACATCAGTGTTAATTTACTGGTATTTTTGTTTGAATTGTATTTGAGCGTACCTTAGGTTCTAAGCTCAAGCACAAGAACAGTCGAGAACAGGAACAGGTCCTTTGACCCGTAATGCAAGTGTTGAACAGAATTCCAAATTAAACTAATCCCTTCTGTCTGAACGCGATTCATATTTCTCTGTTCTCTGCATATTCACGAACTTATCTAAAAGCCACAAACATATCTGCTTCCAAAATCACCTCAAGTAGTGCGCCTGGGCACGTACCACACTCGATGTAAATAAAAACGTCCTGCACACCTCCAGTATATTTTCCCCCTTAAAGCTATGTCCTCCAGCATTGATATTTCCAAAATATTTTGATTATGTACCCAATCTATACCTCTCATAATGTTATAAACTTCTATTAGGTTTCCCCTCAACCTCTGACACTCCATGGAAAACAATTCATGTTTGTCCAACCTCTCTTTATAACTAATACTCTCTAAACCAGACATCCTAGTAAATCTCCTCTGCACTATTTCCAAAACCTGCACATTCTTCCAAATGGGGCTGCCAGAACTGCACAAAATACTCAAAATGTAGCATAATCAAAGTTCTATAAAGCTGCAACAAGATTTCATCACACTCATATTCAATGTCCTGACCGATGCAGGCAATCTACCATTCGATCCAATTGTTTCGCTACTTTCCAGGAGCTACGGACTGGGGCTTCAAGGTTCCTCTGCCCATCAATCTGTCAGGGGTCTTGCAATTAAATGTGTACTTTCCCCTTACAATTAATATCCCAATGCCTGACACTTGGCCAGAATAAACTCCAGCTGCGATTTCTCTGTAAATATCTCAAACTGATCCATATCCTGCTGTATCCTTTGACAACTGGAATCAAGGGATATGGGGAGAACGCAGGAACGGGGTACTGATTTTGGATGATCATCCACGATCATATTGAATGGCAGTGGTGGTTCGAAGGGCCGAATGACCTACTCCTGCACCTATTTTCTATGTTTCTTCACTGCCTGCGACTCCACATGTCTTGCGCAAAATTACTAACAAACCTATTGACATTTGTCCATTTACAAAGCGTTAGGAATACAAATACTCAAAACTATTTGAACTCTCTCACTGTATTGGTAGAGTTAAGATTGTTTATTAATGATAACAAAGACACACTCTAAAGATTTAGTTTTTAGGCTCCTTACTCTGTGATTATTCATCGCTTAATAATAATATCTAATACAGTCTTACTATTTTGCAATGACACTAATATTTAAATATATATGAAGACATTTAAAAAAATCAACACAACTTGATCTGAAGACATGCCAAGTTTCACCATGGAGGCCAAGTTAACTCCTGAAGCTGACTTAGATTCTTTTTACAATCATAAACATTTCACCATTGAAATAGATCAGACATGCAATCAAAGAATTGACAATCTATGTACTTGTTTGTAAGCATAGTGGAGCATACTTTTTTCTTAGAAACCCCAAGCCGACCACCATGACAGTCAGAATTAAAAATCTCTCTGAACAACTTATTGCAGATTTATGGGCAGTTTGTACATTTATGCATGTTTAATACTCCAAGTAATAGTATAAATCATTATTATTTTGAATGGAGACATTTCACCCAATTTGGAAAAAAGGAGAAAGCTATTTTAAAATATTATATTTTGTTATCCTTCCACATAAATATACAAGATAATGTCTTGTGCCTTCAGGAAGAATTGTAATTACCAAAAATAGAAACTATCATGGTACAAGAAATCCCAGCTGATGTGATGAGCAAATTTGACAAAACATCATTGTCTATTTAAACAGGAGGTGCAGGTGAACCTCTGCTTCACCTGGAAAAAGTGTTTGGGTCCTTGGATGGAGTCGAGGGGGGAGGTAAAGGGACAGGTGTTACATCTCCTGAGGTTCCTGGGGAGGGGGTGGTTTGGGTGGGAAGGGACGAGTAGACCAGGGAGTTTCGGAGTGAACGGTCTCTGCAGAAAGCAGAAATGGGTGGAGATAGGAAGATGTGGCCAGGCTGAAATTCAAACTGGAATTAGACACACTTAAACTGTGTGTTTTGTTTAAAGGGGCAAGTGAAACATCCTCTCCACATCCACTCTATCCAGGCATTTCACTATTTGGTAACTTTCAATGAGGTTACCCCTCATCCTTCTAAACTCCAGCAAGTAGAGACCCTGTGCCGTCAAACACTCCAGGTTTGTATTATTGAAAATCGCGATGCAGATCATTCTCCTGGAACTTAACACTCCTTACATAATGCATAATGTGCATTCTGCAGACACATCCTTACATAATGTGCTTCTACAGACACATCTATAAACTCAACATCATAAAGTTAGATAGAAGCAAAAAATAAACGTCATACCTTGTTGTATTCTACATGAAGTGATTCCTGCTCATTTTGCAGTTTATCCTTTAAGTTCTTTTGTTCACAAATATTCTCCTGTATCTGCATCATCCGCATGTTCCTCTCTACAAAAGCAGGCAAAATGGAAAACTGGGATATTAGTAGTGTCAACCATGTGAATTAGTATTTGCATTTGAAGCCGCAACAGGTAATATCCATGTGCTATATTAACATGTATTCCGTAGTTTAACTTTTTGGCATAATGGCAAATAGCATTACTTGGATGTTTACCCCATGATCCAAATAATTTATTTTTCAGAAGAATATTTTTATATTTGCTTTTTTTTGTGTTTGTTTCCATACCAAGATAATAATTCACAAAGTCAGCAGTCAAGGCTGGCTGCTTGTGCTTTCTCCTGCCATCAACACTGGAGTTGGTATCTAAAGTGTCTACAGGGAAAATGTCGGTGCTGATTCCCATCAGTTCAGCTTTCCGCATAAGCTTGCGTATCACCGAGGCACTACTGGTGAGTGGTCGTGGCAGTTTTTCCCTGGGAACCCATGCATTGGGTTTGGTGCTGCGAGCTAATTCCACTTTAGCACGATATTGCTGTAGCCGTGTAGTAATGCGGGCCTAAATAAAAAGGAGAATTTTAAATTTCAAAATATTTTAAATAAACATATTCAAGAACACAACAGATTACAATTAGCAGCACAATTAATGACAATACTACCATAGTTCAACATAAGTATCAAAAGATGTCTTATGCAACATTTACTCACTCTGCAAAGTCCTCAACCAATTGGGCATTACGGGGCTGGCAAAGAAGAGGGCCATTCAATCCGCAAGCGAAGCCGCAGAGAAAGCCACTAGATGGCTTTGGATTAAGAGGGCTGATCCGTGGGCAGTTGCTGCTGGGACGCAAGTTAGGGTCTGATCAACCCTGGCTGGGTCGCCTGGGCGAGGGTGTCTGATGTTGTGAGACCTGAAACACCCGATGACCCCAGGTCAGATCACTGAGAATGCGTCCCAGTGAATCCAGAAGATGTATCTTGCACACTTGCATGATATGTTGTCTGTCAGCTTTAATTTTTATTATGATTTAATTTGTAAAATTTAAAAAGATTGTTCCTCAACCTTTATTTGTTATTTTAAATTGAAATTGTTTGAGATGAAAAATGGAGCCATGAAATGTTTTTTAAAATGTTTCCTAACCTGATGTACATTAAGGGTCTCCCGAGTTAAATCTCCTCGGTTCATATTGGTACCCACAGTTCAATGATGGTCTGCCTCCCTCATCATCTTCGTCTCCGCCAATGATTATCACACCTCATTCCACCTCAGCACTTCTCTCTGAGAACCTCCATATTTTCCTCCCTCATTCTCCATACTCTTGTGCCCTTAGTGACATTAAGCTATTGTGCAACTCATCATACTCTCCACCAAAATCCTCATCTTTCTCTCCCTTCCTCAATCTCATTCTCAATAAAGATTCCTGTCATATTTATGAGCATTTCTATGATTTCTGCTATCTCACGACCCATTTAACAATTCGATTCTGTCAATAACAGGTAAAAACTACAACAATTCACCATTTCGCTCCCCATTCACATCCTTTATAGACCCTTCGGACTTTCCTTTAAAATGTCAGGTTCCATTACAACAATAGTCAACATGACCTTACTGGCATCTCAAAATGGTTAAACAGCTTGTCCAGTGCTGGTTCAGTGTGAATGTTCAAGTCAAGTCAAATTTATTTGTCACATACACATACACGATGTGCAGTGAAATGAAAGTGGCAATGCCTGCGGATTGTGCACAAAAAAGAATTACAGTTACAGCATATAAATAAAGTTAATAAGTTAATAGTGTAGACAAAAATTTAGTCTCTGGGGTTATAAAAGTTGGCAGTCCTGATGGCCTGTGGGAAGAAACTCCGTCTCATCCTCTCTGTTTTTACAGCATGACAGCGGAGGCGTTTGCCTGATCGTAGCATCTGGAACAGTCCGTTGCTGGGGTGGTAGGGGTCCCTCATGATCTTGCTTGCTCTGGATCTGCACCTCCTGATGTATAGGTCCTGCAGGGGGACGAGTGTAGTTCCCATGTTGCGTTCTGCCGAACGCACTACTCTCTGCAGGGCCATCCTGTCCTGGGCAGAGCTGTTCCCAAACCAGACTGTAATGTTGCCGGACAGGATGCTCTCTACAGCCCCAGAGTAGAAGCAATGAAGGATCCTCAGAGACACTCTGAATTTCCTCAGTTGTCTAAGGTGGTAAAGGCGCTGCTTTGCCTTACCCACCAGTGCGGCGATGTGCATTGCCCACGTCAGATCCTCTGTGATGCGGACTCCCAAGTATTTAAAACTGCTCACCCTATCCACAGTAGACCCATTTATCTCCAGTGGCGTGTACGTCCTTGGATGTTTAGCCCTTCTGAAGTCCACAATCAGCTCCTTCGTTTTAGTAACATTCAAGAGGAGGCTATTGTCCTGACACCAGAGTGCCAGATCAGCCACCTCCTCCCGGTAGGCCTTCTCATCGTTGTTGGAGATCCGGCCCACCACCACAGTGTCATCAGCAAACTTGATGATGGAGTTTGAGTTGAACCTGGCCCCACAGTCATATGTGTACAGGGAGTACAGTAGGGGGCTAAGGACGCAGCCCTGGGGGGATCCTATGTTCAGGGTGAGGGAGCTGGATGTGTGTTCCCCCATCCTGACCACTTGGGGCCTGGCGGTGAGAAAGTCCAGGACCCAGGCACACAGAGGGGTGCTAAGCCCCAGTTCCAGCAGCTTCTCAACCAGTCTGCTGGGGACTATTGTGTTGAATGCCGAACAAAAGTCGATGAACAGCATCCTCACATAGCCCCCCTGGTTGTCCAGATGAGAGAGAGCAGTGTGCAGAACCTGGGAGACCGCATCATCCGTGGACCTGTTCGGACGGTATGCGAACTGTAGTGGGTCCATGTTGCGAGGAAGGAGGGCACAGATACGCTTCTTGACTAGCCTCACAAAGCATTTCATGACAACCGAGGTGAGGGCCACCAGTCGGTAGTCATTTAAACACGCTGGAGAGGCATTAGTAAATTAGTAAACACAAAGCCATTATTTAAGAATCCCATTTTAAAATAAATCAATTCCCACATCACTCACTGCTCACACCTGTCCAAGAATGATTCAGACAAACTGAAACTTAGGCTCCATATTTGACTGCATCGAACTTCCAACCACTCACCCCTGCCATCATTAATTCAGACTATTTCCATCTCCATAACACAGTCTGACGACCTCAATGAAAGTTGTTGAAATTCTTGTTGCTACTTTACCACAATTATATTAGAATCAAATAGATTAATGTTTAGAGACCAAAATACTGGAATACCCAAAATATGAATACTTTAACCATTTTATAAAAAGAGCACAAAGGAATTATGAATTTGTGCCTGCTCAAACATGGAGGAAAAACAATTTATTTTACAAAAAAATCTTCATTCATTCAAGTTCATTTTTTCCAATGGCTACAATCACTTCCTCTCTTATGAACAAGATGTATTTTATCTCCCTTTGATCAACTAGTTCCCAAAATGTATGCCAAAAACATTTAGCTTATGGTAGAATTATAATATTAGTTTCTGGGAATAACAACGGCCAAAATGAACACAATTGCCGCATATTTTATAATACCAGCATTTATATGTTGTGCAATATACCTTAAATTTGATGCAAATAGCCACTATATACAGAGGTTCATGAAAAGTTTCACGAACATATGTTGTAAATGTAGCCATGACCCTAGCATTACATTTCCAAACTTATTGGCATTGGAATATTTACAAATATTGCAAAATATATTTATAACTAATCACGTTTGACACTTTACATTTAGCATATATTTCCAATCCACCACATCTGTTGATTTTACAGTTCTATTTAATTTAATTTCCTCCTGTCCTTTATACTGAATGCTGCAACACAGTTTGGCATAATTTTGTTATTTGTACCTGAGCTTCCGGAGCAACATGCTGGTCTCGCTCTTGCAAGATCATTTTACAGTATGACTGCAAAGCTAAATAGTTCTTTCGTTTCCATTTTCTGTCAAATTTGTCAGCATGCTGTTTGCAATATGCAAAAAATGGATCAGCTATATCCTGTTTCAAAAGAACAAAAACAGGACACTTAAGTTTTCTATTCACAAGGAAGTTATTTTAAATCATACTACCAGCTTTCTTCAATATAAAAAGGTTTGGGATGCTTCGTCCTCCGATTTCCAATCTCTTTTAATAATTGTACACACTGAAATTTAGGCCTAAAAACAAAGCAGTTTGCAATTTTGACACAGCTGACGCTTTTATACTCCATAAGCCGAGATTTATATTTCAAAAATTGAAACGGTATTGAAATGTTCCCCTTAAGTATTTGTTTGAAATGTGTTACACTAGAATTTGATTTAAATATATTCCTGTTGAAACTGCACCTCCGAACCCAAACATATGCTTTGTGCTCTCCACAATGCTGTAACAAATCAGTTTAGAATTAAGCTTTGCGATTAAAACTTACTATCAACAAATAACGTCTGCTTGTAAATAAATAATTGTTCCTAGCTTCTCTTGTATTAAATGGCCTTAGATAAGGTAGTACTTAATAAAGACTAATAGAATCAGCATCTGAATATAGGTGATAAGCAGAAGAATATTAGCCATCCAGCTATGTGTGGGGAAAAAAGGCAAAGAATGATTTAAGATAGTTTCCTTGACTGAAAGAATGTGAAGGGCATGAAAATGGTGCTCCATCAGCATTCAAGTTCATCAGTTATATCAAGTATTTTGAATTATCAATGTGAAGTACAATAAAGAATTTAAATGGGGTATTGGCGTGAAATCTTCTTGGGATACAAATTCAACTATTAAAAAGAGCAACTCAATTTGATAAAATCATATTAAGTGCGAGTGCAACGTGGTTAATTTCTGAATGAACAGTATTTAAAGCTACCAAATACTGTTAAAGCTACAACAGAACATCAGGCTGCCTTTATCGGTGGGATGTTTCAGATAAAGATGAAGCACATTGCCGGAAGAATCAAAGGAAGAAAAAGCAAACCACAAATTCCCAAGATGACGTCAAAACAAACAAAAGAATGCATCGGAGTCGCATCAGTTTATAACAACGAGAACTGGCTGAACCAGGCTTATAGAATCTGAGAAGGCCTAAAAATTAAAAGGGAGACAAGGGAGGCAAGAAACTATAGCAAAGGTCCATTAAAGACAAAAGTTGGAACTTGCCCATAGATACTGAGAGCACTGTAAAGATACTCAGGAAAGTTGTATTGAATGAGGGAGCTGAGAGCACAGAGATAACTGGGATGTTGGCTGAACTTAAAGTTAACACGTCACCAAGATCAGACAAGATCCTCAGTCTTTATTCACACCAAAAGCCATTTTGTCTTGACAATCCCTGGTAAGTAGACTGATGAAATATGTGGCTGCTTTCTAAATTTCCTTAAAATATAATCTTTACAGTTAACATAGAAAGGCCTGTTAGCTGAGAAGCAAGTCATCATGCTGATTTTTATTCGCAGCTATTCAAAAAAGTAGAAAGGAAGAATAAGTTTTCATGCATGGTTTTACCTCTTCAGCAGCTGCTTCTGAAAGCAGTCCTTCTCTCTGAGCACAGGTCACGTGGAAATATGCTCTGCACATTCCAGCATCACAACTAATGCAGACCCCAGTTCGAGCAAATCGTATGTCTTCACATAAACTGCATTCCTGAATAAATTATGGAGCGTATCAGTAGGAAAATCATCCAAATGCCATAGTCAAAGTCAAACTTGAACATTTCAGCAGAAATCATGCACATGAATCTGATGAAGGAAATGTCACTCATTCCTTCTCTCCAGAAATGCGGGCTGTCCCGCTGTGTTACTCCAGCATTTTGTGTCTGCCTTCGATTTAAACCAGCATCTGCAGTTCTTTCCTACCCAATCATGCACCAGCATTGATATTAAATCATAACTTACTATGACACTTAAGGACGTGCAACAGTGTTCAAGATATAAAGCTAAAATGAAATAAACCATTTAACGCAAACCTGCCCATCAGTAACTAAATGATCAATGGAAACAGATTAATTGGACTACTTTATAGTATTGGGAAGTGCTATACTCCAGTCCTCCTCAACATTTCCAGACTGGGAAAAAGGTTCAGGCTATCTATGGTCTCGTACGTTTATACAAGTCTATCAGATCACCCTTCAACCAACTCATTGATCACGAGGGAATTGAAGCTGCAGTTGAAGAATCAAAAGACCAGTAAGACTCACACTGAAAATTGCTGGAAAGGATTTTGAGGATAAGGAAAGATGGATTGATTAGAGATAGTCAGCAAGGTTTTGTGTGTAGGAACTCGTGTCTCATGAATTTGAGTATTTTAAAGAAGTAGCCAAAAAGGTTAATGAGGGCAAGACGCAGATGTAGTCTACATGGACCTCAGCAAGGCTTTTTCTAAAGTTATTAAGAATTACAGTTGGATCTTGATCACCAGGCCAAGTGGACTGAGAGGGGCTAACGAAGGGCAGGATCTTCATAGTGAACACTAGGGCCCTGGGAGTGTTTTAGGGCAGAGGGTTCTGGGAATACAAGTACATAGTTCCCTGAAAGCAGCATCTCAGGTAAATAAGGTGGAGGCATATTGCCTTCTTAATTCACGGAATTGCATACAGAAGTTGGGACATCGTGTTACAGTTGTACAAGACAATGGTGAGGTCAAATATGGAGTATTGTGTTCAGTTTTGGTCACCTGCTATAGGAAATATACTATTAAGCTGGAAATTAATGCAGAGGAAATTTACGAAGATCATGTCAGGATATGAAGGTCTGAGAAACAGGGAAGGGGCAGGCAGGCTACGACTTTATTTAATGGAGTACAAAAGGCTAATGGGTAATCTCAGAGGTGTATAAAATCATGAGGAAAATAGATATATTGAATGCAGTCTTTTTCCCAAGGTAGGGGAGTCAAGAACTAGAGGGCATAGGCTTGTGGTGAGAGGGAAAATGTTTGATAGGGACCAGAGGGGCAACTTTCTCTCAAAGAAAAGTGTGCTGGGTGTGTGGAATAAGCTGCCAGAGGAAGTAGCTGAGGCAGGTACAATGAGAACATTTAAGACATTTGGACAGGTAAATGAATATATAAAAAAATAGAGGAATATGGACCATATAGGCCAAACTTAGATAGGGTGTTTTGGTCAGCATGGACAAGTTGGGTCCACTAGCCTATTTCCATGCTGTTTGACGAATGGAATATGCAGGTCAATATATGCAAACTAAAAATATCTCTCTTCTGCTTTTCATACACACTATTGAAGTAAAAGAAAGTATTATGGAATTTAAAAAGGCAGTGGCATTTAATTTTAATTTTAAAATGAGCAAATGATTGTTTATTTGAAGCAACTGTTGTGCATGTACCATACATAACTAAGAAACTGTTATAGAACTGGTGACCTAAATCCACATTTGAATTCATCACTAACAATAGATTCTACCGACTTGTCTATCCATTACTACTAATACTCAGCAATTTTCTTAAATTTTCTGATAGGAATGTATGTATTTTTGAGATCACTACCTAATTTAGATTTGTAAGAAAATGATTGTAATAAATCCAGAAAGTGACATTGTTAAAAACTGTCAATTGTGAAAATGCAACCAGGTGAGAGTTCAAATTCAGCAAAATAGATCAATTATACACACTTTCATAGCCCAGAATCAGTGCAACAAAGGTATCACGTGGTCAAAATAAGTGCAAGTTGGAACGAAATGAAGGCATTACATACCAATCTGTGCATTTATAAAATTCCACAATGGATAATTAAGACATATAATATTACACATTAGAAAATAACACAGAAAACAGGTCTGAAAGGAGTTATAGATGGCTCCTTTGACACTAAAAGTACATTGAGTGAGTCATCAAGCAGTAAAATAATTCAGCCTGGTTAATTATGTTTTGACGGTCAATGGAGTAGTTGATAGGGGACCATCTGTGAAAGTTGTTTGTTTTATAAAGCATTTTAAAATCGTTAACAGAGAGATTAAGCACATGGAAATAAGGCCACCTGTTGATATTGATTTGACATTGATTAGAAGTCCAGAGAAGGAGCTGAGATAATATACATGTGCTCCAATTGGCAGGCTGTGACTTGGGATTTTAGATTTTTACCATGTTTATAAATTAAAAATCCAGCGCTGTCAGAGAAAAGAATACCAGAAGATGATTTTAATGGAGCTGTTTCAAATTATTAATAATTTTCATAAGTGAGGTTAAAACAGTGAATGCTGGAGATACTTAACAAGTCAATAGAAAATAGACAATAGGTGCAGGAGTAGGCCATTCGGCCCTTCGAGCCAGTACCGCCATTCAATGTGATCATGGCTGATCATTCACAATCAGTACCCCGTCAGGCTGCATTGATGGAGAGAAATAATTTGGGGCGGCACAGTGGCAGAGTTGCTGCCTCACAGTGCCAAAGATCCGAGTGCGATTCTGACTACGGGTGCTATCTGTACAGAGTGTGTATATACTCCCCGTGACTGCCTGGATTTTCTCTGGGTGCTATAGTTTCTTCCTATATTCCATAAGACGAACAGGTTGGTAGGTTAATTGGCTTTGGTAAAGTTGTAAATTGTCCCTAGAGTGTAGGATAGTGCTAGTGTACGAGGTGATCGCTGGCCGGCACGGACTCAGTGGGCCGAAGGGCCTGTTTCCATGTTGTATCTCTAACGTCTAAAAACACAAAATTACATTTCAAAATAAATATCAAAGATTTTTAGATCATTAGATATTTGGAGAATCAGGGAACATGGTGCCAATACAGGAAAGTGGCAATGAGTTAAAAGATCAGACATGTCTTACCGAATGACAAAGCAGGCACAAGGTACCTAATGAGTTATTTTTGCTTCTTTCTCTTATGTTTATGTTCTTATGCAAGTTATTGGCCTTTAATCAATGTCGTTATCTTGAAATGTTAACTTTCTTTTCTGATGGTGGATCTGCTGAGTATTTCCACAATAACCTAAATTGTTTAATTTTCATTTCAAACTGTCACTCACTGCATTTCTTGCATTACTGTAATGCAAGACATACAGGTTTGTAGGTTAATTTGCTTGGTATAAATGTAAATTGTCCCTAGTGTGTGTCGGATAGAGTTACTGTGTGGGGATCGCTGGACGTTGCGGATTCGGCGGGCCGAAGGGCCTGTCTCCGTGGTGTATCTCTAAACTAAATTAATAGTATGGCAGTCAATCAACGCACAAGGCAAAAATGAAAATGCCAAAAGAAATGAACATGAAGAAAAACTAACAAATAGAATTTGGAATCAACTGCCCAATAGAATGCAAGGAATTCTAGCTGCTGGATTATTTTAAAAAAAGGTACAAAGTGCTGGAAAAACTCAGCATCTCTGGAGAACATGAATAGGTTTCAGCTCAGTACCCTTCTTCAAACTCAACAGGATAGGTGACGTCTGAAGAAGGGTCCCGACCTGAAAAGTCACCTATCCATGTTCTCCAGAGATGCTGTCGAACCTGCTGAGTTACTCCAGCACTGTGTTGTTTTTTGCCTTATGGGATGAAATGGTGGATACTGATTCAAAAGTACATTTCAAAATGGAATCGGTTACTTGTGAAAGAACGCATTTTTGCAGAATACAGAGGAAAAAACGGGGAAAATGGAACTAACTGCATTGGCCTTCAATTGAGCTGCTTCAGAATCAATGTGCCAAATGGATTGCTTTTGACATAATTACACAATACTTAAATGCAAGTTGTTTTTCATCAGGATATGTCAAAGCACTTTTCAAATAATATAATGGTTTTGGAATGTAGTCAATGTTGTATTATAAGAAATGTAGCTGCCAATTTATGCACACCAAAGTCTCAAATACCAAAGGAAATGACAACCTAGCGTTTCTGCGGTGTTTGGATGACAAATATTGTTCAGGTTAAGAGAAAGACCTCTCCCATTGTCTTAGAACAGATTGAGAAAAGAAAGACAGCAACAACAAATTTAATTAGTCTGTTCTTGGTGCACACGACAATTGAAAACTCTTTGAAAAATAAAGCATGCTAACCTAAAGGAGAAATACCACTCAGTCTTTTCATGATTGCAAGTGTTTGTGTGACAGGACACAGGACACAGGTAGGCGATGCGATGGGCAGGTGAGTTGTTGCAATATGTGAACTAGTGGACCCATCTTATTAAACAGTTACCATATCCTCTGCAAGTGCTGGCTTCTTGAGGAAGTTTGGTTCAGATGCGATGAACTGGAGTCTGAGCTTCAGACAGTGTGAATGCAGAAGAGGCATGAGGAAGGATCCAGAGGACAGTTCTAGAGGATCCACGCCCCTCACCCTTATCAAGCAGGTGCAAAATATTTGCCTACTTGGTAGATGAATGTGGGAAGTGCATGGAGAATGTTTAAACTTTCTAGAAGACCATGATACATCAAACTATTCAAGGATGGGAGTGAGGACACGAGAATCATAGTAACATAGTAATGATAGGGGATATAGCTTAGATAAGGGAGCATACACTGTTCTTTGCAGTCCTGAAGGCTATATTGCCTGCCTGGTGTTACGGTTAAGAATATCGGAGGGATCTGAGAACATCTGAGGTGCTCAGAGCAAAATTGAAATGCAAGAGCACAAGCGTAATAATCTCTGGATTAATACTGGAGTCATGTACAAAATGGCTTAAGGCAAATAAGATTAGTGTGATAAAAGCATGACATGGTATATTCACTTCATATTTTTACAACCAGTGTCCTGGCAAATTGCATCTGTGCAATTATAAATAAAAACAGGACGGGCAGGGTTTCAAGAATGTGACATTTAATTGAATAGATAAAACACCGGATAATTCATTTGGGAAACAGCTTATTCTGGGGAAGTACTCAGTCTGGTACTCTATATGTGATAAAGATCACAGTATTTTCTGAATAATGCAAATTTTAGTGTCAAAATGAAAGGATTCATGCATAGAAATCATAAAAAAACTAACAAACAGGTACATAAATTTAAAAGCTCATGCGTTTTCATCTCAAGGAACGCATGCAATTTGGCTTTCATTTTTCCATTTTTTCAAATCTCTGTCAGCAGATAGTCATATTTGTGTGTTGATTGTTCCATGTTGGAAAAAGAGACATTTGATTTATTTTACAATGCATCCAGTACATTTTCCCCATACATTTTATACTTTGTGATTTTGCATTGATTGCAAAACAAATGTCAGACATCTGGCTGGAGGCTGTAACTACCAAGATTCCAGATGTTCCATGGACATTTTCTGCCTCAACCTAGACATCCACTTGAATATCCTAAACAGTGTTGAAGTGAGAATTTGAGACACAAGGTGCGGGAATAACTAGAACGGAAGCAAATTATCAGCATTCAACAACAATAAATTGCTCTTCCTCATAATGCGGCCAACCCTGTGCAATGCGACTGAATTCCCATTTCCAAGTTTCTTGCAAAAGTCATTCAGTCCCAATATCCTTTATATAAAGTTAATTTTGATCATTTTTCTATTAATTCCAACTCTTGCTTTTGCCTCAATCCTCCTACCAGATCCACGGAACTCAAAGAACATAGTCACAACCCAAATACAAAAGATAAAATCTTACCTTAGCACCATATTTTGAATAGTTCATTTCTGTAAGAGTTACAGGGCGAAGTTTATCTATATCTCCAAATGCCACACCAGGAACATAAAGAGCACAAACAACATGAACCCACCTAAAGGAAAAATGCAGAGGAGGGTACTGAGATTACTTGGACATAGAAATCGTCACAGGGATTATTCATTCTATCAAGTCTATTCTAGCTAAATATATCACCTGTGCTTTTGTTTACAAAATTATTTTGTAAATTCTCCAGCCTCAAGTGTCTTATTTTACATTGTGTGTTGGAATCAGATTTCACCATCATAGTCTTGCTGCTGAGAAAAAGAAAATCTCATTTTTTGCTTATGAATCTACATCAACTAATCGCTTTCAAATAGCCAAAGGAAACCTTTAATATCATTACACAGGGGAGGAGGAAATAAATATTTCTCAACTTTAACTTTTTCTTACTGCTGGGATCTCTGGTAATATCCTGATAGGCCTGCTCTGTGCCTTGCCCGCATCCAAATTAAATGTGTTGGGATATAAACTAGTCTCCAGTCATTAGTATCTGTCATTATCATACCAATCCTATGCCAAAAGGCAGCTAACGCACTCAGATGATTATAATAAAGGGGACCAAGATCATTAGATTTTCTATCTATGGGCTTTCAGACAATAGGTGTGCAGATGTCATTTGTCCTGAGTCAATCCAAATAATGGCTAATAATGCTGACTGATGAAAAATACTTCCACTCTGAGGAATACAAACTGGCAAATTTGGCTATGTTGACACAATATTCAATTTACATTCTGTACCTATTACCAACTCTGAAGTAACATGAAGATAATGTTTTTATACTAAGTGAAACAAACCTTCCAGCATCTGTTTCTTTAAAAATGCCATCCATGTTCGGGCATAATTCACAACTGGGAGCCGCTCCACATTTGCATGCATCACAAAACCAGGGTTCTGTAGAGTTTTCAGATGCAGAACTCATGATGGAGTCACTTTCTCCATCAACACCATAGCAACCTGCCAAAAGAGACAATCAAAGTTTATATTTAGCAGAATTTACCCTGTCATTATTCCAGAAGAATGTTAGTCACAATTCACATTGTCTATAAGATTTTTTTTTAAAATTATAGGCACAATATGCTTTCACGTATTCTTTTTAAAAACATTACCCTAAAAGTGAAAAAAATTATATTTTAGAACTGTAGAAAATATCAATGAGAACTAGCGAATCATTTTGTGACTAAATAAAATATTTTTGTCAAAGCTTTCAGGCTATCGACAAAAAGTAACATTTGAAGTCTGAGTGAATCAGAGATCTGTTATTATACGAGATGAAAAACAGAATAAACGAATAGTAACTGAATAGGTAAACTTTATTTTAATATATTTTATATTATGTCCTTATTTTTGACTGAAAATGCCATTTCATTTCCGTAAAAGAGAGAAACTAATTATTTTTAGCAGTAGACTTCATTATAAGTTCAACTAGGATGCTTGGGATCTTAAAATTGTTAATCATATATTTATGATTTTTTGTTAAATCTGCAACTGTTCAGCAATGAAACAGCACCTCAGCAGCAATGAAAAATGCCCCAGTGAAATTCACAATGTACACTAACAAATAAAACTACTTCCACAGAAATTGTTTTCAGAAGATAAAAAATAAAAAGTGCTGAATAGTATTAAACCATAATATTTCTGCAACAAATAAATGGTCTACATCACATTTCTCCTCCTGTTTGCATATTTTTTTATTATGCAAACCAGACATATATCATTAAAATATAAACCAGACATTTATCATTTTTTAATGCGAGCAACTCCAATCGCCTATGAAGCAACTTCTTGAAACACTGCAGTACTTATGATGACCATATTTACATTGTGCCCATCCCCCCTCCCCACCCCCACCCATCCCCCCTCCCCCTCCCCACCCCCACCCATCCCCCCACCCATCCCCCCACCCCCACCCCCACCCATCCCCCCTCCCCACCCCCACCCATCCCCCCTCCCCACCCCACCCCCACCCATCCCCCCTCCACACCCCCCACACTCCCCTCCCCCCACCACCATCCCTCCCCCCTACTCCCCTCCCCTCCCCCCTTTCCCTCTCGGAGAAAACCCACACTGGTCACGGGGAGAGCGTACAAACTCCATACAGACAGTACCCATAGTCAGGATCGAACCCGGGTCTCCGCGCTGCAAGTGCTATAAGGCAGCAACTCAAGACATACAGGTTTGTAGGTTAATTGGTTTGGTAAAAGTAACAATTGTCCCAGGTGTGTGTGGAATAGTGTTTATGCGCAAAGATCTCTGGTCGGCACGGACCCGGTAGGCCGAAGGGCCTGTTTCCGTGCTGTATCTCTAAACTAAAGTAAACTGCCAGAGGAGAGAAACTCTAGGATTATTTACAAGATATTTGGATAGAAAGGAACAGAGGGATATAGATCAGATGCAGACATATGGGATTAGAATAGATAGGCATCACAGTTAGCATGGACAAAGTGGCCAATAAGGGACGTTTTCTGTGCTGCATTAATCTATAATTCTGTGTTACAAGAATTAGACCCTGCAACAATATAGAAATATAGGCACAGGAGACGAGTCTTGGAGCACCTTGAATTACTCGTTTTTCAGATATTCAGTGTAGGCCAGATTACACAGGTTTAAGCCCACAAAAGCTATTTACATATTGCACTAGGAAGCCAAATATGAGTAACTAGTTTAAAGCAGGAAGTTGTCACTTCTTAAAACACTTGAATACTTTATTGAAATATTTAAATTGAAGTGACTAGCCTGCTGTACATTTACAATATATGGAAAATGAACAAACAATGTCTGCAAAACCATAGCAAAAATAAATTAAATGTCTGATTTAACTTTTCGCAAGAGGTTCACTCAGCTTTGAAATAAATTGCGAGTTGATGCAATCGGTGCAAAATTACGGAAAACATTTGAATAAAAATGGATGAATCGTTGGAAGAACAATATCACTGCTACAGCAGTAATAGGATAACATGGAAAGACCATGGATAGGTACCCACTGGTCAGCATGGACATGGTGGGGCAAATGGACTTTTCCAATGCTCCAACACAGGCACAGGAATATACTAAAGATTGAACACCAATTTTCCAGCAACTTATGTTCCGTCCACCCTATAGCCCCGACACAATTACGAGAGCTGTTGAAATTCCCTGAACAACCACAGATAGCCTTGCGAGTGCAAGCACACTTTCCAGTCATGTCCCTCTGTTGTGGAAGAATGAACTATGCTCTCAATCTTCTCTCCTAACTGTTTTACAAAGACAATAGAGTAAACCCTTTGTTTTAAGGACCCCCTACAACAGATTCAGAAATAGTGGACAAACCATCCAATCCATTCCCGGCTCGCACAATCTCTCTGGCCCCAGTTTCCGACCCCGCTCCAGACTAATTCAGTCGGCTCAGTTAATCCAGCACTTTCTGTTTCAGTGTGCCCCCTCGGTCATCATGGGGCTCCATTACCTCTTACCTGCTGACTCTTGCAACATGGGATATGTCGGAGATTCTGGGGGAGAAGGAGGAAGTAACGTCCCGAAGGTCGAATGTCGCGGCTCCCCCCCTCCACATCCTCTGCCCCCTCCCACCACCGCCTCCTCCTTCTCGACCCGAAAAGTCACCAATCCATGTACTCCAGGGTTCCTCCTGTACTTTGCCCTTTTGTGTATTAACCCGCACCAACAGTTTTTTGTTTCTACATTCCAGCATACATTGCCCTCCATAATGTTTGGGACAAAGACCCTTCATTTATTTATTTGCCTCTGTACTCCGCAATTTGAGATTTGTGATAGATAAAAAATCACATTAAAGTGCACATTGTCAGATTTTAATAAAGGCCATTTTTATACATTTTGATTTCACCATGTAGAAATTGCAGCAGTGTTTATACACAGCCCCCCATTTCATAATGTTTGGGACACACCAATGTCATGTAAATGAAAGTAGTCATGTTTAGTATTTTGTTGCAAATCCTTTGCATGCAATGACTGCTTGAAGTCTGCGATTCATGGACATCACCAGTTGCTGGGTGTCTTCTCTGGTGATGCTCTGCCAGGTCTGTATTGCAGCCATCTTTAGCTTCTACTTGTTTTGGGGGATAGTCCCCTTCAGCTTATAAAAGGCATGCTCAATTGGGTTCAGATCACGTGATTGACTTGGCCACTCAAGAACAGACCATTTTTTTAGCTTTGAAAAACTCCTGTTGCTTTAGCAGTATGTTTGGGATCATTGTCTTGCTGTAGAATGAACCGCCGGACAAGGAATTTCGAAGCATTTGTTTGAACTTGAGCAGATAGGATGTATCTATACACTTCAGAATGCATTATGCTACTACCATCAGCAGTTGTATCATCAATGAAGATAAGTGAGCCAGTACCTTCAGCAGCCATACATGCCCAGGCAATAACACCCCCACCACCGTGTTTCACAGATGAGGTGGTATGCTTTGGATCTTGGGCAGTTCCTTCTCTCCTCCATACTTTGCTCTTGCCATCACTCTGATATAAGTTAATCTTCGTCTCATCTGTCCACAAGACCTTTTTCCAGAACTGTGGTTACTCTTTTAAATAATTCTTGGCAAACTGTAAACTGGCCATCCTATTTTTGCACCCAACCAGTGGTTTGCATTTGCAGTGTAGCCTCTGTATTTCTGTTCATGACGTCTTCAGCGGATAGTGGTCATTGACAAATTCACACCTGACTCCTGAAGAGTGTTTCTGATCTGTCGGACAAGTCTTTGGGGATTTTTCTTTAGAGAATTCTTCTGTCATCAGCTGTGGAGGTCTTCCTTGGCCTGCCAGTCCCTTTGCAATTAGTAAGCTCACTAGTGCTCTTTTTCTTCTTAATGATGTTCCAAACAGTTGATTTTGGTAAGCCTAAAGTTTGGCTGATGTCTCTAATAGTTTTATTCTTGTTTCTCAGTCTCATAATGGCTTCTTTGACTTTCATTGGCACAACTTTAGTCCTCATGTTGATAAACAACAATAAAAGTTTCCAAAAGTGACGGAAAGAATGGAAGAAAGACTAGGTGCTGAGAGCTCTCTTATACCTGCATTGAGGAGGCAATTAAACACACCTGAGCAATTACAAACACCTGTAAAGCCATGTGTCCCAAACATTATGGTGCCCTGCAATGGGGAACTACGTATAAATACATCTGTAATTTCTACATGATGAAACTAAAATGTATAAAAATGGCCTTTAATAAAATCTGACAATGTGCACTTTAACCACATGATAATATTATACATAAATACAATCACATCAAACTCAATTTCAGTAGGTAAAGCAAAGGGAAAAATACAAAGCGTGGAATAAAGTTCTGAACACTGTGACATACGAGTTCCTTAGACAAAGTCTAATGAGGTAGAGGTGAATTGGGCAGTATCGTAGTTTAAAGAAGGACCATTCAGAAGCCTGATAATAGGGGAGAAGTAGATGTTCGAGTCTGGTGGTGTGCGCTGTCAACCTTCTGTCTGACGGAAGCAGCGACAAGGAATGATCGGGTTAGGACAAGCCTTTGATTATGTTACCTGCGTTTCCAAGACAGCATGGTGTTTTGGAAGTCTGGTCTGTGTAATGGGCTGATCTACATCTCTAACTCTGCAAACTCTTGCAGTCTTAGGCAGAGCAGCTCCCAAACTAAACTGTGATGCAACCTGATAGCATGCTTTCTGTGGTGCATTTGTTGAAGTTTGCAAGAGTCATTGGAGACGTACTAAATTTCCTCAGTCTCCAAAGGAGCAGTAGGCATGACTTCTTGGCAATCTGGTCAGTATGGTTGGTCCATGGCAGATTGTTGATAATATTCATGCCTGGGAACTTAAAGTGACTGAAGAAGGATCCCGATCTGAAATGTCACCTATCCGTGGTCTCCAGAGATGCTCCCCCAAACCTCGACTGCATTGGTCTAACACCCTCCCCTTACTCAGCCACCCCATCCCCTCACTCACGCACTCCATTCCCACCTCAACCCCCCCCCCCCCCCCCCTTAAAACTCCGCCAAATCTTTCTTGCATTAACTGAAATTGTGTTTAGGATTTTTCTTCAGAGCCCCACTCACGCACTCCATTCCCCCCTTAATCCCCCTTAAAACTCCCCCAAACCTGTGCTGCATTAACTTAAATTGGTTTCAGGTTTTTTTTTTTTTTAAGAGCCCCACTCACCCACTCCATTCACACCCCCTCAACTCCTTATCATCCCCCCCCACAACCCACCCCCTTATCCTCTTCTCACCCACTCCATCCCCCAGCCCCATTATCCCCCCTGTCTTCCACCCTCCATTCACCCAATTCATCCCCCGTGAACCCCCTTTGAAACTCCCCCAAACCTCTACTGCATTGGTCTAACACTCAGCCACTCCATCCCCCCGCGTTCCCAGGTGGGGGCAGGGGAGGGGCAAGTGGGGGTGGCTAGGGGGGATGGAGAGGGTTAGTAGGGGGAGGAGGGGGGGATAAGGGGAGATTGAGTGGGGGGTTGAGGGTGCTACAATACAAGAGGGGCTTTGGGTCTAGGCCTCACTCAATCATACCCTCTCCCCTTCCCTGTCCCCCCCTATGAGGAATGGGCCCAACGGGTCCACTTGGTCTAGTATATTTCTATCAGGTCTCCCCTTAAACTCCGACATTCCAGAGAAAACAATCCAAGTTTGACCAACTTCTGATAGCTGATATCTTTAATCCAGGCTGCGTTCTGGTGAACCTTCGTCTGTACCTTCTCCCTCAGCTTCCTTGTGATGGGAGTAAACCGAACTGCACACAATATTCCAAATATGCCTAACCAAAGTTTCATAAAACTGCAATGTGACTTCCTGACTCTTGTATTCAATGCCCTGACTGATGACAGCAGGCATAGCATATATCTTCTTGACCACTCTTTCGACTTGTGTTACCACTTTCAAGATCTATAGATTTGGATGCAAACGTTCCTCTGTACAACGCTGTAAAAGGTCCCACCATTAACTGTATACATGACCCTAATATTTGACCTCTTAAAGTGCAATACCTCACACTTGCCTGGATTAAACTCCATCTGCCATTTCTCCACCCACATTTCAAACTGATCAATATCCTGGGGTATTGTTTGACAGCTGTCTTCACTGTCCGTAACTCCACCAATGTTTGTATCATCTGCAAACTTACTGACCAACCCATCTATATTTTTGTCCAAGTTATTCGTTCAAATCACAAACAACAGAAGTACAAATACTATTCCTGCAGAACACCATTGGTCACAGAACTCCACAGATTGTCACCCTTCCACCATTACCCTACCATGGGTAAGCAGGTTCTGAATCCAAACTACCAAATCACCCTGGAATCCATGCATCTTAATCTTCTAGAACAGTCTACCATAAGGGACCTTGACAAATCCCTTACTAAGTCAATGTTGATAACATTCACTTCCCTATATTCAATCACCTTTGTCACCTCCTCAAAAAGCACAATCAATTTAGCAAGTCATGACCTGCCGTCCTGTCCATCCCTAATTATCCCATTCTCTTCCATATGTGAGTAAATCTTATCCTTAAGAATCCACTCCAATAGCTTCTCTGATCACCAGTCTATAATTTCCTGGATTATCCCAAATTTCCACAGAACTGTCTTACCCACAGTAGGGTAGTGGCAATAGGGTGGCATTCTGGCTGGAGGTCTGTGACCAGTGGTTTTCCCTTCTTAATCAAAGGATCAACCTTCTCGGATTCAGAGATGTCACCTGTGGCTGGAGAGATCTGCAAAGTCCTAGCAACCTTCTCCCCCTAACTCAGAATAACTTGAGATAGATCAGTACAGGCCTGGAGATTTATCCACCGTAATTCACTTCAAGAAAACCAACACTACCTCCTTGTTGATTTCAAAATGCCCTGACATATTAGATTACCCCAGTCTCATTACCCTGCATGTCTTTCTTGTTGCTGAAAACCAATGCAAAGTACTAGTTTAGTAACATCTACATTCCAAGCAAAAATTTCTTCCTTTATCCACTCCATGATTACCCGCTTGTTTTTAATGTATACTAGACCGTGGGTTGGGTCCAAACCACTCCTGCATTGGCGCCACACCCCCTCCTCCCCCCTCCCCCTCACCACTCCCCACCCTTCACCCCTTCCTCATCTCCGCCCCCTCCCCTTGACCCCTTCCCATCCCCCAATTTAATCTTTTTAGACCTTATATAAGGTTTTGTCACAACACAAGACAAGCTGGCTCAGATGTACTTAATTACTTACATGGTTGTCTCCTGTCCACTTTGCTCCTAAGGCAGCAACTAATCTTTTAAATTTTTCTGTCCCTGCACGTAGGGTCATAACAGAACACTTTACCCCTGTTGAAGGTGTAATAATTAAATAGAGCATTCTGTACCAGGTCAAAGATTTATTTTCCTCCAAATTTGTAGGCTGTTAAATGTGACTTTTCTAGATGGCAAACTTATATCCACAAATTATGTTTGTTTGTATTATTTGATAGCTTATCACCATTTAAATAAAATCTTTTCCATTTCTTATCTGTGCAATGGAAACTATATTGAAGTTTTAAACATCACTGTTTTCAGCACAGCATTCACTGAACCCATAAAAACTCATAAAAGAACCCATAAAAAGGCAGTTTGGCTTGAGAAAAATAAAAAACAAATTATTTGCATGAAATGTCACTCATTGTTCACGTGGCATCTAAAAAGAAAACTAGTACAAGATTTATCGCTTGCATAAACTTACAAATATTCAGTTTGAGAAAACAATCAGTTGCAGTTCAACGAACGAGTCAGTGACAAGATTAATATCAGAAATCATAAATCACATGAAGTTCAGCTTGTGAAGTGTGCAAGATTATATGAACATCTGCCTATTTCTCCATAAAGAATCCAATTACTTTCAATACACTGGGTGTTCTTTTTCCTATTTTAGCATAAATGCACACACCTTATCAAATTGTATTATGGGTTTGAAAGAAACAGCACAGATATTTGCTGCAACAGCACAGCAATGGGATAGTCCATGCCTCAACTACCTCCTCTGGCAGCTTGTTCCATACACCCAGCACCCTTTGTGTGAAAAAGTTGCCCCTCGGATGCTATCAAGTCTTTTTCCCTTCACCTTGAACTTATATCCTCTGGTCCTCGATTCCCCTACTCTGGGCAAGAGACTCTGTGCATCTACCCAATCTATTCCTCTCATGGTGGAGAGCCCCAAGAAGGATTGATAATGTATTTCCAGATTAGCATCACGTGTCATTTGGAGGGAAACCTGCAGATATTGGTGCATCCGTATTCCTGCTGTTCCTACTTCTCCGTGTGTCTTTGGACACAAATAAATTACAGTTAAATAGGAAAGAAAACTGCAGATGCTGGTTTAAATTAAAAGTAGACACAAAATGCTGGAGTAACTCAGCGGGTCAGGCAGCATCTCTGGAGAGAAGGAATGGATGACGCTTTGGGTCGAGACCCTTCTTCAGACTGATATAAGGAGAGGGGACGGGACAAAGATAGGATGTAGTCGGAGACAGGAAGACTGGTGGGAGAACTGGGAAGGGGAGGGGGTAGAGAGGGAATGCAGGGACTATCTGAAGATAGAGAAATCAATGTTCATACCGCTGGGGTGCAAACCACCCAAGCGAAATGTGAGGTGCTATTCCTCCAATTTGCGCTGGGCCTCACTCTGGCAATGGAGGAGGCCCAGAACAGAAAGGTCAGACCTCTTTAAGGGCCTTAACATGGCAGATGCCTTGATGATCTTTCATTGGCTTGGCTGAGCCTAGAACCAACATTCACGGTCACCAAATAAAATGAGGAGAACTGTATTCACGCAGAGGATAGTGATTCTGTGGAATTTTGTACTAAGAGGCCAATGAGTAAATTCAATTTAAAGCACCATAGATTTTTAAGATAATGAGGAAATCAAAGTAAGCACAGGGAAATGGTGCCGAGATGAAAGATAAGCCATGAACCAAATGGCAACAAGGGCATAAGGAACTGCTATACCCAATTCTGCTTCCATTTTCTGTTCTTTGTTTATGCAGGAAACTGAATACTGTGCAATCAAAGGATATCCCAGTTTCTGTCCCAATTATGGAAAAAACGTCATTGATGAAAAAGGTGAAGATAGTTGGACCCAGCATGCTGCCCTGAAGAACTCATACAGTCATGCTTACAGTCATCTACAGTCATGCTCATACAGCCATCAAACACTCAAGCATCATAACTTTCTTTGTGCAATATATGACTCCAAAATCTACGTTGTTTTATCTTTGGCGACTCTTTTTACTGGGGTTTCCTGTTGTCGTACTTGGTGAGATGTTAATTTGATGTCAACAGCTATCATTCTCACCTGTTCAGATATAATATTTGTAATTTGAATAAAACTAATGTTAAACGTACCTGAACTGTAATGGTGGTTTTATGATCATTACACAAAGGTTGACTAAGCTTCATACCAAAGTGATTTTTAAATGAACTTTTAAAACAAATGGAGATTAAAGGATTGCAGGAGGAGTTAATTATACACTACTCCAAGGAAATATACAGAGTAATCAGCCCACTCATTGACATACAAAATGTTAAAAACAAGCTAGCTAACTTTTTTTCAGAACACCTATGGGTCTAGATGTCCACAAGATTTATAAACCACATGACAAGCTACAGGATGAAAAAGAGTCCCAAAAAAAGCCAAGCCTTACATATTCTAACTTATCTTCATTCAAATCAATTTGTACAAGCACCATGTAATGAAAAAGATAAAAACTTGGGTATTTAAAATCAACAGTAAATTGTTTCTAATAGCTATTATTTCCACACTCTTGCACTGAAAAATAATTTACAATTTAGATGGCACTTTATTTCTTTCAGACAAATCAGTACGAGTGTACAATTGTTAGGAAGAAAAACGATAAAACGAACAAGTATGACAAAGAAATTACCTGCTTCAATAAGGCAATTATCAAGAGTGTGGCGGCAGGGGAGAGTAATTCACAAATGCCCAAGTACGATTTCAAACAAAATGATGAAAACAAACAAAATTAGTTTTCAATATTACTTCCAATTATTCAGTTTTCAATATTCTAATAATTTTGTCATATGATTACACAATGGCAGCATAATTTCAAATTTCCTATCACAGCTACTCTGATGTAGCATACAGGGTTATTTGAATTTAAAAAAAATGACAGTTCCTGTCCTTTCATACCAATTTTGTACCCAAACGTTTTCCTGTCCCAGTTACAAAGGGATTTGTTTTATTTTTACTAATTCATACATAGGATGTGAGTTATGCTAACAATTTCCAGCATTTATTGCTCATCCCGCCCAACCCGAGATGTTTGTTTAGCTATTTCAGAGGGGCAAACGGGATAAGGACAGAGATTGCCTCGCCTTAAAATTCGGTTGATTTTTGCAATAACCCTGGTTGTTAGGCATTAATGATCCCGGTAACGTTGTCCAAATGTTGTGGTGGTGGTGGTTGAGCGTTAGAAATCTTGAGGTTTGACTTAATTTGTATTTATGTGTAGTATTATCTGAACTGATTGGATAGCATGCAAAACCAATCTTTTCAGTGTACCTTAGTTCACGTGACAATAATAAACAAAATGGGTAGGAAGGAACTGCAGATGCTAATTTACACTGAAGATGGACACAAAATGAAACTCAGCGGGACAGGCAGCATCTCTGGATAAGTGACGTTTCAGGTCAAGACCCTTCTTCAAACCAAAACCTTTCCTGCCTGATGCCATATTGCTCTATTCCCCAATAGTCTAAAAGTCTATTTCATTCTCATTTGGAAATGTGACTCTACCAAGCTACCTGGATAAAAGGCCCCCCAAAAAATTATTTAAATAAAAATTTATATAAATCTTTTCTAGACCAAGTACCTCTTGTTACAATGTATCCGCTGCTAAATTCTATGCCATTACATTTCATCCTTCTCTTCTGTTCATTTAACCTCTGTTTGTTAAATTGCCATCTCACTGGTTTAAAAGCACATTTTTACCTTCTGTTTTTTTAGTTTAATACAATTTTGCCCATGTTCATCTGTTCATTAAGATTATTTTATAAACATTGCAAACTTCGACAAACATTCCCCTCCCCTTTCATCCCCTCCTTGACACCACTAAACATTGGTTAACCAGATCCATAGTTCGTAACGATGTATCCCTCATGGGATCACATTGTCCCTAGCCAACAGCCAGCCTATCAGGGAACATCCCTGCCCGAGGTCATCTCTTGCCAGCCCCAATTTGTTTAGATCTTTCAATCAGTCTGAAGAAGGATCCCGATCAGAAATTTTCCATTTTCCATTTTCCATCCATTTTCTTCAGATATGCTGCCTGACCCTGTTATTCCAGCATTTTGTGTCTCTCTTTGGTATAAGCCAGCATTTACAGTTCCTTTTTAATACATTAAAAGTTTATTTTACAGTTAGACATTAAATTAGTTAAGTGACTATTATCGTTATCTTGTCCATAACTCACCAATGTACGATATTTTTTGCTACTAGCACATCAATTGCATGTAAATGTAATTTTTTTCTGACTATATTCACTTGTAACTCTGTAACTATCAGTATTACTTTGCAAGTCCCTATTTATAATTGAAAAATACTTCACTGACATGCCAATAATTTTTGGTCATGCAAGATCCGTAATCTATTCCAGGCCAACCGTCTCTTTTGCCACATATATTAAATCAATTTGTTCTAACCTGGCGCTCAGAGAACTGCTCAATGTATATCATGATATTCAAAGTCCAGATCTCTGAAAGTTGAAGCTTTTTACCTTTAGCCATTGAAGTTCAAGAATGCTTTGTTTCAAAACACTTACAAGACTGGTGGCACAATTCAACAATTGCACCATAAGTGTTTTAGTTAATGGTTTTATAGGAAACTGTCTAATTGAAATTCAGAAAATATTTTTGTCAATTGATGTTTAATTATGGGTCTTCAAAAAAGCATACAAATATTGTTCACTCAATAACATTATTTTCAAATTGTGTATTTTATCAACTATCCAATGCAATGCCACAAATGCATGAAAGGAAGAAATTATTTTCAGAACTAATCATTTTCAGAACTAATCCACTCAAGAGATTTCAATTCTATGCAACTAAACAAGTTGTTAGTCTCATCAGTTACCGTAGTAACAGCACCACATATCAAATAGAAGTATAAATGAGTACACAGTAAAGCCCAGTCTGTTTTTACATAAAACTAGCTCAACTCATTATTGTAACACTTACACCAACATATCAAAAATTCTCATCTGAAGGTACCCTATCGAACACTACAGGGAAAGGTATTTATTCCCATTCATGGAAATTGTACTGCAACAGTAAGCTAGCAATATTTATTGCATTTACAGTTAAAGAATAAGAGCATTGGGAAACTGGGCTGGCTGCCAGGAAGTCTAACCCCAATAAACCCTAATACAAATGTTTATGCAGTCAATGCTAAGTGCAACCATTTTACAAAGCAAAACCCAAATGCATAATGACCATCCTATAAGATATACATTGTGTACAATGCGAATGAAACTGAATAACAAATTTAGCATAAGTAAAAAAATTCTCTGACAGGAGCCAAAATAATTTATTTGAAACTGGAACCTTAATGAAGCATTATTCCAGAATTTTTCTCAGTACTGTATTTAGAAAGTTCAAAAGAATACTATGCAAACTATCTTTGTTTCCCACAATAAAGGAACCAAATAAATAGGCCTCTCAAATAGATTCTGTTCCTTATTCAGTATCATGTCTTACCCACAGCCCAATGTGTCGTGATTCCTTTTAAGGATTTGACGAAAGGATTTTCTGGCGGAACCCCTAGCGACCTCTAGCGGAACCCTAGTGCTCATTATAAGTCTATACATAGTTTTTTTTTTCCAATCCGATTTCTCCATTTATTTGGCAAAGTGAAAAACGCGGAAACCATGCAAAAAGCGCGGAAAATTGATTTTTAAAATGCAGAAATCCGCGGAAATTCACATGCCTGCTGCAGATGCTGGTTTACAAAAAAAAACATTGCAACCATGTTTGATGCCATTTTCCAAGTCCAGTCCACACTCTAGTTGTCATGAGCGGTGCCCGATTAAGACAAGCCCTAGGCTGCTGCGGGCCTCCAGCCATTGTTATCAATAGGGAAAGGTTGGATAGGCTGGGAGTGTTTTTTGGAGCACAAGAGGCTGAGGGCGACTGTATTGAGGTGCACAAGATCGTGAGAGATCGTGTATTTTTCCCAGGGTGGAGGATACTAAAACTAGAGGTTACAGGCTTAAGGTGAGTAGGTACATATTTTAAGAGGGACCTCAGGGGAAACATTTTGACTCAGAGGGTTGTCCATTTCTGGAATGTGCTGCCAGAGGAAGCTACATAGGTGGACACAATGACAAATTTTACAAAGACATTTGGACAGATATATGGTTAGGATTGGTCTGAAGGAATACAAGCCAAATGCACAGAAACGGGACTAATCCAGTATGCCAACTTGGTTGGCAGGGACAAGTTGGGTTGATGAGCCTACTTCCATGCTGTAAATATTAATCCTTCAGTTTAAAATAAAATTCACTTCACCTTCATACAGCTTTTGTATCTTCTGCTTGGTGAGAGAAGGAAGAAGGAATCACTACTTCGTCTGGAGGACAATTCATGATCTCTGGATGAGTGGGAGAGTCTAGGACTAGAGGTCATAGCCTCAGAATTAAAGGACGTTCTTTTAGGAAGATGAGGAGGAATTTCTTTAGTCAGAGGGTGGTGAATCTGTGAAATTCTTTGCCACAGAAGGCTGTGGAGGCCATATTTAAGGCAGAGATAGATAGATTCTTGATTAGTAAGGGTGTCAGAGGTTATTAGGGAGAAGGCAGGAGAATGGGGTTAGGAGAGGTATAGATCACCCATGATTAAATGGAGTAGTCTTAATGGGCCGAATAGCCTAATTCTGCTCCTATCACACGATATGATGATGGGAATGAAAGGTTAAGGGCTGGTGTAGCATTGGCTTCTATTTCTTCAGAATGCTTGAATTCTTTAGAAAAGAGAGGGAAGGAGAAAGGAAATTGTGTCTCACGTTTGTATCACACTGAAGGAGGCAGAACTTAAGAGAGTGATCTGTTAAATATAGAGACTGATGGAATGAAAGACAAGGAGAATGCTATCCTTCATATAGCCAGGAGCATGTGAGTAACAGTATGGGAAAATGGAGCAGAAATATTGGAAGCACATCAGCTGCAATAGATATTAAGCCACAGTCATGGAAAAAAGGAGGCTTCTCTGAAACACTGGAAAGTTTTATTATCAGATCTGATAACAAAGAGCCAGAAAAATGATTGAATAAAAGAGTTTGTTTTGATAACAAAATATATATTTCCTACAACCTGAGGTATTTCTACCCTTTTCACATCAAGACAGTTCTAAGAGCAACCAAATCAGTCCACTTAATTTTCTCATTCATTCTATTACACGTAGCCATCAGTATCTCCATTCCTCTCACCAGGCACCAACACCAGTGGTCATTTACTGTATCCAACTATCCTAACAATCAGCTCTATGGGTAACTGAGACAAATAATCACTCTCTGCTGTATCAGCCAAATACCAGTCACTGGGTCTTATGAAATAAATTATTTATCAGCATTAATTGAACTGGTCAGCATTTATATTCAAAGCTGTCTACATTGAATCAAATAAAATGAGGTGTTGCTAGCGAATTACAAGTTTCCTAATATTGACAAATCATCAGCAAGAGAGACAACCTAATATAATCTGTATCCTGCAGATTGATCAGTTTCCTGATTTATGGTACTGAAGCTTATCAAATAAACAAAAGTACCAATCAGGTAGTTTGAAAAACTTCACACTGTTAATATGATTGTTTTCACAGTGCAAGACCCTAAGGAGGTAGCAAAATATTATTCAAAGCTTACATACGATGCAAGTTAACAATCCAACTGAAAATCAATCAAAACTTTTGAAATGAGTTCTCAAAACTAAACATTGAGATCTGACATTGGAATGCTTATTTAATGTATAGGAAGTATTTTACTAGCAGAGCTGGTTCTTACCCTTAACAACTTCTCCTTTGACTCCTCCCACTTCCTCCAAACTATGGGCACTCGGTTGGGCCCTAGCTATGCCTGCCTCTTTGTTGGGTACGTCGAACAATCCCTGTTCCGGGCGTACACTGGCCCCATCCCCGAACTCTACCTCCGCTACATCGACGACTGCATTGGTGCTACCTCTTGTACCCATGCAGAACTCCCTGACTTCATATACTTCACTTCCAATTTCCATCCTGCCCTTAAATATACCTGGACTATCTCCGACATCTCCCTCCCGTTTCTGGACCTCACCATCTCCATCACAGGAGACAGACTAGTGACTGACATCTACTATAAACCCACTGACTCGCACAGCTATCTGGACTACACTTCTTCCCACCCTGTCTCCTTCAAAAAGTCTATCCCCTACTCCCAATTCCTCCATCTACGCCGCATCTGCGCCCGGGATGAGGTGTTTCACACTAGGGCATCAGAGATGTCCTCATTCTTCAGGAAACGGGGCTTCCCCTCTTCCATTATAGATGAGGCTCTCACTAGGGTCTCTTCTACATCCCGCAGCTCCGCTCTTGCTCCCCCTCCCCCCCCATTCGTAACAAGGACAGAATCCCCTCGTTCTCACCTTCCACCCCACCAGTCAGCGTATCCAACAAATCATCCGCCAACATTTCCGTCACCTACAACGGGACCCCACCACTGGCCACATCTTCCCATCCCCTCCCCTTTCTGCGTTCCGCAGAGACCGTTCCCTCCGTAACTCCCTGGTCCACTCATCCCTTCCTACCCAAAGCACCCCATCCCAGGGCACTTTCCCCTGCAACCGCAGGAGATGCAACACCTGTCCCTTTACCTCCCCCCTCAACTCCATCCAAGGACCCAAACAGTCTTTCCAGGTGAGACAGAGGTTCACCTGCACCTCCTCCAACCTCATCTATTGCATCCGCTGCTCTAGACGTCAACTTCTTTACATCGGCGAAACCAAACACAGACTCGGCGATCGCTTCGCTCAACAGCTTCGCTCAGTCCGCCTTAACCAACCTGATCTCCCGGTAGCTGAGCACTTCAACTCCCCCTCCCAGTCTGACCTTTCTGTCATGGACCTCCTCCAGTGCCATAGTGAGGCCCACCGGAAATTGGAGGAACAGCACCTCATATTTCGCCTGGGCAGATCGCAGCCCAGCGGTATGCACATTGACTTCTCCAACTTTAGATAGTTCCTCTGTCCCTCTCTTCCCCTCCCCCTTCCCAGATCTCCCAGTCTTCCTGTCTCCACCTATATGCTTCCTTTGTCCCGCCCCCCTGACATCAGTCTGAAGAAGGGTCTCGACCCGAAACGTCACCCATTCCTTCTCTCCTGAGATGCTGCCTGACCTGCTGAGTTACTCCAGCATTTTGTGAATAAATACCTTCGACAAGTATTTTACTGATATTTCAGCGTAAAACAATACACAATTTATTTCTGAATCATATAGCACTTTGTTTCTTTCATCTACATTCAGAGTACTAATGTGCCATTCTTCTGTAAATATAAATATTACTAAACCTGCAGTGGTTAACCAATTGTACATCTTCAGCCCTTTGGCTCAAATTTGAATGTTACTTTAATTTTGTCAACAAATTAAAGTTATTGTTTTATTAAAACAGCAGAATGCTGAAACACAGAACTTACCTTCATGTACAGTTACTCCACAGTTGTCACACTGGACAATTTCATCAGCATCTTCACTGTTATCTCCCAGACATACACAACATATCTGTACAAAGTCCATTTTCTGAGAACTGAAGGTTTGGTCTCCGTCTGTTAAAAAGATTTCCTTAAAAAAAAGTACAAGTTGAATTACATTAGAAACTAGTTTCAAGAGGAAATCATTTCTACAGTTTGTGACAATGCAAGTCAATAGGATTTCCTAATAATATTTGAAAACTTCAAGTTAATTTTTAAAAAGAGCTCTGATGCTTGATTTCAGACTTCTTTCAAATGTCAACTCAAACTAATAAATGTTGATAAATGCAACTTTTCTTCCCTATCAACTCCCCACTCATACTCAGTTATACCCAGTAATAATAGTGTTGGTGGAGTGGGATGATATCACGCTTTAGCTGTGTATGTACAGTGAGACTTTGAAATGAATAATTGCTATTATCAGGTGGGCCATGGGGACACGAGGCTGCAGAGGTAGGAATCAATTTTTTTTAAAAGTTTTGCAAGAACTCAGCAGATGAGGTAGCATCTGTGGAGGGAAATGGGCAGGACGTTTCAGGTCGGGACCCTTCTTTAAACTGATGGTAGAGGGGAGAAAGCTTGTAAACAGAGGGAGGAATAGGGAAAAATGGCAAGTGCTAGGTGGATAAAGGTGAGGAGAGGTGATTGGCAGATGTTTGGAGATAGTAACAAAGGCTAGAGATGAAATGGATGCAAAAGATGAGGATATATATATATATATATATATACTAGACCAAGTGGGCCCGTTGGGCCCGTCCTCGTAGGGTTTCCATTGTAACCGGGAGGCGGGGAGGGAGGGGGGAGGGAGGGGGGAGGGGGACCACCTGTTTTCCCAGTACCCCTTTTTCCTCGTTGTGGGATGGGAGGGGGGAGGGGAGGGGAGGGGGAGGGAGAGGGGAGGGAGGGGGTAGGGGGAGGGAGGGGAGGGAGGGGAGGGGGGAAGGGGGAGGGGGGAGGGAAGGGGGGGAGGGAGGAGGACCTCCCCTTTTCCCAGTACCCCTCTTTCCCCGTTGTGCCCGTCCTTGTAGGGTTTCCATTGTAACCGGGAGGCGGGGAGGGAGGGGGGAGGGAGGGAGGAGTGGAGGGAGGAGGGGAGGGGGAGGGAGGGGGGAGGGGAGGAGGAGGAGAGGGGGGAAAGGGGGAGGGAGAGGGGAGGGAAGGGGGTAGGGGTGGAGGGGGGAGGGAGGGGGGAGGGGGACCACCTGTTTTCCCAGTACCCCTCTTTCCCCGTTGTGCCCGTCCTCGTAGGGTTTCCATTGTAACCGGGAGGCGGGGAGGGAGGGGGAGGGAGGGAGGAGGGAGGTGTGGAGGGAGGAGGGGAGGGAAAGGGGGGGAGGGGAGGGGGGAAGGGGGGAGGTGGAGGGAGGGGGGAGGGAGGGGGGAAGGGGGGAGGATGGGGGAACTCCCCTTTTCCCAGTACCCCTCTTTCCCCGTTGGGCCCGTCCTCGTAGGGTTTCCATTGTAACCGGGAGGAGGGGAGGGAGGGAAGGGGGAGGGAGGGAGGTGTGGAGGGAGGAGGGGAGGTACCACGTAAAGACCCAACCAATCGGGCGCTAACAGGGAGGGTGAAACCCAATGAAAAAAACTGCGTTTTTACTTTAAAATAAGTTCTTTGTTGAAAAGGAAATAAACTTATCTATAGAGCAGCAGCTTTTTTAAAATAAATAAAATCAAACTTAATGAAAATCACATTCCTCATTTAAAATAAATGTCTTTGTTATAAATGAAATCAAACAGCGGGAGAGGCGACGGCGACTACACTTCCGCTTCGGGGAGAGGAGGGGGGGGAGAGGAGGGGGGGGAGGGGGGTAGGAGGGGGGGGGAGGAGGGGGGAGAGGAGGAGGGGGGGAGAGGAGGAGAGGGGGGAGAGGAGAGGGGGGAGAGGAGAGGGGGGAGAGGAGAGGGGGGGAGAGGAGAGGGGGGGGAGAGGAGAGGGGGGGAGAGGAGGGGGGGAGAGGAGGGGGGGAGGAAGGGGGCAGAGGTGGGGGGAAGGGGAGGGAGAGGGGAGGGGAGGGGGGAGGGGGTGGGAGGGAGGGGGGAGGGGGACCTCCCCTTTTCCCAGTACCCCTCTTTCCCCGTTGGGCCCGTCCTCGTAGGGTTTCCATTGTAACCGGGAGGAGGGGAGGGAGGGAAGGGGGAGGGAGGGAGGAGGGAGGGGAGGGAGGGAGGAGGGAGGTGTGGAGGGGGAGGGAGGGGGGGAGGGGAGGGGGGAAGGGGGGGAGGGGGGAGTGAGGGGGTAGGGGTGAGGGGGAGGGAGGGGGTAGGGAGGGGGGAGGGGGGGTAGGGGAGGGGGGGTAGGGGGGGGAGGGGGAGGGAGGGGGAGGGAGGGGGGATGGGAGGGGGAAGGGGGGGAGGGAGGGGGCTCTCCCCTTTTCCCAGTACCACTCTTTCCCCGTTGGGCCCGTCCTCGTAGGGATTCCATTGTAACCGGGAGGAGGGGAGGGAGGGAAGGGGGAGGGAGGAGGGAGGAGGGGAGGGAGGGGGAAGGGGAGGGCGGAAAGGGGGGGAGGGGGGAAAGGGGGGAGGGGGGAGGGAGAGGGGAAGGGGGGAGGGAGGGGGGAGGTAGGGGAGGGAGGAGGGGAGGGAGGGGGGAAGGGGAGGGCGGAATGGGGGGGAGGGGGGAAAGGGGGGAGGGGGGAGGGGGGAGGGAGAGGGGAAGGGGGGAGGGGGAGGGAGGAAGGGGGAGGGAGGGGCACAGGGGCATTGTGACGTCACACGCTGAATACCACGGGGGGGGGGGGGGGGGGGGGAAGGGGGGTCTGCTCGAGTTCATCTCACAGGGGCATTGTGACATCACAATGAAGAATAAATCCGCAGCGCAGCGCCCCCCTTCTGTCAAAACTTCGATAAATCAGGGGGGGCAGCACTTTTAAACCTCTGTAACTTAAAAAATATGCGTCCGAATTAAATAAAAACATCATTTTCCAGCAGCGAACCGCATGCTGATTAAGGCGGTTCAAAAATCGTGGCACTACGGTTCACCGTTTTGACGGAATTGCCGTATTCAGCCGACATCAGTGGAATATATATATATATATTCAAGATCTGAGTTTTAATAGTATATAGATATATATATATAATGGGTGTTTCTGTAAATACAGCACTCCGTCGTGAAACTGAACATCTCCAAACTTCCAGGTTATTTTCTTTTTTTTTAAATGTAATATTCCCATTGTTTCATATCCTGTATTTTAAGTAGTATAGATTATGGTGTATAGCCAAAATAATGAGATGAAGCAACAATAAGTAAATCTGTTTTTACAAAGAAAAGTATCAGATGTGTTCCTGTGTTTTGCCCTTTTTGTGACTTTTTTCAAGCAGGATTTCATCAAATGCCTAAGCTACTTTATACCAGAAAGATTACATTAACTTTGCAATTAAATAACTCTATTTAAGCCAAATTCTGATTATGCTTATGATTTATCACCCGTTGAGATACTTTTCAGATGCCCCATGTTTTTGCAGCACAATGTGAATAGTAGCTGTGTCCCTTTGGTCATGTGTGAAATGCGTGAGTTAAAAGCAGAGTAACTGTTTTTATATTTATAGTTTCTTTTTTATTGTTTATATTTTTGTTTAAGCCTTCCATTGAAATACTTAATAATGAATAGAATTTAAAATCATGAAATAAAAATCTAGCTTACTCACCTAATTTATTGATGTCTCATTCTGTAATCCCTCCCGTTGTTTGACCTCGTCAATGCTATAACTGTTTCTTTTGCACTCGTCGAGATTTTTTTTATTCAAACAACGCAATTGTAATGACCCTGACGTGAAATACGGACCTCATGGTGGGTTACATGCCGACATTTTATAAGGGAGTTTAGAAATCAGTATAAGAGACTGTACCCCATATGTCTTACAGGTGCTCCTCAACTTAAGCTGGGGTTACGTTCCGAGAAACCCATCGGAAACTGAAAATATCGCAAGTCATTGCATTGAATATACGTGATCACATGACTGGAAGCGAGCTATGGCTCGCTGCCGTTTGCACCATCGCAAAGTCGAAATATTGTAAGTTGAAACATCGTAAGTCGGGGAGCAATAAATAATTTTTTTCTTGTTTTTTTCCAAATTTTGAAAGTATTAACCTTTGGTCAATTTTGATTACAAATTAGCCAAAAGGATCATAGGTAGGCACATTTTTAATGCTGTGATATTTCATTATAATTTAATAACTTTCAAATTTGGCTACTCATGTCACAGGTTGGTACCCTTAATTATGGAAACGCTAATATATTGAACGAAAATATAAATGGGCTGGTTAACAAGTAACACAAAAAATGTAACTGTGCACAGGGAATATGGATGTCAAAGAATCCAGCAGAATTTAGATCAAATACAGGTATTGGGGAAGAAATAGCAGATGGAGTTTAATCCAGGCAAGTGCAAGGCATTGTACTTTTAGAGGATCAAATGTAAAGATAATGACTACAGTAAAGAGTAGTTAAAAACTACAGTAATACAGCTTTAACATATGAAGGGATCTTGGGGTCCAAGTCCTTAGATCCCCAAATGTAGCAACACAAGTAGATAGAGTGGTAAAGGCAACAAATAGCATGTTTACCTTCATCAGTCGGGGCATTAAGTACAAGACTCAGGAAGGCTTATTGCAGCTTTATTAAACCTTTGCTTATTCCATGTTTGGAATACTGGATACGCGTTTTCTCCACCCCTTCCACAGGAAAGATGTGGAGGCTTAGGAGAGGGTGCAGTAGGGGTGTACCAGAATGCTGCCTGGATTAGAGGGTATTAGATCTAAGGAGAGGTTGCACAAACTGGGATTGTTTCCTCTGGTGCGTTGGAGGCTGACCGGAGACGTAATTGAAGTTTATAAAATTATGAAAGTCATCGATAAGGTGGACAGTTGAAACCTATTCCTCAGGATGGAAATGTCAAAAACTAGAGAGCAAAAACTGGCTTAAAGGTCAGACAGGGAAAATTTAAAGGAAATGTGTGGGATGTTTTTTATACACCGAGTGGAAGGCGCCTGAACGCACTGGAAGCAGATACTTTAATGGCATTTAAGGAGCTTTTAGATAGACACACGAGTATGCAGGGAATGGAGGGGTGTGGAGCATAAACAGGCAGAAAGGATCAGTTTAAAAAGGCATCACTTTTGGCATGGACATTGTGGGCTGAAGGGTCTATGCCTATGCTGTACTGTTGCATGTTCTATGGAATTCAAGAGAAACTTATTTTCCCCAAAAATCTGGAACGTGCAGCCCACATGGAGTAGTTAAGGCAAAAGGAACCAAAATAGAAACTGATTAACTACATGAAATAGTAATCAAAAGAGTTAATTTTTTTAAAAGTAAATAGCATGTAATCCATGTTTTACCCCCCACATTAATAGTTTGTTTTCTTCCCACCCTAGATTATATTCAAGCAAACAATTTTCACATGACACTCAGATTCTCAGATTTTTAGTTTATTCCGACAAAATATACAGTTGCCATTGGAATCTAAGCTGTAATCATGTACCTAATGCAAAGAATTACAAAGAATGCAAAGTAGTGCAAAATATGCATGCTAGAAATTATAATACACTAGTTTCTGGTGTGCTAAACACTTTCTCCAATGCCCTATTCAGCTACCATCAAAATAAAAGACATAATTGGCAAAAGAGGTGGCTTACACCTAGCTAAGTCTCCTAAAGGTTACTTTTGCATCTGCTTCCATCACCACCCCGGCAGCGCATTCCACTCTAAAAAATAACTCTCCTTTAACATCTCCTTTAAAAACATTTCCTCCTCCCACCTTCAAACGATGCCCTCTAATATTAAAACGTGCCTTCTAAAGTTGATAGAACCTCAGTTAATTTAGTTTGTCTATTTAACTTAATTTTTCATCTCATAAAATAACACCGTCCTGCACTGCTGTATACACCTTTAGCTTACATTTACAGGGTTGGAAGTAGACACCATGCAAATAGTAACATTACTCGCTCCGTGGCTGCATGGCTGATGCCAGCAAAGGTTCAAGCATTCCAAATTATATTGCACAAAATGTTTAATTTCATAGCAAACTCGCCCTCATTTGGAGGTAATCATAAGCATGATCTACTCTAGGGTAAATTGAATTTTTGCACAATTAACACTAAAAAACATGTGCTTTTAGATCCAATTTTAGGCATGAATGGCAAACAGCATGTTACAATATAAAATGTAAAGATTAGTCATGGATCAACATTATTACCTTTGTACTATAATAACATTTTTTAAGAATCAAATCTTGTTTAAGATTATTCAATTTAAACTGAATTCTTAATCCTCTGTAAAAAGAAATGTGCAAATGGATGAATGAAATCTCTGGATTATTTCCACTCAGTCGTAGTTGAACAAATGAAATCAATTCTGTAGTTTATAATAATGAAGTGCCTTCACAAAAATGTTTTGGAAAACAAATCGACAGTGGCTGACTGTATACAGATTGTGCTCAGATTTAACACTTAAAACATTCTAATCATGTTAACATTTTTTTTCTTTATACTGGCAAAATTACTTTATAAATAAATTAATCACTGTACCTCATAATTCGTATTCTGTGACAGATTAAAACTATCACTCGTTCCTTCTGTCTTGGCAGCATTTCGATTAGTAGGCCTATTTTTTCTTCTAATTCTCTTATCCTCACTGGCACTGCTGCTGTCTTCATCATCAGGATTGCCCTCTTCACTGTCACTAATATCGTCCTCACCTCCACCTTCTTCACCATCGTCATTTTCATCTTTTCCTTTCTTTTTTCCACAAGGTCGCCAGTCATTATCATCTTCACTATCATAATCATCAAATCCATTCAATTCTTCCACTGATATCATATCCAGCATTGTTCTCTTTTTACGAAGATTCCACTTCTTTTGTCCATCGTTTGACTCATCTGGCTCAACATTGTCCATGGATTCTTTGGCTTTCTTCCTACTCATTCTACTTTCAGTTGGTTCCTTATTGCCAGGTTCTTGTGCCGGATCATCCTTGCATTCAGCTATATTTTCATCAATGGTATCCTTTTTATCCTGTTCTGAGTCTTCTTCACTGCCATTTTGTCCACCCTCACTCTCTGAACCTTCTTCACTATCTTTACCAGCACTTTCCCCACTACCATCGGAATCTGCTACACAAGCAATATAAACATTTTAAGTAAGCAAATAATTCCCACAACATAACTGATAAATATGCTAAGCAAATATATAATCAATATTAACTGGCTTAATGTCCGAGTTGGCTGCTTTATTAGTGAAGATTCAAATTAATGCCCCATAGATGGATTGTTAATCAACACAACAATAATATGTTCATAAGTTGAGGGAGCAGAATTTGGCCATTCAGTCCATTGAGTCTACTCCACCATTCAATCATGGTTGATCTATCTCTCAACCCCATTCCCCTGCCTTCTCTCCATAACCCTTGACACACTCACTAATCAAGAATCTGTCTTCAGCCTTAAAAATACTCAATGACTGCCTCCACAGTCATCGTTGGCAATGAATTACACAGATTCAGCATCCTCTGACTAAAAAAAATCCTAAATAAACTTTCTAAAGGTATGTTCTTTTATTCTGAGACTGTATCCTCGGGTCCTAGACTGTCCCACTAGTAGAAACATCCGCTCGACTTCCCCAATAACCAAGCCTTTCACTATTTGGTTAGTTTCCCCCCCTCCCCCATCCTTATAAACTACTAAATGATCTATTAGCTGGATTTTCTGAAGTAGAATTGTTCTACACACAATGCATAGCAACACAAGAAATAGGGCATGCAATTTATTTGCTTCACTATTTAATATGATTATGTCTAACATTTTTTAGGTTAGGACCCAAATTGCAGCAAGATCATGATCAGTTGGATAGATGGGCTGAGGAAGGCTTAAAGGAGTTTAATACAGACTAGACCAAGTGGACCCGTTGGGCCTAAACCACTCCTACATTAGTGCAGCGCCCTCTCCTCTGCTCCCTCCCTCCTTCCCCCTCCCTCCCTCTCCACCCTCAGGTTGCCTCTCCAGCATTGGTGCAGAACCCTCTCTCCCCCACTCTCCCTTCCTTCCATCACCCCCTTCCCTCCCACCCCTCCCTTCCCCTCTCTCCCCCCCTCCCCTCCCAGGAGCAACCCGCGGTTGCCGTGGCAACCCGCCTCCCGGCCCGGGCAGCCGCCATTGGAGCGGGGTCCTGTTCAGTCCCAGTGCAGGGATGTTCAGTGGTAGATGGCGGTGGCTCTCCCACTGCTGCTGAGCCACTGGACTCTGGGCGGCGTGGGGAAGGCGCTGAGCCAGCCGGGGAGAGGAGGGGGGGACAGGGGAACCGAGGTCAGGCCCAGCGCCAGCCCAGGCTTCAACCTCCACCAACGCCCGGCCGCACTGCCACTGCTGCTGCTGTCGCCTTTCCCCATGGCCCACCTCAGGCTTGCGGTTACCCGGTCACGTCCAGCCCCAGGCCCAGGCTCTGCCCGACAGCTACACCCGGCACCAGGCCTGGCTCTCCCGCCCCCAAGAGACAGGAGGCCGAGCCCTGCTCAACAGACCCCAACTGCGCACGCGGACACGTTTGTTCTACGCAAGCGCGGATGCGGCGGCCATCTTACGTAAGTACCAGATCAACGAGGCCCCAACTGCACATGCGTGATTTTTTAAACTTTAAAATGTGAATAACTTTAAAAATATAACACCGATTTCAATGAAACTTCTTCCATAGGACCACGGGACTTTCACAGTGATTGTAAGGAATTTGGAGTGTGCTGTCAAGCAGAGGGATATAAGAGTCCAGGTACATAGTTCCTTGAGAGTGGCATCACAGGTAGATAGGGTGCTCAAGAAGGCTTTTGACACATTGGCCTTCATCAGTCAAGAGTATTGAGTACAGAAGTTGGAATGTTTATGTTACAGTTGTATAAGACAGTGGTGAGGCCACATTTAAAGTATTGTGTTCAGTTTTGGTCAGCATGTTATAGAAAGGATGTTGTTATGCTGGAAAAGGTGCAGCGAAGATTGATGAGGATGTTGCCAGGGCCCAAGGTTAAGCAGGCTCGGACTTTATTTCTTGGAGTGCAGGTTGAGGGGTGATCTTATAGAGGTGTGCAAGATCATAAGGGGAACAGATCAGGTAAATGCAGAGTCTTTTGTCCAGAGTAGGGTAATCAAGAACCAGAGGACATAATTCTAAGGTGAGGGGGGAATGGTAACCTGAGGAGTAACTTTTCTTTTACACAAAGGGTAGTGGGTATATAGAACGAGGTGCCAGAGGATATAGTTGAGGCAGGTACTATCATAACGTTGAAGAGACATTGGGCCAGGTACATGGATAGGATAAGTTTAGAGGGACATGAGCCAAGTGCAGGCAGGCACTTGTAGATGGGCCTGTTTCCATGCTGTATGACTCTATGATTTGTACAATACATTGATGAGGCCATATTTGGAGTATTGTGTTCAGTTTCGTTCACCCTGTTGTAGCAAAGATGCTTTAAGTTGGAGAGGGTGCAGAGATTTATGAGGATGTTGCCAGGACCCGTGGGCTTGAGCTATAAGAAGAGGTTGAGTCGACTAGGACTTTATTCCTTGGAGCACAGGAGGATGAGGTGTGATTTTACAGAGGTATACAAGATCATGAGGGAAATAGCTATAGTGAATGCAGAGTATTTTATCCAGAGTAGGGAAATTAAGCGCCAAACAATATAGTTTGAAGGGGCAAGGAGAAAGATTCAATTGGAACCTGAGAAGCAACTTTTTCACACAAAGGGATGGATATATGGAACAAGGTGCCAGAGGAGGGAGTTGAGACAGGTACTATCACAACATTTAAAAAACATTTGGGCAGGTACATGGATAGGAAAGGTTCAGAATGATATGGGCCAATCGTAGGTAGGTGGGACTAGTGTCGATGGGGCATTTGGTCAGCGTGGGCAAGTTGGGCCAAAAGGCTTGATTCCATGCTGTATGACTACGACTCTATGAAAGCTTCTTGCACTATTCCATATGCTTTGATTCCCTTAATAACTAAAAGTTTGTTCATCTCTGTCGTGAATATACCACAGCAACGTAACCTCCACAGGCAGAATTCTAGAATTACAGCTCAAATCCATGGGCAAAAAATTCTCAACTCTGACCTGAATAATCAATCCCTTGTTTTGAGACCATCATTCGCAGACCAAGACAATCCAACCATGAAAAGATCAACTCCACATCCCCCCCTTTCAAGCTCTTAAGAATTTGGTACATTTTAATAAGATCATATTTTTCCTTAATCTTGTGTCATATAACAAACCCACAATTCCAGGAATTGATTTGGAGAATCTTTGCTATGCACTCACTATCATTTTTTTCCTTCCTTAGAGGGGCCAAACCAATGCACAATGTTTCAAATCCAGCATCAACAAGACAATACATGATTTTTTAAATTAAAAAGCAATCCTCAATCCACACCAGTATATTACTACCGATACTGTGTCCATTAAATCTGCTTGGAAACATCTTATACAGCACCTTGACAAAGGCTTCTAAAAGTCCAAATTCGCCACATCAACTGGATCGCCTTCATCTATTCCCTTGGTTACAGCCTCAAAAATTAATAGGAGATTCATGAAACATGATTTTCCTTTCATTCTTCCATGTTGACTCCACCCAACCTACTTTTGTTTTCTAAGTGCCCTGTTGCCATTTCCTTAATAAAGGATTCCAACATTTCCTTATTACTAACAAGCTAACTGGTCTATAGTTCAATTTTCTCACTCCTTCCTAATAATGTGTGCATACATTTGCTACATTCTATTCTATGGAAACTGCTTAACAATCTATGACATTTTAGATGATCCACAGTTTCCTTGACACCTCTTCAATTAAAGAGAGAAAAAATTCAAATATAGACCAGTTACCCTGGCAACAATTCCTTCTCTCCAGAGATGCTGCCTATCCCGCTGAATTACTCCAGCATTTTGTGTCTACCCTGGCAACAATGATATGGTCATATGGTCCTGTGAATTATCACCTTTAATAAATCCTGGGATTTATTTCCATTAAGTAAATAAAACGAAACTGAAGATATCTAGATCAAGAGACTACAGATGCTGGTTTACAAAATAAAACTGAAAAAACTAATGCTTTGCGGTCCTCATTTACTCTAGACCTAGAACCTTCAACTATTTCCAGGTTTCCCTTTTTTTCCCCATGGACACAAAGTATTTAGTTTCTCTGCCTTTTCTTTAATCACCAATATAATTTTGCCCATCTTTACTCGGGGATGATGCTAAAAAGGTTCTTCATTTTTTAAAAAGTTGCTTGCTTAATGTTTCTCAGTAGCTTACAGTGCCCTCCATAATGTTTTTTGGACAAAGACCCATCATTTATTTATTTGCCTCTGTACTCCACAATTTGAGATTCGATTTTCTGTCTGTGTAAACTAACTGAAAATTGACAATAAAGTTGACTTTGACTTTTGACTTGACTTTGTAATAGAAAAAAAATTACATGTGGTTAAAGTGCACATTGTCAGATTTTATTAAAGATTTTATACATTTTGGTTTCACCATGTAGAAATTACAGCTGTGTTTATACACAGTCCCCCCATTTCAGGACACCACAATGTTTGGGACACATGGCTTCACAGGCGTTTGTAATTGCTCAGGTGTGTTTAATTGCCTCCTTAATGCAGGTATAAGAGAGTTCTCAGCACCTAGTCTTTCCTCCAGTCTTTCCATCACCTTTGGAAACCTTTATTCTGTTTATCAACACGAGGACCAAAGTTGTCCCAGTGAAAGTCAAAGAAGCCATTATGAGACTGAGAAACAAGAATAAAACTGTTATAGAGATATCAGCCAAACCTGAGGCTTACCAAAAGCAACTGATTGGAACATCATTAAGAAGAAAGAGAGCACTGGTGAGCTTACTAATCGCAAAGGGACTGGCAGGCCAAGGAAGACCTCTACAGCGGATGACAGAAGAATTCTCTCTATAATAAAGAAAAATACCCAAACACCTGTCCGACAGATCAAAAACACTCTTCAGGAATCAGGTGTGGATTTGTCAATGACCACTGTCCGCTGAAGACTTCATGAACAGAAATACAGAGGCTACACTGCAAGATGCAAACCACTGGTTAGGCGCAAAAATAGGATGGCCAGGTTACAGTTTGCCAAGAATTACTTAAAAGAGCAACCACAGTTCTGGAAAAAAAGGTCTTTCGACAGATGAGACAAAGATTAACTTATATCAGAGTGAAGGCAAGAGCAAAGTATGGAGGAGAGAAAGAACTGCTCAAGATCCAAAGTATACCACCTCATCTGTGAAACACGGTGGTGGGGTTGTTAGGGCCTGAGCATGTGTAGCTGCTGAAGGTACTGGCTCACTTATCTTCATTGATGATACAACTGCTGCTGATGGTAGTAGCATAATGAATTCTGAAGTGTATAGACACATCCTATCTGCTCAAGTTCAAACAAATGCCTCAAAGCTCATTGGCCGGTGGTTCATTCTACAGCAAGACAATAATCCCAAACATACTGCTAAAGCAACAAAGGAGTTTTTCAAAATGGTCAATTCTTGATTGGCCAAGTCAATCAACCGATCTGAACCCAATTGTGCATGCCTTTTATATGCTGAACGGAAAACTGAAGGGGACTAGCCCCCAAATCAAGCATAAGCTAAAGATGGCTGCAATACAGGCCTGGCAGAGCATCACCAGAGAAGACAGCCAGCAACTGGTGATGTCCATGAATAGCAGACTTCAAGCAGTTATTGTATGAAAAGGATATACAACAAACACTAAACATGACTACTTTCATTTGCATAACATTGCTGTGTCCCAAACATTATGGTGCACTGAAATGGGGGTCTATGTATAAACACTGCCATAATTTAATTTCTACATGGTGAAACTAAAATTATAAAAATGGCTTTTATTAAAATCTAACAATGTGCACTTTAACCACGTGATTTTTTTCTATTACAAATCTCAAATTGTGGAGTACAGAGGCAAATAAATAAATGATAGGTCTTTGACCTAAACATTATGGAGGGCACTGTATTTTCAACATTCCACTTTCCTTTTAATATCTTTGTCATCCCGATCACATAGTTTGTCAATGCAGTACCTTCCATATACCATTATATTTTTACCCACCCTTGACATTTTTCTACATGCTAATATAAAAATGTCATCTTATCAGATCTATACACTTCAAAATGAGGTTTTAACAGTATTTAATTATGCATTATGTTAAATTTTATGAAGGAAAAAGATCCTGTATTATATACAATCTAAAATATATGCAATGATGGGAAACAGCTTAATTTCAACAGATACTAATATAAATAATACAGTACGATAAAACTTTATTCATCCCCATATTTAATTATTTCCGAATTATCTGATCTATGATCAACAAATAAAAGTAACAAATTCATATTTTCACAATAGAACATGCTGGTATATCTTTTCAGATGCTGATAGCTCAGATGAATCTTTTCTTTATCTGTCATTCAGCATTCGACCACCATCTCCTCCTACTTCCAATACCAGCAACCCATACATCATTTAATGATTTTATTTTCTCATTTAAAATGAGCTTCCAGAATAGGATGAGCATGGACTTCTCTCTATTGCTCAAAAACTGAGAGACGTAAAGCGAAGTTCTCACAGCTTCTCCAAAACTTCTTCCAGTAAAGAGCTTTGCATATTAACTCAATGGCTAAATACAACGAGGCAACTTTGAGACTTTCTAATCAAATAAGCTGTCAACGTGATTTATTCTGGATTATAAAAATATCAGCAAAAGTGCATGAATAACTACACGCCAACAAAAGAGTTAATGCTTTAAAATAAAGAGGAAATGTTTTAAAATCACAACAAAATTAATTCTATAAAATACACTTATATACACCTGAAGCATCTCCCACTTCGAAGTCACTGTCATCAGAGCTGTCATAATCCAATGCTTCCAGAAGAGATGTTGCTAGTGTTTTCACCTGTCTCTTCTTTGGACCACGTTCAACTGCAGAAATCCAGAAAAAAACGTACTCAGTACACAGAAAATAGTTGATTGCCTATAAACCGTGTTATCAATGAAATAAAACGTTTGCATTTTTCAATTTCAACTTTTAATTCAAATTATCTGCAAAAAGACCTCTGACAGCCATAGGCAGTGATGTCATCAAGTAGGTTGAGCAATTACATTTAAAGGAATTGCTGGCAACCTGGAAGCAATGTTTCAAGTAATGTTTTAAACATTCAAGACAGCAAAATAAAGTTGGGGACATACACAAGTACCAAGTTCAAACTAAGATATCAAGTAAAAACTGTTAGATCCAAAACCTGTGAATTTAAGGAATTAGACAGCACACAATTTTAGATTTACAGAGGCATTAATTATGGCTTAATGTACCATTTACAACTTGCTCTTTCAGCAAAGTACAACACTTAAGGATTTTCACAGAGTTAAAGCAGTTCGAAAAAAACTGAAGCTCTAAACAACATTTTCTTTGAAGCATTTGATGTGCAGACCAGAAGACCTGAAAATCTAATGCACTGACATCAGCAACATCAGATTTGAGCCACTCAGATTTAATGGGTCAAACACATTAAAATATAAATTGGTGCCTCTTTGATATGATATTGAGTGGTAAAATGAATTGCATTGCAGTTTTTAAAAAGGTGCTGGAATTGCGAGACATGGGGTGTACATTTATCATTTTATTAAAAATGGTGACAGCAAGTCGATGAAGTTTCTATAAAACCATATCGGAATGTTGGTTCAACAGAAAGAAAACTGATTAATTCTATTTAAAGTACTCTGCTCAGATTTGGGTGCTGAACATCATCAAGAGCATCAAGGCCTGTGAGAGAGTGCAGAAGAGATGTTCTAGAATGGTACCCCAGTTGAACGACAAGTCTGGGGAGAAAATAATGCAGCCTGCATTCGTTGTTTTAAGTACAATGGCGGTCAAGGTGAGATTTGATAAGGTGTTCTAGATCATGAACCGTTTAGTGAGAGAATATAGAAACAGACAGAAAGCAGTTAAAAATGGGTTATTTTTAAACCAAGCCAGCTGTGATTACTTAGATTGTTCTGCCTGAAAGGATATTGGGAGCAAATTCAAGAGTTTTTTCGAGAAAGGGAGAAATAATTGAAAATAAAATATTTTGGGGAATATATATACCTTTATAATATACCTTCGGTTTTTACTGCTATTTGATTTAGTCAGCAGAAAAACAAGAGACTGACAAACAGGGCTACTAAAAAAAAATGAAGCAAAGTCAAATCATCCAGACTCAGTAAAAGGCAGCAACATAAGCCACTTCCTAAAGATTTCACATGTTTAACTAATATTGATGCAAGTTTAATAACACGTAAAATTTTGCAAGTTCAATACAAAAAGCAGTAATCCAAAAACATTGCATAATCATAGCCAGATCACAACTGTCGAATTTTAAACACCACCATCCAAATCTCTGTTCATATCTAAACAAACTCCAACTACATCCATGGTAGGAAAGAACTGCAGATGCTGGTTTAAATCGAAGGTAGACACAAAATGTGGACCTTTTGGAGCTATGCCAGTGGGAGATTCTGCTGAAGAGTAGCCAACTAGAGAGAAGGAATGGGTGACGCTTCGGGTCGAGATCATCAGTCTGAAGAAGGGTCTCGACCCAAAACGTCACTCATTCCTTCTCTCCAGAGATGCTGCCTGTCCAACTACATCCATCCTAGTCTGAAGCTGAAGCTAGACACAAAATGCTGGAGTAACTCAGTAGGACAGGCAGCATCTCTGGAGAGAAGGAATGGGTAACGTTTCGGGTTGAGACCTTTCTTCAGACTAATGATCTTGACCCAAAACGTCACCCATTCCTTCTCTCCAGTTGGCTACTCTTCAGCAGAATCTCCCACTTAATGTTGCTGGCATAGCTCCAAAAGGCCCACTAAAGGAGTGAGCGTTTGATTTGTACTTCCAAAGGAAATAATTTGCACAACTGTAACTACAGACTCTGGTGAAAATACAAGTACACTTAAGACTTATTTATTTCTAATCAAGAAATTGCTGGCCATCTAGATAAATAAGAGCAATAGTGCTTTGCTACTTCAAACTATTTTTTCTGCTAATCCATGACTTCACTGGAATCTGTTTAAGTAGATGCCCGACTGAATGCCAAAACTGAAAGAATAAACCTTCTCTACAATATTGTACAAGGACTAATGCAAATTTGATGGTTTCCTATTTGTCATCTATGTCATTTGTCATTTATGGAAAAATAATTTTAATATGTTCTTTCATTTCATTTCTATATTCTTTCATTTTGCCTCTTTCTGGAGCTGAGGTGCGAGACAAGACTGGTGAACACAGCAGTTAATGGAGCTGCATCCACTACTGCTGACTGTAGTTTTCACTGCCTTCCTGATGACCCAGAAACTTAATCCTGCTCCCCACGATCTGGTGCCATCAGACCCATTTCTTTACCACCCATTCAGGACCAGTAAATTCCATAGTTGTAGGCATTTTGTTGCAGCAGTTCCAGCAACACAAGGAAAATAGGTCCTGGCAAAGCAGAAGGGAATTCTGTGTTCCCCAAAGGACTCAAGAGTCCCAAAGGTAGCACAAGGACATTCAACAGTACAGAACACAGAATGTAAGCTGTCACTTTAACTCCATCAGAGATCTCCATATTGAAACAAAGGTAATTCCCAATGAATGCTGGTAGAACGACAGAGGCCATGTCACTTTAATCAATCTATTGAGGGCGTGCAGCGTGGGTTTACTAGGTTAATTCCCGGAATGGCGGGACTGTCATATGTTGAAAGACTGGAGCGACTCGGCTTGTATACACTGGAATTTAGAAGGATGAGAGGAGATCTGATCGAAACGTATAAGATTATTAAGGGGTTGGACACGTTAGAGGCAGGAAACATGTTCCCAATGTTGGGGGAGTCCAGAACAAGGGGCCACAGTTTAAGAATAAGGGGTAGGCCATTTAGAACTGAGAAGAGGAAAAACTTTTTCAGTCAGAGAGTTGTGAATCTATGGAATTCTCTGCCTCAGAAGGCAGTGGAGGCCAATTCTCTGAATGCATTCAAGAGAGAGCTGGATAGAGCTCTTAAGGATAGCGGAGTCAGGGGGAATGGGGAGAAGGCAGGAACGGGGTACTGATTAAGAATGATCAGCCATGATCACATTGAATGGCGGTGCTGGCTCGAAGGGCCGAATGGCCTCCTCCTGCGCCTATTGTCTATTGTCTAATCCTAAAGGTTTCAGCTGTATACCAGTGACAAGGCTTGTTTTTAGATTTTTTAATGGTCAGTAATTTCCAGTTATCTGATTCTCTCTTCCTTGGTGTAAACAACTGACTAACCTCAAGAACTCAGTCAAATCATACCATGAGCTTCACAAGCACTCACTAGAACAGAAAACTATGAAAGATACTGAAAGAAAGTGGGAAATGTTAGCCAGATGGGTAGTCTCGGAGAAATTGTGAGAGACAAAAGCAAATCCTCTATTTCTAACTTTCTGATATGAATATTACAGAAATGCCAAAGGCACACATTTCAATAATTGTTTAAAAATGTACATGGCTGCCAAACTATCAAATTCCAAAACCAAAGTCAAATAATTTGAGGCTTAGGGCAAAATCTATTTGCATTTTCTCAGAAACAAAATTATTTCTTGAAATGAAATCATACCTATTAAAATGTTTATTAATGGAAGGAGCTTTATAGCTTCAGTTTCGACATATTCTGCTGGAAGGTCAGTCCAATGAATAAAGAACATCTTGCTAACTACCAAGGTAACCAAAAACTGTGCAAATGTAGATTGTTTCAGTTTTATAAAGTTACTGGCGTAAATGCAAACAATGCCTGAGAATAGAAAAGCCTGCTGGAGCACTTGGTTGCTAGCCATTTTAACTCCCCTTCCCTTGGTTTCTCCTACTGCCAGAGTGAAGCCACATGCAAACTAGAAGAACAGTCTCGAAGAACATAATCATCAAACATTCGGATATCCTCAGAAATGGTCTCCGTTTGACTTCAGCCAAATGATGCATGAGAATTTTTTGAGGAGGTGGCAAAGATCATTGATAAGGTTAGAGGAATGGATATTGTCAACATGAACTTCAGCAAGGTATTTGACAAGGTTCCTCATGGTAAACAGACAAATCCAGAGAAGACGACACATGGAATCTATGGTGACATGGTAGACTGAGTTCAAAATTGACTTGCCCATTGAAGACAGAGGGTAGTCATGGAGGACCGTTTTTCTGACTGAAGGTTTAGGATCGATAGTGTTCCTCAGGGATCAATACTATGATATAACAACTGGATAACAACCAGGAGATCCACTAGACCATGGCAGACCATGTAAGCATTTGGCAAAATAGTCACCGAATCTACGCCACTGAATTAGTATCCAAACCATTGATCAAGAGACGTTTTCATTTCTCTATCATGGCAGCTGGGGAATTTTAAAAGATAGTATCAATAATGATCATCACAAAATCTGTCATACAAATCTGATTTCCTAAAAACCTCAGGCAAATAAATTTGCCCTGCAGATTACTCCAAGCACATCAACATGGTGTCACCTCAGTTCAGGGACAATGAAGGTGGAAGATAAATACTTTTCTCTCCAAAGATGTCCACATCATGTGACAGAATGAATAAAAACATATCCATTCAAATGATCGCTGTTTCCTCCTTCAAGTTTAATCTCTGCATGCAAGGAATGGAAAATGAAGATAAACTCACATTCCTTTGTTGAATTCAATGAGGAGTAAAGTAGTAAAGACCTGATAACAAATAAGTGCATTTGTATGAGGATGCTGAATGTGATAGCACCTACAAAAGATTGATTTATCAAGCATTTCTTTCTTACCATCAGGACAATTAAGAACAAATCAGTGTTATCAGCAAATTGATTCAGTATTTTACAATCAACATTTGTTGCAAATAAATACAGCGAATATTACAAAGTGGAAAAACTAACTCAAGTGAAACCCCATAAATCAAGTTACTCAAACATGTTCAAATATCATCTCAGCATAATTGTACTTTATAACTAAATTTCCAGTTTCAACCTTTTGTTCAATCTCTTTAGTTTTTACAAATCATAACGAGTCACAATTAACGACAAAGTTCAATCAGTTGACGACTATTATGCATTAATTAATTCCTCTATGGTTCATTCTAATATTCCTTCATTGTCAAATTTGATGCCCCTATCAATTGCAGTGCCATAATCAAATTCCAATTAATAAATCAGCCCCAGTCTAATATCTACAGTAAATGAAGTATTTGAATCAGCTGTTTTTGCATAACTTCCCAAATCAGCAAAGACAAAATATCACAGTCGATATACATTTAAAATAAAGTAGAACATGCTCTGCGATGGTATGGATAACATTTTTAAGCGATCCTGGGTGGTAACTTTGTTTGCAGTACCGGGCTCTATAAATAATAAAGCACCTTCCACAAAATCTTCTCAACAGAAAAAGCAGAGAAAACATTTTATCAGGATCACAGCTTGGTTTGGGATCAGCTCCATCTAAGACCGCAAGAAATTGCAGCAAATTGTGGACGCAGCCTAGACCATCATACAAACCGACCTCCCTTCTATTGACTCCATTTACACCTCACGCTGTCTCGGCAAGGCCAGCAGCATAATCAAGGACGACTCGCACCCTGGCCACACCATCTTCTATCAGTCACAAGGTATAGGTGCAAAAATGCACACCTCCAGATTCGGGGACAGTTTCTTCCCAATTGTTATCAGGCAACTGAGTCAACCTACCACAACCAGAGAGCAGTGATTAACTACCATCAACCTTTTTGGTGACCCTTCGGACTACCCTTGATCAGATTTTGCCGGCTTTACCTTGCACTAAGTTATTCCCTTATCATGTATCTCTACACACTGTAAATGGCTCAATTGTAATCATGTGTTGTCTTTCTGCTGACTGGATAGCAAGCAACAAAAGCTTTTCACTGTACCTCGGTACACGTGACAATAAACTAAAAAAAAATTGCAAGTAAATCTCATGTGTTTTGCTACATTGTATTAATAACAACAAAAAAACAAATTATAGGCTACACTTTCTGGATTCCGTCCTTTAATAGTGGTGGAAATGGATTTTAATAGAAAGGGAACAATTTTAGTTCTGATCAAAGGTCATCAACTTGAAAGGGTATTTATTCACAAAATGCTGGAGTAACTCAGCAGGTCAGGCAGCATCTCGGGAGAGAAGGAATGGGTGACGTTTCGGGTCGAGACCCTTCTTCAGACTTGAAAGGGTAAGTATTTCTCCATTAATGCTGCCAAACCTGCTGACTATTTCCAACATTACCCATTTATCATTAAATATCTTTGAGGTTTTAAGTTCTTATCTATCCAGTTTTAGAAACAATCACCTTGAACAACTTATTTCCAATTATTACGACAGCACCTGTGGAATCTCCCTGTGAATCTATCCTTAGCTCTCTCCTATTTCTCATCTACCAAATCCTCTTCTGTAATAGTCAACAGTCATATATACTGATAACATCCACCATCTTGGATCTGGACCACTTGGACAATACGTCAGGCTGTTCATAGACTACAGCTTGGTATTCAACATCATCTACACCAAACTCAGGGAACTGGTTCTCTGCGCATCCCTTTGCAACTGGATCTTCGACTTCCTCATCAGCAGAACATAATTAATACGAATTAGGAAGCAACTCTTTCTGTTTGTATGCTCAGCCCCCTGCTCTACTCGTTCTATACCCATGACTGTGAAGCCAGGCACAATTCCAACTCCCATCTTTAAATTTGCTGACAACACCTCTACTTACAACATCTCTAGTCATAGAGAGATATAGCGTGGAAACAGGCCCCTCGGCCCAACTTGCCCACACCGGCCAACAATGTCCCAGCTACACTAGTCCCACTTGCCTGCGCTTGGTCCATATCCTTCAAAATCTGTCCTATTCATGTACCTGTCTAACTGTTTCTTAAACGATGGGATAGTCCCAGCCTCAACTACCTCCTCTGGCAGCTTGTTCCATACACCCACCACCCTTTGTGTGAAAAGGGATTCCTATTCAATCTTTTCCCCCTCACCTTGAACCTATGTCCTCTGGTCCTCATTTCCCCTACTCTGGACAGGAGACTCTGTGCATCTACCTTATCTATTCCTCTCATGATTTGTACACCTCTATAGGATCCCCCCTCATCCCCCTGCGCTCCATGGAATAGAAACCCAGCCTACTCAACCTCTCCCGAAAGCTCACACCCTCTAGTCCTGGCAACATCCTCATAAATCTTTTCTGAACCCTTTCACGCATGACAATATCTTTCCTATCACATGGTGCCCAGAACTGAACACAATATTCTAGATGCGATCTCACCAACGTCTTATACAACTGCGACATGACCTCCCAACTTCTATACTCAATACTCTGACTGATGAAGGCCAAAGTGCCAAAAGCCTTTTTGACCACCTTATCTACCTGCGACTCAACCTTCAAGGAACCATGCACCTGTACTCCTAGTTTCCCCTGCTCTACACTATTTGGACACCTACCAATTACTGTATGGGTCCTGCCCTTGTTCGGTGTCCCAAAATGCAACACCTCACACTTCTCTGTATTAAATTCCATCAACCATTCCTCCGCCCACCTGGCCAATCGATTCAGATCCTCCTGCAATCTTTCACAACCATCTTCACTATCTGCAAAACCATTCACTTTTGTATCATCCGCAAACTTGCTAATCTTGCCCTGTATGTTCTCATCCAGATCATTGATGTAGATGACAAACAGTAACGGGCCCAGCACCGAACCCTGAGACACACCACTAGTAACATGCCTCCAGTCCGAGAAGCAACCTTCCACCATCACCCTCTGCTTCCTTCCACAGAGCCAATTTGCTATCCATTCAGCTACCTCTCCTTGGATCCCATTCGATCTAATCTTCCAGAGCCGCCTACCATGCGGATCCTTGTCGAATGCCTGCCACAACATCTACAGCTCTGCCCTCCTTGACCGTTTTGGTCACGTCTTCAAAAAAATCTATCAGATTTGAGACACGACATCCCATGTACAAAACCATTCTGACTATCCCTAATCAGCCCTTGCCCATCCAAATGCCTGTATAATCTATCCCTCAGAATACTCTCTAGTAACTTTTCCACTACAGATGTTAAGTTCCATTATGTACTTCCTTAGAACATTGAGCAGATTTGGTATGTCAACAAATATTCTGAAACTTCTACAAGTGTACAGTAGAGAGCAAATTTACTGTTTGCATCAGTCTGGTTTGGCAACTCAAACACCCAGGAACAAAAAAGATTGCAAAAAAACAGTGAACACTGCTCAATATCATGGGTACTGACCTGCCAGCCATCAAAGGGATCTACAAGAGTCACTGCCTCAAAGGGGCAGCCAGCATCAGAGACCCACACCACCCTGGACATGCTCTCATTTCGCTCCTACTATCGGGAAGAAGTTATTAGAGCTGTAACATCCAGGTTCAGGGGCAGCTTATTCCCAACAGCCATCAGTTAAATACTACAACTTCCAAACTTTAGAGACTGAGGGGTATGGTTTTTGTCTTTGCACTATTATTGTTTGTTTATTATATAATGAACAGTTGTTCTTTATTAGTGTTTACAAAGTATGATGTTTCATCAGTCTGAAGGGTCTCGACCAGAAACGTCACCCGTTCCTTCTCTCCAAAGATGCTGCCTATCCCGCTGAGTTAGTCCAGCATTTTGCGTCTACTATGTTTACATATCTGTTGTGTTGCTGCAAGTATGAATTTCATTGTTCTGTTTCAAGACATAGGACAATAAATCACTCTGGAGTCTCTTGATTTTTTTACAACCCCGTTATGTCCCCATTTTATCAAAATGTTTCCCAATATCTAGTGTTAGACAGGGTGAAATTTCCTTCAACTAAAGACATTGCACCAGGTCCCCATCATAAATAAACTGGGGAGACAAGGTGGTGAGATTAACATTTCAAACCGTCTCTGCCCAGGAGTCTTAAGGGGTCTGAGCTCCAAGAACAGCCACGGATCTCCATGAATGCTTAATATAATCCGATTCTGACATATAGCCACAGACTGACGCCATCCCTCTCACTTGCATTTATCTGAAACAGACTGCTCAGCACTTTGGTGTCGTACCTGACCCCAGGATGAAGTCCTGGGCACAACCACAGCAGAATGGGTTAATTGACTCCCTTCTGCGCTTCTGACTCTAAGACCCAACAGTTTTCATGGGCAATGGCGATTTTAACTTGAGACCCATCTGTGTGGCTGGTGGGCTCGGACACGGCACCCTCTGGGATGGACACAAATCAACTCCTGATACTAACAAAGAGCCACTAGGCCTGGCTGAGACGTTAATTGCACCGCTGCCTCGAGGGATAGATACTGCCCGAGTTGCGGAGCAGTCACACGGCCCCGGGTGGGTTGGCGGGGCACAACCGCCGCAATAGCCAAGGGCTAACGGTCTGCACGGCGGCTGCTGCTGCTGCTGCTGCTGCTGCTGCTGCTGCTGCTCGCCTGGCTCGGGTCCGGGGGTCCGGCAAAGACACAACAGTCACCGTGCTGCCGGCGGGGAGATGGGGGGAGGTAGAGAGAGAGAGAGAGGGAGGGACTCTGGGACACCCACTCAGGGCCGATGATGGAGAGTCGGCGAGCTGCAGCCGGCCGGCCGCGACAAGCGCAGACGGCAGCCCTTTACTCACACATGCTCTTCATGGCCGCGTCGCTCTCCTCCTTCCACGACATGGCTCGGCCGCCGCCGCCTCTTTCGCCGCCGCCTAGGCCGCGGCTCGCGTTGCTCCACCCACCCCCCCGCGTGACGTCAGGGCGGCGGCCATCCCCCGGCCCGGCCCGGCCCGCATGCGCAGTGTTGGCGCTGCCGTCGCCCAGGGGCCGCCGGCCGGCAGCGAGAGTTGGGCCGAGGTCGGCATCTGCTGCTTCACCCCATCATTACAGATTAATCCAACCATCGGTCGAAATCACCCTTTCCAAAGCATCTGGGGGAAAAAAAACATCTGTCGGACAGGACAAATGTGCACTTGGAGAGCCAGGGTTTAACCAAGAGTAGACAACTTGGCTTTTTCAATAGGGCTGCCTAACTTGATCAATATTTTGAGGAGGTCGCTAAGTGTGTTGATGAGGATAGTTCAATTGATTTAGTTGATGGACTTCATTATGGACTTTGACAAGGAAGACTGGTCAAATAGCTAATGGCTCCTTCAACTATTTTTCCAGTACACCAATTCCAGTACCATTGCTTCTCTCCAGAGATGCTGCCTGTCCTGCTGAGTTACTCCAGTTTTTTGTGTCTATCGTCAATTACTGTATTGGGTAGGAAGGAACTGCAGATGCTGGGTGCCTACGTTGATGCAGAACTCAAAAATGTAATCACTTTTGTTGCCAGCTTTCAACCTGCTCTCAGCTTCACATGTCCATCTCTGACTCTTCATTTTGTCTTCCTGAAACTCTGTCATCATTAGAGTGGGCTAGCCATCAACGATCATTTCAAATCTGCATGGTCCCTTGATTGTACTCTCTCCCATCCTGCCTCCAGTAAGCACTCCTTTCCATTTCCTTTATCATAGAGAAAGAACTCTTAACGGCATCTCATCTATCTCCTGCACCTTTGCTCTCACTCTTCGTTTCTTAGACAGACAAAGAGCCTCCCTGGTCATCACTGCCAACCTTTGCATTCAGTGGATCATCCTTTGCAATTTTCACCAGCTCCAACAAGACCTCAGCACCAGACACATATTCCATTTCCCCTTTTCAGTATTATCAAAGGAACCACTGTATTCTTGACTCCCTGTTTCACTCATAAATCCCCACCAACCATACGCTATCTTATAGCACTTCCATATGCAACCATGGGAAGTTTATCCCACTATCCAAGGACCCAAATAGTCATTCCAGGTGAAGCAATGATCTACTTGGAATTCTGCCATTTCTGTATAGTGCATTTGGTGTTCACTGTGTTGCCTTCTCATTAGAGAACCAAAGGTAGATTGTGTGGTTGCAGAGTATGTGTACTCCTGTCTTGGATTGTTTGCCATTTTAATTCCCCTCCCTTCACCCATGATGAGCAATCACTTTGTGTCCTCCTCCAGCACTTTAAAATGAATCAGACTGTAAGACTCACCCTCTGTCTCGGCACAGTGCAGCCGGGTCCCTTCTGGACTCAGAATGTTAAACTCTCCAACTTTTGGTAACTCTTTTTATCTGCCTCAGAATTGGCTGTTTCTGCCCTAAATCATTGTGCTTCAGTTTTTCTCCTTCCACTGGTATAGTTTGCCCTGCTGGGCATTCCCCGCAGTTTTGCTATTAGCAATACATAACAACCATGGAAGCATAATGGGCTTTTAGCTGCCATGTTCAGTCTTTAGGTCTCCCCCTATTAAAGAATTCCCCTTGATCCTATCCAATATTTTCTGCTACGACAAACACGTTTTCTTTTATTAACTGCTTCTCTTTCCACAGATGCTGTCTAACCTGATGTGTGACTCCAGCATATTTTTTTTAATTTCAAACTCACAGAATCTGCAGCTTATTGATATTTATGGGAAGAATGTGATTACACTTGAGAGGAGATTTGTTGACGTGTAAACAAAATTAGGGAATTTTGTCAATGGCAAGAGACTGGAGTTTTCTTTGGATTAGTGAAAGATAAAGGGATACCTGACTGAGTGATACAAAGTTATCAAGGGCAAAGGTAGGGTAGATTGTGAGAATTATTACCTAACATAGAGGTGTGTATAGCCAGTGGACATAAATTTAAAGTAAGGTGTAGCAAATTCATTTGACAATTTTTTCCCTCCATAAAGTGGTGAAGTTTGGTACATAATATGAGCTGGTATTGGCAGCAGATACACTAATATTATTAAGGCCCCCCTCGGTTATGGTTGACCATGGGTGATGCATCCTGGTTGTTGACTGCTTGCTCCAAACCTCGGCTAGATCAGCGTCGATGTGTGGTCAGATGCAAGCCTGGGCGATGTCATATGAAGGACAGGCTGTTGCCCATGCGGCATGTCCCCCCTCTCCACGTCGTTGATCGATTCAAAGGAACAGCAGAGCCATTACAGTTTGGCACTAGCGCCATTGCAGGAGCTGCCAGAACAAGGCTGTAGACAACGATGAACTGCCTTAGGGACTCCTACTCCGAATTTTTCTTGAGGTTTACTCCTAGAGCCTTTTCCATGACTGGATATGGCCACAAGGCAATGGAGGTTTTAGATCAGTTTTCCCTCTCCTACATGGACTGCCTTCCCAGGCTGATGAGCCTCATCTGCCCGAGACTCATGGGGGTGGGAGCATCTACCTTCCTGTCTATAGCACCTGCCCACTGCAGCATTCATCCGCTTTCCCAGCCGTTGTGGCACTGTATTAAAGTCAGCCATAATCCTCCGCCTGTCTCACCATTGAGGTCTTAGTTGGATTGCTCTTTGTCAGGGACCTCCCCCTCGACCTTACCGCCATGGGTGACCCTACCAGGAGCGTATCTCCTTACGGCATCGCTCTCAGGATCTCAGGACCACACAAGCTTCTCCACCACGACAAGGTGCCAATCCACGGAGAAGCTACACTAATAACACATAAAGAATTTAGATTATCAGTTAAAATACCATGGAATTGGAAAATGGCATGAGTGTGGATAGGTGCTTGTTGGCCAGCATGGACACAGTGGGCCAAAGGGCCTGTTTCCATGATATAGGATTCTGACTCTTATTTCAACCTGAATGTTTTGTGTGGAGTTTGCATGTTCTTAGTGTGTGCATGAGGGCATCTGCCAGGTTTGCTGGTTTTTCTCCCAAATATATAATTGTAAATTAAACTTTTCACAAAGGTTAATGGCAACAGATTCAATGAGAGGTTGAAAAAGGAAGGAGAATGGGCCAAAAGGAATTGCTCAGTCAGGAGCCAGAATGAACACACTGTACAGAATAGCTCCCTGAGTTGGCATAAGTAAGTTTTGTTTTTTACCAAAAGTTAGACTTCAGATGTTTTAAATGTCAACAAATAACGGAAAATGTCTAGAATGGTGAGTGCAAAATTGCTTTTCTCATTTTGAATCAGGTAAAATTATATTATTTATCTCATTTCCTACAGCTATTTGATTCTTTTTAATTTATGAAAGGCAGTGATAGAATTCTAACTTCTTTGGGGAATTACAGCAACTTATGTATAATTTTAATTAAGAATTAAAACTTTCAAGGATCAAGCCTAAGCACATGTGCTTTGCTGATTTAAAACCTTGTGAGCCAAATTTAATTTAATAGCATACTCTTAATTTCTTTCCAATCCCCCATAGTCAAATAGACAATAATTTCAAAATATAATACAGCATTGGGGAAAATAAAAATAGATTGAGATCAGTGGAATAGAATTTTTTTGGAAAAATAGTTAATTGTCAGCTGAGTAGGGATGCAAGTATCAACTAGAGCAGAAAGTTTGTTATTGTGGGAGTTATCCATGAACTGATAGCTCTGTGAAAACCTAAGTGCTCTGTTTATTTAAATTCTAATTATGATTTTTTTTAAAAAGTGAGTTCCAACCTGAATCTTATTGGTCCTGACATGTCCCAATTGATTCTTTAATATGTAGAGTGACAGTACAGTCTGGAATCTCACAGCAGCACTCTCCATGTAATAAAACTTTGCCCCTCCCACATTAACACCATGCTCTCTAGTCTTTGACATTTCGATCTTGGAAAGAAGTTCTGACAATTTACCCCATCTATGCCTCATATCACTTTCCTCAACATGATATTCCCGGGAAAACAAACACAACTTTCCAAAGATGCCACATAATAGCTTTGTCAGCAAAATTGAAGTCCATAAAATAAAAGGGACAGTGGCAGGATGACCACCGAAAAGGCTTATGAACAGGAATTAACTCAGTTTGGGAACAGAGAGGGGTATGCTTCCCCAGTATAGAACAATAGCTTTAATCTCTGGAGAGAAGGAATGGGTGATGTTTCAGGTCAAGACCCTTCTTCAGACTGGTTAGGGATAAGGGAAATGAGAGATATAGGCGACGATGTGGAGAGATAAAGAACTGTGAATGAAAGATTTCCAAAAAAGTAACAACGATAAAGGAAGCAGGTCATTGTTAGCTGTTTGTTAGGTGAAAATGAGAAGCTCGTGTGACTTGGGTGGGGGAGGGATAGAGAGAGTGGGAATGGCATGGTGTCAATGGTGAATATGGAGAATAAGCTAGAACAAATAATAATGGCCCCAAGCCTAAAGTTCAATGCCAATTTGGGGGTTGTAGTGGTATTGGGGGTAGGGTATTGACATGGATAGAGAACTGGTTGGCAGACAGGAAGCAAAGAGTAGGAATTAACGGGTCCTTTTCAGAATGGCAGGCAGTGACTAGTGGGGTGCCGCAAGGCTCAGTGCTGGGACCCCAGTTATTTACAATATATATTAATGATTTAGACGAAGGAAATAAATGTGACATCTCCAAGTTTGCGAATGACACAAAGCTGGGTGGCAGTGTGAGCTGGAGGAGGATGCTATGAGATAGCAGGGTGACTTGGATAGGTTGGGTGAGTGGACAGATGCAGATGCAGTATAATTTGGATAAATGTGAGGATATCCACTTTGGTGGCAAGAACAAGAAGGCAGATAATTATCTGAATGGTGTCAGATGAGGAAAAGGGGAGTTGCAACGAGACCTGGGTGTCCTTGTACATCGGTCACTGAAAGTAAGCATTCAGGTACAGCAGGCTGTGAAGAAAGGAAATGGCATGTTGGCCTTCATAGCGAGAGGATTTGAATACAGGAGCAAGTTGGTCTTACTGCAGTTATGCAGGGCCCTGGTGAGACCACACTTGGAGTATTGCGAGCAGTTTTGGTCTAATTTGAGGAAGAACATTCTTGCTATTGAGAGAGTGAAGCGTAGGTTCACCAGGTTAATTCTCGGGGTGGCGGGACTGACATATGATGAAAGAATGGATCGACTGGGCTTATATTCACTGGAATTTAGGATGAGAGGGGATCTTTTAGAAACATAAAATTCTTAAGGGATTGGAAAGGCTAGATGCAGGAAAAATGTTCCTGCTGTTGGGGGAGTACAGAAACAGGGGTCACAGTTTAAGAATAAGGGGTAGGCCATTTAGGACTGAGATGAGGAAAAAAAAATTCACGCAGAGAATTATGAATCCGTGGAATTCTCTGCCACAGAAGGCAGTGGAGGCCAATTCACTGGATGTTTTCAAGAGAGAGTTAAATATAGCTCTGAGGGCTAATGGAATCAAGGGATATGGGAAGAAAGCAGAAATGGGGTACTGTTTTTGGATGATCAGCCACGATGAAAAGGACAGACAAACTGTAAGCGAGGCTGCCATCGCGGTGCCACCCGGTGGTTCTCGAGAGTTGTTGGCAATACACTCATCCAGGTGAATGGAGATTTCAGGTAATTCTGCTATCATGCGCCTTCCAATACATACAGTGCATTCAGAAAGTATTCAGACCCCTTCACTTTTTCCACATTTTGTTACGTTACAGCCTTATTTTAAAATGGATTAAATTCATTTTTTTATCATCAATCTACACACAATATCCCAGAATGAAGAAGCAAAAACAGGTATTTAGAAATATTCTAAGCTAGGAGGTCACTGCTTAAAAGCAAAATTTTTGTGCATCAAGTAGATGAAAGAGCAATGATGAGGCTGTGATGAGCCAATGTTATTTCTGTGATGAAGGTTATGAGTTTTGGAACTATTTCTCAAGGTGTGGATAAAGCAGAATCTTTGAATTCTTTTAAGGCAGTTTTCTTGATAATCAATAGGCTAAAGGAATACTGTGGCTCACATGAATATGCAGTTGAAGTTACATCAGATCAGATCCTATTGAATAGCAGAGCAGACTAAATGGTCGAGTGTGTAGGAAGGAACTGCAGATGCTGGTTTACACCAAAGATAGACATAAAATGTTGGAGTAACTCAGTGGGACAGGCAGCATCTCTGGATAGAAGGAATGGGTGACGTTTCGGGTCGAAACCTGAAGAAGGGTCTCGACCCGAAACGTCACTCATTCCTTCTATCCAGAGATGCTCCCTGTCCCGCTGAGTTACTCCAGCAATTTGTGTCTATCTTAAATGGTCGAGTGATCTACTCCTTCTCCCCCATTTTAACTTCCCTTCCCATTGTCACAGTGACCTTTCTGCCCTTGGCTTCCTTAACTGCCAGAAAGAGACAAGGTGCAAAATTGAGGGGAAGCATCTCCTATTCAACTTGAATACCCCTGAACCCAACAGGTTGAACAATGAATTCTCGAATTTCAAGTAAAACCCCTCCACCCCCACTTTCCCTTTCCCCTACCCCTGCCCACCTCCTGTGTACACACATTTCTTCCACCACTCCAAGAAACTGCCCCTTCCTCCTTATTCTCATCCCCCACCCTTCTCCACCCCTCCTTTTATTCACCACTCTTATCTCTCCTCCCTATCCCTTCCACACATATGTCTCCTTCCAGTTTTATATTTCATTCCTTTCCTTATCCTGTTGTCTCCGTTTCACCTCTAGTCTTTGTCACTCTCTCCACCCATTTGCCACCCTCCCCCCAAACACCTCATCAATCACTTGCCGGGCTTTGCCCTATTCTATGTCCTTTTTTAAACTTTTCCCCCATTCTTCATCAGTGTGAAGAAGGTATTTGACCTGAAACATTGTCTTTGCATTTCCCTTCACAGATGCTGCCTGACCTGCTATGTTCTTCCACCACTTTATTTTTTGATCAAGATCCCAGCATCTGCAGAATTTTATGTCTCCTTTTCATTCATGTTGTTATGCATGTATTTACCGGTTTTTATGTTTTTTTCTCTCTTAATCTCTCTTAAAAGGGTGGCACGGTGGCACAGCGGTAGAGTTGCTGCCTTACAGCGAATGCAGCGCCGGAGACTCAGGTTCGATCCTGACTACGGGCGCCGTCTGTACGTTCTCCCCGTGACCTGCGTGGGTTTTCTCCAAGATCTTTGGTTTCCTCCCACACTCCAAAGACGTACAGGTATGTAGGTTAATTGACTGGGTAAATGTAAAAATTGTCCCTAGTGTGTGTAGGATAGTGTTAATGTGTGGGGATCGCTGGGCGACGCGGACTCGGTGGGCCGAAGGGCCTGTTTCCGCGCTGTATCTCTAAATCTAAAAAAATAAAAAATAAATCTAAAATCTCACCTTTCTTTCCCTCTTTGGTTTGGTTTCTGCTCTGACTTTAATCATGCTATTTCCTTTATCAACATTAATTTTGTTATCTTAACTTCAATAAATTATGAAGATATTCATGATCCAATCCCTCTCTGAGGCTCCAGATGCCATGTAGACTCCACTTTGCGATTATAATTTTACTCTTTCGCCATATACAGGAATAATGGGAGCCAAAGACATCTAATTCAGGTCTCATGTTGCAGAAGCCCCAACTGCAGCAAATTCCGTGTACCAAAATAAAAGAATATTCTTTTAATTTTCTATTGCTGATGTTGGTTGAGCAAAAAGTAAATCCCAGCTTGAGATGGACTGATAGAACTGCTGAGTTTCTTATGGCAGAATATAGATAGAAATACTTGAAATAGTACCACAGAGACTACCTTTAATCACTTTAAATGATCATAGACTATGCATCTTTCATCATTTCACACTTAATTACTACTAGTCTATTAATCCTAAATATTAAAGCTAGGTATTGTTTATTTGAAATTTAGATTTTTTTATTTTCACATTCAAGGTGGAAATGGTCACACTGCCAAATATAATTATATTTGCAGTTGAAAATCCCAAGTTGATACCTCATCCTTGTTGAGCTGTGAGAAATAGATCTCTAACTGGAATCACTGTACTCTGCATACAAATTTGTTCCCTAAATTATTTAAAAATGCAAAACAATAAAAACAAATTATTTTAAATCAGTGAGATAAAGATAGTATGACCCCAAACTTTTGTGTACGTGCACAAATTTAGTTTAGCAGCTCCCTTAAGCAGATCCTCTTTGTACCAAATACATTAGTATTTTGGATAAGGCCACACCTGGGTATGAGAGTCATTATTTTGCTCCAGCTTTCATTGTTCTCATACTCCACATCCCCGTTTTTAGTCTGACTTCCCCTTCAACATCATAACCTTTACTAGAGTATAAAACAGGATAATATACATCAGCTGGAAGCTCAATGCAACTGCAGATTGGTGCTTTACTTTATTTATAAATTTACTTTATTCCACGTCAGGAATAACAACATTGGGCATTTCACACCGAAAATAATCCCATTGCTCTTCACGTACCAGCAAAAGGGCAGATGCCAACATTTTCTTTGAGGATTCAGAGAGATGATCAAGAACTTAATCAAAGAAATGTGTTTGTTGAAGTCACAAATGTTGGGAATCTAAAATAAAACAAAAAAGGAATGCTGCAAGTATAAAACAGGCTGATCAGCAGCAGTCATTTCAAATGTCACATCTTTCATCACAACCAGGCTTCATCAGGCTTTTAAGGGCAGTGTTGGAGGGAAAGACAAGGGATAATATTTCTTAATTATTGCCAAACAACTCAGACACCGAAAATCAGTGAAGTTTTATTAGATTTTGTTTTTGGTGAGGATTTAAAATATAGAAAAATGTTAACTAATTATTTTAAACTTTGTTACGTATCTCTCACTTCTGTTCCCTTGCTATTTCATTACGTATTATGTATATAGAACTAAATATTCGGACTCTTCCTAGGGCAGATCTCATCTCATTATTTGTTCTTCAGTCTGATTGATCAAGGAGACTTAAAATTTCTTGAACAGTTCACGTACATTCTTGAGTCCTCATGTAAAGGACAGTAAACTGATAGGACTTTTCAGTCACGACAAGTTCCAATCATCACACATGATTATGGTTTTGGTAATGCTGAATTAGCAGGTTTGCTAGACCACATATTTTCCATTTATATATTTTTAGACGTCACATGATACTATATTAAATTTCCCATTGGATCCTCTTAAGTTTAAAGGGTGCAATGCGGCCCTGGTTTTTAAAGTGAGTGTGGGTATTGAGGCCCCTATGAGGTGAATGGAAGTACAGAAATCGAGGCCTTGGTGAGTTGGAGGAAGCATGAGAACCAGGGCACAGGTGAGTTGAAAGGGAATGCAGGAACCGGAGCTTGGTGAGTGGAAGGGGAGCACTGGAATCAGGTGCGCAGCAACAAGGGGCCCAGCAGGTTGAAAAGGTGCACCAGAAACACGGCTCCAGCAAGCCTTACAGGTGCAAAGCAAACATTACCTAGTGAGTCAGATACCACACCATCAGCATTTCCCAGTCACCTGAGAATGGATTATTGGAAGGTTATGAGTATGACATTGCCAAGGAACAGGTACAGTGAAGTTTTATTAGAATAATTGAACTAGAATTAATAATGTGAAGAAGGTTTGAAAAATAATAATTTTCATGGGAAGTGAGTGGGTTTGTGGATCCAATTAAGTTTTCAACAGAATTTAAAAAATGATATTTGGGATAAGGATTATTTCCACTCGGTAAGAAATCAGCAACCTGACAACATAGATTTTCCATTAACACCAGATGAGAAAGACACCATTAAGCATTTGCGACTGACTTCAATATGGGTTATAACATTTTACTGAAGTAGCTACAAAATGGGATTATATAAAAAGAATTAGTGAAGTTTTGGAAAAATAATACAATACTGAAAAATAGAATTAACAATATTTTTTCATGGAGGACCAGTTTTTGACAATCCAAACCATTTCTGAGGGATAGTCGTGCAATGAGGAAATGTCAAACTTCCTGAGTGATGCTTGCTGGTGTCATTTTGACAGTGCTATAGTGATGGATTCCTTATGGACTCCAATGGCATATTGTCAGCAGTTTCCAGAGAAAAGCAAGTTTAAGGTCAATTATATGTTTCCCATTAACTGGGTTGACAAATGCATGTCATTGTTTCATTGGATTATATTTTATTTAAATGGTAATAAAATCAATTATGTTTTTAATGGTACAATTAATGTTTAATGGTTTTGCCTATATTTGAATGTTTGTGAATGTCTGCTGCACACATAGAATTCTGACAGACTCTTCTGCTTGGGGATATGACTGAAATGGCTGACAAAGCTCCATAGGGGCTGGCTAATTAAGACCCAGCTTGAGGGACTTGGTTGGTGATGTAGCATTAGTTCACGTCCATCAGGAAGATGACTGCCAGCCAACAGCAAACTCCTTGGGATCTCAACCATCAAATAAGTGCTGCAGGTGAGAGTGGGTATGGGATTAGCAGGCACAGGCGCCTCACCGTTCATTGCGGTGGCCAGAGAACCGTATGGTGGGCTGGATTTGGACTATGGACCACCAGTTCTTCACCATGGGATAACAGTAATTAAAAAGCATAAAACTGCAGATGCTGAAAATCTCAAATAAATTGTTGTTTGTTGACAGTAAATGTTGACTGTGCTTTTCGTGACACATTTTACCTGACTTGCTGAATATTTCCAGCATTTTCTATATGATATATTATTGGAGAACAATGCTGCAACTAAGTATATAGAACGACAGATAGTGCAGCATTAATTGTAACTCCCCTACCACCCCCTACACTCAATTGTCCCACCAAGTTGCTACATGGATTATTATTGTCATGTGAACTACAATACAGCAAAAACATTTGTTTTACTGTCCATCCAGGATGATCATACATATATCATTACACAAATATATTAACGTTGTACAAACGTGTAATATAGTAAATAATGTTACAGCTGCAGAGAAAGTGCATAGGTGGATCCCTCGCTCGCGTCCTTTCTATGTCACGTTCTGCTCTCGCACTGTCTCTCCCCCCAGATGCAACAAGGACAGGGTTCCCCTGGCCCTCATCTTTCACCCAACCAACCTCTGCATCCAACACATCATCCCCTGACATTTCCGTCACCATCCGTGATCATATCACTGATCACAACTTTCCATCTCCGCCCCTTTCCACCTTCCGCAGAGACTGCTTCCTCCACAACTCCATGGTTCATTCATCGCTTCCCACCCAAACCATTCCCTCCCTAGGTACTTTCCTCTCCAACCGCAGGAGATGTAACACCTATTCCTATACCTCCTCCCTTGACTCCATCCAGGGACACCAGCAATTCTTCCACATGAGACAGTGGTTTACATGCATCTCCTCTAACTTTATCTACTGCATCCAATATTCCCGATGTGCCCTCCGATACTTCGGCGAGAACATGCGTAGAATTGGAGACATTTTGCTGATTCCGCCAATGCGTACTGGATTTCCCAGTTGCTTACCATTTTAATTCCCCTTCCCATTCCCATACATTCCCTTCCTGTCCTGGGCCTCATCCATTGCTAGAATAGGCCACACTCAAATTGGGGGAACACCACCTAATATTTCACATTGGGTAGCTCAAAACTCAATGATATGAACATTTAACTCTCCTATTTTAGGTAACTTCTACAAACATCCCCACCCCTCCCCCTCCCCTCTGTTCACTCTCTCCCCTCCCCCCCTCACCATTCCACTCAAAGACCATTAACTATTCCTGCAGTTCTCAGCAATGTATCCTTCTTGGGCTTATACCTGTGTCTATCCAATAATTGGCCATTCAGGGAATCTCCTCTCCTGAGGTTTTCTGTTGCCATTTCAGAGTTGCCCTGCTTTTTTTTCGCTTCCAATTTTTTCCCACTCTCCTTAATACAATCAGTCTGATGAAGGCACCTGGCCCAAGACATCACTTATGAATTTTATCCAGAGATGCTGCCTGACCAACTGAGTTATTTCAGCCCTTTGTGTCTATCTTAAGTATTGGTTGTTGATACTGGTTTATTATTGGTTATTAATGGTTTATTATTGGTTGCATCATTGTTTGTTCAATAATTGGGGTTTAATACAGCCTTTACACCTTGCTGGAGCCGTGTTTATCAGTGAGAAAAAGTAATATCCTTTTATTTTTCTTGCTTTAGTTGATTCACTTGATGAGCCACTTAGATGATAAAAGGGTTGGATATTCTACTGAAAGTGGCTCATCAAGTTGGAATTGGGATGTTAGATAAAGTACAACAATATCTAGAACAAGACCGTATGTCTGTGGCCTGGTATATCACCTTGGACATTTACTCTTTTCACTATGGCTAGGTGTGTAATGTCAACAGGATAAGCTGCATTGTCTTATCAAGGTCTCTTTCCATAGGCCTTCCTTAATTCACTGCCCATGAACAACAAGACCAGTCAATGCATAGGAACACCAATCGCCTCCAGGTCTATCACCGTCCTGACTTGGAAATATAACATTGTCACTGGGTAAAAATCATAGAAATGCTGACCGAAAACCACTCTCAAAATATCTTTACCAGACAAACTGGAGTAGTTTAGGGTGACGTTTTTCCTGGGTGAATAGAGAGTGGATAATAAAGGCTGGTCTTCCCATTGGTGTCTAATCATTGTTTTTACCCTGAAAATTGTCAGTGCTGGATTACACATTTTGAGATGGTGGTGGAAGCAAATTCAATTATAACTTCCAAAGAAATTTAGTTAAATCTATGAAGTGCAAACGTTTGCTGGGCTATTGTGCAAAAAAACAGGTATACAAACAATTGGATAGATCATCCAAAAAGTTGGCATAGACATAATGGAATAAATGAACTACAACTGTATCATTCAATAATTTATGATCTTTAGTTATTGTGGATTTTCTTTTTTTCTTCAGCTGGGACAGAAAAGAAAACAAAACCCTGAGCCATGGAATAAATTAGGTCATAATTGCCAATACAAGGTAATAGTGGAAGGAAAATTTGTTGAGAGGATTTACTCTCTCTGTTGGAAGTAAATTCATTTCCTTTCATGCAATCAAACAATCTAAATAAAGAAATATTCATAATATAATAAATGAACTGCAAAATGATTGAGAAATACACATGCTGATTTGTTGTATCCTTATTTTTTGACAATTTATTGCAGTCAAAACCAATTATAAATACCTGAAGCAGAATGGCCCTAATTTCTGAATGTTTGTTTGCTAAAATGCCTTGCTATCTTTAGAGAATTCCTAAAATCATGCTAAATGCAAGGTACTAAATGTGCAACATAATGTGTTTTAAAGTTTACATTCATTGAGCATATGCTTTTGTTTTGTTACGGGGGATTGGCTGAGAAGGTAATCTCTTGGGGAGTTTTTCCGTGTTTTTTCAGGAGTGGGTGATTTACAAAGCAGTCGGGGCCAGCCTGCAACACACACCAAGGTCGGCAGTATGGGTTAAAATTGAAATGGATAAAATAAAAGAGTCTTGTCCAGAATAATTTATATATAAATGGGAAGCGAAGATATTAGTTAAGGATAAAGAGTCACCCTTGCTAAAACATTTAATTAACACATTGTTGAAAATAGTTAAAGTTAAGGATAAAAGATTTTTTTTAACAGCTAAAACTCCATTAGTAAAAAATGGATTATTGCCGTTTGCTTGGAATAATCAAATACTACAACTCTGGGAACAGAAGGGTATTAAAAATATAGGAGATTGCTATGAAGGGAATATCTTGTTGACATTTTTTCAATTGAGAAATAAATATCAAATTCCAGGGAATAGTATTTTTTTCTATTATCAATTACAATCTTTTTTAAGGGAAAAGTTAGGAAATTCAATGTCTCTATTTCAGATTAAAGGAATCGAATCCTTGATTCAGGGTAAGGGAATTAAAAAATTTATATCATCAATGTATAAACTACTACAGATAGCTAGTCCAAAGATAGGAATTAATAAAGCAAGACAAAGATGGGAAACAGATCTTAATATTATTATTGATGAACCAAGTTGGGAAAGACTGGGTCTAGATATTATGAAAAATACTATTAATGTGAGGTATAGCTTAGTACAGTATAATTTTTTGCAGCAACTATATTTAACCCCGGAAAAATTAAATAAATTTAGACTAAACTCAACTGAAAGGTGTTTTAGATGCAACCAAGACGTGGGCACTTTTATACACTCTACATGGGCATGTCAGAAGGTAATTCCTTTTTGGCAAGACCTAAAAAAGTTCTTAGATCAATTGATGAATAAGATCATACCAATGGATCCAAGGTTGTTTTTGCTAGGAGATACAAAAGGAATAACACCAAAGCTAAGTTTTGATAAACATCAGGAAAGATTTCTCAAAATATCATTAGCAGTAGCAAAAAAATGTGTTGCGGTTACATGGAAAGAACAAAATGAAATAAGATTCGAAAGATGGCATGCAGAAATGCGGAGTTGTATCCCATTAGAAAAAGCAACGTATAATCTGAGAAATGGATATGACTTCTTTTTGAAGGTGTGGAACCCATTCATGGCAAAGTTAGGATTAAGAATAGGAAGTATTTAAACTCAAGATTGCTTTGTTACCTAGCAAGAATTTAAAAAGAAATTACTCGGAAGTGACCCCCTCGGGACTCCAGGTTTCTTTCTTTCTTTCTTTCTTTCTTTCTTTCTTTCTTTCTTCTGCTTTTTCTTTTTCCTTCTTTTTAACTGAGGGGTGGGGGGGCGGGGGGGGTGGGGGGAGGGGAGAAAATACAGAACAATACGTGTATAATCGAAGTTATAGTTAGTCACTATTGTTTACTATTGTTTACTATGAAATATATAATGTATAACGTATGAGTTCTGTTAAAATTTAAATAAAATATTAAAAAAAAATTTAAAAAAAAGGTCGGCAGAGGAGCGGCCAGTGACGGAGTGAGTGCTGCATCTCCAAAGTCTAAAATCTAAAAGTAGGCTTTTTCCCGCAGCACTTCTTAAATAGTGGCATAATATTTGCCACCCTCCGGTCTTCCGACACCTCACCTATATTTAATGACGACTCATAAATCTCAGCTCGGGCACCTGCAATTTCCTCTCCAGCTTCCAGGAGATTTCTCTACCTTCATATGCATTAGGACATTAGGAACCTCCTTGACCACAATACTGACTGCCTCAAGAGATTTCCATTGACTACCCCAAGTTCCCCGGTCCTCGTCTTTCTCGAGGTTATAAACAGAGAAGTACTTATTTAAGACCTTGTCCAAGTCCTTGGTTCTCCGAAGAAAATTAATAATTCTCATTTCACACAGAGTTGACCACTTTGATTCCTGTGGGACTCCATTCTTTCTCTTGTTACCCTGTTTCCCTTAATGTATTAACTTTGCATGAAAATTTAATGTTTCATGAATTATGACTGTTGGCTGATCAATTTCCGTCTTGAGATAAATAAAGTTCTATCGTATCGTATTAATGAAATCCCTTGGGATTATTCTTAATATTATCTGCCGGAACTAGTTCCTGTCCATTTTTTTTGTTTCCTGATTTCCTTTATTAGCTTGCTCCTCATCACCCTACACACCTCCAGGGATACACGTGATCCCAGCTGTACCTTCCCCATGCTTCCTTCTTATTCTTGACCAGAGCTTAAATTTCTCTCATCATGCATGCTTCCTTATGGCCACCTGCCTTGCCCTTCACTCTAAAAGAACATGCAGGTCCTAGACTCTTGTCAGCACAGTTTTAAAATATCCCACTTTCCAGACGTTCCTTTTCCTTCAAACAACCTGCTCCAATCAACTTGAGAGAGTTCCTGTCTAAACCCTCAAGTTTGCCTTGCCCAATTTTGAATTTTAACTCTAATATGTGGGAACTTAATAATCAACAGGACCAACAGGGTATCTCACTAGTCAATAAATATAAGCACTGACATTGTAATAAGATTATACTAACTTATTGTGTGTGAATTAGAGGGTTTTTTCTTCAATGAAAATAGAGGTAAAAGATGCAAGCAAAAAATATTAATTTCTTACACAGCAATGTCACATTCAAATATGATAACTCGCAGTTTAAATCATTCTTTCCCTGGCACAGGGAGGTTGATTGTTATTGCAACAGTAATTACCACATCATTACAAAGACACTTGCATTGATATGTTGCAACTTTAACTTCCTGTGGCAATCACAGTTAATCCATGTTAAATTCCAGACTCATTTAAGAAAATAACTGGGTTTTTAAATGAAATGCATTTTGTGCAATGTGAAGGGTCCAAATCCACCATCAATTTCTGGAGCTTTAAAAATCATGATGTATCTATGTTATTTGACGCATGTAAGTTTCATGAATTATCTATCACACATTCCTCAGCCAGATCTGGTTTAATGTAATATGTTTGAATTGTAATGTTGAGGAATTCTAACCCTGTGTGCTTCATCCGTGATTGGAACAAATCCAATTTTTTTCAGGATCTCTCTAGCAATTTTCAATACCTAGATTGATTCATTTGCTTCTGAGAATGAAGCACTGGTCATCTGCTAAACACCTTTTGATTTTTTGTCTTTTGCCCACCATGATATAATATTGGTAGTCTTATTCAACATGACCAAGATTGTAGTAAAAACCTACCAAGTCTTGCTTCCAAACATCTCGGTGATAGTGTCTAAATTAGGAGACATACCACAATCGAAATCAAGCAAATATCTGAAAAGTTGTATGTCTGGCATAGATAGAGAAGACAGTCAGAACCTTTTTCCCAGGATGGAAATGTCAAAGACCAGCTGGCATAGCTTGAGGATAGGGAGTGGTAAATTTTAAAGGGCATGTGTGGGGCAGGTCTTTTTACATGGAGAGTGGTGGGTGCTTGGATGTTGCCAGAGGTGATGGTGCCAGACACCATCAGTACAATCCCTTGGATTGCACAACAAACCCAACAGAGGGGAGAACACAGTGGAGTATGGACTAGAGAGAGTATCCTTGTTAGTCCCTAACATTGACTATGGATCCCATTAAATTGCTGGCATCATGTCAAACAATGACCGTCCATGCTTCCTACTGAGACGATGGATCAGAGAGTACCAAGAGCACAGAATATACTCGATGTCCTTCACCAATGACTCAGCTAGCTGAGTCTGAAAGAACTTAGCATCCAAAGAAGATTTACAGCAATTTGTGAGTGCACCAACACAAAGGATAAATCTCTCCGACCTGCTCCTTTGCATTATAGGTACCTTGGTTTAAGCAGTTGAAACCATTATAAAAATAAATTTTATAGGCTGGCTCAGATTAAATTAAAATAAGATTTTGAAAAGATTAAATTTGAAGGGGCACCTATGCCATTTGTTTTTAACCCTGAAACTCATTTTAATATTTAAAGTAAGTTTTAATATTCAGAGGAATTTTGATGTTCGCATGCGCAGAAACTAAAATACATTGGAAATAAATTAAGAAGTCCGATGGTAGATTTATCCTCATTGCAAGAGGATTGGAATATTAGTGCATACTAGAGCAAGTGGACCCGTTGGGCCCAAACCTCTCCTGCATTGGTGCAGCACCCTCTCCTCCACCCCTCTCCCTCCCCCTCCCCTCCCCCTACCCCTCCCCCTCTTCCCCTCACCCCTTCCCCACCCCTTCACCTCCCCCACTCCAACCCTACAACCCCCCCTTATCTTCCCTCCTCCCCCTTCCCTCCACCCGCCTCCCTCCCTCCCTCCCATGGAGATAGATTTAAACTTTAAAATGTGAATAACTTTAAAATTATTACACCGATTTCAATGAAACTTCTTCCGTTAGCACCAAAGGGATGACGGTGAGTAAGATGGGCCTAAAATTGTCACGCTATCGTGTAGTTCAGGAACTAACAAACAAACAAACAAAAGTTTTAGTATATAGATTTTACACAGATCAAAATACAGCAGATGCTACAAATCTGAAATTGAAACAAAATCAGAAAAGTGCTGAAATCATTTAGCATGTCGCAGCCTTCTGCATTTAAAGTCAAATTCTCCAATTGTAGATACCTCATTCTTTTTTTGTGCCTGTATCAAATTGACCATTTCTGCCAATAGTATTTTTGGTTTAGGTTTTTTTCTATTAGTGTTGTCTGGCCTGCCCGGTATGTACCACAGTTGCTATCAACAGCACACTACTCCAACCAAGAAGCACAATATGTTTTTACTGCTACACTAATTCCATCACTGACCCATAGGTCATGCTCTATCAAAGATATTCCTTTTGCTCTATCTATCCCTCTTACACCTTCTCTGCTACTGAAAATGGACTGCACCGTCTTCCTTTCTTAGCTCCGTTGAAAAGGTTAACCACTTAGATCTGATAAGAGGAGAAATTTGTCCTTTCATCAGATTGTGAATCAGGAATTCTCTCCCTTGGAGCTATACAGATGTTGAATTGTTGAATATATTCAAGTCTGAAGATCACCTAATAGATACCAAATGAGTCATTGTGTTATGAAGATTGGACAGCAAAGTGCAGTAGGCGCATAGCATCAGGCAGACTCTCATAGAATAGCGAAACCAATTTAGGCCATTCCTGCTCCTGTCTTTATGTTCTTATGGTATTGAGCTAATCTGACCTACACTGATATTACAAAGTCAGAACAGGACAATGAATCGTCTGCTTCACTGGAGGGTAAAAATGCCTTGTGGTCCTAATCTAATTGAGTTCTGAATATGGCTTTAGTCTTTACAATTTTGTTATCTGCTGCATTGTTCCCATCTCTAAAATGTTATTTTTTAAATCCCTTTGTAATATTTTTGTCCCTGAGGTGCATGGTCATTCTATTTAATAGCGGATAACCTTTCATTTCAAACAGGCAATAAAGTAGCAGAATTATTTGTTTCAATTTTTCATGACAAATTATGCATAATGTAGCAGAGAGCACAATAAAAAGATTAATTTAACGGAAATGGTTATTATGTGAACACAAATTATGCCGCACAATATTCTGCTTTTACTATGTTTTATAGTGATGTTACTTCAATCTCGGCTGTGCTCTCAGGGTCTAAAAAAGATCTTGGGGAAAGTACAATGAAACATTGCCTCCAGGAAACAAGACATCCAGAAGTTTCATAGCGAGAGACAGGGAAGAAAATAGCTGTTTCTGATAATGCCATTTAAATAACGATGAAGAGAATAAAGATGGATAAGGCATCCTGGTAAACAGTATAGTTTCAGAGCAAGTTATTTTTGTACAAGTATTGATTATTCACTTTGAACATTTTTGGGTCCAATCCATGTCATTGGTAGAAAAGCGACCATGCCATGTGAACTGAATTATTCTGCTTTGAAATTATTTCAATATGATCATCAATGTGATCACATGTATGTGTTTATAGAATGCGGCAACATGAAATCACCTTTAAAAAATGTAAATTTTAAGTAATTATGTTGATTAGGTTTCCTCCAAAAACCAAATGAAGCAAGTATAAATTGCCTGGTGGATAGTGGAGCAATATTATAAAATGTTGAGAGGTAATGTTAAATTCAAAGACTCTATATTGTCTTCCTGGCACAAGTCTATGGAATATTCTCCACTTACGCGGATGGGTTGCTGTTCCAACAATACTCAAGAGTTTGAAACAAGGAGAAAACAGCCCTTTGATTATCATCTGATCTACCGCCTGACATATGGCTGCAATGTATGCCATATTTAGGTTTTGATTTATTATTGTTATCTGTACCCAAGGACAATGAAACTTTGTTTTGTATGCTATTGAATCATCAATACAATTAAATCAAACTCAAGTACAATAGGTACTTGAGAAAAGGAGAAGGTGCAGTGTAGAACATAGTCCCCAGCATTGTAATGCAACAGTTCCATAGACAAAGTCCAATGACTGCAGTGGGATAGAGGCGAATTGAACAATACCCTAGCTTATGGAAGGACTGTTCAGAAGCCTGTTAACAGAGTTTAAGAAGCTGTTCCTGAATCTGGTGGCATGCACTCTCAAGTTTTGGTATCTTCTCCCTGACGGGAATGGGGAAAAGAAGGAATGAAGGGGATGGGACAAGTCTTATAAACAAAATGCAATGCAGTTATTCATCTAGGCTGCTTTGACAGTGCCTTCCAAACACTCAGAATTAGGCCATTTGGCCCATCAGGTCTACTCCGTCATTCAATCATGACTGCTCTATCTCTTCCTCCTAACCCCCTTCTCCTGCCTTCTCCCCATAACCTCTGACACCTGTACTAATCCAGAATATATCTATCACTGCCTTAAAAATATCCACTGACTTGGCTTCCACAGCCTTCTGTGGCAAAGAATTCCACAGATTCACCACCTTTTGACTAAAGACATTTCTCCTCATCTCCTTCCTAAAGGAACGTCCTTTAATTCTGAGGCTATGACCTCTTGTCCTAGACTCGCACACTAGTGGAAACATCCTCTCCACATCTACTTTATCCAAGCCTTTCACTATTCTGTATGTTTCAATTAGGTCCCCCTTCATTCTTCTCAACTCCAGCGAGTACAGGTCCAGTGCCGACAAACGCTCATCATAGGATAACCTACTCATTCCTGGGATCCTGGGATTAGTCACTACTACCATCCACCCAGTCACAATTCTTGATGGGTCTTCTGTTAGGATGCACCCAAGGATAATTGGTGTCATTTTACCAGCCCGATCTGTAGTTCTTCTTTGATGAGTTGATTGGGACTTTTCAAGTAACTCGCCAGCTTGATGAATTGGCCAGAGCCTCAGATCAATTTTTATTAGAAGATAAATCGAATGCATCCTTTATTGAAGCATGTTTAGGCCAAATATTTATTTCCTCCATGAGTTGCATGCTAGTTATCAGTGTTTTCTTTTGGTTACAATAATACATTTAGTTGGAGATGGATGTATTCAATAAACATATTAAAGATGGGTTAGTGACCTTGTCCCATTCAACAGTAATTGTTGGCTCTTAAATTTGTTTTCTAGGAATTGTTTTCCACAAGAAAGTACCCAAACTTCTAGGTCAAATATTTTGAAATCACTGGTTTCAAAGAATGCGATTAAAAAGCAATATATTAAAAATTGCATTAAATTAGATATATAACAAAATTTAGATGAGTCAGCGCAATCACCATCTTTAAATTTGTGAGTAACAATATAAAAACTGATCTTGAATTTTTTTACTCAACAGGAAAAAGATATTCACAGAATGAAAGGATTTGAAAATATATTTGGTTTCCAGTCAGGAAGAGTTGGTTTAAGGGATTTGGTCAATAAGAACAATTACGTTTTCCATATCCTTTTTTTTTGTGAAGTGCTAAAGGATAAAAAATGTCAAGTATTTTAGGTAATTCTTAGTCTGTTGTATTCCAATAATACAACCTAAATAGTTTTTTTTTCTTCTGTAAATGTATCACTGCAGACACATCAGCTGTTCAAATAGAGTTTAAAATCTTATGTGAACTGTTTATTATATCTTCATAGATGAATCCACTTCAACCACCATTGAATCCGTTGAGTTAATGCAGTTGCAGATGTTGATGCCTTTCATCAGAATAAAGAGCACTTGCAAATCAAAGGTCATTCCTTGATGAACAGGAGCTACTCTCAGTAACAATTTTTTGTGGAATTAATTAATGTAGGTATTGAAAAAGAATAGATTTGCGAGGTTAAATCGCTAATCTGTAAGTGTATGAAGGATTTGTATTGGTTTCAGCCTCCAGACTTGAGTGGTTATTAAATGATGTAATATTGTACTTGTCAAAACTATAAATGCATATTGTATGTTAGAATGATTAAGGTCTTCAATTCTTCATCTGTGAAGAGTGTACAATGAACAATTAACCAGTTATGCTTTTTGGAAGTTACCTATCTTTTACATTCATTTATGAACAAAAATTATTAGAGTGATCTCAATACTGTAGTGTTCAAAATTATTTGCCAGATCATAGAGTTATAGAGTCATAAAGTGATACAGCGTGGAAACAGATCCTTCGGCCCAACTTGCCCACAACGGCCGACGTATCCCGGCTACACTAGTCCTACCTGCCTGCATTTGATCCATATCCCTCCAAACCTGTCCATCCATGTACCTGTCTAACTGTTTCGTAAATGTTGGGATAGTCCCAGGCTCAACTACCTCCTCTGGCAGCTTGTTCCATACACCCACCACCCTTTGTGTGGAGAAGTTACCCCTCAGATTCCTATTACATCTTTACCCCTTCACCTTAAACCTATGTCCTCTGATCCTCAATTCACCTACTCTAGGCAAGAGACTATGTGCATCTACCTGATCTATTCCTCTCGTGTTAATCACATAAGTTTCAGGTGAAATGTCATTGTCAGCTTTATTGGTCTTCCTCTCTTTAGATTTCCTCTATTTATTAAGATTACGTGGAAAACTATTAAAAAATAAATAACAAACTGCTGCATAGGAGTTTACAGCTGCAATTCAGACTTGAAGTTCTGCTGACATACATAACTACATAAACTTTACTCAAGATTTACGTTCTTCAGAAATGCCGTACTGTATAACCATCTGCAACATATCTCTGGCAATTAATTATTCTATATTTCCTGGTCACTCTTGTTAGGAATATGTGTTAAAGAAATATATTAAATTATCCCACTATTCTTAATCTTCTTAGGGAACAAAATACGTTCAACATAAAAAATGTATATTTGTGCTCTCAGAATCTAGTGAAGTCTTCTGCTTTATTTTGTGCCACTTTGGCTTTATTAAGATCATTACACAAACCTAATCAAAGTATTTATATATTTGGAGAGATTCTGCTGCTTTGGTATAGGCAAATGATAGCTGGTGTTTCATACCATGCCAACTTTTTTTGGTAAATTATTGTTATGCCTCTAACTTGTGTTTCACTTTGGATATATTGCCCCTGTCCAAAAAGCTGCATGATTGTGATTCTTGGTTGAAGACCAGAGTATGGAGTTTAGTAATCTGTAATCAAATAACTTGCTTTTCAACATAGCAAGCAAAAAAAAGTGAATTCATCCTGCTAGTTTGTATTCTCTCTGGACCAAATAAACAGCCATGATAAATGTGAGCATCTCTTCTTTTTAGAATGTGTAAGAAAATAACTGCAGATGCTGGTACAAATCGAAGCAATTTATTTCACAAAATGCTGGAGTAACTCAGCAGGTCAGGCAGCATCTCAGGAGAGAAGGAATGGGTGACGTTTTGGGTCGAGACCCTTCTTCAGACTTCTTTTTAGAAGATAAATCTGAATGCATTATTTTTGAAGCATGCTTAGGCTAAGTGTTTCTTTCCTTCATGAAATGCATGCCAGATCTAATTGTTTTTGTTGTTATTACAGTAACAAAAGTTGGTTGGAGATGGACCTATTCAATATACATATTAATATTGTGTTGTAATCTTGCATCATTCATTAGTAACTGATGACTCATGGATTACAATGGATTACAAAGTTTTTGTCTTTCCATTTTTCTCATCACAGCTAAAGTAAATAAACCAACAAGTAAATTAAGATTTACTTGCAGAAACAATATTCCAAATCAATGGCTGATATTTGATTGTACTCCTGCCTGATGTGCAAACATTCAAGGCATGTCATCAAGTCTTTCCTTGCTCTGCATCCATTGTCTCTGCATCCATTTGTTGATGCAGAAAATTTAGATTCGGTGACAAGATTTAAGAGCTATCAAAACTGCTTAGTGTCATCTGGATACATACAGAAGGGCCACCAGGAAAACTTCATAGGTAAATAAATGGTTTCAAGAGTATGTGTATGTTCTCTACCTACTATTTTTTAGCTTGTGAGCAAAAATGGAAATTGTGTTGTTTGGGTGGAAGTGAAAACAGTAATGACTAATGACAGTAGGGGAGAGATCTTGAACTTGAACAGTTATGATTTTGAACAGTAATGATTATGATTTTAGCAAATCTCTCCCAACCTTCTTTGTTCCATTTTCAGCATCTGCAATCTAACCTCACAGTTGAAATCCTTCAAACCGGAAACACTTTAACATTCAACATTGTGCAGTATTTTTCCTTGTTATTCTTTACTATGTACAATATATCTATAATCTCATTTGTGATGTCAAAATCTATGACTAATATATTTCTGTAAATGTCTAAACTCTTCATTTTGGCAGAAGACTTGTGTTTTAAATATATTTATGAGCTGCCATCGAATATGTCTATGAAGAGCTGTCAGCATAAATCGATATTAATGAATTTTCTTAAAACATTAGGTCAAAATTCCTCTGTTAGCTCAATCACCATTCATGTCATTCCTGATCATTTGAAGGCATAAACCCATCTCCAGCCTTGATTTGATGCTGTAGGCACCATGCAGCACCGCAATATTATACAGACATTTCTTGTCCAAATAACATCAATATGAATACAATAATTGAAGAAAAATAGAGTAGAATGAAATAGTTCTATGCAGTTAGGAATATTTTGCTGCAATTATAGCCCAAGGTGGTAGTTGACTGCAGTGATAAAATTATATTGCATAATTGAAGACAAAAATGAGAAAAGAACATTCAGCCTGAGGAAAATCATCCTCCTGATATCTTAACTTTCCCATCATAGCATCGCACTGCATTTCATATCATTGTATTATCCTGCAACAATTCCTGTACATTTAACATAAGGAAGAAATTGCCTTGTTTGTTTTCAAAAGTCCACTTTCTTGAAAATGTTGCAGACCCAATTGAGAGTGACCTTGCTTGTGACCTTCCAAGCACATCAGCTGACTCAGAGAGTACCTCAGGTGGGATGTAGGGGCAGGGAGTGGAGACAAAATTGGGAGGTGGATAATGAGTTGATAATGGCCCACAGATTGAATGTTGAATCATGAGGCATATTCTAGCCAATATCCGATGGCAAATTGCCTTTTTGTCCAGCAAGGTCGATTGGAGCAGAATAGAAAATGGGAGTGGAATTACAGTTACCATTAACAGTGAAAAAAATATAATTGCAGTAGATCTAACTGCTAGATAGAATTTCATAAAATTACCAATGATTTCTTTATTCCTGGCAATACAACTTTATTCCTCAAGCAACATTCAGAATTCTTTATATTGAGGAAAATGTCAAGAAAATTAAAATCAAGCAAACACTTTTAGAAAAGTCATACTATCACATCAAGTCATACAAAACAATCATGCAAAATGTATATTTCATCTTTTGTCTGCCAAAGGTAGAAATTCAAATGAAGCGTGCTAAAGGTTAATGAATTAATATTTCTTAACTTTTCTTGCCTGCTAATGAATATTTATTGCTACATAATTATTACTTTCAAAATACATTCCTTTGTCATTTTAATTTCTTCACACCTCAGCTCCTTTGGTAAAGTGAAGCATAAAGAAGTGATGCATACACAGACTGCAGAGAAACTCCCCAAACAGACACTGCAAAGGTAGAGAATATAATCTAATGAAAATTCACTGTCTGACATGCCCATAATTTAATTTAAAGCATTAATTCACTTTAGAAGATAATGATAATACTCTTTTCCATTTTGGCACCCACAATTCATGAAGTCATTGGAATTCTTGAATCAGATTTCTATCCTGTAATTTTCTTAGATACTATATATTGCAGTGGACTTCAGCTTTGCTTGACAGTGCAAAATTCTTGGTAGCAAACCTACGCTTAATAACCAAACGATAATCAAGTAGATGTGAACTTTTTGCAAAAGGCCGCAATAATTGATCGTAAGCTAGTGGCCTGGTTTTCATCACCTCTTGTATTTTCATTCCAATTCAAGAAGTTTTCAGCTTTGGTCTTGTCTTTGTGTGTTATTATGTGTAATAATTATGTAATATTAGCATCTGTGGGGACAGAAATAGAATCCATGTTTCAAGTCTATGGCATATCATTAGTACAGGATTTACAATCACTTGGAAAGGCAGAGACTGATCACAAATAGCCAGCATGGCTTTGACAAGGACAGATCTTGTCTGACTAATCTGACTGAATTTTTTGAAGAATATTGATGAAGCCAGTATAGTGGATTAGTTTAGTTTACTGATACAGTGCAGAAACAGGCCCTTTGGTAAGATATTCACTGAGCAGTGGGGTCCCAGGGATTATTGAGGAGCGGAGGGAGCTTAGCGTGCAAGTCCAAAAGTGGCAGCGCCAGTAGATACTGTGGTTAAGAAGGTGCATAGGTCTTCATTAGTTGGGGTATTGAATACAAGACCAGTGAGATTGTGCTCTGACATTACTGTGATTTGGTCCTCTCTCATGTCCTCCTTTCCAAACCAACACAATCCCCATTCACCCATTTTCTTACCCCTCCCCCATTTGGTCATTACCCACATATTCCCCTCATTGGGTCCTTTACTAGATGACGATTCCGGTCAAGACCCTTCTTCAGACTGGTTAGTATAAGGGACACGAGAGTTATAGATGGTGATGTGGGGAGATAAAGAACAATGAATGAAAGATATGCAAAAAAGTAACAATGATAAAGGAAACAGGCTATTGTTAGCTGTTTGTAGGGTGAAAATGAGAAGCTAGTGCGACTTGGGTGAGGCCATCTCCAACAGGATCCCACCACTGGCCACATTTTCCCATCTCCACCCCTTTCCGCCTTCCACAGAGACCGTTTCCTCCGCAGATCCCTGGTTCACTCAACTCTTCCCACCCAAACCACCCGCTGCCCAGGTACCTTCCCCTGCAACCGCAGAAGATGCAACACCTATCTCTATACTTCCTCCTTCGACTCTGTCAAGGGACTCCGACAGTCCTTTCAGGTTTGGCAGAGGTTCACACAAATTGGAGGAACAGCATCTCATATTTCGCTTGGGCAGCTTACAGCCCAGTGGTTTTAATATTGATTTCTCTCACTTCAAGTAGCCCCAGCATTCCCTCTCTCTCTATCCCTCCCCCACCCAAGTCACACTCACACTAGCTTCTCATTTTCACCCTACAAACAGCTAACAATGGCCTATTTCCTTTATCATTGTTACTTTTCTGTATATCTTTCATTCATTATTCTTTATCTCACTACATCACCGCTTATATTTCTCGTTTCCGTTATCCCTAACTAGTCTGCAGAAGGGTCTCGACCCAAAACATCACCCATTCCTTCTCTCCAGAAATGCTGCCTGTCCAGCTGAGTAACTCCAGCTGTTTGTGTCTATCTTTGGTTTAAACCAGCATCTGCAGTTCCTTCTTACACATTGGCCCCATCGGCCCACCATCACACCTGTATTTGGTTCCGTTTTTCTTTTATCAGATTTAACAATCTGTTGTCTCCTTAGTTGTCCCCACGTCACCTCCTAGCGCCTATCACTATTTTCCCCTTTCCCTCCCCCAACCAGACACCTTTTGCTAATCAACACTTCCTCAGCTAGATTTACCTGTTGCTCTATTGCTTGCCAGCTCTTGCCCATTTCCACCCCCCCCCCTCACTTCTTTTGTGCTGGTCCTATCCCCGCTATGCTTTCAGTCCAGATGAAGTGTCTCAACCCAAAATGTTGACTGTCCATATCCCTCCACCAATGCTGCCTGACCAGCTGTGTCACTCCAACAGTTTGTTCTTTGCTTGTAGAAAAATGACTGTTCACTTACTTTGTTTTCTTTTAATAGAACCTTGCATTTGCAAATTGAACAGCGTGGTTGCTTTCAAAACAATAGATCAATAAATTGTTTTGTTGTCTCTTTAAATATGTTAGCATGCTTGAAGAGGTGGCTGTGGCTCCATAAATACAATTTCTTTTCTTACACTTCTGTCTTATCACCCGATCACTAGAATCCTCAAGCTCTGCAGGGTTACTTTTCTTGGAGTGTGTGTCATAGCAATTCATGATTGCAATTTAGTCAATCAATATTCTAACCTCCATTAACAGCATAAAGTTGACAAGGTATTTGCAGGAGGCATCAAACCATATTTAATAATTAATCTGCAGCATTCTGCTTACTAACTGCTGCAAATCCCAATTTAAAGCAGTAAATGGTGGTAAGAATGTATTTATTTTAAGACGCTTGCATATTGATCACAGGCTTCATGCACCCCATAGCTGCTGACGAGGTGAATATAAAAACTGATTTTATTCAGAAAAGCAGGCAAAACAATCTAACATTCATTCTGATTTTGACTGAGTCACCACGGCAACAGCAGAGGGTGTGACAGTGAGATCATTCTGCAACACGGAACGTTTATATTTTTTGTCATGACATCATTATTGTGTACAGTGAAGCTTGTTCACAAGCAATTGGATGGCATGTTATAAAACGTTGAAAGCATGAGAGTGGCTTATTCTGCTCACAATGCCAAGATCTGAGTTGTAATGTATAACCCACGGCTTGGTTCCAAAACAATTCAGAAAATGCAGAAATTATCCATTGCAATAAAAGGGTCACATAAACAGAGAAACAAATATGGTGGTCCAAGTAGGATGGTAATCTATCAACGACTATAAAATTCTGGAAACATACTGTGTGCAATAGAGGTCAAGTCAAGTCAAGTGGAGTTTATTGTCAAATGCACAAATACATGTGAGGTAAAGATACAATTTAAATCTTCTTGTAGCGTCGTCACTACATGCAATGTGGATTCAGATTCAGACAAACACACAAAAACATAAATTATACCTAAACTCAAACTTAAATTCAGTGAGACAGTGAAAGAAAAACTGCAACAAAAAAAAAGACAATAGTGCAAAACACAATTAGAAAACAAGTTCATGGTAGATGTTTTGTTCTGGATGGTGTTGAGCAAGTTGAGTAACCTATAGTCACCCAGTGACACCGAGGCACAGCGGTAGAGTTGCTGCTTTACAGCGCCAGAGACCTGAATTCGATCCTGACTATGGGTGCTGGTTGTACGGATTTCGTATTTTCTCCCGGTGACCATGTGGGTTTTCTCTGAGTGCTCCATTTCCCCCCCACACTCCAAAGAGGTACAGGTTTGTAGGTTAATTGGCTTCGGTAAAATTGTAAAAATTGTCCGTAGTATGTAGGATAGTGTTAGTGTGTGGAGTAATCGCTGGTCGGCGTAGATTCAGTGGGCCGAAGGGCCTGTTTCTGCACTGTATCTCTAAAGTCTGAAGTAAAGTCGGTCAGCAGCTATAGAAAGCATGAGGACAGATGTTTTGAAGCAGTCCTTGACCTAAATATTGCCTCTGAATATGTTTGTAAATTCTACCCCTCTCAAGTTCATGTTAAAACCGTGTGTCCCACAACCTTCATGATTCTGTAATCCCTACCGATGATTCACTTAAGGACCCAATGGCCAATGTTACTCAGGCCTAACACCAGTCATCGTTGATCGTATAATTGGCTCTCTGAGCTTGCCAGCATTATTTTTGCCTCATTAGGCATGTACAATATAAGCTGTGATTGAGCTATCGTTCCATTCTACCAATTATGAATAAATATTTGTAAAGGTCTTTCAAGGAAAGTGAAAATTGAGCTATTGAAAAATTGAAAATTGTGCTGACCCAGCGGAAAAACATCACAAACCCCCTGCTGGACCCTCTGCAGATTGCATACCGGGCCAATCGATCGGTGGATGATGCAGTCAACATAGGCATGCCAGGGGACCTACGCAAGGATTTTGTTTGTGGATTTTAGCTCTGCATTTAACACCATTGTGCCAGAGCTACTACACTCCAAACTCTCCCAGTTGACTGTGCCTGATCCCCTCTGTCAGTGGATGATCAACTTCCTGACAGTCAGGAAACAGCATGTGAGGCTGGGAAAGCACATCTCGGTACCACAGACCCTCAGCATAGGAGCTCCGCAAGGCTGCAAACTCTCCCCTCTCCTTTACTCTCTCTACATCAATGACTGCACCTCCACAGACTCCTTTGTCAAGCTTCTCAAGTTTGTGGATGACACAACCCTGATTGGACTGATCTGGGATGGGGAGGAATCTGCCTACTGACAGGAAGACACAACTGGCGTCCAGGTGCCACCGCAACAACATGGAGCTCAATGCTCTTAAAACAATGGAACTGATTGTAGACTTTAGGGGAGCTCCCCCTCCCCTCCCCCCACTCACCATCAACAGCATCACAGAACCATCATCTCCAAGGACCTTAAATGGGGGGCCACCATCGACTCCAGGTCAAAAAGGCCCAACAGAGGATGTACTTCCTGCGGCAGCTGAGGAAACACAATCTGCCGCAGGCTATGATGGTCCAATTCTATACTGCCATCAGAGTCTGTCCTCACCTTCTCCATCATGGTCTGGTTTGACTCAGCCACCAAGCACGACATCTGGAGGCTGCAATAAATCATTTGATCAGCTGAGAAGGTTGTTGGCTGCAACCTTCCCCCCATTGACGAACTGTACACTACAAGGGCCAGGAAATGAGCAGGCAAGATCATCTCTGACCCCTCTCACCTGGCAACAAACTCTTTGAAGCACTTCCCTCTGGAAGGCGACTCTGGACTGTCAAAGCCGCCACAGCCAGACATAAAAACAGCTTTTTTTCCGCGAGTAGTAGCTCTACTCAATAACCAAAAGTCTGTAGTCTCATTTTGCTCTGGTTTATTTCACTCACATGTTTAAACTGTAATGTTGTATTCTTAATGTTTTAATGTTTTATGTTTTTTCTCAATTGTTTATTGCATTTTTGTGTTGTTACTTGTGAGCGGAGCACAAAGGCACATTCATTGTATGTTTACATACTTGGCCAATAAACTTATTCATTCATTCATTCATTCATTCATTCATTCAATCATTTATAGGATGCATGTTGAGCAAACAGCTGCCACTTGCTGCAGACTCGAGCAGTGCAAGGGCCACATTGCCAATGGCCGGTTAACAAACAGTTTGGGTTACGAACAGTTCTCAGGAACAGATCCTTGTTTTAACCTAGAGATTGCTGTGATGTGGTGACCAGAACGGCACACTGCAGTCCAGCTGTGGTCCAACTAATATCTTATGTAGTTGTACTGTAAACTCCATATTCTGATATTCTGTGACTTTGCTAAACAAGGCAAGTACCCAATATTTTTGTTCTTCACTAACTTATCTACCTGTGGTGTAGCTTTGAGAATCCTTGTACACGCAACCAATGTCCCTTTGTTCCTCAGCACTTGCTACTATTTTATTGTGTATATTCTAGCGTTATTAGTTCTGCTAACATGTATCACCTCACATTTATCACAATAGCATTTGTCATTGTTCTTCTCATCTTACCAACTCATCAATTTTCATGTCATCTGCAAACTTACCGATTATATCTCTTGCATTCATATCCAACTCTATCTTACATATCAAACAGCAAGACAGTGTAAATACTAAACAGCACTGCGAAATAACAATGTCTCACTGCCTGCTGGTCTTTCAGCTAGCAAGAGTGAAAAGTAGTAAGATCTTTATGAATAGTAGGTCTCAATGGTAAGGTTATACATAATCACTGATAAACTAGAAAATATTGAAAATATCCCTCACCCTCATCTGAAAGGAGCCAGGTATGAAATAATCTTTTGTTTGCTATTTTCATTTTAACAGCCATTGGCAATGTGGTCCTTGCATTGTTGTCTGCAGCATGTGGCAACTTTCCGTGATAACAGCCTAACTGAAGAATAGAAATATTCTTCATTGACTTTCAGATGAGGAAACTAATCCCTTGATGGTTAAAATGTCTGACCTGGAATCCTCCTTAGAGAGTCATAGAGTCATACGGAGTGGAAACAGCCCAAATTGCGCACACGAATCAACATATCCCATCTACACTAGTTCTACCTGCCTGTGTTTGGCCCATATCCTTCTAAACCTATCCTATCCATGTGCCAGTCGAATTGTTAATTAAACATTGCAATAGTCCCTGCCTCAACTACCTCCTCTGGCAGATCACTACCCTTTGTGTGAAAAGGTTACCCCTCAGAATACTATTAAATCTTTCCCCCTTTAACTTAAACCTATGTCCTCTGGTTCTCGATTCCACTACTCTTGGCAAGAGACTTTGTGCATCTACCCGATCTATTCCATTCATGATTTTATACACCTCAATAAGATCACCCCACATCCTCCTTTCAGATTAATCTTATTTTCCTTTTTTTTCTCTTTTTGTTTCTTTTTTTAATCAAAAAATGTATTCAATTATTTAAAAATAATATTTACAATTCAGTACAACAAAACAGAACTCACCACCAGAATACAATACAAACAAATATACCAAATGAAACTATTATACAACTATATTACAATCCCTATCCAGGATGCATCCAATCCCCCGAGGTGCCCAATGGTCCCAGGAAATCCCCCAGGGTACCCGTGGACAGTGCATAGTCCCTCTCCAACACCACCCGGGCGCGGACGTAACCCCAGAAAAGGGTTAGGCAGCTGGCTCGGGCAGAGCCCTCTTCCGCCTGGCGCCGTGAGTCACGGATGGCCAGCTTGGCCAGGCCCAGGAGCAACCCAACCAGGATATCTTCGGCCCTACCCTCTCCCCTGTGCACAGGGTGGCCAAAGATGAGGATGGTGGGTGAAAAGTGCAGCCAAAAGGCAAGGAGCAGCCCCTTTAGATATTGAAACAGGGGCTGCAACCTCACACACGCCAGATACATGTTAAAGTCCTTAAATTACTGACACACTATTCCCTGCAGATATTTACCACATAAAATAATGAGAGAATGGGCCTAATACTTATAGAATTATTGCAACTGCCAGATACATGTGGTACACAGGCTCTTCCAGCCCGCAAAAGTGGCAGGCAGTTGGCGAGTCTGTGAATCGCGAGAGGAAAGATTGATCTTCTTGGTGTGCCCTCTGCCGAATTTTCATAATCATGCAGTTTTGGAAGGGGCATGCGTACATACCAATATTTGGTTTGTGTAAAGGCTTGAAGTCAGCAAAAAGTCCTTAAATTACTGACACACTATTCCCTGCAGATATTTACCACATAAAATAATGAGAGAATGGGCCTAATACTTATAGAATTATTGCAACTGCTAGAATAAGTATAAGCGATGTTAAGTAAATAATGATTGCTATAAATAGCAACTTCCCGTTGCATTATGCTTATTCAGACACACACGTTTTTGAGCAGTTGTTGGTTCATGTACTGCACTGTAAAATGACAGCACTGGGACACATTGAGGTTGCATGCTGATTGGCATCGCGATCTACTGACATTTGTACTCATGATCCATCCTTCACTCTGTGCATGTTAAAATCCTTACCAGGATGGTGTCCTTCATGATTTAGCGTATAAATGCATGCACAGACCAGAAGAACCATTTTGGAGGACTAAGAGCTGTGAAAAATGAATGTTACATATTTAACTTTTGCACAAACACACACATATACTGAAATACAAACAGGAATAGTCGAACCATTGTCTATTTATGATAGTATGTTCTGTATGTTACAGCCTCAGAAGCTGTGTGTTCCTTAGAATGGAATTACTTTATTGGGAAATAGGAAAAAAAACTGCAGATACCAACTGAAAAATCAGCTTAATTTGCTTAACACTAAGCCTCTTCCTTCGAGAATCCTGATAATTATTCTTGGTTTTAATTTGATTTATGCAGACAAGATAGGCAATTTTAATCTGTTCCATTTACAGCAGATTTTCTGTTTGTCTGGAACTACATATAAAAGGTTGCAGTGACGAGTGGAGATGTGGTGCATTAATTATTTGCTTTATTAATAAAGAGACCAAAGACATGTTACATCAAATGCTCAAAGCAGTGTAGATTGATGGGCTATTATGTTTAAGGCACATTTTGCTCACTCTGCACTGAAAAATATGAAAACATTATTATTGACAATAAGTAACAGGTCAACTAATAAAATATGCCACAATTTGTAAGGTGCAAAATCTAACTTCAGCTATTTTTAAAATGCAAATGCAGTATAAATTTTTCTCATGTTAGATGATTATCTCATTGCCATAAACAAAGCAAAGCCCATTTATTTTCAATGCCATACCAGATTCCCAATTCTAAAGAGGCATTTAAGATACATCAGGTTCTCACTGAACCTGCAAATTCATAGTTGAACATGCAGAATGGAATCCCTCTCATGCTCTTTGTAGTTTTAATGACGCCGAGGAAGATAAGCTGGAGCCTTGAGCATCCTGTGCTGACACTTTCCTGTGTTCTCAATTCAGAAGTATTATTGGAGATTAGTAAGTCAAGAGAGATGAGGTATACTAAATTTCCCACGGGCATAATGATCCCAATCTGAGCGGGGAGGTCCAGGGAAGAAAATAACAGTCTGAATCACTGAATAAAAGTAAGAAATATGAACAAGAACCAATTTGTGCAAGTCTATGTTTATCAGTGGTGGAGGGATATGTTATAAAAAAGAAAGAATATTGTGGGCTGGATCTCTCTCCACCCAGTCAGAGAGTTGTGAATCTGTAGAATTCTCTGCCTCAAAAGGTAGTGGAGGCCAATTCTCTGAATGCATTCAAGAGAGAGCGAGATAGAGCTCTTAAGGATAGCGGAGTCAGGGGGTATGGGGAGAAGGCAGGAACAGGGTACTGATTGAGAATGATCAGCCATGATCACATTGAATGGTGGTGCTGGCACGAAGGGCTGAATGGCCTCCTCCTGCACCTATTGTCTATTGTCTATTGTCATGCCAGTGATAGATTTTCTTGCCGTGAGAAAAAGTAGATATGAAGTGACTATTTCTTCATAAATGAGTTCACCTGGGCCATTCCCTCTCCTCTCCCTTCTCCCATCGGACAGGGGTACAAAAGCTTGAAAGCACATGCCACACAATTCAGGAACAGCTTCTAAACCTCTTGTTATCAGACTACTGAACGATCCTCCCAGAAGGTAGGGTGTAGTCTCAAACTCCTAATCTACCACATTGTGAACCTCACCCTCCAATATTTGCATTCTCTCTGTGATTGTAATGCTGTGACATTATATTTTGCACTCTGGTATTTTTTATTTGCTCTACCTGTTGTACCTATGAATGGCTTGACAATACTCATGTGAAGTATAATTTGACTGGTTAACATGCATTCAACATTTTTCATTGTATCTTGGTACACATGACAAGACATGACAAGATCAAACCAGTACCAATGGTAATATGTGTAAATATAATGATTGATAATATCTACGATCATGACCTATTTAGTACTCTTACTTCAGTCAACCATCCAAAAATACTTCACAAAGTTGGAATGAATTAAAACTGAGGCCAATGAGGAAAGCATTGGATAGGAAAGCATTAGTGTGGTTGATCTACTTGGGTTGATGGCAGAGAACAATGAGTCAAGGCAATCACCAGAAATTACAGGAATATTCAGGGTTCAAATGTTTACTGATTACACATCCCTGTAGTAACAGCTTGTCAATGTTCAAAATTTAATTAGTTCCTTTAATAAACAGGTGCTGTTTAGTGTTCAGCAATAATGCGCAACCTGTACATTTAAACTGAGACTCTAGCCATTTATATAATCCACAGCAGTACCTGCCTCCACCATTCATTCTGCACCATTTTGATTTATTGATAGTGCACTGACTAAACAATAAGAACCCAACTGCTATACATCTTGCACATTCTGTCTACCGCATGCATCCCACCTACAACTTCACCAAATGTTAAAGTCACATTGTTTTCCAGAATGTCAAAATGGATCAATGCTGATTCTGGCTTGCTCCACAGAGCAGAGCACTCACAAAACACTTCATTGCCCGTCGTTTAATAAAATGCAACAGATATATTAAATTATTTTATTGATATTTTAAATTTATCAGTAAGACAATGATACAGGACAAAAACATATTTATTTAAGGATTTATTGGGAATGCGTAGTAAATATTGGTTACATGTCGAGGAAGAAATTCAGTTCACTTAATGGGGAGTCAGAAGTTAAAATGCTGGTCGGGCTGGTGAACCTTACTCACTACAATGATGTAGAGAAGACACTGGATTTCTTAGAAAGCCATGGTTACAAACAGTCTCTGTTTTGATGTATAGGTTTCTGAGCAATTTAAGCAGCATTATATAAAATGTCCACTGTTTTTATTTAATCAAAGAAATAGATTATTAGAACATAAATAATGTAGGTCACTGCCTGCTTAGCCTTAACATTTAATCTTCCCTCCTCCCAGGATATAGTTATGTTTACTGGATATACTGTAACTCTGGGGCGGTTACATTATTTACATTACACCACATTACTTTTCTTGCTGCTATGCTCCCATACTCTACATAGACTATTCAATATTGCTAGTTGGCCATTTTGCGTGTAATTTTTATCTTTTCCATAATGTTCTTTTGGCCATGCATCCTTTCAACCTGAATTATGTCCCTTCCTTTATGTGTGCACAGTTTTGAACAAAACCAAGTTACTCACCACTGTATGTGGTGCATGCACCTGGAAAATGAGTGAGTGAGTAAGGTTCACTTCTACATTCTGCTGTGTTCCCGACCCGAAACGTCACCTATCCATTTTCTTCAGAGATGCTGCCTGACCCGCTGAGTTACTCCAGCTTTTTGTGTCCATCTTTCGTATAAAACAGCATCTGCAGTTCCATTTTATTACATTCTGATTGCTTTTTAACTTCTGGCTCTCCATTTTATAGGTCCCTCTTAAGAAATCTGTAAAAATTACAGAATTTTGCATGGAAATGTAACCGAGTTCCATGTTCTCTACAGTATTGCACAAATATACCGATAAAGCACTGCAATTGCACAGGGGGAATGGACAAATCTACATGGGAAATAAAGAATCAGGATATTTTCTGAGAAGCTGAAGAGAGACTGATGATGGCTTCCTGACGGAGGCTTGACAGCTCCAAATAAGTTGGGGAAACATCAGTGGCTTTTAACACGGATATGCAGCTGATGCAGCACTATGATAGCAAATGGATCATTTTATTGGTATCCTCGAGTCAGTCCCCATTCTATCTAGAGGAGATACACGCCAAGAATACCTGTCAAGCCAATATAATCAACACGTCTGCTCCCCATAGCTGCTTGACAAACCTGTCACCAGAAAGTTCATGTCAACATTACAGAAATACTGTAATAGATGACACCAAGAGACACCAGGGGGCAAACACTACCTGCAGCTTTAGTGCTTTTTTTTGTCCCCAAATGTAGCCTTAATGCAGTAGAGGACTGAGAACCATTAACATTCTGTGTAGTTGCCCTTGTGAGCTCTGGGCCTTGCTATCACTTTGACTTGGAAGGCCATTTCATACTTCTTTTTACTGTGAGTCTGCCTCACTGACATTTATCTCTGGGTCTATAATCATGTATAATTATTTTATTTTGGAGCTGTTAAAACGAGCAAATCCTTTCTCCCTGTCGCGGACAATGGACCGCTTTGTAAAATTTATGACTCAAGAATTATTTTCAAAAATGCATTTATTTCACAAATGATCCCCATGGAGCTATTTTGAAAAAGGTAAATTTATGGAAGCTTAAAGGATTTACGCATTTTCTAGTCAAGGGGCAGAATCGGATAAATGTCAAATGAGTATATTTTTAAACCCGACGCGAGTATATTAAGAATGCTCTGCCGTGACTAAACCAAATAAAATAATGTGTTGTTGCTCGCCCAGTGGGATTATTCCTTTCCAGTGTGGCAGTACCACAGTTACTATCAACTCATGTACTGTCAGTTTATATACAAGCACTCCCACAGACTTATTTACAGAGGTTCTATATCACGGAGCTATTGCCAGAATAATGTTTAAATATGTAGATTAGTTTAGATTTTCAAATGATTCTATTTAAAAAGGACTGTCAATTTCAAGTTTTGGTATTGGAGCCAACACAGTTATGTTGGTATTGCGTTGGCATCATGTTTTCATGGAATTAAATTTATTACAAAAACAAACTGAAAAACTCAGTTGTTTTACTTTTGGTTCCTTTGGCAAATAGCTTCACTTCATATCCTCTTGACTTGTCTGCCAATAGGTTTAGTTTCTCTCAAATGTGTCTGTCTAGACCTTTCATTCTGGCACTGATTCAACACCGAGTCTGTCGCATTGCAGCAGAAACTCCATGGTTTTGCCTTTCCATCCAGCCCTTCTGGTCAGCAACTAAGAAGGACCACCACACCCCCATTCTGTCACGTAACAATTGCCATAGCTCAAAATAAATTACTTTGCAAGAGATTAAACATGAAATGATGTTGCAAATTAATTTCTAATATAATTATTACAAATAAGCCGACAAGCATAAAATTATTAAAATACTTATCAAAATTACCAATTAAAATCATATATTTATACTCAATAAAAACCTGCAAGTTTAAATTTAGTAATAAGTGAAGTAAAAAAGTGAACTTGCCTTTAATCCATAACCAAATGTTCTGGACTGTGAGGAAATGCACTTCTGCTGAATCATTCAGTATTCCTGGATGTTTACACAGTTATCAAACTGTGACTTCTAATTAAAAATAATCACGAATAACGAAGCATATATTTACGCTTTTGTGAGTTCTCGAATGAACTAATGTATTAATGCCAGAGATTACTGTAAGCTTGATATTAGAGATTCCAAAAGAGAAGGTAAATGTCTTTTTTAACCAATATATAACTTAACAATATTCCACTTCAAAATAGTGTGAAGAAAGGTCCTGACCCAAAACATCACCCTTTCTGTTTCTCCATAGGTGCTGCCTGACCCGCTGAGTTGCTCTAGCACTTTGTGTCCCACTTCAAAATAGCCACTTTTAATAATCGGAAAGAATGCCTGATATTAGACTGGTATTACAACTGAGAATATGTATGGTATAGGAAAGAACTGCAGATACTGGTTTAAATCGAAGATAGAAACAAAATGCTGGAGTAACTGAGCGGGACAGGCAGCATCTCTGGAGAGAAGGAATGGATGACGTTTCGGGTCGAGACCCTTCTTCAGACTGATGAATTCATGAACTCCACTGATGAATTGTTTTCTGAGAAATTTGCAGCAAACAAAAATAGGAAAGCAGGTGGGGGTACTCAACTTGTCAGACAGAATCTGATGTGGGAAATGGACAGTCAATGTTTTGGGCTGAGACCCTTCATGTGAAGGAGTAGGAAGAAAGTGGACTGTATAAAGAGACAGTAGGAGGGGTGAGGAGCTCGTGAGAAGTGGATACAGGTGAGGAGGGGTGGATTGGCAGACAGCAGTCAGATAGCAACAGAAACTAGGAGGTGGTAAATTGAGAACATAAGGCCACAACACGTGAAAACTTCTTAATCTTAAATTTTCTTAATTAGTGATAGACATAGATGGGCATTATTTCAAAGAATCTTGGATCACAAAAGAGAAGAGAATATTTGGGCCACATCAGCTCAGCACAAGAGCAATCAAGTTAGTCGCACAATCTGCACTCTCTTCTCAACCTTTTATTTTTCATTACAACTATTTATGCAGTCTGAAGAAAAGCCCTGATCTGAAACATTGCCTCTCCATGTTCTCCAGAGATGCTACCTGATCCACTGAGTTACTCCAGCACTTTGGGTCTTTTTTTTGTAAACCAACATCTGTAGATCCTTGTGTCTACTTATCCAGTATTGAATCAGGTCCACTCTTCCCACTAGCGTTTGAGATCATAGAAATTACTGGGTACAAACATTTATCCTCATGTAACTCCTCGTCGGCCATTCTATCAACTACTGCCCCCTGTCACACCACTCCCCCTCTCCTCTTTACACCGGTTATCTCCCCTCTCCACTCTCAGTTCTGATGCAGGGTCATGACCTAAAACATTGACAATCTCTCCCCCCACCCTCCACAGATGCTGCTTGACCCATTGTCTCTTGTGACCGATCTCTGCTCTTGTTTCACATCTTCATTCTGCATCCTCCAGTTATTGACACTTATGTAATAGGATCAGTTTCTCTCTATCGTGCCAGGCTTGACATGATATTATATACTCCTATAAGATCATTCTCAATCTCTTCTGTTCACTCATTCCTGGAATCCTAATAATAAATCACCTTTATGCTTTCTCTAAGGCCTTCATTACATCTTTCCCGAAACTGTGCTACATAGAACTGAGCACAATATGCCAGTTGTGGCCAAACCACAACTGTGTTTTTTAAAATACATATTGTGACTTGATTGCTATTGTATTTCCTTCCTCAATTTATAAAGCCACAGATCCTATAAACTTTTAAAATCATTTCCTTAGTTTACCTAGCCACTTTGAACAATTATAGCATTTGTGGTTCTACTCAAATATAACACTTTAATTTTCTGTATTAAATTTCCTCGGTCACGTATTCCTCTGTTCCACCTGCTTGTCTTTTTACTGTCTATTAATGTGGTCAATCCACCACATTTTCAAATTCTGTGTTGTGTGATAATTTGGAAATTGTGCCCTGTACACCCAACCTCAAATCATCAATATGTATTAAGAAAAGTTTATTTCTAGTACCGAACCCAAGGGCCACCACTATGTACCACTCCAGTGAAAAAAAACCAACTTTACTCCACTGCTCTCTGTCTCCTGTCAACTCACCAGTTTTTTTTTATCCCTGCTGCAATTGCTCCTGTTATTCCATGGGCTTCAATCTTATTTACACACTTATTATATGGTACGATGAAAATCATTTTGCAAGTCCAGAGGCACACCACATTAGCTGCATTCCCATTAACCCACTCTATTACATCCTCATAAAGACCATTGATCAAGTTCATGAACTAGGATTTGCCTTAACAATTCCAAGTAAGCTTTCTCCACTCGAAGAACACTTCTCCAAGTGACTGCTATTTCTGTCTCAAATGTGTTCACGTTTCCTCATGGGGATATGACAGTGACAGAATGTCATGATTACATTGGATGTATCATGTTGTTGGAGAATAAAATTATTCACCTCTGGAACAGAAGCTGGAGAGATCTCAAACTCTGTGGAGCTGGGACCCAAGCCAATTTTACCCTTTGTCCTGGCTGTAAGATGTTTACTCAAAATGCTCCACACAGACTCAAATATGAGATATTTTTGGAAAGTGGGGTATAAGTAACTGTCAGCAATTGTCTGCCTCTTTATCTGCATGAGAAAGAAAATTAATTCATAAGCGCCAGGCAAAGTGATTATGAGATATGCTCGCAGTGGCTGAATAGCTGGAGTATGTGAAAGCTATGAGATGTTGGAGCAGGGTTAATTGTATGTAGGTATCACGGGGAAATACATATTAGTTATGAATGATGTAGGAAGGAACTGCATATGCTGGTTTAAACCGAAGATAGACACAAAATGCTGGAGTAACTCAACGGGACAGGCAGCATCTCTGGAGAGAAGGAATAGGAGACGTTTTGGGTTGAGACCCTTCTTCAGACTAGTTTATCTTAGTTATGTCCATCTTAGTTATGAATGACTTAGTTTGTGGTCAGGTGAGCGATGATTTTTGTAGCATGTTTGAGGTGGGACTTAATATGTTTATAGACCCTGAAGATTAAAGTAATTTCATTAATCTTCCTGCACAATATCCATCTCCAAAATTAAACTCAGACCAGTAATGATTTGGATCAGATCTAGAGCACTTTCTGTGCCCCAGATTAGAGGACCTCTCTTCTTCTCCAACTGAAACATCTAGAATGACATTTGAAATCTGACCTGTCTGCTCTTCCTCAAGATATTCTGTGACTTCTTCCCAGCACTCAGGAACTACAGAATAACTTCTACCAATAGTTGGAGATAATTTAGTTTAGTTTAGTTTAGAGATACAGAGTGGAAATAAACCCTTGGGCCCACTGAGTCCATGCCAATCAGCGATCACCCCATACACTAGCACTATCCTACCCAGTAGGGACAATTTACAATCTTTACTGAAGCCAATTAACCCACAAACCTGTACATCTTTGGAGTGTGGGAGGAAACCAGAGCACCTGGGGAAAGCCCACGGGATCATGGGGAGAATGCACAAACTCTGTGCAGACAGCACCCATAGTTAGGATCAAACCTGGGTCTCTGATGCTGTAAGGAAGCAACTCTACCACTACGCCACCGTGCCACCCCTCCATAATGTGCACTCCAATCTAAGAGATACTGCAAATTTTCAAATCGGCAGGTTTAAGCTTTCAAAATAACTTCTGATCAATGAGTGCTAGCATGGTGAACAATGTTAGCAGAGCTGGTTAGTCACAGAGTCATAGAGTCATAAAATTTAGAAACAGGCCCTTCGGTCCTACTTGCCCACACAGGCCAACATGTCCCATCTGCCTACATTTGGTCTATATCCCTCCAAACCTGCCCTATCCATGTACCTGTCTAACTGTTTCTTAAACATTGGGATAGCCATGCCTCAACCATCTCCTCTGGCAGCTTGTTCCTTACACCCACCACCCTTTGTGTGAAAAGGTTATCCCTCAGATTCCTATTAAATATTTTCCCCTTCACTTTAAACCTATGTTCTCTGGTCATCGATTCACATACTCCGGGGAAGAGACATCCTCCTGTGCTCCAAGAAATAGTCCCAACCTACACAGCCTCTCCCTATAGCTCAGACCCTCTGGTCCTGGCTGCTGCACTGATGATAACAAGGTGCATAGCCATACACAAACTGGAACACCTCATATTCCACTTGGGAGGCTTAGAAACCAACAGTATAAGCACTAATTCTCCAATTTTATGTGTCCTCTGACAATCCCTCCCCCTCCCCTTTCTCCCCCACACCCCGTCCTTTTTCCCTCCATCCCTCCCCTGTAACCCACCTGGACTCTTACCTGTTTCTTCCCTCCCCCTCCCCCTCCTATATTTCTTCCTCCAGCTTCACAATTTGAAACTCTTCACAGTCTTTTTCACATCGTCTGCTTTAATCGCTGGCCTATGTTCCAACCATCTGCCTCACCTTTGTCCACCTATTACCTACATACTTTCTACTCTCTCCCACCTTTCTCCACAATCGGTCTGAAGAAGAGTTCCAAACCAAAAAGTCACCTATCCATGTTCTGCCTGACCCACTGACTTACTCCAGCACTTTGTAACCTTTTGTGTTAACCAGCATCTGCAGTACCTTGTTTCTGCATACCCACATTTCAGGTTATCCCTGGTTTGCAATTTCAGTGCACATTTTCCAGCATAATCCAATCTTGTCTTTTAATGTAGAATGTATTATAACATCAGATAAATTTAGGAGGTGTCCCAAGTCAAATTAATAACCTGAGTATGACACAGAGGGCATGCACAGTTTTTGATTAGCTTCTTGATGTTTTTGCACTGACTTAGAATAGAGGTTTTTCTAAAATTATAGTTCATGGACAAAAATCGATTCGAAAAAGTCTTTTAAATGTTAACATTACAGAATCTCAGGCCAATAATTTAAAGGTTATGAGAACAAAAGAAGCCTAGATAATTAAAGTTGTTCTCTGTAATTAAAAAAATGAAAATTCATATTTTATAAATTGTAATTTTACAATTAAAATGTGTATTGAATGATTTCTTTCAAAATCTGAGTAATCTTTTTATTTATTTTAGAAATTTCTTTGTACAAACATGGAGAGCTAAGGTCAGATGTTGCTCATCGTAAGTGAAAGATTTTGGGAAATTTCAAAAAGTTATTGTAAGATGTAAGATGTAACATTGTAAGATGTGTAATAAATTGTTCAAAATTTGAGAGAGGTTTAAAAAAGTATACTCGTAGAATTAAGAAAGGTTAAATATTTAAATCAGAATATATCGGAGCCAAAAAAATGGCAACCATTGTAATCTTTACAACATAATTACTTCCAGAGAATCTACTTTATGTGCAAGGTACCTAACATCACGATAAATTGAAGTCAAACAAGGTTTTAAATTGCAAATGATGTTTCACTTTTAAATATCTTGAGTCATAGCAAAACGGCAGGACACCTCAGATAACCTTTCTGTAGAGGAAAAATATCACGTGAATTTGTTACTAAGTTACACTCCAATGACCAAGGGATGTTTAACTTTGAAACCATCCAACGATAAGTGTAATGCGATGTGGAAAATTTATCTTAGTGCAACAGTACTGTCTAAAAATAAATCTAATTAGCTTCCTAACAATCATGAGAGGTATAGATCGTGTACAAAATTATGAGAGGAATAGATCGGGTAGATGCACAGTCTCTTGCCCAGAGTGGGGGAATTGAGGACCAGAGGATACAGGTTCAAGGTGAAGGGGAAAATATTTAATAGGAATCTGAGGGGTAACTTTTTCACAGAAAGGGTGGCGGGTGTATGGAACAAGCTACCAGATGAGGTAGTTGAGGCTGGGACTGTCCCAACATTTAAGAAACAGTTAGACAATTGCATGGATAGGACAGGTTTGGAGGGATATGCACCAAGCGCAGGCGGGTGGGACTAGTGTAGCTGGGACATATTTGCCAGTGTGGGCAAGTTGGGCCGAAGGGCCTGTTTCCAAGCTGTATCACTCTATGACTATGACTCCATGAACTCAGTTAGAGTAAGAGCTCGTGATAACATTGATACATTGTGTCAGTCTTGGTTCATTAGCAGCATTTTCCTACTTTGTAGATTCAAGCCTCCGCCCAAAGGCGATCATCCAGTTGTCTGTAAGAGATATGAAGATTACTCATGGGAAGGCATGAAGATCTTTTGTGTGCATTTGAGGTGAAAGAAACTATCATTTAATCAAAAAAAAAGAGTAGCAGAATATTAATGAAACATTGTACTTCACTTTTAAATGGTTAAAAGTAGGATTACTTCTGAAGGCTAAGGAAGACCCATTAATGGAGATAAGAGGAAAATATCCAGGATAGAGTTATGAAGATGATTTATCTTACTGCATCTGAATATACAGAGCAATAACTGTGACTGGATTCACTTATTTTAATCAATATGTTAGCTCTGAGGATTATTTGTGTTTTGCAAACGACAGACAGAAAATAGATGTTTAGCCAATGTATGACTTATTTTCTACTGGATAAAAAAAATAGATGTAGAGCAATGTAGGTACATGAATAGTTTTCACACTGAATTTCAATGACAGACTACTGTAACAAAAATGGGACATTCAGAGAGAGGAATTGGATACGTATTCAAACAGGAGAAAATATAATTTGAATTTAGGAGCAAGGAAGCCCTACTACAGTTGTGCAGGGCTCTGGTGAGACTGCAATTGGAGTATTGTGTGCAATACAATTTTGGTCTCCTAATTTGGCGAAGGATATTATTGCTATTGAGGGCGTGCAGCCTAGGTTCACCAGGTTCATTCCCGGGATGGTGGGACTGACATATGATGAAAGAATGTGTCGACTGGGCTTATATTGACTGGAATTTAGAAGGATGAGTGGGGATCTTATCGAAACATATAAAATTCTTAAAGGATTGGGCAGGCTAGATGCAGGGAAAATGTTTCCCATGTTGGGGGAGTCCAGAATCAGGGGTCACAGTTTAAGAATAAGGGGTAGGCCATTTAGAACTGAGATGAGGGAATTTTATTTCACCCAGAGAGTTGTGAATCTGTGGAATTCTCTGCCACCGAAGGCAGTGGAGGCCAATTCACTGGATGTTTCCAAGAGAGAGTTAGATTTAGCTCTTAGGGCTAAAGGAATCAAGGGATATGGAGAAAAAGCAGGAACGGAGTACTGATTTTAGATGATCAGCCATGATCATATTGAATGGTGGTGCTGGCTCAAAGGGGCAAATGGCCTACTCCTGCACCTATTTTTCTATGTATCTATGTTTCTATGTTTTTATAAGGAAATGTGAAAAGGTTATATTAATGGGATTATTGGAATCAACATCATTTGTGCAGCCAGTACCAACATAATTGTTATGGATCAAATTATGTCAATGCATGCTGTGATTTCAATGTTTCTGTTTTGTTAAGCTATTTAGTAGATTATGCCTATGTCTTGGAAAGTTTATTTGCCATTTCTTATGGTGGCTGGAGACTTTGTTGTTCAAGCAGCCTGGGTTTCAAAAGAGGAGCATTGTAGATCCTTAATCTGGGGATATATATAGGATAATGCCTGGGATTTGCCTGGTACAGGCACCGCTCATAAGAACTGGAGCATGGACTTTGAACATGGCGCCAAAACATGGCGCCTCCTGCATACGGCTCGGTAGATTATTCCTGTACCCTTGGGTCCAGGGAATGGTGATACTCTGCTGGGCTGTTTGTAAGGAAAATAATTTCACTGTGTTAACAATTAACATACATGACAATAAAAAGCACTTTTGACTCTTGACTGTTGACACTATGATAACACCAGAAGATAGATCTTCACACCTTTCCAATTGATAGTGCAACTTTGGAATCCTTGGGGTGTGGAACGCACAAGAGGTTCAAATGTGTGAACCAAAAGCAATTATGGAGTAGGCTAGCTATGATAAAAATGTATTAGCCTACTCCATGCTAATAAAGATCATTCTTCACTGGACACACGCTGTCAAACAACTAAGATCTGTAACTGGAGTGTTCAGATACTCCAGAGCCACAGGGTGAGCCATTCAGAACTGAGAGAGAAGATATTTCTTCATTCACTGAGTATTGATTCTTTGGAATTCACTGCCCATAAGAACTGCAGAGGCTCGGTCGTTGAAAGATTTGTGAATATTAAGAGATTCAAGGACCGTAGTAAACATGCACAGGCAAGTAAGACCAAAGAAAAAGATTAACCACGATCTTATTGTATGACAGAATAGGCACGAGGGGGTAAATGGCCTTCACTTGCCTCCATAACCTGTTACAACCATGCCTGGCAAAAATCAGTCACTCCCATTCATCTCCAGCTATTAAATTGACATGTTGTGGAAGAGAGGGCCACTGTGGCACATCTACCCGAAGAATGGCTTCATGCCTTCCTTCCTGGTTTGGATATTAAGATTGTTCCCTTGCCCAAGGCTTTACCACTGGTGAACAATGTTTTTCTCTATTGATTTGAGTCTTTTAAAGTGATCGACAATATCATCTCTTTAACATCTCAGGGAACACACATCTAGTTTATGTAATTCTTCTCTCTGAAGCCCTCGTGACATGCTGGTGAATGTTTGCTATACTCTTTCCAATATATCCTTACTCAGTAGAGTATCATGTATTTCAGACGTGGTCTAACCAGCATAAGTGTTGAAAACCCTTATATTCTTGTTGTATTTTTATAAATGTTGACAAGACATTAGCGGTTTTATATTTGTTTTTGTGTTTGTCTACTGCAATTCAACAGTATTGTGCACATGGAATACTGAATTTGTGCATTTGCACTACGTTCAGCCTTTCACTTTAAAAACCATAAAAATCTATCCTTTTGTTCTAAAATGGATGACTGTGCTTTAAAATACAGTCACCACAGTTTCATACCATTACCTTTATGTCTCACCTTTATCTGATAAAGGTATGGAAAACCGTGAAGTGCATGTCCTATGTCATCTTAATGTAGTTTCCCGGTGGATGTCTCCCTCATGTTTGAGTGCACATTCTAGAAAATTCTCTCTTAATTCAATGTGATATTGCTCCAGTACTTTGGAAGAGCTGCTAACCTGTTTACTATGTTCCATTGTGTAATAATCATAGGAATGTCCTACCGATACATTAAATGTTCACTGATTAGTTATATTCGGCTACAGTTATGCACATACATTTAAATATTCTAATGTAGAGTGAGGCATTGTTTTGTTAAACTGCCAGGTTTAGGTTTATTTTACATTTACAATATCATTGCATCTACAGTACATGACCATTTTAAATCTATTTTAGACATGACCGAGTTGCCTTTGAATTTTTAGCAATGGTAGCAAACTGTGCAGCTTTATATCTGACCTGCTGTAATTTTATTAATTGAGCATCAGTCACTTTACTGAGTGAAACATCTTGCTGATACCCAAACATTAATTAACTGAGAATCACGGAACATGGTTACATGTCCATGTAATTATTATAACACATAAAACATCGGTTTCCTCAAACACATATAGATAAGGTCGCTATTTATAAGGCCAAGAGATATTTGGAGCATTGCTAGAAATTAAATAAAAAATGTCTCATTATTTAAATTGGTGCTGAAGAATGCCGAAGCACATCCGTGACATGACCACAGGGAGGGATAATGCTGCTGATCTCACGCAGTTACGCTGAGCTGGCTTTTATATCCATTGCTTTGGGGTCTGCCTTCAAACCCTAAATTGCCCATTTATTCTATTTCTCTGTTTTCTATCAGCAACCAAGGATTGTCCTTTTCCTGTGGACACAAGGAATTGCAGATCTTGGTTTACAAAAAAATGGAACAGAATAAAAACAGGAATGTAGGAAATAAATAACAGGCCTGTCAGGATATGAAAGATAATAATTTTGATGCAATGTTCTCCACCTCAATAGCTAAACGTTTTAATTTTTTTCCTTTCAAGTGCCGCTAATTTTCAGAACGTAATACTTGAACGTAAAACCCAACATTGCCAACCATTCCAATAAATAAATCTTGCATTGTGCAGGATGTGTATTTACTAGCCCAGAATCTATGTAAGTGATAAGGATACAAAAGGATCATGTCCAAGCGTCCTTATACTTCACATCAGTTACTAAAATATAACACACGCTGCCACTTGATTCTTCTCATCTTCAATGAGTAATTTGAAAATATCAGACTGATTTCATGGTATAAACCAAAAGTAATATATAAGTAAAACAGATGAATATATATTTTGATTTGTAAATAGGGAGAGAGTATATACACCGATGAGCCAAAATATTATGACCACTGACAGGTGAAGTGAATAACATTGGTTATCTTGTTGCAATGGCACCAGTCAAAGGGTGGGATATACTAGGCAGCAAGTGAACAGTCAGTTCTTGAAGTTGATGTGTTGGATGCAGGAGAAATGGGCAGGAGTCAAAACCTGAGCAACTTTGACAAGGGCCAAATTGTTATGGCCAGATGACTGGGTCAGAGCATTTCTGAAACGGCAAGGCTTGTGGGGTGCTCTCGGTCAGCAGTGGTGAGAACCTACCGACAGTGGTCCGAGGAGGGACAAACCGCAAACCGGCGACAAGGCTCATCGATGCGCAAGGGCAAAGAAGGCTACCCCGTCTGGTCCGAAAGGACTGTGGGAAGACGACAAGTGGAGGGAGTGTGATGCTCTGGGAAATGTTCTGCTGGGAAACCCTGGGTCCGGCCATTCATGTGGACGTCAATTTGACACGTGTCACTGACCTAAACATCATTGCAGACCAGGTACACCCCTCCATGGCAATAGTATTCCTTGATGGCAGTGGCTTATTTCAGCAGGATAATGTGCCCTGCCACACTGCACACATTGTTCGGGAATGGTTTGAGGAACATGATGAAGTGTTCATGGTGTTGCCCTGGCCTCCAAATTCTCCAGATCTCAATCCGATTGAGCATCTGTGGGATGTGCTGGATCGACAAGTCCGATCCACGGCGGCTCCACCTCGCAAGGAGTTGAAGGATCTGCTGCTAATGTTTTGGTGCCAGATACCTCAGGACACCTTCAGGGGTCTTGTAGAGTCCATGCCTCAGTGGGTCGGCGCTGTTTTGGCGGCACACGGAGGACCAACAGCATATTAGGCTGGTGGTCATAATGTTTTGGTTGATCGGTGTACACTGCCAGTTTGTCAGTAATGGGAGGATATACATTGAAGATAACTGGTAAAAGACACTGATTTTTTTTTTACATGGCAAGTTGCTATAATTTAGAAGCCACCAAAAGTGATGTAAACAGATTCAGTGATATTTTTGAAAAGGAATTAGATGAATAGGAGAAGGGCAACATTTGCTGGATCGTGGGGAAAGAGCAGGGGAGTAAGACTATTGCAGATCTCTGACAAAGACTCAGCACAATCCTATGGCTGAAGAAGGGTCTCGACCTGGAATGTCACCCATTCCTTCTCTCCAGAAATGCTGCCTGTCCCGCTGAGATACTCCAGCACTTTGTGTCTAAGTTCACCATAATCATACTGGGCTGAATAACTTTCTTTGTTTACATCAGTTTTTTTTCACATTACATGGACAGACAGCTTCCAACAGTATCATTATACTATCACGTAGCCCTCAGATCCCTTTAGATTTCTCTCCTATCACTTTAAACCCATGCTGTAGGTCGAGACTCCCCCCCCCCCCCCTCTCCTCTATGCCCCACCTGGACTCGCACCTATTTCTCCCCTCCCTTTCCACTTCCGCCTACATTCCTTCCTCAACAGCAACAGGCAACCAATTTTTGTGTCATCTGCAAACTTAATAATTAGATCACATATATTCTCATCTAATTCATTTACATGTACATTACAAAAAATAAAGGTCCCATCATTGAACCCTGCGGTTGTCACTTGTTACAGATTTCCAGACAGATAAAAACCCATCCACCACCAGCCTCTCCCTTTTATCCACAGGCCAATGTTGAATCCAGTTTGCCAACGTGCTTCTGATTGTGTCTTGGGAAGATTTTTGAAAAATTCAAGTTACATCTTGAGATGAAACAAAATCTTTCTTCCAGTGTGAATGGCAAAGCTTGCTGAGTTTATTGAGGATTTCTGGACAAGGCTTAGAAACAGAACTATCTCAATTTAAATTCAAGGAAATAAATGGAAGGCTCATGGAGCATGTTGTTTGGGGCTTACTGCATCCAGATATAACTTTTGAAACATAAATCTCAAGATAGCTTAACATAGCCGGAGTACAGGCAGGCACAAGTAAACTGACCTTTCTGTCCTGGGCCTCCTCCATGGACAGAGTGAGGTGACACGCAAACTGGAGGAACATCACCTTATGTTCCGCTTGGGTAGCTTATAACCCAACGGATTGATCATTGAATTCTCCATTTTTTAGGTAACTACCAAAGGCTGCCTATCCTTTTCTTCCTCCCCATTTCTTTTCCTATTCTTCACCTATTTCTGGCCACCCCCTCTCCTTCCACCTAATTTCTTCACAATTTGCAACTTTTCAACCCTTGTGTCTCACACCTATTTTTTACATTTCTGGCCTTATTCCAAGCATCAGCCCCTCCTCACTTGTATCCACCAATCACTTGTCAGGTTTTGTCCTGCCCCTCCTCTTTTCCACCTTTCTACCCCCCCACCTGACCCCACCACAATCAGACTAAGGAAGGGTCACCTATTTACCAAAACGTCTCCAGAGATGCTAGCTGACCCGCTGAGTTACCCCAGCACTTTGTGTCCTTTTTTGCAAAACCAGTATCTGCAGTTCCTTGTTTCTACAAGTAGACAAGTGTAGGCACCAACTATAAGAACAGCTAACCTCTAGGTTAGCCTTGGGAAAGGAAGCATGACTGATGCAGTTAAATAACTAATGGACAGTTTGGAAAACCAAGCTGAAAGAATGGCTTTTGCAGCAGTGTAGAGTTGTGGGGAAACAGAAGGCCGTATTGTTGATATCCTTTGTTGGTGCTTGGAAAGAGCGACGGGGAAACTGAAGATATACCCCCACTGCAACCAGCACTGAAGCTCTCCAATAATATGAGTGATGGGATCTGCAGATAACAATGAATCTGGTTGGAGTGCCATTTGTTTGCAAGTCTAGGCTTTTCAAGGTGTAACATGTTTGGAAAGAGCACATGAGAGCCTTAATTCCCCATCCAGCAGCAACCAACTTTTTTGTTCAATGGGAATGATTACAGAATTGTGGACGCAGCCCAGGCCATCACACAAACCACAGCATAAGTGTAGCAAGCTTTTATGTGGTCATACTTTGGGAATGAAAAGGTAGATGAATAGAACATAGAACATCAAAAGGTACAGCACAAGAACAGGCCCAACAGCTGACAATGTCTGCGTTGAACATGATGCCAAGACCATCTCTTATCCAACTGCATAATCCATTCTCTGCACTTTGGGTATTTTTTCATCATTCTGGTAATCCTCCTCTGCACCCGTTCCAAAGCCTCCAATTCCTGCCTGTCATCGGGCGGCTGGAACTGCATGCAATACTGCAAATGCAGCCCAACCAAAGTCCTACAGAGCTCATACAGTATATAAATACATTGTGTTTGGATGGTCAGGATATCCATGAGCTCTTCTTCTCCTTCGTCTATTCCGTACGGGCAGGTGCGACTAGTGTAGCTGGGACATGTTGGCCAGTGTGGGCAAGTTGGGCCGAAGGGCCCGTTTCTGCGCTGTGTCACTCTTTGAATCTTTGACTCTACAGCTCCTGCAGTGTTTCATGGGTCTATTCCACACTTCCCCTTTCTCCACACAGAAGGAAGAGGCCAAAAGGAACTTAATCTTCTGACAAATTAGATTTTCCTGGAATTCCTGAAGATTTGTGCAGCAACTTCAAGAAAAAAAGTCAGAGTAATTGGCAGCAAAGTAGTATGGAGAAATGCAAACCAATCAAATGATTCAATTTATTCAAATTGTAATCGCTTACTACTGTTTAATTAGATTAGAAAGAGGCTGCTTCCACCCTGTATAATCCATTAATGGGGGCAACTTTAAGGATCAGTGGAAGCAATAATGACTTCATCTAAAATGTGCTGAGGTTCTAACTGCATCCACCACCTAAAATAAATGATTTACTTATTTATTTTGTCCGTGCGTGTTCATCTATGCCATCCACATATTAAATGCCCTTGATCCAACTGTGGCAGCTCTTCAAAAGAACCACCATTTCGTGAAGCTCTTTGGGATATCCTAAGGTCATCAACAGGTCCATATTCATGCAAGGATTTCTCTGTTTCTTCACCTGTTTCCAGATAGGTGGATGAAATGTGGAATTCGGTATAATAATGGACTTTGGCATAAGAGTAGGAAACTTTTTCTATGGTTGTGTGCGGGGATGGATGTTAACTTTATTGATGCACGTTTATTCATTGATGGTTACATAGAACATAAAACAGTCCAGCATTGGAGCAGGTGCTCTGGCCCACAATGTCTTTGCCGAACATGATGCCAAGTTAAACTAATCTCCTCTGCCTGTTAGTGATACACATCCCTCCATTCCTTAAATATCCATATCGTATCTGCTTCCAGCGCCTACCCTGGCAGCATCTTCCAGACATCCATTACTCTCAGTGTAATAATAACTTTCCCCTTCCATTTAGTCCATCTTAATGGTGCCTTGCATCATGAAAGCTGGTGATAAAGTCAAGTCCAGCCCAGCCATTCCCTCTTCTCTCTTCTACGTTCTGAGAGAAAATGCAGGAGTTTGGAAGCCCGGACATCCAGACTTAAGAAGAGCTTCTTCCCCACTGCTATCAGACTCTGGAACCAATCATCTCTCTCACACCTCCTTCCTGGGGATGCTGCCATGTACGTTTACTCTTAACTCTACCTCATTCATTTATTTACTTCAATATATTTTCTGCGCTATTCAAATTTTGCGCTACAATCTTGCACCATTCTGTTATTTTGCATTCATCATTGTATTTATTGCTGTATCTATCATTACCATGTATACTGTGCACTGTCTGAGCTTTATGTGATCAAGGAATGTCATTGCACCCTGATGTGTGTAACAATAAATGAATCTTAATCTGAAGGACATATCTTTAGTAATGCTTCGTTCCGACTGCTTTGTCCTTTGTGTATTTAAAATCCTCTTCCTAACATCAAAACACAGTATTTCTTACTGAAAATGGATTGTGCTACATGTGTAAAATCCTTCACTGAATTGATCAAAGCACTATAAAGGTAGTTCTCCGCATTTTATTATCACTAATGGAATCTGAGACAATACAGCATGTCCACAAGGATTCTCCCCAACATTTACAGATGTATTATCGTCAGAAAGTACTCTGACATGACGGTTGAAAATAAATGTTAGAATATCTGTGGCGATTAGCCAGGTGAGGTATGTACTCTTCATGAAGTTTGGTTTGGTTCAGTTGTAAATTCAGACCTACAAGAGAACCATTCCATGCAGAGGCTCAGCTTCTCCAGAAAAGTTTGCTGGAAGGAGGTGTGTTAATGGATCTTACTCTGCCTGTGGCTATGAAAGTGAGAGAAAATTTATGGCTTGTGATCTGGTCTCCAGGAGGTGGGTATTCTGACAAGGTACCATGTCTACTTGTAGTCAAGAGCTAACTAATGCACTGTTCTCAGAGGATGACAGGTTCATCCATTTCCACAAGTATACAGAAAAACATTTGGGAAAATAGTAAAACATTTCAGTCATTTGGGACTCTTGTAGGATGTGCGGACAACATGGATCTGAAAATATGGTCCCCAATCAGCAACCTAACAACAAATAATATTACTGAGTATTACTTCATTATTCCTTTGGACAAAATACCAAAGTAAAACCATTTACACTGAGTTCCTATCATATTAGTAAATTACACAGCCTTGTAACCTTCAATCACATTTGCAGACACAAGAAACTGAAGATGCTGGAATTTTGAGCAAAAGATTCAGGGCAGCACGGTGGCGCAATGGTAGGGTTGCTGCCTTACAGCACTTGCAGCGCCAGAGACCCGGGTTTGATCCCGACTACGGGTGCTGTCTGTACAGAGTTTGTACGTTCTCCCCATGATCGTGTGGGTTTTCTCCGAGATCTTCGGTTTCCTCCCGCACTCCAAAGACATACAGGTGTGTAGGTTAATTGGCTTGGTATAAGTGTAAATTGTCCCTAGTATATAGCATAGTGTTAATAGACAATAGAAAATAGACAATAGACAATAGGTGCAGGAGTAGGAACGCAGCACTCTACTCATATTCTCTCACAAAAAGACAAACACATTATTTGTCTTCCTAATCACTTGGAATGCCAGTATGTTGTTTTTCAATAATTTTTATGTAAGGAAACCTGGGTCTCTTTGACAATCGACATTACCCAATTTGTCACCATTTACAAAAGGCTCTTTTTTTCAGTATAGTCCACCAAAGTGGACCCAAAGTGCTTATTGCCCACTTAGGTGTCTCTACTATTATGTGCTTAGCTTTGGAACCAATAGATTTGAAAAATCACTGCCTTTGTTACAAATACAGCCAAAGACATTAAGGTGCACAGCAAAGTTTCAGAATGTGTAAAGGTAAATGGTCAGTAAATTAGATTTTGATTAAAGACAACATCAGATGACCATCCCCCTCTTCTCTAAGTTCTGTGTAACCTACTGCATTAATTTCAGATGCAAATGGATTAACATTATCGCAGAAGTGAAATAGACAATAGACAATAGATAATAGGTGCAGGAGTAGGCCATTTGGCCCTTCGAGCCAGCACTGCCATTCACTGTGATCATGGCTGATCATGCACAATCAGTACCACGTTCCTGCCTTCTCCCCATATCCCCTGACTCTGCTATCATTAAGAGCTCTATCTAACTCTCTCTTGAAAGCATCCAGAGAATTGGCCTCCACTGCCTTCTGAGGCAGAGAATTCCACAGCTTCACAACTCTCTGAGTGAAAAAAATCTTCCTCATCTTCGTTCTAAATGTTTTACCCCTTATTCTTAAACTGTGGCCCCTGGCTCGGGACTCCCCCAACATCGGGAACATGTTTCCTGTCTAGCGTGTCCAATCCCTTAATGATCTTATATGTTTCAATAAGATCCCCTCTCATCCTTCTAAATTCAAGAGTATACAAGCCCAGTCGCTCCAGTCTTTCAATGTACGACAGTCCCGCCATTCCGATAATTAACCTCATGAACCCACGCTGCACTCCCTCAATAGTAAGAATATCCTTCCTCAAGTTTGGAGACCAAAACTGCACACAATACTCCAGGTGTGGTCTCACTAGGGTCATGTACAACTGCAAAAGGACCTCTTTGCTCCTATACTCAACTCCTCTTGTTATGAAGGCCAACATTCCATTGGCTTTCTTCACTGCCTGCTGTACCTGCATGCTTCCTTTCAGTGACTGATGCACTAGGACACCCAGATCTTGTTGTACTTCCCCTTTTCCTAACTTGACACCATTCAGATAATAATCTGCCTTCCTGTTCTTACCACCAACGTGGACAACCTCACATTTATCCACATTAAACTGCATCTGCCAAGCATCCACCCACTCACACAACCTGTCCAAGTCACCCTGCAACCTCATAGCATCTTCCTCACAGTTCACACTGCCACCCTGCTTTGTGTCATCTACAAATTTGCTAATGGTACTTTTAATCCCTTCATCCAAGTCGTTAATGTATAATCTTGGAAATTCTATCTTTGAAAATACTCTTCAATCAAAAATCTCAACGTGTACATCCCACATACAAAACTGCCAAAGCATTGAAAAGGAAAAAGTAACCACATTTAACTTTGTTGGGGAGTCAGCTGCAGGTGAAATCAGACGCTGGATTATTGAACAACCCTTTCCATTCACTATCTCTTTGCCTTGGATGTTTCAGTGGTGGTAAAGCTGTGTCTGCCACACAACCAGGAGCAAGAGGAAAGCACAAAAGGGATGGCAGGATTTCCAGGGCCATCGAAAGGAGGAAAATCTCTTTCCTGCACATTCTATCTCCCACGAGTATACTGAAAACTACACTACTTCTCCAGATCTCTGAGGAGTAAGGTATCTAAAGGATGACATTTGCAACCTCAGAGAATTAGTCATCTTGAATTTAGAAATTTAAGTGGTAATCCTATTGAAACATATTTAAAATTCAGATGGAGTTTGGAAAATTTGGTGTACAACAGATATTTCCCTGGCAGGATTATCCAGACTCAATGGCCACCAGATTCAAAACACGGAAGTAGACACATGCAGCATGGAAGCAGATCCCTCAGCCTACTGAGTCTATACTGAGCATCAAGCACCCTAATTTACATCAATCCCTACATTCATCTCATTTCTCATTCTCCCCGTATTCTCTTTAACTTCTCCCAGATTCTACCAGTCATCTCTTCATCTACACACTAGGGGGAATTACCTATACCCACAATACCTGGAGAAAACCCACAAGGTCATGGGAAGAATATGCAAAATCCACACAGATAGCACATGAGGTCAGGTCTTTGTCCTTTGTGTTGACAATTGCCAATGCATTATTAGCTCTGTTGTGAATAAGTCCATGATCAAAGAATCCTGCCTCCAGCTGAGTCAGTTAGGTTCAGTGTAGGTTTAGGCTTAATAATGTAATGTGTACCAAGGTACAGTGAAAAGCTTTGTTTGGGAAAGCTTTTATGTGAATGGGTGATGAATGGTCAGCATGGACTCGGTGGGCTGAAGGGCCTGTTTGCATGCTAAAACTAAAACTAAAACATTTCCTTTAAACTTTGCCCCACTCACATTAAAGTTACGACCTCTAGAAAATAAAGTTCTGACTGTCTACCCTATATCTATGCCCCTCATAATTTTATATACCTATCAGATCTCTCCTCAACTTCCAGAGTAGTTCTTGAAAAACCCAGATTCCACATCAGCAAGCAGGTTCTTATTGAGTAGCAGCTGTTAGTGAGGGATCGGGCTAAAAAGGTTACTGTATTCATTAGATCATGGGTGCTTTACAAGCAGGGCTAAAAAGATTAAGGTACAATGCATTTTAAATGTGTATCTGTTCTGTATGAGATGAGCAGCAGAAGCTGTTCTCCACAGAGACTGGGATCAGCCGGCATGGTTCTATGCACAGCGCTGCTTTTGCACTTTTCAGAGCTGAGGAATTTTCTAGGCCAGCATTTGCAATGGTGCAGAACAGTACGTGGATAATATCAATTTAGATTATGTCATCAAATCTAGATCAAGGGCTGAGGGCAACTGGACCAGAAGCGTCCAGCGTGGATCAACCATGATCATATTAAATGGCAGGGCCTGGTGGCCTACTCCAGCTCCTATTTACTTGTATTCTTGTCCTTAAACTGCTGCAAGTGTGTGACTTTTGCAATAAGATGCTGTAAAGGTATGGTAATATGCCATGAACATTCAATTCTATCTTTAACCTCTTCAGCTGAGGTAGCCTTGTTGTGGAAGTTATGAAAGAGCACAAAGAGTTTGTAAGAGCACACCTGTATGAAGAATACATGGGACTGACATGGATGATTTACATAAAATCTTATTCCCCATCAGATTGTTTTGGTGCTATTTTAATTAACACTATTCACAAAGCTGGCAAAAAAATGCAGTTTTGAATGTGAATTTGGCTTTTAACTCCAGGTTATAACATAATTCTTGAATGTATTAAATCAAAGAGGTAGTCCTTCACAATTTAATAATCACATCACTGTTCAATGTGAAGCCATGCATAAAATGCTAGAACCCATCTCTTAGCATTTACATTTAATTCGGATGATTTTAGTGTTCCGAGAATGGACTTAGATTGTTCCTAACACAAGATCTTAAGTAGCCAGCAAGTGGAGCTCTGTGCATGTGTTCTTCCATGGAGCTCTTTTGTAAATCCTTCAGCAGAAACATGCCTGGGAATGCTGGTTTTGGATTGCTTTCTGATGATATTGGTTTAAAACCAAAGCCGTAAGGAAGACAATATAATATTCTGGCTCAGGTTCATGATAAACGACTTAAAGTCCATTTAAATTCAAAAGTACTTTGAGGCAAAGTGTGATACAGCATATTTTAAATCTATCATCATCGCATAAAAATACCATTCCACTGGTATAATTGCTTGCTGTTGGCTTGTGTATATACTGTATCTTCATGAAGGAATTCATTACAATTAAATAAAAATAAACAAAAAAACATTTGTTTCTAATATTATAATACTTTTTATGGCACAAAGTATTATGTTCAAAAAATGACATTTTGACAAATCTCCAGTGAAATGCATTTATTTATTTATTATTTATTTATTATTACGGGCAGCACGGTGGCATAGTGGCAGAGATACTGCTTACAGCGCCAGAGACCCTGGTTCAATCCTGCATGTGGGCGCTTGTTTGTATGTAGTTCGTACAATCACCCCGTGACCTGCGTGGGTTTTCTCCGAGATCTTTGGTTTCCTCCTACACTCCAAAGACATACAGGTTTGTAGGCTAATTGGGTTGGTATCAATGTAAAAATAAAAGTGCCTAGTGTAGTGTTAATGTGCAGGGATCACTGGTTGACATGGACTCGGTGGGCCGAAGGGCCTTTTTCCACGCTGTATAAACTAAACTAAACTAAACTAAACTAAACTAAACTAAACTAAACTAAACTAAACTAAACTAAACTAAACTAAACTAAAGTAAACCAACCTAATTATTAATTGAAATCTTAATTTTCTTCACAGGGTTTTCTTTCTCTTGCGAAGTACTTTTGTTCATTTCTGTACGTTCCTTCACTTTACCATACTACTTCACAAAGAGCAAAAACAAGTGCAATGATCTTTTAACTTTTTTTATTGCCCAGCTCTTTAAAGAGGATTGAATGATATTTAAAATCTAATTGGTGTTATTCTTATAATTAACATGCTGCCGAAATAAACATTTGTATTTGTTGAGCTGATGGGGTGTTTACAGATTCTAGATTAATTTGGGATTTGTTGCTCTCAGGTGATTAAACTCTTTACTCCTTGCAGAGTAAATATACTCTTGTATGTTATTTGGTATTTATTCCAATTGGCTTTATATATTTTATTGGTAAGTACTTGTTGCTGTGCAGGCAGTGTTTGAACTAAATATCTCTGAGTTAATAATTCTATTGGTCTCCAAAGATTATTATTTTTTAATTCTTTGAATAAGGAGAATGAGACTGTAAATAAATGACTGAATTGGCAGAAAAAGGTGGTCATATGTCGATCGTGCTTCATTTACTGATGAATATTTATATATTAAAGCCATTACAATTCTGCATAAATTAACTTCTCTTTGGTATAATTGGAGTTAATTTGCAGCATTCACACAGCCAATCCAGCAGATATAGTTTGTAAAAACTATGAGTCACCAGACCATTGTAAAATCTGTGTGGTTTATCATGGGAGGTCTTCATTTCTCTGTTTCTCCTGAATCAGCCTGATCTACAAATGTTTCCAGCATTTGCAGCTTACTAGTTTCTGATTTTGCTCTTACACAGCGAACAACTAATCTTCAGAAAACATAACCATTTTCGACTCTTTCTGAAAGCTAGATTTTAAGGGAAATAACTTGAAAACAATATTCAAATTTAAAAGGCAACAGAATTTTTTATCCTATCAAAACCAGAATTATGTCGATTTTTGACATATTTGTCATGATGCAGTGATTGTGCAGATAATAGATAACAATTCATTCTAAGTGCACATTCTGCTGAAGGCTTTCATGGCAGGCAGAGACTCACCTGAGAATACACAAACTGAGCAAATAGAAAGATGTAGTTATGGCTGTGGGCTTTTGACCTGGTATTAACTGTTAAGGCAAGCCTATTAAGAAAGTAAGGTCTCAGGAAAATGGAAAAGATTTACCAAAGATGGACCATGAGATCCAATCAGTGGTTCAAACATTAAAAAGCAAGGTTATTCTGGCACATTCATCGTTTAATTATGTGGGAAAGATATGGCTGAAACATGAAGATTTGCGACTCATGTTGATATTAAACTGAGTTTACCAACAAAGCCCCAATGAAACCCATGCCCAAATCTTCCCAAAGAACAGTCAACCATTAATAGCCTGATGTATAACAAGACCCAGCGAGAAAAATAGCATTGCACATGGCAGCAAAAATTGCAGGAGGAACTCAGCAGGATTGGGAGCATTTGTGGGGGGAACAGGAATTATAACCGAAAGACTTCCTCCAGAAGTTTGGTTTTCGCTCCAGATTCTCGCATCTGCAGTATCTTGTGTCTCCATTTTACATGCGGCAGCACCTACACAAGTGATTCTGAAATGTAGGCATGGCTGTCAGGGCCTTAAATCATTGCTTCAAATGTCTGTTCAATCTTGTGAAATCCTGCTCTGTGCTACTCAAAAAATGTCACTGAGTACCTGAATCCCTATTAGATATGCTGCAATATAAACCTATGTCACTGAGTACCTGAAATATTACTGAGTACCTGAATCCCTACTAGATATGCTGCAATATAAACCTATGTCACTGAGTACCTGAAATATCACTGAGTACCTGAATCCCTACTAGATATGCTGCAATATAAACCTATGTCACTGAGTACCTGAAATATCACTGAGTACCTGAATCCCTACTAGATATGCTGCAATATAAACCTATGTCACTGAGTACCTGAATCCCTATTAGATATGCTGCAATATAAACCTATGTCACTGAGTACCTGAATCCCTACTAGATATGCTGCAATATAAACCTACGTTACTGAGTACCTGAAATGTCACTGAGTACCTGAATCCCTATTAGATATGCTGCAATATAAACCTACGTCACTGAGTACCTGAATCCCTACTAGATATGCTGCAATATAAACCTATGTCACTGAGTACCTGAATCCCTATTAGATATGCTGCAATATAAACCTACGTCACTGAGTACCTGAAATGTCACTGAGTACCTGAATCCCTACTAGATATGCTGCAATATAAACCTACGTTTTTGGTCAGGGAGAAAAAGGAAGATTTGAAAGTAATGACCTGGTTGTTACAAAACTCCAGAATGGGGCATTGCATTTTCAGAATTACTTAATTAATTTGGTTTATTGTCATGTGTACCGAGGTACTGCAAAAAGCTTTTGTTGCTTGCTAACCAGGCAGCGGAAAGACTATATCTGATAACAATTGAGCCTCTTCACACCCCTGCAACAGTCTGTTCGAACTCCTTCCATCGGGCAGACGATACAAGGCCTTCTATGCCCGCACCTCCAGACTCAGGAACAGCTTCATCCCCAGGGCCATAGCTGCTATGAACCGGTCCTGCTGAGCCGGATGGCCACAACGCATAGATCAACTTGCACTTTACCCTGTCCAAAACTGTTACAACTGTTCGTTTCGTTGGGTTGCTGCTGTCTAAATTACCTAAATTAGTGCATCGTATGGGAGGCGCATTCCCAATCTCGTTGTACCCCTGGGTACAATGACAATAAAGATATATTGTATTGTATTGTATTATTGTATCCATAGTGTATACATACATGATAAAGGGAATAACGTAAATAACGTTTCGTGCAAGATAAAGTCCAATAAAGTCTGATCAAAGATATTCCGAGGGTCTCCAATGAGATAGATCGTAGTTTAGGACTGCTCTCTAGTTGGTTCAGTTGCCTGATTACAGGTGGGAAGAAACTGTCCCTGAATATGGAGGTGTGCGTTTTCACACTTCTATGTCTTTTGCCTGATGGGAGAGGGGAGAAGAGGGAATGGCCACGGTACGACTCGTCCGTGATTATGCTGCTGGCCTTGCCGAGGCAGCCTGAAGTATAAATGGAGTCAATGAAAGGGAGGTTGGTTTATGTGATGGTCTGGGCTGCATCCAGAGAGCAGAGGTGTTATATTATAGAGGATATTCAGCCCATCGTAACTATGCCAGCTTCTGTCCCTCCATCTCAAGAGCTGAAAGCGTCTTTTTAAAGGCATTGATTAATTTTGTTTTTGCCAGGCGGTAAGTTTCAGATCACAACTACTCAAGGGGTAAAAGAATATCTTCACATCTCCTTTAAATTCTTTGCTCAATATTTTATTTTTGTGTCCTCTGAATTATCTGCTCATGAACACCGATTCCATCCATTAACCATATCCGTTATCATACTTACTTATCATCACAAAGAAAGAGTTAATTTGTCTCCCAGCAGTGCAATACAATTTGTCCCATTCTATCTTCCCGTAGGTCACTATAGCCTTGCAACTTGTTTTCGCTCACATGCCCATCCACTCTTCATTGTTTACATTATTTCCACCTTCATTGAGAGTGATCAGCCATGATCACATTGAATGGCGGTGCTGGCTCGAAGGGCCGAATGGTCTACTCCTGCACCTATTGTCTATTGTCTATTCACTAAGGGATTATACGCAGTGGCCAATTAACCTACCACCATGTCTGAGAGATAACTCCATACGTGAAAACTCCATACGTGAAAACTCCATACAAACAGCACTACAGGTCAGGATCAAACCATGGTCCCTGGAGTTGTGGGGCAGTAGGACCAAGTGGAGTGCCACCGTGCACTCTAAGCCACGAGGTTTCATGATTACGTACATCTCTGTCAAACCTCTCAGTCTTCAACCCTCCTGTCAGATTCTTCGGTGAGCAATAATAATCTTGTTGGAGAATAGGAATTTATTCAGAAAGGTGTTCATTATTGTGTTCTCAACTGTAATAAATGCTGGCCTTTACAGTAGTGCCCAATTCCTAAAAAAAAAAGAATAGAAAGGAATATTTATTCCACATTGGATGAAATGATATTTTCTGCACACCTCTGCAGCCAGTTATTGATCGTGGCAAATAATATGTTTTCTTCATGTTAAAATAGATTTATTGAAACATTGAATAACACAATATCACACTGTTAGCATGCAACTGTTTCTCGAATACTGCAATTGTGCATATATGGGCAATATTTAATGTATGAATAGCTCTAAACTGCGTTTATTTATGATGATTTAAAAAGATGAAATTTCCATGCATATTTCAGAACGTGTGACTTCAAATGTGCATTGCTCTTTATAGCATTTGGAATATGCAACAGTTTCTGTTTGATACCCATCTACAGAATTGATTTCCTGTCAGTGTTTAATGCTTATTACTGTAGAATAGAGTTAAAGAAATCTATTTAGTCGCAAGCAATTCTTCAATATAAACTATTCTTTGAACATAACAAAGTCATCATTTTGCTTCAGCATTTGAAATGTGACTGTTATCTTCAAAGGAGTAATGCAAGTCAATAGTAAAAGGTTTAATGCATCATTTTGTGTGGCTCGAGTGCAGCTGTGCTTGGATTAAGTGTTTGGCTCATAGAATTGAAATATTCCAGACTAAAATGCAAAGATAAATATTCCCTTAAATAATGCAACTAAAATTTTTATTTTTTTTAATCAATGAACAGACTCAATTTTTCTCTATTTTAGTGCAAAAAAACAGATGTTGCAGCATCTAAAGAAGCCATTTAGCATATTGTGCCTCAGCTGCCTTTTTGAAAGAGCTATCCAATTAATTCCACTGCCCTTCCCTTTCCTCTCAGCCTAGTGTCGAGCCTACATTTATAAATCACTTCTGTACTATCCAAGGTAACCTTGAACTTCATGAAAGGTCATGGACTGGAAATATTAACAGAGATGTAAGTTTTCAGGTTGGTGATCTTTCAGCAGAACTGGATTAGAAAAAAAAAATGTTCAAGCTGCCAAGAGAAAAAGAGAAATAAAGTATCTTATTTGAAAACTATCATGGGGTCTGACAGTGTCATTTGCTGCATCAGCTTCAAATAGACAATGTGGTTGAAATCACCATGGAGGGACACCATTTAAACAGACAAAAGTCAATTTATGCAGGAAAAAGAAATAGAAACAAGGAACTGAATGTGCTGGTTTACAAAGAAGGACATAAAGTGCTGGAGGTCAAACAGGGGACTCAGCGGGTCAAACTGCATCCGTGGAGAACATGGATAGGTGATGTTTTGGGTCGGGACCCTTCTTCACAGTCCTGTGATGCCTGCTGCTCTCTTGATCTTTGATCATAGAAGTAGGGTCCTGCCTGAAATATCATCTATCCATGTTCTCCAGGGATGCTGCTTGGCTTGTTGAATTACTCTAGCACTTTGTTTCCTTCTCTGGAAAAAGATGTATATGGCTAGGACCTGAGCCAAAATAAATAGTAGAGATTAAATTAAAGTAATAAATTGTTGCTGGTCTTGCAGTGAATTTTGTGAGTGTGAATGTGAGAGTGTTAACAAAAAATTGAATCGTGGGCAGCAGATGGAATTGATGCCATCCATGATTCCCACCATGATATTTTGATGTAAATATTACACCCATCTGGAGCCATCACATTTTGAGGAGCTTCAAATTCCTAGGTGTAAACATTACCAGCAATCTGGGCTGGACCAACCACATTGAACCTACGGGCAAAAAGGCACACAGCACTTCCAATTCTTCAGGAATCTGAGGAAAGTACCATAGAAAACACACTCATCAGTCTGAAGAAGGGTCTCAACCCAAATCATCACCCATTCCTTCTCTCCAGAGATGCCGCCTGTCCCGCTGAGTTACTCCAGCATTTTGTGTCTACCTTCGATTTAAACCAGCTGCAGTTCTTTCCAAACCATAGAAAGCACACTATTGGGTTGCATCACAGCTTGGCTTGGAAACAACTCTGCCCAAGGTTGCAAGCAAATGCAGAGAGTTGTGAATATACCCCAGTCCATCACATGATCAGATTTCCCCACCATTGACTCCATCCACAATTCACACTGCCTCGGGAAAGCAGTCAACATAATCAAGGGCTTTTTCCACCCTGGCCATTCCTTCTTCTACCCATTCCCGTCAGGCAGAATTGAATTGAATTGAATAAATTTTATTAGCCAAGTATGTATACAAACAAGGAATTTACCTTGGTGCTTTGCTCGCAAGTAACAACACGACATACAGTAAATAATTAAAAACAAAACATTATAAGTTAAACATGTGAAGAATGAAATAAGGAGGCTACAAAGCTTGAAAGTACGTACCACCAGACTCACAAACAGCTTCTTCCCCTCTGTTAACATTCTGAACAGTCCTTCCATAAGCTATGGTACAATCCTGATTTTGCAACCTACCTCCTGTTGTTCTTGAGTTTTGTTTGAGTGTATTCATGTGTAGTATTATCCAATTTGATTGGATAATGTGCCAACAAAAGCTTTACACTGTATTCTTGGTAAATGTGACAATAATAAACCTAAACCAAACTGTCTGAAAAAGTGAAAAATTAACTTTGACAAAATCAAACAAACCCGACTTTCCAAACTGCAAGCTCTGTTGGTCATCTTAACCTAAAACATATATGCTTACAACTGTGCAGCCAAATTCAGCTCCAACTCCATCTACAAGTTTGCAATTGACACCACTTTGGTGCGCTGGATTATGAACAATGACAAGACTGAGTACAGGAAGGAGATAGAGAACTTAGTAAATTGGTGTCAGGACAACAATGTCTCCTTCAATGTCAGCAAGACAAAGTAGCTAGTTATCAACTTCAGGAAATGTGCTGGAGTAAATGCCATTATCAGCTTTGATGGTGCTGAAGTGGAATTGGTTGAGAGCTTCAAGTTCCCTGGCTTAAATATTACCAACGATCTGTGTGGACCAACCACATGGAAGAGACAGCCAAGAAGTCACAATAACGATTCCACTTCCTCAGGAGACTGAGGAAATTTGACATGTCTCCAATGACTCTTACAAACTTCTACACATTGCCTTGGAAAAGCAGCCAACTTAATCAAAAATTTGTCCCACCCTGGTCATTCCTTCTACCTCCTACTCAAATTGGGCAGAAGATATAAAAGCTTGAAAGCGTGCACCACTCGGCTCAGGAACAGCTCCTTCCCTTTTGTTATCAGGCTTCTGAACTGTCTTTCCACAAGCAAAGGATACATTCTGATTCACCTCTGCCCCATTGGAGACATTGGACTCTGGAATGCTGAGAACTATATGCTGCACTCTGGGTCTTTTTCTTTGCTCCATCCATTGTACTTGAGTTTGGCTTGGTTGTATTTATGTATAGTATTATTTGATTTGATTTAACATATGAGTTTGCCCTGCACAAATTGATATCTTTGTGCAGTGACTCCACACCTACTGGAAACTGGTTTGTGAATTTTCATATCCTCTTTTACTTATGGCCAAGTCAGCTGTAGGAGTAAAATAAATTTGAATTGTTATTCTGGACTAAATTCAAACCCAGGTGTCTAAAGTGAAAAGGCCACATGTTACAATGCTGCTGCTCATTCATTTTGTCACATCCAATCTTGAATGGCAATAGACAAAGCGAAGTGGAAAGTCAAAATCCTTTGAAAGAAATGTAAACTGCAAAGTGCTGGAAGGACTGAGTGGGTCAGGCAGCAGCTATGGAGAAAATTGGCAGCTGAATGGCTGAGTTCTTCCAGCACTTTATGTTTTCTCAAGATTCCAGTTCCTCATGTCGCCTCTTAAAGAAATGTAAATTACACTGCTACGCAAATTAAATAATTTATCATCCATAACTGAAACAGAAACTGGTAGAAATGCACAACAGGTCAGGTAGCATGTGTGGAGAGAGAAACAGAGTTAAAGATTCTTGATTTGTCAAAGTATCAGAGGTTGTGGGGAAAAGGCAGGAGAATGGGGTTGAGAGATCGATCAGCCATGATTGAATGGAGGAATAGACGATGGGCTGAATGGTCTAATTCTGCTCCTAGAACTTATGAACTTATGAAATTGCAAGTTGACAACCTTTCATCAGATCCAGATAAAGGTGAGAGAGCACACAGTGTAAGTTTGAATGGTGGTGAAGAGAACAGAAGGGATGTCTGTGCTGGGGTGGAGGACCACAGAGACAGGACCAACCAGATATCCAGGTTTCAGCAATTTGTTTATCCATTCTACGTCTTTTCGATAGGACATGTAACCTTGGATATTCAGCTCTCAGCTCCAAATCTTTTTCAGCCATGTCTCTGTGATGCCCATAAACTTATACCTACCAATTTCTACCTGCGCTATAAACTCAACCACTTTGTTCTGTATACTGTGGCATTCAAATATAACACTTTTAGTTCAGTATTCACCACCCCTCTTCTCACATTGGTTCTGATTTTACCTCACCTTAGACTCTTATCCCTTCTTATACTTTCTGTCCTATTGCTTCTGGAGATTTCAGTAACCTCTCTTGCCTTTCCTTTAACTTCATCCATACATTCCCAATTTGGTGACCCCCCCCACACACTATTTAGTTAGAAGCCGTATCTACGGCCCTGGTTATGTCGTTTGCCAGGACTCTGGTCCCAGCCAGGTTCAAGTAAAGTCCCCATCAAAGCAGGTTCCTCCTTCCCCAATACTTGTGCCAATGTCCCACAAATTCACATCTACTTGTCTATGATTCTGAATCTATGATTCAGGCAATTGAATCATCCTACCATGAATACCTCATTGGTGACCCTCGGACTATTTTTGATCGGACTTTACTGGCACTAAACGTTCCCTTATTATGTATCTATACACTGCAAATGGCTCAATTGTAATCATGTATTGTCTTTCCGCTGACTGGTTATTAAGCAACAAAAGCTTTTCATTGTACCTCGGTACACATGACAATAAACTAAAATGAACTGTTACTTCTCCAACACCAATCTTTAAGCCACGTGTTAAACTCTTTAATCTTCTCAATCCTATGCCAATTTATTCGTGGCTCAGGTAGCAATCCAGAGATTATTACCTTTTTGCTTCTGCTTTTCAATTCATTCCCTAGCTGCTCAAATTCCTTGAGCAGAACCTCTTCCCTTGTTCTACCTACGTCAATGGTAATCACATGGACCACAATAACTGGATCATTTACTTCCCTCTTCAAATTTCTCTGCAGGTTAGATGAGATGTCCTGAACCCTGGCACCAGGCGGGCAACACAGCCTTCGGGACTCTCAATCCTCGTGACAGAGAATTGTATCCATTCCTTGATCTTGTCATGGATCTTTATTGTTGGAGGCAGTGCTGCGCTCTGGAGGTGAGTTGGTAGATAGAGTCATACAGCACAGAAACAGGCCCTTCAACCCAATTCATCCATGCCAACAAGATGTTTCATCTGAGCTGGACCCATTTCCCCGTGTTTAGCCCATATCATTCTAAACCATTTCTTTCCATGTAGATGTCTAAGGATCTTTAAGGTGCCATTAAAGTACCTGCCTCAACTACATCCTCTGGCAACTCTTTCCATATATCCACCAACCTTCGAGCGAAAAATTTGCCCCTCAAGTTCCTATTAATTATTTCCCCTCTCACCTTAAACTTATGCTCTCTGGTTCTTGGCACTCCTTACCTGGGTAAAAACTCACCCTATTTATCCCCCTCATGATTTTATGCACGTCTTTAAGATCACCCTTCAAGGAATAAAGAGCCTGCCCAACCTCTCCCTAGGGCTTTGTCCTTGCAAAACATTGTATTTGTTTAGAGAATATACTTGAAAGGAATTGGACATAAAATTAACTTTTTATGCATGAATATTTGTAATTGGTTTCACTTATATTTATTAGCCACTGGTCTTCCGTTCCTTGTGGTAATTGGCATCCACAGCCTCATTACATGCAGCACCCTCTTGCGTTCACTTTTAGTAATGTAATCCTACAAGTTATTTATAATTTCAAATGCTTACTGTTATTATCAATCATTATTAGTATTGTCAAAATAGACAGACTTAATCCCTTGTGATGATTTATCACGAGAATTTCATTCATACAAGTCTCCACTTCGAATTTTATAAATGTCATCTAAAAGTGACCTGAAAGCATGTGTGGTTATCGAATCACTTCGCATAGAAACAGGCTCTTCGGCCCTTCATATCTGTGCTGAACATGTGCCCATCTAATCGAGACCAATTTGCCTGCGTTTGGCCCATATCATATCATATCATATCATATATATACAGCCGGAAACAGGCCTTTTCGGCCCTCCAAGTCCGTGCCGCCCAGCGATCCCCGTACATTAACACTATCCTACACCCACTAGGGACAATTTTTACATTTACCCAGCCAATTAACCTACATACCTGTACGTCTTTGGAGTACTAAGCCTTTCCTATCTGTGTACTGTCCAAATGTATTTAATTGTTGTTATTGTACCTGCATCAACTACCTCCTCAGGTAGCTCGTTTAACACCCTCTGTGTGAAAAGGTTGCCCCACAGGTTTTGTAATACATTTATCCCCTCTCAGCATGCGTACACTAGGATTTGAATGATTTATTGCACACATTATGGTTTATGTTACAAAACATGTTAAGGTATCCGTCCATCCCTCCTTCCCTCTGCCCCTCCGTCCATCCATCCATCCATCCATCCATCTATCTATCGATATCATAAATATTTGCGACTCAACTTTGAGTTAAGCCAAATGTCGTCAGTCTGACATGCTGATTAATGTTGAGGCAACAAAAACTGTATGTATGGATTCATTTTCTCATTTGATAATCATTGAACAGAATTTTATTTTATTCTTCTGCTCTCCCTCCTCTGCTCTCCTGCAGGCCTGCGATTTTGAGCGTGATATTTGGCTTCTTATCCTGGAATTGACCCTGTTCTGAGTGCCCTCTGCTTCTTCTTCACGTCATTCTGCCTCTAAAGGAGTCTGTAAGTCTAGGAACAACTGGTGCCTGTAGAAGCCTTGAAGTCAAGACAAAGGAACAGAAACTACTTCTTCCCAGCAAACATCAAGCTCCAACTAAACTCTGAACTATGGACTTTGGGCTTTGTGTTGTTTTGCACTGTTTTGGGTTTATGTTCATTTATTGGGCTTCATTTTGTTTGTTTATTACATTATCTAATGAGTACTGCATTTACAGTACAAACCTGTTGTGCTGCTGCTGCAAGTAAGAATTTCATTGTTCCATTTCAGTACATTTGACAATAAGGCACTCCCGACTCTCTTGACTCTTGAAGTCCTTGACCTGGCAAATTGCTCGCTGCAAACCTCAGCAATTTTGAAGGATAGAAAGCTCCAGGATTGTAGCAACAATCAGTGGAAATTGTTCAACGATCAACCTGCAACGAGCTGGTCCATTGTAGAAGCACTATAGGGCTGATTGCTTCAGGTTCTGAACATATTTTCAAAGTGCAAGGTTAAGAAAGAGCACCAGCATGGGGATCATATCACTGTTGCAAGGTGAATGTTGCAATGATCTGCTCTTCTGCATTCTTCCAGTGGCGTTATAATATGGTAATTAGCTACTCTCACTGAATCTAATGTCTTCAGACTCTCTGCATGCCATCTTGAGAGGTTATATGGAATACAGTGTTCTTCTTCATAAATCAAGCCTGAAGGAGAAAGCTGTTAGAGAAAAATTCTGGATGAAGCAAATAAGCGAATCGGTTTTATAATGGGAAACTCATGTACGTCAAGAATGACCATTGTCATGGATGTACAGAGAAGGGTTAATTTTTTAACACATTATGTGTGCCCAAATAAACAACAACTACATCCCCTTCCCCTCCTCTTTCCCCTCCCTCTCTTCCTTCCCATCCCCATCCCACTTCCCATCCCCATCCTCCTTCCCACCCCTCTCCCCATCCCCATTCCCATTCCATCCCACCACCCCCCAACTCACATATCATCTCTGTATGTTAAAAGTGAGATAATTAAGAAGGCGCATTAATGCCTGATAATAGCAGGTTTCTATTAAATAGAGTTTCCATTAAAATGAAGAGCAACTGGGCAATATATAGGAATGGATCCCAGATTTTACAATAATTACCAGAGCATTTTTGAATAAACACCAGAAGGAGATATTCACCTATGGTTAGGTGAAGGAAGGAACTGCAGATGTTGGCTTACACCAAAGATAGGCACAAAATGCTAGAGTAACTCAGTCTGAAGAAAGGTCTCGATCCAAAACGTCAACCATTCCTTCTCTCCAGAGATGCTGCTCTCTTTCTTTCTCTCTCTTTCTTTTTCTCTTTCTCTCTTTCTTTCTCTCTTTCTCTCTCTCTTTTTCTCTCTCTCTCTCTCTCTCTCTCTCTCTCTCTCTCTCTCTCTCTCTCTCTCTCTCTCTCTCTCTCTCTCTCTCTCTCTCTCTCTCTCTCTCTCTCTCTCTTTTTTTTCTTTCTTTTTTTTTCTTCTTTTTTTTCTTCATTTTCAAAGACTTTATTCAGCACATTCACATGATACATCACATCAAAACCACATTCAGGGGTTACAAGTCATCAAATAATCATTATAATACAATGTTGCCTTCATTATTTACAATGCTCTCAACCCCCCGCGGTGACCAGCGCCCACGGAAGGCCTCCAGAGTCCCCATGGACACCGCGTGTTCCCTCTCTAGGGTCACACGCGAGGCCCAAGAGCAAACCGACAGGGAGGTCCCACCCCCCCGAACGACCCTCCCCACCCCCTGCCTTGTGTCCAAACACTAGAATCGTAGGACTAAAGTGTAACCAGAACTTGAGGAACAACCCCTTCAGATATTGGTACAGGGGCAGTAACCTCTCACATTCCATATAGACATGGAACACGGTCTCTTCGTCACCGCAGAAAATACAGGCGGTCGGCGAGCCCGTGAACCGGCTCAACAGTTTATTACACACCACCGCTCTGTGCAGCACTCTCCACCCCAGGTCCCCGATGTAAAGGGGAACAACTCCCTTATAGAGAGCCCCCCACTGAGGACCGTCCCCGTCTTCAGGTGGTAACACAGACCGCCAAGATGTATCAGGGCGGTGTACGAAAACAAGGAGGTGTAGAATGTGCAGGAGCATTCTGTACAGTGTGCGTCTCTTCGCATCACGAAACAGCACGCTGGGCATCTCGGAAAGGCGGCTCAAGTTGTGCGGAGCCGGCGCCCGGGAGAGATCCCGGAGCCTAGGCCCGATGAGCAAATCTGACGGAGCGGGGGTAAGCTCAGTCAGAACTACTCTAGGCACACGCCTCTCCTCGACACCCGCCATGACAGGGTGAGGACCAGCTGCTCCCGCAGCCACGACGTCCCCCTCCCTTTGTGGAGCAACACGTCGGCTGAAAACAACCAAATTCCTCACTCTAAGCACGTCCCGATAGAAACAAGGCAGACCCCGTAAGGCGGGTCGACTGATGCCCGCCACCGACAGCCGCGAAACCCCCCGTAGGCAACAACCCCGACGAAAAAAATACGTGGCCAGAGCGTGCCACCTGGGGGGGTTCTCCGTGTACATATACCTCCGCAGAGTCCTGAGACGGAGAGCCGCCACCTGGGTACGCACGCATACCAAGGACTGGCCGCCCTCCTCCAACGGGAGACTCAGGACTGCTGCGGTAACCCAATGCTTCCTATTTCCCCAGAAGAAGTCCACCAGCTTCTTCTGTAAAGTAGTTGCAAAGATGGAGGGCGGGACAAGAGTAGCCAGCCGGTACCACAACATGGAGGCCACCAGCTGGTTTATGACCAGCACCCTCCCCTGAAAGGAAAGGACTCCAAGCAGGCCTGACCAGCGTCCCAGCCGGGCGACGATTTTCATCTCCAGCTCCTGCCAGTTCGCCGGCCAGGCATCCTCAGTGGGACTCAGGTACACCCCCAGATAGAGGAGGTGCGTGGTGCTCCACGCATACATCGCCATCTCCTCCGGCAGGGAGTCTACCTGCCACTGACCCACTAATAGTCCAGAGCATTTACTCCAATTAATCCTGGCGGATGATGCAGCCGAGAAAGTCCTCTGGCAGTCACGCATCCTCCGCAGGCCACCAGGGTCAGTGAACGTAAGGAGCACATCATCAGCATAGGCTGAAAGAACCACTTCCACCCCCGGACCTGGTAGAGCCAGGCCTGTCAGCTTCCTCCGAAGAAGACACAGGAATGGCTCTACACAGACCGAGTACAACTGACCGGACATGGGGCACCCCTGACGAACCCCCCTCCCAAAATGAATGGGAGCCAACAACACCCCATTAACCTTCACAAGACACTCCGCTGCAGCGTACAAGAGCCGGACCCTGGCTACAAAATGCGGTCCAAATCCGAACGCTTGCAGCGTCCCGAGTAGGTAGTCGTGGTCTACCCTGTCAAAAGCCTTCTCCTGATCAAGAGACAGGAAGGCTACTGACTGACCAGTGCCCTGAGATAGATAAATCAGGTCCCTAACCAGGTGGATGTTATCCTGAATGGACCGACCAGGGACTGTATAGGACTGGTCAGGGTGAATCAGTTGAGACAGCACAGAGCCTAGGCGATTTGCCATCGCCCGTGCAAAGATTTTGTACTCTGTACAGAGGAGAGAGACCGGGCGCCAGTTCTTCAACAGGCGGAGTTCACCCTTCTTGGGCAGCAGGACAACGACTGCTCTGCGCCACGAGAGGGGCATCTCCCCGGTCGCCAGGCTCTCCCCCAGAACCTTCATGTAATCATCCCCCAGGACATCCCAGAAGGCTCTAACAAATTCTACCGTCAACCCATCCAGCCCAGGGGACTTGCCCCTCCTGAGCTGGTGCAGGGCACGTGTCAACTCCTCCAATGATAAGGAGTCATCCAGAAGATCGGACACTTCCCTATCTACAGTCGGTAGACCCTCCCACAGGACCCGCTGAGCCTCCCCGCTGCAACCATCTGCGGAGAACAGGGTCCCATAAAAGGACCGGACTAAAGCACTGATCCTCTCTGGATCTGTGACAGAGGAGCCATCATCCGCGAGCAGCTCTACGAGCTGTTTGCGGGCTCCCCGCCCCTTCTCCAGAGAGAAAAAGAAAGGTGACGCTCGGTCCAAATCGTGCAGCATTTGGACCCGCGACCTCACGTAAGCTCCTCGGGACCGCTCAAGCAGCAGGTTCCTCAAGGCTTCCTTCTTCCCCTGAAACTCTCCCCATTCACAGGAGTCCTCACCAATCCGACCCAGGCGAGACTCCGCCCCCGATAGCTCCCTCTCGAGCCTCTCAACCGCTGAGTCCCGCCTTCCGGTCGACCCCCACGTATATTCCTTACAAAAGAGGCGGATGTGAGCTTTCCCCACATCCCACCACTGCCTAAGTGAAGAAAAGCTCCCCTGCCTCTCGCTCCACTTCACCCAACTCCGTCTGAATGACTCCCGGAAACACCGATCCTCCAGCAGCTTGTTATTGAAATGCCAGTAAGCAGACCCAGCCCGCGTGCGCCCCGGATTGAAGTCCACGCGCACCAGACAGTGGTCCGAGCATGGCACCAGCCGCATTGAGGCCGCTGAGACACGGGAGACAAACGCACCGGAGATATACATACGATCAATGCGGGAACCGCCCCCCTCAGACCTCCGCGAGAATGCGTTTGAGTCAGGGTGGAGGTTCCGCCATGCATCCACTAGCTCAAAGGAATCAAGCAAGCCTCTCAGTTTCTTTGCTACAGCAGGGGCACACTGAGTACCAGAACGATCTCGCACCTCAAGTGTGCAGTTGAAATCTCCCCCCAGAAAGACACACTCTCCTCTTTCAATAGTGCTCAACAGAGCAGTCACCTCCTGAAGTAGGCAGGCCTGCATCGTGCCACTGCTGGGGGCATACACGTTAATAAAATGCAACGGCATGCCATCCAGACTCATAGCCAGATAGAGCAAACGACCTGGCACCACTTCCTGCACCTTCAGGATCTCTGGCTGAAAAGTCGGGGCCAACAGAAAAGCCACCCCGCTCGAGTTTGTGCTGAGGTGGCTCATGTAAACCCCCCCTTCCCACTCCAGTCGCCAGGTGGGTTCGTCACCGACAACAGTGTGCGTCTCTTGCAGAAAACACACCGCGTATTTCCCTTCTCTCAGGACTTGTAAATGCTGAAATCTGCGAAAGCTCGCTCTACTGCCATTTAAATTTAATGTAACTACTGTGAATTTGCAAACACGTTGGAATTATTTCCTCACATTGCTCTTGGTCACAGAACCATCCTCCTTGAGGAACCTTGAGAAATCCCCAAGCTGAAGCCTCACAGACGCAGAAATATCACTATCCTTGCTGCCAAGGATGCTTTCAAGATCCTCAATAAATCCTGGCAGCTCTCCCCACCGCCTCCGCGCTGCTTCAACTTTAGTCTTGTGACTTTTAGATGTTTTGAGAAAGTCCTGAATCTCACGGATAAGGGTTGCGTTAAACACAGCCCTGAAATCTGGGCGCTCCGCCAACCCACTCACACCTGGAGCAGCAGCCTCCTCTGCACATCGCTCAAGGCCAGTGTCAGAGTCCGTGGGACTACAGCTTGCTGAAAGCTCACTCACCCCACTGCACAGGCCGAGCCCATCGCTCTCCCCCTCCTCCGGCATGACACCACCCCCAGGATCAATGCCGAGGGAGGGTCCCGATGCCTCTGACAGCAACAAGCTGTCCGGTAAAAGGCTAGGCTCCTGCACTCTCCCATCACACCCCACATCTGGGTCTGGGGAAGAAAAAACAGCAGGCACCCCCGGGGTCCCAGGTGTTCTTGGAGTCTCCCCTACTACCTCAACCGATGAGGCATCACACCCCTCATCACCTCCACTGGTTCTAATACAGAGCACAGAGTGGAACGTTTGATCTCCCGCTCCTCCCCCCTCAGGCTGACTCTGCACATCCCCCATCCCAGGGGGCACATTTCCAGGGGAGTCAAACCCATCAACCGGCGTGCCAGCACTCTCAGAAGGCCCCTGAAACGAGGGGACCTCCTCCGACCCAGGGGACACACTCCCAGGGGCATCAACCCCGCTACCCGATGAGATGACTTCCTCGGAAGGCCCCAGAGACGAGGGGGCCGCCACCAACCCAGAGGACACGGTTTCAGGGGAGGCGATCCCAGTAACTGATCTGGTAACACCTGCAGAAGGTCCCTGAACCAGAGGCTCATCCTCCGGCCCACAAGTCACCAGTCCGTGGTCACCGCCCTCGTCAGGGGTGGAAGGTCTCGAAATATCCGTCCCCCTTAATTTGGGCCCACGCTCATGCTCTTCCTCGCTTTCCGACAGCCTTCTTTTTGTCCCGGTGACTATGGGAGGTGCGGTGACCTCCATAGAGGAAGGGTCCTCCGCCTCCGCACCACCCGCTGCCCCCTTTCTACTCCCATGTTTGCTCCCACCTGTCCCCTTCCGGTTCACCTCAGCTCCTTGCTGAGCCAAACCAGGTGCGCCCTGGACTTCACTGGGCCCACTGGGCAGGAGCCCATCTGCTGTTGATTGATTCCCTTGGAGGGGCTTATTCTTCTTCTTATCCTTATTCTTAATCTTCCCCTTCTGCGTCTCCCAACCTCCCTCCCCCCCTTCACCCTTCCCCTGCGCCTTGCCATCTACCACCTCCACAGGTTCAGGGCATGGGGGGGGGGGGGGGCCCTCACTGCTCCGGGTCACCAAGGTAGTACTTGCAGCCTCTGATGGGTTGGCAGTGCCGTCCCGGGTCACCGAGACGGAGCCAGCAGCCCCAGCCGAGTCAGCAGTTCCACCCCGGGCCACCGAGGCATGGAGGGCCGCCCCGGTTGGGCCAGCACTGCATTCCTGGGCCCCTGCGTTAGAATTTCTCGCAGTGGCCCGGCTCCTGGGACACTCTCTACGGAGATGTCCAAACTCCTTGCACGCATGACACTGTGCCTCTCCCCAGCTCCAATACACGCGATTGGAGAGACCCTTATGCTCCACAGCGAAGCTCCCCTCGGCACCCAACCCCACTTCCACCTTCATAAACACGCGCCTCTTGAAGCTCAGCACCCCTTTCTCATACGGGTCATTCCCGGGGTGCATGAGCCTAGTAAGCTTAGACCGCACCTCCCCAATCTTCATCAAGTGTGGAAGGATTTTTGCATCCCGGAGAAACGTGGGACAATTCCGTAGGAGAACCGATTTTACATTGGACACCCACGGTTCCACCTGTAGATGGACCCCCTCCACTGTGAGCCCCTTCTCCAACACTTGGGCCACATCCTTCCGGGACTTCAGTATCAACTGAACCTTCCCTCCTGCACTCTCGGAAGAGGCAATGACATCCCTCTTGAACAGATCATGCAAGCCCTTTGCAATTGCAGCCCTGCTCCACGTGAACCCGGTTTGAACCGAGATCCCGTAAATATCCCAGTCCAAGTCAACATGAGGCTCATCCACGAGTGGCCTCGAGGCCGCCGTCGAAGCCGCCACTGCGTAGCTCTGAACCTTAGGCCGAGCCCCCGCCTTCATGACAGTGGCACACCCCAGCTCCAGGGACAGCAGCACCTCAGCTCAAAAGCGATCCTCAGAGACAGTCACAGACTGAATAAGCAGCAGAAGCAGTTTCCTCCAGCCAAAGAAAGGAAAGTCCCCAAGCTCACCTCCACAGTCCAGAGCAGCTTTTGGAAGGCTCTTCAAAGCCCTGACAGAAGCAAAAGATACCCTCTTCACGTTAAGCCCAGGCAACAGCACTGTGCAAAACGGTATTGGGGCAGAGAGTCGGTGCTATAAATGTCAAAGACACCGAAATCATTCCTACCCACGATCTCCAGGCACTCTTGGCAATCCGCCAGCCACGGCTGCTCCCTCCGCGGTGCAGAGGAACTCAGGAATTCCACACGAAATGGAGAAATCCTTAAACAAAGGAAAGTTTCCACAGTCCGACGTTCGGTCGAACTATGAAATCTCACTGCAACTGTTCCTCCTCCTTCGACAAGAACCTTGAAAGGTTGCTTCAAAACTTCCTCTCTCTCTCTCTCTCTCTCTCTCTCTCTCTCTCTCTCTCTCTCTCTCTCTCTCTCTCTCTCTCTCTCTCTCTCTCTCTCTCTCTCTCTCTCTCTCGTCTGATGTATGCATTCCTTCAATGAAGAACAATCAAATGCAATGCGCAATAGAATTAAAGAGTTTGAACATCAAGGCAGCTAATGAATACCAACCACTTCCAAATAATTTTCTCAAATTGATGAATTGATGAATCTCCCAAAATTGTCATCAATGATTTTGGGATAGGTTTCTCAGTTAAGTAAAAAATAAATATATAATGCTGTGCAAGTTGGATTAAATAATTGCTTTTCTGCTCTGGATTAAACAATGCAATGGAATAATATCATTCATTGTTTTGATTTCCTTTCAGGATTGTATTGCAACATGTAACTGACCACAAGGTCAAGGAGAAGAAACTTATCTGATTCTACTGGAATAAAGAAGGTACCATACTTTAATCGTAGCTCTCAAATTAGGCTGTACTTGCGTTATTTTTTATGTTCAATACACAAAACCAAAGAGAATAAAACTCTTTATCTTTCTGATATATCCAGAAAAATAATAATTACCATGTTGATTTCACTTGCATCTTGACTCATATAATCATGTTTATTTATTGTTCTAGTTGGTATAACTTCTAGACCTGCCAATATTAATTGAATTGATTTAAAATAATTAGCTCTGCAATCAATCTACATTATGACCATTTCCCTTAATGATTTTGCACCTTATTCACACCATACCAAAAGGGCACATTTCATAATGCAGCCACACCCCACTCTTAGAAAGATAAGAGAAAATATGTCGGCAAGAGTGGCCAGTGATGAGTGGACAGCCAGATGAAGACTTGGTGGGGCCGTAACAGCAGCCTTAGAATTTAAATGCAGGAGGAGGAATTCACAATTTCTCATACAATCAAGCATCCAACATATTCACTGGAAAGATTATCTATTCCCTCAATTATATGAGAAAAATATCCAATGACCAATCCAACATATACTGTAGCACTTCAGTAGTTACCTTGTTGCATTTATGATTCAAAATGGTCCCGTTCTAAACGGGCGGCACGGTGGCGCAGCAGTAGAGTTGCTGCCTTACAGCGAATGCAGCGCCGGAGACTCAGGTTCGATCCTGACTACGGGCGCCATCTGTACGGAGTTTGTACGTTCTCCCCGTGACCTGCGTAGGTTTTCTCCGAGATCTTCGGTTTCCTCCCACACTCCAAAGACATACAGGTATGTAGGTTAATTGACTGGGTAAATGTAAAAAAATGTCCCTAGTGTGTGTAGGATAGATAGTGTTAATGTGCGGGGATCGCTGGGCGGCGTGGACTTGGTGGGCCGAAGGGCCTGTTTCCGCGCTGTATCTCTAAATCTAAAAAATCTAAATATGAACATAAATTAAGTCTATAATCTTTCAATGCAGAGGTCTCATCGAAAATCTGGATTCAGCACATAAAATTTGAAGGAATAAAAATATGGAGTTGGACTGTTTGATCTACATCTGTTAACTTCTCCACACTTTCACCTTAACTGTGAACTATCTTTGGAGGAGAGGTTAAAATCATAGACTACGTGTATCTACCTATATCTTCTAATCAAATTCACAAGTTCAAAAAGATAGCCGTAAGCAGTGAAATGATGGCTGATGTCCTAAATATCTTCATTTTGGAATCGGAGAGGTATCACTATCATTAATCCTTCTAAGTTCACGATTCAATAACTTCCTCACAACTCAAAAGGGATAGAATTAAAATTCAGTGGCAGAGGTTGCGGCGAAATAGGAAGGCGGTGCAAGAAAATCCCATTATTCCTGCCAACCAACAGCAGAAAAAACATGGGAGTGCTTTAATTAGTCCGTATTGGACTGGTTGTGTGAGTGGGCAGATGCATGGCAGTTGCAGTTTAATGTGGATAAATGTGAGGTTATCCACTGGTGGTAAGAACAGAAAGGCAGATTATTATCTGAATGGTGTCAGGTTAGGAAAAGGGGAAGTACAAAGAGATCTGGGTGTCGTTGTTCATCAGTCACTGAAAGTAAGCATGCAGGTACCGCAGGCAGTGAAGAAAGCTAATGGCATGTTGGTCTTCATGACAAGAGAAGTTTAGTATAGGAGCAAAGAGGACCTTCTGCAGTTGCACAGGGCCCTAGTGAGACCACACCTGGAGTTCTGTATGCAGTTTTGGTCTTAAATTTGAGGAAGGGCATTCTTGCTATTGAGGGAGTGCAGTGTAGGTTCACTAGGTTAATTCCCGGAATGGCAGGACTGTCGTATGTTGAAAGACTGAAGCGACTGGTCTTATATACACTGGAATTTACAAGGATGAGAGGGGATCTTATTGAAACTTATGATTACTAGACCAAGTGGACCCTTAGGGCTCATTCCTCGTCGGGGGGGGGGGGGGGCAGGGCAGGGAAGGGGAGAGAGTGTGAGTGAGTGAGTGAGCCCTGGACCCAAAGCCTCTCCTGTATTGGTGTAGCACCCTCAACCCTCTCACTACCAACCAGCTTTGTATCATCTGCAAATTTGCTAATGGTACTTTTAATCCCTTCATCCAAGTCATTAATGTATATTGTAAATAGCTGGGGTCCCAGCACCGAGCCTTGCGGTACCCCACTCATCACTGCCTGCCATTCTGAAAGGGACCCATTTATCCCCACTCTTTGCTTTCTGTCTGTCAACCAATTTTCTATCCATGTCAGTACCCTACCCCCAATACCATGTGCGCTAATTTTGCCCACTAATCTCCTATGTGGGACCTTGTCGAAGGCTTTCTGAAAGTCGAGGTACACCACATCCACTGGCTCTCCCCTGTCAATTTTCCTAGTTACATCCTTAAAAAATTCCAGAATATTAGTCTAACATGATTTCCCCTTCGTAAATCCATGCTGACTCGGAACAATCCTGTTACTGCTATCCAAATGCTCCGCAATTTCGTCTTTTATAATTGACTCCAGCATCTTCCCCACCACTGATGTCAGACTAACTGGTCTATAATTTTCCGTTTTCTCTCTCCCTCCTTTCATAAAAAGTGGGATAACATTAGTTACCCTCCATTCCACAGGAACTGATCCTGAATCTATAGAACATTGGAAAATGATCACCAATGCGTCCATAATTTCTAGAGCCACCTCCTTAAGTACCCTGGGATGCAGACCATCAGGCCCTGGGGATTTATCAGCTTTCAGTCCCATCAGTCTGCCCAACACCATTTCCTGCCTAATGTGAATCTCCTTTAGTTCCTCCGTCACCCTAGAATCTTTGGCCACTAGAACATCTGGGAGATTGTTTGTATCTTCCTTGGTGAAGACAGATCCAATGTACCGGTTCAACTCGTCTGCCATTTCCTTGTTCCCCATAATAAATTCCCCTGCTTCTGTCTTCAAGGGATAGATATTGATCAGGTGAAGGGAGGGGAGATAAAGGGGATGGAGGGGGGATGGAGTGCATGAGTGGGGAAGGGGGGGGGGGGATAAAGTTGGTGGAGGGGGGATGGAGTGGGTGAGTGGGGTTCTTTAAAACAACCTTAACTCAATTTCAGTTAATGCAGGGGAGGTTTGGGGGAGTTTTTAAGGGGGGTTATTTTTAGCAGCTCAGCAGCAAATAAAATCTTTATACAAAAACTCTTGTTTGTTTGTTTGTTCCTGAACTACAGCAAAAACAGTACACGATAGCGTGACAATTTTAGGTCCACCTTACCGTCGTCTCATGGTCTTATTGGAAGAGGTTTCATTGAAATAGGTGTTATATTTTAAAAAGTTAATCACATTTTAAAGTTTAAATCTACCTCCTAGGGCGGGGAGAGGGGTGCAGGGGGGAGGGGGAGGGGGAGGGTAGAGGAGGGAGGGGGAGGTGGGAAGGACGGGGGAGAGGAGGGAGGGAGGGAGGGGGGAGAAAGGAGAGGGGGAGGGAGGGAGGGAGAGGAGGGAGGGAGGGGGGAGAGGAGGGAGGGACAGAGGAGAGGAGGGAGGGACGGAGAGGAGGGAGGGAGGGGAGAGAGGAGGGAGGGACGGAGGAGAGGATGGAGGGAGGGGAGAGGAGGGAGGGAGGGGGAGAGGAGGGAGGGAGGGGGAGAGGAGGGAGGGACGGAGGAGAGGAGGGAGGGAGGGGGAGAGGAGGGAGGGACAGAGGAGAGGAGGGAGGGACGGAGAGGAGGGAGGGAGGGGGAGAGGAGGGAGGGACAGAGGAGAGGAGGGAGGGACGGAAAGGAGGGAGGGAGGGGGGAGAGGAGGGAGGGGAGAGGAGGGAGGGAGGGGGAGAGGAGGGAGGGACGGAGGAGAGGAGGGAGGGAGGGGGGTAGAGGAGGGAGGGGATAGGAGGGAGGGGAGAGCAGGGAGGGGGGAGGAGAGAGGGAGGGAAGAGGTGAGGAGGGAGGGGGAAGAGGAGAGGAAGTGCAGGAAGGAGCAGCAGCGGCGGCGTGCGATGGATCAGCTGGGCTCTAGGGCCTAGCAGTGATGGAGACCCCCGTGGTTTGGAGCAGTGATGGCGAGGTTGGGGCTCCGGGGCAGAGCAGCAGCCATGATGGAGACGCCCGGGGTTTGGAGCGGCGTCGGTGACGCTCCCCCCACTTGGGCCGCGGAACCAAATGGGTGTCTGGCGGGAATTGAGGGCTGAACAAAAATGGCGACCCTCCCCCCAACTGCGCACGCGCAGTCACCTGGCGGCCATTTCACGTAGGTGTACGCGCTGGTCAGGCGGCCATCTTACGTGAGGACCGGCCCCAACTGCGCATGCGCTGGTTTTTATAAACTTTAAAATGTGAATAACTTTAAAAATATAACACCAATTTCAATAAAACTTTACCATTAAAGCGACGACGGTGAATAAGGTGTGCCTAAAAATGTTGCGCTATCTTGTACAGTTTTGGCTGCAGTCACAAACAAACAAACAAACGAGAGTTTTAGTATATAGATTAAGGGATTGGACACGCTAGAGACAGAAAACATGTTCCCAATGTTGGGGGAGTCCAGAACAAGGGGCCACAGTTTAAGAATAAGGGGTAGGCCATTTAGAACTGAGATGAGGAAAAACTTTTTCAGTCAGAGAGTTGTGAATCTGTGGAATTCTCTGCCTCAGAGGGCAGTGGAGGCCAATTCTCTGAATGCATTCAAGAGAGAGCTAGATAGAGCTCTTAAGGATAGCGGAGTCAGGGGGTATGTGGAGAAGGCAGGAACGGGGTACTGATTGAGAATGATCAGCCATGATCACATTGAATGGCGGTGCTGGCTTGAAGGGCCGCATGGCTCCATCCTGCACCTATTGTCTATTGTCTATTGTCTATTGTCTAAAACATGTTCGCAATGTTGGGGGAGTCCAAAACTAGGGGCCACAGTTTAAGAATAAGGGGTAGGCCATTTAGAATGGAGATGAGGAAAAACTTTTTCACTCAGAGAGTTGTAAATCTGTGGAATTCTCTGCCTCAGAAAGCAGTGGAGGCCAATTCTCTGGATGCTTTCAAGTGAGAGTTCGATAGAGGTCTTAATGATAGCGGAGTCAGGGGGTATGGGGAGAAGGCAGGAACGGGGTACTGATTGTGAATGATCAGCCATGATCACATTGAATGGCGGTGCTGGCTCGATCACATTGAATGGCGGTGCTGGCTCAAAGGGCCTAATGGCCTACTCCTGCACCTATTGTCTATTGTCTATTGTATTGGATAGTTTTTGTTGATATGTTTTGTATATTACCTGAAGAACTATATATTTTAAAACATTCAATTCGTGAATATACATATGCATAGTAATGGAATTGAAAATGACAAACTGAAAATAATGCACAGCATATGAGGGGTTAAAATTTGATTTGGTCGATCATGTAATATTAAAACGTTAACAATCATTACCTTCAGATTTGTGTGTTTAACTTCAAGAGCCAATAATATTAAGGTCAATACTTTCCCCTCGATAGGTGCCTGGTTTTGTTTAACTGCAGTAATGGTTGCAGCTACATTGCAAAGCACATCAGTCAGTGCAAACGCATACATTCACCAGAAAAGCATCATGAAATTTGTTTTGTCTAAAATATTCATGAGTATCAAAGTATCCTGAATGTCCTCCGATGCGTCTGTGACAGGTGATTGATAGCGAATCTCTGGCTTTGTCTCCCGTAGTGTCTAATTTCATTTTTCTTGACAAACATTAAAGAGATGGCAGTTCATCCCTTCCATGACCATACTTTGCATATTCTCACTCTGTGGAGAAAAACAACATAGTTCATCATACTGATGAACATATCCATCTTTAGCAAGTGTATAATTCATTACATTAGAAATTAGACCATTTATAACAATCTAATTTACTTACGGTTTACACTGCGTGACATAAAACATATCTGCAAATAAAGAAGAATCTCATTAATATAACTTAAGCATGATAAACCATAATAACTAGAATCATATATTGCAATAATAATAATAAACTTAAAGTGTCTGTTAGAAATAAGTAGTCTTCAATAATTCGATATAGTCACCCACTTTGTCCTTGTGACCAGTCTATTCCCAATCATTTGTTACCAACAAAACAAACGTTGCAGTTCATTTAGAGAAGCAATAGCAACTTACCACTGCACTGTGTGTGTTCAAACAGACTAGACCAAATGAGTTTGCAATATTGGAGTTAAAAACACTGACGGTCAATCTGTTCTGGAAATATGTCATGGGTGTTGCTCTGTGTTCTAATTTAATGCAGTTTTCAGCTCCTCTTAAAGATACTTTACAAAGAAATGTTAAATAAAGCCAGCAAACATAGACACTAACAATCTAAATAGACTGCAGACCAAATATTATCCATTCCACTGCTTTACAGAATCTCTGGGCAATTTCTGGCTATTATTAATTGTCTCTGAGAGTATGGTTTCCGCTGGCATGGTGAGCATGGAATAGTATTATTAACTGCCTTGGAGAAGGTGGCGATGAGCTGTCTTCTTGAATCACTACAATTTGTGTGGCAAAAATACTCCCACACAGCTGTTAGGTAGACAGTTCCAGCATTTTGGCTTGCCTTCTTATTTCAGTAACAATGAAGAAGGCAAATACATTTTCAAGTGAGATTGTAACTAATTTGCAAATGGTGATATTCCCATGTGTCTGCTGCCATTGTTCCAGATGATAGAGGTGGGCAGGTTTGAGAGGTGCTGCTGAAGACAGCTTGATGAGTTGCTGCAATGCACTTTGGAGATAGTTTGAATTGTGACCACAATATAGTGGAGAGGATGAATATTCGGATTTTGAAGAAGCAGACTACTTTCTTCTGAATGGTATCACCATTTTCATTTATTTTTTAATGAAGCTGCACTGTACTAGGCAAATGGAGAATAATAAAACCCATTTCTCACTTGTGTGCTGTGGACTATTGATTGTGGGAAAGGCAACATCCAGATTCAGGAACAGCTTCTTCCCAACAACCATAAACCTATTGAACACTACGAATTCCAACTAAACTCTGAACAACAAACGGCCTGGATGCACTCGGGACTTTGGGCTTTGTGTTGTTTTTGCATTATATTGTTTTTGTTTTTTTTTAATCTTTTTTTTTGTTTATTATAATAACTATTAAGTCCTGTGTTTACTATCCTCGTGTGTTGCTGCTGCAAGAAAGAATGTTATTGTCCCATTTTGGGACATGTGGCAATAAAGGTCCCTTGCAGTCGGAAACAGGTGAATTGATCATAGGGAACAAGGAGATGGCAGACCAATTGAACAAATACTTTGGTTCTGTCTTCACTAAGGAAGACATAAACCGTCTGCCGGAAATAGCGGGGGACCGGGGGTCTAATGAGATGGAGGAACTGAGGGAAATCCAGGTTAGTCGGGAAGTGGTGTTAGGTAAATTAAATGGATTAAAGGCAGATAAATCCCCAGGGCCAGATAGGCTGCATCCCAGAGTGCTTAAGGAAGTAGCCTCAGAAATAGTGGATGCATTGGTGATAATTTTTCAAAACTCTTTAGATTCTGGAGTAGTTCCTGAGGACTGGAGGGTAGCTAATGTAACCCCACTTTTTAAAAAGGGAGGGAGAGAGAAAACGGGGAATTATAGACCAGTTAGCCTAACATCGGTAGTGGGGAAAATGCTAGTCAGTTATTAAAGATGTGATAGCATTACATTTGGAAAGTGGTGAAATCATCGGACAAAGTCAGCATTGATTTACCAAAGGCAAATCATGTCTGACGAATCTTATAGAATTTTTCGAGGATGTAACTAGTAGAGTGGATAAGGGAGAACCAGTCGATGTGTTATATCTGGACTTTCAGAAGGCCTTCGACAAGGTCCCACATAGGAGATTGGTGTACAAACTTAAAGCACACGGTATTGAGGGTTCAGTGTTGAGGTGGATAGAAAATTGGTTGGCGGACAGGAAGCAAAGAGTAGGAATAAACGGGTCCTTTTCGGAATGGCAGGCAGTGACTAGTGGGGTACCGCAAGGCTCAGTGCTGGGATCCCAGTTATTTACAGTGTATATTAATGATTTGGACGAGGGAATTGAATGCAACATCTCTAAGTTTGCGGATGACACGAAGCTGGGTGGCAGTGTTAGCTGCGAGGAGGATGCTAGGAGGCTGCAGAGTGACTTGGATAGATTAGGCGAGTGGGTAAATGCATGGCAGATGCAATATAATGTGGATAAATGTGAGGTTATCCACTTTGGCGGCAAGAACAGGAAAGCAGAGTATTACCTGAATGGTGACCGATTGGGAGAAGGGGAGATGCAACGTGACCTGGGTGTCATGGTGCACCAGTCATTGAAAGCAAGCATGCAGGTGCAGCAGGCAGTGAAGAAAGCGAATGGTATGTTGGCATTCATAGCAAGAGGATTTGAGTTTAGGAGCAGGGAGGTTCTGCTGCAGTTGTACAGGGCCTTGGTGAGACCGCACCTGGAGTATTGTGTGCAGTTTTGGTCTCCTAACCTGAGGAAAGACGTTCTTGCCTTAGAGGGAGTATAGAGAAGGTTCACCAGATTGATCCCTGGGATGGCGGGACTTTCATATGAGGAAAGACTGGATAGACTGGGCTTGTACTCGCTGGAATTTAGGAGGGGGGATCTTATAGAAACATATAAAATTCTTAAGGGGTTGGAGAGGCTGGGGGAGTCCAGAACCAGGGGTCACAGCTTAAGGATAAGGGGGAAGTCTTTTAGGACCGAGATGAGAAAACATTTCTTCACACAGAGTGGTGAGTCTGTGGAATTCTCTGCCACAGAAGGTAGTTGAGGCCAGTTCATTGGCTATATTTAAGAGGGAGTTAGATGTGGCCCTTTTTGCTAAAGGGATCAGGGGGTATGGAGAGAAGGCAGGTACAGGCTACTGAGCTGGATGATCAGCCATGATCATATTGAATGGCGGTGCAGGCTCGAAGGGCCGAATGGCCTACTCCTGCACCTATTTTCTATGTTTCTATGTTTCTAAAACACACTTGGCTCATGGGCCACTTTAATAGGAAAGTGAGAATCCAATCTTTGACTTATCAAATAATTCACAATATATATGTGGATAAAACATTTAAGTCGCTGAACAATGCTGATCAATAGTTAAAAATAGAGGTTTTGGTGATGCTGTTGAATATCAAAGGGAACTATCAAAAGTTAAACATTCCCTTTTAGGATGTGAACCTTTCCTGCTCAAGAAGGTCAGACTGAAGAAGGGTCTCGACCTGAAACGTCACCCATCCATGTTCTCCAGAGATGCTGCCTGACCTTCGGAGTTACTCCAGTACTTTGTGTCCTTTTGTGCATTAACCAGCAGCTGCAGTTCTTTGTTTCTGCAAGAAAATAACCTTTTTTCCTATCCCCCTCCACATTCCATTACAATTTGGATGACTTTTTTAAATTGAATGGTGAGTTCTAAGTTTGTCAGCCACCTGTCCGTGGGCCTGTCACCTGGGCCTGTCCTTCTGTACTCCATGGGGAAGCCCCATGGGGAAGCCGCAACCCCAGGTGATTAGATAGGTCTAGAAAACACAGCCCCTCAATTTCCACCTGTCATAACTGTCATTTAAATTAAATGCTTGTGAATACAGTTACTATTCACACACATTCAAAAACAATGGGGCATCACAGAAAGAGAAACAAAAAAATTAGGAAGTAAACTATGGAAAAATAATTTTACACAAAATAGTTTAGTTTAGAGATACAGCGCGGAAACAGGCCCTTCGGCCTACTGATTCTGTGCCGATCAACAATCCCCGCACACTAACACCATCTTATACACACTAGCCACAATTTACAATGATACCAAGCCAATTCACATACAAACAAGTACGTCTTTGAAGTGTGAGAGGAACCCAGAGATCCTGAAGAGAATCCACGCAGGTCAAGGGGAGAACGTGCAAACTTTGTACAAACAGCTCCCACAGTCAGGATCGAACCCGGGTCTCTGGCGCTGCAAGGCAGCAACTCTACCGCTGCGCCACCATGCCACCACAATAACAGAAACACAAAATGCTTGAGGAACTCAATGGGTCAGGAGGGAATGGATTGGCAAAGGTTTGGGTCAAAACCCTTTTTTAGACTGTCGAAGTGCAGTAGGAATCATGGAGAAAGAGCAGGCCTGTCAAGCACATTTAAATCAATGGAACTTAATTAGATAAGAAGGAAAATAGCATACTTACTTTCTCAGCCATATCTCCCCATTGAAATCTTTGTACTGGCGAACACATACCAACTTATTCACAAAATGCTGGAGTAACTCTGCAGGTCAGGCAGCATCTCGGGAGAGAAGGAATGGGTGACGTTTCGGGTCGAGACCCTTCTTCAGACATACCAACTTAACCTGGCTGGGAAAGTCAAGAGAGCCTGCACTCCCAGTGCAGCACAAGCATCTTAGGAACAGCACTCAGCTAGAGTACAAAACGCCAATCTGTGCTCAGGTGTCTTAATCCTTTGCCGGTTAAGTGGGTAAAATGCAACAGATTTAAGCAAATTTGTCAATTTTCGTTCAGAAGCATGGGGCCTTTATCACAAAAAAAATAACCTTCTGATTAGTTTAGTTAAAATATAGATTTCTAATGAGCAATTCCTGTGTAGGTAATATATTTTTATATGGGAACAATTTTGGAAAAACGGAAGTGCTTTTAATCTGCGGGTTATTTTATGCCGAGTGACCTTTTCATGATAGTGTTTCTTGATAGTTTTGACATATAGCCCATCTTGAACAGTGAAATGCATGCTGTCTCAGTGACAAATGTCATGTTGCAAACTGTAGGAATTTCTATCTGTCTCAGCCACGAACTGCCATGTCAGCATCTGATCCCAAATAGTGAGACAAAATAGGATTGTGCCCTCAAGTAGCTAACAGGAAAGAACTGTATGACTTTGCATTATAAAAAGTCATTGTACTTAGACTAAATATTTATTTATACTAGTTTGCTTCGTCAGAACCAGGTGACTTGCACATCACTACCCATGTTATTTTATGTACCGATCAATGTCTTCAAGGGGCGATTGTAAAAAAAATGTTTCTTTCTCCAATATTTCAATTTAGGTGTCAACCTATTTATTTACATTGGTTAAACAAGACACAGGGGAATGCCATATAAGTTATCAGCACCAACCATCATTTGTGGTCAATTTATTTATTTTATTTTTGATGTGAATAATAAATGTCATAACATTTTTGGAATTCAAGGATTTCAATGTGGTGAAAGGACCTTATTGCTATTTTTTAAATGACATCTATATACCAAAACTCTCATTTGTTTGTTTGTTTGTTCCTGAACTACAGACAAAACGGTACACGATAGCGCGACAATTTTAGGCCCACCTTACTCATCGTTGTCCCTTTGGTGCTAATGGAAAAGGTTTCATTGAAATCGGTGTTATATTTTAAAAGTTATTCACATTTTAAAGTTTAAATCTATCTCCTAGGGAGGGAGGGGGGGAGGGAGGGATGGAGGGGGAGGGGAGGGAGGGAGGATAAGTGGGGTTGAGGGGGATGGAGTGGGGGGGAGTAGAAGGGGAGGGGAAGGGGGAAGGGGAAGGGGAAGAGGGAGGGGAGGGGAGGGGGAGAGGGGGAGAGGGAGGGGAGGTGGGAGAGGAGGGAAAGGGGAGGAGGGGGAGGGGGAGGGGGAGGGAGGGTGGGGGGCAGGGCAAGGGGAAGGGGAGGGGTGGAGGGGGAAGGGGAGGGGAGGAGGGAGGAGAGAGAGAAGGGGGGAGGGGAGGGGGAGAGGGAAAGGAAGGGGAGGGGGAGAGGGAGGGGAGTGGAGGGGAGGGGGAGGAGGTGGGGAAGAGGGAGGGGGAGGGGAGGGGATGAGGGAGGAGATGGGGAGGGGGGGATGGAGGGAGGAGTGGGGGAGGAAAGGGTGCTGCACCAATGCAGGAAAGGTTTGGGCCCAACGGGTCCACTTGGTCTAGTCATTAATAAGAACCTCCAAATGAGTTATATCATAGGTTAGATTCAGCTTGACCTCCGCTGCTTGGCTTCATTAAGTTACTTCAACTGGCGACCTCCAGCTGGGACCACCTGGGCTCTGGTTCGCAGAGCCCGTGGCCCGGACTCACCACCTGCGGCGCTGGCTGCCTTCGGAGGCTGCGGGAGCGGCTGCGACTCGTCTCCGGAGGCTTCGGCGAGGGCCGCCTGGACATCGGATGTCCGCAGGCCCCTGGGTGGAGGCCGACATCGGGAGCTCTGGCAGCGGCAGCGATAGCGTCTTCGCCCGCCCCGAATCGCGGGGCTTGGGTCGGCCCGCCGCGGACCTAATGTCGGGAGCCCCGACCGCCCCGATGAGGCAACTCCAACAGCCTGACCGCGGGAGAAGACGGTAGGGGAAGAGAAAAAGACATTCTGGCCTTCCATCACAGTGAGGAGGTGACTGGAGGAGACTCACTGTGATGGATGTTTCTTTTGTTTGGTGTTGGTTTATGATTGTATGTGTTATTGCATATTTTTATCGCTTATTTTTATTGGTCTTATTGTTGAACTGCGGGTAATTTTTCATTTCACTGCACATTTATGTGTATGTGACAAATAAATTGACTATTGACCGAAAACATCATATAGTGCATGAGTGTGACATTTCTATTTTCCACACCAACCATTCAGTGATTTTCCTGAAGAAAGCTAGCCAATTAGCGCTAAATTATTGGCACAGGGATGCCATGCCTTAAATCTATTTACCAGTTTACCAGTGTCAGAGAGGTGCAAATGCAGGCCAAGTATTGTCCATCTCTCAACTACTATCTGAAATTCTACATGCCAGATATTCCTTTTAGTTTCAACTTGAATGATAATATGTTTGACTCCCATGGTATGGTTGGATTCTCCATTTTCAGCCATAAATTTCTGCAATGCTCTATTCCTCTTACATCCATTTGGCAAACCTTCTTAAAAACATTTCACGATTTAAAGTGCATCAGGCATGTATATTTGTGTCACTTTGTATACTCTCTTCAACCAAGTCAAAAAAGGCTGTGGTTTTGCAAGTGTACTGCTTTTCTGATTTTTATTTTTGCCACTGAGGCCCTTATGCCTCATTTACTCTATGATTAATGCCCATGGTCTGGGACTACCAACATTCATTCCCGTTTTAAAGAATATGTACAGTATTTACATTGCAGCTTTCACATTCTCTGATATATTAGATGTGTAACACTCATCAGAATTGAGGCTATGGATCAAGGGAATTTTAAAACAGCTTGAAATACAGACATAATAGAGGATTTAAAGTTATAGTTTTTATTCTGTTTTTCCAATCTTATTGACGATAGGCTGACCTGCTGAGTATCTGCAACGTTTTCTTGAAGATTTTCTGCCTTCTTCTCAATTTACAATATTTTCTATTTAATCATATCTCTCTGGCAAAGTTCCTGTTACATGATACCTACCAAGTGTTATTGTTAAGTGCCTTCACTAACCATGTCCAGTTCATGACTTCCTGCTTTAGGTGAAGCTGAAGGTTATGGCTCCATCTTTTCAGGATCATAGTGGTTCCAAGTCGATTAGCATGAAGATCGAAGACTTGATTTCTTGTGGTGTGCTTATTAATTCTATTCTTCCAGCTCACCTCTAATGTTTAATGAGTTGCCTTACTTCATTGATAGAATTAATTCTATCTGGGGACAGTAATTGTTCCCCATGAACCCTCACTGGGGCTGAGGCATTTCCCATTCAATGCCAGGGAACTACTAAGGATTAATCACTCTGTACGACCTGACATGTACCCTGATCTGCTCATCTCCTGAAATCAATTCTTACATAGTGAACATTTTCATTGAAAGTATTCCTCAAACCTTCTTCCTACATTGTCTCTTGGATAAGTTGCTTCCACTTCACATTTATGACTTCTGAGGTGACTAATGACGCCAGAGTGGGGACAGGAAATCATTCCATGGTAGATGGTAATTTGTGCACGCCTTCTGCTTTTTATTCAAGGTTTTGTGTGCTCCCATCGCATGGCCTTGAGGTTCTCAGCATCGTACCAAATGCTCCTTCTTTGCTTTGAACGGCTATAAGCTACAACTCCCAGGAGTCAGGGGGATGCTTGTATTTCCTCACAGAAGTGTTGTGAACATTCCTGTGAATGTAAACCTAATTTATTTTTTGACTACAGAGGTATTCAGGAAAGTGGAGATGTGGTCAATCATCACAATGACCATGATATTATTGAAGAAGCGCAAGAATGAGATGTTGTATAGACTTCCCCTGTTTCTATTTCTTATATTCTTGAGAACACTTTCGGAGTATCACTGGCACGATCAGTATAGAGTCTGTAATTCCTTGCTTGTAGCTTGATGTTGCTGAGTGACATTTCTCTTAAAGGTGCAGCTAAAATCCACCCGTGTGGCTTTGCAGGCATATGCATGCAGTTCAGGTAAATATATGGTGAATTTACTTCCCTAAGCAACATTACCAGACCAGATAAATTCTTACAAGGAACTGAAGGCTGTATTAACATATTCTATTTCCAGACATTAAAAGGGAATTAAAATATTCAAAGTGCTCTGGCAGAATTTGAATTCCTATTCTTCAAATTACTAGTCCAGTAACATAACCACTATATTATTATGCTACCTATTTTAACTAATCAAAGATCTTTAAAGCAATGCCTCTTGGAAATTCAGTCGGGCTTAGCAAATCATTTCCCCCTTAAACTGGGAACATTACTGGCAGAATTTAATTATGTTGGTCCTAGAAATAGAGGCTGGGTTAACAGTTGAAAAAAAAGCAAAGGAAGTTCACACCTGACTCATCCCCAGTTAAAGCCCCCAGCCAAAATTAAAGGTTTAAATGGCTTCCTGCCTTGGTATGCTAATGCTTCTCGCAGGGCAATTTGAAAATCTCCACAGCCAGATGCACGCGGGCTTCATGGAAAAAAAGACCCAAATTACCCTGCGGTTCAAACGACGAAATAGCTGCAACTATTTTTTTCCCCCCAATATGCTAGACTTACTGCAAATATATTCAAGGCATACTGAGATATTCTTGCACTAATAGTCAGGGACTGGATTAAAGGTTGCACCACTCTACATGGAGTTACAAGATAACAAGCTTATCTGTGGTTCACTAGCTCTTGCTTCAGGGAACAAAGATTACAGCAGCTTGTGTGAAGGGGGAGTCCTTCTTAATTTTACTCTTCCATCAGCTTTGCGTGCGGCACCTGTCTCGCTGTGCACACAGCTGTAATGGCAATTACTTTGAATACATTTCAGAAAATGTCTTTGGTGGCACAAATACATTCCAAATTAAACAGTATTTCGGCTAGTAAACAAGTAATAGCAAATTATTAATATGATTGTTGTAAAAATCTACCCCGATGTAATCATAATTTGGGAATTTGCTCGTTTATTCTGTCCATACCATGGTGGTGAAATTGATGTACATCGGTAGTGATAAATGATTTCATTGCAAATGGGCTATACATTTTGCACAGCTTATGGCTTTCTTTTTCATTGAGTACAACAGGAAGAAAAATTGGGTGCATCTAATATGAACTTCTGAATTTTTAGGAGTCTCTTTTCAGCTGACAAATTTCATCTACTATGAATTAATCATCATTTAGTAGCTTCTTAAGATTCATTTTGAATTAACTTTGTAAACGAATGCGCTTTACTTTTACGACATAAGGTTTAACGTATTAGTACATCAATTCAGTATCCAAGACATTGATGCAGTAATAAGCTGTTTTATTGAATGATTGGATTGCATTTACCACTGTGACTCTGTACACTGGTTGCTCTGCATAAGTTCATACATTCATGTCATTGGAGCAGAATTGGACCGATCAGCCCATCAGATCTACACCACCATTCAATCCTGCCTGATCTATCTTTCCCTCTCAACCCCATTCTCCTGCCTACTCCCCTTAACTTTTGACATCCTTAATAATCACGAACTTGCCAATCTCTGCTTTAAAAATACCCAATGACTTGGTGTACTGGCCAGCTTTATGCTTCTCTATAAAGCCCCAAAACTCACCGTTTGATAAAGGAATGGGAGCGGTGGTTCTTGACTCAAATAACAACAGCAAAGAGATCTTCACGACATTGCAGTTAGTTAGTCATTTATTGAAGCAAAATACAAAACAGATTAGTATATCTCCCGTCGTTAACTTGTTTGTTTGTAGTAGGAACTTAGTATCTCACCGACACTCCTTCATATCCTGTTACTTACTAAAACCTTATGTTTTAGTCGGCTTGACTTGTGTGGCCTGCTAAAATCTTATTAACTTAGCAGGCTCCTGTAGTTACTGAATGACTTGCTAACCTTATGTCAGCAGGTTCTTGGCGTGTCACTGAAGCATTACGTCAGTGCTGGATAAGTTATACTCGTAATTTTGGCCCCACCCATGGGACCTCCCAGTCCATTACGTAAACTCCAACTTTCATCTCAGGACAACCCCCAAAATTAATACGGCAGGATACAAAGTAATTAATAATAATATGCAAAAATAATTAATAAACGCAAAATGGCTCCTACACTTGGCCTCCACAACTGTCTGTGGCAATGAATCGCCACCCTCTGGCTAAAGAATTTCCTCTTCATCTCCTTTCTAAAGGTACATCCTTTTATTCTGAGGATGTGCCCTCTGGTCCTAGACTCACCCACCAGTGGAAACATCTTCTCCCCATCCACTCTACCCAGGCCTTTCACTATTTGGTAAGTTTCAATGAGATCCCCCCTCATCCTTCTAAACTCCAGTGAGAACAGGCCCAGAGCCGTCAAAAGCCCACCATACTTTACCCAATCGTCCCCGGGATCATTCTTGTCAACTTCCTCTAGACCCTCTCCAATGTCGGCACAACCCTCTTCAGATATGGAGCTCAAAACTACTCACAATACTCCAAATGCAGTTTGACTGGTGCCTTATAAAACCTCATCATTACAACCATGCTTTTATATCGTAGTCATCTCGAAATGAATACTAACATTGCATTTGCCTTCCTTACTACCAATTCAACCTGCCTCATCCCATTATGGAAGAGGTGAAGCCTTTCCATAATGGGATGAGGCAGGTTGAATGATCAGCCATGATCACATTGAATGGCGGTGCTGGCTCGAAGGGCCGAATGGCCTCCTCCTGCACCTATTGTCGATTGTCTATTGTCTATAAGCCTTTAAGGTTAAGGCAGACAATGTAAAGGTTAAATGGAAAATAACTCATCAATGGCCTATGCTATTTGAGGGTTCGAGTAGTATCGACTGAGTGGCCTGAAAGAAGCTTCCCTGAATGCCCTCTTGAGCCTAAAAATTAGTCCAAGCAAATTATTATAAAAATGTCTGAGGCGATTACATTATATTGTTCTTTTCACAATTTTAATTAAGTCATTAAAATGCTCCAATTAATGCTCATGAGGTGGGGAAATTCTTGGAATCTATAATTCAAGATAAAATGAGTTAGTTGAAAGACATGAATTATTCAAAGACATTCAATTACTCCACATGGATTTCTTGATAAAATTGTACAAAATACTGGGCTTTTGATTCAGCTAGAAAGAATTGATTGGAATTTTGGGCAATGGTCATTAAAGGAAGGGCTTTGAAGTTCCATGTGTACAATATGGGGTATGTGCCCAATCGGCATCAATGGTGCCGGTGGAAATGGTTGAGAGTTCTGTGTTCCAGGAAGTAAATATTATCAACAATCTGTCCTGGATCAACCACATTGAAGCTACGGCCAAAAAAAGCACATCAACGCCTCTACTTCCTCAGGAGCCAAAGCAAGTTGGACGTCTCCAATGACTCTTACCAACTTCTACAGATGTATCATAGAAAACATGCTAACAGGTGGCATCACAGCTTGGTTTGGGAACAGCTCTGCCAAAGACCCTAAGACGTTGCACAGAGTTGTGGATGTAGCCCAGTTCAACAAACAGTCTCCCCACCATTGACTCCATCTACACTTCACACTACCTCGGGAAAGTAACCAGCATAATCAAGGACCCTTTTCACCCCAGACATTCCCTCTTCTCCCCATTCACATCGACCAGAAGATTCCAAACATCATAAGCATGTACCACCAGGGTCAGGAACAGGCTCTTTCTCTCTGTTAGCAGACTTCAGAATGATCCTCCCATAGCTACAGAGCAGACCCGATCTACCAACCTACCTCATTGTGGACATTGGACTTTTCCTCTGTAACTGTTATGTTATAATGCTGCAAAAGTATATTCTTTACTCTGGTATTTTATCTCTTTGCTATATCTGTTGTATTTATGTATGGCTTGATTGTATTAATATATTTTATTAGCTGGTTTAATAAGGTAGCATGTATCTCGGTACACATGACAATAATAAACCAATACCAATACCAATACCAATATCTATGTCAATTCACTGGGCTGATGGCTGAGATTAGAGACTATAACTATAGCTCAACATATGGCACTGTGGAACTATTTCTTCTTGAGAAAAGTAGGCAGGATATAACAATAGTTTCTAAAAAAATGAATGACAAACAAATTATTTGCAATTTTAATAGATGACATAGAGAGAGATCAGGAGAACTTGCTTTACATAATAGGCAATTAAAGAATGAAAGATTCCAGGTGTGCTTAAGCCACAGATTATCTTAGCCAAGAAAAAATCGATAAACTCAATAAATACACAAAGACAATGAAAAGATGCAGTTGTGTAGTATAGCCTAACAAAACAAAGCATAGATTTAATGCATTAAATTGCCTGTTTTTGCACTATAAAAGGTAAAACTAGTAAAGAAAGACATCTCACATTTAGCATTTGTGCAATTATTTTATTCACAGTAATTTATGAGTTTAGTTTTTTGACAATTTTTGGGGGTTTAACTTAAATTTACAAAATATGAACTTAATATTTTTCATTTTATCATTATAATTACAGTGAGACTATGATATATCATTCGTTGTCTTTCTCCTCTGGGATCTGAATAATGAGATGTTTTGATTAGCAATTGTTCTACAAAAAAAAATAATCTGGAAACTTTAATAAGATTAAGTAGTAGCGTATCCCAGGCACAAAAAGCCCGCGTTCAAAATTCCGCAATGACTCTGGTGGCAGCATGGCCTGGTTGACTAACCTCTTGGAAAAGTGCAATTTTTTATTTATCATAATTGACAAAAATTATCTTCAATGATTTCTTTCATCTTAAAATAAAGCACCTTTGAAGGCTGGAAAAGTGAGCATTATTTTAATGGTGTTTTTCACAAGTAAAAAGGGCACCGAGTGTCTGGTTATTTTCATGATAGCATGGATGAAAAAATACATTGCTGCACAGTTCAGTCAATTAATTTTTGGGCCTTGGGATATCCTGACAATAGAAATGCTACAGTATGCTCTTCACTGCATGAGAATTAACTGGATATATTGATGAGTGAATTCATTTATAGCTTGACTTATTCAGGTGTATGCTTTTGATTTGATAATGCTACAGAAATCCCAAATGGGAATCATAAACGAGCCTGTGCAATAAATTTCAGAAGAACTATACAGTATTGAACTATACAGTACTGATTAATTTGCTGACTTTATGGGGTCCTATGTATATTCATGAGATTAAATCAGGAACATCCTTTCAGATAAATAATTAATAAAGACTTTAACAGATATATGTCAAGAAGAGCTGGTTTATGCTCATGAGTGCTCCTGACATTAAGTTCATTCAGACAGATTGTGATTTATCTCTGGTTTTCTGCTAGGTGATTTTAACAGACTTGGGTGCAGTTGACTGACTATTCAAATAATTTATTAGTGAGGCTTATTGTTGTCTAATGCTCCATTTCCACCTTTCTTCAACGAATCTTGTGTGATGTATAAAGTTCTTTCAATAGGTCAGGTGGAATTTAAATCGAGTCGAGAGATCAAACAAGATTAGGCTATGAAGCTGATTTTGCCACATTAGAAACACGCCACAATGTTTTTAAGAGTCAAGATTATATTGAACAATATTGAGATTCATTGCTAACTGATACTGAGGACCAATTGTGCTGTTGTGCCATCTATCCAATTGTCTGCTTATTTATAACCAAAGCCTTGGCCTGATGGATTACATTGATCCACCATGCCAAAGATTAGGAGGTCCCATGAAACATCACAATATAATCTAACGAGCTGAAATGGTAAGAGATATCATTTCGCAGAATGATAATGCATGAGGGATATCATTTCACCCCTTCTCTGCCTTTCCATAGATCCCTGAAATTTATTATCTGTCAAGAACCTATCCACTGCCCTTTTGAAAGTTACTATTGAATGTGCATTAACCAACCTTTGAAACAGAGTCATAGTGTCATACGGCATGGAAACAGGCCCTTTAGCCCAACTTGCCCATACAATACGATACAATACGACACGATACGATAAAACTTTATTCATCCCCTGAGGGACATTGGTCTGCCGACAGTCACAACACACAAGGTACACACAAACTTGAAATTAAAAGTGAAAACAAAAAAATAAAGACAAGCAACTGTTGCCTGGCTGCATGTGTGTACAGCGCCTTCACCAGAACAAATGAACAAATAAACAAAAACAGACTTATCCCCTGGACAGAGGATTCTAAACTAGTGCCCCCCCCCCTCCCCATACCAGGTCCTCCTTTGTTCTCCCACCGTCCCTCACGGTCTTCCCACGCTGGGTCCCCATTGTTCTTCATGGCGGTCCCCCCATGCCGGGTCCTTCATTGTCTTCCCCTCCCCCCTCATGCTCATCGACCACAAAGCTGCATTGCCACCGAGGCTCCCGTTGCCGCCGAGGCCCATGTTGATGCCAAGGCTCTCTTGGCCGCCGAGGCTCCCGCCGCCGCTGAGGCCCCACTGGCGCCGAGGCACCCGCTGCCACTGCCGAGGCCCCACTGCCGCTGACGCACCTGCTGCTGAGGCTCCCATCACTGTCACCTCTGAGGCTCCTTTGGCCCAGACAGGCCTAGCCACCCGGCTTCACCGCAGTCCCCTGGGAAGCCTGTGGGGTGAGTTGGGCCTACCAGGGAGCATTCCGGTTGTCGGTTGTTGTTCCGGTCGTCGGCGCCGTGGTTGTTCGACGGGTGGATCGGGCCCGCGCAACTCCCATGCCGACCAACTTGCACTGTTTACACGAGTTCCACCTGTCTGATTTGCCCTCTCTAAACTTTCTAAACCTTTCCTATTCTTGTACCTGTCTAAATGTCTCTTAAACCTCATGATAGTATCTGCTCAACCACTTCCTCTGTTAGCTCGTTCCATATACCCACCATCTTTTGTGTAAAAAAGTTACTCCTCAAGTTCCTACTGAGTCTTTCCCCCCTCACCTTAAACCTATGTCCTGTGGTTATCGATTCCCCTACTCTGGGCAAGAGACTCTATGTGTCTACCACAGGAGACTCAAGATCATAATGAATCTCATCCCAAAATAGTTATTTTACCAATTATCCTAAATCTATATTTTCTAGTCACTGACATTTCTTTCATTGGAAATAATTATTTATAGAAACAATATGATTTTGTAAATATCTATCAAAGCTCCCTTTGTCTTTCTTCACTCCAAGAAACAGAAGATTGCCTTCTCTCGTGTCAAGGTTTCTGGAATTCCACATCACTGGTCTTTAGTAATTATTTTTCTCCTGTTTTAGGCAAAACTAATGAAGCCCAAAGTCTGTTGAAGATTGTGATGTTTTTTCCACTTACTGGTTTTACCCATCATACAGGCATTTGGTGCTTTACTCTTGTCAATCTGGGTGAAATTATTCTGTAAATGTTGGAATGTCTGTGGCAGTGTCTACAAGGCCTCGGAAACCATCTATTCTGTAAGAATATGGAGTGTGTTTTAGAGCAGATCTATCTCTAACCTATCGCCTGAATCCCAACCACAAAGCTAGAGCTACACTTGACCCAACATCCATCACCGCAAAATTTGTTGCTTATAAATCCGCATTACCCATAACTAGATTACATGACTAAATTTAACTTATCAATGTAAATATAAACCAAACAAACAAGTTGAGTAGACTAGAAGAGATGGGCCTTCTTGTTCAGCATGGGAAAGTTGGACCGAAGGGCCTGTTTACATAATGTATGACAATAGACAATAGACAATAAGTGCAGGAGGAGGCCATTCAGCCCTTTGAGCCAGCACCGCCATTCAATGTGATCATGGCTGATCATTCTCAATCAGTACCCAGTTCCTGCCATCTCCCCATACCCCCTGACTCCGCTATCCTTAAGAGCTCTATCTAGCTCTCTCTTGAATGCATTCAGAGAATTGGCCTCCACTGCCTTCTGAGGCAGAGAATTCCACTGATTCACAACTCTCTGACTGAAAAAGTTTTTCCTCATCTCAGTTCTAAATGGCCGATCCCTTATTTTTAAACTGTGGCCCCTTGTTATGACTGTGACTATCTCTCTATAAGTACTGCAAATGGACCCTTTTGATGATTGTAATTGAAAAGTATGGCATTAGCCATGAATCAGATCTAAGTTCTTTAAATGGCCTGGGGAGGAATTCTGCATCCAGGACAATTGCAGTGATTGATCATTATCAATGTTTTAAAGATTTTTTAACTGTTTGTCCTGAGGTGTGCATGTCAGCCTATCAAAAATTGGGACTGTTTGCACAAACAGCTCAATTTTAACCCTTTGCGTGCTGTCACAGGGATGAAATAGCAAATTAGATAATTCATCATGAACAAAGGATGCCACAATAACTTAAGCTTAGCATGTTCATAATATGAACAATGCGATTTCTGTAAAAAGCAGAACCCATTACCGTAGATAGTCGAGCCTCTCAGTGTTAAGAAGCACTCAGTAATTTGATTGTGCAGGACTGTAGCTAATTTTGAATCTCACTTCCAAGCTAGTCTGTGCTTTCTGTTTCCTAGCACCCTTTTCTCCTTATTACTTCAAAATTGGAGACTACTTCTTACCATCAAATTGTATTTCTTGTAGCATAAGGCAAAAACTTGCATAGATTAGCCAGTTGATTTAACACCAGTCCATAGATATATTTCATGCTGCTCTGCTGCTTCTGTGTGAAAGATTTTGGTTTAATTCTGCTCGTTCTTTCACTCATATAACAGTGTTGTTCATTTAATGAAGCAGCAAATGACTGAAATGAGAAAACATCCCGTAGGGAAAAGCGTGACGGAGTACTATGTCTTACCTCAGGAGATCTCAACATTCTTTTAGAGCCAACGAGTTTCTCTTAAAGTTGCAATATGGAAAACATAGATGATATACACATTGCAAGCTCACACGGACATCAGGGAGATAATCTGCTTGTGCAATAGCAGAGATGCCAAATTACAAAATGGTTGATTGTTCAAATGACCTATAATCACTATGTGTTATATTTCTCACTTACAAACAGGATTGTAGGTCGATATTGATATGGTTTAAATGCACTTGTATTCACAACGTTTCTAGCAGAACATTTCCAATTCGTAGAGAGTGAACATCTGCTCACAAAGAGTGTAATTAGCTCCAGAAAAAAACAAACTGCTGAAAACTAATTACAAAACAACCTCGAGGATCTTTAAAAATAACATTAGAGAAAATTAGTCAGAAATAAGTTGGAAATAACTACAGTAAATGTAGAAAAGGCCCAGGAAGAAAATAGCTCCTAAACCATTTGCTCTGGTAATACAGATATTAACTTAAAATTGTGTTGGGGAGCTTGATTAGCAGCGTCTAATTTATAAACATCCGTCCAGAGATTTAGCGCGTCGTATTTCATCTCCCGAGTATCCTCTCCAGCAATTCTAGTTTACCAGTCTGGAGCTTACCCGAGGAGTCAGGGAAAGTAGGAAAGCATATAATTTCCATGTGACAACGTCGCCAACTACCACTACGATACACATCGATTATATGACTGCCAGAGGAATGTTGGTGAAGGGGCTGATTAAAAATGTTTTCATCTTTCTGAAGCTACTTAATTTACAGTCTATACAAGATTAAACATATCTATTTCAGCATCTGCAACCTCTCTTTATTCTTATTCGATGCTTGAAAAGGACTCCAGTCCAGTCTCTATATCTATTTAATGCTTATTCAGGACAAATGCTTTTTTTTTCATCTTATAATTGATTTGTGTCTATAACTTCCCCAAATCTCATCAATTTATCCTTGCATAATGATCTGCCCCAGCAAAATGTTGTCAAGATACATTTTACGATTGCATCAGTATACATTATCACTCTTTGGCTTCTCTGTAATCTTTGAAATGTCTAACCATTCCCCTCCTTTCTACTGCATCTTATCTTTATTCTCCTTCAATGTATCTCCTTCAATGTATCTCCTTCACTTCCCCTGTTTGCATGCCCACTTTCACCTTTGCTCCTAATGATATCAGCTCTTGCTCTATTGATCTGGGGCATTTATCCAGATATATTAACTTAAAAAACACAACATTAGGAGACACCATCGAGATTTTCTTGTTGGAATAAATGTGCATAATTATCTGCAGTGAATACAAAAAGCATAATTGTTGGTTCAACCAGATTGTACATTTTTGTGCATAGTTTTGTTCTTCAACAGATAATTCAGAATTAAGTCCGAGAACTCCCATGAAGAGAATAGGGTTGGAGTTCATTTATAATGAGCAAAACCTACTGACACAGTTAGGATTTTCATTATTGCACTTCCTTAATTAGTCACACAACCTTTTCACAATAAAACTCAACCAAAATCTAATAATAACGTGAACAACATGTTCTTCAATTTTTCAATTTCAACATCAGTGACCCATTCTGCTAGCTAACATCAGCTTGTCGTAGTTAAAAAAGATCAGACTTATTCTCTACGTTTCCCTCATTAATGTGCTTTTAATAAACCTTTTCAAGAGCCATCGTCTGTAAAAAGTTTAGTTTCCATTTTTTCGAGGTTAATAAATTCCATGTTTTCGAACCTCTATTACCTAGACCATTTTAAAAAGGTACCAATTTTGGAAACAAACAACCATTCAAGAATTATTTGATCAAAGAAACATTACAGTTTATTCCTGGCGAATCCTCTATAATTTATGTTATCTAATTATCTAAATCCAGCAAGAGCAACATCCCTGTGACACACTGGTTGAAAATAATACGTTGTAACCTTTCCTGTAAATGATAACATCTGGGATTGCGTGAAATAAATGGAAACGTGTATTGATAATAACTGCTGATTAAGGACGAGGGAGTTGTTTGGAATGGATTTGTCCCTTAATCATCCTTTTACATTGTTGCTTTCAGCTTTAAAAAAAAAAATCTCCCTGAAGAACTCTTTAAACAAAAAATGGGGCTTCTTCAGTTTTAGATGAAAATAACCAAAGAAAGATAAAGGGAGAAAGTTCAAAGGATTTGTTTCCAAATAGGGCAATTCAGAACAGAAATATCAGTGATTTAACAACAGACTTATCACAAGATAATGGCAGAAATTTACTGGTGAAATCTCTTTACGTGCTAGTTAAGTGCAAGATGTTTTTATTTTATTTTCCCAATCCATTCTCCTGCAAACATAAGAAGCTCTTTATGTATCTCTCTAATGTAACATTGCTTCCGAAACTACATGTAATCATATAATATAGAAATTGCAGCATTATGAGCCATTCTGCACAACATCCTTCTTGAATGGATCTTCCTTCCTGAGAGAGGGATTGATGGAGAATTCTGTTTTTTTTTAAAAAAGCAGACATTCAGTAACCCTTCTCAACAGAAAGCTTATCTTAGGGTACGAGTGAAGCAGGCCAGACAGACAACGACTGGCATTTCCGATTATTTCACTTCATAGCCTGTTATCAGGCCCATGGGCTAATATATAAGCCAAAATTACATCAAATTTAGACATCTCAAAGGATTCTTCTGCCCACATCGTCAGTCACTTTACACTCTATTGTACATTTAAAATGTTTTCATCAGGAACTGCAAAGTTCCATTTGAACTGCTAGCCATGAATGATTTTGGTGGGAATTAACTGTATTCTTTGCTAATCCTAAATAGCCTATCACTAGACTTGAAGAAAGGCCTTCATTCAAAATGTTATCTGTTTATTTTCCTCCCCATTTTCTGCCTGACCCGCTGACTTCATCTAGCAATTTGTTTTTTTGCTCAGTTTTTGTCTCCTTTTGGTTCTTACTCCTTAACTCTCTCCATTTGTGAAGGCAAAAGTGGTTCAAGCTTTCTCCAACAATGTCTTTTGAGTTTATGGTAGTTCATGTGACCTGATAAAATCCCATGGGTTTTCATAAGTTTTCATAAGAAATTCATAAGTGCCTGGAAAAGTTTAAGGTTGGCTATGGCAGTAAGCCATTGAATGTTTTATTGGCAAGTCTGTTGCTGCAGAGATCAATTCTGTGTGTGGATCAAAACAATCTGCCTGAAAGAAGAGGTTTTGGATAATTAACTTGGTGAAAGTCAACTTTCCTGATGCTTGCCCAAACTGAAGGCAGATACGGTTATTTTTGGAAAGTTCTTTGCTACTTTTTCATCAACTTTCCTGTGGTTCATTAACATTTTCTTGTGCAATACATTCAAGAACATAGAACACAGAACATAGAACAGTGCAGTAGAAGAACAGGCCCTTCAGCCCGAACATGATGCCAAGACCATCACTTATCTACCTGCATGTAACTCGAATCCCTCCATTCCCTGCATATCCATGTGCCAATTCAAAAGTATTTTAAATGCTTCCAACATATCTGCTTCATTCAGCTATTATGCTCTTTGTTCTGTTCTTTTCTTTGCAACTATTTTTTAATTTATAATGCTGTGTTCATTGTGAACAAACCTCCAGTGAAAACAATGATGCCATCCTCAGATTTCAACCTCAGCTTTAATCGTAATGATCACCATGAATCTTGAAAGTGACTGTCAGGGACATGAAGGAAAAAGGAAATTTGGGATGAAGGAAGAAAGCACTCTTGTTTGCCTGACTGAGGACAGTGCCCATGCAGATTCAGCCCAGAGATTCATCCTTTGTAAGCAGTGCTAATGGTAGAGGGGAGCAGCAGCTAAATGATACATATTGATATTAACAGAAGATAATTTAAAGAGCTGAGCACAGCTTAACGATGCTAGCACATTGCACCATTAGCTCGTCAAGCTAAGGATCAATTTTCAAATCCCTTCACCATTATTTGGCAATGTTGAAGATGGACCTTCGTCATTCATAATAACATCAGAAATGCTCTTGGGTATACTTTGAGTGCATTACGGACAAGGACACACATGGTACTTTGATTACCAACATCTTGTCTTATTCAAAGAAATGTGGTGTGCTCTCCCAGCGGTATATTAATGTGGATAAATCTCTGGGACCCGATCCAGGTGTATGGGAAGTCAGGACAGAAATTATAGTGGCCCTGGCAGAGATTTTTGCATCATCTTTAGCTACGGGTGAGGTACCGGAAGCCTGGAGTGTGGCTAATGTTGTGCCAGAGGAAGCTGTGGAGGCAGGTACGATTACAATGTTTAAATTACATTTACACAGTTACAGTGCCCTCCATAATGTTTGGGACAAAGACCCATCATTTATTTATTTGCTTCTGCACTCCACAATTTAAGATTTGTAATAGAAACAAATCATAGGTGGTTAATTTACTGCACGTTGTCAGAATTTATTAAAGGGTATTTTGATACATTTTGGTTTCACCTTGTAGAAATTACAGATATGTTTACACAGAGGCCCCCCATTTCAGGGCACCATAATGTTTGGGACACATGGCTTTACAGGTGTTTGTAACTGCTCAGGTATGTTTAATTGCCTCCTTAATGCAGGTACAAGAGAGCTCTCAGCACCAAGTCTTTCCTCCAGTCTTTCCATCACCTTTGGAAACTTTTACTGTTGTTTATCAACATGAGGACCAAAGTGCCAACGAAAGTCAAAGAAGCCATTATGATACTGAGAATCAGAAATAAAACTCTTTAGAGGTATCAGCCAAACCTTAGGCTTACCAAAATCAACTGTTTGGAACATCATTAAGAAAAAAGAGGGCACTGGAGAGTCTTGCAGGCCAATGAAGACCTCCACAGGGACTGGCAGACCAAGGAAGACCTCCACAGCTGATGACAGAATTCTCTCTATAATAAAGAAAATTCCCCAAACATCTGTCCGACAGATCAGAAACACTCTTCAGGAGTCAGGTGTGGATTCGTCAATGACCACTGTCCACAGAAGACTTCATAAACAGAAATACAGAGGCTACACTGCAAGATGCAAACCGCTGGTTAGCCGCAAAAGTAGGATGGCCAGGTTACAGTTTGCCAAGAACTACTTAAAAGAGCAACCACAGTTCTGGAAAAAGGTCTTGTGGACAGATGAGATAAAGATTAACTTATATCAGAGTGATGGCAAGAGCAAAGTATGGAGGAGAGAAGGAACTGCCCAATTTCAAAGTATACCACCTCATCTGTGAAACATGGTAGGGGGGGGGGTGTTATGGCCTGGGCATGTACGGCTGCTGAAGGTACTGGCTCACTTATCTTCATTGATGATACAACTGCTGATGGAAGTAGCATAATGAATTCTGAAGTGTATAGACACATCCTATCTGCTCTAGTTCAAATAAATGCCTCAAAACTCATTGGGCAGTGGTTCATTCTACAACAAGACAATGAACCCAAACATACTGCTAAAGCAACAAAGGAGTTTTTCAAAGCTAAAAAATGGTCAACTCTTGAGTGACCAAGTCAATCACCCAATCTGAACCCAATTAAGCAGGCCTTTTATATGCCGAAGAGAAAACTGAAGGGGACTTTCCCCCAAAACAAGCATAAGCTAAAAATGGCTGCAATACAGGCCTGGCAGAGCATCACCAGAGAAGACACCCAGCAACTGGTGATGTCCATGAATCACAGACTTCAAGCAGTCATTGCATGCAAAGGATATGCACCAAAATACTAAACAAAATACTACTTTCATTTACATGACATTGCTGTGTCCCAAACATTATGGTGCCCTGAAATGGGGGGACTATGTATAAACACTGCTGTAATTTCTACACGGTGAAACCAAAATGTATAAAAATATCCTTTATTAATATCTGTCAATGTGCACTTTAACCACGTGTGATTTTTCCTATTACAAATTTCAAATTGTGGAGTACAGAGGCAAATAAATAAATGATGTATTTGTCCCAAATATCATGGAGGACACTGTATATGGACAGGAAAATTTGAGAAGAATATGGGCACAATGCAAGCAAATGCATTGACATCTATGGCAGTATGGGCAAATTGGGCCAAAGAGCCTGTTTCCGTGATGTGTAACTCCACGTCTGTATGACTCCAGTGTCCTTACTGTAGCAATACTTGCAGGAACCATGGCTAGCAATACCTACATTAATGGGGCTGGAATATATGAGGAATTTTGTGGATACATTGGGTATTATGGTTACTCAGGATCAATTCTGACCATGCAAAGTTTGCATGTTGTCCAAGTGACGGCATGGGTTTCCTCCAAGTAGTCCAGTTTTCCCTCACAATCCAAAGACGTGCAAAAGTAGAATTACATTGGCTGCCCTTCAGTCCACAGGAACTGATCCAGAATCAAGAGAACATTGAAAAATGATCACCAATGTATCCACGATTTCTAAGACCACCTCCTTGAGTACCCTGGGATGCAGACCATCAGGCCCTGGGGATTTATCTTCCTTCAGTCCCAACAGTTTACCTAACACCATTTTCTGACTAATGTGGGTTCCCTTCAGTTCCTCCCTCCCACTAGGTCCTTGATCCCCTAGTATTTCCAGGAGATTGTTTGTGTCTTACTTAGTGAAGACAGAACCAAAGCACTTGTATAACTGTTCTGCCATTTCCTTGTTTCCCATTATAAATTCACCTGTCTCTGACTGTAAGGGACCTACATTAATCTTCACTAATGGACCCCAGGAAAGAGAGTTTGTGGAGTGTCTCCGAGATGGATTCTTAGAACAGCTTGTACTGGAGCCTACTAGGGAGAATGCAATTCTGGATTTAGTGTTGTGTAATGAACCTGATCTGATAAGGGGACTCGAGGTAAAAGAGCCATTAGGATGCAGTGATCACAATATGATAAGTTTTACTCTACAAATTAAGAGGGAGAAGGGAAAATCGGAAGTGTCAGTATTACAATATAGCAAAGGGGATTACAGAGGCATGAGGCAGGAGCTGGTCAGAATTGACTGGAAGGAGGCCCTCGCAGGGAAGACGGTGGAACAGCAATGGCAGGTATTCCTGGGAATAATGCAGAAGTTGCAGGATCAATTTATCCCAAAGAGGAGGAAAGATTCCAAGGGGAGTAAGAGACACCCGTTGCTGACAAGGGAAGTCAAGGACAGCATAAAAATAAAAGAGCAGAAGTACAACAAAGCAAAGAAGAGTGGGAAGCCAGAGGATTGGGACTCTTTTAAAGAGCAACAGAAGATGACTAAGAAGGCAAGACGGGGAGAAAAGATGAGGTACGAGGGTAAACTAGCCAATAATATAAAGGAGGATAGCAAAAGCTTTTTTAGGTATGTAAAGAGGAAAAAAATAGTCAAGGCAAATGTGGGTCCCTTGAAGACAGAAGCGGGGGAATTTATTATGGGAAACAAGGAAATGGCAGACGAGTTGAACCGGTACTTTGGATCTGTCTTCACTAAGGAAGATACAAGCAATCTCCCAGATGTTCTAGTGGGCAGAGATCCTAGGGTGACGGAGGAACTGAAGGAAATCCACATTAGGCAGGAAATGGTGTTGGGTAAACTGATGGGACTGAAGGCTGATAAATCCCCAGGGCCTGATGGTCTGCATCCCAGAGTACTTAAGGAGGTGGCGCTAGAAATTGTGGACGCATTGGTGACCATTTTCCAATGTTCTATAGATTCAGGATCAGTTCCTGTGGATTGGAGGGTAGCTAATGTTGTCCCACTTGTTAAGAAAGGAGGGAGAGAGAAAACGGGAAATTATAGACCAGTTAGTCTGACATCAGTGGTGGGGAAGATGCTGGAGTCAATCATAAAAGACGAAATTGCGGAGCATTTGGATAGTCGTAACAGGATTGTTCCGAGTCAGCATGGATTTACGAAGGGGAAATCATGCTTGACTAATCTTCTGGAATTCTTTGAGGATGTAACCAGGAAAATTGACAGGGGAGAGCCGGTGGATGTGGTGTACCTTGACTTTCAGAAAGCCCTTGACAAGGTTCCACATAGGAGATTAGTGGGCAAAATTAGAGCACATGGTATTGGAGGTAGGGTACTGACATGGATAGAAAATTGGTTGACAGACAGAAAGCAAAGAGTGGGGATAAATGGGTCCCTTTCAGAATGGCAGGCAGTAACTAGTGGGGTACCGCAAGGCTCGGTGCTGGGACCGCAGCTATTTACAATATACATTAATGACTTGGATGAAGGGATTAAAAGTACCATTAGCAAATTTGCAGATGATACAAAGCTGGGTGGTAGTGTGAACTGTGAGGAAGATGCTATGAGGTTGCAGGGTGACTTGGACAGGTTGTGTGAGTGGGCGGATGCATGGCAGATGCAGTTTAATGTGGATAAGTGTGAGGTTATCCACTTTGGTGTTAAGAATAGGAAGGCAGAGTATTATCTGAATGGTGTCAAGTTAGGAACAGGGGACGTACAACGTGATCTGGGTGTCCTAGTGCATCAGTCACTGAAAGGAAGCATGCAGGTACAGCAGGCAGTGAAGAAAGCCAATGGAATGTTGGCCTTCATAACAAGAGGAGTTTAGTATAGGAGCAAAGAGGTCCTTCTGCAGTTGTACAGAGCCCTAGTGAGTCCGCACCTGGAGTACTGTGTGCAGTTTTGGTCTCCAAATTTGAGGAAGGATATTCTTGCTATTGAGGGCGTGCAGCGTAGGTTTACTAGGTTAATTCCCGGAATGGCGGGACTATCATATGTTGAAAGACTGGAGCGACTAGGCTTGTATACACTGAAATTTAGAAGGATGAGAGGAGATCTTATCGAAACGTATAAGATTATTAAGGGGTTGGACACGTTAGAGGAAGGAAACATGTTCCCAATGTTGGGGGAGTCCAGAACAAGGGGCCACAGTTTAAGAATAAGGGGTAGGCCATTTAGAACTGAGATGAGGAAAAACTTTTTCAGTCAGAGAGTTGTGAATCTGTGGAATTCTCTGCCTCAGAAGGCAGTGGAGGCCAATTCTCTGAATGCATTCAAGAGAGAGCTGGATAGAGCTCTTAAGGATAGTGGAGTCAGGGGGTATGGGGAAAAGGCAGGAACGGGGTACTGTTGGAGAATGATCAGCCATGATCACATTGAATGGCAGTGCTGGCTCGAAGGGCCGAATTGCCTCCTCCTGCACCTATTGTCTATTGTCTAATCTTTTCCTTTTTACATACCTAAATAAACTTTTACAGTAAGTTTTTATATTCCCCGTAAGCTTTCTTTCATGCTCTTTTTTCCCCCTCTTAATGAACCTCTTTGTCCTCCTCTGTTAAGTTCTAAATTCCTCGCAGTAAATTGTTAGTGTAAAGGAGAAAGGGTGACAGCAGAATCAAATTGTTCTGAATGTAAAGGGTGGCAGGAGAAGCAAACCAGATTGCTGTGCATGCGAGAGAGAATGAATTGCAAGGAAATAAGCGAGGAATAAGGCTGATAGCAATGTTCCGATTGGAGGCATCGACTTGATGTGCCAATGGGACAGTTCCTGTACTGTTCAATATTCTATATCTGTGGCTGCAGCAGAGTAATAAAGATAAGAACATGCAATTAAAGAGACGCAGAGAGAGGAAAAGATAGGGATAGATGAGATGTACAATATTAAAAATCCCCAAGACAAAATTGAATATTTTGAACCCAGCACTCTCCCATTTCCAGATGGATGGGCAGTATGTAACATTCCACTGCTGCTGGAAAACAAACTGGCCATTTAAATATTTAATGTGCTTGTGTGACTAAGATTTATATTCCGTTTAAAGCTAATCTGGGCCAGCCAGGTTTCCCGAGCCTCAGGAAACTTGGCAACCAAAGGGAGATAAAACCTGCTGTGGGAGATGCTAGTACCTTTGTGGAATGCTCAAAGCCCAGGAGAGCAGAACTGAGTCATGTCTCAAAGCTCTGTGTTGCTCACGTCATCTGCAGCTTGGCACCAGGTGGGAAAGTGTTATAGATAGTCATAGAGTTATACGGTGGGGAAAAATGCCCTTTGGCCCAACCTGCCCGCGCCGACCAACATGTCCCACCTACACTAGTCCCACTTGCCTGCGTTTGCCAGCTAGATTCTTGATTAGTACAGGTGTCAGAGGTTATGGGGAGAAGGCAGGAGAATGGGGTTATGAGGGAGAGATAGATCAGCCATGATTGAATGGCGTACACTTGATGGGCCGAATGGCATAATTCTACTCCTATTTCTTATGACATGACCTTAAGTTGTGGAGAAAGTGGAATGTCAGGGGGAGGAATAGGTATGAGGATTGTGCCACTTTCAGTGCCTTCAGACTCGGCTGCACTCCCAGGGAAGCTATTCCACTGTGGTGAGTGCTGCCTCTTCCATTGAGAGAAGGTGATGCAGCTGTGTCTGTTCCTCTTTGGTTCACCACTGCTGCCTTCCATTGAGCACCATCTTATTTCCCAAGAAAGGAGGAAATGCATCAGTGAGTATGTTGCATGTACTTCTGTGTTGCACTTGTCCTGGCTGAATGGATAGATTCAGATGATCTTATTGTCATCTACACCAGGGTGCCCTCGTTCACAGGAAGTTGGAAGATGCAGGTGAGGGATGAGAGTGTGCAAAGTAAAATACAAAAGCTGACCAACCCAAGTTGACTATATTGGTGAGAGAGAACAAAACATTCCAAAATAATATTTATTATTTACTGTAATAAATTTACTGTGATAAATTCAAAGATGCACATTTGTTAATTAGTTTCAGTAAAAAATTGTAAGTTGTCCCGAGTGTGTAGGAGAGTGTTAGTGCATGCGGATTGCTGGTCAGTGCGGACTCGGTGGGCCAATGGGCCTGTTTCCACAATGTATCGCCGAACTAAACTAAAGTTAACTAAACAAAAAATGAATACAAAGAAAGGTTTGAATTCAAGACAGGGAGAAGTGATGGGGTTGATAGAATATTTCTACTGGAGGACAATTTCTACTTCACATTCTCCCTGTGACCACGGGTTTTCTCCGACAGCTCCAGTTTCCACACACATTTCAAAGAAGTGCGGGTCTGCAGGTTATTTGGCTTTGCCCCTTCATGTAGGATGCAACACTGGGATAACATAGACCTAGTGTATGGGTGATCGTTGGTTGGCGTGGATTCAGTTCCAAACAAAACTAGACATGTCTTAAAAATTGGAATCATACATTTCAAGAGTGAAGACAACAAACACGTAACCTGCAGAATGTGGTAGACATTAGGAATTCTCTTTCCTACGTGACAATTGTTCCTTTTAAATGCAAGATTGACAGATATTTGTTAACCAATGCATAAGGATGGATAGTGACAGGGTTAATTCAGGAACTAGGGTCCTAAACTTGAATAAAGGTGACTTTGAAGGTATGAGACAGGAATTGGCTAGGATAGACTGGCAAATTATACTTAAAGGGTTGACGATGGAGATGCAATGGCAAAGATTTAAAGAACGCATGGATGAACTCCAGAAATTGTTCATCCCTGTCTGGCGAAAAAATAAAACCGAGAAGGCGGCTCAATCGTGGCTGACGAGGGAAGTCAAGGACAGTGTTGAATCCAAGGAAGAGGCATATAAATTGGCCAGAGGTAGCTGCAAACCAGACTGTGAGAAATTTAGAACTTAACAAAGGAGGACAAAGAGGTTCATTAAGAGGGGGAAAAAAGAGCATGAAAGAAAGCTTGCGGGGAATATAAAAACTTACTCTAAAAGTTTATTTAGGTATGGAAAAAGGAAAAGATTAGTGAAGATGAATGTAGGTCCCTTACTGTCAGAGACAGGTGAATTTATAACACCATTGTCAAGTTTTCAGATGACACAACGGTGATCGGGCTGATCACCAACGGGGATGAAACAAACTATAGAGCGGAGGTGCAGAACCTGGCGGACTGGTGCTCGGATAACAACCTGTCCCTAAATACCACCAAGACCAAGGAGCTGATCATCAACTTCCGTAGGTCACATAACGGGGAATATGCCCCGATCTCTATCAACGGGGACAGTGTGGAGAGAGTGTCCAGCTTCAAGTTTCTGGGTACTCACATTTCGGAGGACCTAACATGGTCCAATAACACTGCTGCGCTGGTCAAGAAGGCACAACAAAGACTGTTCTACTTAAGAACACTGAAAAAGTCTGGTCTACCCCAACAGCTGCTGACGACCTTCTACCGCTGCACCATAGAGAGCATCCTAACGCATGGCATCCCTGTGTGGTACCTCAGCTGCATGGAGGCAGAAAGGAAAGCTCTACAGCGGGTAGTCCATAGTGCTCAGAGGACCATCGGAACACAGCTACCAGACTTGGAGGGTATCTACAACACACGATGCCTCAGAAAAGCCACCAGCATCCACAAAGACTCTTCACAACCCTGCAACAGTCTGTTCGAACTCCTTCCATCGGGCAGACGATACAAGGCCTTCTACGCCCGCACCTCCAGACTCAGGAACAGCTTCATCCCCAGGGCCATAGCTGCTATGAACCGGTCCTGCTGAGCCGGATGGTCACAACGCATAGATCAACTTGCACTTTACCCTGTCTAAAACTGTTACATTTGTTTCGTTGGGTTGCTGTTGTCTAAATTACTTAAATTATTGCATCGTATGGGAGGCGCATTCCCAATCTCGTTGTACCCCTGGGTACAATGACAATAAAGATATATTGTATTGTATTGTATTGTATTGTATAATGGGAAACAAGGAAATGGCAGAACAGTTATACGAGTGCTTTGGTTCTGTCTTCACTAAGTAAGACACAAACAATCTCCCGGAAATACTAGGGGACCAAGGACCTAGTGGGAGGGAGGAACTGAAGGGAATCCACATCAGTCAGAAAATGGTGTTAGGTAAACTGTTGGGACTGAAGGCAGATAAATCCCCAGGGCCTGATGGTCTGCATCCCAGGGTACTCAAGGAGGTGGTCCTAGAAATCGTGGATACATTGGTGATCATTTTTCAATGTTCTCTTGACTCTGGATCAGTTCCTGCAGACTGGAGGGTAGCCAATGTAATTCTACTTTTTAAGAAAAGAGGGTGAGAAAAACAGGGAATTACAAACCAATTAGCCTTACATCGGTAGTGGGGAAGATGCTGGAGTCGATAATTAAAGATGTTATAGCAGCTCATTTGGAAAGCAGTGACGGGATCAGTCAAAGTCAGCATGGATTTATGAAGGGGAAATCATGCTTGACTAATCTTTTGGAATTTTTTGAGGATGTAACAAAGTAGAATGGATAAGGGAGAGCCAGTAGATGTGGTGTGTCTGAACTTTCAAAAAGCCTTTGGCAAAGTCCCACACAAGAGATTAGTGTGCAAAATTAGAGCACATGGTATTGGGGGTAGGGTATTGACATGGATAGAGAACTGATTGGCAGACAGGAATCAAAGAGTAGGAATTAACGGGTCCTTTTCAAAATGGCAGGCAGTGACCAGTGGGGTGCCGCAAGGCTCGGTGCTGGGACCCAGTTGTTTACAATATATATTAATGATTTAGACAAGTGAATTAAATGGAACATCTCTAAATTTGCGGATGACACAAAGCTGGGTGGCAGTGTGAACTGCGAGGAGGATACTATGAGGCTGCAGGGTGACTTGGATAGGTTGGATGAGTGGGCAGAAGCATGGCAGATGCAGCATAATGTGGATAAATGTGAGGTTATCCATTTTGGTGGCAAGAACAGGAAGGCAGATTATTATCTGAATTGTATCAGATTAGGAGAAGGGGAGGTGCAACGAGACCTGAGTGTGTTTGTACATCAGTCACTGAAAGTAAGCATGCAGGTAGAGCAGGTAGTGAAGAAAGCTAATGGCATGTTGGCCTTCATTGTGAGAGGATTTGAGTTTAGGAGCAAGGAGATCCTACTGCAGTTGTACAGCGCCCTGGTGAGACTGCACCTAGAGTATTTTGTGCAATTTTGGTTTAATTTGAGGAAGGACATTATTACTATTGAGGGAGTGCAATGTAGGTTCACCAGGTTAATTCCTAGGATGGCAGGACTGACATACAGTATAATGAAAGAATGGGTCGGTTGGGCTTGTATTTGCTGGAATTTAGAAGGATGAGGGGATCTTATGGAAACATATAAAATTCTTAGAGGATTGGACAGGGTAAATGCAGGAGAAATGTTCCCAATGTTGGGGGAGTCCAGAACCAGTGGTCACAGTTTAAGAATAAGGTGTAGGCCTTTTAGGACTGAGACGAGGAAAAACATTTTTACCCAGAGAATTGTGAATCTGTGAAATTCTCTGCCACAGAAGGCAGTGGAGGCCAATTCACTAGATGTTTTCAAGACAGTTAGATTTAGCTCTTAGGACTAAGGGAATCAAGGGTTATGGGGAAAAAGCAAGAACGGGGTACTGATGTTGGATAATCAGCCATGATCATATTGAATGGCGGTGCTGGCTTAAAGGGCCAAATGGCCTACTTGTGCATCTATTTTCTATGTTTCTATGTTTCTAAGTGGTATGGGAAAAATCATTATATTGTTCTATGTCAGATGTCATCCGTTGAATGGTGGAAGGACTTGAGGATCAACAAAGGACACAAAGTGCTGGAGTAACTCAATGGGTCAGGCAACATCTCTGGAGAACATGGATAGGTGATGTTTCAGGTCGGGACCCTTCTTCATGCACGAAATGTTCCGTCTGGAAATATCATCTTTTAGTTTTGTTTACTTTAGAGATACAGTGTGGAAACACTGTATTTTGTTTTGCTGAATCCGTGCCAACCAGCAATCACCCATACACTAGTTCTATTCTACATGCTAGGGACAATTTACAGAAGCTAATAAATCTACAAACCTGCCCGTCTTTGGGATGTGGGTGGAAACCAGTGCACCCGGAGAAAACCCACACGGTCAATGGGAGAATATACAAACACCGTACAGATTGCACACCAGGACAGGATTGAACCTGAGTCTCTGGCACAGCAACTCTACTGCAGTGTCTTTGTGCCAACTATCCGTAATCTCAGGAGATGCTGCCTGACCCACTAAATTACTCCAGCACTGTGTGCTTTTTTATAAACCAGCATCCACAGTTCTTTATTTCAACTAAAGGTCCACTTCTGATTTTCTGGCACCCTTGATTCCAGAGCCTTTCATGGATGATCCATTTTGCCAGGCCAACAGAGATCACGGTTTTGGGGGAGACTGAGGTGCCGGCTGGCAAAGGCATGTGAATAAGAAAACATGTCAGCCGGTGGAGATGGAAATTTTGCTGGACATTAAGGTCCTAAATGTGGAGATGAGTGAATTCTGTCACCCTTTTGGTGTAATTTCAATAAGCGAAGCACCTTTTTACTGCTGAGACCACAACTTATATCTGTAATCATTCTTCCTCTAGGATGCTGATGCTCTTACTCTTTTACTGAAAGCCTTGTGACAAATTTACATTCAAACCTTTGTTGTTAAAACCAGACGTTGCACAAGAATGGCCTGAGCTCCATCTCATCTTTATGCACTCTCACTAAATCAACAAAATGATGACAAAAATATATTCCTTATAACCTTTTTGAGAACTGCAACAGCAATTCTAGTTGGTAACAAAATATATTCTGCTCTGAATGTGAAATGGAAGAAATACATTTATGAAATCTCTTTTGTTAGGTGAAATTAAAGACAATGTTTCTTACAAAGGGTATACCGACAATATTAGAATTAGTTATTTAATTTTTCCACGTTACGCAGTTCAGTGTTTACAGCCAGAGATTATTAGTGTGGTTTAGTTATTATTCATCATTTAAACAATTGCTCCATAGGCATTCCCTGCATTTCCGAAACAGAATAATTGGACGAAAAGGGCACTCGTGTTCCAATTCTGGTACAGGTTTGTTGTTAACGTGTGATAGACGTGTAGGTGATTATTGGACTCAGCAAGACTCATTCTTCAATTTATCACATATTTGCCACAGTATAAGATCTGCCTCAATGTTAGCTCAGAAGAAAAAACAAAACAGTGTTAGATGTGAGAATCTGGTGGCTGGCACTCATTTTCTGAATTAGCCAGTCTAAACCTTTATACTTCAATGCATCCTAATTGCATTAGAATGAGAGTAGATTTGGAGGAACATAATTTTCAGAGTTAGGATAATTGGAGGAGGTTAAAGTGTTTGGGGACGATGGATTGGAACATAGGAGGAAGGTTTTAGAATATAAACTTTGGCAGATCAAGAGCCAATGTTGAGTTGGTACAAATTTGGCGTTGATAGGGAAGTGAATGGGGGGAAGGGCGGGGGGGGGGGGGGGGGGGAGGTTGGGGGGGGTGGGTAGCATTATGGTAGGGCTTGGAAGGAAGGAGGCTAAAGCGTGGAAGGTTAGCAAATATATAATTGGGATAAGTAAGTGCAGAATGGCTCAGGCCAAATGCCCAGCCATTCAGGCCATTCTTGTGCAGTGAACCGGTTTTAACAGAAAACGTTTGGAAGGAAATTTCCTGTCAGGACCTTCAGTAAAAGAGCAAGAGCACAGGCATCTGGGCATCTGAGAGGCAGTCTTTAAGGAGGTAGGCCTGGTAAAGAGAAAGATGTGGTCATAAAAGTGGAGGGTGATGACAAATGGTCGCAGATAGCAAAATGTGACACGGACGGAAGGAATAAGAAAGAACATGGAAGTACGGAACACCAGAAACGTTTGAACCATCTGGTCCATTTTTGAATATATGCTACCCTCCACCTGACTCATCTGCCAATCAACCCACCCTTACTTGGATCCAACTATTACTTGCCAGTTCTTGCCTATCCCTTCCCCACCTGTTTCTAACAGCTATCTCCTCTCTGCTCCTGTCTTTAAGAAGGGTCCAGATCTGAAACGTCATCATACTAGGCATGATTAGTAAGTTTGCAGATGGCGCTAAAATATGTAGGTGGGGATGTAGACAGTAAAGAATGTTATCAAGAATTACAGCAAGATCTTGATCAGCTGGGCAAGTGGGCCGAGGAATGGGCAATGGAGTTTCATTCAGATAAGTGTGAGGCGTTGCATTTCGGGAAGTTAAACCAGGGCAGGATTTTCACAGTGAACAGGAGAGCCATGTTTAGTTTAGTTTAGTTTATTGTCATGTGTACAGAGGTGCAGTGAAAAGCTTTTTGTTGCTTGCTAACCATTCAATAGATTGAATGTACATGATGATCATCGAGCTGTTGGGATCAATGTCCCTGGCCAACAATCAGCCGATCGAACCATCCTGTCTGATGTCATCTGTTGCCGGCCCAGATTTTTCATGCTCTTTTCTTGCTTCCTTTAGACTTTGGACTTTAGAGATACAGCGTGGAAACAGGCTCTTCGGCCCACCGAGTCTGCGCCAACCAATGATCTGTAGCACTATCCTGCAAACGAGGGACAGGTTTCAATTTTACAGAAGGCAATAAAACCTTATAAAGTGTAGGTGGATACCAGAGCACCCGGAGAAACCCCACACTGTCAAGGGAACGTACAAACTCCGTACAGACAGCACCTGTAGTCAGGATTGAACCCAGGTCTCTGGCGCTGTCGGGCAGCAACTGTACTGTTGTGCCACCAAGCCGCCCCATGGTGCCATTGTGTAGCATCCAGTTCCTCCCCTACAAACAATGTGAAGAAAGGTCACAACCAGAAACATCACCTATCCATTTTCTCCAGAGATACTGCCTTGACCTGCTGTTACTCCCACATTTTCTGTCTACCTAAGGTGTTAATTGCTTTCGCTTATGGGCTCCACCAGACTGATTTTGTTTTGTCTGTTTTTTTGTTTTTATTTCCAATATCTTTCACATTGTACGATTATCCCCAGGCAGATTATCTCATGCTCTATCCCTGATATCTCTCTCACTCACTTCCTTATCTTTCATTTTAAAACTTGTTTGGCTCCAATGTCTTTTCTTGGTGTGATAAAAGATCATTTACCTGAAATACTGACTCTTAAAAGCTGCTGCCTGACTTTGTTCCAGCACTGATTCCAATATATTCAAATTTATGGTCTCCATCAGCAGCGGTAGAGTTACTGCCTTACAGCTCAAGAGAGACAGGTTCGATCCTGACGATGGGTGCTATCTGAATGGAGTTTGTACATTCTCACTGTGACCGTGTGGCTTTCCCCCGAGTGCTCCAGTTTCCTCCCACATTCCAAACTCGTACTGGTTTGTAGGTTAATTGAGCTTCTGTGGAGTGTAAATTGTCTCTTGTGTGCAGGACAGTGATCTTGTATCGGGATCGCTGGTCAGCCTGGTCTTGGTGTGCAACGGGCCTGTTTTCTTTCTTATGTCAGAAAAGAAAGTCCTGACATAAATGCCATTGGATACATCACACCATCACACCCTTAATCCACTGCCTTCCTTCATTCACTGAAAAAGCGAGGAGGTTTTGTCCATCCATTGGCCGATCAAACCCTCTTCATCTTTATCCACTTATTACTATGTAGGCAGATGCTGGTTTACACCAAAGATAGACACAAAATGCTGGAATAGCTCAGCGGGACAGGCAGCATCTCTGCATAGAAGGAATGGGTGATGTTTCAGGTCGATACACTTCTTCAGACTGGGGAAGGGTCTAGAGCCGAAACAGCACTCATTCCTTCTATCCAGAGATGCTGCCTGATCCGTTGAGTTACTCCAGCATTTTGTGTCTATTTTGTAAACCAGCATCTTCAGTTCTTTGTGTCTAGGAGATTTTTCTTTTAGCTCCACCCCTATCAAAATCACCATTGATTGCGTTTCCCTGATTTAAAGCAATATTTATTGATGCTGAGATTTAGATTGAAAATAACAGTGAGCCCTTGGTAATGAGGTGATTATGTGACTTACAGACTTAAAGTATTCATCAACAGTTCAATTTACTGTTTTACAAGTAGGACTGCAGGAAATTACTTTGGCTGCTTGCTTGGAATCTACCGGGATGTCATTACCTTGGTGAATTTGATTGTGTTATCATTTAATGAAAGGATTTGAAATGTGGTTTGTTGTTGTAAAAGAAACCTATGTGGTCACAGGGAGAACGTGCAAACTCCACACAGACAGCACCCGAGGTCAGGATCGAATCCAGGCCTCTGGCACTGTGCAGCAGTACCTCTATCAGCTTGCCACTATGATCTTTGTTTAATTCAGGTGTTTAAGGAGATGAAAGGATGTATTTATTCCAGTAAGAGACCTTGGCACCTTAAAAATAGAAAATAAGAACTAAATTAATTTGAGGTGGCCAGGATGCATATCATCATACAATGGAGTGATTCTCACTAATAAACTGGACAGACTGACAATCATGAACTTAATCACCAAAGTCAGACATGAATCTCCCCAAACCAGATTATTCACAAGTTCACAAATTATAGGAATAGAATTAGGCCATTCGACCCATCGAGTCTACTCCACCATTCAGTCATAGCTGATCTCTGCTACCTAATCCCATTTTCCTGCCTTCTCCCCAGAAACCCTTGACACCCATTCTAATCAAGAACTTGTCTATCTCTGCCTTAAAAATATCCACTTTGTTCTGCACAGCCCTCTGCGGCAATGAGTTCCACAGATTAACTACCCTCTGACTAAAGAAGTTCCTCCTCACCTCTTTTTTAAAAGTGCGCCTTTTAATTCTGAGCCTTTGACCTCTGGTCCTAGACTCTCCCACCAGTGGAAACATCCTTTCCACATCCACTCTATCTATGCCTTTCATTATTCTATGTTTCAATTATCTTGGTCCTCAAGGGGCCAGCAGATGAATGGGAAGAGCTGTCCCACTGACTGGTTAAGCAATAGCCTGATATAGTCATCGGCACAGAATCCTACTTTACACACAATGTGCCGGTCTTACCCTTTGCAATCCCTGGCTAAGGCAGGCCCCACTGACAAGATACATCAATTAGAAGTGATGAAAGTCATCTCACGTCATTATTTTCCCATGCAGTTGAAGGAGTAGCCATTGATTCTTCAACATTGACTCCAGTGCCCATGAAGTCACGTGGCACCAGATCAACAACAGGCAAGGAAATGTCCTCCTGATGATCGCTTACTGTTCCCCTTCAGTGGGTGAATCAGTATACATCCAATGTTGATTAACACTTGGAAGATGCACTACATGTAGATAGGGCACAGATAGCAAGGACACAATGGTGGACTTTAAATACTTAACACTGACTTCAACATAGCACCACCACAGACCAAGTCGGTCGTCAATAGACAATAGACAATAGGTGCAGGAGGAGGCCATTCGGCCCTTCGAGCCAGCACCGCCATTCACCATGATTATGGCTGATAATCCACAATCAGTACCTCGTTCCTGCCTTCTCCCCATATCCCTTGACTCCTCTATCATTAACAGCTCTATCTAACTCTCTTGAAAGCATCCAGGGAATTGGCCTCCACTGTCTTCTGAGGCAGAGAGTTGCACAGCTTCACAACTCTCTAAGTGAAAAAGTTTTTCCTCATCTCCGTTCTAAATGGCCTACCCCTTATTCTTAAACTGTGGCCCCTGGTTCGGGACACCCCCAACATTGGGAACATATTTCCTGCCTCTAGCGTGTCTAATCCCTTAATAATCATATATGTTTCAATAAGATCCCCTCTCATCCTTCTAAATTCCAGAGTATACAAGCCCAGTTGCTCCAGTCTTTCAACATACGACAGTCCCAACCATTGCGGGAATTAACCTCGTGAACCTATGCTGCACTCCCTCAATAGTAAGAATGTCCTTCCTCAACTTTGGAGACCAAAACTGCACACAGTTCTGAAGTCCTGAAGACTGGGTCCACAACAGCCAGGGGGGTGAACCAACATGTGACCGAAACCCAATTAATCTCGTCCTCACCAAACTAACTGTGGCAAATGCATTTGCCCTTACTAACATTGGTAGAAGTAATCACCACAAGTCCCATTCTCACACAGAGGACACACTCCATTGCTTCGTGTGGCACTGTGAAAATGCTAAGTTGGGTAAACAATGAACAGATATGGCAGCACAAAACTGGACATCCAAGAGGTTGCAAAATTGTACACCACCACAATCTGTAATTCATTGCTTGGCATAGTATCACCCGACCATTGCTATCAAGCCAGGGGATCAACTTCTGATTCAATGAAGAATGCATAAGGGCCTGCTGCAGTGTAGCACCTTCCCCAGTAGGGTTCTAGAGTTCTTGAAAACAGCTCACCACCACTTGATCAGGTGCAATTAGGAATGGACAATAAATGCTGGCCTTGCCAGTGAAGACTAAGTGGCAAACATGAATTAAATATTGAACTGAGTGCATTTTCTTTTTCAACTGTTTATTTTTAATGAAATGCTCATGTTTAAAGGTATTTATATGGTCCACTACCATGGAGCTATTTAGCAATATTTTCCTCAATAATGACAGGATAATAAACTGTTTGAAAATAGGTCAAGTAACTCATTTAAGCAAATACAAAACCCACATAAAATAGCGATTACCAGAAAACTTTTGGATGTCAGAACGCGGATTTGGTAACACCATTTCATATATATGTTCTATCAAAGCAGAAAATCCTTCTCTTAATATGTTGCAGTTCATGGGTACAATCACAGGTCATCTCACATCTTTCCATTCCCATGCAGCTAAAGAATGCAGTGTCTACGGAGGGTGGGCATGATGATTAAGGGGTTGATTTAGTTTAGGTTCGTTTATAGTTTCAAGATACATTGCGGAAACGGGCCCTTCGGCCCACTGGGTCCGCGCCGACCAGTGATCCCCGCATATTAACATTATCCTACACACATTAGGGCCAATTTTTACATTTACCAAGCCAATTTACCTACATACCTGTACGTCTTTGGAATGTGGGAGGAAACCGAAGATCTCGGAGAAAACCCACATGGTCAAGGAGAGAACGTACAAACTCCATACAGACAGCACCCATAATCGTGATCAAACCCGGGTCCCCAGCGCTGCAAGCGCTGTAAGGCAGCAACTGTACCGCTGTGCCACTGTGCCGCCCTTAATATTTCATTTAAAATATTTATTGGTTTAATAGTTTTACTATTTGGATTTCACAACCTGAAAATTTCAGTTTCAGTTTAGTTTATTGTCATGTGTGCCGAGGTACTGTGAAAAGCTGTTGTTGTGTGCTAACCAGTCAGCAGAAAGACAATACATGATTCAGTGCTCAATGACCAATTCAGATGGTCAGCAAAAAGTATCGAGTAATGAATGCGAAACTTGTTAGACTCACAGTTAATCAGGTAACTTCATACTCTTATACCCAAATCATTGAAACTTAGTGAATAGGTTAGTTAGAGTTAGCATTTTACCATCTGCAAGAGATGTCGAAGGGGCGTTGATGTCATCCTGTTTGGAGGGGAGAGTGTTTCATCTGTGGTTGCATTTCCTGCTGTGGCTGACTAGGCCTCTCCTTGGCAGGTAGACCCTCCCACTGCTTCCACAGATGAAGTTGGCTCTGGCCATTGGATTGGGGAGTGTGTTGCTGTTGCCATTGTCATTTTGTGGCATTGGCACCTGGCCTCCAGGGTCTTGTATCATATTCTGTCATGGTGTTGGACAGGCACAGCAAGAAATTAGGAAGACAACCAGCACATGACTTAATTGCAGTGAAATATCATCTTACTAAAATGATATAAAGTTCTGGTGTGGTTGCTCCTGGAGTATCGTGGGCAGGTCTGTTAAATGAGGTAGGATATACTCAGTCTGAAGAAGGGTCTCGACCCAAAACATCAACTATTCCTTTTCTCCAGAGATGCTGTCTGACCGGCTGAGTTACTCCAGCTTTTTGTGTCTATCTTAGGATGTATATACAATACAACAAGGGCAACACAAGTCCAGCAGGCTGCTTGTTGGAGTAGGGCGACAGATAATAGACAATAGACAATAGGTGCAGGAGTAGGCCATTCGGCCCTTTGAGCCAGCACCACCATTCAATGTGATTATGGCTGATCATTCTCAATCAGTACCCCGTTCCTGCCTCCTCCCCATACCCCCTGACTCCGCTATCCTTTAGAGCTCTATCTAGCTCTCTCTTGAATGCATTCAGAGAATTGGCCTCCACTGCCTTCTGAGGCTGAGGAAGATCCATGTGTAGAGGTTAAACAGAGCAGATCAATAGTCTCTGGAGTTTAGAGATGATTCCATTGAACCATTCATTTCTCTTCTGGGCTTGACAAGATTATTGCAAGGTGCTGTTTTCCCTAGTTTGCACCATTAGGACCAGGACTCGACGTCAGGGGTTAGAATGAGGCATGAAATTCTTCATTCAAATGGACTTTTAGAATTCTCTACCCAAGACATCTGTGGGGCTCAAACAATGAGTATATACAAGGCTGGCATTGATGGATTGTTGGATATTAAGGAAATCAAGGGATACAGTGTTAGTGCAAAATAATTGCCACAGAGGTACAATATTAGTCATGATCTTTTGAATGAGAGAACAGAGGCAAGGAAATGAATGGCATTTTCCTCCTTTTATATCATATGTTGAACCTCCGTAGAGTGGGTAATGGTTAGCACATTACCAACAATGAACTGAAAGCATTAAAACAAAAGGCATTTTGCCATAAAACCCTTTTGAAAACATGCCTCATATTTCATTTTTTAATTGTTTTGTTTGTTGATCTGTGCAAAGCCACAGATTTTCCTGTTGCTGATTAATTTTCTGCTTAAGAAGGACAGTATAAAGAAAAATACATAAAGTAAAATTGCATGTAAGCTTTCTCTGGAGGATTAGGTCAAAGGTCTGTGCGCGACTGAAGTTTCCTTGCAATTGGAAATCCATTTTTTCTTGGTAATTGGAAATTGTAATGATTCATAAAGTGTCTCTAAATAACATGCAACAAATCCTATCCTTCAGATGATACGTTAATCTCATCAAAAGCTGGCATTTCAGCTAAAGCAGTTAGGAAATGATAAGGGAATAAAATTGTTCAATACATGTTATTGAAATAAAAGAAATGAAGCACCTGTTAGTCAGAACAAAATAAGTTGCTTTTCATTCAGCAGTCGCTCAGTCGATGCAGAAAACTAAAGAACACTTCACTGCCAATCTAGCTGTTTTATCTTGCCCTATGCCAGAATATTTCAAATTGTGTTAAAGAATTTGGCATTAACACAATTAACCATGTTTTTCACTTTTAAAGACTTCCCTTGGTGATTTGGCAGGAAATGTTTACATGAGAATTCTTCGACAACCAAATGTATTTGTTGTTGTTGTTGTTCGTCCTTCGGGTTCGAAGATAACCATGACTTCACTTTCAGTTGGAGGATTGGTGACTGTGGGTCCGGAAGTGACTGGTGAAGCCAATCCGGGCCCGGAAGGCACGCCCACACGTAGGACACAAGTGGATGGATGCTGCAATGGAGGTGGAGGTAGCCCGGGCCTTGCGCGCTGTGCGTTTCCTCTGGGCCTCTGCAGTGCATTTATCTGCTGTGATGTTATCCAGCAGGGTTTGCACGTTCCACTTGCCGAGGTTGAGCACATTCAACTTGTTTTTCTTCTTATTTCGACAGCTGATTGGGATCCCCACCAGCCGCGGTATGCTGGCCAAGGTGAAGTGAAGCAGGCTATGTTTGAGGCACATTTTCTAGCCCCTTCCTCCATGGAGGTGAGCAGAGCGAATCCTAAAGAGGGCTGCTCAGACACCCAGGGGGCTGCCGAACTCCATTGCTGCTTCGGTCCAGTAGAGAGCGACACTATGCCCTGGCCCGCCTGTGTGCAGGTTCGTGACTACATCTTCCAGTGTATCCACACCTGCTGCTTCGCCACTCTCCCATCGCCACAGGACGAGGTTGCACGGTATGGGGTTGAAGTCATGACTTGCACTTGACTTGGATTTAAGTGCGCAGATCGTCGGCCTCACTCTCTCATCCTGGCCTATCAGGTTCCAGCAGCAAGACATAGTCGGTTCGACTGGGGACAGGTCAGGATGCAGTGGATGGTCAGAAGTGTCCGACGTATCTCACTCTGCCGTGTTTGCGCACCACGACGCTTTGCTGGGATCATCTTTCTGCCTGTTGAACCTTCTGGTGGTTTCCTCCGTGTAATCCGCTGAACCCAGGCTTCACATGCTAGGTAGACAAGCTCTAAAGCCGCTGGAACCAACGACTTGTCGACTGTACATGTGGCATGCACACAAGAATGTGGAGACATCGTGGGGGTGGGGTCGTCCAATTCCCGTATAAGTCCCATTTAGGACTTGCCCACTGCCTGGGCAAAACACCAAAAGTATTTAAATGTATAGGAGTGACAGTATCTGTTGTGTTACTTAGAACATGCTACAGTACAGCACAAGAACAGGCCCTTCAGCCTATAATATCTGTGTCGAACATGAGGCCAAGATAGATTAATCTCATCTGCAGGGTCATGTTCCATATCCCTCCATTCCCTGCATATCCATGTGCCTATCTCAAAACCTCTTAAGCACTACTATTGTTTTTGCCTCCACTACTACTCCTGGCAGCGTGTTCCAGGTTCCCACCATGCTCTGTGTAAAAAAAACTTGCTCTGCTTATTTCCTTTAAACCTCTCACCTTAAAGTCATGCCCTCTAGTCTTTGACATCTCCATTCAATATTTAGTATTGTTTATTATTGTCACGTGTACCGATGTAGAGTAAACCGATGTTGCGTGCTATATCAACAGCAAAACGACTACACACGATGACAATCAAGCCGTCCACAGGGTACAGATACAGGATAAAGGGTATATTATTTAGTGCAAGATAAAGTCCGATAAAATCCTATTAAAGATAGTTCAAAGGTCTCCAATCAGGTGGATGGGAGGTCAGGACTGCACTCAAGCTGCTGAGAGGACATGTTCAGTTGCTTAACAACAACCAGGAAGAAACTGTCCCTGAATCTGGAGGTATGTGTTTTCAAACTTCTGTACCTCTTGCCTGATTGGAGAGGGGAGAAGAGGGTGTGATTGTGATGAGACTCATCCTTGATTATACTGGTGATCTTGCCAAGGCTACATGAAGTGTAGATAGTCATGGAAGGGACGTTGGTTTGCGTGATGGTCTGGGCTACGTCCACGACTCTTTGCCATGTCTTGCAGTCTTGGATGGAACAGCTCACAAAGCATGCTGTGATGCATCCTGATAAAATGTTTTCTATGGCACACCTGTGGAAGTTGGTGAGGGTTGTTGGGGACATGGCAAACTTCCTAAGCCTTCTGAGGAAGTAGAGGTGTTGGTGCGCTTTCTTGGCCATTGCTTCGATATGGCTGGTCCAGGCCAAACTGCTGGTGATATTTATTCTTAAGAACTTGAAGTTATCAACCATCTCTACTTTGGCACAATCATTGTATAGAAGAGTATGTGTGCCACTTAGTTTCCTGAAGTTGATCACAATCTCATTTGGCTTGCTGGCATTGAGGGAGAGTTTGTTGTTTTGGCACCAGGTTACGAGGTTTTAAATCTCCTTCCTGCATTCCTTCTTGTCATTATTTATATCCGCCCCACTATGGTGGTGTCGCCTGTGAACTAGTAAATTGAGTTGGATTGGTGTTTGGCAGCACAGTCATGAGAGTATGAGGAGTATAGTAGGGTTAGTAGGTAGTAACAGTATAGTAGGTTGTAGTGAGATAAAAGGTTCTGACTGTTGGCATTATTTTGTATCTACCAGTGGGCAGTCCATAGAATCCTGTTTTACTAATGCTTTATGGAAATGGGACTATGGCTAGGTGAGAACCCTTATTTGCTTTCTCTCTATCGACACCCCAGAACAAAATTTCCCGCATCAATTTCACACCTGATCAGCCCAATTCTCCAAGACCGCAATTCTTTCCATCCACACCTTACAAGGAATAAGGAATTAGTGCAGCAGAATGTGACCAAGGTAAATTACTTTATTGAATAGCAGAACAGAGGCAAGGAGATGAATGGTGTTCTCCTGCTCCCTTTTCCGATGTTAAACCTGAGTAGAGTGGTCAATAGTTAACAAGTTATTAATAATGAACTGAAGAAATTAAAACAAAGGCCATTTCATCATAAAAATCTCTGATGGGACATCACCACGTACCACTCCCACCGCCTTTCTCTACTGACCAAACTTGGATCAGGTTCATGATTTCTGATCATCTGCCCCTCTCCCACCCTCAAAACTGGAACAACAGACAGAATGTTGGTCCTGCCAGCATTTTGTTTTTTTTGCACAGTAACTTGGCAGCTTCTATTTGTGGGTGGCAGTGCAGATATAAATGGATCGATTTAGGGGTACATAGATGGTCTGACCTGGATATTACTTTGTGATCTACACAACAGCAGCTAAAACAAATTGAAATGGCCCCATGCCTCTGCAAGGGTTGACATGGAGCAAACGGAAGCAGAGATTCAGCTGCTTCGACTGATGTTGGACTGCTTATTTGTACGGCTCAGCAAAGGCTTAGAAAATTACAGTTCTCTGCAATATTCTGTGCAATTATGCTCCCAAAATAAAAAAGTCAATAGGCAGCTGGAGGAAGAAGAAGGTCAAGCAGGTGCGATTCCACTGCTAATTAGCCCAAAGATGAAGGGTTGTCGGTCACATCAGAATTGCATGCGAGGTCAATTTTAGTAATGCTGAAGGAAGCCTTCATTTCCAATTGCAGGGAAATCTGATTTTCCTGTCATTTGCCCTGAAATAGACAGCTAGATGTATTGTCTGCAGCCAGATAATGGCCACAGTGCCAATATTGGTAACTTTCAGCAGAGGACAAATTTGGGTTGACAATCAGGTAGGTAATCAGAGATAATTTTGGGAGGTAAAGAAGGATAATTAGAAGAGTGGGTGAGCAACTAAGGCAAAGCTCCTCCATCTGACTACTGTGTACCCATCCCAGCTCCAATGATAAGTAGTTATTGCATCATTTTCTCCCCCTAGTGTTACATTCAGTGGATCGGGCACATTGCTTAACATCAGTTCTTCTATCCTGCATCATGACATTGGGTGTAGATACAGAAATTGCACATTTCTATTCCAGAAACTTGGCTTTTAAAAGGATATGTTGAGGATAGAGGGACAGCATGTTCCCATTAGAGTGAAGGGCAAAGCTGGCAGGTTGACGATGGACATTGAGAAACTGGTCAGGATAAAGAAGGGGGCTTATACCAGGGACAAGCAGCAGGGATCAAGCTGATATATGCCCCCTTCTCAAGAGATGTAGGAGTTACTTAAGAAGGAAAAAAGAAGGACATAAAAAGGATGAGACAGCTTTGGCAGATAGGATTCAGGTTTAGGTTTTGGTTTATTAGTGTCACGTATACAGAGGTTCAGTCAAAAGCTTTATTTTGCATGTTATCCAATTAGATCAGATAATAGTTTACATAAATACGACCAAGCCAATCTCAGGTAAAATAGATAGAGCAAAGGGGAGATACAGAGTGCACCAGTTCACGACAGATAAACTCCAATGTTTGCAATGTGGTAGAGGTGAATCAGATACTACCCTAACTTATGGCAGCGCAGTTCAGAAGCCTGATAACAGAGGGGAAGAATGGGTGGGAGCTGCTTTACCTCCTCGTCCTCCAACCTGGGTAGTTCTACGGAACTGGCAAAATTTGCAGTAAAGCGTCAACTACGATACTCTGAAGCATCAATGACCACTTTTGATTGTTGTAGTTGACATACGAAAGAAGAGGGGTAGAAGCTGTTTCTGAATTGGGTGTTGTGCGCTTTCATGCCTGACAGGAGCAGAGAGTGGTAGGTATGACCGGGGTGGGACAGGTTTTTGATTATGTTGGCTGCTTTTCTGAGGCAGTGTGAAGTGCAGATGAAGTCAATGGTGAGCAGTCTGGTCCACGTGATGGACCGGGTTACATCCACAACTCTCCCCAAATTGAGAATCCTAAGATAATTGGCTTGATGGTAGGAGTCAGAGGGTGGTAGTGGATGGTTATTATTTGGATTGGGGGCCAGTGATCAGTGGTGTGCATAGGGTTTGGTGTTGGGTCCACTGTTGTTTGTCATAGAGTCATAGAGTCATAGAGTGATACGGTATGGAAATAGGCCCTTCGGCCCAACTTGCCCACACCGGCCAACATGCCCCATCTACACTCGTCCCACCTGCCCACGTTTGGTCCAGATCCCTCCAAACCTGTCCTATCCATGTACCTGTCTAACTGTTTCTTAAATGTTGGGATAGCCCGTGCCTCAACTACGTCCTCTGGCAGCTTGTTCCATACACCCCGCACCCTTTGTGTGAAAGGGGGGATGAGAATTTAGTTGGCATTACACAAAGTGCTGAAGGAATTCTGCAAGTCAGGCAGCATCTGGAGAGGGAACAGACAGGGACCTTGCTTCAGACTGATCAGCAGTCCGAGAAGGCAAATCATCTCCCCCGTATCAAGGGCAGCTACCAATGAACAATTAAATGCTGGTGAAGCCTGCGAACCCTATACCCCTGAATGAATGTGCTAATGCAATATCTCATTGACCCACCAGGCATGTTACTGTCCTCCATGGGAGATGTAAATTGAGAAAGGCTAAAGGATTCTGAAAGTGTCCTGAGTGAGTGAAAATAATTCTGGAAATGGGAGCCACAGGCTGAAATGGCCGTTGAATTCAAGGTTGAGCTGGGGATGTTGTAACATCTCTGGTGGGAATGTGTGTCGGATGGGAAAGTGCATTGCTGTTGCTGGAGTTTTGTTTGAGCTTTGTTAGTGGTATTCCAGAGGCTTTTAGATAGGCACGTGGAAATGCAGAGAATGGAGGGATATGGACCACATTCAGGCAGATGAGATTAGTTTATCTCGGCATCATGTTTGCCACAGGCTTTGCAGGCCAAGGAGCTGGCCCCTGTGCTGCACTGTGGACTGTATGGAGGTGTGACAGGAAGCAGTTATCCTTCCCGCATCTAGGTTTCCCAAATATGGAGGAGAACACATCGTGAGCACTGTTGCTGTATCCTAAACCGGAAAAAAGATTGCTACACATGGATGGAGTCCCAGATTGTCTGAAAATGTTGACTGTAATGTTGAATTTGGTCTTTTAGCAACCTTGATGTCAGATTTTAGTCCGAACTGACTTTCAGACAACAAATCTGTGTTGCCACCAGACAGTTAATGTTCATCTGCATACAAAGCCCAGCTCTGGCCATTTCACAGCAGTTGCTGCTGAAAGCCATGCTCCTGCCTTTGTTATTTCAAGGCTATTGCAATCCACTCCTGGTTTGTGCCCTGCAATCTACTCTGTGTAAACTGAAATTACCCAAAAGTTACTGCCCCTATCCCAACCCACACAGCCCATCACCCAAGCATCAAGCCTCACCCGTGTTCTCCAGTGCCTCCTGATGCCAATTGACATCAATTTAAAGCAGCGGTAGAGTTGCTGCTTTACAGCGAATGCAGCGCCGGAGACTCAGGTTCGATCCTGACTACGGGTGCTGCACTGTAAGGAGTTTGTACATTCTCCCCGTGACCTGCGTGGGTTTTCTCCGAGATCTTCGGTTTCCTCCCACACTCCAAAGACGTACAGGTTTGTAGGCTAATTGGCTGGGTAAATGTAAAAATTGTCCCTAGTGGGTGTAGGATAGTGTTAATGTGCGGGGATCGCTGGGCGGCACGGACTTGGTGGGCCGAAAAGGCCTGTTTCCGGCTGTATATATATGATATGATATGATATGACATCAGCTTTCACATGCTACTTTTGCTGTGATTCACTCCAAAGATTTTCCAGTGTTAAAGATGGACATTGCTGTTGTTTTTGTAAAGACCACCATTTACATCGAGGATGAACCTGTGTACTGGATCTGTGAGGAGGACCACTCTTTGATATCTCTGCAAGCAGGAACTTTTAGAGTTAGACATGTCAATATGTAAAGAGCATAAGTTCATTAGTGAAAGGATCAGAATTAGGCCATTCGGCCCATCAAGTCTACTCCGCCATTCAATCATGGCTGATCAATCTCTCCCTCCTAACTCCATTCTCCTGCCTTCACCCTTCTATCTATCTCTGCCATAATAATATCCATTGACGGCCTCCACAGCCTTCTGTGACAATGAATTCCACAGATTCACCACCTTCTGGCTAAAGAAATTCCTTGTCATCTCCTTCCTAAATTAACATCATTTAATTCTCAGGCTATGACCTCTGGTCCTAGACTCTCCCACTAGTGGAAACATCCTCTCCACATCCTCTCTATTCTAAGACCAGCAGCATGCTGATCAGATATATGTCATTACAAATGTTTAAGTAGGCAGTAGGCCAACATGTTTCAATAATTATTTCTTGCAGTGTATATGGATGTAAGGATATCTTTAAGAACTGATTGCAGCATATAATATGGCTCCTGATAAACTATTCACTATTATACCCAGGCACTCTCGTTCAGCTGAGTTACAGATTTTAATAAAATATTACCTGTTTATAGCTCTACCTCTTTTAATCATCCAAGCTTACAGCGGCACAAAATGTGCTGCAGACATTACAATTGCATGTTGAGAGTTAGCACAATGGTAATATATTTTATTTTGCTTCTAAGGTCAATTGTGCAAGCTGCAATTTTTGCAAATGTACTCTTTGTACATTGTTTCGGAGGTTGTCACTTAGCGTTACGTAATTTAAGTTACATTAATAAATGGGGAAGAGCTTTGGCAGTGAAAAGTTTCCACTTGTGAGTACAAGTGGAGGATGAGCTATCCAGAGGGCACAAAGGCAACTGAAAAACTGGTATGTTGATCATGCTGGTGAATGGAAGGGTTCAATGTGAGGGTGACTTGCAAAATTGGTTGATGATGCTGCTCTTCAGAAAACATTTAAAATAGAATTCCATGAACATAACATTATCTTGGTGTCTACTACATGGTATGTTTAATGATAAACCATTCAGAAATTGTGCTATTATCTGTAAGCAACTGATGCATTTTCAGTCATAGAGTGATACAGTGTGGAAACAGGCCCTTCGGCCCAACTTGCCCACACCGGCCAACATGTCCCAGCTACATTAGTCCCACCTGCCATCATTTGGTCCATATCCACCCAAACTGTCCTATCCATATATCTGTCTAACTGCTACTAAAATGTTGGGGTAGTCCCTGCCTCAACTACCTTCTCTGGCAGCTTGTTCCATACATCCACCACTCTTTGTGTGAAAAAGTTACTCATCAGATTCCTATTAAATCTTTTCCCCTTCACCTTAAACCTATGTCATCTGGTCCTCGATTCACCTACTCTGGGCAAGAGACTCTGTGCATCTACCTGATCTATTCCTCTCATGATCTTGTACATCTCTATAAGATCATCCTTCATCCTCCTGCACTCCTACTCAACCTTTAGCTCAGACCCTCTAGTCCTGGCAACTTCCTTGTAAATCTTCTTTGCACCCTTTCCAGCTTGACAACATACTTCCTATAACACAGTGCCCAGAACTGAACACAATACTCTAAATGTGGCCTTCCCCACGTCTTATACCACTGCAACATGACTTTCCAACTTCTGGCTGATGAAGGCCAAGAAGAAGTCAGCCAGATCAATATTTTGGCTAATGAAGGCCAATGTGCCAAACACTTTTCTGATCACCCGATCTTTCTGAAACTCCACCTTCAAGGGAGCTATGTGCCTGCACTCCCAGATCCCTTTGCTCTACAACACTAACCCCTTCCATTCACTGTGCAGGTCCTGCCCACATTAGACTTCCAAAAATGCAACACCTCATATTTTTCTGCATTAAATTCCATCAATCGTTCCTCAGCCCACTTGGCCAATTGATCAAGGTCCTGCTGCAATTTTTCACAACCATCTTCACTATCTGTTAAACCACCCACTTTCGTATGATCTGCAAACTTGTTGATTTTGTTGTGTATGTTCTCATTCAAATCATTGATACAGATGTCAAACAGTAATGGGCCCAGCACTAAACCCTGTGGCACACCACTAGTCACAGGCCTCCAGTCTGAGAAGCAACCTTCCTCCATCACCCTCTGCTTCCTTCCATGAAGCCAATTTTCTATCCATTCAGCTACCTCGCCTTGTATTCCATGCGATCTAACCTTCCAGAGTAGCCTACCATGAGGAACCTTGTCAAATGCTTTACTGAAGTCAATGTAGCCAACATCTACAGCTCTGCCCTCGTCTAATTTTTTGGTCACATCTTCAAAAGGTCAATCAGATTTGTAAGACACGACCTCCCATGTTGAGAAACATGCTGACTATTCCTATTTTTTCAGAGCAAAAGTCTTAAGGGCAAAACTTCAGAGCAAAGGCTTCTTTGTTTCAACACAGTTACTGTACATCAGAGAATGCATGAAATAGAGGCAGGAGTGGACCAAATGACACTTTTTTTCCTGTCCCGTTCAAAACGATTATGACCAATCTATTACTTCAGTGCCACGTTCTGCAATCCTCATATCCCATGATTCCTTTCATATCTAAAACTTTTCGGAGAGTTTTGAATATATTGAGGGACTGATAACCACAAGCCATTTGGGCTGCAAATTACAACGTTTTACCACCTCTTGGTGAAGAAATATATTTTTATTGGTTCTGAATTGCCAACCTCTTATTCTGAACTGTGATGCTTGGTTCTAAATATCAAGCCAGAGAAAACATGTTTCCTTGATCTGCCCCATCAAGCTCTGTGAGATGTTTTAATATTTCAATGCGATCATTTCCAAATTTAAGAGAATGTGGGTCAAATGTGATTAAACTGGTTGGATTACCCTAAAAAAACAACAAATCATTTACCAATTTTCTGACCTGCTGTAGCCAGCATAGGAATCTGGTCCCACATCAAGGTGGTCTGAAGAACTTGAAGAAATTCTGAAGAAGGGTCTTGACCTAAAACATCACCTATTCCTTTTATCCAGAGATTTGCCTGACCCAAAGGGTTACTCTAGCCTTTTGTGTCTATCGTCGAGGTGGTTGATTGTTGATTGACCCCTAAAGTGGTTCAATTGATAACTCAATTGAATCAAGAATCTGGGTATGTCAGGATGGGCAATTAACGTTTCCCTTTCCAGCCATAACCACACCCTGAGATTAACGAAAAAAATGCAATGCTTAAAATTCTTACATACAATTATGTTGCATAATTACTGCTAAATTAAGCTTAAGAGACTCTGCTTAACGAGACTGATTTTATTTTAATTAAATAATTTCACTTCAGAAAGGGAGTTGTCACAAACAATACATATTAAGTGACTCCAAATAATTGTCTTCTAATATTCAGGTTGACACAAGCTAGGCGTCAATATGATAGCAGGTGCATATTAATGTAGATTCGGGAACTTTTGGAAATGTTTTGATTGCATTTTCAGAGCTTTTTTGTTCCTTCATGCTTTGCAGCTGCAAACAGATTAATTCATGCTCGTTAATTAAATGAAGTTACTAGCTGAAATCCGCTCATAATATCAGAAGAAAAGGGATTAGGATTAAATTTAAATCATCGTTCTTTTGTTGCAAGCAGTTTATATTCAACAGCAGGGTAGACACATTATGACAGCATCTAACAGCTGCAAATAAAAACATTTATGTTTTGTTGATGCGCTGTACAGTGTAGGTTCACCAGTCTTTAAACCCAAGCAAAAGAACAGAAGTAAGTCAAAGTAAGTAAGGCTGTATTTCTCGCAGTTCAAGAAAAGTGGAAGAATAACCTATTTTCTTTATTTGTTGTGACCCACTGTGATAGGGGTGGGTAGGAGTTTTCAAAGATAAAGGTTTTGTTGTGTAATGTCATTTGGAAAATTACTCCCATTTGAAAAATAATTGTGCTTGTTTCGATTATAGGTTAGAACGGTGCATTTGGACTAAACACAAATACGGATCGTGGACTGATCTGCTCTAAACTGGACCAGGCGCAATGTAAACTGGGAAACAGTGGGAGTCTGCAGGACTTAACATCGTGGATCTCTTAGTTAGGGACCGACTTCGGGAGCAGGAACTTCGACCGCCCCGATCGTGGGAGCTTCGACCGCCCCGATGTGGGGCCTTCGAACGCCGGCTATGCGAGCTTCGATCACCCTGACTGCGGATGGTTCAACTACCCCGACCGTGGGAGAATAAAGAGTGAAGAAGCTTAGAATTTATTGCCTTCCATCACAGTGAGAAATGTGGGGAATCCCCTGTGGTGGATGTTTATGTTAACTTTTATCTAGTTGTGTGTCTTGTTGCTTTCGCTGGTATAACTGTACGGTAAATCGAGTTTCACTGTACCATAATTAGTACACATGACAATAAAATACCTTTGAACCTTTTGAAACGTAATTACGTCTCTCACTGCTACTTAGAGATAAATAAATTCAGTACATGCTTCAATCTAAACACTGTTATTTCGTGTTCTTATAGTCCTGATTTACTGCTCTAGTTTGATGTAGAATCCAAGGGATAATAGCGTATCTGGTGGAGGTGATACCTCCACTTAGCATGCAGGTACAGCAGGCAGTGAAGAAAGCTAATGGCATGTTGGCCTTCATAACGAGAGGAATTCAGTATAGGAGCAAAGAGGTCCTTCTGTAGTTGTACAGAACCCTAGTGAGACCACACCTGGAGTATTGTGTGCAGTTTTGGTCTCCAAATTTGAGGAAGGATATTCTTGCTATTGGGGGCGTGCAGCGTAGGTTCACTAGGTTAATTCCTAGAATGGCGGGACTGTCGTATGTTGAAAGACTGGAGCTTGTAAAAGCTGGAATTTAGAAGGATGAAAGGAGGATCTTATTGAAACATATAAGATTATTAAGGGATTGGACATATTAGAGGCAAGAAACATGTTCCCAATGTTGGGGAAGACCAGGGGCCACAGTTTAAGAATAAGGGTGAGGCCATTTAGAATGGAGATGAGGAAAACCTTTTCAGTTAGAGAGTTGTAAATCTGTGGAATTCTCTGCCTCAGAAGGCAGTGGTGGGCCAATTCTCTGGATGCTTTCAAGAGAGAGCTAGATAGAACTCTTAAAGATAGCAGCATCAGGGGGTATGGGGAGAAGGCAGGAACGGCGTACTGATTGTGAATGATCAGCCATGATCACATTGAATGGCGGTGCTGGCTCGAAGGGCCGAATGGCCTACCCCTGCACCTATTGTCTATTGTCTATTGTGTATTGATACCCCTTATGAGGGCAGAATGTAGACAATGCACATAACTAGAATTTAACTTAGATCTATGGAAAATTGCAGAGATACATTATTTTCTGAAATGTTACTTGTGTTGCTTTAATAGACTTTGTGGAGATATCACAGTTCCCACATGTGGATAAACTAATGAAGGGAATGTGAAATGGAATACAATCCACCTCATGGTACATTGTGGAAAAAACCCCTATTTGTTATGGCTAAAGTGATTGTCTAGAAATTCACAATGTGAAAGCTATTATTTGTGACAATTTGCCTCCAATCTAAAAATTTCAGTGCATAATTTTAATGTGCATTAAAGTGGATATCCCCAGCTATTCAAATATTAGCAAGAAAGCTGGGAAATGAAAAAAAAAAGAGGAAATTTTTCTTATGTTCTTTCTGGCACACTGGCACCGACATTATGATGAAGTTAAAAAGCAGAGGTTAATTGAAAAATGAGATAAACAAAGTCCCTTGAACATCTCGGAATAAATTTGCCTGGCAGCACTGACAGCCGAGAACTACTGCTTGCTAAAATTTCCTCTGAACTGGGTGCTGGAGATTTTAAAAAAAACCAATGTTAATTGTCTTCCAGTTCCTTCCACCTCGTTTCAGCCCAATTAAAAGCTGAAAATTTCAGTCACTGTAATTTGCATTAATGCACCTCCACAAAAAGTAGCTCAGTGAGGCAATCGCAGCATTTTTTTTTTGCTAACCTACAGAGAAAATATTAGTGTTGCCTGCATACTTTTCAAAGAATTTAGGTGAAGGAACGGGAATACATTTTCAAAATTTCTTTTTTTTTTCCATTTGCACCATGGTCAAATTATGACTGTTGGGGCAGATCAATTTCCCTCCTGGGATAAATAAAGTTCTATTGTATTGTATTTGATCGTATGCTAGAAGAAGATAGAGGAGGAGGTGCATAATAGCACCCGTCAGGGGGCCCTACCGGCAGACAGAGTTTGGGAACAATTCTCTTTTCTACCTCCAACAATGGCCGATGTTTGAGATATCCTTGGTGCAAATAATGCTCTGTGCGGAAAGAACATAATCTAAGGTTCTGCTACCACTGCATACTGGGGGGCTGGGACCTATATAACAGCCTCTCAAACACTTCATGGGTTGTTGTGGAACGAGGAAACAGGGGTGGATTGGATATATTGAAAATAGAATGTATTAGTTTGATGAATGTATTGATTGGTTGACATTGTCGATGTAAAGAAAGATATTTACTGATTGTATTGTAATTCTTGTATCTATTTCTAAGAAAATACGTTTTCCTTTGAAATGAGAAAAGGAACGTCTTACTTTACCACAGCTGTTGTCCTTGAAATTTGTCACCTGTTGTAGCCATTCTTGCAAACTCAGAGTGAAGTTAGAGCTTAGAGACAAAATGCCAAGCAGGTCAGGCAGCATCCGTGGAGATAAGGAATAGGTAACGTTTCAGGTCGAGACCCTTCTTCAGACTGAGAGAAGTGAGAGGTTCTTTGGTACTGATTGTCTGGGAGACAGTGGCTCTGAAAGTCTGCATGCTTGGCTCCTTCCTTGCTGCTGGTGCAGGTATAAACAACATCTCAGTGTACAGACCACTGGTGTGTAAATGTAGGACAAGCATTTCTTGTGCCTACTACCCATGTTTGCAATAGGCCAGCACTGAAATGCTATATGTTATGCAAAAATCTGACTCTTGGGATTTAGTAAATTACATTCTATGATGATGAACCTTTACTTAAATTAAAGAGATCACCGTACCTGACAATACAATACTCTCTCTCCAATTTACCAGCCTAAGTCTGTGTATTGAGAGCTCTCTAGGGGTTGAAGGGTGAGATTGGTCTTATGATAGTACAATGAGGTATGGGTTCCGGTGGCTGACCACATTCCTTTTCCTGATTGCAGTCATCTTCTGGTTGGAAACTTGAACCTTCGAAGTTAAAACACTTTAAACTGTCCTCAACTGTCCTCAATGGGTGACATTCCGGTTCGGGACCCTTCTTCAGATTAAATCTGATTTAGACTTGAATTTGAAGAAGGTTCCTGACCCGAAACGTCACCCATCCTTTTTCTCCAGAGATGCTGCCCGACACGCTGAATTACTCCAGCACTTTGTGCCTACCTTTGTTTCTTTGTTTCTACATTGATCCCGAAGGTGTCTGGGCAAAGAGCCATAGACCCATAGAGCCGCAGAGTCATACAACATGGAAACAGGCCCTTCAGCCCAAATTGACAACACCCACCTGTAAGGGGTTTCTGCGCCGAGCTTTCGCCCGACCTAAGGTCCCCGTGCCTTGCTCTGATCCCTTGACCAGGCCGTGCACACTGGTTCCCCGTGAGTGGTTCGACCCACTCACCCCTTACGGTTCTAGACACTGGGCTTAGATGCAGGAGCTCTTATAGTGCAGAAAAAATTCAACCAGACCAGATTTTAAAACCAGGGTTTAAATGAAAAAGGCTTTTATTCAGCACTTGGGACTATTGTCCATGAATACTTATACAGTTCTATAATACATGTCTATGAAACACATACCGAATCACACGAATACTTATAACTATGAATCATAAAACACACACAGTTCTATAAGACATATACACGAATACCTTTTACTTATGAATTCTTAAACACAGTTCTGCAAGACACATACACGACTGTAAGATGGGGAACGCACAACGCATCGCAACCTTGACCAACACATATTTTAGTACACACCCAACGTTTATTCACAACCACCCTCCCCTCTACACTAAACTATGTCCAGGATATGTAGGATTTGGAATGCATGCTCACCATGGGGCTATTACTGGGGTTACTGGCTGTTCGTTTGGCAGTATTTCTCTTCGAGTTGCGTGCCTGTTCCTCTCTCCTGCATCCGTTTTCTTGCCTGCTTGCGTTTCCTGCAGGTTTTCTTCTAGCTTCAGCTTCTTCCTCCAGTATTTCTTCTTCCGTTTAAAACCCAAAAGTAGTGGCCAGTTATACTGTTTCTGACCCGTCCTATCTCCCGCCAGATCTTGGAATCTCTTTGTTCAAAAAGATATGTATGAGGTTTTCTTCTGATCTGCCTTATGGTCGGGGATACCGGGGATGGCCAGACGGTGTAAATTGGGATTTCATTGTGAGGTGATGGGTGTTAACTGGTTTCCCATCACCTACCAGGTAGTTTTCTATGGGCTATTGTGCCCCCTCACTGAGATGAACTGTTTAGGTCGGCTTGGGGCATTGTGAGTATGCTGATGTCAGCGCCCCAGTGTCTGGACTCCGACCTGGTTTCGTAGGTTTCTGCATGGCCAATACCCATCCTTTGTTCTGGCCATGGCTTTGCAGAAAACCTAGAGACTGGGTTGTAAGGTTTTTACCTTTTTTTGTGGCTGGTCACGAGGTCCTGCAGCCATTTTAGGACCCACAGATTGTGACATCCTTTGGTAAACTGACTGCAGCCTTTCTCCGCTATCAGCCCCAGTCTCCCGTTTAAAATGTCCAAACTGCAGCTCTTTGGTTTTGTGTTGATTTCAGAATGAGGGAAAACTTCTCAAATCTTACAACCAACATGCCCCTTCTACACGTCCCACCTACCTGTATTTGGCCCATATCCTTCTAAAACTATCCTATCAATGTAGCTGTCCAAATATCTTTTAAATGTTATGATAGTATCCGTCTCAACTACCTCCTGTGGCAGTTTGTTCCATATATCCACCACCCTCAGTGTGAAAAGGTTGCCATTCAGGTTCATATTAAATCTTTACCCGCTCACCTTCAGGTTCTTGATTTCTCTACTCTGGGTAATGGACCCTGTGCATTCAACTTATGTATTCCCCTTACAATCTCATACATCTCTAAAAGATCATCCCTCATCCTCCAAGGAATAAAGTCCTGGCCTGCTCAACCTCTCCCTATAGCATAGGCCCTCGAATCCTGGCAACTTCCTTGTAAATCTTTTCTGCACCCTTTCCAGGTTAACAATGTCAAGTCAAGTCAAGTTTATTGACATATGCACAAGTACAGTGATGTACTGTTACAATCAAAAACATACTTTTCATCACAGGCATATAAACTCAGACAAACACACAAAACATAAATTATACATACAAGATACATAAATCATATTTAAATTCTGCAAGTCAGTAAAAAGAAAAAAAGACATTGGTGCAAAACATAATAAGCAAATAAACTGATCCATGGTAGTGCAAGAGATTGTCTGCAGTGTTCCATTTCCCAGGTTGGATTAGAGTTGTATGGGTTGATTTCAGGGCCTAGTCGATTTTTTAGGCGACTGCCGGCGACTGTCAAAGTCGTAGCAGATCGCCAAAATTTTCTTTTACCCAACGACAATGACCACGACAATGCCGAGTCAGGTCGAGATTACACCGTCTTAGGAAACATTGCCAAATTCCCACGCTGTCAATGCTTCTCCGGCGTCCTCATTTTCGCTGAAATCACTGACAAGTCGGTAAGTACTTGAGAGTTTTGAAATATAACATCTTGCCTGGGTTACTTGAAAACCAAGCTTCAGGGTAACAAGGCATAAACTGGATTGACTTCCAGTTTACTAATAGCAGTATGAGCAAATTTAATTTTAAAAGTGGTTAAATGGATTTTTGTGCGTAGTGTGGGCATTCTTTGAAAATGTACGGGAGATGCATATCTGGTTTCTGGGTTGCATATCTGGGTTGGGAGCCTACTTTAAATGTAATCGCTGATGGCCATAAACATCGCAAAAATTTCCACGCTTACCTGATCGTCAAACTGTCGCCTCCAATTTACCTGTCAAATGTCCTTATGGTAAATAAATTGGTTAAACACAAGTATTTTATGGTATCTTCAAATGACTATACTTAATTTAATGTTATGTGCTTCTAAATGCATCTAAGACAACCTAGCAAACCTGGGGACAGCATGCGACAGCGCCCGCAATAAGCAACAATACCTGCCGACAAGCCAGCTGTCGCAGAGAAATTTCATACCGGTTGATTTCTCAGCGACGCGCCGAGATCCACTACGATTCTTTGAAGACTCTTCATGATCATGCCCGCGACACCCCGGCGAACTGTCGGCGACAGCCTAGTCGCCAGCAGTCGGCTTAAAATCTAAGTGGGACAGGCCCTTTAAGAGTCCAATATTGTGGAATGGTAGCTGTTCCTGAACCTGGCGGTGTGTCAATTTAAGCTTTTGTACTCTCTGCCTGGTGGTTGTGGTAAGCAGAGGGCATGGACTGGATGGTGGGGATCCTTGATGATAGATGCTGCCTTCTTGAGGCAGCGCTTCATGTAGTTGCTTGCACTGGTGTTGGAGGATTGCGCCCATAATGACCCAGGTTGAGTCTGTGACTCTCTTTAGCCTCTTGCGTTTCTGTGCTTCGGAATTGCCATACCAGGCCACGGTGCAACCAGTCAGGATAGGTTCCACAGCACATCTGTAAAAGGTCATTAGAGTATTTGGTGACATGCCGAATCTCTCAAACTTCTCAGAAGTTAGAAGCGCCTTCTTCATGACTGCATCTATATCGAAAGGTAATTGCAACCAATAGTCTTTGTCAGAGGAAAGTAGGGAGTGAACAAGGGTTTACAAAACATGCACTCTTCCATCACCCACTCTTCTTTGAGATGCAGTGAACATGTCCCTGTGGTTTTGTGAGTCATGATTCAACTGCACCAGGACAGGATTCCCTTCCATAAATGTTCACCTGCCACTGAATCCTCGAGCTTAACATTTGGGCACAATGTGTTCAATCTTCTACCTCAATTGTAGTTCAACCACTTTGTTAAACCCAAAAGATGTGGCTACTATATATGAAGAGTCAGTCATTGACGGCAAAGCTGAAAACACCCACACACGTCTGCACCAGGCATATAATGTGTTGCATTCTGTTCCAAGAAATTTGATAGATGAGACAATTAGTGTCCTGAAGCAAGTGCCTGGAGTATTCAAGATGTCCTCCCTTTAGTACTTGGCTGATTGGTCTCAAGATTTATAGTGGTCCATTGTACACGTACAATATCGCCATCATAAGGGAAGGGCTTGTTACATCAGCAATCAGAAGAGAGTCTGAGGAGCAGGAGGAGAAAAAGGCTTCACTTAAACTGGAAATAGGACAAGGAGGAAATAAAGAAGCAGGAGGAAGAGGGATGGCTGCAACCATTTTTGCCCGGCTGCACGTGTCAAAAGATGAAGTGCATTACCAATAACACCAGTCCACATCATCGTCACCAACACTCCTTAATTAACCTACCTTCATCCAATGTATTGTCCTACAAACAATAATTGAGAGAAATAAATGACAAGTCAATCCCCTAATTATTCATTTAATCTTCTGCAATAGAACAATAAAATTCAAAGGGAGACAGCTGAAATGGTAGCTGGCTAATGGGCAATGTTTGAAGCTTGTAGTGTTCGGTGGAATTTGACACTTGAGAAGGCTTGAGCCTTCTCTGACTTTGACTATTTGTGTGAGATCATTCAACTTAATCTGCTGTATCCTCAATTCCTTGGGGCTTGATTCCTGGCATTGACAACCATCTTCCTTCTGATCTCCTGCTGGTGCAGGATATCTCCTCTGCTGTGTCTTTCTTCCTTGCTTCTGGGTTGAAATTAATTTCCCATTTGACAAGGAGTACCTATTTCCAAAATATAATGCACCTTGCAGCACCTAGTGCATTGGTATAATACAAATGCAGGCTAGCTTATGCTGGGGGTAGAAAGTATTGCTGCCCTGTTGATTCTGAATCTGAATCCAGATCTGATTTGTGCCGTCAAGCAACAATGTGGCTACTTCTGCCTGCATGTAAAAAACAGTCTGATGAGCAGGCAGCAAAAGTTGGCCAGCTCTGCAATGCAATCAAAGGGTGCTGCTTAATTGCATATCATATTCTCTCTGTTTGTATTTGGATGACACGAAGATTATCTGCAAATACCTTTGGCATTCCCAATATGTAGTTGAAGAAACTATCTGGCAATCCCAAATTATATGCTAGAAAACCCATATGACGGACGGATCAAAGGCCCAAGATGTTAGGTTGAGGTAAGTGCAGACATCATGTGATCGGAGCAATTTTTGGAATGCATTACTTAGCAGGAAGAAATAGATGGGGACCAAAAAGCGAAATGAAGACAGAAAACAGTAAATGTGATTCTCTTGTCATTGTTGAATGGAAAAGGAGAAAATAATCCTAAGGATGTTTCACCCAGTAAGACGTTTGTGGAGAGTTTCTTGGTCAAGGACTGTGTGTTTGGCTGAGAAGCAGCTAGGTTCTGGTTCATCATTGTTGCTGCCACATAAAATGTCATTTGCAACATCATTTTAGTACTGAGGTGGAATGGGAACATGCTTGGAGGTACAGTGGGAAAATAGCCATGGAACTTGGAGGAGGGGGGAGGTAAATAACATTTTCAAGTACTTTGGAGTAGAATGTGGACTAGACTTGAGTGGGGATTAGCAAAGACAGAATTTTTTGAGTGGAATGATTATTTAGTCTTCTCCGCTTTGTCAATGGGCAGAAGATACAAAAGCTTGAAAGCACATACAACCAGATTCAGGAACAGCTTCTTCCCTGCTGTTATTAGACAACTGAATGGACCTTCCATAAGTAAAAGGTGTGGTCTCGATCTCAGAACGTACTGCGTCACAACCTTTGAACATTTCTCATTGGCATTTTCTCTGTAACTGTAATGCTATAACCTTGCAACACTATAATCTGTACTCTGGTGTTTGCACTCTTTGAATACCTGTTGTACATCTGCAGGGCTTGACTTTACTCGAGTATGATATCATGAATTGGATAGCATACAAACAAAGTTTTTTACTGTATTTCAATACACACGATTCTCATAAGACAAAACCAATACCAACTTCAGATTAGAAAAATAACCTGTCATAAAAGCACAATAAAATAGGTGGTGGAGTCGGCCAAGTTGCCCCTCAAACCTGCCCCGCCAATGGTTAGGATCCTGAACTGGGTGCAAGCCGGCTGGGACAGTGGTCAGTCAGTCGGATGAGCAAGCAAGTTTTGCCTCCTGTGCCTCCTCCCCATAGCTCTCAATTACCTGATCTTTCAAAAATGTACCCACTTTCTCTTCAAATATCCCCATTGATTTGTCCTCCACTACATTCCAGGTTAGAAAATTTAATAGATTCTCAACTCTCAAATAAATCCCCACACATCTCAGTATTAAATGACCATTCAATTGTGTTAGTTTTTTAGAGGATCGGCATGGAAACAGGCCGTTCTGCCCATCAAGTCCGTGCCGACCAGCGATCCCCGCACACTAAAGCACGCTATCCTACATAAGCTAGGGACCATTTTACAATGATACAAAGCCAATTAACCTACAAACCTGCATGTCTTTGGAGTGTGGGAGGAAACCGGAGAAACCCCACACAGGTCACGAGGAGAAAGTACAGACTCCGTACAGACAAGAACCCGTAGTCATGATCGAACCCGGGTCTCTGGCACAGTAAGGCAGCAACTCTACCCCTGCGCCACCATGCTGCTGTTGTGTAACTTGTATCAGTAACTGATGAGAGAGAGCAATTAACACAATGACTATGATGGGCACGAGGAAGGGTAGTGGGGGTTTGCTGGGTGGTGAAGAAAGCAGGTGGAATGTATTTTGTACATTTGTCACAACATTGCTGATGGCACATGACATCTTGGACATGGTCTTGCTTTTATTGCCCTGCTTTGAATTTTTGCTGAAATATTGAATCGACAGTAAGTATTGACAAATATTACCTCTTTGATGCCTGAAATCTTAAAAGGTATCAACACATAGTAAAATTAGATGGCGTAAAACTGTCTGCCTTTTATTTCTTTGCCTAGTAAACTACATGCAATCCTATTAAAATGTAAATTGTAATGATCCTTTTTCATTCTATTACAAGTTGCAATTGAATGGACCAAATCCCAGAATGACCTCTTTTCCTCTTCATCAAATAAATTCTGAAGGTGGGCTTTCTCTCTGCCTCAAAGGTTTCTGCATTTTCTACAATCAACATACCAATTAAAATCTTTGACACTAAGGTGATTAGTTGTAATTGCTGTTTTTTTTTCTCCCCTGAAGAAATGTCTTTAGTAAGATTAGCTGTTAGGCCGATAAGTAACATCGCTTTTTAATCGAAAAGTTTCTTCTTTTTTTTTTTTTTTTGCCTAACCCTTCACACTGTTCCTCAGCATGTGACTGCATGTGGGGCACACTGATAATGATAACTTGCTGCTAACGCCCTCCTTGCATTGAGAGTCGAAACGGTGAACACTGAACACATCGCAGTCTGCTCTTGCACTCACTCGATTCATGCAGCGGTCAATAGGTAGTCGAGAAGTAGGAACAAAACTCATTTTTCGGTTCCATGCTTTGGGACTGTTAAGAGTAAAAGCCTTTGCTGCCATCCTGCCAAAATCAAATAAATTGGCATTAATCTTCTTAGTCCATTTGTTTCAAAATGACACAGTTAATTATTTGATTTGTTAACCAACAAATGATCGGACAGGTCTTTAGTTTAGTTTAGTTAGAGATATGGTGTGGAAACAGGCCCTTCATCCCACCCAGTCGGCGCCGATTAGTGATCCCCATACACTATCCTACACACTAGGAACAATTTACAATCTACAACGAGCCAATTAACCTACAAAGCTGTGCGCCTGGAGTGTGGGAGGAAACTAGAGCACTTCGGGAAAATGTACAAAGGGGAGAATGTACAAACTCCGTATAAACAGCACCCATAGTCAGGATTGAACCCAGGTCCCTATCGCTGTAAAGGCAGCAACTCTACTGCTGCGCCATCATGCTGCCCATGTCCTGGTCTTGATTGCTTGAACGATACACGACCTTTGGTCCATTGAGTCACACCAAACATTATACCAACGCATTCACATTACCTCTATGTTATCCTACTTCCGTATTTACTCCGTACACACTTGGAGGAATTTACCAAGGCCAATTAATCTACAAATCCACATATCTTTTGGATGCGGGTAAAAAACAAACGGTCACAAGGAGAGCGTGCAACTCCACACAGACAACATCTGCAGTCAGGATTAAACCCAGGTACCTGGCATCGTGAGATGGCAGCTCTACCTTGTGTATGAAAAATGAAATAATCTTTCAGGGTTCTCCTGTGCTCACCAATTTCAGCATGAAGTAAAAATGAAAGCATAAAACAGTATATCCACTAAGGTCGTGCTATCAGTTTTCTGGATGGAAAGCACGGAAACCAGGATTATTTTGGAAATTGTTTTCTAAGCAATGGATTGTTGTTTGCTGAGGAATTGCACAACTTATTGCTTTGGAAGGCCTGATGCAGCAGCTCAGGTTTTCAGCTTTCTCTTCATGCTCTTAACCAAAAACAACCCACAAAATCTGTCTGTGACAATGTCAGCAGTTGCACAAGGTTTATGGCTACCAGTGTTTGCAAGGTTAATCCATGGGGTTTTAATTTACAGGCCATATAGTAGGGAATTGTCTCATGTAGCTGGAAAATGGACCAATTCTCTGCCATTGGATAGTTCAGCTTCATGTCTACCTCTGATATTTCTGATCTCACTGAATGTTGGCAGCACCTTTTACTGATCACACTTCAGCCACCATGCTGGAACTGACAAAGGGGCACAGAACACTGTCTCCAGGAGAACATTCAAGGCTGATTTGCTTAACTTCCTATGGCATTTATACATTTGATTTTTACTGATTATTTTCTGGTGGCTTTTATCTGGAACATTTTGGCAGAGATGAGGAGTTATTGAGGAACTGGAGCTGCATTTCCTGGTATCAGAGAGGTGAGCTGTTCAATGGACAACCTGGCCAGAAAGGGCACAGGATCTGAAGAAGGGTTTCGACCCGAAACGTCACCCATTCCTTCTCTCCCGAGATGCTGCCTGACCTGCTGAGTTACTCCAGCATTTTGTGAATAACAGGATCTCCTATCTTCCATTTCATTTTTCTCCTCTTCACCCTCTGAATAAAAAAAATATCTTTGCACTCGATATGCCAGCACGGACAGCATTTATTGTTCATTACTAATTGGCATTGAACAGAATAATTCAGAGTCTCACATAGACCAAGGCAAGTTGGATGGCAGCTTTCTTTCCCTGAAGGAAAGATGGTAATGAACCAGATGGAGTTACAACAGCCCTCCAGCTTCATCGTCACCGTTCCTGTCACTTGCTTTGTATTTCCTGTTTTATTCAATCACGTGAATTTTAATTTTGCAGCTGCTGTGTGAGATTTGAACTTATCAAAGCCTACAGATGCTAGTCAATTAACCAGAAGGCAATCACTCTCTTCCTGAAAATGTATCTATCCAATATATTTTAATATGGAAATATCCATCGTTAATGTTGCACTCAAGGTGATTCTAATCCTATATATTGCCCATAATTTACTCAGACTGATGATCATCAGAATGCTGTTGGGATTCTAACTGGGTCAAGGCTTTCCAATTTGGCTAAGTTGAAGCAGAACACTGGGCAACTAATTTGATTTAGATGCAAAAAACCCACTGATTTTTGTAATTGGTGCTCAGAGGAAGTTCTTAAGGTCAAGATAATGTACTTTTAGGAACTTGCTTTTAGCAAGGTGTGCATTTCTAAATGCTTCCTTGCCATGAAGCCGAGGATGGTTTAATCCCTCACAAAGAATTCTGATCTAACTCTGATTCGGAGGGGGGTGAGCATCAAAAATAGGATATGCATGTTCCCAATGACTGGATCCAATGGAACTGTTTTCAGAGGCAATCTGCACTGGCAGAAAGTTCAGGCTAACTTGGCTGGGGCAGGACTGGATATGATGGTAATGTGGGGGAAGGGTAAAGAGTCAAGTCTGTAGGATGTAAAATACCTTCGATTAGAGCAGGCTCAGTTTCTTGTTGGGCAGAACAAAAACTGCTGCTCTTCCCCGACTGCAATGTTCCAACGTTTCGAAGTGTCGGGTCAGCATGGTGGCACAGGGGTAGAGATGCTGCCTCACACAACAGAGACCCGGGTTCAATCCTGACTACGAGTGCTATCTGTGTGGAGTTTGTATGTTCTTCCTGTGACCGTGTGGGTTTTCTCTGGGTGCTCTGGTTTCCTCCTACATTGCAAAGACACGCAGCTTTGCAGGTTAATTACCTTCTATAAATTGCCCCTAATGTACAGGATGTGAAATTGCGATAACATAGTACTACTAGTGTTCGGGTGATCGTTGGTCGACTGTGGACTCAGTGGACCAAAGGGCCTGTTTCCACACTGTCTCTCTAAACTAAGCTAAACTAAATGACTTTTCCTGGACTGATGGTGGCTGACCCAAGCTTTTGCTGGTAGCTTAGATTTTTGAAACTGATAAATGAATCTGATAGCTATAAATATGTTGCAAATCCAATTCTAACAATTAACGTTGGCCCCTCCATATTTACAGGGATCTCTTTCACCTTTGGAAGTCAGCCACCTCACCCCCCTAAACCCATGACTTACCCTGTGTTCTTACTGTGCTGTTATTGCTCAGAGACCTGATTTAAAATCAAGCTTTCTGATTTTACATTGAGCACTTTGAATTAATAACAGACATTAAGCCCTGCCATCCAAGAAGAAAATCACCAATCAAACCAATAATTAAAAGCTGTGACACACATTAAGCATTACAATTCTTATACATTTGAGGTTCAATTGAACTGGAGGTAAATACAACCCTTTTGTAAATGAACTGCTGAGATCATCGTTTCTATTTCTGGTCCAACAGCAATAAGCTCTGCAGAACTATTGAAATTTACTAACAATGGCAATGCAAAAATCACAAAGGAACGATCTCTGACTTTCATGAAGTCACAGCAACGATTAAACCATGTTACATGGTATTCTGAAAGGCATTTTAACTAATTTGCACAGAGGTCAAATTTCATCCAACTGTTTTAATGAATATTCCAGCGCAGGTTAAGCCTACTGCGCACCTCAATTAAAAGAACCCGCCACTGAACAAAGGCAGACCACATGTCCCAATATAGTCCAGAAGGCAAAAACACAAAGATCAGACCCTCTCGTGAACGCACTAACTCCCACATTTTCCTGCAAAGAAGGAAAAAGACTCAGTACTGAATAAATTATATTTTTCATTATTAAAAAGAATGTTTTCCACAAAGCATAAGTAAATAGCCATCATTAATTCTTGTGACAAGTTGCAAAACCCAAACCCAGAAACTCTTTTTGTGTTGTGCGATTTTTATGTATTGCTGCCCGACAGAATTTCATCACAAAACTGATGAATAAATGAAGTTCAAACAATTGTTTCCAGGTCCTCTGTGTCTACACTGCTGCAATGCCCCAGCAGCGGTATCTGATTGCATACGCAGCATGTTTGAATGAGTCTTCGAGGAAATCCAACCACACATGCAAGGGTTGCAGATGGCACAAAATACTGAAGCAGGTCTTCCTAACTCATGTAAGACCTGCTTTTGTGCTGCTTAAAATTAACCTGATTCAAGTAGATTCCACTTTGTAACTCTGGGGTTTTGAATGGCTGCAGGAAGGCACTAATTAAGAACACACCTCTTGCTGTGTATCTCTTTGGCACCTCCAACTTCGTTAATCAGCCGGCCCCCAATTCACCCAGTAGTTGGTTGTGATAGCACCTTATACTAATCTCCCAACTGGATCCTTAATTCATGACTTATATCTTCATTGCCTAAATGAATCCCCAAACCTGCTGCCCATTCACCCCCCCCAACCCCCCCCCCCTCCCCCGCCCCCCACCCCCTCCCCCGCCCCCACCCCCTCCCCCGCCCCCCACCCCCTCAATTCTACTTCTAGGCCAGACCTGGCTTTTGTCCATGTTACAAATCTAGTTCTGTTGCATGCTGTCTTGAGTTTTGCCTGTGAAGAAGTTTTGCAGTGGTGGGCCCAGGCACAAACATAAGTCAGATTTTCCACATTTCCCAAGTGATGCACCTATCCCATGTAGGAAGGAACTGCAGACGCTGGTTTATACTGAAAATAGGCACCAAACACTGGCGTAACCCAGCGGGACAGGCAGCATCTCTGGAGAAAAGGAATAGCTGTCGCTTTGGGTCAGAATCCTTCTTCAGTATGAAGAGGGATTCTGACCCAAAACATTACCCATTTCTTTTCTCCAGAGATGCTGCCTGACCCGCTGAATTACTCCAGCATTTGCTGTCTAATGCACCTATTCTGGCACACATGAATTCTGGGCCTCAGTCTTGAAAACAATAGTGTATTTTAGGCAATGCAGAACTTTGGAAAATAGCATTGTCTACACGGTGGAGAATCAACTGTAAAGTTAAACGTGGAGAGTTTCCTGCCAGCATCCTCGAGCTTCATAACATTTTGTGTCGCAATCCGCAGAGTATATATTAAATTGGGAGATGACACCAACTTACTCAGAATAAATAAGCAGCAAAGGTAAAAAAAATGCAAACGTTCAGGATTTTAACTTGGCAGATTATCACGAATAAAACTGATATAAAATGCACATATTAATGACCACACTACAACACATGGGAGATTGTGACTGTGAGAACAAAATCTAACTCTTCAATCCTTTTGTCTCACACCTTCTGTCTTTTCATCTCTGACCTTTGCCCAATCATCTGTCAAAAAACCATCTTCGCCTGTCTCGACCTGAAATATCATTAACCCATATTCTCCAGAGATGCTGACCGACCCACTGAGTTACTACAGCACGTTGTAGCCTCACCAAGATTCCAGCATCTGCATTTCCTCATGTCTCCAACTAGTCAAGTCAAGTCAAGTCAAGTCAAGTTTATTTGTCACATACACGTACACGATGTGCAGTGAAATGAAAGTGGCCTGCCGATTGTGCAAAAAAAAAAAAAAAAAAAAGAATTACAGTTATAGCATATAAATTAAAGTTAATACAGAGAAGACAAAACTAATGTCCAAAGTTGCATTATAGGTTTCAGAGGAGCAATCTGCTGTAAAAACAGTGAATGATTGGTGGAAACCTTGTTCACTGGATGAGTGGCAGCCAATTGGGAAAACCTTCGTTTTTTTGTGAACTAGTATCAAAGCTTAATTATTTGAGTAGGAAGGAACTGCATATGCTGGTTTACACTGAAGATAGACACAAAATGCTGGAGTAACTCAGCGGGACAGGCAACATCTCTAGAGAGAAGGAATGGGTGATGTTTCAGGTTGAGACCCTTCTTCAGACTAGTTTATCTTAGTTATGTTTATCCTTCTTCAGACTGATAGTCAGAGAAGAGGGAGACACAGAGATTTGGAAGGGTAAAGTGTGAAAACGAGATATCAAAGGGGACGAAGCTCAAGGAAAATGTAGAATAGATCATTGTTAGCTAGGGGAAGGTGACAACGAGGTATATAAAGATAAAATGTAATCAGGGCAGTCAAACTGGTCAACTCAACCAAAACTAAGCTAAGAATGCCAAAGCTTAGTTTGGTAAGGAAAGAGGTAATTAAGAACAAAAGCAGAGTTGAGATGTTGATCCACATAATCTATTTATAGTCCCAATATTTTTGAGAGCTTAATGTCCATAGCTGTTCCAACATATTTCAAATTTCACCTATCCCTCAGAAAGCCACACTATTTCCCTTATTATGATTTGTTACATTAGGGCTTTCTTTAGTATTTTTCCTATAATGAAACTGATTGAGGCACCAAAAATTGCAAAGGTTTCCACTTGCAGCCTAAGTAAAACAACATGGACAGCAGGAGTCCACTTTGGTGCATTAATTTGGAATTTGTTTTACAATTTAATTAAACCCTGTTAACAGGCGTGGATCTCATAAATCTATTTAATTGTTATTCTGGCAGAATTAATCTCAAATACTATTTTAGCTCAAATTTGTAATCATTTTGCCCAATGCCAAACTCAGAAATAAAGGAATATAAAAATAATTTTACAAACTACTGGAGGATCTCTGTGGGTTAGTAATTCTCATCCTCCCCACAAATGCTCCAAATCTGCTGAGTTCCTCCAGCAATTTGTTTTTTTACTGCCATGTGCAATGTTGATTTTCTCGCTGGTTCTTGATATCCATAAGCCTGATAATGGCTGACCATTCTTTTGGGTCTGGAGAAGTAAAAGGACTTTCCTGGACTCCATGAGCCGGCCTGGCTTGGCTATCTTTAGCCACTCCCAGGATAACATCTCACCAGCTCAACTGCCTAACTAACTGAAAATTGGGGCCCGTCTTCTGGACAATCATCAGCCAAAGTCCTGCTGCTAGCTGCTTGAAAACTAACCTTTCTCATCTGACCACAGTAACGAGACTGAGATTTAATATTGCACCCTGATTTTAGACTTTAGGGATACTGCATGGAAACAAGCCCAACGAGACTGCACCGACCAGCGATTACCCATACACTAGCACCGTCCTATACTGGGGACAATTTATAATTTTTACAAAAGCCAATTAACCTACAAACCTTTACGTCTTTAGAGTGTGGGTGGAAACCAGAGCACCCGGAGAAAATCCACACAGTCACAGGGAGGATGTACAAAATCTATTCAGACAGCAACCGTAGACAAGATCGAACCTGGGTCTCTGGTCTATAAGGCAGCAACTCTACCGCTGCACCACCCGTTCAAGCCCAGATCTAAAAATGGGGCTGGCGGTCTTCTTAAAAAGCTTGTGCTTGGACAGAAAATTCCTGCAAATGAACTCTTTAAGTGAAAATAATTGCTTGTGGGTTTCCATACTCTTTAAAGCAAATAAGCTGCTGCCCTGACCTCTCACTCAATATTCTCACTATATACAGCTAGCTAAGTTTTCTTCATTTTCTTTCCAGTTTATCTGCTCCTTCTCCCACATACTTCATTAAGCTGCAGATACTGGTGACCTTTTTCTCCTGCGACAAAACCTCTGTGTTAACAGGGTTGAATTAAACTCTAAAATTGGGAATTTGCGAAAAGTAACTGACACAAAAATATGACTAATAAAAGGCATTTAAAGAGAGAACTTTCCTAACATTTAAGCGTAATTGCAATAAATGTATTAATAAACATGAGATTTTTCGTTGGGAGAAAGCAAGAACATTTTCTGCAGATTACTTCTCAGTGCATTCCCTGTTAATATTTATGGGCAGTATGTGCATTAAACTTAACTCAAATCATTTCCATTCAATATAGAGTGTATTTTGTCCTCAACCTTTTAGGCTTTATATAACTCTATTCGAAAGTGTATATTTTTATTTAGCGCAGTAGGAAACAATTTTGCTTTTAACCTGGCGTGCGTTTAATTGCAGGGAGTATAGGAGCAGGGTGGTTCTGCTGCAGTTGTACAGGGCATTGGTGAGACCACACCTGGAGTATTGTGTACAGTTTTGGTCTCCTAATCTGAGGAAAGTCATTCTTGCCATAGAGGGAGTACAGAGAAGGTTCACCAGATTGATTCCTGGGATGGCAGGACTTTCATATGAAGAAAGACTGGATAGACTCGGCTTGTACTCGTTGGAATTTAGAAGATTGAGGGGGGATCATATAGAAACTTACAAAATTCTTAAGGGGTTGGACAGGCTAGATGCAGGAAGATTGTTCCCGATGTTGGGGAAGGCCAGAACAAGGGGTCACAGTTTAAGGATAAGGGGGAAATCTTTTAGGACCGAGGTGAGAACGTTTTTTTTCACACAGAGAGTGGTGAATCTGTGGAATTCTCTGCCACAGAAGGTAGTTGAGGCCAGTTCATTGGCTATATTTAAGAGGGAGTTAGATGTGGCCCTTGTGGCTAAAGGGATCAGGGGTATGGAGAGAAGGCAGGTACGGGATACTGAGTTGGTTGATCAGCCATGATCATATTGAATGGCGGTGCTGGTTCGAAGGGCCGAATGGCCTACTCCTGCACCTATTTTCTATGTTTCTATGTTTCAAGGAGTAAGTAAACAACTGTCAATTGTGGCTATTTACCTCTCAGGCCACTCATAAGAATAGCCAGAAAACATCTATGGACAGAAATAGACAGGAAGTCAACCCAGAGACACAATGCTAAGAATACTGAATAGACTTTAATGTGAGAGGGCCAAAGTTTGAAGGACATGTGCCTCACAAGGTTTTTTTGCACAGAGGTTGGTGATGCCTAGAACATGCTGCCAGAGGTGGTGGTGGAGGCAGATTCGATAGTGGAGTTTAAGAGGCTTTCAGATAGGCAGGTGGATATGCTGGGAATGGAGGGAGATGGATCATATGCAGGTAGATGAGATTAGTTTAGCTCAGCATTATGCCTGGCACTGACATGTGGGCTGAAGAACCTGTTCCTGTGCTGTACTGTTCTATGGTAGACACAAAATGCTGGGGTAACTCAGCGGGTCAGGCAGCATCTCTGGAGAGAAGGAATGGGTGACGTTTTGGGTCGAGACCCTTCTTCAGAGTGAAACACATTCCATCTCTCACCCTGTAAGGTCAGTACATTTAGTAAGATTTTAACCTAGTTTTCACATTGATCATTTGTCCCAACAGGTTTTGATGCAGGTTCTCGAACTGGAAAGTCAACCATACCTTTGTCTCGTAGAAACAAGGAACTGCAGATGCTGGTTTACCAAGGAAAGACACAAAATGCTGGAGTAGCGGGTGAGGTAGCATCCCTGGAGAACACGGAGAGGTGACATTTAGGATCAGAACCCTACTTCAGACTGTAAATCATGAAGAATGGTCCTGACTTGATACGTCACCTATCCACGTTCTGAGTTACTCCTGCATTTTGTGTCATACCTGTGTCTCCACAGACAGTGCCTGAATTCTGCCAGCAGTTTATTTTTTACAATAGACAATAGACAATAGACAATAGGTGCAGGAGTAGGCCATTCAGCCCTTCGAGCTAGCACCACCATTCAATGTGATCATGGCTGATCATTCTGAATCAGTACCCCGTTCCTGCCTTCTCCCCATACCCCCTGACTCCGCTATCCTTACGAGCTCTATCTAGATCTCTCTTGAAAGCATTCAGAGAATTGGCCTCCACTGCCTTCTGAGGTAGAGAATTCCACAGATTTACAACTCTCCGACTGAAAACGTTTTTCCTCATCTCCGTTTTAAATGGCCTACCCCTTATTCTTAAACTGTGGCCCCTTGTTCTGGACTCCCCCAACATTGGGAACATGTTTCCTGCCTCTAACGTGTCCAACCCCTTAATAATCTTATATGTTTCAATAAGATCCCCTCTCATCCTTCTAAATTCCAGTGTATACAAGCCTAGTCGCTCCACTCTTTCAACATATAACAGTCCCGCCATTCCGGGAATTAACCTAGTAAACCTACGCTGCATGCCCTCAATAGCAAGAATATCCTTCCTCAAATTTGGAGACCAAAACTGCACACAGTACTCCAGGTGCGGTCTCACTAGGGCCTTGTACAACTGCAGAAGGATCTCTTTGCTCCTATACTCAACTCCTCTTGTTATGAAGGCCAACGTTCCATTGGCTTCCTTCACTGCCTGCCGTACCTGCATGCTTCCTTTCAGTGACTGATGCACTAGAATACCCAGATCTCGTTGTTCGTCCCCTTTTCCTAACTTGACACCATTCAGATAATAATCTGCCTTCCTATTCTTACCACCAAAGTGAATAACCTCACACTTATCCACATTAAACTGCATCTGCCATGCATCCGCCCACTCACACAACCTGTCCAATTCACCTTGCAACATCATAGCATCTTCCTCACAGTTCACACTACCACCCAGCTTTGTGTCATCTGCAAATTTGCTAATGTTACTTTTAAACCCTTCATCCAAGTCATTAATGTATATTGTAAATTGCTGCGGTCCCAGCACCCCATTCAATGCACTTAATGCCCTTGCGGTACCCAACTAGTCACTGCCTGCCATTCTGAAAGGGACCCATTTATCCCCACTCTTTGCTTTCTGTCTGCCAACCAATTTTCTATCTATGTCAGTGCCCTACCCCCAATACCATGTGCTCTAATTTTGCCCACTAATCTCCGATGTGGGACCTTGTCTAAGGCTTTCTGGAAGTCAAGGTACACTACATCCATCGGCTCTCCCCTGTCCATTTTCCTAGTTACATCCTCAAAAAATTCCAGAAGATTAGTCAAGCATGATTTCCCCTTCGTATATCCATGCTGACTCGGAACGATCCTGTTACTGCTATCCATATTTTGTTCCAGACTCCAGCATTTGTAGTCTTGTGTGTCTCTGTTCCAGTAGGCTGTTACATGACGATGTGCTGAAAACAGTGTTCCTACTCAGTGAGCTTAAAACTCTTGCCATGGTATTCCAGTACAATGAAAATAATGTGGACGCAAGGACTATTCAGTTATGCAATGCGTGTCTATGATAAGACTTTTAGTTCAGTAAATCTGCCGATCACTCCAAGCAAGAGAAACTACTAAACTAAGAAGCTATTGAGGCAAACAATGTGGCACTGCTAAACTGCACTCAGTCGCAAACTGAAACACTATGAACATCCACCATGCAATTTGCAAAACACTTTATAGTTTATCCAATATAAATTGTTCCTGAGGAAATTCGATGTGATTTAGACTGCATGCATATGTCAAATATTCAAAAATCTATTTGGTCTGGTTTTCATGAGTCCCCTAGATTGCTCCCATCAAATATCATAAAGTATAGGATTTGCTGTTGATAATACAATGTGTGATAGGTTTGAATGACATTCCTCTGCCTGTTATTTTTATGCAGAAATTAGCCTGCTCATTTTAAACAGATTAACACTTCCCTCGAAATAGATTCCAATGAATGTGACACAAACATGATCAATGTTGGTCCACTCACATCATCAAGAGTAATTTCTGAGTTAATTGGATTACGGTAGCATTACATTGGCTGTTGGAATCAATCGATAACTAAAGGCTTCTCACCATTAAATGCTGGAACAAAGTGTTTGGCCCTTGAAAGTCAAAGGTCAAATTGAAGGAATATTGTTACTGAGGTTATGGTGCCTTACAGACTCAGGGCAGAAATGAAATACTGCCTAATCTATCCATTGCCTCATGAAAAACAAGACGCGTGCCAATAAAAAAAAATATATAAATGAGAAAAGATAAATTTCATGACTTTTGCAAGACAATGAGCCGAATGATCGTTTTTCTGGAAAGCATTTACTATGAATTCCTCCAAATGGAATTTTAAATTTAAAACATTTATATTTATTAAGGATGTCAAGTTTTGAACTGATACACATTTATCAGCTTTATATATGCTAGAGGTAGTAAACAAAGGTATTTGGAGATCCTGTGGCAAGAGAGAGAGATTTTTATATCTACTATGATATAATTTAGGTAGGAAGAAAACAATTCCACAACCCTTTAGCCATTATTTTTACGAAGACCTTTATACAACAAGCTAATATTGCTAAGTAAAAGGAAATGCAAAAGAAGATTTAATCGGTTCATGGCACGCATTATAACAGAGAAAGGGGTATGTCTGCTTTTTTTCCCTTATTGGCTAAATTGGGCAGCACAATCTATGCAAGTTTGCAGGTACTACCACTCTTCCAGGTTCGACTGATTAGGTTTGCCAACATTGTTTTACAACTATAAAGAACAGGTTGCAGATGTTATGGTTGTGCCTATCACCAGCCTACTGCTCAGGAGCAGCATTGACCCAATCTTAATGAAACATATAAGATTATTAAGGGATTAGACACGTTAGAGGCAGGAAACATGTTCCCAATGTTGGGGGAGTCCAGAACCAGGGGCCACAGTTTAAGAATAAGGGGTAGGCCATTTAGAACGGAGATGAGGAAAAACCTTTTCAGTCAAAGAGTTGTATATCTGTGGAATTCCCTGTCTCAGAAGGCAGTGGAGGTCAATTCTCTGGATGCTTTCAAGAGAGAGCTAGATAGAGCTCTTAAAGATAGCGAAGTCAGGTGGTATGGGGAGAAGGCAGGAACGGGGTACTGATTGTGAAAGATCAGCCATGATCACATTGAATGGCGGTGCTGGCTCGAGGGGCCAAATGGCTTACTCCTGCACCTATTGTCTATTGTCTAATACTCAAACTGCCTCCTGCAATGACAGACATTGTACAAAACCGCATTAAATGAGCAAACATATGAATGTATGCACCGATCAGCCAAAACATTATGACCACTGACAGGTGAAGTGAATAACATTGGTTATCTTGTTACAATGGCACCTGTCAAGGGGTGGGATATATTAGGCAGCAAGTGAACAGTCAGTTCTTGAAATTGATATGTTGGATGCAGGGGAAATGGGCAGGAGTAAATACCTGAGCGACTTTGACAAGGCCAAATTGTTATGGTCAGACGACTGGGTCAGAGCATCTCTGAAACAGCAAGGCTTGTGGGGTGCTCCCGGTCAGCAGTGATGTACCTACCAACAGTGGTCCGAGGAGGGACAAACCACAAACTGGCGACAGGGTGATGGGTGCCCAAGGCTCATCGATGTGCGAGGGCAACAAAAGCTATTCCATCTGGTCCGAACCGACTGTGGGAAGACGACAAGCCGGTGGAGGGAGTGTGATGCTTTGAGCTTGCTCTGTTCTTCAATAAGATCATGGCTGACATGATTCTCTCCTCAACTCTGCATTCCCTTGTACCGATGGTAACCTTTCACCTCCTTATCTAGACTCAATCTACCCTTGCTTTAAAATTGTTCAAAATCTCAACTGAAGGAGAGAGTTCTGTAGATGTACAATCCACATAAATAAAATTAATTTCATCTCTATTTAAAATGGACAACACATATTTTTAAACAGTGACCTATATTTTTAAACAGTGACCTATGTTTTTAAATTCGAAAGCATCCTCTCCACGTCTGCTTTGCCGAGGCTCCTTAGGATTTTATCTGTTTCAATTGCAAGTGAATTATACACAAGGCAAAGGTCAAGCTAACTGAGTGTGCCAGCCATATCCCAGCCTTGTTACATATGGACTCTTGGGACCATTCTTCATGACAGGCGTAGGTAGAGGGGATCTAGGGCTGAGAAAGAGGTGAGTGGGAAGGGATGGGGCAAGAGCTGGATCCAGGAAAGGAGGGGTTTAATGGCAAATGGAGGAGGGAATGATGGCATCCAAGGCCGGGGATCAGGTGGAGAATACATAGGGCTGTAGATGGTGGAATCTGATAAGAAAGGATGGTGTAGAGTCAGAGGGAGGAATAATGGGTAGGTGGGAATGGGGTGGGAGAATAGGGGACCGGGTGGGAGTAGTAGTGGGTGACGATAACTAGGAGGAGGTGGAGGAGGGGAAAGGAACTGGGTGATAAAGGTAGGGGAGTGGAAAGAAACATGTGCATGAGAGGATTTGGGTAGATCAGAAGGTGAAAGAAGGTGGTGGTGGTGGTGCAATGGTGCAATCTGAAATTGGAGGGTTCAATGCTCATGCTGTTGGGTTTTTAGACCATCAAGCAAAATCCTTCTGGTCACATCAAAAAGATTTAGAGCTGCAAAACAGAGCAGAGGCTGTGCTGTGTGAGAGTTTATTCTTTAAACTGTTTTAACCCATAATACACATGGGAGCAAACTCAGCAATGTGTGCAAAAAAAACTTAATACTCAATGTATGTTCAGTAATTTTGAAAATAACTTTTAATCCTGTTTAATTATCTTAAAATCGCTCTGAAAATGAACTGTTGTCCAATAAAGCTTATTAATAATTTACAAAAGAAAATAGACAGTTGATGATAGTTTTGGTACTAAATAAGCCAATGATTAAGATCAACCATGTAGGAAGTCCATAACATCCAATGTTTTTAGAATCAGAATGCTGGAGTGACTCATTGGGTCAGGCAGCATACCTGGAGAAAATGGAAAGGTGACATTTCAGGTTTGGACTCGAAACAACACCTATCCATGTTTTCCAGAGATGCTGCCTGACCCACTGAGTTATTCCAGCACTTTGTGTCTATCTTTGGTATAATTGAGCATCTACATTTCCTTTATATGACATTATCTAATGGATTTTGTTTGCTTCCCCTGCCACAATCCACAGCCTGCAAGTCAATTCCCCAATTAATGACAATCCCAACAAGTTACTGACTATCTTCTATATTTCTGTGGAGCTATAAAGCTATAAAGGATCCATTGGGACATTTTTGCTTCAATAGAAAAAGGTATGAACCTAGATAAATGAAAGTGAAAAGACACAAAACTACAAACCTGTCAAGGCACTTAATTTTCAACGAAACAGACCTTTACTCACGACAAGTAGTTGTAAAATGGTAATTAGAAGTTAGTTACAGATACAACTGGTAAAATAATTTGGATGAAAAGGCAACAACTTGCTCGGTTGCTGACAAGGTTACGGAATAGCTGATTAGCAGTAACAATGAGTTCAAGCTGAACGTTTCGACTGTTGTATGAAATAGTCTGTCCAATAAATTAGAATTTAATGTCAATATTCCTGTTTTTATATTTATATGTCCCATATGCCACAGGACATAAAAAAAGAAAACCCAGTTCACAACACAGCTCCTGATATCATCTTGGCATCTATTGAAAATCTCTTAAAATAATTGACATTTTTAGCCCCCATGTTAGCACTTATTCCATTAGTTTATGATGAATTTCTAAACTGCTTTTAGATATATTGGGGGGATTAGACTGAGCTGAAATGTGTGTAAAGGATTGCATTGCCTTTGTGTCTGACCTGAAAGGGGCAACAAATAAATTGTTTTCATGATTTCAACATCCACCATCCACCTTTTAACACCTCGGTGCATAAACATGGGGTTCAAGAGGCTGAACTAAAGGGAGAGGTTGGGCAGGCTAGGACTTTACTCCTTGAAATACAGGGGCTAAGGGATGATCTCACCGAACTGTGGGAACCAGATAGAGTGAATGCACAGGCTTTGACCCAGCTTAAGGGAATCAAGAAATACAGGGCATAGGTTTAAGGTGAGAGGGGATAGATTTAATAGGAAACTGAGAGGCATTTTTCTTTTCACTCAGAGGGTGCTAGCTATCTGAAACAAGCTGCCAGAGGATGTAGTTGAAGCAAGTATTATAACAACAATTAAAAGACACGGATACGTACATGGAGAGGAAAGGTTTAGAGGGACATGAGCCAAACGCATGCAAGTGGGAATAGCTTAGATGGGCCATCTTAGACGCCATGGAGGAGCTGGGCTAAAGGGCCTGTTTCGATGCTGTATGACTCTGTCGATGGGTGCTTGCACCAATTGAAGCTAGCCATCACAGTTTTAAGCCGTGTTTACACTTAAAACGAGAGGCACTGCCATTGCTGGTTAAAGTTATTACACAGAGATTTGGAAAGCTGGCATAAGCCAAGGTGTAGCAGGCAGGACAGAAATCAGCCATCCAAGAAGTTATGTCAGTGAATATTCAAGTGGAAGTGGAAGGAGTTCAAATTCATGGTCAATGCCAGGAGAGAATTCTAGTAACATGGATGCAAGGTCATGAGAAGGTTAAAATTCTGCCACACATTGACTTGTGCAAGGTGAGTGACTTCATCAGCAATGGAGACATTAGCTTTCCTCATGTGTTATGCACCTCTTCACTTATCTCCCAACAAAATCCATCAATCAAGATTTGTTTTAAGGAGTAGGAAGGAACTGCAGATGCTGGTTTAAACCAAAGATTGACACAAAATGGTGGAGTAACTCAGTGGGTCGGGCAGCATCTCTGGAGAAAAGGAATAGATGACATTTTGGGTCAAGACCCGAAAAACCAAAGGATTTCGACCAGAAATATCACCACTTCCTTCCCTCCAGAGATCCTGTCTGACCCATTGAGTTACTCCAGCATTTTGTGCCAATCCCTGACAACTATGTCTGAATGAAATGCATCTCTCTTGGACCGCATGGATCGGTTGGAGCAGCAGCTGGATACGCTGAGGAACTTACAGAAGGCAGAGAGAGTTATAGACAGTAGTTTCAGGGAGGTGGCCACACCAAAGGTTCAGTCGGAGAGGTGGGTGACTCCCAGGAGCAGCAGGCAGGTGGAGCTATCTCTCGAACATGGGCTTTAGGGGTGATGACCTCTCAGGGACAAATAACAGCAGCAGCCAGAACTGTGTTACCACATCTGGCTTTGTTGAACAGCAGGGCTAAATTTAGGTGAGCGATTGTGATGGGGATTCTACAGTTATGGGCACAGACAAAACTTTCTGTGGCCACGAGTAAGACTTTGTGAAAGCTGCCAAAGATTGAACAGAATATAAATCAGTTCCACCTATGGGTCCAAATATATAGCTCCCTGAAAGTAGCAACATAAGCAGATGCAGAGGTAAAGCAGGATGTATAGTATGCTTGTTCTCATCTGTCGAGGCAATGTATAAAAGTCAGAACGTCATGATGCAGCTTGATAGGACTTATAGGAGGACTTTGGTTTGGTTGCATTGGCAGTATTGTGCGCAGTTCTGTTAGTCCCAATACAGGAAGGATGTGGAGGCTTTGGAGATTTTGAGTCAGTGTTAATTTAACAAAACCAAAGTCTCATTATAATTATGTGTTTTTGCACTGAAATTTCCACTCAATCATCTGGGAAACTAGGACCTCTGGAAACAGGACATACAACTACACGTCTCCTGAACCAACCAGACTGAAGAAATGTTAGTCTGCAGTATAGAGTCTGAACCAACTTGTGCCACATACAATGTTCAATTGAATGATAGATCATGCACAGAGAAAGAATCGAGGAGAGGAAAAGATTGGATCAAAGGGATGAGACAGAGAGATAAAAAATAAATTAAAGGCTTCGATAGAGATGCAAGGAACTGCAGATGCTGGTTTACATGAAGATACAAAGTGCTGGAATAACTCAACGAGTCAGGCAGAATCTCTGGAGAACATGGAGAGGTGGCATTATAGACTTAATTAGAAGCGTAATTATTTTAATTAAAATTATTTTTCAGTGTCAGAAATTATAGTTGGTAATTAAAATGTATCATAGAATTAAACTAAACTAGCATGACCGAATGTCTGGTGAGCTTAGTATTGTTTATCTGGTACCTACCATAACTTCACACATTTGCCCATTTTATTTGAGCCTTTTGGCAGGGCACTATGCGATGGTTCTGAAGAACTAGCACAATATTAATTTTAACCTATTGTTTTATAAATTTTATTGCATGTGTGTAGTCACTGGAAGTTGATTTATCTACATAATCACGGAAGTGACAACTCTCGGGTAAAAAAATGATGACTCTTCAAAAAATGCAATCCAATGTAAATGCAATCTGAAACTGGAATCAAACTTCAACCCAAATTTTCGCTGAGTGCAAATTTTTGAAGGACAACTTTAACCCAGAATCAACACGGGATAATTTATTAGCAGTAGGAGATTGAGACCGCCTCAAATGAATAATCAGTTATCAGGCAACTGAATCATCTTACCACAACTGGAGAGCATTCCTAAACTGCTATCTACCTCATTGGGGACCCTCGGACTATCTTTGATTGGACTTTACTGGCTTTACCTTGCACTAAATGTTATTCCTTTATCATGTATCTATACACTGTAAATGGCTTGATTGTAATCATGTATTGTCTTTCCGCTGACTGGTTAGCACGCTACAAAAGCAACAAAAGCTTTTCACTGTACCTCGGTACAGGTGACAATAAACTAAACTAAACTAACTAGATATATTTGTGATGGAAATGCGCCCTAGAATTCTGTTATATTGGATTGCTGCTTTGTAAACTTTTACAATGTTTTATGCCTTTATACTTGTTTCTAATTTCCATGTGTTATGTATAAAATATGTTTTATGAACAGATGGAACTAGTGAGGCACCAGTGATCTCATCATTTTGGAATTTAGTAACCTGGTAGAGCATCAGGAAAGACTCCGTATTAATGATTATCTATGCCTTTTAAATGTAGCCACGAATGAATAACCTTTTATCTCTTCTCGCTGCTTGCCTTGGTCGTGTAAGTATTCTTGTGTCACTGATTGGTCTTTATATAATAGTCTCTGTTGTATTGCCTCTCGCCAATAGGTGAAGGTTAAGTATTACAGCTTATGTTCCCACTGAGGCTTGAGGAGTATGGGCTTAATCTTCCCTGGTAGATTGAGCTCTATACAGCATTCACAATCAGAGCTGCAGATGCAATGTCAAGGGCTGATTGGATTTGTCTTGATTTCTGCCTGATTTAAACTATCTGAATGCTGTGGCAATTGCAGCTCCCTCTTAGCAAAATGAATAATTTAAATTTGTATTTTACCTGCACTGCATGTACGCTGCTTATTACATTGTGGATCCATTGCTGCATGTCAGGAATTACATTTAATTTTAAATATAAAAATATAATTCAAATCAATTCTCCATGCACAAAGAACGATGGCCTTAAATCCAAGAAACATCATAATAACATATAACATATAACATATAACAACTACAGCATGGAAACAGGCCTGTCCGGCCCTACCAGTCCACGCCGACCATTCTCCCTGACCTAGTCTCATCTACCTGCACTCAGACCATAACCCTCTAATCCCCTCTTATCCATATACCTATCCAATTTACTCTTAAATAATAAAATCGAGCCAGCCTCCACCACTTCCACCGGAAGCCCATTCCATACAGCCACAACCCTCTGAGTAAAGAAGTTCCCCCTCATGTTACCCCTAAACCTTTGTCCCTCAATTCTGAAGCTATGTCCCCTTGTTGGAATCTTCCCCACTCTCAAAGGGAAAAGCCTACCCACGTCAACTCTGTCCGTCCCTCTCAAAATTTAAAAAACCTCTATCAAGTCCCCCCTCAACCTTCTACGCTCCAAAGAATAAAGACCCAACCTGTTCAACCTCTCTCTGTAGCCTAAGTGCTGAAACCCAGGCAACATTCTAGTAAATCTCCTCTGTACCCTCTCCATTTTGTCGACATCCTTCCTATAATTTGGCGACCAGAACTGCACACCATACTCCAGATTTGGCCTCACCAATGCCCTGTACAATTTCAACATTACATCCCAACTTCTATACTCGATGCTCTGATTTATAAAGGCAAGCATACCAAACGCCTTCTTCACCACCCTATCCACATGAGATTCCACCTTCAGGGAACAATGCACAGTTATTCCCAGATCCCTCTGTTCCACTGCATTCCTCAATTCCCTACCATTTACCCTGTACGTCCTATTTTGATTTGTCCTACCAAAATGCAGCACCTCACACTTATCAGCATTAAACTCCATCTGCCATCTTTCAGCCCACCCTTCCAAAAGGCCCAAGTCTCTCCATTGTAATCATATAAAAATTAATATGTCTATCATGTAAGCAAAACCAAACAAATATGTGTTAATGTTTATTTAACAACACATTATTCAAACAATGAATTAACATGGAATGGCTAAATTGTGTTAAATGCTGGAATTGATAACTTCATTATCTTGAGAAATGTTTTTATTCTGTCTCTGATTTGAAAGAATGTGTTTAATTCCGCTTCTTTTCACATGAATGTGTATGTCTGTTAAACTTGATTGTCTTTTATTATTGGCTACTTATTCCTTTCCATGGCAGGGGACATTTCCCATATTGATGGCCTGTGAAAAAAATTAGACCAAATTCTAATTTTCCTACTTGTAGAGTAATCCTAACATTAGCAGTGGAAGAAACTTCACCAATTTTGCACCCATCTTTTATTTATCTGCTTTTGCCTTACTCGGTACTTTCACAACATGTTTCCTGATTTTATTAGCTGTATTTATAAAAGAATTATGAGCCTTTAGCCTTTTCAATATGGCAAGCCTCTACAGAGGGAGTTGTCAGTTTCAAAGGTTCCTCAAACATATTTACGGTAAAGGATTCGGCAAGCCATGACATTCTGTGATAAATCGTGCAAATTTCTACACTTGCTGCACACAGTGTCATTTGCTGCCTGAGTAGCAAAATTTTGCTTAAAAAGTCACAGAACCAATAAAAGTGCCAGTGGATCTGAGCAATAAACAATTACGCTAAACATGACTACACAGATAGATTTTTAGCTGCATGAGATGCATTTTATGCCTGGCCTGGTCTATACATATTTCACTGTTCGTACAGAACAAAGGCAGCATGCTGAGCTGTTAAATGCTGCAAATGTTTGAATAAATGCTGAGACATCACCCCATGGCATCGCAGTTTACTCATTACAATGAAATCACTGTGATTCCTCCAAGAGGATAAACATAGATTCTCTCTCTCTCTCTCTCTCTCTCTCTCTCTCTCTCTCTCTCTCTCTCTCTCTCTCTCTCTCTCTCTCTCTCTCTCTCTCTCTCTCTCTCTCTCTCTCTCTCTCTCTCTCTCTCTCTCTCTCTCTCTCTCTCTCTCTCTCTCTCTCTCTCTCTCTCTCTCTCTCTCTCTCTCTCTCTCTCTCTCTCTCTCTCTCTCATACATATATTCTCAACAAGATCACTGTCTTCTCCAACCCACTGCTAATCAATTTCTCTCCCTGACTCTTCTTAGCCCACCCTGATGTAACTCCTTTCCTTTATCTTAAAGTCTCTTAGTTCCTTCCTCTTCCCGACAGGATTTCACTCCCTCTCTCCGCTCCTCAGCAAATTCACTTTGCCCAATAATACCAAAAGAAGGTTCTTGCCCTTTCAACACCACCACCAGTAATCTAGTCTCTTTTTCCTTTCAATACTCTCTTCTAAAAATAGAGAGAGCAAACAATTCTAGGTGAGAGTCCCCCAAAAAAGAGCCATTTTCTCACCTTAGTAGATCACTGAAGGTAAGTTTCATTAAAACGCAACCCACCAAATAGATAAATAAATTTCTCAAGTAGTTTGTCTTGGAATTAAAAAAATTCTGTATTTTTGCAGTTACATGATTTACACTTCTTTCCTGGAAGTTATGCACCTGTTTCCTTCTGGGGGATATCATTTTCATGGTCCACACCTTGCTCAATAAACTATTGTTTCTGTTGGTAAAATAACAGTGTTAAAAGCATTTGGAAAGAATCTTATTTGTGTGTACCCTTGGCAATGTAGCAAGGAGTCTATGAGCAGGTACAGGAAAGAATGAAATAAAATATACTGATCATTAATAAACATTCCTAACATTAATCCATCTCTTTCTCTCTTCACACATGGCAGTTGATCTGGAGTTTTGGTGTGACTACTGCGATTTTAAATCCTTACTTCCAACTGCATTGGTTTTACTTTCAAATATGATATTGTATGGTGTCCCTCGGATGAGAGTGCACTGGATGACTTCAAAATAAATTGCATGTATACTGTGCTGTTATTTTAATATTTCATCAAGCAGTTCAGGATTTTTATAAGAATACAAGATGAAGGGAACTGGGGTAGGTCATTCTATAATCCACCAGCCGCACCCTAACCACATGGTGAATATGACACTGTTCTACTTGAGTTGTTTTCTGTTCACTTTAAGTGCAGATCATCTGACAAAACTGTTTCAAAGCATCAGCATGTACCCTGTGACGCACTCTCCTTGGCCATGATAGACTGAATGCTTTGGGAAATTTGATGAAGATTTCCTCTGAAGACTTGGCTGTACTTGCTTAACAGTTGCCTGTTTTCAGGTGAAATATTCTTCCATTGCTTTGTAATACATACAAGTGTAGAACCATAAACACAAGGAACAGCAGCTATTGGAATCTGGAACAACAAAAAACAAACTACTGGTGTAGAAATGTCAATAGTAAATGTTATCTGGACATTGCTAGGATTTTCAGATAAAGTGATGACAGGTTGGATTCCCATTTAAAACTGGTCATCTAGGTAACATGAAGTTTCCAGTGGCTAAAGTCCTAATTTAAGTGGTGTGATAATACAGGCTTGACCATGACACTGGAGGTCATGATTAATTTAAAGAAGACAAATTTAAATCCTACTACTATGCAGCACAACGGCACTGCTGGTAGAATTGCTGCCTCACAGCCAGAAACCCGGGTTTGATCCTGACCTCGGATGCCGTGTATTTGGAGTTTGCATGTTCTTGCCGTGACCGCGTGGGTTTCCTCCAGGTGCTCTGGTTTCCTCCCAGATCCCCAAGATATGCAGGTTTGTAGGTTAATTGACCTCTGTAAAATTGACCCGATTGCGCAGGGAGTTGAAGAGAAAATGGGATAACATAGAAATAGTGTGACCAGGAGATCAATAGTTGCTGTGGACTCGGGGTTCCGAAGGACCAGTCCCCTTGCCATATCTCCAAACTAAACTGACGGCATTTAAGAATTTGAATTCAGTTTAAAAACCCTTGAAATAAAAGACAAGGGTCAGTAAATTGAGCATGAATGTGCTCAACCATCCTCTTAAGCCAACTAGTGCACTATAGTCCGGCAGGGAAGGAGACCTGCCTTCCTTACCTGATCTGATATTATGTGGTGTCAGTCCCACAGTAATGTGATTAGCAAAAAGCCCTTTGAAGTCGCCCTGAAAGTCACCCAAGATTTTCATACTGCTACAGTACAAGACTGGAGTGATTTAAAGGGTGTGATTTTATTATCTCAGGACAACTGGGATTGATCAGTATTGCCTGTGAATTAATTGAAGGGAAATGACCATCAGATAGGTCCAATGGAACATTTGGAACACTTAATTAGACTTGTTTCACTTTGTATAATGTTTAACTGTTCAATTTGAATTACCAGATAATTTTCTAGTCAATGTGTTTTTTTTAAATTTACATTCGGCCATCATTGGGCATAAAGTCAGTTTATAAACCTTCCAATCAACAAGATATGTTATATTTCAAACTGCTATATGTTTTTCAATATATTCAAAATGTCTGAAAAACAGGAAAGAGAGGATACCAAAAACAAATAAAAAACAATAGCTTCAAGTTCCTGGGTCCAGACCATCAATGCATTCACAAAGGAAGCTTCCCAATGCCTTCATCTACCTGTTCAGACATTTGAGGAGATTCACCAAATATGTTGCCAAACCTCTACTAGCATATGTGGAGAGCATAAAAACTGGTTGTATCACAACCTGGTTTAGCAACTCAAGCACCCAAGAATGAAGAAGGCTGCAGAAAATGGTAGACATTATTCGCTCCATCATGGGTGTTGACCTTCTCATCATCTAAATGATCTATGGGAAGCACTGCCTCAAGAAGATCAGTACCACCCTGGCTCTACTCATCTCGCTGCTACCATTGGGAAGAAGGTACAGGAGCCTGATAACCATTGCTTCCAGCTTCAAGAACAGCTTCTTCTCATCAACCTAACACTCTTGACCCAGCACCAAATTACTATGGACATTACTATGTAAGATTGTACTATGTACTTCAGCTTGCATGATAATAGTTACCTAGTGCAACTGATAATTTATCATATTATTGTTTATTGTATATCTTTCAATTGTGTTGATATGTCATTGTGCCTATAAAGCCGCGGTTATTTAGAATTTTATTGCTCCAGACCCGATGCATACGACAATGAAACTTGACTCTTGACGCATGACAGGAGAGATTATTCTGTTATTGGTCCGTTTTCATTTGAGGCAAATAAATAATTCAATACTGCCCATAAAATTAGTGGGGTACAGATGTATCACGAGTGAAAGATATGATGGGTGATTTGGAATTGGCAGTCAGTTTCCATTAAAGTCAATGGAAAGCAAAGCAGGCCATTGAGATTTGCTATTGCCCTTTCCAACACGATCGCCATTTTCACACTATTGCCCATGATGAATTCATTACAGAGGTTTCTTTCTCCATTATCATTCTTCACGTAAACACTGCCTCACCAGCAATGTACACGTCCCACAAATGAAAGAAGAAAGGGCCGTTACCACTGAGTAGCTGCTGGAGGAGAGCTGTGATTGAAGAGGAGTCAGTTTTGTAGTCAGTAAGCCTCTCTGTTAATGCCCTTCAGGTGAAAACCTAGATGAAGCAGCTCCCACTGAGTAAGACTGATGTATGACACTGGACATGAAAGTCCTGACAGCAACTGTCCCATATAAGTCCTTCCATCATACCGAAAGCAGATATTTTTCTCATAGCTGATGTTGAAACGTTGAGATTTAAAATAACTTCTATTGAAAGGCTGGAATGAATTACCTGCGAGATGAAAACGGAAAGATTTTCTCAAAGAAACAAGGTCGCCTTTTTCACCAGAGCAGGTTTGCAGGGAAGCAGACAGCTCTGCTGGAACTCAACTGATACAACCACTGTTACATGTCGACCTGGTGTAATGTTCATGGTGGAAACTTACATTATAATGAGTTCTACTATTCACATCACTTTAAAGGAGCTTCTGATTGCTGTTAGTGAGGCTAGGCATTAAATCATATCCATCTTTTGACGATTATACATTAATGACTTGGATGAAGGGATTAAAAGTACCATTAGCAAATTTGCAGATGATACAAAGCTGGGTGGTAGTGTGAACTGTGAGGAAGATGCTATGAGGTTTCAGGGTGACTTGGACAGGTTGTGTGAGTGGGCGGATGCATGGCAGATGCAGTTTAATGTGGATAAGTGTGAGGTTATCCACTTTGGTGTTAAGAATAGGAAGGCAGAGTATTATCTGAATGGTGTCAAGTTAGGAACAGGGGACGTACAACGTGATCTGGGTGTCCTAGTGCATCAGTCACTGAAAGGAAGCATGCAGGTACAGCAGGCAGTGAAGAAAGCCAATGGAATGTTGGCCTTCATAACAAGAGGAGTTGAGTATAAGAGCAAAGAGGTCCTTCTGCAGTTGTACAGGGCCCTAGTGAGACTGCACCTAGAATACTGTGTGCAGTTTTGGTCTCCAAATTTGAGGATGGATTTCTGGGAGGAGCCAGCGCTGCCGTCGCAGCTGCGGCTTGCCTGCAGTCCGTCTGTCTTTTGTGTTTTTTGTTGTTTTTGTCTGAATTGTAGTTTTAATATGGTGTATGGTTTGTATGTTATGTTTGGGGGGGGGAGGGGGGAACGGGAACTGTAAAATTCTCTCTCCCGAACGGAGACGCGACCTTTGTTTCTGTGTCGTGTCTCCATTCCCGCTGCGGCCTACCACCGGCCCTGCACCTGGGACCACCTGGGGCTCTGGTTCGCAGAGCCCGCGGCCCGGACTCACCACCTGCGGCGCTGGTTGCCTGCGGATGCTGCGGGAGCGGCTGCGACTCGTCTCCGGAGGCTCCGGCGTGGGCCGCGTGGACGTCGGAAGCCCGCAGGCCCCTGGGTGGGGGCCAACATCGGGAGCTCCGGCAGCGGCAGAGGCAGCGTGTTTGCCCGTCCCGAATCGCGGGGCTTGGGTCGGCCCGCCGCAGACCTTTCACCGTCCGGCGCGGCCTGGAATAGGCCGCGGGATTTTCACCGCCCAGCGGGGGCTTCAATGTCGGGAGCCCCGACCACCCCGACATGGCAACTCCAACAGCTTGACCGCTGGTCAAGACGGCAGGGGAAGAGAAAAGACATTGTGGCCTTCCATCACAGTGAGGAGGGACTGGAGGAGACTCACTGTGATGGATGTTTCTTTTTGTTTGGTGTTAGTTTGTGATTGTATGTGTTATTGCATTTTTATTGATTATTCTTATTGGTCTTATTGTTCAATTGCGGGTAATGTTTCATTTCACTACACATTTATGTGTATGTGACAAATAAACGACTATTGACTATTGACTATATTGACTATTGACTTGCTATTGAGGGCGTGCAGCGTAGGTTTACTAGGTTAATTCCCGGAATGGCGGGACTATCATATGTTGAAAGACTGGAGCGACTAGACTTGTATGCACTGGAATTTTGAAAGATGAGAGGAGATCTTATCGAAACGTATGATTATTAAGGGGTTGGACACGTTAGAGGCAGGAAACATGTTCCCAATGTTGGGGGAGTCCAGAACAAGGGGCCACAGTTTAAGAATAAGGGGTAGGCCATTTAGAACTGAGATGAGGAAAAACTTTTTCAGTCAGAGAGTTGTGAATCTGTGGAATTCTCTGCCTCAGAAGGCAGTAGGGGCCAATTCTCTGAATGCATTCAAGAGAGAACTGGATAGAGCTCTTAACGATAGCGGAGTCAGGGGGTATGGGGAGAAGGCAGGAACGGGGTACTGATTGAAAATGATCAGCCATGATCACATTGAATGGCGGTGCTGGCTCGAAGGGACGAATGGCCTCCTCCTGCACCCATTGTCTATTGTCTATTGACACAAAGAACTGCAGATGTTGGAATCACGCAAGCCTGCCTGAACCAACCTGATCTCCCGGTTGCTGGACACTTTAATTCTCCTTCCCATTCCTACACAGACCATTCTGTCCTCGGTCTCCTCCATTGTCAGAGTGACGCTAAACGCAAATTGGAGGGACATCACCTGATATTTCACTGCAGCCCAGTGGTATGAATATTGATTTCTCTCACTACATGTAACCCTGGCATTCCATCTCTCTCTATCCCTCCCCCACCCAAGTCACACCAGCTTCTCGTTTTCACCCTACAAACAGCTTACAATGGCCTATTCCCTTTATCATCGTTATTTTTTTGCATATCTTTCATTCATTGTTCTTTATCTCTACACATCACCATCTATATCTCTTGTTTCCCTTATCCCTAACCAGTCTGGAGAAGGGTCTTGACCCAAAATGTCACCCATTCCTTCTCTTCAGAGATGCTGCCTGTCCCTCTGAGTTACTACAGCTTTTTGTGTTTAACATAAAAACTATTATTGATTCAAATATACTCATGGGATGTAAATGACATTCTCATTCATGCCTATTATTTTAATCTGCATTGTACAAAAACACCCCAAAATACTGCAGATGCTAGAAATTATTAAAGAAAACAGAATCACTCAGCATGTCAGATCGCATCTGTGGAGAGAGAATCAGATGTAATGTTTCATTTCAATGACCTTTTATCAGAACTGGATTCTGATAAAAAAAAGATGCAATGAAAAATTACCTACTTATTAATATCATAGTACATTTTTATAACAAATTATCACTAAGTAAGATATTCCTTCTAGATAATGGTTTCAGATTGTAAAAGCTCAGGGGAAGGTTTCGTTTTCAGTGATTTATGTCACAGAAGTAAATCAAATGGGAACCTTCCATTAAAAAATGCAAATGAAAGTGCAACTGTTACCCAGCAGGAGTTTTATTAGTGGATTTCACCTGTAAATTCATTTTGTCTGAATGACTGTAGGATGCAAATTATCACTTTTCTCATAGTCATGTTAATCAATGCCGAAGTAAACTGTTTGCCTTATAATAGTAATTTTTTTAAGTCTAATCGGCGAGTTCAGATAACTTTAATACAATTATGACTTCACGTTCCTATTGATGAACATGTTTTGTGGTTTTCTGTTACAATAAATGATGATGAAGTAAATTAATATGTATGTGTACGAAGGAACAGTACAGCACAGGAATGGGCCCTTCAGCCCACAATGTCTATGCCGAATGTAATGACAAAACAAACTATTCTTCTCTGTCTACATATGATGCATATCCCTCCATTCCCTATCTAAAAGCCCCTCAAATGCCACTATCATATCTGTCTCCATTATCACCTCTGGTAGCCCATTCCAGACACCCACCACTCTCTGGGTAAAACGTGGTAATAAATTGTGGAAACAAGGAACGACAGTCCTTGTTGCAAACATACACGATCCACCAGTACATTCTCCTCTACAATAACAACTGCATCGAGGCTGCCTCCAGCATCCGTGCAGAACTTGTTGATTTGATGAACCACCATTAACTTCTAGACTGCTCTCATATTCACCTGGACTATCCATGGCACCTCTCCATTTCTCCACCTCTCACTGTCTCCATCGATTGACATCTACTACAAACCTACCAACTCCCACAGTTATCTGGCTTATACCTTCACCCTCCCTGCCTCTTGCAAAGATGTTATTCCCTTCTCACACTTCCTCCATCTCCATTGCATCTGCTCCCAAGATTGAGGTTTCCATTCTAGGACATCCGACATGTCCTCTTTCTTTAGAGAATGTGGTTTCCCCCCTGCTGTCATAGATGGATCCCTCACCCATGACTCCTGTGTCCTGTAGTTCTGCTCTTGCTTCATCTGCCCCCAGACGGAACAAGGATAGAGTTCCCCTGGTCCTCACCTTTCACCCCAATAGCCTTTGTCTCCAACACATCATTCTTTGGCATAGCTGCCCACCTGCAATGTGATGCCAACACCAGTCACATCTTCCCATCCCCGCCTCTTCTGCAGAGACCGCTCCTTCCATACTTCCTTGGTTCAGTCATCCCTTCCCACACAAACCACCCCCTCCCTGGGGCTTACAACCCAACAGTATGAACATTGCATTCTCAAATGTTAGGTAATTATAACCTTCCTCTGCAATGGCAGGAGGTGTGACACGTGTTAATATACTTCCTCCCTCACATCCACCCAGGGACCCAGGATTCCTTCCAGTTGAGACAAAAAATTATGTGCACCTCCTCTAACCTCATCAACTGCATCCGTTATTCCCAATTTGGTCTCCTGTACAACAGCAGGACCAAGTGTAGACTCGGCGACCGTTGCACTGAGCACATGCACTCGATCGTCCAAGCCCTCTGGAAGTCCTGGTTGCTAAGCATTTTAAATTGCCTTCCCAATCTCATTCTGATGTTTCTGTCCTAAGCCTCCTCCATTGCAGGATTGATTCCACATGAAAACTGGAAGAACAGCACCTCATAGTCTGCTTGGGCAGCTGATAACCCAACAGTATGAACATCACATTTTTGAATTTTAGGTAATTATAACCCCCACCCCTCCCTTCCCTTCCCTTCCCTTCCTCCTACATTACTTCCTTTGGCTTCACAATTTGCAACTCTTCAATCCTTCTGTCTCATACCATCTGGCTATCAACTAGTAATTGGGCAGAATAAACTCCCAAAACTATGACCAGATATTCTGTTTTGCAGTTGCTGAATAAGAAATAAATATTGATCGGGACATGAGAAATTAATTCCTTGATCTACCTTAAAATAGCCTTATGGTGTTCTTATATATGAGCAAGAAATTAGATGGACATTGAATTTATTGTCTCATTCAAACAATGAGAATTGTGGCAATGGCTTCATTTTTGATACGTATACCAAGGTACAATGAGGCACTTTTTTTGCACACAGGTCACCAAGACTATCACCACACACAAGCACGATCCCCACGTTAGTACAAACTGTGCACAGCAGCCCACTGAATCTATATTCAGCAGGTGCCATTCCACAAACCTCTGACAGTGTAACAAAGCTAGCAGGGATACATCCCACTTTTGTCTTCTTTCTGGCTGGAATGCCTGGGTTTTATGAGGAATGGGCCCATGAGGTTCATGTGGCCATACCAATGTCAATCAATTGGATCCATCTGTTACCAATGATGCTGTTAGCCAGTGATAGCGACCAGAATGGCATCCAAGGGAGGAAATGCTGTCACAAACTAGTTCCAAAGTATTCATCAATAAAAATTATGGAGTAAAGTTTGCATCTTGGATTTTTCGTAGAAATACAAATACAACCAAAAGACCAATGCAAACTTTAGAAATAAGATTGCTGCCGAAGTAGATAATATTGGTTATCTCTTATAATCTGTATTTTTATTGTAGCCGGTATTAATGCTTTTAAGTAGCGAGGGAATATTGGAACGTGTGTACCTGGCATTATGATTGTGGAGGTGCATATGATTTCCTTTGTAAGCATGCCACATGAAGTTGTACAAACAAAGGTGCTTAAAGCTATCATGCAGATTTCCAGACAGCTTTATCGTTAACTTTCTGTTGAAATGCACCAGCACATTTATCAAACATCTGCTGATGTCGTTCTAATTATCTAGTAGAGTTTCTCCCAAAGTCTTGTTTGCAGATCAGCACAATGTCTGTGTTAATGTTTCTCACAGATAAACTGAGCAGTCTGCCTACCCACAGCTCCAATTTAAATTTCATTTCATTATGTTAAATTCTCCTTGAAAGGATTCCTATTGAACATATTTTACTTCTCATAACACAGCTTTAGTTGCTGCTGTTTTTACCAAGCCAGTCACTTCAACATGCTAAAAATCATCCTATTTTAAAGGAACTGTAGCACAGTGCCATGTGGTTTAAAAATGGAAGGGATTGTGTAATATGAAGTATGATTGCTTGTTATCATAAGGTCATAAGGAATAGGAGCAGAATTAGGCCATTCGGCCCATCAAGTCTACTCCGCCATTCAATCATGGCTGATATATCTCTCCCTCCTAACCCCATTCTCCTGCCTTCTCCCCATAACCTCTGTCACCTGTACTAATCAAGAATCTATCTATCTCTGCCTTAAAAATATCCACTGACTTGGTCTCTACAGCCTTCTGTGGCAAAGAATTCCACAGAATTGGGCGGCACGGTGGCGTAGCGGTAGAGTTGCTGCCTTACAGCGAATGCAGCGCCAGAGACTCAGGTTCGATCCTGACTACGGGCGCCGTCTGTACGGAGTCTGTACGGAGTTTGTACGTTCTCCCCGTGACCTGCGTGGATTTTCTCCGAGATCTTCGGTTTCCTCCCACACTCCAAAGACGTACAGGTTTGTAGGTTAATTGACTGGGTGAAATGTTAAAAAAAATTGTCCCTAGTGGGTGTAGGATAGTGTTAATGTGCGGGGATCGCTGGGCGGCGCGGACTCGTTGGGTCGAAGGGCCTGTTTCCGCGCTGTATCTCTAAATCTAAATGTAAAAAATTCACCACCCTTTGATTAAAGAAATTTCTCATCTCCTTCCTAAATGAACCCCCTTTAATTCTGAGGCTATCACCTCTGGTCCTAGGCTCTCCCATCAGTGAAAACATTCTTTCCACATCCACTCTATCTATGCCTTTCATTATTCTGTAAGTTTCAATGAGGTTCCCTCTCAACCTTCTAAACTCACATGAGTAGAGGCCCAGTTCTGTCTAACGCTCATCATATGCTAACCCACTCATTCCCTCTCCAGAGCCAGCACATCCTTCCTCAGATTTGGGCCCCAAATTTGCTCACAGTACTCCAAATGTGGCCTGGCCAGCGCCTTATAGTGCCTCAGCATTACATCTCTGTTTTTGTATTCCATCCTCGTGATATAAATGCTAGCATTGAATTTACCTTCCTTACTACCAATGTGAGTAAAGGTGTCAGCAGTTGATGAGCTGAGGTGGTGGAGGTTGAGAGATGTTATGGAGGTGAAAACAAACTCTCTGTGGCACTGGTTACTGGTGTGTATTTGGAATGACCAACAACACTGAGCTTGTAACCAGTTTGGTTCAGCTCCAGTTGATTTCCAGCATAACAAATGGAGTCAGTGGCAGGAGTATTTAGGCTTTGAACTAAATACAATATCTTTGAACTTTCCAATAGTTAATTAAGAGACACAAAATATGACATATGCTGGAATCTGGAGCATAAAACTACCCGAGGAGCTTAGCATCTGTGAGGAGAAAGGAATAATTGATGTTTTGGGTTAAGTTACTGTTTGGAAGGTTAATCTGGAGGAAATGTACCCTCCCCTCTGCTGGATGTTAAATAAGCATTTTGGTTATTTTAGCATTAAAGTGTTGGGAAATGAACGGGGATATAGAGCAGAGTATTGCCATGTGAAAGCCTATACTGTATTTTAAGATGGTGTTGCAGAAGGGTGATATAGATGAGAAGTAGGAGAGGGCAAAGGATTGACCTTTGCTCGTCACTAAAGGTTTGGGATGAAAAGACAGTATGGTAAGATAGACACAAAATGCTAGAGTGCCAGCACAAAATGCCAGCATCAGTGGAGAGAAGGAATGGGTGACGTTTTGTTTCGGTAAACTTCAGTGATTGTTGTCACCATTGACTGGAAATGCAAATGGACTCGCTATATAAATACTGTACTTACAAGATTAGGTAAGAGGCTGGGCAAAGTGTGTCAAGTGATTCACTCATTGACTCCCCAAAGCCTCTTTACCAAATACAAGCCACAATTCAGCATGCGATAAAATAATGGGAAACAAATCAAACTGATGCTTGGCTCTGAAAACGCTCTAGAAATGCTTGAAGAACTCAGTCAGTCAAGCAGCATCTGTAAGAAGACAAGCTGCTTCGCTGTTAACCAGCATCTGCAGTTCCTCCTTACACATGATTAATAATTTGGGTCAACAGTTTTTCCTTCGACAGGGGAGAATGATATTGAGATGATTCACATGTGCCTGGATCAGTGCCATTCCAACAACTATCAAAACACTTAAAACCATCCAGGCAGAGTATTATACTTGATCGGCGTGCCATCAACCATCTGAAGCATTTATTTCTTCCACCGCCAGTATACCATGGCTTCAGCATGTATTATCTACACTGAGAGACTTGACTAGGTTACCCCAGCAGCACCTGCCAAACCAGTGACTTCTGCTGCCAAGAAAGTTAAGGCCTTCGGGTGCATAGGAAATCCTTGCGGGTTCTTTTTTGAGCTCTACATCACCCTGACATGGAAATATGTCACTATTTCTTCATCACAGATGAGTCTGAATCCTGGAATTCCTCCCCCAACTGTGGGAGTATTTTCACCTGAAAGACTGCAAGGATTGAAGAAAGTAGCTCATCGCTACCTACTCAGGGACAATTAGGGATAGGAAATAAATGCTGGCCTTGCACATGCGTGGGTTTTCTCCGAGATCTTCGCTTTCCTCCCACACTCCAAAGACGTACAGGTATGTAGGTTAATTGACTGGGTAAATGTAAAAATTGTCCCTAGTGTGTGTAGGATAGTGTTAATGTGCGGGGATCGCTGGGCGGCGCGGACTTGGTGGGCCGAAAGGGCCTGTTTCCGCGCTGTATCTCTAAATCTAAAATCTAAAATGACGCCATGTGTAAATGAATAAAGAATGGATAGACTTGAATGGAACCAACTGGTTTTCAGACGAGGGGCTTTGGAGAGCGGTGTCTTCAACTATACTACGTGGGTTCATTGAGGACCATGGAGGATTACTTACTTTTGACATGTAACTGATACGTACCATTTCATCAAAGGTAATAGTGGAGAAGGGGCAAAGCATGTTGATCAAGACAATATGTAATGTAGAATACAAGCCAGGGAGATGATAAGACTTCAGCTCAATTTTCTTTCACAGTGGTTAAGGTAGTCAGATATCCAGAGGACTGCACCATTAATCCAGAGACATTTGGAATCCTAACACGGCAACCGGGGAATTTAAATTTAATTAATACAATAAATAAATCAAGCTTAAAGATGGCTTATGTTAGTCCTCTAACCTTTGTCCTTTCTCCACTCTTCTTTCTCCCACCTCCTGCCCCCTGCCTTCCATTTCATGCCTCCCTCACCAAATCCCCTCTGATGTCTTCTATCCTCTGGCTAGAATGTTTATTTAACCTCTGACAATGGCACCCCACCTTCCACTCTCCAGTTGCTGAATGGGGGGAATCAGATGGTACCAGTGCCAAAATTGTTACTCACCCTCCATTGCACCTTATTCTCCCTATCCTTGGAGATAAGGACCCAGGAATATAACTGCCTTTGCCTTTGAAAATGAAAAGGTTAGCCCAGGGAACCTGGATGATAAGCCATTACCTAGTGTGAAAGGCAGATTCCCAAAACACCTTTGCTCAGTCCGCCTGATCTCCCAGTTGCCAAACACTTTAATTCTCCTTCCCATTCCCACACAGACCTTTCTGCCTTAGGCCTCCCCCATTGTCAGAATGAGGCTAAACACAAATTGGAGGAGCAACATCTCATATTTCACTTGGGAAGCTTACAACCCAGTGATATGATTATTGATTTCTCTAATTTCAAGTAACCCCTGCACTCCCTCTCTCTCCATCCCTCTCCCACCCAAGTTGCACCAGGTTCCCATTCTCACCTTGCAAACAGTTAACAATGTCCTGTTTCCTTTATCATCGTAACTTTTTTGCAAATCTTTCATACATTTGTTCTATATCTCTCTACATCATCGCCTATATCTCTCGTTTCCTTTTCCCCTGACTAGTCTAAAGAAGGGACTCACACAAAACATCACCCATTCCTTCTCTCCAGAGATGCTGCCTGTCCTGTTGAGTTACTCCAGCATTTTGTGTCTTATCTTCCTGAAACAACACTTCCTGCTGGCTTAAATTCGATTGCACTTTTGTTCTACTATTTGCTGTAAAGTGAATTTAAAGGTTTGATCTTATTTTAAGTTAAAAAGAGTTTTTCAATAGATATAATACATCATCCATCTGTGAAGAACTGGTCGACTGGATTAAAACACTGACTTGGTTAATGTCAAGCAGAACCAAATTGCCAAAATGAATACTTTATTCATTTCAAATTCCAACGTTATAGGTAAACAGCAGATCAAATTGATCATTGCAGAGGATGTTACCATTTTTGTCGGCAACGACACCATATGCCGGTGTCGATTTGAACAAGGTTTTAATGCCAGAGGAGAATTTCTCCTGAAGGAGACAATATATTATAAATTCTTAATTTTCCAGCTTCACAAGCATGATGAGTGATGATCTCTGGGACATGTCAAGGTTGAGAGTTTGTCAGACACACATCACAAGCAAGAATTGTACAGACTGTTTGTCAAGACACCAACATGATCTGAAGTAGAACATTTTAACACTCATTATAAACTAATGGATGAAAAGCACCAACAACTGGAATATTTTTGCACATTCCAATCTTAAATGCTATTCATTCAGTACACATTTCTGTTTAATTTTAGATAAGTGTCTTAATAACATGGGTGGCATTATCACATACCAGGCCATTAAATTATTTAGGCAGTAATTGGAGCATATTAATAACCAATTACCAACCAACAACTGGCTTGTGATTTACTGTTTTATTTCAGTCTTAACTTTCTGTTAGCATTAAGTTAAGCTAACCAATCAGACAGAAGATGCAATTATGCACAGGAAATAAACCTCTTGACCTTTGCTAATGAGGCAAACTTTATTCCAGTTGAAAGGGGATAAAATGTTGTTATGGGTGTCTACTATGTCAGACCTCTCAGCAAAATAATTTATGAAAGAAAGGAACAACTATGGCATTAAACTTTGAGTTCCTGACCATGAGCTTTCTGAAAAAGTAGATGCGTATAAGCAATGGGAAGAAAATTATGATATGAGCGTTTCAAAATGCCAATTATGGTTTGTGATTGATATCTGGAATGCCTTGACAGAGGTGGTGGAGGAATCAAATACAATGATTACATTTTAGAGATACTAAGACAGATAAATAGACACGGCATTGAAAGATAAGATGGTAATGTGGGCATATGGGATTAGTGTAAATGGGCATCTTGGTTGGCGTGGACATGATTGGCTGAAGACTCATTTTTGTGCTAAACCTGTCCATGACATTTGAGACTAACGAATAATAGTAGAATTTCCTCACAGTGAACTAGTATGTAACAGGTTGTGGCAAACATTTCATCACGGGGACTCAGTGGCCTTTAACGTTAGCTCCACCATACCATTGTTCATCTAGTAAATCACCAATGTGGTCACCAGTAAGGTGGGCAAGAAATGTACTCTATTCCTGAGCTGGAGGTATAACTTTTTTCCATCTTGATGAAGGTAAAATAAATAGTTTCAGGACTTAGAGTTATACAGCATGGGAACAAAACTATTTGGACCACTCCTTCCACATTAACCAGTGAGCACCCATTTGTATTAATCACATTTTCCAGCACTTGGCCTGTAACCGTCGATGCCTCAGCTATTTAAGTGCACATCCACATACTTCTTAAATGCTGCCACTGACTATGCTTCTACCACTTTCTAAAGTAGTATATTCCATGCATTCGCCACTCTACGGGGGAAAAAGGTCACCGTCAGGTCACTAATCAGGGAGACTCTCACGGCGCCACTCAGAGAGGTCATACTGGAGGGTTCGTTCACTGAGGCAACATGGGTAGACCTTAGAAATAAGAATAGGATTGTACTATAGGGCCACCAATAGCAAGTGGGAGATAGAGGAACAAAACAACAGGGTTGTCTTAGTGGGTGACTTTAACTTCCCCAATATTGACTGGGATTTGTCCAGTGCCAAAGGTTTAGACAGGGCAGCATTTGTGAGGCATGTCCAAGATGTTTCTTGAAACTGTCTGTGGGAAGTCAAACCTGAGAAGGGAACATACTAGATCTTGTGTTGAGAAATGAAAGATTTATGAGGATGTTGCCAGGACTAGAGGGTCTGAGCTATAGGGAGAGGTTGAGTAGGGTGGAGCGCAGGAGGATGAGGGATGATCTTATAGAGGTGTATAAAATCATGAGAGGAATAGATCAGGTAGATGCACAGAGTCTTTGCCGAGAGTAGGTGAATCGAGGACCAGAGGACTTAAGGTGAAGGGAAAAAGATTTAATAGGAATCTGAGGGGTACCTTTTCTCACAAAGGGTGGTGGGTGTATGGAACAAGCTGCCAGAGGAGGTGGTTGAGGTTGGGACTATCCCAACGTTTAAGAAACATTTAAGCAGGTACATGGATAGGACAGGTTTGGAGGGATATGGACCAATCACAGGCAGGTGGGACTAGTGTAGCTGGGACATGTTGGCCGGTGTGGGTAAGTTGGGCTGAAGGGCCTGCTTCCACGCTGTGTCACTCTATGACTCTATGACTATGACCCTAGCCAGGTGACGGGCGTTTCAGTGAAAGATAGTTTTGGTGATAGTGATCACAATTCCATAAGTCACCCATACATAATCTCCGTTACCATGATTGAATGGCGGAGTAGGCTTGATGGGCGAAATGGCCTAGTTCTGCTCCTACAACTAATGAACATGGTTTTAAGATTGTTTTGAATAGGGAGAAGGCTGCACCTTCTGGGAAGGTACTAAATTGGAGTAAGGCAAACGACAACTTTATTAGGCAGGTCAGTTGACTGAAATTCAGAACTGGCATGATTCAGTGTGGAGAAGGGATAAGGATGGCAAAGTAAGGGAACCTTGGATGATCAAAGAAGTTGGAAATTTGGTCAAAAACAAAAATAGCAGCACACGCAGGGTTTAAGAGGATGGAATCAGGCAAGGCATTGAGGAAGAATATAAAGAAAGGAAGAAAGAATTCATAGGCATATTGAGGGGCCAAAAGGGGCCAGAAAATGGTTTTAGCGAGTTGGGTTAAAGAAATTCCCAAAGGTTTTTATACCTATATTAAAAATAAGAGGGTAACCAGAGAGAAGGTAGGTCGTGTCTTACTAACTTGATCAAGATTATTTGAGAGGTGACGATTGTGATCGATGAGGGTAGGGTGGTGGATGTTGTCTACATGGATTTTAGTAGGCATTTGATAAAATCCCTCAAAATAGTCTGATTCGAAGATTCAGATGAACATGATTAGCAGTATCTTGGTTGTGTGGATTCAGAACTGGCTTACTGATAGAAGAGAACGGGTTGTGGTGGAAGGACAATATTGGGGCCAGAGATCTGTGACCAGTGAATTTCCTCAGGCATCTGTGTTGGACCTCTGCTGTTTGCGATATATATATATATAAATGATTTGTATGTAAATGCAGATGGGCCGGTTATTAAGGTGACACTAAGATTGCTGGGGTCGTGAAGTGTCAGGAAGGCTGTCAAGGTATACAGCATGATCCTAGCCAGGTGACGGGCGTTTCAGTGAAAGATAGTTTTGGTGATAGTGATCACAATTCCATAAGTCACCCATACATAATCTCCTTTACCATGATTGAATGGCGGAGTAGGCTTGATGGGTGAAATGGCCTAATTCTGTTCCTATAACTAATGAACATGGTTTTAAGATTGTTTTGAATAGGGAGAAGGCTGCACCTTCTGGGCAAAGAAGTCTGAGGGGGGATCTTATAGAAACATATAAAATTCTTAAGGGGTTGGAGAGGCTAGATGCGGGAAGATTGTTCCCGATGTTGGGGGAGTCCAGAACCAGGGGTCACAGCTTAAGGATAAGGGGGAAGTCTTTTAGGACCGAGATGAGAAAACATTTCTTCACACAGAGAGTGGTGAGTCTGTGGAATTCTCTGCCACAGAAGGTAGTTGAGGCCAGTTCATTGGCTATATTTAAGAGGGAGTTAGATGTGGCCCTTTTTGCTAAAGGGATCAGGGGGTATGGAGAGAAGGCAGGTACAGGCTACTGAGCTGAATGATCAGCCATGATCATATTGAATGGCGGTGCAGGCTCGAAGGGCCGAATGGCCTACTCCTGCACCTATTGTCTATGTTTCTATGTTTCTATGATGTAGATCAGCTACAGAAAGGGGCAGATAAATGGCAGATGGAGTTTAATTCAAGCAGGTGTGTGGTGTTGCACTTTGGGAGATCAAATGTAAGGAGAAAATATACACAATTAATCGCATGACCCTTAACAGCACTGATGTACTGAAGGATCATAAAGTCCATAACGCCCTGATAGTGACGACACAAGAAGATAGAATGGTAAAGAAGGCATATGGTATGCTTCCTTTCATAGGTCGGGGCATTGATTCTAAGAGTCAGAAAGTCATGGGGTAGCTTTATAGGACATTGGCAGGGCCACATTTGGAGTATTGCATGTAGTTTTGGTCCCCCATTACAGGAAAGATGTGGAGGCTTTGGAAAGGGTGCAGGGGAGCTTTACCCGAAGGATGCCTGGATTAGGGGGTATTAGCTCCAGGGAGAGGTTGGACAGACTTTGATTGTTTTCTCTGGAATGCCGGAGGTTGCGGGCTAAAAAAAAGTATATAACATGAGGAGAGATAGAGCAGACTGTCAGAACTTTCTTCCCAGGATGGTAAAATCAAATACGAGAGGGCAAAGCTTGAAGGTAAGAAGTAAAGTTTAAAGCAGTTGTGTGTCAACTCTTTCAACCTGAGGTTGGTGAGTGACTGGTACATGCTGCCGGGATTGGTGGTTGTGGGAGATATGACAGAGGCATTTAAAAGACGTTTGGATAGGCACATGGATATGCAGGGATTGGAGGGATATCGATTATGTGCAGATAGATAAGAGATGGTCTTGGCACAGACATTGTGAGCTGAAGGGCCTGTTCTTGTGCAGTAGTGATCTACGTTCTATGTCAGATCCCCTCTTAATCTCTGACAGTTTACCCTAAATTTACATCCTCCAATTTTATTCATCACTGATAAGGAAAAATGTTTCAGCATTCTGGACCAAGAATACAAATGCAGATAAAAACATCTCAGAAATAACATGTTCCTCACTCACATAGAACATAAAACATAGAATCGTCCCTATGCCATACAATCTCAGCACCTAACATGATGGTAATATAAACTAATCTCACCTGCCTGCACATGATCCATATTCCTCCATTCCCCGCAGATTTGGGTGTGTGCTTTCCATGAATTCTAATTCATTATTTAATTAGAAGGAATATTCCTGAGGCATTGCCTATATTCATAAAATACATTTTCTGGCAGATGATGTTTGTTTATTGTATATTGTTATCCATTATAATTAACCCATATGCACATATATCATCCTGTAGACCACATTTCATCTTTGCATTATTTTCCAAATTGTTCACTATTTTTTAAGCCTCCTGTCAGGTCCCTTCTGTGGAAGAGACGTTGCTGCTGTTTTCAGAGTCTCATTGGTACTTACATGACATCACTCGAGTGAAATGGAACGTTGTCTTCTCTATTGAACGAGTCTCACCTCTTTACACTTACACTCACCAGCAATTGCAGAGACTACGTCCTGAAAATGACTTCTTGCAGCTGCCACTGAGCCATTTTTCTTTGTGGTTCAACATTCAACAGTTGGATTTCTGGCCTTTTCAAAATGTATTGCATGGATGTGGCACATCAGCTATTCTGAAAGCATTAAAAGGTCACCACTGCAGGTGTCTTAAGATTGGTTAAGCTTCTTCATTGCTGCTCATTAAAATTAACTGGACCACATTTCCAGTTACAATCTCGACAAGTTACAACATTCACTAAACTGTACAGTGGATCCGTTAAAAGTTTGGGAAACATACCTTTCACTTAATCTTGTGTGAGGCGATGAAGTCATGTCCCTTCTGCCTTAAATCAAGTGGATATTTATCTGGATAACTGGATTAAATCAGTTCTACCAAAGATAACATCTGGGCTGGCAAGAAAGAAAGTGTTTTGAAGGTCAGAAATGAAAGCAGAGGGAAAATTGAACCAATTCCTAACTTACAAAGTCTTCTACAAAGCTAGGTGATTTTATCACACAATAACACAAGACAGAGGAGCCAGTATAATAATTTTGGCAAATGTATTTTAAAGTTATTATACACATGTTGGCCCCCATGCAAATTACCTTGGATTGCAGAGCTATAATGTTCCACCATCAATGGTTTAGAATGAGGTCTTGTGAGCCTAAAATTGGCAATAGTGCTGCAGTTCTATTCATCATATCTATCCTGATGATACCATGTCTAAAACCTCTTCCTTGCTACCAGAGATGATATGGCCCAAGACCACATCAAATTTAATTTCTGGTTTTCTGCTCTCCTCTTCTACCCAAAACCACAACAACATTCATCTGGATTTTAACTTCTCGCCCCCACCCTATACACCACCCCATCCCCCTGCTACCCCAGCCTTCACGTCCACGTAGTTTTCTCCCATTTCTGGTACCTCCCTTGTTTTTTTTAGTTATTGGAGTAGAATTAGGCCATTCGGCCCAATAGGTATGCTCCGCCATTCATTCATGGCTGATCTATCTTTCCCTCTCAGCACCATTGTCCTGCCTTCTCCTCATAACCCTTGACACCCTTACTAATCAAGAATCTGTCAATCTGCGCCTTATAAATACCCATTGCCTTGGCCTCCCCAGCCGAATTCCATGTGATGCTCTCACCGAACAAATATCCCTCTCCCCATCCATTACAGAATGCTGAAGACCATTTCCATCCCAGTGTATCCTTCAATCACCCAAACAAAACCTATCGCTTCCTCTTATGCCTCTGTGTTCAAACATAAAACACACTCCACAAATCATTCTCAAAGGTTCAAAGGTTCAAAGGTCAGTTTATTGTCACGTGTACCAATTAAGGTACAGTGAAACTCAAATTACCATACAGCCATATTAAAAAAAGCACCAAGCCACACAACTACATAAAAGTTAACATAAACATCCACCACAGGAGATTCCCCACATTCCTTAATGTGATGGAAGGCAATAAAGTCCAATCTTCGTTCTCTTTATTCTCCCGCGTTCGGGGCAGTCGAACCATCTGCAGTCGAGGTGATCAAAGCTCCCGCAGCTGTCGATCTAAGCCCCCGCGTCAGGACGATCGAAGATCCTGCATCGGGACGGTCAAAGCTCCTGCGGTTTGGAGCTCCCGAAGTCAGTCTCTAACCAGGGACCGTGAGCTCCATGATGTTAAAGTTTGCAGTTTCCCGCGGTTGGAGCTCCAAAGTAGATCCCTGACAGGGATCGCAAGCTCTACAATGGTAAGTCCTGCAGGCTCCCGCGGTTGGAGCTCCTGAAGTCGGTCTCCAGCAGAGGCCGTTATCCCCCAACCCCCCCACATAAAACAAGCTAAAGAACACTAAAACATACATTTAACACATACTAAAAAAACAACAAAGAAGGAAGGGACGAGACAGACTGTTAGCGTGGCAGCCATTCCTAGACTCTTCCTATGTACATCAATGAAAAATTACTGCCTGTTGAAAGTAATGCAGAGTTTAAACATTCAGATAATGTCACCACCTGCATTTTATTGAAGCACATCTTTCAATTCTTGCTCTATTATTACCCACTTTTGACTTCCAGGATCATCACTTTTGTTATTTAAGTTCTCTGACTTTTCACTTTGTCACCGACCTTCCATGTTCATTCCTTTTCTCCCTGTGTCCCTTGATTTTTAAAATTTTCTTTATGCATCTTTTTCACACATAAATGAAGGAGTTTGACCTTTAACATAAACTTTGTTTCTCCTTTCACAAATGCTGTCTGACTTGCTGGGTATTTCCTGCATTCTCTTTTTTCTTCTAACTTTTATCATCCACGCTTTGGTTTTGTGTCTGAATTTGAATGATGACTAAAGATGAGAATTTTGTTTTCATTGATGTTGAATTATTTCACATGGAGGAATCTAAGGAATGATGGCAGCTCTCTACAGCACTTGACAACAAACATGCAAGTCAGTAAATTACGGTAAGAAGTGTTACCAGATGCTTTCTTCAAATACTCAAGTTGACTTCCTCTCCTTTATTGTGACGTGTTGTCAGTTTATTTACATAAAGCAAACAATGCATGTGTCGAAATAGAGAGGAATTGAATTGAAAATATAGCATAACAAAATTAGGGAAAGAGACAAACTATAGTTCTAATTCTTTATAATGACACAATCAAGGATGAAAAAGGAAACCAGTGCTAAATTAGTCATTAATGTTGCTTGGACATTTAGAAATACACATACATTGTAATGCGTAATGGGAAAACAGAAGTTTATTTAGTGGTCGCCTCTTGTGCAAGTGTTGGACAGAGTTAATTTGTTCCCAGGTAATACCAGGCTGTCAATGGAAATGAAATCTGGTCAACCTAGTCACAGGAGAATGACAGATAGGAAATGTCTTTCATTGTCTGGTGCAGGAGAAGTGGAGTTATTAGACGCTATTTATTTTTGAGTGACATGCCTTTCAAATTCACAAACCGCAGCTGTGAAAAGAAGAGGAATAATAACACGATATTTGATGTGCCTCGAAGCGAGAGAAATATTTGCTGTAGAATCTAATGTCAACCTGAAATACAGCAGGTTAGAGAGCGATAAAAATTCAATGAAAAATAGAGTAGTGGGCCCAGCAAATTTTACCTTACTTGTCGATGATATTTTGCAATGATAAAACCTATCCCTTATTTGGATTACATTTTACGCTACATTTCACATTTTTTGGAGAGGCTCACATAAATTATAGGACTAAAATAATTTGTCAAGTTAATTGACAGATGGAGTTTAAAGTGTAATTTTAAATGTCATGTTATCCATTTTGAAAGAATAGACACGCAGATCTTTATTTTTAAATGGAGAAAGGCTACAGTGAGCTTTGATATTTCCCCGAGCTGGAACATGGTTTCAGAACAAACCACAGCCCATTAAAGATGTGATGAAGAAGACTTGCTTCTCTCAGAAAGTTGTGGATCTTTGGAATTCTCAACCCTGAGACCGGGAGAGAGCGTGGGGGTAAAATATATTCAAGCACCAAATACGCAGATATTTGGATTGGATGGGTTATGGAGAAATGGGCTGGAGAGAGAAGCTGAGGCAATGATTTGATCAGACATAATCCTATTACACATTTTTTTAATGTCTCAATAAAGATAAAAACGTTTCCACTGATCAGTGAGTCAGTAACATAATGATATAAAGTTCAGATCAACTTAAAAAAAAGCATGAAGTTGGGGTTAGACTTTGGCCTAAGTTGTGGGAGTTGATGGAATGGCCTTCCAGAAAGAATGATAGGAGAATGAATGATGAATGCTCTATTGAATGATGAATGAAAGAATGATGGCAGCTTTTAAAAGGAGTAAAACTATTTATAAATAGGCCAGGGCCTGATTTAGACACAATGGATACTGTTGTATATCCATAATTTTATTTGGAAGTCCAATAGATTTGTTCGATTTTAATGCCAACAATTTTTTTTTTTAATCTAGCCACCGCACTAACTGGCACTGGGAGGTAGATGCAGCCTGCATAAAATTACATAGGATGCACAGAATAGAAATAGACTGTGTCATCTAACCAGCTCTACTCTCATAAAAGTTGATTATCTTACTTTTTTTCCCAAAAACTGATTTACTCAGGGTAAATGTTGTTAAATTTTGTGAAGTTGCAACTGGCTTGAAATTGGATCTTGGACATCTGGCCACGATACGCATTAACGTATCTGATGTTGTCCAATGTTAAATGTACACCTAATGCCTTGTGATATGATCTGGGGCTCCCAGAACCGGAGAATGACTGCTGTCGACCAGCTACCGTGGTTTTCATTTCAGCACATTTTAAAAATGCCACTTTAATGACAATTAGATGGACGCAAGACACTGGAGTAACTCAGCATGTCAGGCAGCTTCTCTGGTGAAAAGCAATAGGTGATGTTTCGGGTTGAGACCTTTCTTCAGACTGAGATTCAGGGGAGAGGGAAACTAGAGGTATAGCTCTCCCTTGACTCTCAGCCTGAAGAAGGGTCTAGACCCCAAACGTCACCTATTCCTTTTCTCCAGAGATGCTGCTTGACCTGATGAGTTACCCCAGCATTTTGTGTCTATCGTTGATATAAACCAGCATCTGTACACACATAGATAATAACAATTAGGATGCTTTACCAAGCTGTTTTAAAACTGACTGAATGTGATAACTATTCTTATGAAAGTGCTCAGTTTGTGCTTAAGTCAACAAGATATTTTAAGTTGCAAATGCCCAAGAAGAAAATATTGCAATATTTGGTGCAATGCTGTTGCCATTAGCACAAGCTTGGGGCTCTGCGAGGCAGGCCATTGCAGGAGGAGGCACGGAAAGGCACCATTGTAAAGGGTGTCTCCCCTGTAGTCTCCCTTCCCCGATGTGAGCAGGTGTCTGGTTGCCATGGTGATCGTGGTTCCAAGAGCTTACTGGGAGCTGTATGTCTCAGTAGTGGAAGATAGACGCAAAATGCTGGAGTAACTCAGCGGCACAGGCAGCATCTCTGGAGTGAAGGAATGGGTGACGTTTCGGGTCGAGACCTTTCTTCAGTAATGGAGGTTGTGTGGCAATGATGGTGCTCCCATTCGGATCCACAGATTGTGATTCAAAGTCTCTTTTGAATTAGAAACTATGCTGACGCTGATATAGATCTGTTTTTAACCAATTTCAACCACACTGTTTTCGTACATGAAACAAAACATTCAATCCAATTACTTGGTTGCTGTCTTTTATGTGTTGAGCTTAGTTTATTGTCACATGTACTGAGGTACAGTGAAAAGCTTTTGTTGTGTGCTAACCAGTCAGCGGAAAGACAATACGTGATTTCAATCAAGACACCCACAGTGTACCGATACATGACAAATGGAATAAGAAGACCTTAGTTAAGTAAGAAATGCTTTAGTTGGAGTAGAGATTTTTAAAGAGCGGAGCGATTGTAATGCGTGATTGCAGATCCACCTCTGTGACGAGCACACATAGAGGCACTTGGGTGCCATCTTGGATCTACCTTCTTCCACCTTTTCTAGTCTGACTCCGTCAGTGTAACTTTCTGCCCCATTTTCTCTCATCTCTCAGTTCCTCCATGATTTTATAAAATCTAGAATGGGAAGACACCACATGTGTTGCTGGTGTAGGAAAGAACTGCAAATGCTGGTTTACTCCGAAGATAGACACAAAATGCTGTAGTAACTCAGTGGGACAGGCAGCATCTCTGGTGAGAAAGAATGGGTGACATTTCGGGTCGAGGCCCTTCTTCAGTCCTGACCAGTATGAAGAAAGGTCTCGACCCGAAACGTCACCCATTCCTTCTCTCCAGAGATGATGCCTGTCCCGATGAGTTACACCAGTGTTTTGTGCCCATCTACATGTGTTGGTTGATTGGCACCTGCTGAAGTCTAGCCTCAAGGATTGCTGTTTTTTTGCTGCACACAAATGTATTCGTTAAGGTGAAATTAAGTGAACATTAAATAGATTTCAGAAATCCCCCTGAAATAGTGTGTCTTGTGAACTTAGGTAGACACAACTTAGGCTGGGTCAGGCAGCATCTCTGGAGGATATGGATAGACAACGTTTCAGATCGGGATCCTTCTTCAAATAAATTGTAGAATGGGGTGAGAAAGGTGAAAAAGCGGCTGGGATGGAAACAGGCAGAAATACATTGCAATGAGTAACATACGTTAAAAAAGTATTCTAGTGTCAATAGATTATATCAAGATAATGTGTAAAGGTGTTAAAGAAACCTATTTGCTAACAATATTATTTGCTTTCACATGAAAGACACTCATACAATGATGCGTTTGGTCTTTGCCTGATGCTAATCTGGTGAAAGAAACAAAATGCAATGAAAAAAATACAACAAAATTGCCCTCCATGTAACTAAAGCAGTTATAATCGTCTTGAAATGGTGTAAAAATGGTGGCATAGACCTGAGGGGTTAAAACTCCTGAAATAAACCACCCATTCAACAGGGTCAGAAATGAAAGATGGAGACGAGGGATTGCTGCCACCAAGCAGAAAATTTGCACATTTTATGTGTGCCAGTTAATTACAGCACTTCAGAGCTGCTTCTGGAAGGATAAGGCAGCTGCATAAATTTAGCTGTAATCCAGGCAGGCAAAACTAATTTACAGGGAACTGCCTTATCTAGCTGCTGCAGCTTTCTGAGAAAATTAACCTTGGATATTTGGGCCCAATTCAAAAAAGGTTTGATTTTTTTCTCTCTTTAACCTGCTATATATGTGAGAATTTCCAACGCAATACAATACCCGACTTTTAAAAGGTACTCTTAACTCTCCAGGCGGTTTCAAGTTATTGCTGGTGAAACACGGGAATGCTGGTCCTCATGCCTGTGCGCCCAGTTCCTACTGCTTGCATCTGAAGCATATCTGAGATGTGTTTTATCAGGACATTTAGGAATGACACAAGTCAGTTTAATGCACTTCAAAAAATAAAATCATCTAAGTTCATTATGGAGCCAGCCATCCATACTGATGTGTTCTTTTCATTTAAGAAGAAAAGTCGTCATCATAAAAATCAGTGTGTTTAATGAAGTGTCATGGTTAACTTCTGCCTGTCGTGACAATTGCAATTTACTCAGTGGTCCTTTTAAAATCATTATTAATCAAGATTACATAACTATTAAAACTTTGTTTTTAATTCACAGCTGGCATTATTTAAACTGGTGTCAACTACTTTGCAAAGTTTACATCCCTCCCATATACCCATTACCTTTGCTGGGAAGAAAACTTTATATTCACATGCTTAATTATTATCTCTCAGAAGCATCCACAGCTTCTACGAAACAAGATGGCTTGTTCTGCATTTTAGCTTTCCAAGTCACACACAATTAAGTCTTTGAAATATTTTAATATTCCTTAATCCAAATCCTGAAACTCCAAATTAGTACGTTGTGGGAGGACCAGATTACTGCAGCACCACCATCTTCTCACAAGAAATTAGGAATTGGCCTCGGACTATCCTTGATCGGACTTATTCCCTTACCATGTATCTATATTCTTGCTATTGAGGGCGTGCAGCGTAGGTTCACTAGGTTAATTCCCGGAATGGCGGGACTGTCGTATGTTGAAAGGCTGGAGCAATTAGGCTTGTATACACTGGAATTTAGAGGGATGAGGGGGGATCTTATTGAAACATATAAGATAATTAGGGGATTGGACACATTAGAGGCAGGAAACATGTTCCCAATGTTGGGGGAGTCCAGAACAAGGGGCCACAGTTTAAGAATAAGGGGTAGGCCATTTAGAATGGAGATGAGGAAGAACTTTTTCAGTCAGAGAGTGGTGAAGGTGTGGAATTCTCTGCCTCAGAAGGTAGTGGAGGCCAGTTCGTTGGATGCTTTCAAGAGAGAGCTGGATAGAGCTCTTAAGGATAGCGGAGTGAGGGGGTATGGGGAGAAGGCAGGAACGGGGTACTGATTGAGAGTGATCAGCCATGATCACATTGGCTCGAAGGGCTGAATGGCCTACTCCTGCACCTATTGTCTATTGTCTATTGTCTATTACACTGTAAATGGCTTGATTGAAATCATGTATTTCATGAGGAGGAGGAGTTGGCTGCGCCTAACGGCTGCGGCTCTCTGGCAGTCTGTTTGTCTTTTTTCTTTTTTTTTGTTTGTGTCGGTGTTGGGATGGTTTTTGTTTCTGTTTTTGGCTGTGTATGTGTGGTGGGGGGGGGTGGGGTGTGGGTGTGGGGTGTGGGGGTGGGGTGGGGCGGGGGAAACCTTTCTTTTATTAGGTCTCTTCCCCGGGGCGCAGCTCGCCCGCGGGGCCTTCCATCGCCGGCGCGGCTCGGCTGCGGGACTTAACATTGCCAGCGCGGCTCGGCCGCGGGACGTTTCAGTGCCCGGTGCGGCTCGGCCGCTGGACTTAACATCGACAGCGCGGCTCGGCCGCGGGACGTTTCGGTGCCCGGCACGGCTTGGCCGCTGGACTTAACATCGCCAGCGCGGCTCGGCCGCGGGACGTTTCAGTGCCCGGTGCGGCTTGGCCGCTGGACTTATCATCGCCCGGTGCGGCTTGGACGCGGGACGTTTCGGTGCCCGGTGCGGCTCGGCCGCGGGACGTTTCAGTGCCCGGTGCGGCTCGGCCGCGGGACGTTTCAGTGCCCGGTGCGGCTTGGCCGCTGGACTTAACATCGCCCGGTGCGGCCGCGGGACGTTTCGGTGCCCAGGGCGGCTCGGCCGCGGGCCTTGCGGGGGCTGTGCGTGTCGTTTGCCTCGGTTGGGGTCGAGCTGCCTGTCCGTGGGTGCGGGGGGAAGAGAGGGGAAGTTTTGTTGCCTCCATCACAGTGAGGGGGTGTTTGGAGTCACTGTGATGGATGTTTGTGTTGGGGTCGGGTGTCCTGTGTTCTTTTCTTTTTTGCTGTGTTTTGTGTGACTGCTGAAATTTCGTTCGGTGTAAAAAGCCGAGTGACAATAAAGTGTTGTTATGTTATGTTATGTTATTGTCTTTCTCCTGACTGGATAGCGTGCAACAAGAGCTTTTCACTGTACCTCGGTAGATGTGACAATAAACTAAACTAAACTAAAAGCTGGCCTTGTACATGAATGAAAATATGAAAGAGTTAACCACAACTATTTGTATTCATGGCATGTGGTGTGCACAGAATTATATCATGTCAGCTAGAACACCTTTTACTTATCTCCATCGCCCATATTAAATCAACTCAAGTGCACATATTCCGGTCACACTGAGCATAAGGATCTCAGGCAAGCACTACTTCTGGTCACCTTTCTTTCTAAAGTAGGACAGATGCACCACAAGCCTTTTTTTTTGGTTTTAACTGCTGTTTTTCCTTGAGGATAATGAAATTGGTGATTGCAGCACCATTGTCTGCTTTGACTGATTTTTTTCAGGAATAATGTTATCCGCAAGGATGTCAAGTTCCAAACTGGCTTGAATGCCAAATTAAAGCAATGGCTAAATATATATTAAAATGAGGAGCCTAGACCTTTTTCAGGAAGCATTTTTAAAATTTCAGTGAGTATTGCCACTGTATTCTCAACTCATCGTCAACCCAATAAATGCAATGATTCCTATTACAACAAAATGTTGGTGCCAATAGTGGTCCAATAGTTGGTGCCAACTCTAGAGGAGGAGCCAGTGCTGCCCTCGCAGCTGCGGCTTGCCTGCAGTCCGTTTCTCTTTTGTGTTTTTTGTTGTTTTTGTCTTAATTGTAATTTAGATATGATGTAGTGTTGGTGGTTGTGTGTTATGTTGGGGGTGGGAACTGTAAAAGTGTCTCTCCCGAACGGAGACGCGATCTTTGTTTTCTGTGTCGTGTCTCCGTTCCCGCTGCGGCCTACCACTAGCCATGCACCCGGAGCTGGCGGCCTCCGGCTGGGACCACCCGGGCTCTGGTTCGCAGAGCCCGCGGACCGGACTCACCACCTGCGGCGCTGGCTGCCTTCGGATGCTGCGGGAGCGGCTGCGACTCGTCTCCGGAGGCTTTGGCGCGGACCGCCTGGACATCGGAAGCCCGCAGGCCCCTGGGTGGGGGCCGACATCCGGAGCTCCGGCAGCGGCAGCGACAGCGTCTTCGCCCGCCCTGAATCGCGGGGCTTGGGTCGGCCCGCCGCGGACCTTTCACCGCCCTGACGTGGCAACTCCAACAGCCTGACCGCGGGAGAAGGCGGCAGGGGAAGAGAAAAAGACATTCTGGCCTTCCATCACAGTGAGGAGGTGACTGGAGGAGACTCACTGTGATGGATGTTTCTTTTTGTTTGGTGTTGGTTTATGATTGTATGTGTTATTGCATATTTTTATTGCTTATATTTATTGGTCTTATTGTTGAACTGCGGGTGATTTTTCATTTCACTGCACATTTATGTGTATGTGACAAATAAATTGACTATTGACTATTGACTATTGATTCAAGAAGCAATATAAAACCTATATGATCCAGCAAAAGATTGTCTGAAACAGTTTTGAAAAGATCTTGTCGCTCATTATTTAACATTCCTCTTACAACTTGTCTTGTGTTCAGTATTATTGAAAACTTAACAAGTTGACAATTAGAAGTAATGCACAACCATGATAAAGGCTTAAAATAGACATAACGGGCTGGAGTAACTCAGCAGGTCAGGCAGCATCTCTGGAGAAAAAGGGTGGGTGACGTTTCGGGCCGGGACTGAGCCTGAAGAAGGGTTCCAACCCCAAACGTCACCCACTCCTTTTCTCCAGAGATGCTGCCTGACCTGCTGAGTTATTCCGGCACTCCATCTATTTTCAGTATATCCTATCATCCATAGTTCCTTTCTACACATGATAAAGGCTTAGGCTGCCTTAGAATACATCGTTACATCATGTTTACCTCAATTTTCATGCTGCCCATTTGATTTCCGTCCCCTCTCACAGAGTTGTACATCATACATTCCTTGATAGAGACGTAAATTGCTGTTGCTTTTTCTGTACCAATATATCTTATAAATTAATGCACATGGTTTGTTAATCACAAGAAAATTATTTATCTCGTTATCTGTAATATTGATTTATCTTCACGCTACCACTTTCCTTCAGTTAGAGTGGAGATGATGGCAATGTTATATTTGTAGTTTTTTGAAATGCATTAGCGAGCATTGTTATGCAGAATTATTTCATCCCTATTTAACATTTTCATATTTACTGAAGACTATCCAAGAGTTAGAAGCTGATGTTACTCTTTCATCTCTTTTACACAGTAGAACTGGTGCACATCATATTAATTAAATAAAAGAATCTTTGAAATTTACTGAAATTAACCCGTGGATTTGTAAATTGGGTAATCATAATCCAATGACAATTGTTCTCAACTTACATTTAATCTTTCTCACTCCACGAGAGTGGCATAACACTAAATTTGACTCTGTTTATTGGAAATAAGTTAGCCTGTTGTTTTTCTTTTGCAGACTTTAAAGTATAATGTTATCCTTTTAAGCCTTTGGTGCTAACCAGTACTTTGCTTCCTCCACAAAGACAATCATTCAATTAGGATGGAAGCAGAAACATACCAGAGGCTTGTAATACTAGCAGACACAAGATTAAACATAGAACAGTGCAGCATTGGGACAGGCCCTTCTGCCCATAATATAGGTGCCGAACATGATACCAGGACTAACTAATCTCATCTGGCTGTACATGAACCATAACTCCAAATAGGTAGAATGAGTTTTCTAGATATTTACATTTGAATGAGGATTGAAAATATATATTCTCTGTTCAATTTAGCCTTCACCATTTAAAATAAATGGTAATTAACCAAGATTTTGTACATTTTTTATTGTTTTAATGTGGATATTTTAATTATACTTGATATCTACTGAGAATCATCTCTGCAATTTAATTGCAAATTAAATTACATACCTGTAATTTAAGGACATTTTCCAAAGAGCTCCTTATGGAGCCAAGACCTTTCAACAAGCTCCTAATATTTCAGGACTTGGTATAATGCAATTTTAATGTTGTAAATAGCATTACTTTAAGTCTATTACATTAGTTAAACAGCAAATTTAGGCAAGGCAATAACTTTGAATTACTGCAAAGATAGTGATTTCATCTGATTTCATAAAATAATTATTAGTAATGATAAGTTATTAATATAACAAGTATAACAAGTATTTGATTTTTAAGGTGGTTTATTTAATTAGTTGATGAATGAGGTACTTTGAGTCATGGTAATGGAGTGATTTTCGTGGGTCAAAAAAGATATTCAGACAGGTTCCTTTTCAAACAGTCCCTATAATCTGGTTTGCAAATATTTGTTCACTGGGACATCCAGTCTAAATGTAGACAGTCTAATCCATTTTATAAACATCATTAGCATGCAGAGGAGATTAGTTGAATGTGGCATCGTGTCTGGCATGGACATTGTGGGCTGAAGGGCCAACTACTGTGCTGTACTGTGCTGGTTTATGTTTGATGTTCTATCTCCCCCCCTCTGCACAGATGCTTTACAATGCCAACATTACTACTTGAACTCCCTAAGATTACCACAAGATGGAAGAGACATAAAAGATATTAAAACAGATTGCAGTGAGCTTCATGCTTTGTAACAATTTTGGAATAATTTTTGAAGTAAACTTTGGTTTGCTCATTCAGTTTGTGAAATCATAAAGTAATTATCTACATTAATTGGACCGCCATCTTTTGCTGAAGTTCAAAGTTAGATAATTTATCCCTCAGTTTTAATATTTTCATGTCAAGTTCACAGCCATGAATATCGGCATAATTGTCAAGCCTTTTTCCCAGTACTGTGATGGGATATCAATGGGCCTTACATGTATGAAAAGGATATTAAATATTGTAGGGCACGGTTCATCATTTCATCTTGTCCAGCATGTTAGAACAATTAGAACCCATGTCTAGAAATATGTGTCTCAATGTTAACCAACCCACGTAAAGGCAGGAGGGAATCAGAGAGACGTCAAGAAACAAAATGTTTACAACGTAACTGCAGCTCAATGTGTGCACATTTTGATAGCTCTTTCTTGTTCACAGCTTTGCCAGGTTCTTTATCTGATTTTGGCTTTTCCCACATCCCTCTCACCTCATCATAAATATCATGGCTATTTTTAGTCTGCACGTGCCCAATCTTTAGGACGGGCATTCCAGAGAGACAATGGAAGCGGGTAATATATCCTTTAAATGTGGATTCGATTTCTTTTCAGGAAATTTTTCAGATAGGCAGGGTGGTGAAGAAGACTTTTGGAATGCTTTTCTTTGTCGATCACAACATAGAGTACAAGATTCGGGACATCATGCTACAACTTAGGGCAGCAATGAGGCACAGCAGTGGAGTTGCTGTCTTACAGCACTAGAGACCCGGGTTAGATCCTGATCTTAGGTGCGGTCTGTATGGAATTTGCATGATCTCCCTGTGACCGCGTGGATTTTCTCCAGGTGCTCCGGTTTCCTCCCACATTCCAAAGACATGCAGTTTTGAAGTTAATTAGCTTCTGTTAATCACCCCTGGTGTGTAGGATAGGACTAATGTAAGGGTGCTAATTGGTCACCACGGACCAATGAATTAGATAAAACAATATTCATACCACTGGGTTGTAAACTGCCCAAGCAAAATATGAGGTACTGATCATTCAATTTGCGTATGGCCTCACTCTGACAGTAGCGGAGGCCCAGGACAAAAAGGTCAATATTGAAATGGGAAGGGGAGTTAAAATGTTTGGCAACTGGGTGATCTGGTTTTACCTCCCTTTCCCATTCCAATATGGACCTTTCTGTCCTGGGCCTTCTCCACCTCCTCCTCTGATCAGTGGAATTATATTGTATTGGCTGCAAAACATGGCAAGGAGACAATTCCAATGGTAAATAGAATAAAAGAGTCAAAACAAATCATGTTGGTAAGATGAGCAGAATTTTCTTATGGCTGAAGAGCATTAATTAAAGGTAGCGATCAGAAATATTTGTGTAGTCACTGTGAAAGATCATTCTGCAGGGGATAGAACCATGTGTTATATCTTCTTGTGTAGGAACTGCAGATGCTGACTTAAACCGAAGATAGACGCAAAAAGCTGGAGTAACTCGACGGGAGAAAAGGAATAGGTGACGTTTTGGGTCTTCAGACTGAGAGTCAGGGGAAAGGGCCTAGCACATGGCTAGCACACGGTTGGACTGTTTCCTTTATCATTGTCATTTTTTTGCATATCTTTCATTCATTTGTTCTATATCTCGCTACATCACCATCTATATCCCTCGTTTCCCTTGCTCCTGACTCTCAGTCTGAAGAAGGGTCTTGACCCGAAACGTCACCTATTCCTTTTCTCCACAGATGCTGCCTGCCTGCTGAGTTACTCCAACCTTTCGTGTTATATTTTCTTCTCTGTTTGAATGCAGGCAATAATCCTACTTTGTAGTTATTTCTGACTCAATGACAAAATGTCAAGTGCACTCAAGTTTTAAATAGATGATTTTGGGAAACATGATTTTGTCAGTGTTCAAGGGAATAAAATCATCCAATCCTTCCTCACCACCAATGCTGTTTCTGCTCAGACAACCAGATCTCTTGATGTGTTAATGGAAACATTCTTGTGTGTCCAACTGTGTGGTTGAACAAAGTTTGGAAAAGCAGCTGAGCAACAGGTTATGAGAGCCTGTGCTCTGGCTCCATGGGGAGTGGGTACAAATGACAGGACAAGTGTCTTACGACACAAGCAATGTGGCAGAGACGGGTTGAATAAAGATCATAGCTTTGAGAAATACATTAAAAATGCTGCATTTACATGGAGAAATTGTAACAAGAATATTCTGGAAGGTAGTGCAGTTAGGAACAGCAAGCTTATGGAAGTTTAAATACACTGCACATTAAGAATAAAATACATGGACAGTCATTTGGGATGAGCTCCAGAGAACCCAATAAAATACATAATGTGCAGGAAGGAACTGCAGATGATGGTTTAAACAAGATAGAAACAAAAAGCTGGAGTAACTCAGCAGGTCAGACAGCAACCCTAGAGAAAACATCATCTATTATTTTTCTCCAGAGATGATGTCTGACCCACTGAGTTACTCCAGCTTATTTTACTCCAATAAATTACATGTATTTATGGTGCTTTTTTCATGATCTCTGGACATCTCTGAGCACTTTGCAGGAATGCAAGATATGTGGCAATTGTTATAGCAAGCATTCGTGAACAGAATTATAATAATAATCTGATAAACTATGATGAATTTTAGTAATTTTGGTTGTGGGGTATGTAATATTCAAGACCACAGAGATTACAACCCAGCATCACTTCCAAAGATGAGAAGGGAGAGATTTAATAGGAATCTGATGATCAACTTTTTCATACAGAGAGTGGTGAGTAAGTATATGGAACAAACTGCCTCATGAAGTAGTTGAGGCAGGTACACTAACAGTATTTAACACTATTTAGTATTTAGTAGGTACACTAACACCATCAGCGGAGCCGGCTGTCTTCGGAGGCTGCGGGAGCGGCTGCGACTCGCCTTCGGCTCGGGCCACGTGGATGCCGACATCGGGAGCTCCGGCAGCGGCAGCATGTTCGCCCGCCCCAGATCGCGGGGCTTGGGTTGGCTCGCCGTGGACATTTCACCATCCGGCGCGGTCTGAAATAGGCCGCGGGATTTTTCTCTGCTCGGTGAGGACTTCAATGTCAGGAGCCACGACTACCCCGACGTGCAGCGGCAGCGGCAGCGTCTTCGCCCGCCTCGGACCGCTGGGGTCGGCCCGCTGCGGACCTTTCACCGTCCGGCGCGGCCTGGAACATGGCAAGTACAACAGACTGACCGCGGGAGAAGACGGCAGGGGAAGAGAAAAGACATTCTGGCCTTCCATCACAGTGAGGAGGTGACTGGAGGAGACTCACTGTGATGGATGTTTCTTTTTTTTTGTGTTTTGTGTTGGTTGGGGTTGTGTAATTTGCTTATTTTATTGCTCTTATTGTTGGACTGTGGGTGATGAAATCTCGTCCAAAAGACTTGTTTTTTGGATGACAAACAAAGATATCCTGAATCCTGAATTTAATAGACATGTAGAAGGTGTATGAATAGCGAAGGTTTAGAGGGAACATGCAAACTGATACCCCACTCATCTTTGTGCCCCGGATGCCTCCCGATGCCTTTAACTTTAGATGTTAGACTGGCTGACCTTGAAGGTGCGGTAGTCCAGACCCTGGTTCCGTCTCCTCTCCAACCGGCCTTGCTGCTCGTCCGTCCCTTCCCTCATCGTCGTTATCACCGACTCTATCTTCCTGGTCTCTGGTCTTCGGGGGCTGAGCAGGGGCCGGCCCCTGCCCTTCCTGTACTTGCATCCCATTTAGTTTTGTGCCACCTGCAAACTTGTAAATGTTATATTTTTTCCCCGCATCCCAATCATTGATGTAGCTTGTGGGTAACTGGAGTGCTTGTAATGTCCTCTGTGCGTCCATAGCCTCAGGAAAAACCATCCATTCCTGTTCTTCCCTTTCTGCCCCTTGACCAACATTCAATCCACACCAGTACATTGCCCCTGTTACCAAGTACTGCAGACTTGTTCATTAATCTGTGTGGGTTCTGAGATGGGCTGGCGTATTTCAATGTCAATATGTATGTAAGGTAATATGTGGAATGGAAAATCTAAAACAGCCACAGAAAATGACACTTCAAATTACAGTTATTGTACTTCTTTTGAATGAATTCAACAACAATATATTTACTATTAATAAGTGAAATATACTGGAATTATTTCAATGGAATTGAAACCCTTAATTTGAAAATAATTTAGATTGAAGTCTGAAAAATGTTTTGGAAAGAGTTTGTAATATGATGTGGCAAAGCATGCAGTGTTAAAGCACTGATATTTCTTTTATACATCACCAAAGAACATTATCCCACACTATACTTGTAGTATGGTAAAATAAACTCATCAAGATGGAAATGATTTTAATATTTTACCTCTCCTTGTTTCTGAAATTGGCCTGCTGTACAACTTTTGAGCACATCCAAAGATAATTCTTTGTCTATAGATGAGAGGAGTTGCACAACTGTGAGCTACAGAAATTGGACCAACATCTTGAGAATATAACCTTGGGTTGTAAAGCAGATACTCCAATGCACAGTATCAGAAGGAAGGTAAGGCGTGGGAGTGTAGGTGATAATCGAGAGATAGGGTTGTGTTAATTGGAATCTGAGCCTGTTGTTCCTTTTTTTTTATCGACTTAAAGGTACAGTACACCCGATTAATAAATCATGGCAGGAAAACATAATAACGATTTTTCGTTTATTTTAAAGGGGCAGGTATGTTGTACTGATGCATACCGTCACAAACAGCCTGACGAATTGGAAATGAACAACTTGGTCAGAAAGTGGATTTGTTAGTGTTTCCCTCCTCCTCCTACTTTTTAGACTTTAGAAATACAGTGCAGAAACAGGCCCTTCGGCCCACCGGGTCCATGCCGACCAACAATCATCCTGTACACTAGCATTATCCTACACACTAGGGATAATTTACAATTCACAGAAGCCAATTATCCGACAAACATGTACATCTTTGAGATGTGGGAGGGAACCGAGGCACCCAAGGAAAGCGCACACGGTCTCATTGAGAACATACAAACTCTGTACAGACAGCACCCGTGGCCAGGATCACACCTGCGTCTCTAACACTATAAGACAGCAACTCTACCGTTGTGTCACCGTGCCGCCCTTCTTCAGTTGCTTGATACTAGGTGGCAACCAAGGCTGCATCCTTATGTTGTTGATTGAGGTTGTGCAGCTTACAGCCATCCGTCACAAGTCCTAACATCACTTGGCAGGGCTTCTGCAGGGCAGTTCCGGCCAAGTGACATTGTTTAAATGCTCTACAAGTCTGTACTATCACTTCTTGGGCAGCAGCATGGGTCTCAATGTACGTGTGTTGATCATTTGCATGCAGGTTAAGCAGTGGAACTGTCAGTCTAGGGTAAGCTGCTAACGGTTGCCATCAGCAGCTATCAGCATTGCTATGCGAGAAGATTCAATTACAGAGAGCGCAAATTACTTGCACTAGAATGAAGGCACCAGGGCTATTTACAGGATTCTGGGCACTACCCTGCACAATTCACTGCTTATGGTCTTGCACCAGAAGATGCTGTAGGAGTGAAAGCTTTTTCAGCTTGTGTGTAAGTCAGAGTTGACTTGTGGCTCCTGCAAAATGATGACACCAGGCACCGCGGAGAAGACTAATCTTGTAACCTTGTGGGTCGAATGGCCTGTTTCCACGCTGTATTCCTAAACTAAACTAAAAAACAGTCCTAACCTGTCCAATCTCACCTCGTACCTCAAGCCTGCCAGTTCTGGCAACATCTTATGAACATTTTTTACACCCTCTCTAGCTTAATCAGATCCTTCCTATAGTATGGTGATGAGAATTGCACACAGTATGTCTCGACCCAAAAGGTCACCTATTAACTTTCTCCAGAGATGCTGTCTGACCCCGCTGTTATTCCAGCTTTGTGTGCCTATCTACAGTGTGCCAACTATGATCTTACACAGGGTGGTGGGTATATGGAGCTAGCTGCCAGAGGAAGAAGTCAAGGCAGATATGATAACAGCATTTAAAAGATATTTGCACAGATACATGGACAGGAAAGATTTAGAGGGATATACTAGCTGCTGTGGACCTGTTTGGTTCCAAACCTGCATTGGTGCAGCACCCTTCCCTCCCCCTCCCCCAACCCCCAACCCCCCACACACCCACTCCATCCCCCCAACCCCCCTTATCCCCCCCTCCTCCCCTCCCCCCCCCACTAACCCTCCCCTAACTGTGCACACGCGGATCCGGCGACCATCTTACCATTGTGACACAAGATGAACACGTAAGTGCTCCTCAACCTACGATGGGCTTACGTTCGTAAACCGAAAATATCGTAAGTCAAAATGCAGGTAATACACCTGATCACGTGGCCAGAAGCGAGCTGTGGCTCGCTATGGGTCGCTGCTGTTTGCACCATCGCAAAGTCGAAATATCGTAAGTCGAAACATCATAAGTCAGGGAGCATCTCCATTAGATCAACAGGCCACAACTGCGCAGGCAGAACGTTGGGTTCCCATTAGGACGTCGAACACAAAGGTATTACTGCGCAGGCGTGGCTGACGGGCAGGGAAAGTGGAAAATGGATTTATTGAAGTTTAAAAAGTGATCTTTAAAGTTTAAAAAGTGAATAACTTTTAAAATATAACAATCATTTGAACGGCAGGCCAATGGTGAGTAAGGTGGGCCTAAAACTGTTGCGTTATCGTGTGCCGTTTTGGCTGTATTTTGAAAACAAAGATACAAGATGAGAGTTTGAGTAATACATATATATACTAGACCGTGGACCCGTTGGGAGGAAACTGGAGCTCCTGGAGAAAACCCACGCAGGTTACGGGGAGACCGTACAAACTGGACAAACAGGATCAAACCCGGGTCTGGCTCTGTATCGCAGCAACTCTACCACTGTGCCACCGTGACACCTGGAGTTGGTGTATGACAGACAAGATCAGCAACCCTGATTAAGTGTTTCTAACTAATTCAAAGGGTGTTGAAGCCAATTACACCACCCCATCCAAGATCAAGTGGGTTTACTCACAATCAATTAAGGAGGATGTTTTCAAACCATTTCTTCACTGTTGCAGCAACTGTGGTTGACAACATGCTTCATGAATGCAGCTTTTTGCAAATCAAATTGAATTTTACAGAATCTAATTGCAATGCAGTTGTGAAATCTGGATTTTAACTCCAGCAAACAGTTCATTGCAATGTGTTATCCTGACTCAAGGATCTCAATGAGCTTATTCCCTCAGTGGAAAAAAAAATCATCAGTCACAGGTTAGATTAATCCACATTTCTCCAATGTGCATTCTGGTTCAACAGCAGAGAGGGAAATGAGTTAAAGTAAACAAATTGAATAGTTATATTTACTTTTTATGAAGGATTGGCTGGAAGGTGAGGGTATTTAATTTTTTTTCTAGATGAAGGTGACTACCGTCTTTAAGGTGATAGTGTGATTCTACTAGTGCTGGGAATTTTTAGTACCTCATTAAAGTATTCATTCCTCATTTATGGATGTTAACCCTGATGATTCATTAAGCTCAGATACAAATTCTGAGATACAGGATGGTACAGTGTAATAACAAGGAACTGCAGATATAGGTTTACCAGTTACTCCAGCATTTTGTATCTTTCTATGGATGGCACAGTGCCCAACTTTAGTTTAGCTTAGAGGTACTACATGGAAACAGGCCCTTCGGCCCACTGAGTCTGCATCAGCAATCCCCGCACACTAACACTATCCTACACACACTCGGGACAATTTTACAATTATACCAAGCTAATTAACCTACAAGCATGTACATCTTTGGAGTGTGGAGGAAACCGAAGATCTCGGAGAAAACCCAGGCAGGTCACAGGGAGAAAATACAAACTCCGTTTGCAGACAGCACCCGTAGTTGGGATCGAACCCGGGTCTCACACTCACTGTAAGGAAGCACTCTGCCACTGTGCCACTCTTAGATATGAAATATCGTGAGTGTGGTGACATGGATAGAGAATTGGTTGGCAGACAGGTAACTATATAAAAGTTACCATAAACATCCACCACTAGCTTCTCATTTTCACCTTACAAACAGCTAACATTGGCCTGTTTGCTTTATCATCGTAACATTTTTGCATATCTTTCATTCATTGTTCTTTTTCTCTCCACATCGCAGTCTATATCTCTTGTTTCCCTTATCTCTAACCAGTCAGAAGAAGGCTATTGACCCGAAACATCACCCATTCCTTCTTTCCAGAGATGCTGCCTGTCCCGCTGAGTTACTCCAGCTTTTTGTATCTATCTTCGGTTTAAACCAGCATCTGCAGTTCCTTCTTACATCATTCAATGAATAATTTGCTTTCCTGTTCTTGCCACCAAAGTGGATAACCTTACACTTATCCACATTATACCGCATCTACCATTCATCTGCCCACTCACCCAACCCTCTCAAATGTGCTGCTGTTACATTCCAAATGCACTGCTATTACCTTTGACACCCTTACTAATCAAGAACCTATCAATCTCCACTTTAAAAATACCCAATGACTAGTCTTCCACTGCTGTCCGTGACAATGAATTTCACAAATTTACCACTCTCTGGCTAAAGAATTTCCTCCTCATCTCCATTCTAAAGGTTAGTCCTTTGATTATAACTCTGTCCACCCTGGACCGTGCGTCTCCCACTACTGGAAATATCCTCTTCACATCCAATCTATCTGGGCCTATCATTATTCGGTAGGTGTCAATGAGGTCTCAACCTTCTACACTCCAGCAAACAGGCCCAGAACCTTCAAATGCTCCTTGTTCATTAACCCAATCATCCCCAGGATCATTGCAATGCAAGCATATTCTTCCACAAATATGGGCACCAAAACGGCTCACAACTGAGCACATGCGATCAGCTTTCAGAAACCAAAATCTTGTTTTGGTGAGGCCAAAATTACTTCCGCATTATAAGGTGTCCTGCAGTTACTTGGATATTCAGGAAAATATTACCAATAAAATGCCTTTTTTTTCTGTTAAAGAACTAAATCTCTTGTGATGACTGGGTTAAAGAATTTTGTATTTACAATCTAGTCCATTAGAAATATTGTGATAACTACTGGCAAGACTGGATATGAGAGGAATAGACTACCATTCACTGTTTACAAGAGCTGAGAAAATAAAACAAAATATTGATAATGGGAGACTGCTGGTATTTTTTTATATCAATAACAGTAGGAATAAGAATTGTGGATGCTAAAAAAATCTGCAAAATGGAAAGCAAAATATGGTTAAGCCTAAATGATGCTCCTGCTTTGCATGTGTAACCAGGGAGAGGAGAACAGACTGTTCAGTCATTTCTGGGTACATGTTCATCACTACAGAGAGCTAATAAGAATAAAAAAGATGGAAGTAAAAGTTGGGATCACGACTTATTTATGGGAAGGCTACATCGGGACTACCAGTTTTTAACTTTACTCATGAGTTATTAAAACCCTAATTTTACAAAAGACATAAGTATCAAGAATGTTAACTCTAATCACTTCCAAGAAATGTGTCTCGCCAAATTGCATCTGCTTGAATAAATAAGGTTAGGACAGAACTTATCAGTCCTGCGCAGGCAGAGAAACTGACTAATAAACAACTTCAAACATTGAAATAAACAGTTCAAAGTATGTAAATTAACTAAGACTCCTTGTAGTTGCTTATTTTCATTCAAATAAAATGAAAACACTGTTCCTGAACTTGGGATAAGCTGATTAATTGAGTGGGATCGTCACTATAAATGGTGCCATTACAGTGAGAATTCCACTCAATTAATCTGTTTAGACCAAGCCCAACTTTGATCTCTGTTCCCAGATTTCATGAGGAGTTGTGTGTTGAAGAGCAGCCGATAGCTATCTGCAAGTTAGGGCTTCTTGGTTTAGTAACCAAGTTTAGTAACTAAACTCCATGTTTAGTAATCCTGAATATTTTACAGTTATGGAAATGCTGCCATTTCTCTGCAAAGCCCAATTAATTATTCTCATATGCATTACTCAGGCTTATTCATTGGAAGGGGGCCAGTGATCACAACTTGTATATTATTGCTGTTATTTAATCTGCTGTCGAAGAAGCTGCAGATAAAAAAAAGGTGACATCAACTTTCCTGGAGTGAAAGAAAGTATTTTCAAAGCTGAGTTTACATTTTCAAATGCATTCAATATTTTTGCAGATGATTTTGACTGCATTTAACAAATTAGATAGTGCATGGGGTGCAAATAGAAAACTTGAATTGAGAGTGATAAGTTGGCATTGGACCAGATAAAAGACAAAACACGAGGTGACAGTATAAACACTGGATGCAATCACAGCAAAAACAAAATGTTCAATCTGCACGTTATCTGAGATATAATGGGAGGAAAAAGAATTCAGAGAAAAAGATAAGCCAATTAAATGATCACAAATATTGGTGGAAATTATACTGATAAACAAGCTTAAGGGTAAATGCATGCAAAAAGCAAATCTGCTTCTTCTTAGGAAGTCACTTGGATTTATAAGTCATAAAATTATATAGCTGTACAGTGTAGAAACGGGCCCTTCAGCCCAATTGTCAGCCTTGACGATCACAGCTATCTACACCGACCAGCCAAAACATTATGACCACTGACAGACAAAGTGAATACCATTGATTATCTTGTTACAATGGCACCTGTCAAGGGTGGGATATATTAGGGAGCAAGTGAACAGTCAGTTTTTGAAGGTGATGTGTTGGATGCAGGAGAAATGGGCAGGAGTAAAGACCTGAGCGACTTTGACAAGGACCAAATTGTTATGGCCAGACGACTGGGTCAGAACATCTCTGAAACGGCAAAGCTTGTGGGGTGCTCCTGGTCAGCAGTGGCGAGTACCTACCGACAGTGGTTTGAGGAGGGACAAACCACAAACCTGCGACAGGGTGTTGGGCGCCCAAGGCTCATCGGTGCGCGAGGGCAACAAAGGCTATCCCAGCTGGTTTGAACCGACGGAAGGTCTACTGTGGCACGAGTCACAGAAAATTATAATGGTGGTCACGGGAGGAACGTGTCATAATACACAGTGCATCGCACCCTGCTGCATATGGGGCTGCACATGGAGGACCAACAGCATATTAGGCAGGTTTTGGCTGATTGGTGTATACTAATCCTATCTGTCCGCATTAATTCCATATCCTTCTAAGCCTTGCTCATTCAACAGCCTGTACCAAATGCATCTTAAATGTTGTTACTGTTTCAGCCTCCACTTCCTCCTCTGGCAGCTCATTCCAGATACAAGACACACTTTGGGTGAAAACCTCAGATCCCCTTTAAACGTCCTCCCTTTGTTCTTGAGTTTTACACACTCATTCAATGGGAAACAGACTTTGCCTCGGTCTATGCATCTCATAATTCTATACACCTCTATTATGACACTTCTCAGCCTCCCTCACTTCAGGGAAACAGATATCCTATCCAATCTTTCCAAGGAACTCAAGCCCTCCAATTCAGGCAACATTCTTGTGAATCTTTTCGTAAACCACTCTCGCTTAATCACACCATTCCTGCAGTGTGAAACAACAACTTAATGATGTACCCTCTAGTAGTTGATATTTCCATCTTGATTAAATTGTTTGCCTTAGCTATTCTAGCTAATTTAACACACAATCAACTTGACAGGATCAAATTTAAGCAGCTTTACTCGAGGAAACTGATGATCAAAACCTAATGAATAATTTAATACTTACTAATTGAAAGTTAAAAAAAGTGGCAGAAAAAAGTTGGGTAGTGAAATTATCATGAAGCTTTTCAGAAATGAACAAAAATAGCTGCAATAAGTGATGAGTGATGCTTTATTCTCTATGGCAAATTATCATGAATTCAAATATTTTGACAGGTTATCAAAAGAACAAGAAAGACATAGAATGCTGGAGTAACTCAGCGGGACAGGCAGTATCTCTGGAGAGAAGGAATGGGTGAAGGTTTGTGTCGAGACCTATCTTCTGACTGAGAGTCAGGGGAGAGGGAAACAAGATATGGAAGGGTAAGGTGTGAAAACAACTGATCAAAGCATATGATGATCAAGGAAAAATAGAATGGTTTATTGTTGGCTGAGGGAAACGTGACATCGATGCATACAAACAGTAAAATTAATCAGGGGGACAGTGAAACTAGTCGAAAAACTAGGGCGGGGTTGGGACAGGGAGAGAGGGAAAGCAAGGGTTACTTGAAGTTAGAGAAATCAATATTCATACTGCTGGGTTGTAAGCTGCCCAAGCTGCTCTAAGTTTGCGGATGACACGAAGCTGGGTGGCAGTGTTAACTGCGAGGAGGATGCTAGGAGGCTGCAGAGTGACTTGGATAGATTAGGCGAGTGGGCAAATGCATGGCAGATGCAATATAATGTGGATAAATGTGAGGTTATTCACTTTGGCGGCAAGAACAGGAAAGCAGAGTATTACCTGAATGGTGACCGATTGGGAGAAGGGGAGATGCAACGTGACCTGGGTGTCATGGTGCACCAGTCATTGAAAGCAAGCATGCAGGTGCAGCAGGCAGTGAAGAAAGCGAATGGTATGTTGGCATTCATAGCAAGAGGATTTGAGTTTAGGAGCAGGGAGGTTCTGCTGCAGTTGTACAGGGCCTTGGTGAGACCGCACCAGGAGTATTGTGTGCAGTTTTGGTCTCCTAACCTGAGGAAAGACATTCTTGCCTTAGAGGGAGTACAGAGAAGGTTCACCAGATTAATCCCTGGGATGGCGGGACTTGCATATGAGGAAAGATTGGATAGACTGGGCTTGTACTCACTGGAATTTAGAAGATTGAGGGGGGATCTTATAGAAACATATAAAATTCTTAAGGGGTTGGAGAGGCTAGATGCGGGAAGATTGTTCCCGATGTTGGGGGAGTCCAGAACCAGGGGTCACAGCTTAAGGATAAGGGGAAAGTCTTTTAGGACCGAGATGAGAAAACATTTCTTCACACAGAGAGTGGTGAGTCTGTGGAATTCTCTGCCACAGAAGGTAGTTGAGGCCAGTTCATTAGCTATATTCAAGAGGAAGTTAGATGTGGCCCTTTTTGCTAAAGGGATCAGGGGGTATGGAGAGAAGGCAGGTACAGGCTACTGAGCTGGATGATCAGCCATGATCATATTGAATGGCGGTGCAGGCTCGAAGGGCCGAATGGCCTACTCCTGCACCTATTTTCTATGTTTCTATGTTTCTATGTCTATATTTGGTGTAAACCAGCATCTGCCGTTCCTTCCTTCACATATCAAAAGAGCAAGTTAATTTTTGCTTGCACAGATTTTGTAATAGAGCAAAGCAAAAATTGCTATTTAATTATTGACACTAAATGTAAGGAATTTTCAGAAAGCGTGTGATAAAGTCAATAGAAAATTGCTATGATAGATTCTCAAGGCAAACAGTTAACCGATTAATATCATAGAACTCTTGTATGAAAGCATAGGAGAGTGCGATAAGAGCAGGTAAAAGTGTTATCCAACTGGTGTCAAATAGGTTTACATCTAAACTGCTTTATTTTCTGGGGTTATGACTGACGTGCTGAGACTTTCACAAAGCATCAAAACAGGCACTGTCAGGATCAGTGGAAGGCATGGATAATGGTTAAAAAATGTGGATTGTTAGCAGGTCTCCATATGCTTAATGGTACTAAAATGTCACGGCTATGTTGTTGTGTAGGTTGTGCTGCCCACCTTATTGGCAGTCATCATAGAATGTATGCAGCTACAATCTGCTATCAGTCTGGTGTACAGATCTTGACATGCATGTAAACAATGTCACTTGCTGCTTTATTGTACCTCAGTGTAGTGGATGACACATTCCTTTATCCCAGCGCAGCTGGACTCTTGTCCAATGGCAGCAGCGTTATTTAAAGGGACCATCTACGAGGTGCATGTTGGCTACTGATTGCACTCCTACTGTCTTTCGCTGTGATCTGTATTTTGCTGTTTTTTTCAGAGCTCTTTAAAGTTGTTAAAGTGGTGTGCCTACTGCTCAGAGACTTTACCACGAGCACTTCACAAAGTGGTCGCTCCCAGACTCAGCAAGTGTTCCTTTGAAACACAACATTAGTCAGTGATTGAATAGCGATCACAAAGATCTGTCAAAAGAGGGGGCGAGGCACTCAGCGAGGGTACACTCTGCACGAAGTGCTCACTGAACAAGTCAAGTCAAGTCAAGTCAAATTTATTTGTCACATACACGTACACGATGTGCAGTGAAATGAAAGTGGCAATGCCTGCGGGTTGTGCACAAAACGAATTACAGTTACAGCATATAAATAAAGTTAATAAGTTACTATTAGTGTCGACAAAAATTTAGTCTCTGGGGTTATAAAAGTTGACAGTCCTGATGGCCTGTGGGAAGAAGCTCCGTCTCATCCTCTCCGTTTTCACAGCGTGACAGCGGAGGCGTTTGCCTGATCGTAGCATCTGGAACAGTCCGTTACTGGGGTGGCAGGGGTCCCTCATGATCTTGCTTGCTCTGGATCTGCACCTCCTGATGTATAGGTCCTGCAGGGGGACGAGTGTAGTTCCCATGGTGCATTTTGCTGAACGCACTGTTCTCTGCAGGGCCATCCTGTCCTGGGCAGAGCTGTTCCCAAACCAGACTGTAATGTTGCCGGACAGGATGCTCTCTACAGCCCCAGAGTAGAAGCAATGAAGGATCCTCAGAGACACTCTGAATTTCCTCAGTTGTCTAAGGTGGTAAAGGCGCTGCTTAGCCTTACCCACCAGTGCGGCAATGTGCGTTGCCCACGTCAGATCCTCTGCGATGCGGACTCCCAAGTATTTAAAACTGCTCACCCTATCCACAATAGACCCATTTATCTCCAGTGGCGTGTACGTCCTGGGATGTTTAGCCCTTCTGAAGTCCACAATCAGCTCCTTTGTTTTTGTGACATTCAAAAGGAGGCTATTGTCCTGACACCAGAGTGCCAGATCAGCCACCTCCTCCCGGTAGGCCTTCTCATCGTTGTTGGAGATCCAGCCCACCACCACAGTGTCATCAGCAAACTTGATGATGGAGTTTGAGCTGAACCTGGCCCCACAGTCATGTGTGTACAGGGAGTACAGTAGGGGGCTAAGGACCCAGCCCTGGGGGGATCCTATGTTCAGGGTGAGGGAGCTAGATGTGTGTTCCCCCATCCTGACCACTTGGGGCCTGGCAGTGAGAAAGTCCAGGACCCAGGCACTCAGAGGGGTGCTAAGCCCCAGTTCCAGCAGCTTCTCAACCAGTCTGCTGGGGACTATTGTGTTGAATGCTGAACTAAAGTCAATGAACAGCATCCTCACATAGCCCCCCTGGCTGTCCAGATGAGAGAGAGCGGTGTGTAGAACCTGGGAGACCGCATCATCCGTGGACCTGTTCGGACGGTATGCGAACTGTAGTGGGTCCATGTTGCGAGGAAGGAGGGCGCAGATGTGCTTCTTGACTAGCCTCTCAAAGCATTTCATGACAACCGAGGTGAGGGCCACCGGTTGGTAGTCATTTAAACACGCTGGAGAGGCATTCTTTGGCACCGGTACAATGATGGATCTTTTGAAGCATGCAGGGACCACGGACTTTGCCAAGGAGAGGTTGAATATTGTGGTGAGCACTGGAGCAAGCTGAGTAGCACAAGACTTTAGTACTCGCCCAGATATACCATCTGGGCCTCCAGCTTTCCTCGTGTTCACACGCGTCAGAGCCCACCTCACCTCATGCTCGGACACCGAGAATGTGTGCACATCCCCGGCGGTGGATCCCCCTCCAGCCTCGCTAGCCAGCGGCCCCTCGGTGCTGTTTTTAGACGGCGAGCTGGTGGTGTTACCCGTCTCAAACCGTGCATAAAAAGAGTTCAGGTCATCAGCTAAGGAGGAGCCGGCACTTCCGGTTGAGGGGGTGCTGGACCTGTAGCTAGTTATAGTCCGTAGCCCCTGCCAAAGGTGCCTGGTGTCCTGCTGCTCCATCTGTGACTCCATCTTGTCCCGGTACCTCCTTTTTGCATCCTTCACTGCCCTTCGCAATCGGTAGGACTCTCCCTTGTAGTCGTCCATGTTGCCGGATGCCAGGCCGGTGTTGTAAGCAGCGGTGTGAGCATTCAAGGCCATGCGAATAGACCTGTCCACCCAGGGTTTTTGGTTAGGGAAGATACTGACCCTTACCGTGGGGATGATGGTATCGGCTATTGTGGCAATGAAGTCCGTAACCGCTTCCGCAAACTCATTTACGTCTCTGGAACTTGCTTGGAACATGTTCCAGTCGACTTCGCTCAGTGCATCCTGCAGCATGGCCTCTGAATGGTCAGCCCACCGCTTTACGTCCCTTGTCACTGTCGCTTCCCGTACTATCCGTTGTTTGTACTCCGGCAGCAGGAAAATGGCAGCGTGGTCAGATATCCCAAAAGGAGGGAGAGAAACGGCCTTGTAGCCTTTCCTGAACGGCGTGTAGCAGTGGTCCAAAGTTCTTTCCCCCCTGGTGACACACGTGATGTGTTGGTAGAAGTTGGGCATGACCTTTTTGAGATTTCCCCTATTGAAGTCTCCAGCCACCAGCACAGCCGCATCAGGGTTCTTGTTTTGGTGTTGACACAACACATCGTGTAGGGCGGTCAGTGCCACGTCGGTGTCCGCATGCGGTGGGATATAGATGGCTGTGATGATCACCGAGCTGAACTCCCGGGGAAGGTAGAATGGTTGGCATGAGATAGTTAGATGTTCCAGGTCCGGCGAGCAGGAACAAGAAAGCGTCTTAATATTTCCAGGATTACACCAGTTATTATTGGTCAAGAAGCAGACTCCTCCGCTCTTGGATTTCCCGGATTCTTCCGTTCTGTCCGCCCGGAAAACAGTGAAGGACTCGGATGGGCAGATCACCTGGTCAGGCACCAGCGGGGTCAGCCATGTTTCGGTCAGACAAAGGATGTTACAGTTCTTTATGTCCCTCTGGAATCTGATCCTTGCCCTCAGGTCATCCAGCTTGTTCTCCAGGGACTGGACGTTGGCCAGAAGTATGCTGGGCAAAGGTGGACGTAAGGCTTGGGTTCTCAGCCTGTTCCGAATCCCCCCTCGCTTCCCTCGGTGTTTTTTCCGACTTTCCCACTGACCTGCGCTCCCACTGCTGCTGCTGCCGCGGTGTGCTCCTTTGATGATCTCTATCGGTATATCGGTGAGTAGTTTTCTGTTTAATAGTGCTCCGGTAGCGCTCGAGTTTAATTTTACGAGCGTTTCCCGGTCGTACATTGGTCAATGCTAAGTGTTAGCACACGCTAGAGCACTTAGGGGTAATTTTAAAGTAAACATACCAGTTTAAAACGCACAGTTCCCGCAGAGCTACCACGACGGCAACTGGACTGGACCGCGCTATCTCTTACAATTTCCCCACCCGAACCTTGGCACTAAATAGCATGTTACGTGCGGATGGTGAAAGTCAATTGCACTCAGTTTTGATTTTCACAATGGAACCCAGCAGTCAGCACCAGTTGGAACTGCCCAGCAAAAATTGCACTTAGGCCTGTAACATTTTAAGCAGAGATTCTTCTTCCTACCAATGGCCATTTTTACCAATGCACCCAATGGCGTCTGACGTCTCACCCTTCCCCTTGAGAGTTTCCGCAGCCTCTCAGATATCCTGGACCTTGGCACCAGGGAGACAACGCACCAACCTGGGGTCGTGTTTGCGGCCACAGAGCCTGCTGTCGGCCCACTGAACTAATGAGTCCCCCATCACAATTGCTCTGTCTGACTTCACCCTTCCATATTAGCCCCAGAGCCAAACCTATCGCCGCGCACCTGATTGCTGCTGCCACTTTCCTCTGAACAGTCATCCCCTCCAACAGTATCCAGAAAGGTATCCTTGGTTTGTATTCTTCTTCTTGTCTTGTTTTAGTTTTAAGTTTAGGTTTATTATTATTGCCACATGTACAAGGTACAGTGAGAAGCTTTGCTGCAGATGCTATCCCATCAGATCAGGAGACTAGATCAGGAGATCTAGTTCAAGACTAGATCAGGAGATTCCTGCACTCTCTGCCTCCTCCCTTTCTCCTTCCTGGTGGTCAACTATCTACTTTCTGCCTGCAACTTAGTTTTGATTATCTCACCATAACCCATCTATGATGCTCAGTCTCCCAGCCGATTCTGAGTCATCCAGCCGCAGCTCCAGTCTCCTCAGGAGCTGTAGCTGGACGCATTTCCCACAGGAATTGTCCTCAGGGAAACTGGAAGTTTCCCAGATCTGACAAACCCTGCCGGAGGAGCATACCAGTGCCCTAACTGCACGAAGACTAATGAACTGGTGTGAAAAAAAAATCTTACCTATCTTATCTTCTACCTCCGCTCAGCCTCCTTGCCAAAGCCTCTTAAGCCAACACACTTACCCTCAAACACAGCATTTCACCTTTAGTCTAGTTTAGTTTAGTTTAGAGATACAACATGGAAACAGACTCTTCGGTCCACCGAATCCGTGCTGACCAGCAATCCCCACACACTAACACTCTCCCAAACACTTGGGACAAATTACAATTTTTACTGTAGCCAATTAACCTACAAACCTGTGCATCTTGGAATGTGGGAGGAAACTGGAGTACCTAGGGAAAACCCACGCAGTCATGGGGAGAACGTAGAAGCTCGGTATAGACAGCCCCCGTAGTCAGGATCGAACTTGTTTATCTGGCCCGGTGAGGCAGCAACTCTACTGCTGCGTCACCGTGCCACCCTAACACACAAAGTGGCCATTCCCAAGTTCCTTTTATACATCACTAAGAGCAGTCACCCCTGGACACTAATGGCTACTTTTAAAATCTACTGTGCTGCTCCACCTCTCAGTTGTGTAGGAAAATAACTGCAGATGCTGGTACAAATCGAAGGTATCACAAAATGCTGGAGTAACTCAGCAGGCCAGGCAGCATCTCTGGAGAGAAGGAATGTGTGACGTTTCGGATTGGGTCTTCAGACTGAAGAAGGGTCCCGACCCGAAACGTCACACATTCCTTCTCTCCAGAGATGCTGCCTGACCTGCTGAGTTACTCCAGCATTTTGTGATACCTTCCACCTCTCAGTTGCTCACTCACTGTTGAATCTGACCTGGACTCAATGGGGAGCATCCCCTCTGTTTCTCTTATGTGACACTGAAGATAGTAGTGAGCAAATTGTTTAGATTTTTAGATTTAGAGATACAGCGCAGAAACAAGCCCTTCGGCCCACCGAGTCCACGCCGCCCAGCGATCCCTGCACATTAACCCTATCCTACACACACTAGGGACAATTTTTACATTTTACCCAGTCAATTAACCTACATACCTGTACGTCTTTGGAGTGTGGGAGGAAACCGAAGATCTCGGAGAAAACCCACGCAGGTCACGGGGAGAACGTACAAACTCCGTACAGATGGCGCCCGTAGTCAGGATCGAACCTGAGTCTCAGGCGCTGCATTCGCTGTAAGGCAGCAACTCTATCCCTGCACCACTGTGCCGCCCTGGAGGGATTGATGTCCTCTTCCTATAGTCGGGCAGGAAATTGTCAAGGCATGTTATCCTGTAGCAGTGGGGCGAGAATACACTGGCTGTGTCACAGAAAGAAGTTTACAGATATCGCACAGAAGTTAGAAGTAATATACTAAGGACTGTCAAAGGTTGTGCCTGACTTCAGTGATGCAACACCTGATGTGCTGTTGGGTGGAGTGGAAAACAGGGGAGGAACATCCAGAGAAAAACAGAGTCTGCAGATGTTGGAATCTTGAGTAAAAAAGCAAATTGCTGGAGGAACTCAGCAGGACAGGCAGCATCAGTTGAGGGAGACTGACAGACAACATTTCAGGTCGAAGCCCTTCTTCAGACTTTAGGCTGAGGAAGGAAATCCTCTTTTGTAATATAGGAAGATATCTGCCTCCCATGCAAAGAAGGAGTTGAAGATTGCTCAGGAGTTAAACGACAGGAGGGGTACATCTCCTTCTTGGATATATTGTCACAGGCCTTTCGGGTCAGAAAAAGTGTTAGGGTTGCACATTCACCTGATTGTGTAGTATACAACTACTCTGACCTCAATCCCAGAGTGGATCGTCAAAAAGTACTCTCAGACACCTCTCCTAACAGTGGGTGAAGTGGCAATTGCACTGTTCTATTTATTTCCGTCTTCAGGAATCTGCCTGATCATCACCCTCAGTGAATGCATTGTATTTATCATCTAATCCACAGCATCACAAACGCTCAGGCATCTATTTTTTCACATTGATGATGAAAGTGACTTCAAAATACAAAATACAAAGCAGGGAGAGCGGACCAGAGGTGGCACGTCACTGCTAATGGATGCAGAAGAAGACACTTTGGAGATTGGCATATCATTATCCCTGACCATCAGCGACTAGAATATTAGGAATTTGCAGGTGATTGCTGTCAGAATTGAAAATACATCTGACTCATCTCTCACACGAGGCCAAATCATGTTGACTTTATTTCAGGCGCAAGTGAAGTATGTTAAGGCTGATTATGTTGAGTGGCAGCCTTGCTGTTTTGCCACAGCTAATTCATTTCCCCTTCTTATGTCCTCCAGGCTCTTCATGCATAAAGCAGCAATTGTTAGCAGCCTGCCAGTGTTCCTGAAGGCAAGGATCAAATTCTTCTGAGACTGCACTGCCATACAACGCACTGCTGCACACAAACTGAGCTATTCCACTTTGCTGGAGACAGATAGTAGGTCAGTCAGGGTTTCTAACCTGGCGATTCCTAATTTACGAGAAGACACTGTTTACAACGTCAGCATCCGCAGTTGAGGAGAGAGTTGAGGAAAGAGTGGAGGAGAGGGTTGAGGAGAGGTTGGAGGTGTGGGAGGGGATTGGGACAAAAACATTTTCCAGCTACTTCCGGGCAATCATTGGTAAAGAGGAGAACGTTAAAGCAGTGATAAAAAACCCCGTAACATCACATTTAGGGCAGCACAATGGCATCGCTGGCAGAGCTGCGGTCTCAAAGTGCCGGAGACGTGGGTTCAATCCTGACTTCAGCTACTGACTGCGTAGAGTTTGCACATTCCCGCTGTGACTGCGTGCGTTTCCTCTGGGTGCTCCTGTTTCTTCCCATATCCTAATGTGTAGGCATGTTGATTAATTGACCTTTGTAAAATTGCCTCTGCAGGAAGTGCAATAGTGCGTAGGGAGTGCATGAGAATGTGGGATAACAGAACTAGTGTGAATGGCTGATCTATGGTCGGCATGGACTCGGTGGGCCGAAGAGCCTATTTCCAAGTTGTATCTCTAACATAAAACTAAAAATCGGAACATGTGCACATTACCTGAGCAATTGGGATGCCATAGCTGGAGATTTTAATGGAGGTTTGCTTCTGAAGGTAGATATTTTGCTCGGCCACACTGATGAAGTAGAAGAATGGGATTGATTGAATTACTCTGCAGGACAGTGACATGAACTCAAAGGGTTGAATGGCCTCCTTCTGTGACTATATTTGAGCTGTAACTAACCAGTGCAATTTCAAGCATAGTTTGTGTCCAATTCTCTGAATTTGCCCAAAACAGAATCACTAGTTCGTATGTTTGAGTAATACATTATCCTCTGAAACCACCGTCAAATATCAAAGTCCAAGGAATTCGCAGAGGGCATTAGTCATACACTGAAGTTAATTTGAAGATTTAGAATTATCCTCAAAGATATGAATGTGGACAGATGAGTCTTTCATTTATATGAATGTTTATTACATGCAATTGTGATTGGCAGGCTGTGTTTTATCGGGGTTTTTTCTTGTTATTAAACCCGAAGCTCAGATAGAACATTGCTTTTTAGGATATTTACATAATATGGACCCATCAGATATCTTATGCAGGGACCTTAAAATAGTTGCCTTGCCTCTGGCATAGAAATAACCCTAATGGAAATTAAATTGCTCCTGGACTGTTCATAATTGTTCAGCTCGTGATTTTTCTTTAACATATACAGAAATAATAAGTTTTGCTGTTTTTTAACCCTAGGTAAAAATAAAACAAAAGTCTAAGGCTCCAAATCCAGAAATAATTAATTTCTTCCTCCAGATTGTGTGGAAAGTCCTTTACACGATAAAATCGATGCCTAAAAAATCTTCTCGTGCTGCATGCATTACCCTCGTAATCCACTTCCTCACTGAAACAGTCATAACCATCAATGAAGGTTTTCAATGAAGAGCATCTTCAAACATGAACATCTTCTTTTAATAATGATTAGAGATCATATTTTAAATGAAACCACTGATGCAACTGAACCATCCAGTTACAAATGCATGTCCCCGTTTTTTTTGCAGTGAAGATGCTTTAGATTTGCTTGGGTAATTGTGAGTGTTTATTTTACTGAGACGTGCCCTAGTTAGAAACTTGTGAAGGGTAGTTCACAAGTAGCAATCTGGGGTCAATTCCAAATTGCCTATTTTGCAAATTTTGATAAGCCCATATTAGCTTGAAGGTCAATAATGAAACAAATGGTATCTTGGCCACACTTGACAAATTAGGTCTTTTAATATATTCACCACTCCCTCAGCACAGTTAAGTATACAAGACAGGTTAGGCCGATATTAACCCATGTGCCTGTGAGACGTGCAATGCTCACATTCTTAAGTCAATAGTGGCATTCTGTCTACTGCAAGTTCGGCATGGGAGTCTGATGTTCATAAGTTCATAAGTTCATAAGTGATAGGAGCAGAATCAGACCATTTGGCCCTTTAAGTCTACTCTGCCATTCAATCATGGCTGATCTTTCACTCCCTTTCAACCCCATTCTCCTACCTTCATCCCATAACCTCTGACACCCGTACTAATAAAGAATCTATCAATTTATGCCTTAAAAATATCCATTGACAGCCTCCACAGCCTTCTGTGGCAATGAATTCCACTGATTCACCACCCTTTGACGAAAGAAATTCCTCCACATCTCCTTCCTAAAAGTACGTACTTTTATTCTGAGGCTATAGCCTCTGATCCAAGACTCTCTAACTAGTGGAAACGTCTTCTCCACAACCACACTCTCCAGGCCTTTCACTATTCGGTAAGTTTCAATGAGGTTCCCCCTTATTCTTAACTCCAGAGAGTGCAGACTATACTATACTGAAGTGCTCGACTTCTCCCAGCTCAAAAACTCATCCACCTCACAATCTGCCTCTGTGTAAAAATCATAACTACAGTGCGTTAGTGTCACCTATGTGCCATAAACAAGTGGAAAGGATATTAAAGGTCCAGACTGCCAACGTGGTCAAGATGTCCTGTGATGCCCATTGAGTCCTCAACCAATATGGGGTTCATGAGGTCATTTGTCCAACAAACTTGGATTGTTTTCTCTGGAGTGCCGAAGGGTGAGGAAAGACCCGATGGAAATATTAAAAAATCACAAGTGGCATAGATAGGGTTAGGCATAGACAATCAGAATCAGACAATAGACCCTTTGCCCAGGATGGAAATTTCAAATAATAAATACATAGAAACATAAAAATATAGAAAATAGGTTCAGGAGGTGGCAATTTGGCCCTTCGAGCCAGCACCGCCATTCATTGTGATCATGGCTGCTCGTCCACAAACAGTAACCTGTGCCTGCCTTCTCCCCATATCCCTTGATTCCACTGGCCCCTAGAGCTCTATCGAACTCTCTTTTAAATTCATCCAGTGAATTGGCCTCCACTGCCTTCTGTGGCAGAGAATTCCACAAATTCACAACTCTCTGGGTGAAAAAGTTTCTTCTCACCTCAGTTTTAAATGGCCTCCCCTTTATTCTTAGACTGTGGCCCCTGGTTGTGGACTTCCCCCAACATTGGGAACATTTCTCCCGCATCTAGCTTGTCCAGTCCTTTTATAATTTCATATGTTTCTACAAGATACTCTCTCATCCTTCTAAACTCCAGTGAATACAAGCCCAGTCTTTCCAATCTTTCCTCATATGACAGTGCCACCATCCCGCGGATTAACTTCATGAACCTACACTGCACTGCCTCAATAGCAAGGATGTTCTTGCTCAAATTAGGAGACCAAAACTGCACACAATACTCCAGATGCGGTCTCACCAGGGCCCTATACAACTGCGGAAGGACCTCTTTACTCCATACTAAAAATCCTCTCGTTCTGAAGGCCAACATGCCATTGGCATTCTTCACTGCCTGCTTTACCTGCACGCTTACTTTCAGTGACTGGTGTACAAGGATACCCAAGTCTCGTTGCACTTCCCCTTTACCTAATCTGATACCATTGAGATAATAATCTGCCTCCTTGTTTTTGCCGCCAAAGTGGATAACCTTGCATTTATCTACATTATACTGCATCTGCCATGCATCTGCCCACTCACTCAACCTGTCCAAGTCACCCTACAACCTCCTAACATCCTCTTCGCAGTTCACACTGCCACCCAGCTTTGTGTCATCTGCAAACTTGCTAGTGTTACTTCTAATTCCATCATCCAAATCATTAATATATATTGTAAATATTTGTGGCCCCAGCACCGAGCCTTGTGGTACTCCACTTGCCACTGCCTGCCAGTCTGAAAAGGACCCGTTTAATCCTACTCTTTGCTTCCTGTCTGCAACCAATTCTCTATCCATGTCAATACTCTACCCCCAATACAATGTGCTCTAATTTTGCTCACCAATCTCCCGTGCGGGACCTTATCAAAGGCTTTCTGAAAGTCTAGATACACTACATCCACTGGCTCTCCTTCATCCATTTTACTTGTCACATCCTCAAAAAATTCCAGAAGATTAGTCAAGCATGATTTCCCCTTTATAAATCCACGCTGACTTGGACCAATCTTTTTACTGCTATCCAAATGCACTGTTATTACCTCTTTAATAATTGACTCCAGCATCTTCCCCACCACTGATGTCAGGCGAACTGGTCCATACTTCCCCATTTTCTCTCTCGCTCCTTTCTTGAAAATTGGGATAACATTAGCTATCCTACAATCCACAGGAAGTGATCCTGAATCTTTAGAATATTGGAAAATGATCAACAATGCTTCCACGATTTCTACCTCCTTGAGTACCCTGGGATGCAGACCATCAGGCCCTAAGAATTTATCAGCCTTCAGTCCTATCAGTCTGCCCAACACTATTTCTCGCCTAATGCAAATTTCTTTCAGTTCCTCTGTCTCCCTAGATCCTCTGTCCTCCAGTAAATTTGGGAGAATGTTTGTGTCTTTCTTAGTGAAGACTGATCTGAAGTACCTGTTCAACTCTTCTGCCATTTCCTTGTTACCCATAATAATTTCACCCGTTTCTGCCTTCAAGGGACCCACATTTGTCTTTACTAATCTTTTTCTCTTAACATACCTAAAGAAGCATTTACTATCCTTCTTTATATTCTTGGCCAGCTGACCCTCGTACTTCATCTTTTCAGCCCATATTGCCCTTTTTGTTACCTTCTGTGGTCCTTTGAAAGTTGCCCAATCCTCTGGCTTCCTGCTACTCTCTTCTATGTTATACATCTTTTCTTTTAGTTTTATTCCATCCCTAACTTCCCTTGTCAGACACGGTTGCCTCTTACTCCCCTTAGAATCTTTCTTCCTCCTTGGACTGAAATGATCCTGCATCCTCCTACCATTGCTGTTCCACCGTCATTCCTGCTAGGATCCTTTTCCATTCGACCTTGGAGACCTCCACTCTCATGCCTTCCTAGTCCACTTTGTTAAACTGCAACACTGACACTTCTGATTTAACCTTCTCCCTCTCAAATTGCAGATTAAAACTATCATATTATGGTCAATATATCCAAGTGGTTCCTTTACCTTGAGTTTCCTTATTAAATCTGGTTCATTGGACAACATTAAATCCAGAATTGCCTTCTCTCTGGTAGGTTCCTGTATAAGCTGCTCTAAGAATCCATCTCGGAGGCACTCTACAAACTCCCTTTCTTGGGGTCCAGAACCAACCTGATTTTCCCAGTCTACCAGCATATTGAAATCCCTCATATCCACAGTGGCATTATATTTGTTACATACCAGTTTTAACTCCTGCTGCAACTTACACCCTATATCCTGGCTACTGTTTGGGGGGTGTAGATAACTCCCATTAGTGTCTTCTTACCTTTACAATTCCTCAATTCTATCCACAGTGACTCTACATCATCAGTCCCTAAGCCACGCCTCGCAAGGGACTGAATTTCACCCCTCACCAACAGAGCTACCCCACCTCCTCTGCCCACCTGCCTATAGGATGTATAACTTTGAAAATTGATTTCCCAGTCCCGATCCTCCTGTAGCCACGTCTCTGTAATCCCCACGATGTCATATCTACCAATCTGTAACTGAGCCTCAAGCTCATCCACTTTAAGTCTTATATGTCGCACACTCATATATAATACTTTTAATCCATTACTCACCTTACCTTTCACATCAATTCCTATTACACTTGGCTATACTCTACTATCCCTTCGTGAGCTTTCTGTCCAGTTAATTATAGACAATAGACAATAGGTGCAGGAGGAGGCCATTCGGCCCTTCGAGCCAGCACCGCCATTCAATGTGATCATGGCTGATCATTCTCAGACAGTATCCTGTTCCTGCCTTCTCCCCATACCCCCTGACTCCGCTATCCTTAAGAGCTCTATTCAGCTCTCTTGAATTCTGGTGTATTTTTTAACTGTTCCTATACTCTCTTTCCCCTTAACTCCATCCTTGTGTATCCTATTTGTCACCCCCCCCCCCTATTTAGTTAAGCCCACCCTTGTAGCAGTGGCAAACCTGCCTGCCAGAATGCTGGTCTCCCGCCTGTTGAGGTGCAACCCGTTCCTTTTGTACAATTTACCCTTACCCCACAAGAGATCCCAGAGGTCTAAGAATCTAAATCCCTGCACCAGGTCCTGAGCCACACATTCAGATCCCCTATCTCCCTGTTCCCACCCTCACCAGCACGAGGAACTGGAAGCAAAACGGAGATAACCACCCTGGAGGTCCTGCTTTTCAGCCTCCTTCCAAGCTTTCTAGTCATGCTGCAGAATCTCTTTCCTTTTCTTCCTGACCATAGCTTTAAGATCAGAAGGAACAACTTTAAAGAGATGTGCAGTGAACATTTTTTTACACAGTGACTGGTGGATGCCAGTTGTTGTGGTGGAAGCAGACATGATAGTGGTATTTAAGATGCTTTTAGACAGGTAAATGAATATGCAGGGAGTGGAGGGATTCGGATCACATGTAGGCCTAGATGATTAGTTTAACTTGGCATTACGTTTGTCACGGACATTGTGGGCCAAAGGGCTTGTTCTTGTGGTTTGCTGTTTGACGTTCTGTGTTCCCTCTTATTTGGATATCTAATCATTTTCATCATTTTGTCTCATTGAGGCGATTCATCTGATCCACATATAAATAAAAACAATGTTTTATTAATGACCTTTAAAAAGTTTAATCTTCCTTTAATCCCCACTCAGTCACTGTGAGGGTGTATATGTGCGTGTCATGGGTGGTTGGGGATGGGGTGTTAATTGTACCACAATGAATATCTGACCGGAAGGCTCATCAGACAGTAATTATATACCACAAGGGTTGATGCATAATGTGTTTGGTGCGGAATTACAGGGAGGACGCTTCAAATCATGCCACCTCCTCAGGCTCAAGAGCTGGTTCATGGTAATTACAAATATTGTTCACAGTTTGAGAGTTAGAGTTTTAGCAAGTCAACAGGACCACATTACAAATAAAGTAATAATGTAAGCACCCGGCGAGGCCTCGGGCTTCACAACAAATCGATCACGTCTGAATTTGTGCACTGTGGTCAGCTTGTTAAGCAGATTGGCATGACAGGCAATTGCTCACAACAGGGTCCAACAAACAACATTTGATTGAATTAAAGAAAACGAATACCACTTTTAATTAACTGTTAGCCAACACACACAAAAATAAAATCTCATGGTTCTTTGTAGAAAAAGAATACCGCTGCTGTAAAAATATACAAAGCACTCAAATAAAATGTTGGTTCATTTTGAGAGAACTACTTTGGTGATGATTCCTGGAGAATTCCCACTGTTTTTCAAAAAGGTATTACATCCATGCTGTCTGCGTGAGCAAGCAGACAGAGGCCCAATTTAATTTTTTTGTTCAAAATGTAACAGTGGAAATAATGCAGCCACTCTGAATGTACCCAACCAGGTTATACGTTTAAATCTGTAGTAGGTTTGATTCTAAATTCCATCTTATCCAGAGTCCGGAATACTATTAACTGATCAAGTCTAATACTCAATATTTGAAGCGCATTTTTTAAAAGGTTGATTAAATGCATATTTGTCTTTCAAAAGTAGTTCGGTCTGTGGTAAATATTCTTCTAAAAACTTTTATGCATTCTTGTTGATTTTGTATATCATCATAATAAAATTCTGTCCTCATCAATAATTTACATCATGGCCGTCACCGTAGTCCAGAATCTTCTTTCATATTGATAAGGCGACACGGTGGCGCAGCGGTAGAGTTGCTGCCTTACAGCGAATGCAGCGCCGGAGACTCAGGTTCGATCCTGACTACGGGCCCGTCTGTTCTGAGTTTGTACGTTCTCCTCGTGACCTGCGTGGGTTTTCTCCGAGATCTTCGGTTTCCTCCCACACTCCAAAGACATACAGGTATGTAGGTTAATTGACTGGGTAAATGTAAAAATTGTCCCTAGTGTGTGTAGGATAGTGCTAATGTGTGGGAATCGCTGGGCGGCGCGGACTCGGTGGGCCGAAGGACCTGTTTCCGCGCTGTATCTCTAAAAAAAACCACATTTAAACATAATAATTTGCTATTGATCAATTAATTCATGCAGAATTGCTCTCCTTAATTTCAATTTCCTACTCAAATGCATTAAGAAAATTCTGCACGATACTGCAAAGGTAAAAATGTTTCATGCATTTTAATAGAACACAGAACATAGACTGGTACAGCATAAGAAAAGGCCCTTTAGCCCACAATTTCTCTGACGAGCATGATGCCAAGACCAACTCTTATCTCCCTGCACATAATCTAAATTCCTCTATTGCCTGCCTATCAATGTGCCCATTGAAAAGTCTCTTAAATGCCATGATCTTATCTGCCTCAACCACCACCACCGGAAGTGTGTTCCAGTCACTCACCCCCAACTACGTAAAGAACTTACTCTGAACATCTCCTTTAAACTTTGCCACTGTCACATTAAAGCTATGCCCTCTACTATTTGATTTTCCCATCCTTGGTCAAAGTTTCTGATTGTCTGCCCTATCAATGCCTTCCATCGTTTTCCATACAGTACTTTGTAATCTGATGTTAAAATGAAATCCATTTTGTTAAAAAAATAAAATGTTCTACAAATTAGAACAGCACTTTTTCCATAGACTTATGAATAAAATTACGCACTTGTTACACTAAATCTATGGCAGACAAGGTGTATCGGGGCAAAAGCCCACAACTGGTCTAAATGCCTTTGTTCACCGATGTTTTATTGATATTAAAATCTAAAGTGAGAGGCTGGGAGAATAATGTGAGATTCCAAGGAGAGTGGAATCTCACTGGGTGGGTTTGGGATTGCATGGTGTTTCAATCCAGTTCAGCTTAAATCTTTGTTAAAATATCCCTTGGATCATTCGGGCACTCCAGTAGAAATCACTGAATTGCTTTAACTGCCTTTTCAGAGAGTATTTGTTTCTGGCTGTGATCTCAAGACACTTAAAATATAATAGCTGAACTGGAGCAATGTATTATTGAGTTCAGAGCATTTTCCTGACTGTAAAAATGAAGTTTGGGGCCAGAAAGTATCAACACAGACTGTCTGTACCAAGTTCTATGACTATTTATCTCTGAAATTCTGCAGCTTTATTAAAATTAATTGGATTTGCCTTCTAATAGGTTGTCAAGATAGGCTTAGTTCAGTACTACAAATTTACTAGGATGTCAAGAAGCCCAATAATTCCTTTCATTCTACAATAACTGCATATTGAAATTAACTGTGGTGTAAAAGCCGAGTCAATATGATTATTAAAATGGATGCAGGAGTCTTGATCTTACAGGAGAAATAATGAGGATGCTTTCAATCCTCACCTTTCTCAAAGTTCCAATTGCAAGCGACTTTCGGTGGTACATGAACACAGGCAATTGGGGGAAATAGTTGCTATGGGTGCTAAGCCGTGTCTTATGGGCTTGACATACCAAAACTGACATGAGATTTTGACATATACATGAACCAAATACATTATGGCTCGAACCATCCCATTCCAGTGGAAATGAACTTTTAACAGTGTGATAGGTTATAATAATTGCTAACTAAGCCACCTGACAACTACATTTTAATGGGATAAAATCTAATTTTCAGATTTAGGTTATTGCATGAGATTAACAAAAAAAAGGTTCCGTTAAAAATTTGTTGGCATTTTGCTTTATTTTTAGTATCACATATATGAAAATCAATTTTTCCTGAGGTACAGTATAATTATTACTGTCAGGTAGAATTGCATCACTCTGAAACTTTGACTGGGTTTTTCACACGGGTCATTTTCCAGGTTGGGTCATTAGGTATTGCAAATGCATCGTATCTTGCTGTTGTAAAGTAAATAGTATAATGTTTTTAATGTGGGGGAGATGAATGATGTGAAACCACCTGATACTTGCACACTAAAGAGAAAATGGCTTCCTCTCCATCTCCTCAGTCAGCTTGGCTGGTCCTGTGGGTTTCGGGATGAAAACCTGGCCGCTAACACCAACTGCCTCTACATTTCAGGTGAAAACCTTCCTTTCAGCTCAGTTAGCATGCAATTATGAAAACCATTGGCATTTACAATTGGTATGTGCATCAGTCTGTTTTTTCTGAACATGGGAATATATGTGTAGGAGTGGGTATCTGTCTGTTTCGGAGTTTGATGTATGAGTGCAGCGTTCTCTGAAGACACTGAATATTGTAGCCTCAGGCATAAATTTGGTGATGCTCTTTAAAGTATACGAGCTCTCACCTTGATATGCCTTGTCAGGACATGATACTTCACTCTGCACTCCCCCATATTCCTGGAGCAGTCCTGGATAACAGGGCCGCCACCTCCTTCTGCCTCACTGTGTTCCTTAAAGGCCTTGTAACACTCTTATGCAAAGCCATTGCTTCTAATCATGGATTATAACCAAAAGATTGTCTAGTCTGTTAAAAAAGGACATTTTCCCTACATTATGCCGAATTAAGGAACTGCAAGATGCTGGTTTACAAAAGAAAGTCACAAAGTGCTGGAGTAACTCAGCCAGTCAGGCAGCATCCCTGGAGAACATGGATAGGTGACATTTCGGGTCCGGACCCTTTTTCAGACTGATATCCTTCAGACCCTTCAATCAGAGACAGATGCTTGCCTTATTCACACAGGTGTTAGGTCCCTTGTAGAGAACATTACACCAAAATGTCTTTCTCATCACAGTACGTTCCAGTTCAAATCCCAAGGGGATTCTGTCGGCAAGTGGAGTGAACAACCCGATACATTCCATCACTAGCCTCAAAATCCATGTCAATATTTTAATTTGTTAAGAATAATGTGATTTCCACAGCTGTGATGAACCATATCAGCACACAAATGTCAAAGTATTTATACTGTTTCTTCCAAGGGGTAGCAAATTATATTGATGTAAAGGAGTAGGAAGGAACTGCAGATGCTGGTTTAAACCGAAGATAGTCACAAAAAGCTGGAGTAACTCAACGAGTCAGGCAGCATCTCTGGAGAACATGGATAGGTGATGTTTCACAGAGTGCTGGAGTAACTCAACGGGTCAGGCAGCATCTCTGGAGAACATGGATAGGTGATGTTTCACAGAGTGCTGGAGTAACTCAGCGGGTCAAACTCAGCAGGTGTCTCTTCTTCAGACTTAACTTTCCCTCTCCCCTGACTCTCAGCCTGCACAAGTGCCTCGACCCGAAACGTCAACCCATTCCTTTTCTCCAGAGATGCTGCCTGACCTGCTGAGTTACTCCAGCTTTTTGTGTCTCTCTTTGGTTTAAACCAGCATCTGCAGTTTTTTTGTGCCTATACGTATGTCAGAATCAGAATAACCTTTATTGTCATCCAAAAAAACAAGTCTTTTGGACGAGATTTTGTCACCCACAGTCCAACAATAAGAGCAATAAAAATAAGCAATGTAAGATTTTCCTGCCATCATTCTGTCCCCTAAAATATGTTGCTGAAAAGTATGTGTAGGACCCGAAATGTCACCCATTCCTTCTCTCCAGAGATGCTGCCTGTCCCGCCCACTGAGTTGCTCCAGCATTTTGTGTCGATGATGCTGAACAGTATCTGTGATGCATGAAAGTCTCCATTGGTTCCAGATCACCCTGTAATTGGCCTTCATTTGCATTTTTGTCTACCTTACAAGATGATTCTGAATCCAAGGGCTGAAGCATAGGAGTTTAAATCTGTGAAATTTACAACCCCTCAGCAAGCCTACTTTAACCTGACATCCTTGGGATTTTATTGCAGTAATTTAGGCTGAGTACAAGCACTCCCCGAGGAGAGGAGGATTGCCATTCAACATATGTCAATCACTCAATTAGAGCCATATTGACTTAGATTTTCAGATTCATTTTGGTTCCACGCATTTCCCTGTCCTCCTCCAACTCATCAGTAACAGCAAGGTGAATACACAGGAGCAATTAAAAGACTGAAGACATAACAGGCAATATGCCAATAAAAAACTCACATGCACCATTTTGACCTCTTTGCAGGGAAATGTTTCTTTATCGAACTTGTGGAGTGACTAGATGAGCTTTAGACACTTTTTAACACTTTGGAGGTGTATACATGGGTTGGCTTCTGATCTATTCATTGGTCTATTAGATCAGTACGAGTCATCTTTGTGCTTCCATTATTTGGATCTCAGATCAGCCCGAAAATGTTGAGCAACAACAAAGTGTCCACTGTGGACTTCAGGCCATGAAACTGAAGCCCTACAGGAGGAAGGGAAGAGAAGATCAGATTGTTACAGCTTGCAGGAGGCATTACCTGGCAGCTTGTTCGATATCCCCACCCTCAGAGTTAAAAAGTTTGACCCTCAGGTTCCTATTAAATCTTTCCCCTCTCATCTTAAACCTATGTCCACTGGTTCATGATTCCCGTACCTTGGGGAAAAAAAACTCTCTGCATTCACTTGATTAGTAAGGGTGTCAGGGGCTATGGGGAGAAGGCAGGAGAATGGGGTTGAGAGGGAAAGATAAATCAGCCATGATTGAATGGTGGAGTAGACTTGATGGGCTGAATGGCCTAATTCTGCTCCTAGAACTTATGAACTTCACCCTTCCAATTCCCTTCATGATTTTAAACACGTTTATAAGATCACACCTTACCCTCCAGTGCTCCAAGGAATAAAGTCCTTGCTTGCCCAATCTCTCCCTATAGCTCATAACATCCTTACAAATCTTCTCTGCACTCTTTCCAGCTTAATGATGTATTGTGTTTTTGGTCACTTTGCTATAAGGAGGATGTTGTTAAGCTGAAAAAAGTGCAGAGAAGATTTACAAGGATGTTGCCAGGACTTAAGGCCCTGAGATATAAGGAGAGGTCGGACAGACTACAACTTTATGCTTTCGAGTGTAGGAGGCTGAGAGGCATCACCGCTATTTGTGTCATTCAATCTTCTGTTCTCTCCATTCCTTCCTCCTTTCTCTACTTTCACTTTCAATTTAACTTTCTCTGTTCCAATGAAGAGCTATTGACCTGTAATGTTAATTCTGTTCCTCTCTCAACAGATACTGCCTGACTTGTTGAGTATCTGCAGCATTTTCTGCCTTCATGTAAAATCTGGGTTGCATCATATGATATATTGCACCACACATAGCCGTTCCGTTGAGAGAAATTGCTTTCACCAGATATTTTGTTCACCAGTTTGTGGTAACAGAATCCACAATTGCCAGTATCTTCTCTGCAACTGGCTAAGCCTGTCGGCATATTCAACAGCTCTTTGCTTTTAGTACAATCCACTGAATAAATAATTAGGAATTTTCATTGGATTTTAATTAGTTAAATGCAGTCACAGTAAATGATTCCACCTAAATCTTTCCACTCTGCAACAGGTAGGATTTGATTTATTCACAAAATGCTGGAGTAACTCAGCAGGTCAGGCAGCATCTCGGGAGAGAAGGAATGGGTGACGTTTCGGGTCGAGACCCTTCTTCAGACCCTTCACAGATTTGTATCTGTGCACCACACGCCAGAGAGGTTTGTTTTCAAATTGTTTTATTGTGATTTGCAGACATTTTACACATTGCAAAATTATGAATTATTAGAAGAACACGGCTATGTGGGCGGCCACAGTGGCGCAGTGGTAGAGTTCCTGCCTTACAGCGCTTACAACGCTGGAGACCTGGGTTCGATCCTGACTACAGGTGCTGTCACTACGGTGTTTGTACGTTCTCCCCGTGACCTGCGTGGGTTTTCTCCGAGATCTTCGGTTTCCTCCAACACTCCAAAGACGTAAAGGTATGTAAGTTAATTGGCTTGGTGTGTGTGTAAATTGTCCCTAATGTGTGTAGGATAGTGTTAATGTGCAGGGATCGCTGGTCGGTGCGGACTTGGTGGACCGAAGGACCTGGTTCCGCGCTGTATCTCTAAACTAAACTAAATTAATCAGATATTCTACTTTGATCAAACATTAGAAATTGTTGCAGCTGCTCTATAGGTCAGGCAACATCTATAAAGAGAAAAAATAAATTAAAGTTTCAGATTGATGACTTTTGACCATGTTGGTTGAGGTGAAGATAGTAATTATTAAACCAGGAAAAAATCTTAATTTTTCATCTTCATGAGCAGATGAAGAGGACTATGGATTAGAGTCTTAAGCGGAAAGTAGTTTCACTGATAGTGAAACATTTTATTAGCACTGCACTAGTGTGTTAAAGTCATTTTGTTTCGAATTGGATTTAAACCCAGGACATTGATAGAAGCAAATATGGAATAACATAAGATTGGTTGTTTCTTTAAAGAATATTATCAGTGTTAAAATTGTTTATAAAACATATTAAATTTAACTCCTTTTTTGACTTTTGGTTTTTAAGTATATTGCGTTTAACTTCTTTTTTGAGTTAAAAAATATATTCATCTTATTTTTCATCGGTATTTGGAAAATAAAATATTAGGTTAGATCACCCTGCATCTAGCCCACTGCCCACACACCATCTGTGACTCCCGTTAACCCACATTGACTTTGCTGGATATAGATGTCATCTCGAGCCATGTAAATAAACCCAGTAGGTGTCTCTGATATCTCTGATATCTGGAGGCATTTAATAGATATTGAAAAATACTTACTAATTTAAAAAAGTAAAAACACTAAAACAAAATAAAAAATAAATGTACATTAAACACTAGTAAGTAATTCAACACATTAAAGTTAAAAAAAATAAGTCAAGCACTTACCTTCACTTAACTATTTCCATTGGGTCAGCAACCTCCTTTGTTGCCATTGACAAGTCAACCCTCTTTGGTGTAAAACTAAGTGAAATGTTTTAGTGTTTTTACTTTTTTTAATTATTAAGTATTTTTCAATATCTATTATCAGGCGTTTCTTCAGCAATTTACTATTCTGATATTGGCCTCCTTGACGATTGTAGTGGCAGAAAAGACAGTCCGATGTGGTGACATCTGACTTCTTGTTCATCCCACACTGCCATCTTTTACTGCATACAGGAATATTCCATGCGCTATTCCATGTGTGAGGAATAGCGATCGGCTGATGGCTGATGGTTCCGTTCTGAACTGCTGGTTCTCAGCCATCTAAATTCCAGCCAATACCACGGATGTAATTGGTTGAGGGCCGCTGGAGGCGGACCTTTCAACGTCGCCAGGGCAACGAGCCTCCTTGGCCAGGCCAACCCTGCACTTACAAACTGGGACTTGAAAATGGTGCCAAACTGGCGACTCTGTATACTGTCTCAGTGTACTTCTGCTACACACTTGTACTGTATCTGAGATGCTTATCAAAGATATCTAGGGTGGCACGGCGGCGCAGCGGTAGAGTTGCTGCCTTACAGCGCTTGTAGCGCCAAAGACCCAGGTTTGATCCTGACTATGGGTGCTGTCTGTATGGAGTTTGTACGTTCTCCCCGTGACCGCGTGGGTTTTCTGCGAGATATTCGGTTTCCTCCCACACTCCAAAGATGTACAGGTTTGTAGGTTAATTGGCTTGGTGTAAGTGTAAAATTGTCCTTAGTGTGTGTGGGATAGTGTTAATGTGTGGGGATCGCTGGTCGGTGCAGACTCGGTGGGCCGGTTTCCGCGCTGTATCTCTAAACTAAACTAAATATATCTAAGTGCTTATGTATAGTGAATACATACTGAACTGTTTATAAAATGAATCTCACTGTACCTCGGTACGTGTGACAAATAAAGTACCATACCATATGAGAGATGGTGCGGTGTGGAAATAGCATGTGGCAAAACTGACACAACACAATTGTTGAAGGATTCTTGGACTTATTGATCTTAATTCTGCATGCATTATGTTGGGTGAATGTTGTCAGCTCTCGATTGGCATTTAGAAATGGAAAGATTTCCTGTCCCATTGTGTCAATGGTAATGTATCCTAATTGTCGCTGAATGACAACAACAACATTTATTTTGGGGCTTCCAACTTCTTTGACTCTTCACATAGATTGCGATAATGGATTTATTTGATAGGCTTATGTTTTCTGAAAACCTACGTGCATGACTCATTGAAGTACTTCCCCAGAGTGCATCCTTCCTTTTAAAACTAAAGTTAGTTGTTCTCTGGGTTAGGTTTTCAATCCTCCAATGAGGTAATATTTGCTACCAATTGACTTTATGATTTTCTGATTTTGTTCTTGACATCATCAACTATTGCCTTCTTACGCTTTATGCGTGTATTCTTTATGCTTATTTGTTTCCAGTTTGTCTACACCATTCATACAAATATAATTATTGTCAGGTCTGATCATTGTGAGATGTCACCTCTTGTTTGTGAATGGCCATGAGTGTATTGTGGAATATGTTTGTTGCGATAGCGATGATCCGAACAGCGGCGACTATATCTGTGATAGACACAAAATGCTGGAGTAACTCAGCGGGACAGTCAGCATCTCTGGAGAGGACTGGGTGATGTTTCAGGTCAAGACCCTTCTTCAGACAGTCTGTCCCGAAACATCAACCATTTCTCTCCAAAGTTGCTGCCTATCCCGCTGAGTTACTCCAGCATTTTGTGTCTATCTTCGATTTAAACCAGCATCTGCAGTTCCTTCTTTTACAACTATCTCCTTATTGTGTCCTTCTGCTACTGCCCTGTGTGCTCTATGAATGTTTGAGGGGAAGTCACATTTACTCAGATTCTTGAGACCACCAATAATGGCTCAGTGAGTTCTTCTACTGAGTACAAAAGCTGCTTATATCATGAAGCTCCATCCCTTGCGTGTAATTTTAATCAGTACAAAATGAGAGGTGATGCAATTGATATGTAACGCCGAGGAAAATAAACTTGAGCATGAGTTTCAACATGCTGAGTATTTATGTATATTGGGCAGGTTGAGTTTCATTTTATTGCCCCTTGATCAAAAACCTGTTTACAATCACAAGAGTGTTTAATTGTTATATATGCCAACAACAGAACAAAGACATTCTTACTTGCAGCAGTACAACAGGCCTGTAAACACAATCCACATCGATAACAAATAATGAAGAAAAATTCAATACATTAATATCTACAACATTAGTGCAAAAAAAACACAAAGTCCTTGGTGCAACCTAACACAGTTTGATAGAAATTCTGAGGTTCGTGTTGTGTAATGTGCAAGAACCAACTAGTTGTTGGAAAAAAGCTATAATTGAACCTGGTGGTCACAGTTTTCAGACTTCTATACCTTCTTCCTGATGGTAGGATTGTAATGAGAGCATTGTCAGGGTGATGCGGTCTTTGATAATATTGGCTGCCTTTATGAGGCAGCGCCCGCTGTAGATCCCTTCGATAATGGGTAGGTCAATACGTGTGATGAACCGGGCAAAGTTTAATTCTTCAGGTGCATGCTGTGATAGCATTCACTCATCTGAACCAGAGCCAAAGTATTCAAGTTCCCACTCAAGAGACTCGAGCAAAACAAAAATCTGGGCTGATACTCTTCCAGGCGGAGACAGGCCCTTTGGTCCACCGAGTCCACGCTGACAGGCGATCACCCCATACACTAGTTATATCCTACAATTCATATAGGAACCATTTACAGAGGCCAATTAACCAACAAACCCCCATGTCTTTAGGATGTGGGAGGAAACCAGAGCACCCGGAGAAAACCCACTTGGTCACAGGGAGAAGGTGCAAACTCCGTACAGACAGCACTAGTAGTTAGGATTGAATTCGGGTTTCTGGTGCTGTAAGGCAGCAACTCTACCGCTGCATCTCTGTGCTGGTGGAAATATTATGAGAAGTCCAATGAAGCCTTACTTCTCTTGCCTGAGACCAACCTTTACCATCACTCTGTGAGAGTGCACAGCGGGCCAGATTACCTGTCAGCATTCCACAGTATCTTTACTGCTTCTGCTGAAGTATTATTTTGTTTTAGCAATCCTGCCAGTGACTGCTCCATTGCACTTATTTGGATCAGGAACTCCTGCCATTGGCTACCATGTCACCAACACCAGCTACTTAAAAACATTTCCTTCCCTTCCCATCCCCACACTGACCTTTCCGTCCTGGGGCTTCTCTATTGCGAGAGTGTGGCCCAATGCAAACTGGAGGAACAACACCTCATATTCCGCTTGAGTTGCTTACAACCTATTGGTATGAAGAAGGGTCTCGACCTGAAACGTCACCCATTCCTTCTCTCCGGAGATGCTGCTTGTCCCGCTGAGCTACTCCAGCTTTTTTTGTCCATCTTCGGTTTGACCATTGAATTCTCCAATTTTAGGTAACCCGCCACCCTCCACATTTTCTTCCCCTCTCTTTCCTTTGCACCACAATTGTGTGCACACATTTTGCTCACTATCCCACACCCCCCTCCCCCCAACCCCCTTTCCCTTCCAGCTATATGCCTACCTCTGGCTTTAATTCTCACTCCTCTTCTCTCCTTATCTGGCACCCTTTTGTCTCCTTTTCATCTCTCGCCTTTTTCCATCTATCTGCCAAACAAGTCCTCCCCCCCCCTCCTCGCCTGTATCCACCCACAACTTGCCAGGCTTTGTCCCACTCTCCATCTTTTCCAGCATTCTCACATCTACTACAATCAGTCTGAAGGGTGCGACCCAACACATTGCATGTCCTCCAGAGATGCTGCCTGACCCGTCGAGTTACTCCAACGCTTTGTGTCTTTTTTCTTAACTTGCTTTTTATTTACCCTTTCACAGGATGTATATGCACTGCTAAGACTGACATAGGAGGTTATCCCCGATGTCCTGGCTAATGTTCCTTTACCAAAAAAAGAAAATGTATGGATTATCTGGTCAATATCACATTGTTGTGCATGGGAATTTTGTTGTGCACTAATTAGTTGCTCTGTTCACCACAATGCACCTGTAATTGTACTTTAAAAAACATCATGCAGTTTTTGATGCTGCAACGTGTTAATAAATTGCAAGTCCTAATTGTACAATCTCTGCTCCAGGTTTCTTTGATTCCTGCTATGCCATTGAAACAAAAAATATATATAATATATAATCTCATGTAAATATCTTGATCAATATCTTGATCAACTGTGCTATTATAGAACATAATAGCACAGTTAAGCATAGGAATGGACCCTTCGGCTCACAATGTTTATTCTGAACATGATGTCGTCAAGCTGATCTCAGCTGTCTACATGATCAACATCCCTCTTTTCCTTTGTAGTTACATGTGCCTATCAAAAAGCCTCTGAAGTGCCATTGTCATATCTGCTTCCACCACCACTCCTGGCAATGTGTTCCAGACCGCCACCACTCTGTTTAAAAAACGTCCCGCACATATCCATTAATCTTTTCCCCTTGCACCCTTATAGTTATACCCTCTAGTGTTGGACATTTCCACCCTAGGAAAATGGTTCTGACTGTCTACCCTATCTACGTCTCTCATTATTTTATATACTTCTATCCTCAACCTCTGATGTTTCAGGTAAAATTCTTTTTTTTTGGCATCACAGTGCTATTTGAAGGTGGATAGATCTCATCTCTATTGCTGTTGTTACTAACATTACATTGCATTCTTTCTCCCTACTTTCCTTTCCTATTACCTCCATGAACATATCATGATATCTGAGTGTGAATGGCATTAATGACATTGTTAGTAATTCAGATCTGAAGAAAGAGAGCCCCCAATTAGTTAAAAACTTTGCTGCACCAAGCTCTGGATGGCTTAAGCTGCAAAGTGGAAAATATTCCGATTATCATACTCATAAGCACAATTTAGCCAATCTTTAAAATAAATTAAATCGCGTAAGATCACATGTACAAGCAAGTTAAATTAACTAAAGTATTTCTGCACAAAATATTGCTGGATTGGAAAACATATTAGATTTGTTTTTGTTTAAGCACATACTGCAGATGAGTTGGACTGATGAATTTCTTGATATGTACATTGTATTAAATACTCCAGAAGCAGTGAGTTGACATTTGCCTTGTTGCACTGGATTGGCATCTCAATTGCTTGCCAGACTAGATACCAGAATTGAAAATCACATATTTACAGTGCGTTTTTGGCAGCTTTGATTCAATGGCGATGTTTGATTCAATGGCTTTTCAGTTTGCATTAATCCAGGGCATTGAAATGTTGAAATTTCAATTGCCATCCAGTGCAGTACAGAGGGTGAATTGTACTATTGGAAGTGCCTTCTTTCAAATTAGATCTTATCAAGTAGTAATGTAATTAGCAAGCCTGCACATTCCACTAGAAAGTGCAGGCAAGGATTGAGGCAAACATTAGATCTGAAAAGTAGTAAGGTTGCTTAGTTCCGTTCCTAAGTATTGAGCTAGATAACGTGCTCAAATATCTAGAGAAGCATTTGAAAGCACAACTCAGAGCCAGAAGTATTTTCACTGAGCTTGAGCTGTTACGTTTATAAACAGGACTTGGTATTCCTTTGGGTTTGGAGCGAGAAATGGCTGGTTATATTGACATAATGACATAATGCGCAGTCAACATCCAAGTACTGTTGCTTTGCAGGGAGCCAGAAGAATGGGTCTGGTTTAACCCGAAGATGGAGAGATGAGATGAAATTGGTGGTGATGATATGGATTATGGGGATGGGTGGGAGCACTGATGCTAACTACATTCTTATCAATATTTTGAAGGATGGCAGGGCAATAGAGTTGCTGGTTTATGGCGCTAGAGACCCGGGTTCAATTCTGACTATGGGTGCTGTCTGTACGGAGTTTGTACGTTCTCCCCATGAACGCATGATTTTTTTCCCAGGATCTCCGGTTTTCCCCTACACTCCAAAGACGTATAGGTTTGTAGGTTAATTGGCTCAGTATAATTGTAAATTATCCCTAGTGTGTGTAGGATAGTGTTAGTGTGCGGGGATTGCTGGTCGGGCCAGTCTCAGTTGGCCGAAGGGCCTGTTTCCTCGCAGTATCTCTAAACTAAAACTAAAATAAACATTTGTCAAGAAAAATGGTGGTTCATCCAGGAGTGGATATTGGACAAAAGGCAATGAAAGATTAAAAAATATATTGAAATGGATTTATCAGGCATATCCCACTTAATTATGTGGCCTGCATTTGCAGTATTTCTTGGCATAACTGCTGGTGTGTTTAAGAGATCTCATGCAAATGCAGAGGTCTTGAACTCGCTAATTGAGCCCCACTGGTCATTTGCAGAGTTGGTTCTGCCTCTGAACTGCACATAGAAAATCTGCAAGAGAGAAATCTCAGATCCAGCACCAGATTACAGCTGCTAAATCTGTGATTTCATTTGAATGGTGATTGCAAAACTGAGAATAGTGAAAATAAAATGAGTTGTATTTTCTCTAGTTATTTGTGCTTAGCCTTACGTTAACTATTTTGTTAAAATGCGTGGGAGTTTTTAATTGATGTAATATTTAAAGTGTCATCATTTTTTTAAATGTTAGATTTCGAGCAATTTGTGAACACTTGCTGAATTTCAGGGAATTCAGAAGCATTTGAAAATCATGTCTGCTTTGACAGCCAGCAAAGCGGGTGTGGGGCTTTGTGAAGGAAGGAACTGCAGATGCTGGTTTACACTGAAGATAGACACAAAGTGCTGGAGTAACTCAGCGGGACAGGCAGCATCTCTGGAGAAAAGGAATGGGTGACGTTTTGGGTGAAGACCCTTGACTTTGTTAGCTGTCAAAAGTTTGTGGAGAAATTCTGTGTATGGGATTTGTTTATCTTCATCCATTGACTCAGTTTTGTTGTACAGGATGCTCTGTGCAATCAGGCCCTTGTCATGGCTCATGCATGATGTGGGTTACCTAAGCTGGATTTCCAAATCCAGAGAGAGAATATTTCTAGGGAAATGGGAAACATGGATGATGAATGCAAGCCCCACTCAGTAAAATCCAAGCCTTCAGATGATGTCTCTTCAGAGCCTGGAGAAGGTTCCTGACCCAAAACGTCACCTATCCATATCCTCCAGAGATGCTGCCTGGCCCTCTGAATTATTCCAGCAAGGATAACTACCTGGATGAGGAAGGAGAGGCTAGAAAAACATGTTCGGAAGTTACTGCTATATTCATTTGCTTTTTCTGTGCCATATTGGCATGATGACATTTGTTTTTCTTCTGCAGAGAAAGGAGTTTGCTACATCGAAGTGTTGAAACTATATTTACATAGTCCTAATTAAGAAAACCCAATTAATAAGTACTACATTGATGCTTAAGTATTGATGTTATTGCCATTCAAGCCTATTATTTCAAGTAACATAACAAGATCATTAGCAAGCTTATTTATTACTGCTTCTTTAATGTAAAAGTCAGTAAGCTAAAAAATATATAATTTACTATCTAACAGATGATATTCTATACCCAGCATTGCCAAAATTTATACTGTGTCTTTAAAATGCTCAAGTAAGTATATAGCTCATCTCGTAATTAATGTTTTAATTGTCCAATTTCTATTAACATTACAACTCTGCAAGATAAAAGAAACAGTGCTGTGCGGATAGATACAGCAGTAAGACTTGAGTTCCAGATGTGATCCTTCAGGCATCTTGGCAATAAAACAACAATCTATTTTTTGTTCGAATTAAATTAAGTTGATCAAGACCAACCTCCACCGATGGAAACAACATTGATGACAGATTACTTCAAAAGGAGAAATCTAAGTTCCAGAGCTACTGTAACAATCATTGTGGTATTGAAGTTTGATTTGCAAAATTTAAAGTATCCATCAAAGACCAAAGAGTTGAATGCAGATGGATGCTGATAGCAATGAGTACATGCTGACCCCTTATAGCATGGAACCACCTAACTCTTTGAACCACAGAATCCTACAATATAGAAGAACTCTCAATCCATCTTTGGGACTCATGTTGTCGACCTCCCCGTGGTGAGCCCTGTCAACTGACCTCAGTCAGGCGAACGACAACAAACAAGGACAGCAGAAGCAGAAGCAGCTTCATAACTTCTGCTGCCTCAAACGCAAGAAGAATCCATCTTTGTCAAATATTTGAAAGGATCACAAAAATCTAAATGCAATTTGCATTTCTGAAGTATTGTTGAATTTACCCTCGTTATCTTTTCAGGCAGCACTTTCTAGATTATAATCATTTGCTCCATTGAGAAGATCCCTTTTTCCTCCGTTTAATAAATGCTTTCTTTAAGCAAATTGGAAAAAAAAGCAATTGATGAATTAGGGAGGACTGTTTTTATTACTTGGCAAATTGGTTAGAACATGATTTAGAATAGGAATGAAACAACCATTTAAAAGTTACTTTGGAGATTGGCAAGTAGAAAAATAAACTGTCTAGGGGAGAAAAGAAAACTATATCCATGTAACCTCCCCACTGGAATCAGACACTGTTCTCTCTTAAGCATACAGCTGGTACTTTCATTGCAGAAGGCTGATTGAAATTCATATGTGATGGCCATTGATACTTCAGCAATATTACCCTTGTTTGTGAATCTGTGGAATTCTCTGCCTCAGAAGGCAGTGGAGGCTGATTCACTGGATGCATTCAAAAGAGAATTAGATAGAGCTCTTAGGGCTAGCGGAATCAAGGGATATGGGGAGAAGACAGGAATGGGGTACTGATTGTGGATGATCAGCCATAATCACTTTGAATAGCATTGCTGGCTCAAAGGGCTGAATGGCCTACTCCTGCACCTATTGTCTATGTATCTATGTGCTCTATTAAACAATGTAATATACAGCCTTTATAACAAAAATTAATGTATAGTTATTAAAAAGACCTTTACTTTTGAGAATCCTGCGGGGAAAATAGTTTTCTTATTGCGAGCCTGAAACTCTCTAGTCCCTAAACATTCCTTTCTCCATCAAAACAATTGTTTATATAATGCAATTTTGTATAGTTTGAGATTTCTTAGGAATGCAAGTATTACATTGTAGGTTTTGATTTAGTTTTATTATTGTTAGGTATACTGAAGTATTTGTTTTGCATGTCATTCAATCAAATCAGATAATACTATACATAAATACAATCAAGTCAATTGCAAGTACAAAAGGTAGAGTGAAGGGAAAGGTAAAGAATGCAGTATATAGTTCTCTGAACGATGGAAGAAGCTGTTCTTCCTGTCTCATGGTGCATGCTTTCATACTTCTGTATTCTCTGCTCGATGGGAACAAGGAGAACAAGGAATAACTGGGATGGGAAGGGAAACTAGTACCCATGGTTGATTTGTATCTCTGACTAAATTTCTTACAATGGAATCTAACCAGAGTGAAGGTTTTTTTTCATTGTACAGTTGGAACTACATAAGCAAGGGAGATTTATTGCTACCTCTAATTGCAGAAACTTGTCTTTTACAAGAATGAGGAAGTGTTGTGGATTATACTGGGGTGATGAGATTGACGTGGTTCAACAGGAAGTGTATGCATGTTGTGGTATGCAGTGTGAGGTTTGCAGCTGAACTAAGTTTATTGTGATGACGTTAAGCAGCCTGATGTGATTAAGCACTGTAATCATGTGTTGCCATTCATAAAGATTTTTGGTTGGGACTGAGGTGTTGCAAGTTTAGTGGTGATTTTGAATTCAGAGTTTCTGGCAAAATGTAACATTTCAGCATCAAGCCATGAACGTGTTGTTATTAAACCCTCGAAATATTAGATCTCAATCCTTCAGACCTCCATGACCTTCTACTTCCACTGTCTTTCCAGCAGGTAGTGAGAGGATTTCCTGACCCTTGATAGCACATGACTCCACTCCAACTCCTTCAGTTTACCATCAGACACGACACGACACGACACGACACGACACGACACGACACGACACGACACGACACGACACGACACGACACGACACGACACGACACGACACGACACGACACGACACGACACGACACGACACGACACGACACGACACGACACGACACGACACGACACGACACGACACGACACGACACGACACGACACGACACGACACGACAGAACTTTATTTATCCCAGGAGGGAAATTGATCTGCCAACAGTCAGAAACACACAAAATGCATGAAACATGAAATTAAAGTGATGAGTGGAAAGGATTGGGGATGTGCAAAGATTGGGGGGCGGGGGAGTCAGTCTACTCCATGGCAGAAGGGGGAGGAGTTGTAAAGTTTGATAGCCACAGGGAAGAAGGATCTCCCGTGGTGTTTTGTCCTGCATCTTGGTGGAACCAGTCTATTGCTGAAGGTACTCCTCAGGTTGACCAGCGTGTCATGGAGGGGGTGAGCTGGATTGTCCAGGATGCTCTGCAGTTTGAGGAGCATCCTCCACTCCAAGACCACTTCCCATGAATCCAACTCCGCCCCCAGGATGGAGCCAGCCTTCCCGATGAGCTTGTTAATCCTTCTCGTTAATCTCTACTGGCTAACTTTAAGTAGAACCCAACATGTAACAATTTTGGGACCTTCCTCGTCTGTGCAAGCAATGAACAGCATGGCTGCCCTCAGAAGTCATGATAATGAGCAGGCAATGTGATTATGCCCTGCTCCCCAGATTACACTAAACTATGCAGGTTAATCGCATGTCATGATTCTGTATTTGACCACGATCCAATTTAGAGCACTAAGCTTTTAAAACCTTAATATTGTAAGTAATTCTTAGCAATCTCCTCTGGAAAAAAAAATGCCTACCTAACCCAAAAAGTGACATTGCCTTAAATTAAAAAAGTTTGAAAACTGTTTTCCCGTGAATTCAAGTACCATTTAATTGATACCTCACCTCTCTCTGCAGTGTCAAGGGTAAAAGATGCGGCAATTTTATGTTTTCTTAAGTGTTTTCTAACATTATTGGGTAGAAGTAATGTGATTGTCACTATAATCATGACAAAAATGCAATAACGTAGCATCAGATCGCGTTCCCAGCAGTGAGGTTTCACTTCACAATTGTAAATTCGTAAAATCAGACTTGCGAGCCTGGGAATTATAGGGAGCAAATTATCTTATGAATGCCTATCTTATTAATACTTATATAATAGTCATCTTATTATATTTTGAAAACTTTTTGCCCTCTATATTAAGAGACAAATATTAATGATTTAAAATAATCTGCTTAAATCAAATACATTCATTAAAACAACGTATCTGAAATATTGTTAACCATTAAAACTTCACACCATAAGATTTGCATTAAATACTTGTTATTGTGTTGATTATATTACAAATGTGCTGTTGAATTGCTACCTCAACTCCTGTATTCTTTGAGAAAATGATGTTTTTTTTCATAGATATGGCGGTCTGGTGTTTGAACCTTGTGAAGTTTTAGTCACTAATAACTTTAATGATAAAGTGTGGACATGTTCACTTCAATAACGAGTAGGATGTATTTCATTTTGTTTTACTAATTTGACATATTCAGGCTTTATTTAATTCACTAACATACATATTTTTGTACATGATGGTTTTAAACAAATATAGCCACAATTAATCATATAAAGGTGCCAGGCATTAGATTACTGTCCGTTTTTAATTCCTAATATAACCATCATTCTGAAGGTCCGCTATATTTGCAAAAATCAGCAAAAATATAATGCAATTGTAGGTTAGATACTTGGGTTGTACCTCCAGAGTCAATGTTGCTTGTCCACCCTTTAAAGAACCATGACTGTCACAGGGAACATGCATGGAGAGTGGTGTGTTCCATGGTGGGAGGTTTTTCAAAGTGAGATGCCCCTGGGCACACCTCAAAAATCACAGTCTCGCTGAACTCTTTACATTATGGAAATCCCAATATTATTTCAGAAATTAAATACATCTGATAATATACCAAGCATACTTGGTGGCACAAATGGAACCCACCCAGATGCCCTGACCTGTTGCAGCCTTGAGCCTGAGAAATAAACAGGAACATTTCCTCTTTCTTCTTATCTGTTTGTTTGTCATGAGTAATTCAGATACCAGAATAGGGTATAGATTTTTCAGGTGATGCAAAGGGGGATTTAGTTTAAAGATTTCTAGTTCAGAGATACAGCATAAAAACAGCCCCCTGGCCCACCGACCTGTCCTTGCCGACCTGTGCATTAGTTCTATCCTACACACTAGGGACAATTTACAGAACCCAATTAACCTACAAACGTGCACGTCTTTGGAATTTGGGAAGAAACTCGAACACCCAGAGAAAGCACAAGCAGTCACAGGGAGAACGTACAAACTCTGTACAGATGCACCAGCAGTCAGTATTGAACCCAGGTCTCTGTTGCTGTAAAGCAGCAACTCTACCACTGCACCACTGTGCCACCCCAAATCAAAAAGAGGAATGGCTAATGGACCATTAATCAAAGGATGCACTATTTCAGTATTGAGGGAGAATATCATAGAAAGCTTCTTCAAATTAGGCCACATGGGTAGAGATTAGGAACAAATTTGGTGTTGTCAATTAGCCAGTGGTCTATTATGGACAACTGAATATTCAACAGGAGGGAGAGAATGGAGACAAATATCTAAGGGATGTAATAACAATACAGCTACAGTATGCAGGGATCTTCATTGCCAAAATAGTAATTGGGTTATCCATAGTGTAAAAAGATCAGAGAGTGTGGGGTTTTACAACAGCATTTGGGTAAAACAATGAGAGAAGAAACATTACTGAATATTTTATTGGGGAATGCAGCAGGAGAAGTTGAGGAGAGGAAGTGGAGGAGCATTTTACAAATAATGACCATAACTCCACATATTTCAGAATCATTATGGAAAAAAAGATGGGGTTGGACCTGGAATAAAGGTCTTAAGTTAAGGCAAGATCAATTTAATTAGAATAGGACAGGATCTGGTTCAGACTGAATAGGAACATTTACTTGCAGATAAGTTTACATCTGCAAGGTGGGATGCATTCAAAGGAGAAATCAAGAGAGTTCAGGCCCAACATGTTCCTATTACGGTGAAAGCCAAGAGGAACAAGTACCTAAAAACAGGGAACCCTGGATATGGAGGGATATCGATAGAATAAAAGTAACATCGACAGATGTAGAAGAGAAGGAAAGGCATGGGAGACCCAACAAGAGTATAAAAGTGTAGAGAAATGCATGGAAAGGAAACTTGTAAAGGGTAAGAGAGATCACGAAATAGCACAAGCAGACGGAATTAAAGTAAATCACAAAGCATTTATAAATATATTGAGGGTAAAAGATTAACCAGGGATAGAGCAGGGCCCATTAAGTACAAGGGCAATCTGTGCATGGGTCCAGAAAGTATAGGTGAGTTCCTAAATGAACACTTTTCATCAGTATTCGCAAAGGAAACAGACTTTGTCGTTGAAAGATTAAATGTAGGGGAAGGTGAAATTCAAGTGCCATTCTTCATAAATAAGTCTTCATCAATGCTTTAACAGGCTTAACGGTAGATAAAACCCCCGGGCTGGATCCCCTGGGCCAGATTCCACAGGATACAAGGAAATAAATCACTGGGGTTGGGCTAGGTTTTTAAAATGTTCACTGTCCACAAGTCACGTACCAGATGACTGGAAGACAGCAAATGTAGTTCCCTTTTCAAGATGGATAGCAGGGAAAAGCCTGGTAACTATTAGTCTTGAGAGCCTAACATCAGCCTTAGAGACATTACTGGAAAAAACTGTGAGGGAGAGGATTACGGATCACTTGGAAATACAGAGACTAATCAGAAACAGCCAACATGGCTTTGTCGAGGGTAGATGCTGTCGGACTTTGAAAGTTTTGTAGTAGTAACAAAGTGCACAGATGAGAGCAGTGCAGAAGATGTGGGACTTCAGTAAGGCCTTTGACAAAGTACCACATTTGAGATTGGTTCAAAAGGGTCGATGGAATTCAAGGCAAGTTGGTAAATTGGATTCAATATTAGCAAAATTCGAAGTGCTGGAGAAACTCAACAATTCAGGCAGCATCTGTGGAAGTACTCAGCAAATGACGTTTTGGGTTGGGATCCTTCAGATCTGTGGTTTCAATATTTGTTTGGTAACAGGAGACAGAGAGTCGGTACTGGTGTGTTGTCCTTGCGATTGGATGCTGGTGACTAGTAGCGTTCCACAAGGATCGGTGCAGGAACACTTGCAGTTTTTTATAAGGTATTTTAATCTGGATGTAAGTTTGCAGTTAACACAAAGATTCATGGAATTGCTGATTGTGTGGAAGGTATTCTTATGCTATAAGATGATATGGATGTGTTCGTGAAATAGGCTGAGAAATGGTAGATGGAGTTTAATCCAGACAGAGGTGATTCATTCTGGGAATGCTAATGAAGCTAGATCATATACCATGAATCGTAAGGTCTGATGTAGTAGTTGAGAAACAGAGGTTTATATGCCCAAAGATCCTTGAAGGTGTCGACACAGGTAGGTAACATAATTCAGAAGGCTTATGGAATGCTGGCCTTAATTGGGGTATTAACTGCACCTGGAGTACTGTGTGCAGTTTTGGTCTCCAAATTTGAGGAAGGATATTCTTGCTATTGAGGGCGTGCAGCATAGGTTTACTAGGTTAATTCCCAGAATGGCGGGACTGTCATATGTTGTAAAGACTGGAGCGACTAGGCTTGTATACACTGGAATTTAGAAGGATGAGAGGGGATCTTATTGAAACGTATAAGATTATTAAGGGGTTGGACACGTTAGAGGTAGGAAACATGTTCGCAATGTTGGGGGAGTCCAGAGCAAGGGGCCACAATTTAAGAATAAGGGGTAGGCCATTTAGAACGGAGATGAGGAAAAACATTCAGTCAGAGAGTTGTGAATCTGTGGAATTCTCTGCCTCAGAAGGCAGTGGAGGCCAATTCTCTGAACGCATTCAAGAGAGAGCTAGATAGAGCTCTTAAGGATAGCGGAGTCAGGGGGTATGGGGAGAAGGCAGGAACGGGGTACTGATTGAGAATGATCAGCCATGATCACATTGAATGGCGGTGCTGGCTCGAAGGGCCGAATGGCCTACTCCTGCACCTATTGTCTATTGTCTATTGAATACAAGGGCAAGGAGTCAACTTCACTCAGTTCCTGACCATCTACCCTCAACAGTTGAATCAATACTACTCCATGTAGGACACCACTTGGAGGAAGCTCTGGGAGTGTCAAAGGCACAGAATATACTCTGAGTGTGGGACTTCAAGGGCCATCACCAAGAGTGCCTTGGTAGTACCCGTGCTGACTGAGCTGGCCAAGTGCTGAAGGTCATTGCTGCAAGACTGATTCTGTGGCAGCTGGTTAGTGAATGCACAAGAGGGAGACAATTACTTGCTCTCATCCTTATTAATCTCCCGTTCACAGATCCATCTGTCTGCGATGGTATCGGTAGCAATGATCATTGCACAGTCCTTGTGGAGACAAATTCCTGGAACTCCATACCTAACAGCATTATAGGTATACTTACATCTCAAAGAGTGCAGCAGTTCAACAAGGCAGCTCAACATCATCTGCTCAAGGCCAATTAGGGATGGGCAAGTACATGTTAGCTCAGGCTGCAAAGCCCACACCTCTTGAATTAAGTAAACAAAAGAGCAGTTAATGCTCCAACTGTAAAACATTGGTTTAGACCACAGCTAGAGTACCACTCGCAGTTCTGCTCCCCACACTGGACCAGGAGGTTCACCAGGATGGAGCCTGGTATGGACTATTTCAGTTATGAGGAGAGACTGGGTCTCTTTTCCCAGGAGCAGAGGTGGTTAAATGGGAACATGATTGCATAATTGAGGTAAACGTTATCTATAAGGTAGACTGCTGGAAACTTTTCCCCATATAAGAGATAAATATAACTAGAGGACAACTTAGGGGAAGGGTTAATAGACTTGGAGGAAATCCGAGGATAACCTTTTTCACCCAGAGAGTGATAAGGTCTGGGAATACACTGCCCGAGAGAGTGATGGAAACAGAGTCATGGGTGCTGTCAACATTTAAAAGGAGTCAAGCTGAGCACTTAAATTCCCCAGGCATTGAATGCTATGGGACGAGATGAAGAGATACGGATGGTTACTCACTGGTGAGCGTGGATACAGTGGGCTGAATTGCCTGTTTCCATTGCTGTATGACTCTATGACTTAAAGCAGATGGAAGTAGCAAAAATGGGTGCGGATGGGTGCCCAAGTAGGTGTAGAGATGGAACTCAGGATATCACCTTCTGTAACTCCTGAGGCAGTGGAAATACTATATCAGTGGGGTGCAGGTTATCAGGGCCTTATTGATGAACAACTGATCAAGTCCTGCCTACAGCCAACCATTGAAACTGACACAGTTGCTTGTGGAATCAGGGAAATAGAAACAATGGCTAATTATGAAATCATTTCAAATAGGCAATTGCAAATTAGTAGACTTTTTTTTTCTGTTCCAGTGACTTCATTGATTAACTCATACTCTGATCATGGAATCAGTAAAAAAACAGAGGTTATAATTTTAATTAGCATTAAATTTCATTTAGTTAGCAATCACCCTGTCACTGCACTGAACTATCTTTAAATGTAAAATGGGGCTGGGATTTGAGGTAGCATTGTGTCTGATCCCCATTCTCACTGTGGCTGCCACAACTGTGAGAGACCAGGAACTCTTAATTTATCTGCAGCTGTTTTAACAGAGTAGAAATAATTACATTATATACCCAACACTGACAGAGCAAATAATGGACGTGAGATTCTCAAACATTGATTTCATTGACTATCTTTGTGCAGGCAGTTGTTTCAGAGTAAATGGGAAAATTGTTCAGAGAATCAATTCTAATTTCTGCTGGTTATCTCCCCTCTACTCCATTACACTGTACATGGGTCACAGCCTGAAATGTGGTCTCTCCATTTGCCTTCACAGATACTGCCTGACCCATTGAGTTCCTCCAGCAGTCCTACTTTTGCTCAAGACTCCAGCATCTGCCTCTTAATTTTAATATTGTCTCATATTAATTCAGTATTTACCAACAAAGTATGTAAATAATATTCAAAAGCAAAGGAAAACATTTTAGGCAAAATTATTTACTGGTGCCATGGGTCAGTCCATGTAGAACATGAGAGTGACACAACACAACCATGTATGGCCTGGGGTGCTGTGCGGCAGAAGGTCATTCTGTGGTGCCGCAGTCATGCCAGACACCAGAACCGGGAACCCGTCCGGAGAGGGAAGCCGCCGAGCCCGGCCCCTGCTCATCCCATGGACCGGAGAAGAGGGAGTCGGACAGAGGATCGGTAAGCAGACCGGCTGTGGGAGGCAGTGCAGTGCACCTTGAAGGTGGAGTGGGCCGCTGGAGGCCTTGTGGCAGCCTGGGGCTCAGCTGGATCAGACGCCGCCCCAAGAGGCCTGGTGTGTGGACAGGACACGGCCTGCAGCTGCACGGAATGGTGGAACACTTTACAACAGCTGGGACTTGAAAATGGCACCAAATCTGGCGACTCTGTCTACTGTCTCAGTGTACTATTGCTATACACTTGTGCTGTATCTGAGATGCTTATCTAAGTTGTATCTAAATGCTTATGTATATTGATACCTGTACTAAACTGTATACCAAAATGAATTTCACTGTACTTTGGTACAGGTGATATTAAAGTACCATTGAACCATTGATTGAACCATTGTATGTCGTACTCTGTCTTTTGTTGAGAAAGTGTGTAATGTGTTGATGACACCGAGTTAATTTTTTTGTGGTTCCATTCTTCTTTCTTATAAGATGAATATTGTCCTTAAAATACACAACATATATTGAAAATCAAATAAAACAGTCAAACTAAGTAATAAAAATGTCATTTTATTTCTTTAACATCTTAAAATGGCAGGAATTTTGTGGCAGGAACATGGCTGTGGAGGGGTTGGAAACATCAACTGGCAGTTAGCTCGCCTAGAAAATATTCAGATTTATTCACTGATTTAATTATTTGCAAGGGCAACCTTTATTGCCCATTTTTAAGCATACTGAATGTCAGTGGATATTCAGAAGTCAACTGCATGGCTGCAAGAAACTGCAGCTGCTGGCTTACAGACAGACACAAAGTGCTGGAGTAACTCAGTGCTCAGGCAGCATCCCTGGAGAACGTGTATAGGTGCCGGTTTGGGTCAGGATTTTTATTCTCTTATTATTATTTAATTATTATTGTTATTAAAACTCCAGTACTTTGCATCTTTTTTTTGCATGGTTATGAGTCTGGAGTCGCATATTATCCACATTGCTTCAGGAAGTATTCCACTGATAGGCATTCGTAGATGGGTATCTACAAAAAATCGGTAATTTTGTTGCTCTTTGTTATTCTGTAACTGTCAACGAGGTAATTGAATTTTGGGCTCTATGCTGTTAGTCCTTAACTCTTGAACTACTAGCTTGCTAACTTGACCACTGCTGTATTTCAACATCAGGTCAGAGCTTGGGTATCTTGCAGTGAATGACTTCCCTCCCAACACCTCAAAACCTTTCACCAACTGCAATGCACAATCAGGAGAGTGATGGGACTCTCTCACTTGCTCCTGATGAGTGGAAGTGCCATAATGCTCAAGAGGGAGATGGGCCAAATGGGACTAACTGAAGATGGCACCTTGGTCACCTTGGTTGAATTGGGCTGAAGGGCCTGTTAAATCATAGAGTTATAACTCTACAAATCCCAGCTGGAACAACCTATTGGATTGCTACCTCATCCACGATCCTAAATACAGTGCATCATCAGTTCTTCAGGTCGCATATCATCCTGACATAGAAACATGTTGCTATTTGCTGGAGTTCTGGAAATCGCTCCAAACACCACTGTGCCAAAAGTGCCATCTTCCCGAACTTATTTCAGTATAGAGATACAGCAGAAACAGGCCCTTCGGATCACCAAGTCTGTGCCGACCATCGATCTCTGCCCGCTAACCCTATCCTACATACACTGGGGACAATTTACATCTTTACCAAGCCAATTAGCCTACAAACCTGTATGAATAGACAATAGACAATAGACAATAGGTGCAGGAGTAGGCCATTCAGCCCTTCGAGCCAGCACCGCCATTCAATGCGATCATGGCTGATCACTCTCAATCAGTACCCTGTTCCTGCCTTCTCCCCATACCCCCTCACTCCGCTATCCTTAAGAGCTCTATCCAGCTCTCTCTTGAAAGCATCCAACGAACTGGCCTCCACTGCCTTCTGAGGCAGAGAATTCCACACCTTCACCACTCTCTGACTGAAAAAGTTCTTCCTCATCTCCGTTCTAAATGGCCTACCCCTTATTCTTAAACTGTGGCCCCTTGTTCTGGACTCCCCCAACATTGGGAACATGTTTCCTGCCTCTAATGTGTCCAATCCCCTAATTATCTTATATGTTTCAATAAGATCCCCCCTCATCCTTCTAAATTCCAGTGTATACAAGCCTAATTGCTCCAGCCTTTCAACATACGACAGTCCCGCCATTCCGGGAATTAACCTAGTGAACCTACGCTGCACGCCCTCAATAGCAAGAATATCCTTCCTCAAATTTGGAGACCAAAACTGCACACAGTACTCCAGGTGCGGTCTTACCAGGGCCCGGTGAACTGTGGGTGGAAACCGGAGCCCCCGGTGAAAACCCACTCAGGTCACGGGGGAACATATAAAATCCGCACACAGCTCCCATAGTCAGGATTGAACCTGGGTCTCTGGTGCTGTAAGACAGCAACTCTGCAGCTGCGTCAGCGTGCCACTCCTTAAAGTGCTGTGCTATCTTTGCCAGGACGGAAGCAATTCAAGAAAGTTTTTCATCACCATCAGCTCTAGAGCAATTAGTGATGGTCAATTTATACTGCCCATATCTCAAAAAATAAATAATATTAAAAAATCCTTTAAAAATATCCTGCCCTTGCTACCATGATCTGCTTTCCTTCAGTCCGATGTTATGATCTTATTCTTCAAATGTATCTACCAACAATAGAATTATTTTTTGATTTTTGTAGACATTCTTAAATGCCTCCTTTTTTCTATTATGTTGATCAATAGGAATGGATAAGGATAATCATAAATGTATATTTTATTTCAATGCACAGGTATTTTCAAATAACTATTTGGTAAATTCTGGTGAATATGCATCTGTATCTGTATCTGTATCATACAGTTAAAAGTATTGCACAGTAGCAAACTGTTAGTGGAGCTGAAATATTCAGAAAGGTCACAATTTCTCTGTTCAGACCATTTGGCTTAAGCCTGTGAAATGCCATTCTGAAGTACAAATAGTTCTTATCCAGCCCCGGCTTTCCATTAAAGAGCAGGTTAACCTCACTGCTGACATAAAAGGGTGCAGCACAAAATGGATTTTACACTTGCTTTGTGAGTGTGGTCAAATGTTATAAGGCTGTAAATCATTGAAGATGTAAAAGCAGCATTGCCAAGAATAATGCAAATGTGTTCGGTGCTATAAAAAATATTTGGTATGTATGAGATAATCCTGTTAACCAAATGGAACATGTTTTAAGTATTACCTGCTTTGTTTCATATTCCAACAGCTCCCAGTTATAAAGAAGACAAAAGGAAATGGACGGAATGCAAAAAAAAGATGGCCAATTCACTCTTGTTTCATTTTTGTTATCACCAAGAACGGATTTTTCTTTGATTGTGTTTAAATTTCAGAATGTCTATAAATTGCCTTTTGAAATGTCACTTTGCGAGTTTGCTGAATCCTGCTCTTTAGCAGCCTCTCTATGATGTTGTCCAGCACCACATGGTGAAGTAGCTGAGGTCTGAGACTGGCAGAGTGTTTGCTGCAAGCACAAGAATAGATGTGGAGCTAAGCTTAGCCAGTTTGAATTAAAATCCAATGGTAGATAAGATTCTGTTTTCACTCTGCAGAAATCTCCACATAAATGTGGACTTAAAGCTTCACAGAAATCCAATTAGTTTTACAGGTGACTTTAATATCACAACATTTGGTGTCATAAGGATGTGTCAAAGGTTATATTCACATTAACTTGCTGTCTGCATTCAGGGGAATCTCAGCTGAGAATTGTCCCTCCAGACTCTACAACTCTCATTTATGGGAATATCAGGAAGAGTTTGTCTCAATGTAGATATCAACAGAAACACAGATTGCACTCAAGTGGCAGTCGATGACAGATTAATTAACACACGGAGTACTAGCTTTCAGGCTCTGGAAGCAGGCATGCTGGCTATGTGTTATCAAGGCATTTGTGTTCTGGCAGCAAACACAACACCTATCATCCTCCTTGTCATTGGAGCTGCACAGTGCAATCATAAACAGGATATATCATAAACAGTAAGAATTTAAAAAATGGTGTAAAAATTGAGTATTTAGTCAAAATTGGAATTTGGAGCAGAGAACATAAGACCATAAAAAATAGAAGCAGGAGCAAGTTATTCAATTCCTCATACCCCATCCACAGTTTATTTAATGTTGTAGCTGATGTTTTATATCTACTGACCCTATATTCGTTAATATTTAAAAATGTATTCATCCCTGGTGCAGCTTCTTAAAATGGGAAGAAAGGTATTACTCTTTGCCTCCAGGACTCATTATAATTCATGGAAGCCTAGGGTAGTAAATATTTAACTGTTTGTCCATTATTGTATTACATAGTGCAAGTTAGGTGCACATCTTCCCAATGCAGGGCATAATTATCTTGTCATCGACCTCAGGAGGAACGGTGGAATACATACCCCAGTGTTCAGCAAATGGAGATGGTTAACAGCATTATGATCTGAGGCGTAAATTCATCTTGGCCCAAACACATTGATGCTACAACCATGAAACTACATTTAGTCTCTACTTAGTTAGAAGACAAAGGAAATTCAACATGTCTCCAATTACGCTAACAAATTTCTACAGATGCAACATAGAAAGTCCAAGTTCGAGCCTTTTGCCATAAGCACAAGTGTAGTGCTGTACAAGTACAATAAAAAATGTTACTTACAGCAGCATCACAGCCAAATGTTTGCTTGCAAACACACAAAAACAAATTCTACATAAATTGCGTTGAAAATTCTAAAAGAAAGAAGAATATGCAGAAAACAATTATTAATGAAAAAATGTAATTATTAATGAAAAATAGTTGCCCGTGGTATTGCAAAAGGTGGGCCGTAGTGTTCTGTTGGCGAGGTGGAGTCAGGTTCCAGATTAGGAACCTGTAGATTGGTTCCAGAATCTGCTAGTTGTAGGAAAGGAGCTGTTCCTCAATCTGGTGGTGTGGGACTTCAGGCCTATGGTAACTGTAAGCAGAAGCAATGGCCTGGATGGTAGGGATTCTTGATGATAGATGATAGATATCCCTTCTTCTCTTCTTGAATGGACAGCTCTACCCGTGAGTGCATTCTATTGGGAGCATCCCAACTTAATTAAGCAATTGCTCTGTGCAAGAACACACAGTAATAGTGGGGAGAGTGGGTGCAGTACAGCGCATCACACAAAGCACTTCAAACCTTGCCTTAGGAAAGCAGCAAATGGTCTTCCAATCATGGACCAGTCACACCCTGATCATTCTCTCTTGTCAGGCAGAAGATAAAAAAGCTTGGAAGCATATACCACCAGATTTACAACTGCTTCTACTTCACTGTTAACCATTTCTTGAACAGGTCTCTCATAAATTGGGGATTCATTCCGGTTTTCCCAGTCTACCTCATTGCAGCACTTGTGCTTTTTTTTTAATCTGCATTTTCTCTGCAGATGTAACTCTACATTCTGTGCCCTGTTTTCTTCCCCTTTTTGTCCAGCTGTTGTATTCATGTATGGGTTAATTGTACTCATGTATTGCATGATCTGATTGATTGCATGTGAAACAAAGGTTTTCACAGTTTTTTGCTACATGTGATAATGATAATAAAACCAAACCAAATTATCTCCCCAGCATGCCAACAGTGTGAATCGTTTACAAAATTTCATAAAATAACTACACCTTATTTAATGTTATTGATGCTTCTTGAATTTGAATGGATGTATGTGATTGTTGCATCCAGATCAATGATTCAAAATGCGTGCTTAATCTTGAATATAACTGATATTTTTTCATTCAGGCCATGGGTCACTGAAGAATTTGCTTCATGCTGAAAAAATGAAATAATCTGTATTAATTTTGCTCATTCCCCAGTGCTCATTTTTTTCAATAATCCCTGGAGACTGTGGAGTCCATTACTCCTCTGTGATTCTGTCTTTTAAAAAATCAGATTTACAAGGCATTGGATTCCTCAAACTGAATGGATCATTGTTTATCTGGGGCTTGGAGCAATTCTTTTGCACTTCCAAATTAGTCTGTTGCTAAGTTATCATTCACAAATTCAGAGGTAGGCACCCTAATTCAGTGTGCCATTGCCAAGATTAACTTTAAATAGGGAAAATCAAGATGACCAAGAAAAAGGACCTTAAGCTGTGAAGGGAACAATCAGCAGTACTTGATGACATGGCGATCAGAGACTTTACACCAGAGGAGTACCTGAGCAGTTACACGGAAATTATTCCAAATCCCATCTCTGGTGTAGAATGCAAACTAGTCTCTTAATTGGCAATGGACAATGGTATGAAATACACAACGTTGCTTCAATCTCCCATTTCAGATTTTCATGTACTGTAACTATTATTTTGTCCCTTCACCCCAAATCAATGTTATTATGTTATCTCAAATAAGCTTCAGATTGTGTTTGCATTTGTCTCGGCCATTACTTTGGTTTAAGGGAATGGTTCATTCCCTTTCATTAGAACATTTCCTGGGGCACTCATGCTTCTTCTTTTTAACAATCCGCAGGCATTGCCACTTTCATTTCACTGCACAGCGTGTATGTGTATGTGACAAATAAAATTGACTTGACTTGACTTGACTAGAAGAGTACAGCACAGGGTCAGGCCCTTTGGCCCACAATGTCTGTGCTTAACATGATGCCAAGAACAACTATTATCTTCTGCACATAATCCATACCCCTCCATTCCCTGCATATACACATGCCTATCCAAAAGCCATTAAATTACACTGTTGTATCTGCCTCCCCCAATACCCAAGCAGCATGTTCCAGGCACTCACCATCCTTTGTGTAAAGAACATGCCTGCATATCTCCTTTAAAATTTTTCCTCTCATCTTAAATCTACGCCCTCTAGTATTTGAAATTTCAAGCCTGGGAAAAAAAGGTTCTGTCTGTCTATCATATCTATTCTTCTCACAACTTTATCTACTTCTTCCAGGTCTCCCCTCAATCTCTGGCATTCCAGAGTAAACGATCCAAATCCGTCCAATACACCCTCATCTAGACATAATTATAGTAAACCTCGTATGCACCCTTTCCAAAGCCTCTAATCCTTCCAGTATTGGAGTGAGTAGAACTGCTTGTAATACTCCAAATGCAAGTTACTAAAGTCCTACAAAACTGCATTATGACGTCCTGATTTTTATGCTTAATGCCCCGTCCATTCACACTTGTTCGGATTAAACACTATTTGCTATTTCTCCACCCAGCTGATCTATATCCTGCTGCATACTTTGTATACTTTGACATTTTTCCACGCAGAGCGTGACCTCAGCAGTCTTGCAGTCATTGCAAACTTAACCAACCCATTGACATTTACTTCAAAATCATTTATATATAAAATTCACAAATAGCAGAGGACCCAGCACAGATCCCTACAGAACTCCAGTGGGAACACACCTCCAGCCTAAATATTGTACTTTCATCACAACCCTCAGTCTTCTATCATTAAGCCAGTGCTGAATCCGAACCAGCAAGTCACTGTGAATCCTGTGCATCTTAATCTTCTGGATCAGCCTACTATGGGGGACATTACCTCATGCCCTGCTAAAATCTATGTCGACAACATGGCACAGTTGGGAGGCACGGTGGCGCAGGCGTTACAATGCCAGAGACCCGGATTTGATCCTGTCTACGGGTGCTGCCTGAATGGAGTTTGTACAATCTCCCTAAGGCCGCTTGGGTTTTCTCCGGATGCTCCGATTTCTTCCCACACTCCAAAGATATGCAGGTTTGTGGGATAATTGGGTTCTGTAAATTGGCCTTAGTCTGTAGGATAGTGTTGGTGTGTGGGTGATCGCTAATCGGCCATGTGGGCCGGAGGGCCTGTTGGCCCAGGTGGGCCCAAGGGCCTGTTTCCATGCGGTATCTCTAAAGTCTAAACATCCACCATCCAAACATCCTCATCGATCAGTTTTGTCACCTCCTCAAAAGACTGTATAGTCAGTAAGACACAACGACAGTAAGACACAACTTGCCACCTATAAAGCCATGTTAACTGTCCCTAATTAACTTATTCTCTTTCAAAGGGAATAATTCCTATCCCAAAAAATCTGCTCCAATTGATTTTCTACCATTGACATGAGGCTCTCTGGCCAATATTTTCCTGATTTTTTTTCTAGTTTCCTTTTTAACACTTTTGTTCATTTGTTGACATAGTCCACCTTTTTGTAACCTTTATCCACACATCCCACAGGGCAATCATATTTTCATGCACTTCATTTATTGGCACCTCCACAGCTACATTAATGAACGGTGTTTTTTTCCAGTGTGGCGCTGTGCTTCTGCTTATCTGTAAAAGATTTACACAAGCTCTACTTCTTGCTTCTCCTGCCAACTACTGTTTGTCTTCTACATAAAAGCAGCAACCTTTGGAGTGCCATGGCTATTTTTGAGTATTCCTCCTCAATTAACTGAACTACCAGCAGGCGGATGCAACATTATGTTCCTGCTCAAACATCTTAGAAGATGGATAATCTACTCTAATGTAATTCACTTGACAGAATATTCCATGGCTCACTATGTATAATGTCACCAATTTAATAAGCTGCTAAGTACTTTTCATTGCACATTTATATCAAGAAACTCGTAAATTTACTTTCCTCCCATCGTCTCCAGGAGGGACTGTCTCCTTGCTTGTGATATGGCTCCAGAGGCACCAATCACTGTCAGGTACATCACTCAAATAATGGCCATCATTCTTCTCTGAACTCTGACAGTGCGTTAACACCACATCCGTCCTCATCTGCTGCCCACAGTTGCAATCTGGCATCACTGGATAATGATCAAAACTAAGCAAACCGGTCAACTTAATATCACGATCAACTGACTGATTGTTGGATAGGGTGCATCAGACACAGTGGCATTGGTCTTTTTGAACTGCTTTAGAAAAAAGAGGAATCAGTTACGTTGTACTTCAGACTTTTTATTAAACTGACGTTATTAAAACTCAGTAAGCTGGGTGAAGTAGCCTTGATCTGTCTGATAAAGTGGTAAACCTATGGCACTGCATTCTAGTTTTATGAGGTGATCGATTTTCTAATGCATTGTGACACATTCATGCACAGAATATCTGCCAAATCACAAGGGGAGCTTTCCTGTCCCTGAAACTCAGAAAATACTGCCAATATTTCTGTTTAAAAATAATTAGATAATAATTTTAGTGAGCTTCTTATTAGATTTTGGCAGACAAGAAATCTTGGAAGTCTATTTTGAAGTGTCAATAATTTTGACATTGACTTACAGCGAAGAGGAAATGCTCACCTTTCATCTTAAATCTTCTGTAGCGTTATTGTCACACTAAATTGTCCAAGCTATTTAATGCAGCATTAAAAGCAGGGAAGGGATTCCACGCCAATGGGCCACATAAATGGCAAGGGTGGGGGGTAAATTTGTGTAATTTGTGTAAACAGTATTGAATGTATGTATAGCCTCCGAGAATGTTGGACGGAGTCTTGTAAGGATCATGTATTGGATATATTTATTTCTCGAATAAATTATATTTTGAAATTTAAGAAAATATTAATGCCAGCTAAAGTAACTTTTGGTGAGTGGATGCAGCAAGTGCTTGACTGTTGACTGTACTAAGTGTCTTATCCGCCCAATGGCCCTTTTAGTTTATCTCATGAAAAGCTGAGCTACAGAGAAAGGAAGGTCCCACTATTAATTCCCGGTCTGCGTTGATTTGGTTGGTCTTTAGGCTAGGTAAGGTTGTTCTGCAGGTCTGTCTTTTCCGGTGGCCGCACCCCTGGTATGGGGATTAGGACACTGGCCCGATAGCAAATGCTGTTTAGCAAACAAAGCACAAGACATACAGTGTATCACACAAACCAACCTCCCTTACTTCATTTACACTTAACTCTGCCCCGGCAAGTCCACCAGCATAATCAAGGATGAGTCACACGCTGGTCACTCTCTCTTCCTCTTCCTCTTCCCTATCTCCCATCGTGCAAAAGGTGCAGAAGTGTGAAAACGCACACCTCCAGATTTAGGGACAGCTTCTTCCCATCTGTTATCAGGCAACTAAACCATCCTCACAACAATTAGAGAGCAGTCCTGAGCTACTGCCTTCCTCATTGGAGACCCTCAGACTATCTTTGATCGTTCTTTACTGGATGTTATCTTGCACTAAACTTTATTCACATTATTCCCTTTATTATGTATCTGTACCCTGTGGATGGCTGTATTGTAATCATGGATTGTCTTTCCTCTGACTGGTTAGCATGCTTCAAAAGCTTTTCACTATACCTCGGTACACGTGACAATAAATTAAACTCAAATCTCGAAACTCATATTGCAGAAACCATGTGAAGGCAGAATTTTGATTGGTTATGATATGTTTTGTGTTAAAACAGGTGGTTAAAGTTCCAGGAAATGTCCATTTACTTGATGTTTTACTGTCCGGTGAATGTGTATTCACACTTCAGCAGAAAGCTATCACCTTTAGGAGAAAAGGGAAAGTGGAAAATCAGCAAGAGAAGGAAAGAATATTTGAAATGTAAATCTACCTGCTTACTTTGTTTTAGCGGCAATCTATTTTCATGAATCATGCTCTTGTTTATTTTATCACCCAATTATTGGCTGCTTTGAAGGTTTGATTCCAATTGCATTTATTAACAAGCACTGAAACACTAATTTTAACTGGCTGAGTGAAATAGCCTTGATCTGTTTGATAAAATGTTGAACCCACAACACTCTATGTTCCAGATTTATGGTATGATCAATGCACTCGGATACACCAATTCGTCACAACATATTCTTGCACTGACACCTGTCAACATGTGATGGGAGCCTAAGTGGGAAACCAAATTGCTGCTTGTCACAACGAGATGTACTTCCCATACACACACCTGATCAAAGGAAAAGACCCGTTTCCAGAAGACATTGTCTATCTTTTGTTTATTCGCTTTGAGGTACAAAGATTATTATCACCTAATCCAAAAACCCTGTGCATTGCTCTTTTAGGCCAGTTTTGAATTAATCGTATCAAATGGCTGAAAGTAAAATTCAAAAGAGATTTGAAATGAAATTTTAATTTACATACTGCAAAAAAAATTCAAAGGTAACCCTTTACAATATGGGTCAATTAGAACAAAATTATTATTAAAACTTTTTCACCAATGTACCACCCAAATTCAGGATGTGCGTCAAAGGAAATATTCAGTAAATCAGACCGTGTGACAAAATGTTCAGCCCATGGACTTTTCACCCTTTCTAGGAATGCTGCCTGTGTCCCTTCATGTGGAAATAATAGCAGGAAGAACTTTCCTGGTAACTGCTGCTGCCATCAGGGAGAACAGATCTCCTGCTTCCCATCGTTCCCTCTTTGGCGATGTCATCAGCAGCTATGCTTCTGGAAACCATACAAAGCAGAAAATAATCTCACAGTCTGCCAAAAGTCCCACTACGTCACAGTGATACATTTGTACTGAACTCTTTAGAATGACATCAAAACACAGGATGCTGGAAGAACTCAGCATGTCAGGCAGCATCTGTGAATGGAATGGGCAGGCGACATATCTGGTCGGAACTCTTCTTCAGATTTGGTGTTTTGCTCAAGTTTCCAGCATCTGCAGTTCCTTGTGTTTCTCTCTGTCTCTTTAACATGAGATCTGACCTCAGAGCCTTCTGACATAAAGGCAACCAATTCTCTGGTGGGAGAAGAGCAACTTAGCACCACAAATCTCCAGAATGTTTCACATGAAGATTAAGTCGTATTGTACTTGTTATGAGCAATTAGTTTTCTTTAAATAATACCTCCTTGTGTGTTTTTTAATGTAATGATGGTCATTTCCAAGTATTTGCTGGAAGCAAAGCCTTGTCTGACACTGGAACACAACGAAAAATCTCTTGGAGCATGTCAGCTGCTGGGGATTGCAGAAAGGTGAAGTCCCCCGTTAAAAAATACTTGAAGAGGAGTACATGTGCTTCAGAATACATAAAACTCATTTTAATAGGTGTATTAGTAGACCAAGACAGATTTACTGTGCAGCTGAGAGGAAACCTTGGAGGTCTATGAATTCTGCATAATTTTGGGCTTGATTCACAGCCAGTAGAAACTTCCACATCAAGTGTTAATTCTTTGGTATTGCATTGTCACATTGTCGTACTGCATTGACCATTGTACAATACAACATTCCGAGAACACAAGATCATTTATTAATAATCCTTTATGGTACAATCCTTTATGAATTAATAATTAACTTTCAGCTGTTCTAAATGTCATATCAACCCGTTGGTACATTCTGTTTATCCTGAGACACGTTGAGCCATGGAGAGAGGGATGTGTCAAGTCTGGTCCCTGCTCTGCACTGATGTGCTTAGTCTTTAGGCTATGTCAGGCTGCCATAATTGATGGCAGGCTGCCATAATTGATGGCAGCAGGTTTGGGTTATGGATTAGAAAATTGGCCAGATACCTTATGACATTCAACAATACCAGCTGAAAAACTGTTTTGCTGAAACGGAGTATTTTACCTAAGCATTTTGATGGGTTATGATAGGTCACATGTTAAACATTGCTGCCTTGGATAAAACGTAATGACCATTCTGTGATATGTTAGAAAGCATAAAACAGATGTAGATCCCTGTCTCAGTTTGGAGTCAATTCCTTCTGGAGATAGAAAATCAATAAAATAAAATTTATGTAGCATATAAAATTAAAATCTAGGCATTTGCCTTGCTTGAACTGCAAGTTATCATTCAAACCAAGTCTATTTCACCAGCCAATTATTGGCTTGTTTAATAGCATGATAGTAATTGCTGTTAACTGCTGATGAAATGGTTTGGATTTCTTTTAACGGTGAGTTAAACCGCAATGGATCTAGGAAGTGGCGACGCAGCCAAAGCAGCAGCAGCTCACCTGCAGTCTGTTTGTCTTTTGTGTTTTTTGTCGTTTTTTTGTCTTAATTGTAGTGTTTAGATGTGATGTGTTTTTTGTGGTTGTGTACTATGTGTGGGGGGGGGAACTGTAAAATTGTCTCTTTCGAACGGAGATACAACCTTTGTTTCTGGGTGGTGTCTCCGTTCCCGCTGCGGCCTACCATCGGCCAAACACCTGGAGCTGGCGGCCTCCTGTTGGGACCACCTGGGGCTCTGGTTCGCAGAGCCCGCAGATCGGACTTACCATCTGCGGAGCTGGCGGCCTTCGGAGGCTGTGGTGGTGCTACGAGTGTGGCCGTGACTCGCCTTCGGATGCTCCGGAGGCTTCGGCCGTGGGCCTCGTGGATATCGGAAGCTCGCAGGCCCCTGGGTGGGGGCCGACATCGGGAACTCCGGCAGCGGCAGCGTCTTCGCCCGTCCCGAATCGTGGGGCTTGGGTCGGCCCGCTGCGGACCTTTCACCGTCCGGCGCGGCCTGGAACAGGCTGCGGGATTTTCTCCGCCCGGCGGGGGCTTCAATGTCGGGAGTCCCGACCGCCGCGACGTGGCAACTTCAACAGCCTGACCGCGAGAGAAGACGGCAGCGGAAGAGAAAAGACATTCTGGCCTTCCATCACAGTGAGGAGGTGACTGGAGGAGACTCACTGTGATGGATGTTTCTTTTTTTTTGTTTTGTGTTGGTTTGTGATTGTGTGTGTTATTGCTTATTTTTATTGCTCTTATTGTTGGACTGTAGGGTAATGGAATTTCATCCAAAAGACTTGTTTTTTTCTGATGACAATAAAGGCTATTCTGATTCTGATTAAAATGGATTGTAATTTATTGCAAATTCCTGTTAAAACTCAATAGTTAAAAGTCAGAAGATAAAGCTCGTGTGAGTGCATTGACTAGTGTTAAAAGTCTCAGTAGCAAGCCGTGCGACTGGTCCATTTTGAATGAGGTTGACTGCAAATGGTCCAGGTTACCTGTTTCAAGTGTTAAACTCATTTCAATTTCCAAACCAAGGGTCCTTGGGCCCTGCTTGTGATTTTTAAGATGGAAACAGTGAGATCAGATGTCATGCCGACTATAATCATTTCTGCAGGAGGAAGAGCAGAGGTCCATCAAAGGTTCAATTGGATTTTTTTGTTACAGGAGAGAAAGGTGACACAGAGCTTAAATTATTAGACTGGCAGCCAGTAGTTTGGTCTGCGGGTGACGCAAGTTCAAAACCAAGCTTGGCAGCTGGGGAACTTAAAGTCATTAAATGAAACTGGAATTTAAAAAAAAATGGCTAGTCTCAGTAATGTAATCATGAAACTACTGGATCATTCAAGAAACATTTGGTTCACTGATATCCCTTAGGGAAAGAAATTGTCATCATTGTATTTGGGTCCAGCCCCTCTAACTTGGTTGATTCTTAACTGCCCACAGGCTTGGAGGTAATTAGGGATGGATATAAATGCTGCATTTACCAGTGATGTCAATGTCATGTGAGTGGATATTTTTTTTTTAATGTAGGTTTCGAAACTTCATGAAAATATATATATTTTTGGTTGTTGTAGGACCTCCCACCTGCAATTGTAACACTACTCACAGTTGTAGCATTTTGCTCACCTTTGTAATGGGGGTCAGGCCAGATGCAGGCAAGGTTCATCTGTTTTACAGCCTGCAGATCGCTGCCTTGATGTACTTGTGACTGCTGCTCAAAATCAACAAGGTGTCCAGGTTCTCCCAGCTAGTTGGCCAGCACTCAAGCTACAAGCAAAATATTGGTTATATAACGCAGAACATTTTTTTGTTTCAACGTTTCAATTACATTTTGCAGCAAAATAATAAAACAGATAACCACTGCATTGGAAAAATAGATTCAAGAAAAATATAAAACACACACACACCATTTATTGTATTTCCACGTTATGTACAAATTGCAACAAATTGTTAAAAATATACCCGACCCACATAGAATCTAAGCTTTGTCATTCTTAGACCTATGGTCAGCAACCTGTCTAACAGCAGATCTCTGAATAATAACAGATAATGCTGAAAAAAGCAAGCAAGTACATTTGTTGTACCCAATGAATATGTTTAGGAGCTAGGTAGTTTATTATCTGTACCTATGGGTTACAGTATTGTTTCTCTGATCCAAGCTTGTATTGCATTTTATAAAGTCATGCAGAGCTCTTTCTGTCCATAACATACAGTGGGTCTATATATATATATATATATATATATATATTAAATGTCCTTCTGTTCATAAGTCTTTTTACAACATTTTATAACCTGGAACCTGGACTGGTGCATTACTTTAAGAGAGAAATGAAATAACATTTCGTTTTTGACATTTTTTTGCAGGTAATCCATCACCCTGATGATTCTAGAAGAAGTGATGTCTCAATAATGGACAGCACCCTGACCACAAATACTTTTAAACATTGGTGAAAGGATATGAGTGACTAATTTTCAGCTAATGTCTCATGTATTGAGTGTAATATTGAGAGAGAAACCTGCTGAACTGCTTGGTCTTCCAAATTATTTTCTTTCCACTAGAAATCATCCAATAATATAATAAATGTTGGTACAACATTGCCTTTCCCAGGAGGAAGGACATTTTCCTTTCGCCAATAAAGGCTTCAGTAAACATAATTTAACATAGTTCTCTTGCAGAGATAATTTAGTTTTGATTATTCAAGTATAACTACAGTGTCTGTTTCAGAAACATTTTATAATTAGCTGTTGATCTGATTTCCAATTATGTGTGAAGACATACTGTTTATAAGTATGTTCCCTTATTTATTGTTTGACTAATGGTGCATATTTTTCCAGTGAGTAGATTTAGTTTTTGCTTCTGTGATAACTTAAATTTAGATTGCCTCCACCTTTGCTGGGATTTAAGTTACATTTAATTCCAAACACTGGAATTGCCCTATAAATTCATGCAAAGTAACTATTGGAGTTTAGGGAATTTGTAGATATATTATAATTAATCACAGAAATGTTAAAACAGGAAAGGAGGCCATTTGTCCCATCAAATCCATGCCAGCCCTATGTAAGAATGAGTCCACTGGTCCCACTTCTCACACCTTTACACACCCATGCATATTCTTTTTTTCCAGATGATTATCAGCCTCCTTTTGAACTTCCTAATTGAATCTACCTCCACTGTACATCCTCAGTACATTCCGGACTATGATCATTTGCAGTGTAAAAATGGAAGTGGCTTGCTTCACAAATCATTGTTATTCTAGGTTTCATTGTTCCTGATCTTGGGGCAGCACAGTGGAGCAGCAGTAGAGCTGCTGCCTTACAGGGCCAGAGATATGGTTTTGATCATGACTTAGGGTTCTGTCTACATTTTTTGTGCATTCTCCCTTGGACCACATGGGTTTTCTCCCAGTGCTTTGGTTTCCTCCCACACTCCAAAGAAGCACAGGTTTGTAGGCTAATTGGATTTGGTAAAACTGTAAATTGTATAGGATATGGTTGACAGGATAGTGCTCGTGTATGGGGTGATCACTGGTCAGCACAGATGGTGTGCCGAAGGGCCTGTTTCCACACTGCATCTCTAAATTCCAAAATCTAAATCAGTCGACTAATGGGAACAGGTTCTCTCTATCCACTCTGTCTAAATCTTTCATCAAATTAAAATCTTCTATCCCCGTAAACTCTTCTGCTCTGCAAAGAACAAGCCCAGCCCCTTTCGTCTTTCCACATAACCAAACTCCCTCATTCCTAGCTTTACCTTCCACTAAACATTATTCCCTTATCGTGTATCTGTACACTGTGTATGGCTCAATTGTAATCATGTGTTGTCTTTCCGCTGGCTGGTTAGCACGCAACAAAAGCTTTTTATTGTACCGCGGTACACGAGACAATAAACTAAACTAATCTAACTAAGCAAAGGAATTGGATAAACATCAATAAAAAGGTACTAGGAGGCCCAGCTGCATTTAAAGTGGATAAATCACCCCAGTCCCAGATAGGATAGATCCCGTATGCATGAAGGAACTGCAGATGCTGGTTTATACTGAAGATAAACACAAGATGCTGGAGTAGCTCAGCGAGTCAGGCAGCATCTCTGGAGAAAAGGAAACTGAAGAAGGGTACTGACCCAAAATGTCATCTATTCCTTTTCTCCAGAGATGCTGCCTGACCCGCTGAGTTACTCCAGGATTTGGTGTTTATCTTTGGGATAGTTTCAAGTCTGCTGAAGGAAGTAAGGGAATAAATTATAAAGACCTTGCCTTTAATCTTCCAGACATCTATAAATGCAGAGACGGTGTCTGACGATTGGAAAACAGCGAATATTATACCCTAGATTAATAAAGGGTGTTGGGATAAACCCGATGATATCAAATCAACTCTTTAACCTTTTCGATGGGGGGTTTGTAGAAACTGTAATCGGGGACAGCATTTACTCATTGATGAAATAACATAGAGGGTCGAGGAGGGAAAGGAGGTTGATGCAGGCAATATAAACTGCAAAAAGGCATTTGATATAGTACCATGTAATAAATCCATCCTCAAGATTGGTTAAAAAGGTCATCAACATGGTAAAAATATACTGCAGCAGCATAAGTAGAAAATTGTCTAAACAATAGAAATCAGAAAGTGATAGCAGTGAAATTGTGTATTTTGGAAATATTCATGACTTAGACCTGGGTGTGAAAGGCAAAACATACAAATCTGTTGATGAGAAAAAAAAATCAGACATGTAATGAACTTTGAGGAATAATAAATAACAGACATTAAGGAAATTAGATAGTTTCATGCACTAGGCAGATCGGAGGCAGAGTTTGAGGAATACAGTGTGTTACATTTGGCATGAACCATGAGCAGGAATAATCATAAAAGATGGTAAGAAAATAATTTTGCTGTGCATTTGGACTTTGCACATGTGACCATTCAACCATTAATGCACCATTCAACCAACCACCTTTGGATATTCAATTTCTCCATTATCACTATTCCACACCCTTTGCACATCTCTACAACCTCCTTACAGATTTGTTATTTCAGTAGGGGCCAGTGGGCTGCCTGTGACTCGTCCCAGTTGTGTCTATCGTTACTCAAGAGTGTCCAGTGTGTTTAATTGTCATATGTACTGTGACCAGAATAATGAAATTCTTTATTCGGTCTTAGAAACATAGAAACATAGAAAATAGGTGCAGGAGTAGGCCATTCGGCCCTTCGAGCCTGCACCGCCATTCAATATGATTATGGCTGATCAACCAGCTCAGTAACCTGTACCTGCCTTCTCTCCATACCCCCTGATCCCTTTAGCCACAAGGGCCACATCTAACTCCCTCTTAAATATAGCCAATGAACTGGCCTCAACTACCTTCTGTGGCAGAGAATTCCACAGACTCACCACTCTCTGTGTGAAGAAATGTTTTCTCATCTCGGTCCTAAAAGACTTCCCCCTTATCCTTAAGCTGTGACCCCTGGTTCTGGTCTTCCCCAACATCGGGAACAATCTTCCCGCATCTAGCCTCTCCAACCCCTTAAGAATTTTATATGTTTCAATAAGATCCCCCCTCAGTCTTCTAAATTCCAGCGAGTATAAGCCTAGTCTATCCAGTCTTTCTTCATATGAAAGTCCTGCCATTCCAGGGATCAATCTGGTGAACCTTCTCTGTACTCCCTCTAAGGCTAGAATGTCTTTCCTCAGATTAGGAGACCAAAACTGTACACAATACTCCAGGTGCGGTCTCACCAAGGCCCTGTACAACTGCAGCAGAACCTCCCTGCTCCTATACTCAAATCCTCTTCCTATGAATGCCAACATACCATTCGCTTTCTTCACTGCCTGCTGCACCTGCATGCTTGCTTTCAATGACTGGTGCACTATGACACCCAGGTCACGTTGCATCTCCCCTTTTCCTAATTGGCCACCATTCAGGTAATACTCTGCTTTCCTGTTCTTGCCGCCAAAGTGGATAACCTCACATTTATCCACATTATATTGCATCTGCTATGCATTTGCCCACTCTCCTAATCTATCCAAGTCACTCTGCAGCCTCCTAGCATCCTCCTCGCAGCTAACACTGCCACCCAGCTTCGTGTCATCCGCAAACTTAGAGATATTGCATTCAATTCCCTCGTCCAAATCATTAATATATATTGTAAATAACTGGGGTCCCAGCACTGAGCCTTGCGGCACCCCACTAGTCACTGCCTGCCATTCCGAAAAGGACCAGTTTATTCCTACTCTTTGCTTCCTGTCTGCCAACCAATTCTCTATCCACCTCAACACTGAACCCCCAATACTGTGTGCTTTAAGTTTGTACCCCAATCTCCTATGTGGGACCTTGTCGAAGGCCTTCTGAAAGTCCAGATATAACACATCGACTGGTTCTCCCTTATCCACTCTACTAGTTACATCCTCGAAAAATTCTATAAGATTCGTCAGACATGATTTGCCTTTCATAAATCCATGCTGACTTTCTCCGATTTATTCTAAACAAATTCTGCATTTGATCAATCAAGGACATCCTCTTTCAACATCACTGCCATATTCTTCCCAATTAATTCTGCTAATACTCCCTTCCTTTCTATCTTCCCCTATCTATCTGTATGAACCCTCGTATATAAAGCGATGAGAGACATAGATAGGGTCGACAGTCAGAACCTTTCTCCCAGTTTGGAAATTGAAATACTAGAGGGCATAACTCTAAGGTGAGAGGGGGAATGTTTAATGGGAGGTGTGCGGGGCAAGTTTTTTTACACGATGAGTGGTGGGGGCCTGGAATGCATTGCCAGGGGTGGTGGTGGAGGAGGCAGATATAATGGTGATGTTTAAGAGACTTTTAGATAGGCACATGGAAGCGCAAGGAATTGAAGTATATGGATCACTTGCAGGCAGTTGAGAACGGTTTAACTTGCCATCATATTCAGCACAAACCTTGTGGGACTAAAGGCCCGTCCCTGTGCTATACTGTACTGTTCTCATTTCAATGTTCTGATATAATGCAGGCTGGATATTATGCACTCTATTATGAATGCAGTTTTGGATGTAGTACAGGTATTATCATGATGAAATCCTGTAAATGTAAGTTTGATTTACAATATGAGTAACTTGTAGTGCAGATGTTAATTAAGGTCCCCCCCCCCCCCCCCCCCCCCCCAACACCCATGTTAAATTGACATAAATTGACATTGTACTGTAATTAGAACCCAATATTGCCTTCTCTGTTCTTGCCACAGCATCACAATCCTTTTGATTATAGGTGCAGTTCATCAATCTTATTTAATGTGCTTTGTTTTTACATACATGCAGTGGAAACCTGCATTAGATATTATTATGCTCTTATGCTGTATCCCCATATTTTAAACATTACATTACAGCAGTCAATCTTTAAAGAATAAAACTTAAGCTTAAAAATCACCAATTTTTTTTTTCAATATAGTTCAGTAAAAATAAAGTAAGTTACCTTTTTTTTAAAGTTGTTAAAGCATTTAATGCAGAAAACACATGCAAAAAGTCAATTTCCTGAAAGAAATTTAATGTACATCCTTATATCTATTAAAAGCCTATGGCCTAAAATTAATGTAAACCTATTCTTTATTGTCTTATCATTTAAGCCTAGCAAGAACTTTATACTTTGCCGACTAAGGTTTGCGAGGCGAGGCAGAACCATTAATATGGATTAACTGGCACTGCACAGGTCTGCAAAATCCTTAGCAAATGAAAAGGTTAGAGCAGGAAAAAAAGATTTTAAAAGTTACATTGCTCGGAGCCAGTTGCATAAAATGTTAGTGTAGCTGAATACTGATTTATGCTGTAATCTTAGCTTTAAGTGATTTGGCTTGTACAATGCGAAGATGAAAACTGATGAACCTGAGCCTGCAATTCTTAGATTGGATTTGAAACCAAATTGTTGAGGAAACGCCATAGTTATCTGGTCTTGGTATTAATCTGTCCAATGCTTGCCGCCATCATCATTTCTCAAGCTGAAAGTGTTGCCAACATCAAGCATAAGGCTTGTAAGAACTGCTGTTATAGCATCGCAGAATAAGTTAGATGTCTAATATGGTCCCAGGACCTCATGCCCCTTGACCTTGCATTAATAGATATAAGATTTTTTTTCTCATTGAAGGGTCACGGCAAGATATATTCTGCTGGTTTCAGTCCATTGGTCAGTGATTGACCATAGTACCAAATCTTTAGGAGCTGTGTATCATTCTTGAGCAAAGCCAAAACTGTCAGTGTCTGAAAAATGGAAATGTAAAAATAGTAGAACAGAGTACATCTATCTGAGGTTTGAATTTGAATCAGAAAGCCAGTTCTACTCAGCTGGCCAGTATTGTTGGAGCCTTTCAAAAAGCCACACACCTGCTATCTGTGGGAAGAATCAATGGTTCTTTATTAACGCATGTACCAAGGTACAGTGACATTATTTTGTGTACAATTCAGTTAATTATTACCATGCATAAATACAATCCCAGATTAAGTACAAAGTGTATAGGAAATCCCACTGATACCATAAGCGAGAGTCGCCAGGTTTTGGTGCAATTTTCAAAGTCTAAGTGCAGCTGGCCATAAAGGCCTGATGCAGCCATCGACTCGATCCAGATTAGCGTGGCCAACTGTCCCGTATTAGCAGGAACATCCCGTATATTGGGCTAAATTTGTTTATCCCGTATGGGACTGCCCTTGTCCCGTATTAGGCCCGGGGGGCACTATTGACCCGGACACTGTAGGCCCGGACACTGTAGGCCCGGGGGCCACTGTAGGCCTGGGCAGTTTAGGCTAACAGAGTGTGTTCGGGGAGCGGGGCCGAGTGTGTTTGCCTAACGGAGGTTGTGTAGCAACCCGCCTCCCGGCCCGGGTGGCCACCATTGGTGGAACAGGAGCACGAGGTCAAGTTGGGGCGTGGGCGGTGACGTCATCTTTTGCCCCTTATTTGGGAGTTAGAAAGTTGGCAACCCTAATCCGGATCGTCCGATGAACTGTCGTCCCTCTCCTCGTGCGGCCAACATTCAACCTTTGGGCGGCCAACATTCAACCTCCTGCAGCTGACCATGAGGGTGCAGGAGGCAAGTCCTTCTTACCGGCTCTTTGTTCTTGTGTCTGCTGTCACCGACTCCCTCTGCCCTCATCGCTGGTTCTCTGGTCCTCAGGGACAAGCAGGAGCCGGGATTGGCGGCTTCGTTCTCCAGGCGGGTTTCCCGGTTCCGCGGCGGGTGAGACAGGCCTGCTGCTGGGGTAGGGCTGTGGTCCCTTCTGCCATGTGGCCTGATAGTCCAATAAGTAAAAATTCAAACTGTTTCAGTATTGGGAAATTCTTATTCTCCTTCAGGGCAGCTGAAGATGCCAATCTTAGTTTGTAACTGAGATGAAATAACACCTGAATGGAGTTGTTACGCTATAAATTTAAATTAACTAAAAAAATTATCTAGAAAGAAAGAAACTGATGTATTTTCCTTGAGGAGATCTCCACTGCTTGTAAAGTGGAAACTTGTATTACATGTGCTGACTCCTCAGGTGGGATCAGTTACATCACAGAATATTACAGAATATGGTTTAGTGCAAAAACATTTTTTCTGCAATGATCGGTTTAAAAATGTGTTATTTCCCAGTGCCTTAGCACTGCATTATAATAAATGGTAGTTAGTTTGATGGGTGTGTTAGAGATAACATAACACCCCAATACATTACATTGGTAGCCAAAAAACGGCACAAAGTGAGTCAACCAGCATCCCTGCAGAACATGGATAGGTGAAGTTTTGGGTCAGGACCCTTCTACAGACTGATATCGTAAGACCCTTCAATCAGATACAGAGGTGTTTGCCTTGTTCACACAGACAAGATTCTTCAGACTACAATCAGACTGGAGAATGGTTCCAACCCGAAATGTCACCTATCCATGTTCTTCAGGGATGCTGCCTGACCCGTTGAGTTACTCCAGCTCTTTGTGTCTTTTGTTTTGTAAACCAGCATCTGTAGTTCCGTGATTCTACATTGGTAGCCATCCAGCTGAATAAGCAACCAATGCCATAACGAACTGCTGCAGTACCAGCACGGTGGAGTTACTGTGTAGACTTACTGAGTAGAGTTACTGTGTTACAGTGCCATAGACCTAGGTTTGATCCTGACCATGGGTGCTGTCTGTACGGGGTTTGTACGTTCTTCCCATGACCTGCGTGGGTTTTCTTCGGGTACTCTGTTTCCTCCCATGTACCAAAGACGTACACCTCTGTATGTTAATTGACTTTGGTAAACTTGTAAATTGTCCCTAGTATGTGTAGGATAGTATTAGTTTGCGGGGATCGCTGGTCGGTGTGAAATTGGTGGGCCGAAGGGCCTGTTTTCGCATTGTATCTCTGAACTAAACTACTGCAACTGTACAACACGAACTGCTATTGGGAAGCATCACACATTAGAGTTGGTGCACTGTTACACTTTTAAATTAGCCGTGTGATTACCATTCAAATTAATTTAGAGGTAAATCGTTTGCCTCTTCCAAACTCAGAATGTAAATTCACCTCGGCAATGATTATATTGTGGACAGTCAGTGACAATGTCTGCTTATTTTCTTTTGATCTTTGATACAGCAGCTATAACACCAAACAGGAGCAGTACAGAATGACTTTCTTTGACTTTTACAAAATAATTAGTTTTAAAGTGTTTAAACTTAATTAACTGCAGTCTAAAATTGTACTTTGGCTATAAAGCAAGGCTGCATTATTAACTTGCAGTGGCTTTGAACTGGCTTGCACTTCATTATACTTCAATCATTCAAACTAATCTATTCACCTTTGGAATTCACATTTTCTTGATTATCATTTAAATGCTTCCATGGGTTACACCTTAATTTCAGAGCAAGCTCCTTTTTTTCAAATAAAGGCTTTCCTCCAAGCAGCTCATTCAATATCCTTTCTATAGCCAGTTAACAGATTCCCACCAGATTTCTCTATCATCACCTATACAGCTCTCCCAGTGGCTATAAAATACTGCAACAGCTTGTAGGTAATTGATCAGACAAGTGAACTGTAAAATATTAATTTTCTACTTCAACAGCCAGATAAATCTCCTGGGAAAGCAGACGAAAATATTGCTTATGCACGTTAGGGTCGGTACAGAAATAGTGAGGTTGATGATAAGCAGGGGTCTGATGTGGTGTTAATGTTTAATTCTGTTTTCGGGCATGGACAGGCAGACATGCTTGCTTTTTTGCCTCCAGCTATAAGTCTCATTATACAGAGGCTCCTGTTCGAGGTGGAGTTGTCACAGTACTACCTTGATGCTGCTGTACTATTTTAATTAAGCAGCAATTTCTTGGTGCAACTTGCAAAAGCAAGCAATTAGCACCCGCATGCTAAATGGCATCTCGGTAAAATCCCTCATCCCACGTATTCCAAATACTGCAAACAAATTTAACTCGTTGAAGATGAGTGCCTGACATCCATTTTAGCCAAAATGCAATGCACAGTCTGGCAGAATAAAATGATAAAAGTTTTAGATGTATTCATAACTGAGCAGATTTAAACTAATGTCATTTTCCAATGGGAAATTGCTAAAACAAAACTTTCAACTTGCTGGTGACAATTGGTGTCCTTTGTGACAATTGGTGTCAAATAGTTGTGAAAAGATATACAGGAAATCAGAAAATGGGATAGAAATTATATTAAAGCAAAGCAAAGGATGCTTAAAAGGTTAATAAGGAAGTGAAAATTAGAGTAATCAAAACAACTTGTTAGAAATTTTAAAACAGTGTAAGGGTTTCTAAAGATATTTTTAAAAAAGAGTTAAAAGGTGAATGGAGACACAAGGAAGAGCAAATGTTGGTTTACAAAAAAAGACACAAAGTGCTGGAGTAACTCAGCAAGGTCGGACAGCATCTCTGGCGAACATAATAGGTCAGGATCCATCTTCAGACAAGTGAATGTTAGTCCCATCGAATGAAAATCTGATAAATTTAATAATTGAAAATAAGGAGATCACATATGTATCATACAGGTATTTAAACATAGAAAATAGAACAGTACAGCTCAGGAATAGGCCCTTCAGCCCACAATGGCTGGGCCGTACATGATGCCAAGATAAACTAATTTCATATAATTCATATCCCTCTGTTCCATGCATACTATGTGCCTATCTAAAAGCCTCTTAAATACCACTGTCTCATCTGCCTGCATCACCACCCTGGCAGTGACCTCCAGGCACTCTGTAAAAATAAATTGTCCCACACATCTCCTTTAAAGTTTGTTCCCCTTATCTTAAAGCTACACCTCTAGATTTTGATATTTCCACACAGGGAAAAAGATTGTGACTGCCCATCCTATTTATGCCTCTCATAAATTGATATACTTCGATCAGGTCTTTCCTCGATCTCTGGTGTTGCAGAGAAAACAATCAGTTTGTCTCTACTTTAGATTGCTCTTCATCCCATAAGTAAATACAAAATTGAAAATTGGAAAGTTCCAGTCACCAGGGGTGTGCATTGAACAATTGTTGGAGCAGCAGGCTGGCAAGTTCACTGCTACTGGTGGACTTCATCCGAAGGTCTTACTAGAGGTGACTAGTGACATAGTCAATCCATTGATCTTAATTTTTCAAATTCCCAAGATTCAGGGATGGTTGAGTTAGATTAGAGAATTGTAAATGGAAATTCCTTTCAATAAAAGGACATACCTTTAGAAAAGAGATGAGGAGGAATTTATTTAATCAGAGGGTGGTGAATATGTGGAATTCATTGCCATAGAAGGCTGTAGAGGCCAAGTCAATGGATATTTTTAAGGTGTTGATAGATTCTTGATTAGTGAGGGTGTCAGGGGTTATGGGGAGAAGGCAGGAGAATTGGGTTGAGAGGGAAAGATAGATCAGCCATGATTGAATGGTGGATTAGACTTGATGGGCCAAATGGCCTAATTCTGCTCCTATAACTTATGAACTTAAGAACTTCATCAAGAGGGACGGAGCAAGAAAGCAGCAAACTACACAGGACAGTGAGCCTAACATACCGCCACTGGGAAAATGTTAGAAAGTAAATTAAGGAAATTGATGAGTTAATATTAAGCATACCTATGTTTTTTTGATGTTTATTAGTGTAATTAATATCAATATATTTTTATTTTCATATGTTTATTACCGTTTTTATTTTGGTTGGCAAGACATAACAAGTGGCTTGCCATATGAATTAGTGCAGCAACACTTTGCAATTCATCTAAACCTGAAGTCACCAAAAATGTTGCAAGGTTTGCAGTTGACACAAAGTTAAGATAAAAATGAGTTGTGAAGAAGATCTGGGGAGGCAACAAAGGGAACAAGATAGGATAAATGAGTGGGAAAAGATCTCGCAAATGAAGTATCATGTTGGAAAATGTGAAATAGTCCATTAAAAAGGAAGAGCGCTGAGAAATGTATCTGGGTGTACTAGTGCATGATTCCTGAAAGGCTACACTGCAATAACAGCAAAAAAATCACCAAAGACAATAGGATGTTGCACTTTATCGCTTAGGGAATTTAATATAGAAGTAGAAAGGTCATGGTTCATATGGGGCATTAATGAGACCATATCTGATGTATTGCATACAGGATATGCAAGGAAATGCAGCTGCTGGAATCTTGAGGAAAAGACAAAATGTTGGAGCAACTCAACAGGTGTGGTGGAAATGGACAGGCGATGTTTTAGTTCAGGAGCCTTCTTCAGACTTGTGTATAGTATTGGGCTCCTTAAATATCAAGAATGTAATTGTGTTGGCAGCAGTTTTGTGATTTAACAAACTGATATTTGGAATGGACAGGTTGCATCATGAGGAAAGGTTGACCAGGCAGGCCTTGTATCTGCTGGCATTTACAAAAATGATTCTGTGGGGTCTTGAAAGGGTGATTGTGGAAGATGGAACTAAAGGTCATTGTTTAAAAATAACATGTCATTCATTTATGAAATAAATGTTGTATCTAAAAACTAGATAAAATGAACTTTAAAATCCAAAGAACCAGAGGATTTAGGTTTAAGGTAAGGGGGATAGAGATAGACAAATTCTTGATTGTAATGGGTGTCAGGGGTTATGGGGAGGAGGCAGGAAAATGTGATTTGGAGGCAGAGATCAGCCATGATTGAATGGCGTAGGAGACTCAATGGGCCTGATGGTCTAATTCGACTCCCATTATTTGTGAACTTGTGGAAAGATTTAATAAGAACCTTAGGGCAACTTTTTTATGCAAAGGGTGGTGGGTATATGGAATGAGTTGCCAGAGGAGGTAGTTGAGGCAGGTACTTTCACAATGTTTAAAAAACATTTGAACAGGTGTAGGATAGGATAGGTCTAGAAGGATATGGGCCAAATGCAAACTGGGGGAACTAGTGCAGGTGAGCATGTTGGTCGGCCTGGGGTAGTTGGGCTGAAGGGCCTGTTTCTATGCTGTGTGACTCTATGTCTGGGTAGGCTCTGGTGATCCGTTTGCTGGGATGGGAGTGGCGGCGATGGAAAGGAAATTAAATAATGTCTGAGAGGGTAGAAACTCTATTCATTTTAACTGACCATCTGCCTGGCACGGTTACATTTCAGTCCTATATTCCATAATTCCATACAGAGGGATCTGTAATAAGCATTCAACTCCAATATCAAAGGTTTTTGTAAAGGGAAGATTAAACGATTTGCAACTGGAAGTTACAAATGTCATATTCTTCACTGTAAATAGAGTAATGAGACAACAGCTTCAATCGTGCCCTAAGAATACGTCTCAACTTAACACAGCACAAGCACATGAAGTCGAACAAACCAGTGTAGAACAGCTGCACATGATCTATGCTGTCATCTTTCTTAGCTTGCAGTGTGGCTGCTTGATTTGGTGCCTTACTGTGCAGTGAGTTCTCCACAGTCTCTGCCATATAAAAGCAAGTGTCAAATGCTCCTGCGATCAGAATTGTTTGGTGATGATTAATGCATGATTCATGGCAGGCTGCCACTGTTATTCATTATTATTTCTATCAAAAAATAGTTAAGATTGAATATTTTTCAATATTATCAGAATTTGCTTCACAACTCAACAACATATTTCGAATTCTGTAAAATCTTCTGGAAAGCCTTAGTTATGTGTGTTTGTGTATTTTACTTCATTAGTTTAATTAAGTTTATCCAAGATCTCGGCCAGTTTCTGGGATTCAAAAGTTACCAGTAGAATCTGTGTGACTGTGTGAGTCTCCACTAACTCCATTTTAGGGGAGGCACAGTGGCACAGCTCGTAGAGGCGATGCCTCACAGCGCCAGAGACTCGGGTTCGATCCTGACCTCGGGTGCTGTCTGTGTGGAGTTTGCATGTGTGCTGGTTTTCTCCTGCATCCCAAAGGCAAGCAGGTTTACAGGTTAATTGGCCTGTAAATTACCTCTAATGCGTAGGTAGTGGGATAACATTGAACTAATGTTGATGGGTGATCAAAGGTCAGAGTGGACGGTGAACCAATGGGCCTGTTTCCATGATGTATCTCTAAACTTACCAATGGGCCTGTTTTCATGCTGTATAACTAAACTTACTAATCAAAAGAAAGTACGTACATAACCTTCACTATGTGTGATTAATTCTTCCATGAAACTCACACAATAAGGTTCAAAAAGATTGAAAAGGTAAATTAGGCTCCCAGTCTGCAATCAGGCAAGTGATTGGCAAATGACAATTTTAAATGTGGGAGAAGCAGAATTAACTTTTCAGGTCAAAGAACTTGCGTTAACATTTTAAAATTAATTTTCCAATTCATCCTACAACAGTGTTTGATTAATTCTGGTACCACATTATAGTAATCATTTGATTAATTTCTTTGTATATCTGGTTGAAGCCAAAATATTGTGTCTTGGCATATTAATTCAGGCCTACGTGTGTACATACATAGCACTTAGAATAGAGAGGCAGTACAATCACATAACTGGTCTGTATCATTCTTTATCAAACTCCATTAATGCATTATTCAATGAATTCATCTCACATCCATTTATCTGCTTTTGACTTAAACTAATTATAATGCAAGTGGTTCCCTTTATCCTGTATCTGTACACTGTGCACGGCTTGATTGTCATCATGTATAGTCTTTCCACTGACTGGATAGCACACAACCAAAAAGCTTTTCACTCTACCATGAAGGTAGACACAAAATGCTGGAGCAACTCAGCGGTCAGGCAGCATCTCGGGAGAGAAGAAATGGGTGACGTTTCAGGTCGAGACCCTTCTTCAGACTGATGTCAGGGGAGGGGGTGGGAAAGAGATAGGATGTAGTCAGAGACAGGAAGACTAGTGGGAGAACCAGGAAGTAGGAGGGGATAGAGAGGGGAAGCAGGGACCACTTGAAGTTAGAGAAGTTAATGTTCATACCGCTGGGCTGTAAACTGCCCAATCGAAATATGAGGTGCTGTTCCTCCAATTTGCGCTGGGCCTCACTCTGACAATGGAGGAGGCCCAAGACAGAAAAAGTCAGATTGTGAATGGGAGGGGGATTTGAAGTACTGAGCCACCGGGAGATCAGGTTGGTTGAGACGGATTGAGCGGAAGTGTTGAGCAAAATGATCGCCGAGCCTGCGCTTGGTCTTGCCGATGTAGAGAAGTTGACATCTTCTGGAACAGCGGATACAATAGATGAGGTTGGAAAAGGTGCAGGTGAAACTCTGCCTCATCTGGAAAGACTGTTTGGGTCCTAGGATGAAGTTGAGGGGGGAAGTAAAAGGGCAGGTGTTGCATCTTCTGCGGTTGCAGGGGAAAGTAACTGGGGAGGGGGTGGTTTGGGTAGGAACAGACGAGTGGACCAGGGAGTTTTGGAGGGAACGGTCTCTGCAGAAAGCAGAAAGGGGTGGAGATGGGAAGATGTGGCCAGTAGTGGAATCCTGTTGGAGGTGGTGGAAATAATGGAGGATAATTTGTTGTATGCGACGGCTGATGGGGTGGAAGGTGAGGACAAGGGGGATTCTATCCTTGTTACGAATGGGGGGAGAGGGAGCAAGAGCGGAGCTGCGGGATATTGAGGAGACCCTAGTGAAAGCCTCATCTATAATGGAAGAGGGGAACCCCCATTTCCTAAAGAATGAGGATATCTCCGATGCCCTCGTATAGAACACCTCATCCTGGGTGCAGATGCAGGGTAGATGGAGGAATTGGGAGTACAGGATAGAGTTTTTACAGGAATCATGGTGGGAAGAAGTGTAATCAAGATAGCTATGGGAGTCAGTGGGTTTATAGTAGATGTCAGTCACTAGTCTGTCTCCTGTGATGGAGACGGTGAGATCCAGAAATGGTAGGGAGATGTCGGAGATGGTCCAAGTATATTTAAGAGCAGGATGGAAATTAGTGGTGAAATTGATGAAGTCAGTGAGTTCTGCATGGGTACAGGAGGTAGCACCAATGCAATCGTCAATGTAGCAGAGGTAGAGTTTGGGGATAGGGCCATTGTACGCCTGGAACAGGGATTGTTCGATGTACCCTACAAAGAGGCAGGTATAGCTAGGGTCTATGCGTGCCCATAGCTACGCCTTGGATTTGGAGGAAGTGGGAGGAATCAAAGGAGAAGTTGTTGAGGGTAAACATAGAAACATAGAAACATAGAAAATAGGTGCAGGAGTAGGCCATTCGGCCCTTCGAGCCTGCACCACCATTCAATATGATCATGGCTGATCATCCAGCTCAGTAACCTGTACCTGCCTTCTCTCCATACCCACTGATCCCTTTAGCCACAAGGGCCACATCTAACTCCGTCTTAAATATAGCCAATGAACTGGCCTCAACTACCTTCTGTGGCAGAGAATTCCACAGACTAACTGGTAAGGACCAGCTCTGCTAGGCGGAGGAAGGTATTGGTAGATGGAAGTTGGCTGGTTCTGTATTTCATTATACCATGGTGCACATGACAATAAACTAAACTAACTAACTTGTAATTGTTAATTAATTAATCTGCTGGTGGAAGTTATTTTTACATTTTAACCATTCTCCTCAATTCCTTGCATGGTTTATTTATGAGATATTTTTGGTCATATGTCAAAATATTCTTTGTCAAACACCCTGTTAAAAATTTTGTTAACCTTGAGACCCACTATTAGATTTCTCCCCAGCTCCCTTCTTCCAGTGAAAGAGTCCCAAATTATTCAAAACACTACAAAGCTGGAAATCTGGGCATTTTCTCTTTGATTTTGAGAAATATTCATCAGGCCAAGCAACATCTAAAGGGGGAGAAAAGCAGGATTAACATTTCAGTTCAATGATTTTACATCAAAACCAGGGTAAGTTGGTGATTTTTTGAAAAAGGAGAAAAAGGGGAAAACGGTGAAGTTTCTTCCAGTTTCTCCCTTTCATCGTATCTATTCAGGTGATGCCACAACAGTAACTTTTTCAGCATGTCTTTCTTTTCTCTCAACTGGGATTCCCCCCCCCGCCCCCAAATGTAGGTGACAGGTTTCTCAGCCGTCTGCTCTGTTCCCTGCACTTTAGCTCTCAGTTTCTCTTTTCCCATCTTCCTTACCGTCCACCCACCAGTTTCCTCATTCAACATATCATTCAACGAATTTTCAGCATCTCCAAAAAGATCCCACCACCAAACATGCCTTTCAACTCCACCTCTTTCAGCATTCCATAAAAGCCAAACCATCTGAATTGATCGGATTCCACTTGCACAGTACCTGCCTTTTTCCTCCCTCTAGAGAAGGCAGGACAAGAGCGTTAGGATGGAGAGACAGATCAGCCATGATTGAATAGTGGAGTAGACTTGATGGGCTGAATGGCCGAATTCTGCTCTTAATACTTATGATCTTATGATCTACTTATCCTGCCATCCAGGGACACAAACACTTCTTCCAGGTAAAGCTATGATTCCCTTGTACTTGATATGATCACTTCCACATGGGGGAAATCAAAATGTTGGTTGAATGTTACTTTGCGGAGCGCATCATCTCAGTCTGAACTCTGTAAATATCTAATTTTGACTGATCTCTATTTTTTTTTAACCTCCTAAACTGTTCCAATGAAGCTTAATATAAAGTTGGTGAACAACACCTCATCTTCTGACCAGGTACCTTGCAGCTTTACTGGTTCAACATTAAATTCAATAAGTTTAGAATATAAGGAATTTAGCCTCACATATTTTTGGTATCTTTTGTTTTTTTGAGAAATTTCAGATTTCAAGCAATTCTTCAGATTTGTTCATGCACTAATTATTTGTGGTGTTTATCACACTCCTTCAGCCAGCAGCGTCATCTTTGTCTACATCTATCCTCTTTTGTCTCCCCCCCTTTTCCCTTTCTCTAAAATGTGACTTTTAATAAAGAGATCTCTAACTTTGGTATAATTAAAAATCATCAAGACGACATTTTTGTACCATCCCTACAGATGCTGCCTGGTCTGCTGAGTACAAGCAGCATTTTCTGCTTAATTTTAAATTATTCCCGATGCTTCTGACCTCTCCGTTCTATCATAAAAACAAATCCAGTAACATGAAGTGACTCAAAGGGCTATCCTAATTTGTCAATTATCTGTCTGCTTTAGTGTATTTTTCAATAATGTAAATTAATAGCTTATTTTTGATTTAGTCCTTTTTGATTTTTTTCTTTACCTTTCCATATTTCATTTTGTTAGCCTTTGCTTCACAATTTATATATTTAATTCATTTTCTTTCTGCTTAGTTTCATTTTCACCCTAATTTCTTTATTTTTTTAAAAACTCATCATCTGGTTAATTCATTCCTGTTTTATAGATGAAAATATTTCTCCTGCACTCTGTAGGAGAATTTTATTTTTACTTTTCAGTAAATGATCCAGGATTACTTTTCCTGGTTTTATTTACTGTCTTTTAAAAATAGTTATTTTTCTCCTATTTATTAATTTGGTATTTATATTATGTACTTGCTTAACGTTATCTTAAACATTATGTTAAAATTGGTGAAGAAGTAGAAATAAGGAACTGCAGATGCTGGTTTTGCACAAAAGGGCACAAAGTGCTGGAGTAACTCAGTGGGGCCCCTGCCCCAGAGAAGCTATCTGACTCACTGAGTTACTCCAGTACTTTGTGTCCTTTTATGTTAAAAATAATTGCTGTCCACATGTTCCTCTTGCTTCCTTTGCTATCAAGTACAGGCTTAATTCCCATCACTAGATCCAGCAATCCTTCCTTTGTTGCTTGACGTTTAACACTGTAGAAGAGTTCAACAATACGATCTTCCACAATAGCTTTATTCCCTTTTTCTCTTTCACTGCCTCTCTGTGCTTGTTTATCTTAGTGGTGGCTAAAAGTGCAATTGATTATTATTCTAAGTCATTTACTAACTACATAAACTGTCAAATACATTTCTTTATTTCCACAGCTAGAAAATTTGTACTCTGATCGATTCTTTATCTTTTATTTAATTGAACCTGGATTCTTTTTCTACCTTTCTATTAATTATGTCTCATTTTCATTCCCTCCTTTAAGCATCCCAAATGATTATTGCTCTGTAATGAATTAAGAACCTTAATTAAAAACACGCCTATCACCATGCCAATTAGCACATGGCTCAGGTAGTAATCATGTGAAGTTCTAATTTATAATTAAACTTCCAACTTTTGATATTCCCTAGGCAGAACCATCTCCATTCCTTGTGTGATTAATACTAATGTATTGTGCGTCAATGGGATTTCCCCAATATTGCATATTCACTACCATGATTAATGGTTCTAATAATTGTGTTTTCAGTTGCTCAGAAATCCAGCCAAGGTCTTATACACTAAATGCGCGTTATTGTGCTATCAGCATGTTGAATTCTGTCTCTAAAATTCATTCAGCTGATTTCAATTCAGCACATCCAAATGGGAATACATTTCTTGGCTGGAAATGATGTAAAAGAAATCCTCTATGGATATGTTTGAAGGATTATTTAACCATTATTTTTCATCCATCTACAGAGCCAGGTGACCGTAAACAAGGTGAATGGAGGTTGGACGCAGCAACAACCAGAGAGCACTTGGCTATGGTCTAAGAAGTGACAATTATTATCAGAGACAGGAATCAACTAATAGGAAACCCTTATTACTTTTCCCTACCATTCAGAGGCACTATGACTGCTGTGATGCTCAATTGCAAAATCCTGCATATTATCATTAACTAGAAACCTATCTGGAATATGAACAGGGCAGCATGGTGGCGCAGCCGTAGAGATTTTGCCTTACAGTGCCAGAGACCTGGGTTTGAACCTGACTCCGAGTGTTGTCTGTACAGTGTTTGCACGTTCTCCCCGTGATCTGCATGGGTTTTCCCTGGTCACCTGTCCATGCTCTCCAGAGATGCTGCCTGACCCGCTTAATTACTCCAGCACTTTGTGTCCTTTTTCTCAAAGCAATCTATGTTTTGTTCTTTCTTGTGTAGGAAAGTACTGAAGATGCTGGTTTAAATCGAAGGTAGACACAAAATGCTGAAGTAACTCAGCGGCACAGGCAGCATCTCTGGAGAGAAGGAATGGAGAGAAGAGGTGCTGCCTAAGGTACTCCAGTGTTTTGTGTCTACCTTTTGTCCTTTCTTGTTCAGTTTCGACCTCTAAGAAATAAGGTTGTACATATCAATCTCTTCCACTATATCTAATCTCTTTGTGTTTGTACCGTAAGCTTTTGATAGTTTTTAAATAAAGTAAGGGACTTTGGATAACAATGCTTTCACACTAGTGCAATTTTTTAAAATTTAAAAGTAGTAGAAAACTTTGGGAAGCAACTTTGATGGGTTTTTTTCACAGCTAGTTTGTGCATGCCCTGACTTCTTGGCTTCACAATACATTCCTCATTTGAAGCAATCACTTGAAGACTTTGTCACACTCTGACAAGGATGAGGAAGACATGCCATAAATTGTTGTTTATGGACAAGGCTCCAGCTGCCCCAAGCTACCACTGTCAAAAAGAATAGTGAGAACAAGGTTTCCACACACTTCTTTACGCAGATGTTGATTCCCCATGGAAGTCAATTTAGCTACCTGCTGTATTTATGCTGAAGTTTGCCAAAGTTTTCAACTGTGTGCCTGGTGGGGAGTCTCATTATTGCTCAAATAGTATTTTTATTTAGAATGTTTGTCAGTAAGAATTACACTGTTAACCCCAGAGGATATAAAAAGAACGAGCAAAGCAACCAACAGATCCTCTGGCTGTTGTCAGTGGATATTCATTCTTTTTCCTATTTCTGTGCACAAAGGCCTTATTAATGGAACCTGTACTGAATTGTTGAATATGCAAGGTGCAACATCATCAATGGTATTGGGTCACATGTAAATCTGGCAGTGAATGTTTAGTTTCATTCATTGTCATTGGGTTAAGCAATGCCAATGAGTTGCATCAATGTCACAGTCAAGCAATTTCTTGCGCTAGGAAAGAGAAAGATAGAAATTAGAATGAGTATTGGAAAATGCCCAGTCATCAACACGATAAACATCTTTGCTTGAACTTTACGGACTTCACCGGCTTTATCGTGCACTAAATGTTATTCACGATATTCCCTTGATCACGTATCTGTACACTGCGGGTGACTCAATTGTAATCATGTTTTGTCTTTCCGCTGACTAGTTAGCACGCAACAAAAGTTTTTCACTGTACCTCGCTCGGTACATGTGGCAATAAATTAATAACTGATAGGAAGAGAAAGAGACATATAAAAAACAGGTCCTGTGGCTCAGCAAACACCTCTCCAACTTGAACCTTGACATCTGGACCTTGAAACCACAATGAGTGAGGATAGGTGACTAACATCCTCTATGATAATCCTCAACACTGATGCCTCACACCGTTGAATTCTCATCATCTTACAATATTCCTTATACACTCACGACTGTGTGACTAAATTCTGCTCTAACTCAATTTACAAGTTTTTAGATGACAACACCATAGTCAGGTCGATCTCAAAGAAAAGGAGATATCTATTTAATATGTCCAAATGACGATTTAGCACAACAAAAGAAGTGGAAAGAATTGGAAATTATTTAAGGGGATGTTATAATTTCTCAGTGGATGGGTTTAGGAATAGGCTGGATATTAAATACTGTATGTTAGAAGTAATTAAAACTTTTTGCAGAAGTTTGCGATTTTAATTCTGACCATCCTGGATTCGAGATTAAATTTGAAAGTCCTTGAAATTAAATGCAAAAAGTACATGGTTTCAGGAAGAAAAACACCTGGATATATATGTTTCACATTTTTTGTCACCACTTTACATTGACATTTATTTCCAATGTATTTCAAACAATGAACTATGTATCTGTATGAAACATGTACCTTTTGAATTTAATTTCAATTAGCATCAGATTCCTGTAAGTGAGGCCTTAGAGACCCTGAGACACTGGTGTTCTGACATAACAGAGAAGCTTATAATATGTTTGCATATTATAATAATAATAATAATAATAATGCATTACATTTATATAGCGCTTTTCAAACACTCAAAGACGCTTTACAGGGATTACTAGAACATAGAGAAGAAAATAAATATATAAATAAGTAAACGAACAGAAAAAGGAGACAGAAGGTGAGGTGACGGTCAGTGGTTGAAGGCAGTGCTGAACAGGTGAGACTTCAGTGATGTTTTGAATGTGGTGAGTGAGGAGGAGTCTCTGACGGTTTGGGGTAGTGAGTTCCAGAGGGTGGGAGCAGCGATGGAGAAAGCCCTGTCCCCCCAGGATCTGAGTTTGGTCCGGATGGGGGGGGACAGGAGGTTGGCAGCAGCAGAGCGGAGGGTGCAGGTGGGAGTGTACCTGTGGAGGAGGTCAGTCAGGTAGGATGGGGCCAGGTTATGGAGGGCTTTGAAGGTCATGAGGAGGATTTTGTACTGGATTCTCTGGGGGATGGGGAGCCAGTGGAGCTTGTAAAGGACGGGGGTGATATGGTCACGGATCGGGGAGTGGGTGAGTAGACGGGCAGCGGAGTTTTGAATGTATTGAAGTTTACTGATGATTTTTGAGGGTGAGCCATAGAGGAGGCTGTTGCAGTAGTCCAGATGGGAGGTGATGAAGGCGTGGATGAGGGTTTCTGCAGCTGTGGAGGAGAGGGATGGACGGAGACGGGTGATGTTTTTGAGGTGGAAGAAGGCTGTCTTTGTGATGTGTTTGATATGTTTGTCGAAGGAGAGGGTTTGATCAAAGATGATTCCAAGATTCCGGATGTGAGGGGAGGTGGATACTGGGAGACCATCAATATTGAGGGTGAAGTTTTGGGTGGATTTGGTGAGCGTTTTTGGACCAATGATGATGATTTCAGATTTGTTGCAGTTGAGTTTGAGGAAATTTGATTGAAGCCAAGATTTTATTTCAGTGATGCAGTTTGTCAGTGTAGAGTGTGTGGTGGTGGAGATTGACTTGGTGGAGATGAGGAGCTGGATATCATCGGCGAAGCAGTGGAAGTTGAGACCATGACGGCGGATTAATTGACCAAGGGGGAACAGGTAGAGGATGAAGAGGAGGGGGCCAAGGACTGAGCCTTGGGGGACACCTTGGGGGAGGGGAGCGGTGGGGGATTTACAGTTGTTAATGGAGATGAACTGGTGCCTGTCAGAGAGGTAAGATTTGATCCAGGATAGGGCTGTGCCGGTGATGTTAAAGGAGGTTTCAATCGGGTGAGGAGAATGGAGTGATTTATGGTGTCAAAGGCGGCGCTGAGGTCAAGTAGGATGAGGATGTTGAGGTTGCCAGCGTCAGAGGAGAGGAAAAGGTCGTTTGTGATTTTGAGGAGCGCAGTTTCAGTACTGTGGTTGGAGCGGAATCCGGATTGGAAAGTTTCATACAGGTTATTGGTAGAGAGGTGGTATTTGAGTTGAGAAGCTACAGCACGTTCCAAAACTTTGGACAGAAAGGGTATTGTACCTCATATGTACCTATTGTACCTCATATGACTCGTGCAGCCTACTGCAGACTGGGAACCATTTTCTCTTTGCACATCTGTTACTACTGGACATCATATCTAATTTACCTGCCAGAGGAGAAGACACATGACACTACAATTTGACGATTTGCAATTTCATAGCTTCATTAACCTGGATGAGCAAAGAGAGCGAGGGAGAGAGGGACAGATCGATCCATCGTCAGCTACCCCTCTCCCCTCTGTGCCTCTGAAATACTTTGTTAATGGGATTAAGACATAACAAGATATTTTTCTAATCAGCAGAAGATGTACATTATATCACTCTGGGCCTCCTGAGGTATATTTGCATTGTAATAAATGGCTGCAATTTTCAGGAGAGATGTTTTAAAAGCTACCCACAACTTGGATTGGCATACACAAATGGTATGAAATTGGTGGCATGTCAAGGCCAGATCCTAAATTTAACATACACATAATATATATGTTGCATAATTCATGAGGAAGTGCCACAGCAGTCCATTCAATTAATTCATTAATCTCCATATAATTAAACTAAATTCACATCACAAAACAAAGGACTAATTAGTAATGACACGGCCTCCAGCTGCACTCAAATCAAACCACGGAGGATCTAGTGCTCTATTAAATCTATCTTTTTAACCTCTTTAACTAATTAATTTTATCTAATACTTTGTCTAATTAACTATTAATGTATGACATAAACAGAACACATTATTAAGAAGTGTAAGGTGTGAATAATGTCAGGATTGTTGGATATGAGAAGACATTTTTAGTCCATTTGGAGGGAGCAAACACCAGTAATAAACATTTCATATAATGATCATCAAATTTGCATTGTGTTATGTAACACTGTTATGTTTTCAAAGTTTTATAGCTGTTCATATTGCAAAGCAGAGCCACCCATTGGCATTTTGAATTATTGCAATGCCAGCCCCACCAAGGTTTTCATTGGAGGAAGGTTCCTCTGTTGTTGCATTTTAGAGTGAGTGTCAGGGGATTTTGGAACAGATCAGGTGAATGGGATGGCAAATGGAATAGAAATCAGAAGTGACCAATCTGTCGTGAATCAATCATATTGAAGTGGCAGCCAAGAAGGCATCATGAGGAAACCAAGGAAATTCAGCATGTCTCCAATGACACTTACATGCTTCTACAGATGAATCATAGAATTCATAGAATCATGAATCATAGATGCTGTTGGGTTGCATCACAGCTTGGTTTGGGAACTTCTCTGCCAAAGACTGCGAGAAATTGCAGTGTTGTAGATGTAGCCCAGTTCATCACACAAACCACACTCCCTACCATTGACTCTATCTACAATCCATATTATCTTGGATAACATAATTCATGACGTCCCACCCTGGTTATTCCTTCTTCTTCCCACACACATCAGGCAAAAGATTGAGGCTTGAAAGCGCACACTACCAGACTCAGGAACATCTTCTTCCCCTCTGTTATCAGACTTCTGAATGGTCCTTCCACAAGCTAGGATACTGTCGGATTCACCTCTACTTCATTGGGAACATTGCACTTTGTCTATATCTGTTGCACTACAATGCTGGTAACTATATTCTGCACTCTGTATCTTTCCCTTTGTTCCATCTATTGTACTTGAGTTTGACGATTGGATAGCATGCAAAATAAGGCCTTACACTGTAGCTCGCACATGTGACAATAATATACATAACCTCACTTAGCCTAATCAGCAAACTAGTTAACATAATTTGGAAATGTGGCAAAGGATAACTAAACGAAGACAGAGGAGGAGGTGGTGATTGCCTCAACAAAGCTCAGAAGGACAGAATATGATTACTTGTTAGATAGAGCTCTAGGGGCTAGCGGAATCATGGGATATGGGGAGAAGGCAGGCATGGGTTACTGATTGTGGATGATCACCCATGATCACAATGAATGGCGGTGCTGGCTCGAAGGGCCAAATGACCTCTTGCTGCACCTATTTTCAATGTTTCTGTTTCTACTTGAGAACATAACAAAAACTCCAGGATGCTCCACTGTGTTATACAATTTAATTATGCTATGTCTCATCATACTGCTGTCGTACACAGCATGTAGTTAAGTTGTTACAAATATATTAATAAAAAGAACCAAACATAAATAAGAACATAATAATGATTATTGATTTGCCATACTTAACATGATGGCAAATAAATGTCTTGATGGCAAATAAATGGATCCCCCACCCACATACATAGCATGTATTGTTTTTTGATGTATATGATACTTCTCTCACCATGTGTTATCCCATTTGCAAAATTCAGTTCGATTGATTTCAGATGAACTTCAATGGAGCAAAATTTTGGGAATGAGGCGCCATGTGTAGCCATTATTTCATCGCATGTTCAGTACACACAAATAAGACTGAATATTTCTGCGGATCTCTCGGGTTCTTACAAGGCAATATCTCCTTTCTGATGAAGTCCATTTCTTCCCTGTGGAGGTTCTGATCCTCGCCTTCCTTCTCTTCAATGTTTACTTCCTTGTAGCATTGGAGTTCCATTTGATCTTTCAAGTCACACTGCGCAGCAAGTTCAATCCTCAATCTCCCCTCCTTCATCACATTCAAAGTGGTGGCGTATTTATAACAGATAGATGGATTTTTCCAATTATATTCCTTCCACCAACCACTGAAATCTTCAGATAATCACAAACTGAAAGGAGATTATCAGACGTTTCATATAATAATCCGTTAACTTCAATCAATAAAGATTTCCAATTCACCATTGTCCATTGCGACCAGCATTGATTGAAAGTATCACAAAATGCTGGAGTAACTCAGCAGGTCAGGCAGCATCTAGGAGAGAGGGAATGGCTGACGTTTCAGGTCGAGACCATTCTTCAGACACAGCATTGTTTGAAAGAAAAAGTGGCAACAGCTGCTCTCACCTAATAGTGGTTCTGGTCAAATGCAGACACACGATTCTTCCACAGGACACATACTGGCATTTTATTCTTTCAGTGGCTGTTACCTATTATGAAGAAGGGTCTCGACCCGAAACGTCACCCATTCCTTCTCTCCAGAGATGCTGCCTGACCCGTTGAGTTTCTCCAGGTTTTTGTGTCTAACTTCAGTTTAAACCAGCATCTGCAGCTCCTCCCTGCACACCTCACGTCAACAACCTCCTCAGGCAAATAGATTGATGATGTCACTCAAAGAATTTATTTGAAGTTGTGCAGCCTATTTTCACGCAGCATAATTTAATTATCTCATTTAAATCATTTAATTCATTGCATTAATTCTGTTTGATCAGGAAACAACCCAGGGATGACAAAAAGGTTAGAATTTTGACCACATGGAAGAACTTAAAGAGTTGTGGAGATTACAAAAAAAATTGGAGCAGTGAAATAAAGGAAGGGTTTCGTTTTTGTAGTTTTAGTTTTAGAGATTGGAGGGATTTCTGGTCATCCAGTGTGCCACATCAGACCTGGAGTCTGACTAGTTAGAGACAGAGGAAAGGTTATGAGAGAGGCTGGTAAGGTAGGTTTGTGAGTCATCAGCCAAACAACAAGTTTTCAAAGGAAAAAAGAAAAAGGAAAAGTTTAGAAAGGAAATTAGGTGGAATTTCTTTGATCAGAAGGTGGTGAATTTTGTGGAATTCATTACCACAGAAGGCTGTGGAGACCAAGTCAATGGATATTTTTAAGGTTGAGATTCATAGGTTCTTGATTAATAAGTGTCAGGGGTTATGGGGAGAAGGCAGGAGAATGGGGTTGAGAGGGAAAGATAGATCAGCCATGGTTGAATGGCAGGGTAGACTTGATGGTAGACTGGGTAGACTGAAATGGTCTAATTCTGCTCCTACAACGTATGAATTTATGAACTTATAAAACATGCATTAATCTGTAGCCACTGCCTTGATCTGACTGCCAAGTTGCACTTATTGGTCCTTGAAGCTGAAGATTACTGAGGTGGGATGGCCAAAACCACTTGCTTATGGTTGTGAGAAAAGGGACCCAGGAAAGATTGAACTCCAATCGAAATTGTCGGATGCTGATTTTTTTTCCAGCTCAATAGCAATTCTATAAGAATTCTGATTGTAACTTATGCATTGTTGTGCTGATATATTGATCTTGTTCAAAACTTTCACAGTAAGGGCGGAACGGTGGCGCAACCATAGAGTTGCTGCCTTACAGCGCCAGACCCGGGTTCAACCCTGACAATGAGTGCTGTCTGTACGGAGTTTGTACATTCTGCCTGTGGCTGTGTGGACTTTCCCCAGGTACTCCAGCTTCCTCCCACATTCCAAAGACGTGCAGGTCTGTAGGTTAATTGGCTTCAGTAAAGATTGTAAATTGTTCCTAGTGTCTAGGATAGTGCTAGTGTATGGATCCCTGGTGATCGCTGATCGCCACAGACTCATTGGGCCGTAGGACCTGTTTCCGTGCTGTATCTCTAAAACTGAAACTAAAATTGGAGGGTCCAAACAATTTACTCCAAATAATGGTTGGGCTGAAGTGAAATTAAAACATCTTGCCTGGCAGCCTGGAGTCAGGCATTGATTATATCACTTAATGCCAATGATCACAATGATTAAATGAAACCCTCCCGCCTCATGCACAAGTGGGGTAGGAAGTAAAGTCAGACACCTTAGTTTAGTTTAGTTTGGTTAAGAGATACGGTGCGGAAACAGGTCCTTCAGCATAATGAGTCCGCACCGACCAGCGATCCCCACACATTAACGCTATCCTGCACACAATGGGGACAATTTTTACATTTACACCAAGCCAATTAACCTACAAACCTATACGTCTCTGGAGTGTGAGAGGAAACTGAAGATCTTGGCGAAAACCACCGCAGATCACGTGGAGAACATACAAAATCCATACAGAAAGCACCCATAGTCGGGATCGAACCCAGGTCTCTGGTGCTGTAAGGCAGTAGATCTACCGCTACGCTACGCAACTGTGAGTATTTCCCCTTTGATTCGTTGTGTCATAAGAAGACCCATCATTTTCACAAAGACACACAGCCCCTTGTGCTGATTCCATCTTTAACGGTAACAGTGAGATTTCCCAACACAATGTTTCTGTCACCAGCTTTGGCACCTATGCTGCTGACTCATTGGAACTTGACATTGGGAGATTCAAAACATGCCAAACATTTAAGCCTACATTTCTCTTCATTTTGCCACTGCCAGCATTGCTAGCTTACCCTTTAAAGGCACCTGGAGGCCTGGGTATATTCTGGCAAATCCAAAAGATCAATCTGTGTGCACATTAAATTTTTATAAACCACCATTTATCCAGCTGGGCAATGGAGCATAATTTACAGTAAAGTTTTTGCTATTTATCCATTTCATTACAGGAAATGCATGTGTTATGAAGGAGCAAACCTGTGGTCTGAGAATCGGTGTGATTCTACTCACTGCTGACCAGTGGTTGCAAATGTAACAGCATGGTGAAAATAATGTATAGGTGAAGAGAAAAGGTTAATAAAGAAAATAAAAAGAAAAGCCTGTCCAGAAGTTACATAGAGAGCAGAATCCAGAGATCTGGATGGTGGAGGGTGGGGTGGCATGGTGGCGCAGCAGTAGAGTTGCTGCCTTACAGTGCTAAGCGCCAGAGACCCGGGTTCAATCCCGACTACGGGTGCTGTCTGCATGGAGTTTGTACGTTCTCCCCGTGACCACATGGGATTTCTCCAAGTGAGGGGCAGCCTAAGATGAAGCAGATGAATGGAACCGGGCTCCTTGCCACTTTTACATCATGGAAATGGACTCCACATTATTTACTTTTACCTTTTAGAAACATAGAAAATAGGTGCAGGAAGAGGCCATTCGGCCCTTCAAACCAGCACCACCATTCATTGTGATCATGGCTGATCGTCCACAATCAATAACCCATGCCTGCCTTCTCCCCATACCCCGTGATTCCACTAGCCCCTAGAGCTCTATCTAACTCTCTCTTAAATCCATCCAGTGATTTGGCTTCCACTGCCCTCTGTGGCAGAGAATTCCACAAATTCACAACTCTCTGGATGAAAATGTTTCTTCTCACCTCAGTTTTAAATGGCTTCCCCTTTATTCTATTTATTTTGTTCTTAACAACCCTGCTGGAATTCATGGCAAGAAAGAGGCAGCTTGCCAAGTTCAACAGAGACTGCAGGTTGGCAACAGCATGAACAATCACCTGCCCTTCTCAACTTAAAAGAAACCTGGAGTAACAATATTGAACTTTGCTTGTATTGAAGCAACAATGTTAAAACAATAGCAAATTGTTCCTTGAAACAAAATGGTCCTTAATTAAATTACACCTATGCTGGTTCCAGGCTGCTCTGCATTTTAAGTATCCATTGACCTTCTACTTAATCTAAATCTCAATGGAGAGTGTGCAGTTTATACAGAATCTGTGGGTAAATGCTTGTGAAAAATGAGCACAGCATTTGGAATTGTTATAATCTTCATGTGGAAAAAGAATCTCTTGGCAAAGGCAAAACGGATTGGGAGCTTTTAAGCTCTTATTATAAAGTCAGGATCCATATAATGAACACAACAAAAGATAATAGCCTTCAATATCAATAACTTACACTCATGGAGGATATAATCCTTTGCTATTCACTCTATCAAAGCTGATCATAATTTTACAATCATATTAAATCTCAGTTTTGCTGTGTGTGATTCAGTGATAATAATACCAGGATTTCACATCTGTCTTCATAACTGCAGTCTCTCATCATGGCATTTTGATCATTTTATGCTCTAAATGACATTAAATTAATTTCCAAGATGATTTCTGAAGATCACTTAACTTACTCAAACTAGTTAGCACCCTGTGACAATCTGTTACTACTGCTCCTCATGTTTAGACTTTAGACTTTAGAGATACAATGTGGAAACAGGCCCTTTGACCCACCGTGTCCGCGCTGACCAGCGACCAACCCATACACTAGGACTATCCTACACACTAGGGACAATTTACAATTGTATTGAAGCCAATTAACCAACAAACCAGTACATCTATGGAGTGCGGGAGGAAACCGGAGCACCTGGAGAAAACAGAGAGACCGAACAAACTCTGTACAGACCGCACCCGTTGTCAGGATCGAAACCGGGTTGAAACCTGGCGCAGTAAGGCAGCAACACCACCACAGGCGCCACTGAGCCGCCCCATGTTCAGACCGAGTGTGTGCGGTCTGTACAGAATACTCTTTAACACTAATTATTTGTTTTTCTACATCTGTTCAGACTTATAAAAAATGATGTAGAAAGAAACAAGAAACAGAGACTTGAAATTATATTGTATAGGAAGAAACTGCAGATGCTGGTTCTAACCGAAGATAGACACATAACGCTGGAGTAACTCAGGGGGACAGGCAGCATCTCCGGAGAGAAGGAATGGGTGACGTTTTGGGTCGAGACCTTTCCTTAGTCTTGACCCGAGGTGTCACCCATTCCTTCTCTCCAGAGATGCTGCCTGTCCCGCTGAGTTACTCCAGCTTTTTGTGTCTATCATGAAATTATATTGCACCTGTCACATCCCCAGGACATCCCTAAGGACTTAAGGGCAGTAAGGACAAACCAATTAACTGCAGGCCAGTGAGCCTGATGACCCTGGTGGGAACACTCTTGTAGGGGATTCTGAAGGACAGGTTCTTCAGGTATGGGTATGGGGGGACAGATTAGATAATGGTTATGTAGGAAAAAAACTGCAGATGCTGGTTAAAATCAAAGGTAGGCACACAATGCTGGAGTAACTCAGCGGGTCATGCAGCTTCTCTGGAGAGAAGGAATGGGTGATGTTTCGGGTCGAGACCCTTCTTCAGACTGATGTCAGGGGAGGGGGCGGGACAAAGATAGGATGTAGTCGGAGGCAGGGAGACTAGTGGGAGAACCGGGAAGGGGAGGGGATAAAGACGGAAAGCAGGGACTATCTGAAGTTAGAGAAGTCAATGTTCATACCGCTGGGGTGTAAACTACCCAAGCAAAATATGAGGTGCTGTTCCTCCAATTTGCGCTGGGCCTCACTCTGACAATGGAGGAGGCCCAGGACAGAAAGGTCAGATTGGGAATGGGAGGGGGAGTTGAAGTGCTGAGCCATCAGGAGATCAGGTTGGTTAAGACGGAGGTGTTCAGTGAAACGATTGGCGAACCTGTGCTTGGTCTCGCCGATGTAGAGAAGTTGGGAGATCATGTTGCAGTTGTAAAAGGCATTGATAAGGCCACATTTAGAGTATTGTGTTCAGTATTGGTCACCATGTTATAGAAAAGATGTTGTCAAGCTGGAAAGGGTGCAGAGAAGATTGACGAGCATGTTGCCAGGACACGAGGGGCTGAGCTTTAGGGAGAGGTTGAGCAGGATAGGACTTTATTTCTTGGAGTGCCAGAGCGTGAGGTGTGATATTACAGAGATGTACAAGAGCATGAGAGGAATAGATCAGGTGATTGCACAGAATCTTTTGCCCAGAGTACAGGAATCAACAACCAGACGACAACCCAACCTGTCCTCGTCCTTCTGCAGAATCCGTGCTTCCTTTAGAGATAAAGTGCAGAAACAGATCCATTGGTTCACTGAGTCCTCATCAACCGGCGATCGCCCCATACACTCACACTGTCCTACACATAAACAGCAATATTTACAACTTACCAAAGCCAATTAACTTACAAACTTGTACGTCTGTGGAGTGTGGGAGGAAACCGTAGAACCGGAGAAAACCCACGCCGTCACAGGGAGAACGTACAAACTTTGTACAGACAGCACCCGTAGTCAGGATCCGGGTCTCTGGCACTGGAAGGCAACAACTCTACCGCTGCGTCACCGTGCCACCCCTAATTCCTCTGAAGGTGACTCCACCCATGGTTTTCAGGGATGACTAATTCTCCAAGCCTCATGTAGTTAAGCAGTGAGCTCAATCAGAGGTGCTTTAATTCCATCAACATAATTTTCCCAGCTGAGTGAATATGCATCGTTAATAACCTATTTCTGATACCATACAATTTAATATATCTCTGCATTTCGTGTGGCATACAAACAAAAACACATATTTTCCTCCACTGCTTCTAAGCCTCGTTAGGATAAGCTTTACAAAATGTCAGCTGGGAATATTCTTAGGGTGAGTAGTTTACATGATACCAAACTCTAATTAAGTGCTGTTAATTTGGATGATGGGATATTAGCAACCTAAAATCACTCACACATCCTAAACAACGTTCCATTTAATTTATATTGATTGAAAACTGATTATTTCCCACTTGTAATTCATAAAAAATGTATGATTCTACATTATTTATGATTTAAAAACCATGGGCCTGTCGCCTGTAATTTCACTTTGGTTCATCTGGTTTCTCAAATGAACACAGAAGTTCACAGAATTTTAATCCCAAATATATATTGTACAATTTCCACTGACTCTTGCACCATGAACAAAAAAATCATCCAGGTAAATGCCAACTTCACCACAAACATAACCATATCCTGCTGCATTTTTTTTAATAACCACCTTCACTATTATTATTATGCAATACCACCTACTTTTGTATCATTTTCAAACATCATCTTTCTAGCCTTTCATCTTTATGTCTGCCTTACCAGAAATATTTAGCATCATCTAATTCCTTTGGATGGCATCACTGGCCTTTATTAAAAAGATAAATGAAGGTAAGTGGTTTGTTTTCTTGTAAATTTTATTTTAATTAGCATTGATGCAATATTGACTTTACATCAGTTAAAGGGTGCATATTCTTTTTTTATTCATAATTCATAACCTTTAAAATGTGTGTGATTTTTGTTTTTAATTAACCCCTTACATCTCTGATCATCAATAGACAATAGACAATAGACAATAGACAATAGGTGCAGGAGTAGGCCATTCAGCCCTTCGAGCCAGCACCGCCATTCAATGCGATCATGGCTGATCACTCTCAATCAGTACCCCGTTCCTGCCTTCTCCCCATACCCCCTCACTCCGCTATCCTTAAGAGCTCTATCCAGCTCTCTCTTGAAAGCATCCAACGAACTGGCCTCCACTGCCTTCTGAGGCAGAGAATTCCACACCTTCACCACTCTCTGACTGAAAAGATGTGGAAACAGGAATAATGCCTAGTGGCTCTATGAATTCGGCTCCACCTCATGAAATAACTGACGCAATGAGACAGCAGGAGCTCTGTGGTCATTTGGTTGCAACAATTAGGTTGCTGTAGACTAGTGTGGATGGCAGCCATGATGGGGAGACCAGTTCAAGCTTGAAGCAGCCCAGTCTTGTCCAAAACATCAACAAGTTATTTCCATCAAATAACTTATGAACAGGTCAAAGCAACATATTTGAAATCTGCAGAGCAATGACATTTTTAATTATACTAGAAATGAACTAAAAAGATCATAATCTTACATGGTTCAAAATTCAATAAAAACATGTCACTTTGGACCTCAAAGGATTAATGTAAGGAACAAAGTCTGTCACCAATTTGCATTACTCTTGGTTTGTCCTTGTCATGTCCAATCTCACTTTGATTATTATCTGTCTTGATTTTTAGTGGCATAAATGTGGGCAATCAACAGATACTTGTATATTGGATCTAATTTATCTGAATTCAGCCTCTGCCAGAGATTAAAGATTATTTTCTTGAGATATTTGCACCCTTAAATGTAAACTGATCATTCATTCAGATACACAGAAGGCAATTCCACTGTTTAAAGTTACTGTTATCATTAAGTTTCCAATTAGACATTAGTTGAAAATGTATAGAAGTAAAGAATAATAAATAAATGAATGCAATTGAACCACATTTTGAATGACCAATGTTGTATCGATAGAGAAGAGAAAATTGTAGTTGGCCTGGACTCTCTGTATTTATTGTAAAGTATAGCATTAATGGGAAAGATACCAGTCACCATTAAAGGAATTAATTAAAATGCAATGAAAAAAACCCCAAGATTATAAAACATGGGCATGATGCCATGAACGTCCATAGCATGGAACAAGAACATAGTAATTATGGAAACCAAACCTGCATTTTAAAAACATGTAGACCGGAGAAGAAGGGCCTTGACCCGAACCGTCACCCATTCCTTCTCTCCAGAGATGCTGCCTGTTCCGCAGAGTTACTCCAGCTTTTTGTGTCTACAGAGAAGGGAGTTGTCTCCTAAAGCATTTCTAAAAGCTAAAACAAATGAAAATTGATAGCAGAGCTTAATTATGCTGTAAACCAACCATGTAGGGTAATTTTTCACAGCTTGGGAAAATATTAGTGAACAATTTAATGGCTCAAAGTTTGAGGTTTTACCTGCTTAGCATTCATTCCATAGCTATCTCCTTTCCCTCCTCCTCCCAAACCACCAACCAACCCCTCACCCATGTGTCCACCGAACCTGCACCACCTTACCGTCACTGAAATACACATGCCAGTCAGTTGTCAGTCAGTTTTGTGCTGCTCGAGTTAAATCCAGAAAAGATTCTGCTTTGGGCACAATTGGTAAATCCTGATTAAAAACTGCGCATAAAAGTAGAACTTAAAAACAAAACACTGGAAGAACTCAGCAGATGAAGCAGCATCAGAAGCAAAAACTATATGTGAACATTTTAGGTTGAGACTCTTCATTGGTCCTAATCCTGCTTGATGCACTGCGTTCTTTGAGCATTCTGTGTTTGGTTCAAGATTCCAGTATTTGAAGTCTCCCTTATCATCGTGACTAAAATTGCACTGATTTTCTAAAGGGTATTGATTGTTTATTTACCATTCATGCTCATTTTCATAAGTCAAACCATCCATGAACTAAGCAGTTATCGGGCTTTTTAGAATGTAGCTTATTTTAAGCAATTATGCATTCATGGACATATTCAAATGTGTAAATCAGTGTATTTTGTTTAATATATTTTCAGAAAAAGTAAACACTTTTAGTATTCAGTGTTTGGCCCATCTCTTGTGAGTTATTTGATTATGAAACAATATACAAGTATTCCATTGTCATAGTCCATTTTTCTAATTTGTTATTTAACACTGTCTAATATTAAGGGTTCAGTATTTTGTTATCTGCAGAATTTAATTTTTGTAATATTAAGGGCCTTTCTGAAAGGCCAGAAGCTGGTATGGTTTGAACAAACCCATCATGGGATCGGATGATGTCACCAGTCGGATATGTTCGGTTGTTTTCTGGCATTGTCTATCACAAAGGATGACAGAGAACACAAAAGTTCAATTTATAATGAATATAACAACAATGTATTCCTCTGTGGAAGGGGAAGGGGGAGGGGAGTTGGAGGGGGAGGGGGTGGGGGGAGTGGGGTGGGGAAGGGGAGGGGGAGGGGGAGGGGGGAGTGGGGGTTCAGGAGAGGTTTGGGGGACTTTTGAGGGGGGTTGGGGGTGATGGAGTTGGTGAGTGGGTGGGTTGGGGTGGGGAGGAGGGTGGGATAAGAGAGTTTGAGGGGGGATGGAGTGGGTAAGTGGGTGAGGGGGAGGAGGGGGGTTAAGGAGAGTTAAGGGTGGTGGAGTGGGTGAGTGAGTGAGTGAGTGGGGGGGGGGAGTGGGAGAGGGGAGGGTGCTAGACCGATGCAGGAGAGGCTTTGGGTCCACAGCTCGCTCTGGCTGCAGCGTTGGCGGCAGGGTGCCGAGGTGAGTGGCTCCCTCTCCCCTTCCCTGTCCCCCCTCGCCCGCCCACGGCCCCGGGGGGATACTTCCCGCCCGGCAACGGCCTTCTTCAGTTCGGGGAGGGTTGCCCCAGGAGAGGCCCGTAGGAGAGATTTGGACCCAACAGGTCCACCTCAGTCTAGTGACTATCTAAAAGTCTCTTAAATCCCACTCCATCTGCCTCAACCCGACAGTGCTTTCCCAGCACTCATCACCCTCTGCGTTAAAAAAATTGCCCTGCATATCTCCTTTAAACTTTGCCCCTCTCACTTTAACGTTATGCCCCCTAGTATTTGATTTTTCCATCCTGAGAAAAAGGTTATGACTGTCGCTCCTATCTATGCCTCTGATAATTTTATATACTAAAAATATACTCATTGTTTTACATTGGGGTGCCAGATATCCTTCTTCCAAGGCTGTAGTGCATCTCTAAATGCATGGACATGTGTTCCTGGTATATCTGACTGATCTGATCTGGACTGTATTTGTATCCATGGGTACATAAATTAACATGTCAATATGTAAATCAAAAGACATTGATTTTTAAGACATTATGAACTGGTCAATAAGTTGCAAAGAATGGACCAGACATAAAATAAGGGCAATAAAAATTACACTTTGTGTCAAGAAAGAAAATGTACCCAAAAGTTGGAAATGCTGGGCAGCAGAGCAGCATATGTTTAGCTCCAGCAGTGTTATTGAGCAGAGCAAAGTTCGGGAGGCTTCCAAATGGTATAACAGTGTGTGCGCTGACATTAGAAGGCAAGTTGACCACTTTTTCTTATGGAAGGGGGTTATGGATTTTAATCAAGGACTTAGAATCCTTTCCTTCATATTTTGTGGCTGGAGATGTCTTTAGTGCCATAATCTAATGGAAGCAGGGAATGCATAAATGCTTAACGAGGCTATTCAAGAGAGAAGGAAAGCAATCCTCTTAGTAGAAATGGAACCAGGGACATGCAGTGCATTGACTAATTTATTTATACTTCAAAAAGCAATCAATGTGTCCTTTGCAGAGGTCAAAAGACATTAAAGGAGAAGTTTAATCCAGCGCCTTTAGAGATAACAGAAAGCTACCAGGTTCAGAACATGAAATCAAAAGCAAGGTGAGTTGATTAGCAATTACATTGCGCCACTGAAGAACCTTTTATTACATTGCGATGGTGGTGACTTCCTTAACAGAGCTGTAAGAGATAGAGTTGTTTGTGGAGTGATTGATGACATGATTCAGTTCATGTAACTCAGCGTGGCTTGGCATTTGTTTGAGAAAACCTGTCGGATTGCAGTTTTGATTGAGTTAGCAGTGTTAAACGCAAAAGAGTTTTATCCATCCCAAATGGTCAATGATGTACATAGTCATAGAGTGATTGTGTAGACAATATGCTTAAAATATGCCAATATAAATTACAAGTGGAAATGAAATAACAGTAAAATAGCAGAACAACAAGGTAATTTTTAAACGGTCATCACTTCCAAGTAATAACAAGAAGACCATATTGAAGCAGTTTGCAAGAAGACCACATATAAGAAACAGTCCAACGTTCATGCTAAGTTTCAATACATGCAGGTTAATAATAACAAAGATTCCGTTTTCATAAGTTGCTTCTGTCAATGGGCAAATTGTAAACTAATTGAACCCAGACTTCAGGCAAGGATTCATGGATTCATGTGCATTGCTGTGGACTGCTTGATTATGAAGCAAGACACCTTCTTACACCATCAACACCACAAAGCTTACAGGCTCAGCTAATTAAAGCAAAGGCATTTATGAAATTGATTCTGCCTCATTTGTACATGTCACTGAGGATGGCCAATAATACTTGGCTCTCACAATATTATCTTGTAGGGTCCCTGCATTATTAAGTTGTTTCCTGAAGTCTTCCAAGACTGCGGATAAGAATTTTACAAGTAATTGGGAGATGACAACACCGACTCAAAGTCAACAAGATGAAGGAGAAAGTTATCAACTTCAGGAAGAGTGGTGGAGTACATGCCTCAAGCAGCATCAGTGATGCTGGTGAAAATGGTTAACTGTTACGAACAATCTGTTGTGGACTAACCACAAAGAAGTGACAGCCAAGAAAGTGCCCAACACTTCCACTTCCTCAAGAAACTGAGGAAAGCTTGGCTTAAGAACAGCTCTGTCCAACATAGCAAGAGATCGCAGAGAATACTTGATGTAGCCTTGCCCAGCACACAGATCAGACTCCCCACAATTAACTCTATCAAAACCACGGGTGCCTTGCCATGATCAAAAACCTTTCCTACCCTGGTCATTCCTTCTTCTTCCCGTTCTCGTCAGACATAAGGTACAAAAGTGTAAAACTGCACATCACCGGGCTCTGGAACAGTTTTTTTCCCACTCTGTCAGACTTCTGAATGGTCCTTCCATAAGCAAGGGTACAGTCCCATTTCTCCAACCTACCTGATTGAGAACAATGGACTTTTGTCCAGAACTGTTATGCCACAATGTTGAGAACTATGTTCTACATTCCGTATCATTCTAATCACTCTACCTTTTGTATTTGTGTTTGGCTTGATTGTATTTATGTACAGTATTACCTGCTTTGATTGGATGGCAATATTAAACCTGAGTTTGTTTGTGATCTTGAGATACAATAAGAGCTTTTTAATTTGTTTGGGCATCATTTTGTTACATTGACAGAGTGCAGGATGCAAAAAGCAATAGACTGCGACTCATTGCCCCAGTGTGAGCACATTGGGGACAAGCACGGTAGCGCAGCGGTAGAGTTGCTGCTTTACAGCGAATGCAGCGCCGGAGACTCAGGTTCGATCCTGACTACGGGTGCTGCACTGTAAGGAGTTTGTACGTTCTCCCCGTGACCTGCGTGGGTTTTCTCCGAGATCTTCGGTTTCCTCCCACACTCCAAAGACGTACAGGTATGTAGGTTAATTGGCTGGGTAAATGTAAAAATTGTCCCTAGTGGGTGTAGGATAGTGTTAATGTACGGGGATCGCTGGGCGGCACGGACTTGGAGGGCCGAAAAGGCCTGTTTCCGGCTGTATATATATGATATGATAAGAGCTTCACCACCAAATAACCCTTGTGATTTTGGTAGACTGAAGAAGAGGATATCCAATTTTAGCAAATGGCTGGAGTGGTTACGTGGGCAAAATGTGAGTCTGAACAAAATCATATGTGCTTTTGTACAACATAATGTAGTTTGCCAGGGTCTAAACATGGATGCATTCAGTTTGTAGCCTATAAACTAGGAAGTATAAGCCAAATTAAAGGCTCTAAAACCTGAGAATGTGCCAGAATTCTTGGAAGTGATGGTAGCTCTTTCAGATCAACTGAGTTGTTAAATCTTTTTGGGCTATATATACATTAGGACACTACAAAGAAGGCATTCATATTTTGGATTATAAGATAATTTTGTGCACATTTCCAGCTGTCGAAGCATTGGGTGTGAACACCGTCTCTGCATTTCCCACTGGGATATTTATGTTTGCTGACACATGTTTGTGAATTCTCTCACAACAATATCAATAGTCATGCAGTGATCAAATGACATCAAATGACTATATTCATCAAAATAAAAATAGCATGTAGGAAGGAACTGCAGGTGCTGGTTTACACCGAAGATAGATACAAAATGTTGGAGTAACTCAGCGGGTCAGGCAGCATCTCCGGCGAGAAGGCAATAGGTGACATTTTGGGTCGAGATTCTTATTCATACAGAGTCAGGGGAGAGGGAAACTAGAGGTATTAAAAGGTACAGAGAATAAATGAATGGAAGATATGAAAAGAACAAATCACAGCCAACAACCTACTGTTCACACACCAGCTTTTAATCGTGCTGATTGGTCTGTTTTCTTAGCCAGATCATTTTCAAAATTTGTAGTGTGTAGAAAGGAACTGCAGATGCTGGTTTAAACCGAAAATAGACACAAAAAGCTGGAGTACCTCAGCGGGTCAAGATGTCTGAAGAAGGGTTTAATTGCTTAGTGAAATGAAGCAAGAGGATAGCCAGCACCCAAAATAATTCAATTCAATTCAATTCAATGGCACTTTATTTGTCACATGTACCAAGGTACAGTGAAATTCATTTTTTCATACAGTTCAGTACAAGTATCACTATACATAAGCACTTAGATACAACTTAGATACGCATCTCAGATACTGTACAAGTGCAGAGCAGTAATACACTGTCATAGTATACAGAGTTGCCATTTTGTTGCTATTTTCAATTTGTAAGTGCAGGGATCTTGACCTCTTGACCTGACCATGAAGGTCCATTGCCCAGGTGGAATTGTGGGGTCAGCTTGGCTAAGTGCAGTGGTTGTTGTCCTCCACCGCTGTAGGCCTTGTGCGGTCCACGCATTCGGCCTCTTAGAGCGGCGCCCAGTCCAGCCGAGTCCCAGGCTTCGCTTGACCCACGCCACCATCGAGGCCAACAGCAGGAACAATGTGGGGCCACAGGGAACTGTAACAGGAGAAAGATGATGAAGGGGGAAGGAGGCACTTGGTCCATATCCTGAGCAATAGAAGCCCCATAATAGATGTCCTTGGGAAATACTTCTGAACTACAAGATTATGCTTGATCCAGAAAATACTCTCAAAAGCACCTTATCAACTACCACTTCCTACACCTTTGTTTCTTCAATTGCTCACAGCTCAGCTCAAAAAGATGTAAACTTTTTCTCCTATTAAAACTAGCCTGAAGCTCACAATTCTGTTCTTAGTCTCATGAGGACATTCCAGCATTAGCTTACTCTGAACAAAAGATATAATATTCAATAAATCAATATTGTCATCATAGAGGTGCCTTGTCTGAGTTTGAATCTTCACCTTCATTACCCAAGCATTACTTTTGCTCTTCACACATAATACCTGTTGCAAGCTGAATTAATTAGTGCAGAGGCTAAATGCCAGAGTGGCAAATACCTCTGCATATTTAGTAAACCTAGAGGCCCTCATCAGAGTTTACATGAGAATAATTGTCGTCAAGTACACAAATGAACATTTATGATCAGAGCAGTAGAGCCACTCAATAAAGTCAGAAGTACACAACATTCGCCACATGATTCAAAGGAATATTTGTTCTGAAGAAGAGTCTCCACCCAAAACGTCACCCATTCCTTCTCTCCAGAGATGCTGCTTGTCCCGCTGAGTTACTCCAGCTTTTTGTGCCTATCTTCAGTTTAAACACGCATCTGCAGTTCCTTCCTTGACTTGTTTAGTTTAATAGTTTAGTTTAGAGATACAGCGCGGAAACAGGCCCTTTGGCCCACCGATTCCATGCCGACCAGTGATCCCCGTACACTAACACTATCCTACACACACAAGGGACAATTTACAATTATTCCAAGCCAATTAAAATTACAAACCTGTACTTTTTTTGAAGTGTGGGAGGAAACCGGAGATCCCAGAGAAAACCCATACAGGTCATGGGGCAAACGTATAAGCTCCATACAGACAAGAACCTGTAGTCAGGATCGAACCCGGGTGCCTTGCGCTGTAAGGCAATACTTAGACATCAACTGCAAATAGCCCCATTCCCCATTACACAATGAAGAAAGATGCTTAGTACCTCATGTTTCCATTTGAAATTGCTGCCTAACTGTGAAGCTCATTGAGCATACCGATCTGCACAATTACAGATCTAGGATCATACTTTGACAGCCACACTGGTCCATGAAGCCTCTGTGAAGCATTCTGCGGCTTATTTTCTGTGACAGAAGCATCAGTGCTGCATCCAGTTGCTTAATTCACCTTAGTTAAATAATGACAAGCATCGACCTGTTCTCATGAGATGGTCCCCATCTGGTCGGACATGTCAGCCGCTTGCTCTTGGCTGCTTTTATAAAAAGAGAGCAATTGTGAGAGATGATTGAGGAGACACTACATGGCAGCCTTCTTGGATGCAAGTGTGGAATAGTCATGGAGAGAGTGCGGAGGTGTTGATGTGTGGGGAACGATGGAGTAAATGGCAAAGGGTACCAATGGTCCATCACCTGAGTCAGCAAGCTGGAGCAGTGATCGGATCTTGGTCCATGTGTCAGCTTGAGACAAGTTTGTGGAAAAGGGTTGGGGTACAATAGTAAAAAACAAACTGCAACAACAAGCAAATTGTGATCTTCAGGATAGTTTTAGCAGGTGGCATCTGGACAGATGATGTTTCGGATTGAGGCCCTAATTCAGTCTGTGGCAGTTTACTTTTTACTCATGATTCAGCATGTTTTTTGTCTATTTTGTCTCTGGTGTTCAGAAATAGCCAGAGTACATGTAGCACTCAGTAAAAGTAGCAGAAGTCCATGAGAAAAAGAAACAAAGCAAGAGAAGCAAAGAGTGAGAGGGCAAGAATGAACGAATGAATGAATGAATGAATGAATGACTGAATGAATGAATGAATGATACTTTATTGTCACATGTAACAAGTCACTATGATATTCTTTGTTTTGCATACACAAGGTATGCAAAGAGTCGCCACATAAAGGGTGCCGACAAAGTTGCAAAGTATTCCATTTTACACAAACCATTTTTAACACATTTCATTTGTGGCCCTCTTTGTTCTCGGGGGTCCCCCGACACTGGGTCCCTCTTTGTTCTCGGTCCTCCCCCCATACTGGGTCCCTCTTTGTTCTCGGCGGCATGTCCAACCTACGGCACCTGCGTAGCCTATCTTCGACCGCCGGCGCTATCCTCGCTCTCATTGAGTGTCGGCCCGACCTCTTCACCAACCACCCGAGAGAGAAGAGAGAATGTGAGAGAGAGTGAGAGAGAGAGAGAGAGAGAGAGAGAGAAAGAGAGAGAGAGGGAGAGGAAGAGAGAGAGACATAACCTGTGAGGGGATTTCTCAATGAAGGTTTGTGAAGTGCAGAAGCATCGTAGAATCTCAATCATTGGCCCTTGTTTCTGTGGGTATTTCACTTTCTCCTGAGCCTTCCACAAAACACCTAATGGAACCCAGTTTTGTGGTCTACAATAACATCCCCCTTTCACCAGCTCAATTCTGTGGAATCTACAATGAAACCCACCCCCCTCTAAATGCATGCTTCCAACACCCTGTTGCATGCCCTGCATCTGTGTGTGGCTATGGCTCTGTCCCTGTGAATAAATGAGATCAGTGCACATCAGTACAATCGGAGGCATGGACATGATACATCTCTATGATTCGATGATCTTTGCACACTATGCAAGAGTCAGGTTGAAGACAGCTTCAAGCCGAAGAGCGGAGAGAGACATGTAGCATTGACTGAGTGAATGGGAGAGAGAGACATCAAGATGGAGGGACGGAGAAGCATGCATGGAAATAGAGACAGACGCAGAGACATGGAAAGAAAGAAAGAAATGGTGAGCAACAAGGACAGAAACAGAGAGAAGTAAGAGAGAGACATACAGAACACAAGCAGCATATACAAAAATGAATGAGAGGGAAAGGAAAAGAGAGGTAAGTAAGAGAAGCGTGTGTTCACGCATTTGTTCGTGGAATGAGTTTGCTTTATGCAAAGTATTAGAAAAGTGTGACTGGGAGCACAGGTGAGAGTTATCGAGACATGGAAGGTCATGAGGACTAATTTTTATACATTTTGTAACATGGTTCATCATGGTGGGGAATGTATGGCACTTGTAGGTAGTTCTCACAGCTGGAAGGGTCTTCGTGTTTGCTTTGCACGCAAGACATTACAACTGTAGGTGATTTGGTCCATCACTCTTTACAGTCCTTCGTGTGAAACCTGGAAGCTGGTTCCCCGCCCTTCAGAAGAAATGGAGCAGCTTTCTCCAAGTAATCAGCGTTCTCCAATTGCTGGAAGAACCTTCATGGTGTTGTGTGTGGCCCAGTACGGGTTAACAAGGTTTTAACTGTAAGGCTGAATTATAAAGCTGACAACGGCTCTCTGACCCTAAATTATGACTTTCTTTCTTTTCCCATGGACGCAGCCTGACTTGCTGAGGATTTCAAGCATTTTGTTTTAGATTTCCTGCTTTGGCAATTGCTTTGGTTGGCAGTAAACACTGGCCTTGCAAACAGTACCCAAGCACTGAAATATGAATAAATGCTGGTTCAGGTCCACTCCAGTAATATACTTGGCATATACTTGGCATATACTTGGCATTATGGTTTATATGGAGTTGGAATTTTCAAACCATTGAAAAAAACATTTTGAGTTGATTTTGACAATGCTTGGAAGTTTGTTTTCAAATATGTTTTGTTGCTCACTGCCTAATTTATCATCTTTTGTTGTTCTTCACTGAACCTGTCAGGTTTTCATTCTAGTAAAATCGATGCTTTGAGCAACAGTCATGTTCCACTGTGGATAAGTGATCTGTTCAGCTCAACTACATCACTCCAAGGCACTGAAGATAAAAATCCACCCATCCAGAGTATTACAAGCTTTGGTGTCACAGTGGAAAAATGCTGCAGATCTCAAGGGCTTAGATCTTCAACGTAAAACACTGCATACATTGGAACGTGTGAAGAGAAGCAAACTACTAATGTCTAAAGCATGTTCCAGAATCAATCATGGTTCATTTGGTGCTAAACCTCATTGGAAATAAGAAGATATGGCATACGACAATTAGCATCCTGCGACAAGAATTGACCAGTTTCAGGAATTCACTTTTCATCTAAAATAAAGAAAAAGATACATAGCTGAATCGCCTTTTACAAAGGAACAAGACAAAGGGGATGGAATATAACCATACAAACACACATACACACACACATAAACGCAAGTGTGCATGCATGTTCACATGTGCACACGCAAACAAACGCATGTTGGCAGACACTTTTAATTTAGTTTAGTTCAGTTAGTTACAGTTTTGTTTATTTATCATCAGAGATTGTGAATAGATTTCTCTGATAAAAGAATATAAAATTATGAAAGGCATAGACAGGGTGGACAGTCAGAACCTTTTTCCCAGGGGGGGAATATCAAGGATGAGAGTGCATAGGTTTAAAGTGAGGGGACACCTTTTTATTTACACAGAGAGTGGTAGGTGCGACTATTGTTCTGCCTCCATCACTACCCCTGGCAAAGTAGACACAAAATGCTAGAGTAACTCAACGGGTTAGGCAGCATCTCCGGAGAGAAGGAATGGGTGACGTTTCGGGTCGAGACCCTTTTTCAGACTGAAAAAGGGTCTCGACCCAAAACGTCACCCATTCTCTCCCGAGATGCTGCCTGACCCGCTGAATTGCTCCAGTATTTTGTGTCTACCTTCGCTTTAAACCAACATCTGCGGGGTTTTTTCCTACACTACCCCTGGCAACGCATTGCTTGGGGTAGTGGTGCAGGCAGTATAATAGTGGTATTTAAAAAGCTTTTGGGTGTGCACATGGATGAGCAGGAAATGCCGGGTCATGGATCACATGCAGGTAGATGAGAGTATTTTATCTTGTCATGCTCACCCGGCTGCTGTAGGGCCTCCCGTGGCCACCTCCACCTACACCAGGAGCCAAGGCCACTGCAAACACACCATCCGTGGCCTCTACCAGCCACTTCTGTGCACCCAAGTCTTCTGTGCACCCAAGTCTTCTGTGCACCCAAGTCCCGCTTCCTGAGCCATCTTCAGGGCACTTTTTGATGGCACGGGAGATGAGTTTGCAGTCCCTTCACAACTACCAACTTTCCTCTTCGCCTTCCACTACCGCCATCTTGCAGTTGTCATCATTACCCGATAAATGTTGAAAATCTCCTGTAAGCAGAGCAGGGTGTGTCAAATCTGACAAATGAAACATTAGTAAGTGGAACATCATCCTTGTAGATCAGTGCATGTTCCTTTAACATAGTGACCTCACCACTACTAACCACTCCCCATGGTCTCTTGTATAATTGTAGCTTCCCCACCTCCAGCTCGCTCTCTAGTTCCAGTGATGACCACGGACAGCTAGGGCATAATGTGTGTAGTGCAATTAATAAACCTATTCAGTAAAAGACTCTGCGTACGAGGGACATCCTTTTACAATCCTGGAAGCAGAAAATAATCAGACACTCAGGTATTTCAGAGCTGCTACGTGGAAGGTCTGGAGAACTGAAGCCACAGGTGACAGGAAGCTTTAGGTGCTGTTTGTTAGTTACATTTAACTAAACATGTATCATTTTTGGTCTGTGGAAGAGACCATGTGGAGTAAATGGAGCATCGATGGACTGCAATGCGGCAGTAATTAATTGTTTTACATGGAAGAAATATTTGGAATCCTGGACCATGATGTCAATGTACTTGCTTGGGTTGTATTACGATTTCACTTAAATATCTAAATCTCCTAAATATCTTCCATTTCCTCTACTGTACTTCAATCTATGGTCTCACTCCATTCAATTAACCATTGGCAGTTTACCGGTGAAGAACTCTGCAGGTCATTATGCATCACCCTTCATTTATCACTGTGCTTTATTTTCCATCCTTTCTCTTCTTAATTATTTTAAGTTCTAGTTAGAAAACTGCATCTCAAAGTGATAGAACACGGAACAGCAAGCACAGGAATAGACCCTATGCTCCACAATTTCTGTGCCGAACATGATGCCACGATAAACTAATCTCCTTTGCCAGCATTAGGGTTCATATTCGTGATCCATATTCCTCCATTCCTTGCATATCCAAGTGCCTATGGTCTTAAAACACCACCATCGTATCGGGCTCCACCACCATCCATGGCAGCATGTTCCAGGCATCTAAACAAAATTGCCCACAAATCACTTCTTTAAACTTTGCCTTTCTCACCTTAAAACTGTGCTCTTTAGTCTGACATTTTCCACCCTGGGAAAAAGGTACTGACTGTTATGATGTTGGTTTACCCATAAAATGCTGCATTGATATGCAGGTCAGTCGAGCATTCCAATATTTTCTCATTTTTGTTGAAGATTTTTTGAAGGCTGTAGATTTGGACCCTGAAGAGTGTATCTGAGTTAAAACCTGATCTGGAATGCGCAAAGTTACCTTTTACAATGTCACACACTTGCAGGGTTGGTAGCTGGTACAGCAAACTCAATAGTTTGTTGGGATGGGGATCATAGGTGTCGCTTGATTCTCTGACTAACCCTTTGAACAATGATGGCTGGGGGTTTGAGTGTCGTCAGTCCATGAATTAATGGAGGTTCAGCTATTTGCCAACAGATACAGAATCATGGCTGTGGGGATGTTAAAGTGGAGCTTGCCACTACTTATAGCCATGAAAAAAAGTTTAAAACTTTACGCACAAACATGGATTAGTGGAGGCACGGTGGCACAGCGGTAGAGTTGCTGCCTTACAGCAAATGCAGTGCCGGAGATCCGGGTTCAATCCTGACTACGGGTGCTGTCTATACGGAGTTTGTACATTCTCCCTGTGACCTGCGTGGGTTTTCTCCGAGATCTTCGGTTTCCTCCCACCTTCCAAAGACATACAGGTATGTAGGTTAATTGGCTTGGTAAATGTAAAAATTGTCCCTAGTGTGTGTAGGATAGTGTTAGTGTGCGGGGATCACTGGCCGGCTTGTTTCTGCAGTGTATCTCTAAACTAAATTAAATTAAACTAAGCAGGATTAGGCCATTTGGCCTTTCAAGCCCTGATCTTACACCCATTTATCTCTGCCATCAATATACTTAAACACTCTGCTTCCAGCACCTTGTAGAAAACAAGTTCCAAAGATTCATCAGTGCCTGAGAGAGAAAAACTTACCTCATCTCTGTGACCTCCTACTTCTCGATTCCCCCATAAGGAGGAACAATCCTCCACATTCACATTTCCAGACCCCAGAGGACCAAAGAAGGCATTGGTCTCATCTGTGCACTTTGAGATTTTGCACATTTTCAGGCTGGTCTTCCAATACAGGAAGCATTTTAGTCAGACAGTCTTCTTTTGCCTTGTTGGAATATTCATTTGATTCTTTTACAGAGGGATCAGCGTGTCGACTCTCCTGCAAGACCTGACCCCAAGGCCATGGTTTTCCCTCTTCAAGTTGCAGCCCCATTCATGTCAAGTGAGGGACCACATGCAGAATCTACCCCCGAGCTGGTCACTACAGGTTGTGAGTAGCCTTTGTTCACCCATCAAACCTCCCTCCCCCTCACCTGTACCCACTATTACATGCCGTATCTTTCATTCATTGTTCCACATCTCTCTATATCACCGTCTATATCTTTCGTTTCCCTTTCCCCTGATTCTCCATCAGAAGAAGCGTCTCGACACGAAAAACATCACCTATTCCTTCTCTCCAGCCTGACCCGCTGAGGTACTCCAGCCTTTTGTGTCTATCTTCAGCTTAAACCAGCATCTGCAGTTCCTTCCTCCACCTATTGCTTGCCAGGCTTTGTCCTGCCCCCCTCTACAATCAGCTTCCTCCCTCTCTCCCCAACTACAATCAGTCTGAGAAAGGATCCCAAGCCATAAGGTCACCTAGAACGAATCTGATTTTGACTGTTTCTCCTAATCTTTTCTTAACATCCTTCTTGCTTTCCACTGCACCTCCTGGAAAGGGTGTGCTGCCTTTTGTTATCACATGTAAAGGGGGGGGGGGGGGGGGAGGTGGAGGAAAATCAGATCCACATAGAGTACTCTTTCTGAACTATGGAATTAGAGTGACATCCCCTTCCACAATGCCTACTGAATATCTCGAGAAAGAATATTTTGCCGTTAATAACTTCTTAATACATTTTCCCTCAAAGAAAAGATCACCAGCTTGCACTCATCTTATCCAGCTCTTTTCTAATCAGCCCAGTTCAGGCAATTTGTTCCCAGATGTGTACTTCAGGGCAGACAGCCTGCTCCGCTTCCCAGGTCAGAATTGAGAAGCTTTTTGGCTTTTCTTATCCTTTTTTTTTAACCCAGGAGAAAATACACAGTAATTAAGTTTGTCCTTTCAACTCCACTCAAGGCACTCAAGGAGCCAATATCATTGCTATTTGCCTGCTGAATCTGCCTAGCTACTCAAGATAATATTTTGCAGTTTTCATCTTTCCCTTGACATTAAGCTACCTTGGTTTCAGTTACCTTTGTTGACTCAATAGACTGGAAAACCTTTCCCTGTTAAATGGAGACAGATTATCCTGTTTTGCTGTGCTTATTTAAACGTTGTGCAGAAACAGAAATCATTGCTTTCATTACACATTCATTTTCAGTCAGAGTGAGACAAATCCGGGATATTTTATTTTCAGTTGAAAGCAGTACATATTTAACTGCATCAATTGAATGAACTGATGGGTGGAGGCAGGAGTCTCCTAATCACAAAGCTCCACATTGCTATTGAACATAGTCTGAGCATGTAATCCAGGCTGATCAACCAATGTAATATAGAGAGAATGCTGCATGATAGATATACTAACTATCAGGTGAAGTTTTAAATCACGATCCCATCTGCCTGTACATGTACATATGGAAAATTTGGCAGCGCCTTTCAAAAACAGGAACAGAGAGTTTTCTACCAATGTCAAGAAAAAAGTGACTAAATGCTGTAGGTTAGGGAAGTCATCCTTGGGTGTCCATTCCTCAATTAACATGGCTAAAACAGGTTTTGTGCGGGCCGAAAAAATGATATTTGCATTTGACTACAATACAAAAACAATGAAATGTCAGGAAACATTGTAGGATTTCCTGCAAATATATCATAGTGGTATATACATGATTTAAAAAAAAATCTTTACCCTCTATTCTAACTGCCATTCCCATATTTGTCTTCCATTCAAGTCATAGAATCATGTAACACGAAAACAGGACCTTCAGCCCACCAAGTTCATGCCAACCATCAACCATTCACTTATTATAGTTCGACTCTAATTCCATCTCATTCTCCCTGTGTTCCTATAACCTCCCCTCCGAATCTGTCACTACCTCTACGGTGCAATTTATAATGGAAAATCCACAACCGCAGGCGTATAAAAAATACAGGTGGAAACCAGAGCACCCAGATGGTCACAGGGAGAATGTGCAAACTCCACACTGACAGCACCAGCAGTCGGGATTGAACCAGGATCGTTGTAGCTCTGAGGTTACAACCCATCTTGCTGCACTACTCTGCCTTCCTCTTCTATTTTCCCTTTATGGTTTCACTTTTTCTTTCTTTCCCTCTTATTCAAAACACATCAATGGAATATTTCTGAATATCTTCTTTCATTATGAAATCAATCAATTGCCAATGTGAAATGCAATCACAAAAAAAATGCATATGTAATATGAAAGACTACTTTTAATCAGAGATCTCTGTGCAACAGTTAAGGCCTGACATTGACATTGGAAGAGTGTTTGGCACCAGGGCCGTGTTAACGCATGGGCCTGATGGGCACTTGCCCGGGGCCCCACGAGCATAGGGGCCCCATGCTGATCTGTGTATGTTAAGTGACTTGCAATAAATAAATACTACTTTAAAAATGTAGGTTCAATAAGTGTTTTTTTCGCAACATTTTCGGTCCCAGTGTTTTTTTCGCAACATTTTCCATCCCTAAGTGCTTCTCACAGTGATCTGTTTCGCAACAATTAGCTCCCTAAGTGCTTTGCTTTTCCATCCCTAAGTGCTTCTCACAGCGATCTGTAAGTGCTTTTCGCAACAATGTAGCACCCTAAGTCCATCGCTAAGTGCTTTACGCCGGCATGACAGGGGGGGGCTGGTAGGGAAAGGGGGGTGGGGGAGAGTAACGGTGGGGGCGACGGGGAGGGTGGGAGGAGGAGAGAGTGCGGGTGGGAGGAGGCAGAGTGGGACTGGGGAGGGGGACAGCAAGGGTGGGGGTTGGTGGTGGGGGGGAAGAGAGAGTGGGGGAAATGGGGGTGCTGGGGAAAGGGGGGTGTTTAATTTTATCGACCATTTACATTTTTATTCCTGTGAGTAGTTGTCGTAGGGGCCCCAGTACACTGCTTTGCCCGGGGCCCATAATGCTGTAAAGACGGCCCTGTTGGGCACATCATCTGAATCTCTACTCTCTGTTACAATATTATGTGACAGGGCCACCTGCATATTGGGTGCCGATATCAGTATTCTTGATTCATAAGACTCAATATTTTAGTCATTAATTTTAACCATCAGAAAATCACAGTTGGTAAATCCCGATTGTACAGACGCACCCGACGTACATAAGGGGAAGCCCTGTGGACCTTTGCGTAAGTCGAATGTTAAGTAATTCGAAATGGAAGTGCTACTGCGCACACCTAAATTTCGTATTCCGCACAGAGACATCGTTGGAACTCTGAGGCGGAGACCACAGGGGAGCTCCCAAGTGGAGACCATGGGGGCACTGAAAGGTGGACAATACACAATAGACAATAGGTGCAGGAGTGGGTCATTCGGCCCTTCGAGCCAGCACCGCCATTCAATGTGATCATGGCTGATCATTCTCACGGAGACCACGGAGGAGCTCCCAAGTGGAGACCATGGGGAACTGCAAGGTGGAGACCATGGGGGAGCTCCGATGTGGAGACCACATGGGCATCAGTGAGCTTAAAGAATTGCTTACATAAGTGCGAGTTTACATAAGTTGTCGATTACGTAAGTCGGGGAGTAGATTTGTGGTTTGGTTCCTATTTCCTCCTGAAAAAGCAACCAAAAATTAACAGGAATTAAGGACACCTCTATGAGAGATATGAAAGATTAGATCAGGCATAATTTTTCTGACTTTCTACAAAAACATATCCAGGGGAAAAAAAAATTAGAATCACTTGTGTGAAGAGGCTGTGAAAAAAAAAGTAACTGAACAAAATCAACAATGCAGAACAATCTAAGCTCACTGGTAATCCATCCTCATAGCTTGCTGTAATCAAATCTAGTTTTCTTCAGCCTGAACTCCAGAATTTCTTACTTAAACACCTTTCCCTAGCACTCATGTCAATCTGGCTTACTCAATGAAAACAACAACTGCTTCTAGCCTTTCTCATAAGGTCAAAGAGACCTAGAGGACAGAACTGACTCGGCTGCCATGGCAAATGCAATAAATGTCTCGGCTTATCAGTAGTTATGAAATCACTTTTTAGTTAAAGTGGTGGTGCTGAGTTAACCCTTTAGCACCCATACTTAATTAAAATGGTGAAAAATTAACAATAAAGGAAAGAAAATAAGAAAGGGCATCACGGTGGCGCAGCGGTGGAGTTGCTGCCTTTCAGTGCTTGCAGCACCGGAGACCCGGATTCGATCCCAACTATAGGTGCTGTCTGTACAGAGTTTGTACATTCTCCCAGTGACCGTGTGGGTTTTCACCAAGATTTTTGGTTTCCTCCCACGCTCTAAATATGTACAGGTTTGTAGGTTATTTGGCTTTTTGTATGTGTGAATTGTCCCTAGTGTGTGTAGTGTGTGCAGGGTAGTGTTAATATGTGGGGATCGCTGATCGGTGTGGTCTCGGTGGGCCGAAGGGCCTGTTTCCGCACAGTGTCTCTAGACTAAACTAAACTAATAAACAAATAAAGGTAAACATATCTAAGGATGCTGATGCTGTCACTTTGCATCATAAATTCTGAATCGACTCTATGTACTCGATTTTGTACCATGGCTGCACAGGGACCTCAGGGCACTCCGTCACTAGCTGAAGGAAAACTCTGCAATGCTCCTGGTCTCAATGACAAAATCTTCAACATAAGCTCAAGACCACAAATCTACAAAAATAATGTTTCAGATCTATTAAAAATTGGATGAAACTGTTCCTCAAAAAAGGAATTTTTTAGTTTGGAAATGTGAATCAGATTTAATTATCAAATTGTACAGATTAATCGTCATTTTTGTTCATCTATGAACCAATGGACCATGAAGCAATAAGCCAATCTATATGGCTTCAAGATTTTGAACGGTGGAATATGTTTTAAGACCATTCCAAAAAAAAGAATCCTGTAAGAATGCATAAATTCATAAGTTATAGGGGCAGAATTAGGCCATTCAGCCCATCTTGTCTACTCCGCCATTCAATCATGGCTGATCTATTCTAGTCCTCACAAAATATATTCTAGTACTCTCGAAATAAGTGCTAACATTGCATTTGCTTTCCTTACTACTGATTCAACTTGCAAATTAACTTTTGGGGAATCCTGCACTAAAGTGAAATTGTTATAATAATAATAATAATAATAATAAACATTTATTTTTTATAGCGATTTTCCAAGTGCTCAAATACGCTTTACAAAAACAGTCATGACATAAAAACAAACAGACGAACTATCCTGACGAAGAAGCGGCGAACAAATAGCGCCAGCGTCCTCTCACGTCAGGGTCTGGCAATAGACAATAAAAACACAAGACACACAATTACAATTTTAACACAAACAGCCATCACAGTGATTGCTCCAGGCACACTCTCACTGTGATGGAAGGCAAAGAAAAGTCTTATCTCCTCCTCATTCTTCTCCCGTGGTGCCACGAGGCGATCGAGGTTCTCGACTCTTGAAGCCCCCACCGGGCGATGGAAAGTCCCAGGGCCGAGCCGAGCAGGCCGATGAAGGTCCTGAGCCCCCACTGGGCGATGGAAAGTGCCGCGGCCAGGCCACGCAGGGCGATGAGGGGCCTGCGAGCGGGTCAATCAAACCTCGCGCTCCGGGGCGGTCGAAGCTGCTGCGGCTGGAGCTCCCGAAAGCCGGTCGCCAGCCAGGGACCTGTAAACTCCCGATGTTGCGGTCTGCAGGGCCCACGGCCGAAGCCTCCGAGATGGTAAGTCCAGGCCCTGCGACCGGAGTCTTCAAGGTCGATCCCAGCTGGAGGCCGCCAACTCCACGGTGTTAGGCCGTAGCGCGAACGGAGACACAACACGGTAAAGGTCGCATCTCCGTTGAGGAGGAGATTAGAAGAAAAGGTTTCCCCCACCCCCCCACCACCCCCCACATATACAGAGCTATAAATAAATCAAAACATACATACATTTAAACGATAAACATAGTATGTTTATATTTTCAGTACTTCCAAATAACAAATCTCATTCTCAAATCATTCTCAAACAATCTTCTATATGAATTAAATTTCTAATCTCTCTCCTTCCTCTTTTAATGACAATTATTAAATTTATATACCATGATCAGACTGCTGAACAAGAGGAATCGGTTTCCATTCATATTTCATCACATTCAAAACTTATGTCAAAGCCACTTGGTAGCAATATAATAGTCAAAACAGCTAATATATCTTTAGACAATAGTCCCTCATCTCTGGAATCATTCTGGTGAATAATATCTGAAAGCCTTTTTTAACTTTAAAATCCTTTTTGTAATGAGCTATACTAAACTGTGTCCACAATTCATCTGTGGACTTTCCTGACATTTTATATCAATTCTAATTTCCTACTTTACTGTGTACTCTATGCCCACCCCTATGTTGAAAACCAGACTTCCATTATTAATAATAAATGGAAATGAAAAACATTGGAAACACTCAAGCCACCTTTATAGAAAGAAAAACAAGTTATTATATCAGATGACTCTTTCTACTGATGGTATCTGACCATGCTTCTAGCATAGTATGTTTTTATTTTGGATTTCCATCACCTGCAGGGTTATATATATTTTTTAAAGCTGTTACTAGCTTCAGTTGTTCATGTCAATTATCCTAGGTTCATGCAGATCTTCCGCCAAGGTTTGCATAGATGTTTGTGAGAACCCCAACTGTGTCTTTTCAGGCAGATTCCTCCCTGACACCTTCCTTTTGCATGAATCCTTTAATTAACATGACCCTTGACTTATGTACAATCAATATCTGCCTTTTATCATTGCTGTTGGTGAGACTGGACTTTAGCTTACAAAGGCAAAATCACATATTTAAAATAAATAATCACACCCTGGATGTGTGATCATCCTTGGCTTCTTTCGTGTCAACTACAACAATCAAAAGTGGCAATTGGTGAGGTAAGTCTCTAATTGGGGGTTATCAAGTTGGGATAGTGGACAGGGAGGTCCTATCATGGCACATTCCCTTAGGACATGTTTGTTGGTTTGAGGCTCCATAATGAAGTATGTCAGATGATTTGAGCTGAGCATTCTCTGGAGCTTCAAAGCTCCATAATAAAGTATGTCAGATGATTTGAGCTGGTGCATTCTCTTGGTGCCATACAGTATCGTATGCAGCAGTGAGGTCTAGGAAAATATCACCAGTCACTTGCTTGTCGTCAAATGTCTGTTCGATGGTTTGAGTGAGTCGCACAACTTTGTCAACTGTGGAACGCCCTTGTCGGAAGCCGGCTTGGTCATGCGGTAAGAGCGGATCAACAATGGGGTTGATTCTTGTGAGAATCAGGCATTCTATAAATTTGTAGGTAGTACACAGTAGTGAGATTGGGCGATAGCTTTGTGGAGATGTAGCTGGCTTCCCAGGTTTGAGAAGGCTGACAACAGAAGCACGTCTCCACATCTTTGGTATTCGTGTGTAGCTGCAGCACACGTTAAACAGAGCAGTCAGCCTTCCAATCATGTTGTGTCCGCAGTGCACTACAGTCAATTACGGTCGGTCATCATCCTTGTGCTTTAGCACGGTGTCCAGCTGACATTCGGTTCATTGATGCAAATCATTATGATTGTTTTGATATATTAAAGCAGTGTGTTTTGAATGACATCAACTAGTGTGTCAATGTTCATCTTAGTGAAGTTAATTAGATTTTTCTTGGTGCTAAGAATCCACATACCGATGAATACTTATTAAATACCACATATAGCTGATTAAAGCTTTGCAGCAATCGTCTTTCACCCCAGTTTTATTGTTTGCCAACGTTGGAGAGTATATTCATTGTGTGGGTAATTATATTATTGCTGTGCTATTTACATCACCACAATATAAAAACAAATTAGTTTAATTTAAAAGTTGTCATGTTATATTAATAAGCCAATATGTGCACCTTGTATTTGATAGCTCGAATACAGCTTATACTTGTCGGCACAGGGAGGCACAGTGGCACAGCGATAGAGTTGCTACCTTACAGATGCAGAGAACAAATTGACTGGTTGAATCGTGGCCGGTTCGGCAACTTGAACGCCCAGGAGCAAAGAAGACTGCAAAAAGTGATGAACACTGCCCAGTCCATCACGGGTACTGACCTCCCCACCATCGAAGGCAAACAGCATTATCAGAGACCCACACCACCCTGGCAACACACTCATCACACTCCTGCCATCAAGAAGAAGATATAGGAGCCTGATAACTGTAATGTCCAGGATCAGGGACAGCTTCTTTCCTACAACCATCAGGCTATTAAACACCACTAACCTCAAATAAGCTCTGAACTACATAAACTTGTAGGCTTTGATTTTGTTATTTTGCACTATTATTGTTTGTTTGTTTTTATGTGTATGTATAAGTATATATATATATATTTTGTTGTTGTTGTTGTTGTTGTTGTTTATTATATTGTTTACAGAGTACTATCGTATATCTGTCAATCCCTTCCATATCTGTAGCTCAGCCCCTTGGGTATCAGTGAGAGAAATCATTATGTCAGCTATGCCACGATCACAATGAATGGCGGTGCTGGCTCAAAGGGCAGAATGGCCTCCTCCTGCATCTATTTTCTATGTTTCTATCTACTCAAACATTTCAAGCGCTTCTCTGGGGAGGGTAATTCTGAGAATCAGTGAAGCCAGCCATCCTTTGCCTCAATGTGTGTATTAACACCAGAAAGGCACCATCAGTAAATCCACAACAGACACAAAATGCTGGAGTAACTCAGCAGGACAGATAGCATGTCTGGATAAACGTCACCCATTCCTTAGCACCAGTGATGTTGCCTGTCCAGCTGAGTTACTCCAACAGTTTGTGTCTATCTTCGATTTAAACCAGTATCTGTAGTTCCTCCCAACACATCAGTAAATCCACTTTCCGTAAATCTCCATGGGGTGAAATGGTATGAATCTACCATAATTACAAAGGTTAAGGATATTGACCTCAGTGGACCCCTTTAACCAGAATCTCTTCAAGTTGTAGGTTTATCCTCAGACCCCTCAGTTGTAGATTTCTAGCCAGTCCAGAACTTCCACATAACCTTATTTGTTAACATGCATGGCATACAGCAGCAGAGATTATAAGACACATCCAAATCTGTCGTCATACAGTAATTATAACAGAGCTTCACAATGCATAGCGTTCTTTTAGAATATTAATGCTATAATTTAGCATAATTGTGTTTAATTTGTTAACTATGATCAATTGGGTTACCTACTACAAATATAGCCTAAGTAAATGGGACATCATCTTAGGATTTAGAACAGAGGAGTATTGAGACATTAATTTAACTTGAAAGCTTCATTATCCTGCAAACTTTAATCACTCAAAGCCACATCACATTTCTCTGAAAAAAATAAGCGAAGTGCAATGTTCACTAAAACGTAGGTGTTCTTACTATTTATTTATCTTACAAGATCTGCGTTTTAGTCATAAGTTCGAGAAGCGGAATTAGGCCCATCAGGTCTACACTGCTATTCAATCATGGCTGATTTATATTTCCTCTCAACCCCATTCTCCTGCCTTTTCCCCATAACTCCTGACACCCGTAAGACCTGGTAAGACCTGCATATATTACCCATCTCTAATAGCCTATGAGAAGATGTGATGAATCATCCTCTCATTCTCCTGTAATCCTTCTCCCACAGGGCAGTTGGGGAAGATGTCCAGGAATTGGAACCAATAACAATGAATAAATAAGGTCAGATTTCCAAGTCAGGTTGGCACGCCACTTGAAGGCAGATGCAGCTTGTAGTGTTAACAGTTTAAACACTTCAGTTTGATCGATGCACAATACCTATACTGAAGGGAATAAATTCAAGTCAATGCAACTTAGTCATAGAGGTATACAGCATAATAACCGTCCCTTGGGCCTAACTGATCCATGTAGACCAATGTGCCTATCTAAGTTAATCCAATTTGTCTACATTGAGCCTCTACCCCTCTACACTGTTCTTATCCACATCTGTACTGTAAGGAGTTTGTACGTTCTCCCCGTGACCTGCGTGGGTTTTCTCCGAGATCTTCGGTTTCCTCCCACACTCCAAAGACGTGCAGGTATGTAGGTTAATTTGACTGGGTAAATGTAAAAATTGTCCCTAGTGTGTGTAGGATAATGTTAATGTGCGGGGCGGGGATCGCTGGGCGGTGCGGACTTGGTGGGCCGAAAAGGCCTGTTTCCGCGCTGTATCTGAAATATGAAATATGAAAATATCTTTTAGACTTTGTAATTGGACTTGCCTCTAATTTGTTGGTGGGGAAAGAACTGCAAGTGATGGTCTTAGAATCTGCATAGAATCTTCAAATTGTTCCAAATCAAGGGAGCATCAGGACTGAGAGTGGAGAGGGAAGATTGCCTTGTTCACTGGTATCACTCCCTAACTCTTTCTCCATGACATTAATAATTGCATTAGTGTTGTTTCGTGTACTCATGTGGAACTCAGTGATTTTATCTTATCCCCTTTGGCTCAATGTATCCATCCTGACCAGGATGCCTCATCGAAGCTCGTCCCATTTGCCTATGCCTGGCTAATATTCCTCCTAACCTTCCTATCCATGAACTTGTCCAAATTTCTTTCAAATGTTCTAATTGTACCCGCTACTTGCACTTCCTTTGACAGCACTTTCCACATACCTACCACCTTCTGTGAGAAACATTGTCCCTTAAATCCCTTGTAAATCTTTCCCTTCTCATTTTGAACCTACGTCCTCTAGTTTTACAAGGGGGAAAGACTGTGACCATCTACCATCTGTGCCACTCTGTGCCACTCATGATTTTATTGGGGGGGGGGGGGGGGGGGTTAGTTTAGTTTAGTTTAGTTTAGTTTAGTTTAGTTTAGAGATACAGCATGAACACAGATCCTTTGGCCCACCAAGGCCGCACCAACCAGTGATCCCCGCACATTAACACTACCCCATACACTAGGGACAATTTTACATTTATACCAAGCCAATTCAATTACAAACATATATGTCTGGAGTGTGGGAGGAAACCGAAGATCTCTGAGAAAACCCATGCATGGGAGTTGGTGGGGGTAGAAGTGTAGTCTAGGTAGCTGTGTGAGTCAATGGGTTTTAAAGTGAATGTCAGTGGATAATTTATCTCCTGAGATAGGCACAGAGATCTAGAAAATGGTGATAAGTGTCAGAAAGGTGTTAGTGAATTTGAGAGTGGGCAAAAAGTTTGCATTGCTAAAATCGCTGAGTTCACATGGTTACAGGAAGCAACACTAAAGTCATTGTCGATATAATGGAGAAAGAGTTGGGGAGTGATACCAGAGAACAGGGCAATCATCCCTCTCCACTCTCAGTTCAGATGCAGTCTTGATTTGGAACACCAGCCGTTCATTCCCTCCCCTGATACTGCCTCACCGCTGAGTTCCTTCATGTTTTGCCCAGGATTTCCACATCTGCAGGGTCTTATTTTTCCAGAAAGCTTTGGGTACATGTTCCATTCCAGCAATGTGGACACAGAAATGTAGTTTGCCGTCCCAGTACATTCCCGCTCTATTGGAGGTGTTGTCTTTTGGATGAGTTGTCCAACTGATGCTGAGGTAGATGCAAAAGCTTCCACTATTCTTGTTTGAAGAAGAGCAAGGGATTGATCCGCAGTGGCCTGGCCAATATTTATTGCTCAATCAACATTTCAAAAAATTGGATTTCTTGCTCTTGATCGCATTATTGTTTGTGTAAGATTGCACGGTGCAACCTGGCTCTTCCCAACGTTACAGTCGTGACCAAAAATACTTCAATGGACATGGAGCGTCATACAGCAGAAAAACAGGCCCTTCAGCCCACCGCAGCCAGACTGACCATTCAGCTTCCATCTACACTAATCACATCCTCCACATTACAGTGCCTTCAACTGCACACTCCTCTCCTGGTATCACATTCTCCTGCCACCCTTCTGCAACAAGGGGCAATTTACAATGGCTAATTAACTGTGAAAAATGGAAAGATAAATTGGAGTTCATCTGGAGACTACCCTCAGAGGCTCTATTACATTTGTCAACATAATTCACTTTCTTTTTAATGTTGCAACCAAATGAATACTCCCAATCAGCCTGAAGAAAGGTCCCGACCCGAAACGTCACCCATTCCTTCTCTCCAGAGATGCTGCCTGTCCCGCTGAGTTACTCCAGCATTTTGTGTCTACCTCCCAATTACACTCCCCACCATATCTTTAGGATGCAGGAGGAAACTGGGGCACCCTGGGGAAATTCACACAGTCACTGGGAGAAGGTGCAAACTCCAGTACTCAAGGTTGGGATTGAGCCAGATGTCTGGAGTTATGAGACAGCAGCACCATCTGCTGAGTCATTGTGCTGGCCCTGTGCTCTGGGATATTCTGACAAGGATATGAGTGTGCAAGGTTTCTGTTCATTAAATACAGTCATTACATACATAGAAGATCTGCTCGTTAAATAAGAAGCAGGTGAATATAAATTTGTGGATCACCACTGAGCTAACTGGAGCAATAATTATTTCATATTTGGAAATATGTGGTCTATTGCTAAACCCGGTAAGATACAGTTACCAGAGCTTAATAATATTGCTGCTTGCAACTCACACTCAGGTCAGCATATTATTGGAATGGTTACATGTACAAAGCTTTCTTCCCTTGGTACAGTATCTAATTTTAAGCATTATGAGAGTGTAACAGGGAATATCACTTTGTTGCTACATTAAAGAGAACCCAAATTAAACTGGTGAAAGTTGCAGTTTAATGGAGTCTCTGTGGAAAGTCTCCAGATGAACTGTAATTTACCTTTCCAGTTTTTTGATCCCAAAAAATCCTCTGAATAATCTGACATTTTTCGTGCAATCAGTTTTATCTAAACTGAATAAAGCTTTAAAATGCTGCTTATTTTTGGTAACGGCATGGAATTCATATTGAAATCCTCAGGCAGCTTTGCCCAATATAGTTATCACTGTAACTTTAATTAGAGTCCTGAGTCGTTTCGTGTTTACTACCAGCTAAGACTGACGACACTCAAAGTAAAATCTAAAATGGATTCATTTAATGGCTGCTGGTACATTGGATATTCTGAGGCAACCGTCAGGGGATGCTTATTGTATGATGAGCTCCATTATCCTCTGTAGGGTAGAAGACAAAGAAGGATGAGCTGACAAAAGATCTTTGTACCTCCAACACATCACCAGAGCTCTCCAGAGAATTAAGGATTTAATAGTACAGTAAAACCACAGGGTTGTAAAATTTTGCTTCTCCTAGATTCCGAATGAACAGCTTCCCTCTATAAATCCATAGGCAGTCACGTTCAAATCTTGTAAGTAAAATTTACCAAAACCCCAGCAATATTCAAGATCCATCTTAGGATACATTACAATTGACAATTAGGGTCAGAAACAGCAGGAGATGTTTAAGAAAAAGACAGAAAAAAATAGTTATATCGTTAAATGCAACATTCTTGCTTATGAACAGTAAAGCTTCAGCAAGTAAACATTTCACTGTTCTGGTCCCAGTGCATATGGCAATTAAACACTTTTGACTCTTGACTGTGTGTGAACATCTTAGCTGCAAAAGCAACCCAGTAAAAATGGCAGAAAATGTGCCATGCAGTTTGCATTTGTCCAGAGTGTCAGATTGAAGGGAGGCCATGTAGAAACCATCACCATACTTAACCCAGCCATTTTTTTAAGTGAAATTTAAATATGAAGACAGTCTAAATATGTGATTAATGAACACATAAATATGTGATTAATGTGTTAAGAGTCAAAGTGGAGACGTTCATTCGATTTGACTACTGAATCGTGTCTCTCATGAATCATGAATAGTGAGGGAATCGAGAACCAGAGGACTTAGGTTTAAGATGAAGGAGGAAAGGTTTTATAGGAAACTGAAGTGTAACTTTTTCACTCAAAGGGCGGTGGGTGTATGGAATGAGCTGCCGGAGGAGGTAGTTGAGGCAGAGACCTTCGCAACATTTAAGAAACAATTAGACAGGTACATTGATAGGACAGGTTTAGAGGGATATGGGCCAAACGCAGGCAAATGGGGACTGGTATAGATGGGACATGTTGGTCGGTGTGGGCAAGTTGGGCTGAAGGGCCTGTTTCCACGCTCTATGATTTTATGAATCACATTTTACATGGGAAGGACAAAGAGGTTTAGCATATATTCAGTAATATCCTTGAGATGGACGAGAGTGCTGCAGTGACCAATCCAAAGAAAACAATATTATTAAAATAGGCTTTGGAGCACATCATACATTTGTTGGCTCAGTAGCTAAGTGGAAAGTTATGTGAATCACCAGATATTGTTTGTGGAAGGTTGATTTTCACCCTGTGACATAAGGATAAATGATTCGTAGCACCCACCAATATTGTCCAGGCCTCTCAATCTGCGGTGAAACAGGGTCGAAACTAGCCTCACAGACATGTGTTAAGGGGAGAAGTAGCCTAGCCAGCAATCGAAATTAAACTGTTCACCCAGTCAGAGGTATGAATGATCAAAACACCAAGAATTTTATTTTAATAGCGACATTGAATAATCATCTTAAAAGTTCTCAGGAACAAGCTAGATGCAAAATGCATTAGAATTAAAAGCTTGAAGGCAACAGTGTGGAGATTTCTATTTTAGCTGAACATTGATAAAGAGTTGTCACGGTGTTGGTAGTTTGACAACAATATGGAACCATTGTTTGGACATGCTCAACAAGCTGAATGCAAGAAGGATCTTTGCGCTATGGATCTAGGCTGGGGTCACAGTCTCCGGATATGAAGTAAGGCATTTAGAAACAAGAAGATAAATTCATTCAGCCCGAGGGTGGTGAACTTATGGAATTCTCTATCTCAGATGGCCGCGGAGGCCAAGTCAGTCGCACGGTGGCGGAGCGGTAGAATTGCTGCCTTACAACGCCAGAGACCTGGGTTTGATCCTGATTACGGGTGCTGTCTGTATGGAATTTGTATGTTCTCCCCCGTGTCCTATGTGGGTTTTCTCCAGGATCTCCGGTTTCCTCCCACACTCCCAAGACGTACAGGTTTGTAGGTTAATTGGCTTGGTATAATTGCAAAACTGTACCTCGTGGGTGTAGATTAGTGTTAATGTGCGGGGATCACTGGTCGGCGCGGACTCGGTGGGCCGAAGGGCTTGTTTCCGTGCTGTTTCTCTAAACTAAAAACTAAACTATGAATATATTTAAGAAATAGTTGGGTAGATTTGAGATTCAGAAGTCATCAAGGGATATGGGAAAAGAACAGCAATATAATTTTGAGTCTGAAGATCATTCATGGTCACATTGAACGTGGAGTAGACTTGAAGAGTCGAATGGCTTCCTTCTGCTTCTATTTGTCTATGTTTCTCTGTTTTAACATTGCCCATGACACCATGTGGATCAGGCACCTGATCAATGACCATTCCAAAGAGTTTATGCAAAATTTCATGTAGGTATAAGTTCTCCTGCCTTCACCTTCCTAACCCTGTTGTGGAATGTAAAGTTTAGCAGCACTCCAGCAGTATGCAAGGTCCAGGTCTGGATACATTACAACATAGGTCGGTTGTAAAGGTTCAACAGCCATTTCCCAAGCAGCACGTCATTGAAGAGGAATGGGTCAGAACAGTGCAGCAGAGGCAGTGAGCTTCAGGTAAGTCATGACAAGTGACATTGAGAGGGGAGATTGGAAAATGGATCAGGTGTTGGAGTGAGGCTGTGAAGATTTGCACCTGCAGGGCATGATGGCAGTTGTCGAATAAAGAGTTATGTTGAAGAAGATTGAATAGCGGTGAGAGGCTGGGATTGATTGTTATAACTGCACCTGAAGGACAATGCACCTTTTCTTAAAATAAATGAGACCCTCGCGTTAAAGGCTTTGGTCATTTAAAATCTGGAAATATTTACTTTATCAGGATGTTAAGTGCTGTCAAGGAAATAGAATACAGAATGATCACCCCAAAACTGTGCTTTATAAAATACACATAAATTAATTATGAAAGTCATTTTAAAAATAAAAATGAATTATTTTGCTTGGACTGAGAGCATTCAGTATATCATTCAGGATTTAATGTATGATATTTGGGATGCATATGGAAAATATACTTACATTCATTATTCATTACAGAGGTCCTGGAAGACTAAAGAGTAACAAATCTTGTTCTGTTGTTCAGAAAGGGATGTTGAGAGAATAATGGGAATCATAGGCTGGTGAGCCTTGCGTCATTGGTAGGGAAACTGTTGGAGAAATTTATTTGGGATTGAATTTACCCCCATTTGGAAGAGAATGGGTTAATTAGGAACAGTCAGCATGGCTTTATATGCAGCAAGTCATGACTTGCTAACTTGATCGAGCTGTTTGAAGAGGTGATGAAGATGATTGATGAATATTGGGAGATGGATGTTGTCTACATGGATTTTAGTAAGGCATTTGATAAAGCCAACTTTAGTAGTCTGATCCAGAAGATTAAAATGCATGGGATTAATAGTGACCTGATTGTATAGATTCAAAACTGGCTTACTGATGGAAGATGGAAGGTTGTAGTGGAAAGACTTTATTCAGGTTGGAGGTCTGTGACCAGTGGAGTTCTGCTGGGATCTACGCAAGGAACTCTGCTGTTTGTGACATATTTAAATGACTTGGATGTAAACGTAGACGGGTTGGTTAGTATGTTTACAGAGGACACCAAGATTGCTGGGGTCACAGACTGTGAGGATGGATGGTAAAGTATACAGCGGAATATAGATCAGCTACGGAAATCTGCAGAGAATTGGCAGATGGAGTTTAATCCGAGCAAGTGTGAGGAGTTGCACAGTGGGAGGTCTCATATAAGGAGAAAATATACAATTAATGGTGAGAGCCTTGACAGAATTGATGTACAGAGGGATCTTTGGGTTCAAGACCATATCTCCCAGAAAGTGGCCACACAAGTAGATAGAGTGGTGAAGAAGGCATATGGTATGCTTGCCTTCATTGCTCAGGGCAGTGAATCCAAAAGCTAGAAAGTCACGATGCAGCTTTGTAGGACTTTGGTTAGGCCAGATTTGGAGTATTGCATGCAATTCTGGTCGTCCCATTACAGGAAGGGTGTGGAGGCTTTAAAAAGGGTGTAGAGGATGTTTTACAAGAGTGATATCTGGATTAGGAGGTTTTGGCTACAGGGAGAGGTTGGACAGGCTTGGATTGTTTCCACTGGAGGTTGAAAGGGAGATCTAGAATAATGAGTGGCATAGATAGCGTAGAACCTTTTTCCTGAAATAGAAATATCAAATATTAGAAGGCATAGGTTATACCGTGAGAGGGGCAAAGTTTAACAGAGATGTGCAGGATAAGTTCATAACACAGAGGGTGATGAGTGTCTGGAGTGCTCTGCCAGGGGTGGTGGAGGAGGCAATTATGATAGTGGCATTTAAGAGACTTTTGGATAAGCAAATAGATATGGAGGGATATGGATTCTGTAATGGCAGATAAGTATTAGTTTTGGCATCATGTTTCACACAGATATTTTGGGCTGGAGTGCTTGTTCCTGTGCTGTAGTCTTCTATGTTCTATGTTCGCATAAAGGTGGCACTTTAAAGATATAAGTTTATCTTTATAAACTAATTGTAGACACACTTTCCTTAGGAAGCCCTGTTCCAATTGAAACCCAAGATGACTGTAATTCCAAGAGAGACCGTTTCTTGAATGTAATGATTACTCTTATGTTTCACTGAATCCATTTCACAGTCAATTTATATTACAGTGCAAAAGTGCTGTAGCACACTATTAACTACATTCATCTATTTTATGGACAAAGCAAAAGCAACTGTGTCACAAGGAGACTTCCACGATTTTTGAGGGTTATGGATCTGAAAATTGCAGCTAAAACATAGTTTAAAAAAAATTCCTGAATACATTTTTAAATTTAAAGCTTTAATAGTATTTAATGTGACTAAATTAAGCTCCTATTGTTTTATTGAACATCTTTGCTCAGTCTGCCTTGGCCTATGCGATCTTCCAGTTGCCAAACACTTTAACTCCCCTTCCCATTCCCATATTGACCTTTCTATCCCTGGGCCTCCACTACTGTCAGAGTAACGCCAAATTCAAATTGGAGGAACAGCACCTCATATTTCATTTAGGCAATTTACAATCGAGTATGAATATGGATTTCTCTAATTTCAAGTAACCCTAGCATCCCCTCCCTCTCCGCCCTACCCCCACCCTAGTCGCCCTACTAGTTTCACTGTCATACTGCTTAGTTTCATTGTTTGTATCCACTCGTTATCACCTTTTCCACAGCTAACAATGTGGGCTCCACCTTTTCTCGATCATCGTTGCTGGCTTTAATATGTTATTTTTCATACCTTTCATTCATTTGTTCCTTGAACCTTTTTGAACCTCTAGTTTCCCACTCCCCTGACTCTAAGTCTGAAGAAGGGTCTCAACCCAAAACATCACCTATTCCTTTTCTCCAGAGATGCTGTCTGACCCACTGAGTTACTCCAGCATTTTGGGTCTATCATCGATGTAAACCAGCATCAGTTCCTTCCAACACATAGTATTTCTGTCAGTTTAGAGAACTGTGTTCTATTGATGTTTACATGTCTCTTCAGCATCCCTGCTCTTTGTAATCAAGTCTCAGACGTGGTGAAAACTATTTTCTCAAAGCTTTATTATCAATCCACTTGAACATTTTTGGCTAAGGGCACTTATGTGATGGTCACCGATACCAGTGTTTTCATTCTTGGAAAGAGGACATTTGATTTTGTTATGGAATAGCACACAGCGAGATTTAGTTTTAAATCCAGCCTTGTCACTTTTTTTTTTCCATTATTGATTTTGACAGACCTTTTGAATTAAGTTAATTCACCATTAACCGAGTACCTTGAAACAGCACAGTTCTCCTCAAATTACTATAAATCAGTGCTATGTTTTGTGCCAACTCAGTAAGGGTGTCAGGGGTTATGGGGAGTAGGCAAGAGAATGGGGTTAAGAAGGGAAGATAGATCAGCCATGATTGAATGGCGAAGTAGACTTGATGGGCTGAATTATTCTCTTATCATTTATGAACATCTGAATATATGAACAAAAATATCTACTGCAAGGAATTAGAAAACCGTGGTCTTCTGAAGATGCCCCTTAGTTTTGGCAGTGCTGGCAATGATTCTCCAAGACTAATTTTCCGTTACTGTGAAGAAAACACTTTCATTTAGCATATAGTTTTCAAAATCTAACACTGTTTAATGGCAGTTAGCAGCCCTTTGGGAATGCAGGTTTCTGCACCCTTCCAGTCTGTCTCCTTTGATGTCGTTTGTGTGTGATCTTCCTGAAATCATAACTGTCTCCTTTTTACAAGGAAGTAGCTGTACTTTTGGCATAACAAAAATGAGCAGAGAGGTAATGCAAAAAGCCACTTCAAAGAGCTTGTACTTTAAAGGTATTAGGGAATTTTGAATGGTTTGCTCATGCTTATTAACTACACACACTGCCTACCTTTCTTTAATAGTGTAAGCAAGATTATTGTTGGTGCTTTCAATATTAATAATTTTGATATATTGAATTTAATTACAGGTTATAAACATTACTCAACTTTAACCTCTGCAGTTTGTTAACATTTTCTAAATATTGAAATAATCAAGAAATTAAAAGGAAAGGCTGCGGTAATTAATGCATAGATAATGCCATTGATTTTTACAGCTCAGTGGCTGGCCTAGCTTATCAGTATTATGCAGGCGGTCCATAAATATAAAATATTACATATAAATTAATAATTGATTTCCAAACTGTAGCTCAATGAAGCATTGAGGAAAGTAATTGAGTCAGGCCGAAAAAGTTGCAAACGAACATATTTCTTCTTGGTGCTTAAGCTGAAGATTTTAAATTATGTTCATTTAAGTTAGAAATCAAGCCAGACTGAACCAATTACATTAGGAATTCTGAAAGAGATTAAATTGCACGTAAAACAGAAATGACATTTGAAGATATGAACAAAGACTTTGTTCATCATTTTTGGGATATAAAACCTACAGATTAAGACCCAGTGTAATTTAAAAAATAAATCTTTAAATGATGAACATTGGAGTGAGTGAAATACCATACTTTAAATTTGAAAAATCCCTGGATTTTTGGATTAAGTTCACTGACCCTCTTTAAAAGAAAGTCACCTGAACATTCTTTGCAGCACAGTTCATAGCAGCGTGTCAAACTATGGTGATTATCACTGTGGACTTCATAGCCTATTGTGGTTAACAGAATTGCAAAGACATGTGCTTTTGGAAGAAAAAATCCTATGCTATTCTGTTTTAATTACAAGCAATCGAATCTGCAACATTGAAATGTTTGATACATTCCTTCTCTCCATAACTTCCCTCCCCGCTTCTCAAAATGCACTTAAAATGGTTTTGTTTCATTCATTGAGTCAGCAAATAATAGGTTAGATGTTTTCATAGAAAGAAGTGGGCAGGTCATAGATACATTACTTTATAGGGGATGCTAGGCTTCATGCCATGGGCAAATTGGAAGTTTATTGGTATTGTGAGAACATGCTATTGAAGATCATTGACCTTCACACAAATCACAGCTCACTCTGGGTTCTGGTAACGGAGCTGTCTCCAAACCCACTGTGAAGCCCCCTCTTTTCAGAACACACCATTTACACACACATGCATTTTCCTGGAAAATCTCTGTGCATTATTTTTTTACGCAGACTAATTTTTATTCTTCTCATCTTAAGGCCTGGACTAAATCAGTTCTTGTTAGTTGACTTCACCCTCAGCACTAATAACATGTCAAATTGAGGAATCTTTTTTGGAGCTAGTGCTGCTCTATCAGTGTAGTACCACCAAAGGTGTGAAAATGAGATTTCACTCCATGTTTACTGACCCACAGCATTTCAACAGCACACCACTCACTGCCCAACATTGGCCTTTCCGGACACCTCAGAACCCACAGAACTCAAGTGGCAAGAATTGAAAAGAATCAGTCTTGATTGCAGGGGATGGTGAGAGAAGAACTTGATGCATACACAGACTTATATTTACTTTCTTTAAAAAAGTTGTGAAGTAACCGATGATAAGAAAACTCACATGGCAAGTATGTCCAGTGGTAATTAGACCAACATAAAATGTATTCATTGATTTTGTTCTTTTATATGACAAGGAAATAATGGATGGAGATGACTAGTTGGTTTATATTATAAAAGTTCACAATTCTAAAATGATACTAAAGCATGATAATAACTTTTTAATAACTGCAGAAATGTTCGTTCATTTATTTTATTTCATTTTCTTATCGTACTTAGTTTAGTTTAGTTAATTGTCACATGTACCGAGGTATTTATACAACAAAATAACGTTGTGTCATCATGCCTAAAATTACTTTTAACTGGACTGAACTTCAGTGGCGTTTCAACTAAACTCAAAACAATGTTGAAACACAAAAGGACACAACATGCTGGAGTTACTCAGCATGTCAGGGAGCATCTCCAGAGAACATGGATAGGTGGTGTTTCAGGTCATCCATTCTTCAGACTTTTATATGTTTGCCTTTTCCATTTGCTTAACAATTGTGCATTCCTCCACAACACGATTAAGAGAGGAGTTCCAGTATTCAGTCAGAGAAATTATAAAGGTATGCTGTTATATCTACAAGAAGAGAAGGTAGACACAAAATGCTGGAGTAACAGTGGGTCAGGCAGCATCTCGGGAGAGAAAGAATGGGTGACGTTTCAGGTCAAGACCCTCCTTCAGACTGATGTCAGGGGAGGGAGCGGGACAAGGATAGGATGTAGTCGGAGACAGGAAGACTAGTAGGAGAATTGGGAAGGGGAGGGGAAAGAGAGGGACAGAGGAACTATCTGAAGTTAGAGAAGTCAATGTTCATATCGCTGGGGTGTAAACTGCCCAAGCGAAATATGAGATGCTGTTCCTCCATTTTACGCTGGGCCTCACTTTGACAATGGAGGAGGCCCAGGTCAGAAATGTCCAGTTGGGAATGGGAGGGGGAGTTGCAGTGCTGAGCCACCAGGAGATCAGGTTGGTTAAGGCGGACTGAGCGAAGGTGTTGAGCGAAACGATCGCCGAGCCTGCGCTTGGTCTCGCAGAATGTAGAGAGGTTGACATCTTAGAGATGGTATGTGGCTTGAAGAATTCACAACTGGTGGTGTTCCCTGCTAATTGCTGCTTTTGGTGACTGAGGTTGCAGGCTTGAGAGGTGTTGTTGAAGAAGACTTATTGAATCTTCACAATGCCTCTTGCAGATTGCAGCAGTTCCATTTATCTCAGCTGTTTTGGGCTGTATTGTTCTTGGTCGATGTTATGTAGACTGTATTTCCATTGTAAAAACAAGAAACAGCACAACTATTTAAAATATTACCTGCCAGTGCTCACTATTTGGCGAGAAAATCAAAATATGCAATAGTTCCTGCAAAATGACAGAAATAAGCATAAATGTCTTCTACTTCTTTCTTTTCGTGCAGTGATTCTATACACTATTTGAATTATAAGGGGCGAAGATAGGAGAATGGGGTTGAGTGGGAAAAGTAGATCAGCCATGATTAAATGGCTGAGTAGACTTGATGGGCCGAACGGCCTAATTCTGATCCTAGAATTTATGAAAATATGAACTTATACACCGTGGAAACAGGCCCTTCGGCCGAACGCCCTCACCGATAAAAACCTGATAATAGTGTGGAAATGCACTCCCCAGACTGTTGTCTAGATTATTCTTTCCAATCCAATTAAATCCAACTCAGGATTTATTTTCATGGATGTAGCAATACTTGGTATATGCAAATATTGAAAAGGATATTTGCACATTGTTATTTGCAGGAGGATTATTATTTACTAACACTTTAGATCCACTGAAACATTCTAACTTAGTTGTGCCCTAAGAGATAATGTTATTGAGATTAAAAAAAACAAGTTTTGGGACTATCCACACTATCCTTAACTGGCTGTCTTGAGTTCTACCACTTGTTTATTATTCCAATTATAATCCTTCTCAAGAATTGACAAATGGTGCTAGCAGGTTTTGAGCTTTGTCGTTTCAATCCACTGGGTTTTAGTGTCACACATTTTGTAACACATTAATGGAGTGGAAAATATATGAAGCATCAAAGGTGCCTGTGGGATATCAGAGCTCTGGGAACAATTCATTTTAATATGATGCAAATAATAAAGGACACCAATTTTATCTGCTAATAGCATCTTACAGAATCAGTAGAACTGTCAATATTTGAAGATGTACTAAGATCTTAATATTCGGCTGCCTAGAAACTTGATCCTTGAGGTTTTTTATTCCTTAATTCTTTATTAATTGGCACTAGGGGCAATGAGGCAACACAGGAATTTTTTTCTGCAGTTAGCATTTAATGAAGTGACTGACTCCATTTCATTTTTTTAAAGATATTTTGCTGCCTAGTAATTTGCTGCACATTTAACCCACTGAGTTCCAGGGTTATAAGCTTTTTCCAAACAGATTTTTATGAATATGAATAAAAAATACTGTACTTAAATAAATCAGACCTCTCAACATCACGCCATAAAGCTGAGCTGTTTTTTTTAATCAAAAGCTGCCAAAAATGAAGGAAAAAAAACACATTTGTACATGTATTCTTCATTTCTTCAGGATTCAATATTTACGCTTGTTCAGACCCTGGTGATTTATCCATATTAATACACCTCAACACCAGTAGCACCTACTATTTTATAATGTTGATATGTTTCAGGATATCACTGTTTTCCTCCCTGAATTCCCCAGTTTTATGACCTTTTCCTCAGTAAATACAGGTGAGAAGATTGGCATTCCTGAGGGTGAACCCATGGAAAACAACTGGCCCAGACAGTGTCCCTGGCCGCGTTCTTAGGAACTGCATGGACCAACTAGCGGGAGTGTTCATGGACATATCTAATCTCTCCCTACTCCGTTCTGAGGTACCCGCCTGGTTCAAGAAGACCAATATCATCCAGGTGCCAAAGAAAAGCAAGATCTTATGCCAGACCGTAACCATCAAGTGACCTTGACATCCAGCAACATGAAGTGCTTCGAGGAGCTGGTTATGGAATGCATTAAATCCAGCGTACCACCAACCTTGATCAACTAATCATTATCTGAAGCATCTCGACCCAAAACATCACCAATTCCTTTTCTCCAGAGATGCTGCCTGACCCGCTGAGTTACTCCAGCTTTTTGTGTCTGTCTTTGATCCACTGCAGTTCGCCTACCACCATGTCCACGGACAACATGTCCACGGCTGATGACATCTCCCTGACCCCTGAAACACTTTGTGGAGGCCAAGTCAGTGGATATTTTTAAGGTGGAGATTGACAGATTCTTGATTAGCAAGGGTGTCAGAGGTTATGAGGCATTGGTAAGATAATGAGGTTGAAAGGGAAAGATGGATCAGTTATGATTGAATAGCAGAGTAGACTTGATGGGCCGAATGGCCTTATCCTGCTCTTAAAACATATGAACTTATGAACACAAGGAGCAGCAGATGCTGGTTTACTAAAAAAAACACAAATGTCGGCAGGTCATGCAGCATCTCTGGAGGACAAGGACAGGCAACGTTTTGGGTCGGGACCCCGAGTCTGGACAAGTCCCAACCTATCGCCTGTCCATTAACTCCAGAGAGGCTGCCTGATCCATTGGGTTACTCCAGCACTTTGTGGGATTCTTTTCACAATTACCCGCTTGCTTGTTTGGCAAAGAATCATCATCTCACCTAATATCTATTAATTCTACCTAGATAAGAAGGACACCTATGTCAGAATCCTATTCATAGACTACAGCTCTGCTTTCAATACCATTATCCCAATCAAGCTTATCTCCAAATTCATGGAACTTGGAGTCAACACTCCGTTCTGTAACTGGATCTCCAAGTTTGCAGATGACACAAAGCTGGGTAGCAGTGTGAGCTGCAAGGAGGATGCTATGAGGCTGCAAGGTGACTGGATAGGTTGGGTGAGTGGGCAGATGCATGGCGGATGCAGTATAATGTGGATAAATGTGAAGTTATCCACTTTGGAGGCAAGAACAGGAAGGCAGATTATTATCTGAATGGTGTCAGATTAGGAAAAGGGGAGGTGCAACGAGACCTGGGTGTGCTTGTACATCAGTCACTGAAAATAAGCATGCAGGTACAGCAGGCAGTGAAGAAAGCTAATGGCATGTTGGCCTTTATTGCGAGAGGATTTGAGTTTTGGAGCACGGAGGTCCTACTGCAGTTGTACAGGGCCCTGGTGAGACCACACCTGGCGTATTGTGTGCAATTTTGGTCTCCGAATTTGAGGAAGGACATTTGAGGGAGTGCAGCGTAGGTTCACCAGGTTAATTTCCGGGATGGCGGGACTGACATATGATGAAGGAATGGGTCCACTGGGCTTGTATTCACTGGAATTTAGAAGGATGAGAGGGGATCTTGTAGAAACATATAACTTTCTTAAAGGATTGGACAGGTTAGATGCAGGAAAAATGCTCCTGATGTTAGGGGAGTCCAGAAGCAGGGGTCACAGTTTAAGAATAAGGGGTAGGCCATTTAGGACTGAGATGAGGAAAAACTTCTTCAGTCAGAGAGTTGTGAATCTGTGCAATTCTCTGCCACAGAAGGCAGTGGAGGCCAATTCACTGGATGTTTTCAAGACAGAATTAGATTTAGCTCTTAGGACTAAAGGAATCAAGAGATATGGGGAAAAAGGAGGAATGGGGTACTGATTTTAAATGATCAGCCATGATCACATTGAATGGCAGTGCTGGCTCGAAAGGCCGAATGGCCTACTCCTGCACCTATTTTTTCTATGTTTCTATATTTCTATCCTCGACTTCCTGACAAATAGACCAAAATCTGTGAGCATAGGTGACAAATCATCTTCTACGAAAACCCTCAACACTGGTGCCCTGCAAGGAGGTGTTCTCAGCTATACCAGGCTCATTATACACTCATGACTGTACAGCCAAATACCAGTCCAACTCAATTTACGTCTGGAGACGACACCACTGTAGAGGGCCGGGTAGCAAATAATGATGAGATGGAGCACAGGTACTGTGAGAGAATCAGAAACTCGTAATCTGGTACCAAGCCACCAACCTCTTCCTCAATGTTGGCAAGTCAAGAAGATTGCAATTGGCTTCAGAAAGTGAAACAATACACACATCGATGGCGCCGAACTAGAGGCCATTGAAAGCGTCAAGTTCTTAGGAGTAAATATCACCAGCAATTTGTCCTGGACCAGCCACATTGAATCTTTGGCTAAGAAAGCACACCAATGCCTCTATTTCCTTAGAAGGCATGTCCTCAACAACCTTCACCAACTTCTAACAGCTGGGAAGAACCGTTCCCCGAATCTGGAGGTATGCATTTTCAAGGGAGGTTGGTAGAAACCATTTTATTGTGCAGGAGAATGGGGTTGAGAGGGAAAGGCAAGAGAATGGGGTTGAGAGGGAAAAATAGATCAGCCATGATTGAAAGGGCAAATGGGCCAAATGACCTAATGGCCTGATTCTGCTCCTATAACTTATGAACTTAAGACCCACTCTGACAATAGAGGAGGCTGAGCACAGATAGGTTGGTACTGGAATGGAAAAGAGAATTGAAGTGGCTTACACTTAGGAGCTCCAGCTCGCCCTTGCCGACAGAGCTCAAGTGTATGGTGAAGCTTGGACTGATCAATATAGAGGAGGCCACATCAGGAGCACCGAATACAATTGACGGGTTTGGAGGAGATGCATGAAAACCTCTATCTCAGCAGGATGGGCTATTCTGAATGGAAGTGAAGGTTGAAATATAGGGACAGGTGATTGGAGGGTTAATTAAACTAGAGATTTATGGAGGGAATGGTCTCTGCAGAATGAAGAAATATATGGGGAGGGGAAGATATGACTGGTGGCGGGACTGTGTTGAAACTGTGGGGAAATGTCAGGGAATTATGTGGCGGATGCAGGGACCAGTGGGCTGAAAGGTAAAGACCATGGGGACTCTGTACCTGCCCTGTCTATGAGGGACGGTGGAGGAAGGCAGAAATCAGGCGAACAGAAGGGACATGGGTGGGGGTTCCATCGCTACCACAGGAAATGGAGAGAATCATTTTTTCTGAAGAAAAAGGATATTTCAGACTTAGATGTTAGGTGTCCTACAGAGGAAAGTGTCCAGGGTGCATATTTTGTTCCAGCATTGCAATCTCTTGTGGCTCCATTATTATGCCTATTCTAACTATATAGAGACCTGTGTACCACATCAAAATTCCCCTTTAGAAAATATGGGTGGCAGAGGAAGAGAATGAAGGGGCTCCTGTCAAAACAATTGTTTTCAAAAACTTTAAAATTTGCCAAGGTTCTCATACTTCTGATCCCGAAACTATATTGTCTATTGTCTATTGAAACAGTCCTAAATCAAACAATAAAAACTATACCTTTATTTGAGAGATTTGTGCTGTTGTTCCCTTTAATTGATTCAGTGAGAGTGCTATTTTTCCCCCCATTTTCTGTGACTATTGAAAAACTCTAATCCCCTTTTTTGCCTCTTGTCAATGCTGTATATTTTTCCATTTGTGTATAAGGTATTTGAGAATCCTTTTGGCAGGTTTGAATACATTGAATCCTAAATTCTACTCTCAAAACCCAAAACCTAAACAGAGTTATAGGTCATAGAGTTATACAGCATGGAAGCAGGCCCTTCTGCCCAACCTGTCCGTGCTCACAAGATGCCCCATCTTGCATTCGACACATAATTCTCTGACATTTTCCCCCCTGCCCATCTTCAGCCCACATCCCGCTGAACCTTGCCTATCCATGTCCCAATCCAAATGACTTTTAAATGTTTTTATAGTACCTGCCTCAACTACCTCCACTGGCTGAAGGTATCACAAAATACTGGAGTAACTCAGCAGGTCAGGCAGCATCTAGGAGAGAGGGAATGAGTGAAGTTTCGGGTCGAGACCCTTCTTCAGACCCTTCCCCTCTCTCTTAGATGCTGCCTGACCTGCTGAGTTACTCCAGCATTTTGTGATACCTTCGATTTGTACCAGCATCTGCAATTATTTTCCTACACTACCTCCACTGGCCTCTCATTCTATACACGCACTACCCTATGAATGAAAAAGTTGCTCCTTCGGTTTCTATTAAATCTTTCCCTTGAAAGATTACTTGAGAGGAATTCTGCTTCTTTTTGTCTTTAATATTGTCTGCAGTCAGCACCAAAGTTGTGGTGTTCATTCTCCAGGGGAGATTTGTAGGCCCACAGCTACACAGAATTCAGGGTTTTTTTCCTTATAATTAATCGGCCTTCTTGTACACTTTTCTTCTCTGTTTTGCCACTGATCTGTGTTTTACGACTAAGGCTGAGCTTTCATGTAGTACTAACATTCCTAGAAATATACAGTGAAAATACTGATGATTCAGCCAAAAAATAAATTGCATGGCTGGAAACTGCATGGTGTTGCCAATTGGAAATCTGATTTAGGAGGTTGGGAGTTTGACTTGGAGATGTTTTCTGTTGAGTTTTGTCTGTTGAGGATTGGGACTTTCAATTGTGGACTTGCATTGTTGACAGTAAAGGTGTTGGAAATCCTGCCATTTCCAGCTACTCTATAGTCAGTGGCAAATACATGACCTAGGCATTCTTGCCTTATGTATATCTTGCTCAGAACTCAGAGAGTACTCAGCATGACATTAATACACACTCCTGAGTGCGGTTTAAACTGAACATAGACACGACAAGCTGGAGGAACTCAAGGGTCAGGAAGCCCCTCTGGAGAAAAGGAATAAGGTTTCGTTTCGGGTCAAGACCCTTCTTCAGACTGAGAGTCAGAGGAACAGGAAACGAGAGAGATAGACGGTGATTTTTAAATTTATTTTTTATTTTTTTAGATTTAGAGATACAGCGCGGAAACAGGCCCTTCGGCCCACCGAGTCTGCGCCGCCCAGCGATCCCCACACATTAACACTATCCTACACACACTAGGGACAATTTTTACATTTACCCAGTCAATTAACCTACATACCTGTACGTCTTTGGATGTAGAGATATAGAACAAATGAATGAAAGATATGTAAAAAGTAACAATGATCAAGGACATGTGCAGCCCACAATGTTCAATTGTTGGCTGTGGGCTAGGTGATAATGAGTTATCCAGACAGTGAAACTCAACAGGACGACAGTTAAACTAGTACGATGACCAGGGTGGCGGAGGGACGGAGAGAGAGAGGGGATGCAAAGGTTAACTGAAGTTATACTATCTTGGATTAGTCTACAATCTTTGTGATACCGCTGTGACAAATCCTGGAGAAAAGTCATAGAACAGTAAATAAAATATAGGAAGAAGGAACTGCAGATGCTGGTATACAAAGAGAAGACACAAAGTGCTCGAGCAACTCAACGGTTCAGGCAACATCCCTGGAGAACATCGATCGGTGACGTTTCAGGTCGGGACCCCTCTTCAGACGCATGTTTCAGGTTGGGAATAAAATATGTTTTTTTCCCCTTATGTTCTCTGAACAATATTAGTTGTAAATACAATGGAGATGGATTAAAGTCAGGGCAACACCTGACAGAATAAACAATTGTATACTTGTTTTATGATTGATTGAGTGCCATGTGGAAGGATGCATTAAGTGACCAGTAACAGGACCTGAGTTGGCATTCTTAGGTCAGGGCAGGCAGAAGTCACCTCAACTCCAAAGACGTGTGGGTTTGTAGGTTAATTGGCTTTGGTAAAGATTGTAAATTGTCCTTAGTGTGTAGGATGGTGCTAGTGTAAGGGGATCGCTGGTCGGTGTGGACCAAGTGAGCAGAAGAGCCTGTTTCTCTAAACTAAACTAAATTCATGAGCGAAATTTCTGGACTGCAGAGAATAATGTCTTCAGTTATTTGTTGATTAAATCACATTTTGTACCCATCCGGAATTGTGCTTTTACGGAATGTCTATTCATAAACAGTGAGGAGTGGAAATCTTGGTGCATTGTTTCTGAGCCTGGCCACACGCTGCATGAAAACAGCAAAATAGGAAAAATCCTAATAATGAGCCAGATGCATAACATAATTATTCACTGCTGTGAAGGAAGCCCATCATGTGAAGTATTTTGTTCCAGTAGCCATACATTTTTTTAAAACAGATAAACAGTATGAAATTTCATTGCATTATCTATTAAGTTGATATATTGAAAAATGTATTTGAGCATGCATTATGATCTACACAGGCTTGCGTCTGTGCTGTAAATGGTGGTTTTTGGAAAATATTTGTGAGTACTTGAGCATTTTAAACACAAATTTGCATTTCTGCAGGCAAATGATGAGGTGTGCAGTAATATTGCCTTGCACCACAATAAAGGAGAGTTAAAAAACATGCCTGATACAGGTGATTATAATTCCTGCAAATTGCCTGATTTAACTTATGGTTCCATCTTAGTTGTAGATGCAGGAAGAAAACTGCCCCTCAGGTTTTACAGATGTTGCTTTAGTTTTATTGATTGGTCTGACATGAACCGTTGTGAGAGATTTAAGTTCAGAAAGCAAAGTAGCCTATGACCTGTGTAAGCAGTAAAAAAGAGATTTTAAAGAGTCACCTCCCACAAATTGTGTCCTGCTGGTGCCAAGCAAATTGACTGCTTCTTTCACCTTGAATATTACTTGCACTTCTACATTGTCCAAAACGATTTCCCAAGGCACATTACAGCCTTCTGGACTCAACAGTTTTGAGTAGTGAACATCTCCAGGACACTTATTTCTGATTTCCAGCATTCACTTCACTTTCCTTTGATAACTTCAAATAATCATTCTGCATTTATACCTCCTGCAGACTTTGATTATATTGCACAAGCATCATATCGTCATTTAATCTCATTTAGTTTCCACTCCTTCCACACCTTTCCTCTATTGTTCTCGACTGCCTTCCCTCTTTCTCAGCATCTTAAATCCTGTTGATACTGATAATTATTCCCAGATCTGATGAAAAATTATCAACCTGAAAGATCAACACAGTCCCTTTCCACAGATGCTACCTGGTCTTCTGAATATTTCCAGCATTTTCTGATTTTTTATTTTAAATTTCCAGCATCTGCAAAATTAAGCTTCTCGAAGTCCAGGAATCTACTCTGCCTGGAACAACATTAAAAAAACCACCTCTCTGCTGGGTAATGTGATCCATACTCAAACTGCAGCTTCATCTCATCAATAAATGAACTCAGTTAATTATCATATACTGCGCTGTTTGATAATCTGCTCCCCAGATTCACTATTCTCAAGGAAGAGAAGAACTACCTCATGTTAAACCAAGTTCATCCTTTGGGTGAAGGGACCTATGTTGCTCCCAGTAATTTTAGTATAGTTTAGTTTAGAGGTACAGCGCATAAACAGGCCCTTCGTCCCACAGAGTCCGCACTGAGCAGCGATCCCCACATACTAATGCTATCATACACACACCAGGGACAATTTACAATTTTTACCGAGCCAATTGACCTACAAACCCGCACGTCTCTGGAGTGTGGGAGGAAACCGGAGATCGCTGAGAACACCCACACAGGTCATGGGGAGAATGTACAAACTCCATACAGACAGCACCCGTAATCAGGATCGAACCCGGGTCTCTGGTGCTGTAAGGCAGCAACTCTACTGCTGCACCAGTTCAGCTGTTAAAAAGGAAATAATCCACTCAAGCCCCTTTATTGACCAATTTGCTTCATATCTACATTACACTCACTTTTCAGGCCTATTGGGGGTAAATAAAATGCAAAATGGAAAATAATCTTGTGTCTGTTCTCTACACCTTTTCCAAGCCCCCAAGAAAATAAATCAAAACAGATCATAAAATTCCCTTTGTGGTAAAACCGAGGTCTTGTTGAAGGATTGAAGTGTGGGTTTTTTCATTGTAAATTCTCTTGGGATGCATTTTAAGATTATATTGGCTTTAGTGATCCTCAATGGCCCTCTTATATCAAGCAGTTAAGCAGTAATAAATGGTGAATATTCTACCCACCTATCTTCTGACTGTTGCTACACTGAACACACAAAAGAATTGTCGGGAGCCTCCCGTTCAGTAGCAACAAATTATCTATCCTCCAGTAACACTTCATCCATCCAACCAGTTAACTGAAGAACTGGTCTTCAGTTAAAATGCTAATCATTGATTATTAAGTGACCGTTCAACTACAGAAATGTAACAAGGAATATTTTCATTATTGAACATTTAGGCTAAATTTTACTACCATCTGATATTGAGAAAATGTGATCCAATTTTGATTAAGGAGAATCTTCGACCTCTGTGCTCAGTATTCAGGTCAATAGCCGAATATTAGGTTTATTTTTCTCTTATGTGTGGCTTGTACATTTGATTCAATTTGTTACCCAATTGTAGTCAGGTTATAGAACAGGAGTCTTTTGGGGAAAGCCGGAAAGACTCTAACTGGACCACATACCAAAGAGTCTCAGTTTAGCTGGCACTAACAAAGCAGCAATGATATATGGTAAATTCAATCTTTGCAAATATGCAAAGTTCATTTCATTAGAGCATTTTCAAGCAAGATTAGAACAAATGTCTTGAACAACGAGGTTGGTTTTAAGAAGTTGTCTCATAAAAGGAGACGAGGAGGCAACTAGAAATGTTTAGGAAGGAAATTCCAGAGCCAGACAAATCAGGGAATCACAAGAGACTGAAATTGGAGGATCACAAAGAGATGCATGCCTGAAGGCAAATATAGCTTATACAAGTCCAACACTGACCTTACTTACCATCAGCAGTTAAAATGGAGACTTGAAAATATGTTTTTCTGTTTATCATTCCATCTTAAAGAATATGAGTAATCATCTAGAAAGCTTTATCGAAAAACAGCTTCCACTTGCACAACAATTTCCCCTCTAACATTCTTGACCCAAGAGAGTTCCTTTTTTAATTTGTTCATCGTTTGATTGAGAAAAATCTAAGCTTTATCTGCTCAGACAGAACATCCAAGATGAGCCCCTTTTATTCATCAATACCCTCAGTAAGTACTTCAAATTATTTTCCATGCCATCACTTACAGTGCTTTTCCTTTTCATTGAGTGTGAGAAACTCCTGTCCACTCTATCTGATCTCATGATGTTTGGATTTTGTTTCTCCTTCTACCTAACTTCAATTATCGTAGGAAAAGTATCCGGTTGTTTTTGATTTGTCATTTTATTTTTCTATATATTTAAAGAATCCTGTTATCAGCAGGAATTGATCGAGTTGTTTGTACAGTTCAAGATTTAAATAATTGGATCATTTTTTCAAGGAGAAAATATTGATAAAGAGGCACGAAAAGGAAAAGTTCAATATTGGGGACATTTAAAATTACATTGGAATTAATTCTTGCCATTGTTTGTTCTTCTCTTTCCTGATCTCCAGGTTAGCAGTATCAAGGACAAGTACATCCGTGTATGAGTTTAGGCAACTGCTCTAACTAGTGCATTTTAAACTCCTGATACTAAACCAAACAGAACATGTTGACCCTGGGCCATCGACAGGTAAACCTGTTCCCTTGACAGGGTTCAACAACCATGTCAAGGGGAGGAATAAAGGAGGACCTGGCATGGGGGGATCAACTTGAGGGAGGGGGTGGGCGAGGGAGGGGAAACAATGGTAGACCTGGCGCGGGATACTCTGTAACTCTGTCTGCGCCCTTTATGGGGCAACTATTTGCATACCTTGGGTATGCAAGAAAAGAATTTCACTGTGACTTGTCACATGTGACAATAAAGTATTCATTCATTCATTCATTCATTCATTCATTCATTCATTCATTCATTCATTCATTCATTCTCCATTAGGGTCATTTACACAGATCTTTGCTTTCTGTGTGTTGAATCAAGAAGCACATCAAAACATGAATTTATCATAACATAGCTATGTCAAAATCTTGAGTTTGGACAGCATGAAGAAAGTCATTGATGGAACTGGTTTATGGAGCAACAAATATGCTGCTGGAGCAACACGAATTAAACAGCATTCATGGAGGGAAATGGTCAATCTACGTTTCAGTTTGGGACCCTTCATATGCACTGATTTTTATACAGACACCATCAAACTTTATTTATATAGATTGCATTCACAGAAGACACAGAGTGGAACAATAGAGATTACAAGCATCTCCAAACATATTATGTAAATACGACTCCTTAAAAATCTGCCTGAAGTACACTGTTGTGATTATTTTAGCAGTACGATTGCTAAAATATTGGTGAGACACTTAAACCTCGAAATAAGGAACAGAAATCTTAAGAGAAATTAGGAACATAGAAACATAAAAAATAGATGCAGGAGTAGGCCATTCGACCCTTCAAGCCAGCAACGCAATTTAATATGATTATGGCTGATCTTCCAAAATCAGTACCCTGTTCCTGCTTTCTCTCCATATCCCTTGAGTCCATTAGCCGTAAGAGCTAAATCTAACTCTCTCTTGAAAACATCCAATGAATTGGCTTCCACTGCCTTCTGTGGCAGAGAATTGCATGGATTCACACTCTCTGGGTGAAAACGTTTTTCCTCATCTCAGTCCTAAATGGCATACATCATATTCTTAAACTGTGACCCTTGGTTCTGGACTTTCCCAACATTGGGAACATTTTTCCTGCATCTAGTTTGCCCATTCCCTTAAGAATTTTATACGTTTCAAATTGTCCCAAGATGGCAGGTGAAAATTCCATAGTGCAGCCCAAAGATTAATTTAGAAGAAGCCATGGTGAGCTCACAAAGTACAGCTGCCTGAATTTATGATCCAATTTAATCCTGCTATCTATCTTTTTATGAAATTGTTTTGTAAGTGAATTAACTATCTACAATGCAGTTCCTGCTTAATTAAATCAGAGTGTAAAAATTATTAATAGGTATTATAATTGAAATATACAATAAAATATACACTTTTAGCATTATTCAAGCATAATCTGTACCATTGGTAACATCGGAATGGCTGAGTGCTACCTGTAATAAACGATGGCAACCATTTTTATGATTTGGTTATGTATCACACCTTATCAGCCTACTGCAGATGGACCATAAATATAAAATAATGTGTGTGAACTTGATGATTATATTTGGAAATGTGAATCAATGTTGCATTCAGAAATACAATTTAGTAAAGAAAAAACGTGCAATATTAAAGTGGTTCGTTTGCATTTTTAAGACGCTGTTTTTAAATGATATTTATCTCAGACAGACAGAGAGCACCTCCAAATACAATTACAGGCTGAATTGCATTAAAAAATTGTTTCTAAAACAAAATTATCTCCCCATAACAGGACATGGCAAAAAGTTGATTGCTTGCATTGTTATTCAGTTTTAAATCCTCTTAGACTATACTTACGGTTCCCCCTATAAGTGATGGTTGATTACAATTTTGGATTACCAGTCAGTTCATCCATTGATTATCAAGAATAATCTGCTCAAATAAGATGTTCTGTGTATTACCTTGAGAGATGGTGTTTTAAGCAAAAAGATCAGATTTTTGATTGTTTTGTAATAATCTGCAAGAATCAGTGGAACAGTAATTCCTGAGAAATCTAAGTAATGGCTTGAAATAGAGCCATAGGGCATGGAAACTATGGTTTAGACATTTGATTTACCTCTTGAACAGGTTTTGGGGTTGGGCGATTCTGAACAAATTTTCTCCATAATTTGTCATGTTACCCATTGGAATTTTCCAAAATTATCTTTTGCTTTAATGATGTTTTCATCCCTTTAGAAGTTTTTAATTCCTGTTCAACAAGAACCATCTATCCATGTAGAAATATACTCAAGCTGTCATCATTGCTTCAGTGTGGGATTACTGTACATTGGTGATTCCAACGCTCCTGTATGCATCAGAAACCTGGACAACATATCGACGCCATCTGAAAACACTTGAAAGGTTCCATCAACGATGTCTTCGAAGCAACTGGGAAGACAGAAGAACTAACGTGCTGAATGAAGCAAAAACATCAAGCATTGAGGCCTTCGTCGTCAAGAACCAACTAAGATGGAGCGGTCATGTTGTTCGGATGGAAGATGAGTGTCTACCAAAGCAAGCCTTCTACTCCCAGCTTAAAGAAGGTAAACGTAAAAGAGGCAGACAAAAGAAGAGATTCAAAGACGCCTTAAAAGCCAGCATGAAGAAATGTGAAATCGACATTGACAATTGGGAAACCAATGCCAAGGACAGGAAACTCTGGCGAACCATCATCCAAAAAGGAACAACGATCTTCAAAGCCAACAGATGCGCAGAATTAGAAGAAAAGAAAAGTAAACGTAAAGAGAGGCAGCAACAGCCAAAGCCCGATCTGACATCTGGAATTACCTGCTCTGAATGCCAAAGAACTTTCAAAGCCAGGATTGGACTCATACGCCACCTGAGAGTTCATAAAAACAACGGAACATGGACCATCATCCTCGACCTCGAGGGATAGCCACGGTGACTGTACATTGATAAAATCTGTAATATCTTTGATGATGAGGTATCAAGTCTGACTCTGGCTCTGTGCTTACCTGTTGTCCATTCAATTGGGGTCAGGAGCATGAAACTTTGTCATCGTCACAGTGTGATACAATGTAGAAACAGACCCTTCGGCCCAACTTATTCATACCAGCCAACTGGCCCACTTGCCCGCATTTGGTCCATTTCCCTCCAAAATTGTCCTATCCATGTACCTGTTTCTTAAATGATGGGATAGTTCCTGCCTCAACTACCTCCTCTGGCAGCTTGTTCTATACACCCACCACCCTTTGTGTGAAAAGGTTACCCCTCAGATTCCTATTAAATCTTTTCCCCTTCACCTTAAACCTATGTCCTCTGGTCCTCGATTCACCTACTCTGGGCAAGAGACTCTGTGCATCTACCCAATCTATTCCTCTCATGATTTTCTACACCTCTATAAGATCACCCCTCATCCTCCTGTGCTCCAAGGAATAGAGTCCCAGTCTACTCAACCTCTCCCTATAGCTCAGACCCTCTAGTCCTGGCAACACAATACTCTAAATGCAGCCTCATCAACGTCTTATACAACTGCAATATGACCTCCCGGGTCATTGTTGAATGGTTGCACCCTGATTAAGAGCATCAGAGGTAATCATGGTGCCTTTATGCCCTCGGCTCTTGCCTCTATGCCTCTATGCCTCTATGCCTCTATGCCTCTATGCCTTTATGCCCTCGGCTATGCCTCTATGCCTCTATGCCTCTATGCCTCTATGCCTCTATGCCTTTATGCCCTCGGCTATGCCTCTATGCCTCTATGCCTCTATGCCTCTATGCCTCTATGCCTCTATGCCCTCGGCTATGCCTCTATGCCTCTATGCCTCTATGCCTCTATGCCTCTATGCCTCTATGCCTCTATGCCTCTATGCCTTTATGCCCTCGGCTATGCCTCTATGCTATCAAAGAGATGCAACATTGAAATGCAGGCAGTTTCCTTATTGTATGATACACTCATTTTATTTGATGAGGATTTTATTTTATTTTGATTATTGCAATGTGATTTCAGCAGTTGCACATTAACCTTGCTTGTAGAATGCCTGTAACACTATTGCTTCAGAACTACAGATGGGCACAATTAAGTTGCAACACTTATAATTTTGGGATAGTAACAAAATTAAGATATTTTTTGGAGCATTAACTTCAGGCTTCTACAGGTATTATTCATAAAATATCTCTAGATACAAAGTATTAAATATTGTTCTTCATTGATGTAAGAATTAGCTTGTAAACAACAGCTTATATCAAAGCATACTTCCATGCTAAAAAATAGCTATGATTGTATGAATCCAAATATAAAATAGATAAGAAGGCAGAGATAATAGGACAGGTGACCAAAGGAAGTCAAAGAATTAGGTTTAAAGGAGCACCTTAAATGAACAATAGTACGGCAGGCTCATTGGCTCTCATACGCCCTTTATGTAAGATAGGCACTGGGCATTATTGGCCTACTGGAGTAACTCCAGTAAGTGGGTCAGGCAGCATCTCTGGAGAAAAACGATGGGTGATGTTTCGGGTCGGAATCCTTCTTCAGATTCCAGCCCTTTTTCTCCAGAGATGCTGCCTGACCTGCAGAGTTACTCCGGCACTTTATGTCCATCTTCGTTATAAACTAGCATTTACATTTCCTTCCTACACATCATTGACCTGCTGTCTGATTTGTGATTCATTTACCCATTGCAAGAAGCCTCACAAAATGTTTGAAATTGTCCTTCTTTATGATATTCTATTTATTTATCTTGTTGATTTATTAAACCACATGATGATTTCATTAATTCAAGCAGCTGTGTTAATATTTGTTAATGGCAAAGTCTGTTTACTTAATATCTTTTTGTACCAATATTTCAATGCAATACTGTACAGTTAATTTTTCATTTAATGGTGTTTATGACATTACTTCTCTGTGTAGACTGAGGTAACAAAAATAATCATCTTTTCTAATTTAAGGATAGCTTCAAAGAATCTAACAACTAATTACAAAGCCCAATGGCCAACAGGTAATAAAATATCCATAATGCATAAAATAATTCAGTATGAGAATTGGATACATGCCATCCATTATAACAAATATATCATCTGAATGATGGATTAACCAACAATTCTTTGGGACAGAGGCATCTAGGAGATTATTACTAATGCCACCATCATACCTCTAAATGCTAAACATGTTCCTGTACAATTTTTAGAGTCAGCTTTCTTAAAAATTACCTTTTAAAAAAGTTTACATTTTTGCTGTTGTAGCTGTTAGCAGATATATTATTAAAAAATCTCAGAATGTTCTCCAAACAGTTTAGGGACAATAAAAGGTATTGTTATAATGTGGCAAATGTCCAAGCCAATTTATATATTGGAAGCTCTCAAGAAATAACAACATGATAATTAATCTGATTTGTTGATATTGATATATATTGTCTAGAATTTAGGGAAATAACATACCTCCTTCTCCCCCACACCTTTGCTTGGAATAGACACAATTTAGCTCTTAGGGCTAAAGGAATTAAGGGATAAGGGGGAAAAGCAGGAACGGGGTACTGATTTTAGATGATCAGCCATGGTCATATTGAATGGTGGTGCAGGCTCAAAGGGCCGAATGGCCAACTCCTGCACCTATTTTCTATGTTTCTACGTTTCTAACAACAGGCAGCTGTTGTTGTTATTGTGGATGACTTTGCTCTGCACCAGCTAGTTATTTTAGTTTTCCTGTGCTATAAATATTGTATTAATGGCAGCATTAAAGCTCCATGCCTTCAAAAAACATGAGCAAGTCCAAAAATACAAGGCGCTCTCTGCGTTGAGTTTCATTTCCTGCTGCTGTTTGTGAAATGCTGAGTGACAGAATAAATGAACTGGATAAGGATTTGTCCATCTGGAGATTTACGAAAGGACAGGTGAGCTGTGCAGAAAATACAGGAGGTATTGATTTCATTCAAGGATAGGTGGATAATTGCAGAATCCATTGCATAGCATAAAGAGATGTGAGATTAGGGAATACAAGCCCTTTCCTTCTGAAGAAGGGTCTCGACCCGAAACGTCACCCATTCCTTCTCTCCCGAGATGCTGCCTGACCTGCTGAGTTACTCCAGCATTTTGTGAATAAGCCCTTTCCTTCATTGGGTCACAATCCTTACATTCAATCAAGCTTCTGTTAACATTACAACTTTTCAAATTAACTTTGTGATCTGGGCTAGAAAATGCAGTTGGGATAAGAAGAATATAATAATAGTTGGGGAACTTATTACCTTTTGATAAAAAGGCACATATTCTCAATCACTACTTTAATTAGTTTTAATCAGTGTCAGTTTTCAGAAATTAAGCTCTGTGTTTTCTCAGATATATTTGAATTGCAATAACAAAAATGTCTTGCAATTGAAAAATGATGTCATCTTGTTACAGAGATTTAAGAATTTTACCTTTTCTCTACCTTTCCACATATGAATCCAGATTAAAGAGATACATGTACATTTTATCATATTGATGGATGATTTGTAATATTTTGGGTTAAAGTTGCTGGGGTGTAGTAACAAAATTAATAATCTCCTGAACAAACTGGTTGTAATGTAGTGACGCTGTGGATGATGTCTTGCTCTCTAGGTTAATTGCTTGAGTTCTACAGTAAACATAAAGTTTGGGTATCGCCTTTCCTGCTATCTAAATAAACATAATCCCACTATAGTCAGGCAATTTTTATTTCCTGGAGGACATAGTAAGTGGCTGCTCTATCTCCCAACCACACTCAGGTCAAAATAACTTAATACTGGAAATACTCAGGAGCAAATCATCATTTGTAAAGAGATATTGGGCTAATACCTTTTTTCATTGGAATTGTTCTGGGAAGATAGGCAAATGAACAATGATTGAAGAGTAACACACTGGGTAAAAGTCAAGGGTAGTCAATGTATTTCTACTAAAAAAGTTAACTGATGGTCATTAAAATGATAGCTTATTATATACACCGATCAGTCAAAACATATGACCACCTGCCGAATATACTGTTGGTCCTCCATGTGCCTCCAAAACAGCGCCCACCCACCGAGGCATGGACTCGACAAGACCCCTGAAGGTGTCCTGGCACCAAAACATTAGCTGCAGATCCTTCAAGTCCTGTAAGTTGCGAGGTGGAGCCACCGTGGATCGGACTTGTCGAACCAGCACATCCCACAGATACTCAATCGGATTGAGATCTGGAGAATTTGGAGGCCAGGGCAACACCGTGAACACTTCATCATGTTCCTCAAACGATTCCCGAACAATGTGTGCAGTGTGGCAGGGCACATTATCCTGCTGAAAGAGGCCACTGCCATCAGGGAATACCATTGCCTTGAAGGGGTGTACCTGGTCTGTAAACGATGTTTAGTTAGGTGACACATGTCAAATTGATGTCCACATGAATGGCCGGACCCAGGGTTTCCCAGCAGAACATTGTCCAGAGCATCATACTCCCTCCACCGGCTTGTCGTCTTCCCACAGTCGGTTCTGACCAGACGGAATAGCCTTCATTGCCCTCGCGCATCGATGAGCCTTGGGCGCCCAACACCCTGTCGCCGGTTTGTGGTTTGTCCCTCCTCGGACCATTGTTGGTATGTACTCACCACTGCTGATGGGAGCACCCCACAAGCCTTGCCTTTTCAGAGATGCTCTGACCCAGTCATCTGGTCATAACAATTTGACCCTTGTCAAATTGGCTCAGGTCTTTACTCCTGCCCATCTCTCCTGCATCCAACACATCGACTTCAAGAACTGACTGTTCATTTGCTGCCTAATATATTTCACCCCTCGACAGGTGCCATTGGAACAAGATAACCAATGTTATTCACTTCACCTGTCAGTGGTCGTAATGTTTTGGCTGTTCAGTGTATGATTGATGTATTAATATTAATATGATTGATATATTGATATATTATTTTTACTTTAACCAAAAAATCGGAAATGTTACTTACTGATTTTGCAAAGGATTTGCCCGCTAAGTTTTTGAAGAGCCCTCACAACCACAGACCAACTGGACAAGAAACTCATAATTCATCTGAGGTCAGTCTTCAGGGAACTCAAAGGAGCCACAATCCGAGAGTCATAGCGTCATGGCGTTCAGTATAGCTGCATCCTTTGACATATGGAGATTTGCTGGAGAAACAACGTAAGGCAACAATAATGGCCAAAGAGCATCTGCATGAACATGCCACTTGTCCAGTGCATTAGTATTTGCAGTATGTAGTGAGGCAGCTGAATGGCCTCTGTGCTCATGCTCTGATCTATGTATTGCATGCATTGAGGAGCCAATGTCAATTACCACTGCTACACAGGTGGTGGTAAACTAAATAGTGGGGGGGGGGGGGGGGGGGGGCTGTTTCAAATGGGATAAACAAGGATGGAGTTAAAGAGAAAGAGAGTATAGGAAAAGTTAAGAAAGACCCCAGAATTGACAGGACAGAAAGCTCATGGAGGATAGGAGAGAATGGCCAAGGGTAATAGGAATCGATGTGAAAGGTGAGATGCGCAAAAGATTAAAAGTACTATGTATGAATGCGCGAAGTATAAGAAGTAAAGTGAATGAGCTTGAGGCTCAGTAAGAGATAGGTAGATATGACATTGTGGGGATTGCAGAGACGTGGCTGCAGAAGGATCAGGACTGGGAACTGAATATTCAGGGTTATACGTCCTATAGAAAGGACAGGCAGGTACAGAGGAGGTGGGGTAGCTCTGCTGGTGAGGGATGAAATTCAGTCCCTTGCCAGGGGTGACATAGGGACTGTGAGGGTCTTAGACTCTCTCATGTCTCAGAGAGGGAGGGTCATGAACCTTTCTCCTCCTAATTCATAGGCAAGAGTGTCAGTCCTTGACAAGCATGAAGGCATCACACATTTTCAATAGTTATCATTGTTATCTGTCCAGTAAAAAATCAAATTCTCAATGCCCGTTAGCTCAATCCCAATGCACTTTTAAAGTATTCAAGATAACAATGATGGGAATGATTGAATAGGAGACTTTAAATGGTGTACCATGTTTGTCTACCTTTATTTACTATATAATGCACTATTTATCTGGTGGAGCTGTGTTCTGTTACCGATTACGGATGTAGAGACACTATGGATAGAGTTAAGGAATTGTAAAGGTGAGAAGACACTAATTGGAGTTATCAACAGACCCCCAAACAGCAGCCCAGTATTGGGTGTAAGTTGCAGCAGGAGTTAATACCAGCATGCAATAAAGATAATGGCACGATGGTTATTGGGGATTTCAATATGCAGGTAGACTGGGAAAATCAGGTTGGTTCTGGACCCCAAGAAAGGGAGTTTGTAGAGTGCCTCCAAAATGGGTTCTTAGAGCAGCTTGCACTAAAGCCTACCAGTGAGAAGGCAATTCTGGATTTAGTGTTGTCCAATGAAGCAGATTTAATAAGGGAATTCAAGGTAAAGGAACCACTTGGAGGTAGTGGCCATAATATGATTAGTTTTAATCTGCAATTTGAGAGGGAGAAGGTTAAACCAGGAATGTCAGTGTTGCAGTTGCACAAAGGGGACTATGAAGTCATGAGAGAGGAGCTGGCCAAGGTCGACTGGAAAGGGATCCTAGCAGGAATGACGGTGGAACAGCAATGGCAGGAATTACTGGGCATAATCCAGAAGATGCAGGATTATTTCATTCCAAAGAAGAAGAAAGATTCTAATGGGAGTAAAAGGCAACCATGGCTGACAAGGGAAGTTAGAGATGAAATAAAACTAAAAGAAAAGATGTATAAGATAGCAAAGAGTAGCACGAAGCCAGAGGATTGGGCAACTTTCAAAGGACAACAGAAGGTAACAAAAAGGGGAATAAGGGCTGAAAAGATGAGGTACGAAGCGAAGCTGGCCAAGAATATAAAGGACAGTAAAAGCATCTTTAGTTATGTTAAGAGAAAAAGATTAGTAAAGATAAATGTGGATCCCTTGAAGGCAGAAATGGGTGAAATTATTATGGCTAACAAGGAAATGGCGGAAGAGTTGAACAGGTACTTTGGATCTGTCTTCACTAAGGAAGACACAAAAAACCTCCCAGATGTACTAGAGGACAGAGGATCTAGGGAGACAGAGGAACTGAAAGAAATTTGCATTAGGCGAGAAATAATATTGGGTAGACTGATGGGACTGAAGGCTAATAAATCCCCAGGGCCTAATGTTCTGCATCCCAGGGTACTCAAGGATTGGCTCTAGAAATCGTGGATGCATTGGTGATCATTTTCCAATGTTCAATAGATTCAGGATCAGTTCCTGTGGATTGGAGGGTAGCTAATGTTATCCCACTTTAATAGCCTTCAAGAAAGGAGCAAGAGAGAAATTGGGGAATTATAGACCAGTTAGCCTGACATCGGTGGTGGGGAAGATGCTGGAGTCAATTATTAAAGAGGTAATAAGAGCGCATTTGGATAGCAGTAAAAGGATTGGTCCAAGTCAGTATGGATTTATGAAGGCGAAATCCTAATTAACCAATCTTCTGGAATTTTTTGAGGATGTGACAAGTAAAACAGATGAAGGAGAGCCAGTGGATGTAGTATCATATATATACAGCCGGAAACAGGCCTTTTCGGCCCTCCAAGTCCATGCCGCCCAGTGATCCCCGTACATTAACACTATCCTACACCCACTAGGGACAATTTTTACATTTACCCAGCCAATTAACCTACATACCTGTACGTCTTTGGAGTGTGGGAGGAAACCGAAGATCTCGGAGAAAACCCACGCAGGTCACGGGGAGAACGTACAAACTCCTTACAGTGCAGCACCCGTAGTCAGGATCGAACCTGAGTCTCCGGCGCTGCATTCGCTGTAAAGCAGCAACTCTACCGCTGCGCTACCGTGCCGCCCTAGTGTATCTAGACTTTCAGAAAGTCTTTGATAAGGTACCACACGAGAGGTTGGTGAGCAAAATTAGAGCACGTGGTATTGGGGGTAGGGTATTGACATGGATAGAGAATTGGTTGGCAGACAGGAAGCAAAGAGTAGGATTAAACGGGTCCTTTTCAGAATGGCAGGCAGTGGCGAGTGGAGTGCCGCAAGGCTCGGTGCTGGGGCCGCAACTATTTACAATATATATTAATGATTTGGATGATGGAATTAGAAGTAACACTCGGAAGTTTGCAGATGACACAAAGCTGGGTGGCAGTGTGAACTGCGAAGAGGATGTTTGGAGGTTGCAGGGTGACGTGGACAGGTTGAGTGAGTGGGCAGATGCATGGCAGATGCAGTATAATGTAGACAAATGTGAGGTTATCCATTTTAGCGGCAAAAAAAAGGAGGCAGATTATTATCTCAATGGTGTCATATTAGGTAAAGGGGAAGTCCAACGAGACCTTGGTGTCCTTGAACACCAGTCACTGAAAGCAAGCGTGCAGGTACAGCAGGCAGTGAAGAAAGCTAATGGCATGTTGGCTTTCATAACAATAGGATTTGAGTATAGGAGCAAAGAGGTCCTTCTGCAGTTGTACAGGGGCCTGGTGAGACCACATCTGGAGTATTGTGTGCAGTTTTTGTAGATCAGTGCATGTTCCTTTAACATAGTGACCTCACCACTACTAACCACTCCCCATTGTCTCTGGTATAATTGTAACTTCCCCACCTCCAGCTCGCTCTCTAGTGCCGGTGATGACCACGGACAGCTAGGGCATAATGTATGTGTAGTGTCATTAATAAACTTATATAGTAAAAGACTCTGCCTACGAGTGGCATCCTTTTACATGGTGTCAGATCGGTAGACTTGCGTCTCCTGTTTATCGGTTTTTAGTTTATCATTTGTTTCTCCCAATTGTGTCCCCTCCTTCCACTTTGCCATGTCTTCCTCGTGTCGTCGTCCGGACACGCTCGTTTTCGATGAGGACATAGTGCACCGCTGGACTGTCTTCCAGCGGGACTACGAACACTATATAGCGATTGCCTATCCTGATGCAACTGCTGCGATAAGAGCTCACCTGCTCCTCAACCTGGCTGGTCCGGAGGCAATGGAACGCTATGCGTCGTTCCAATTCGTCCCTCCGGAGGACCGCAACGACCCGGTATGTCTCATGGCTAAGTTCACTGCCCTGTGCGATATACCCACCAATAACATTATCGAACGTTTCAAATTTTTCTCGCGGCGTCAGACTCCAGGGGAGCACGTTGACGCCTTCATTGCATCTTTACGACATATGGCTCGGCGGTGCCGCCTTCAAACGATTACACCCGACGAGATGATCAGGGACGTCCTGGTCAACGGTCTCCTAAACTCTAAGCTGCGGGATGAGCTCCTGATGAAGCCTGACCTGTCGCTGACGGACGCCATACATGCCGCACGCATGGCCTCTGCTGTTGGCTCAGTATCTCGGCCGGCGCCCCAGGACATAAATTTCACCGGCCGCCGGCGATTGAATGACCCGCAGACCCGGGTCGCCCCCTCCGCGCCCGCTATGGTCACCCCTCGCAGATGCCCAAACTGCAACTTCTCGTCACACAGGTATAACGTTTGCCCAGCGCAGGGCAAAACTTGTAATTCCTGCGGGAAGCAGAACCATTTTTCTGCAGCTTGTCGTTCTCGTGGGAGACCTGTCCCTGCTCCTAGAGGGAGTCTAAACAACCTTGCCAACGATGATAGCGAAACCGGTTCCCGGAACCAACATGAGGTACTCCATGGCTCAGATACGACTTCCTCCCATGGAGACTCTCTGGTGTTTTCGCTCTTGGGAGCACCTGCATTGATAACGGATCCATCCGTGCATGTTACAGTCAATGGACACTCCTTCCCTGCCAAGGTCGATACTGGGGCGTTTGCAAATGTTATGTCTGTGCGCCTCTTCAAGCAGATAAGTTCGGGGGAGAGGGTTACTCCTGACAACTCCCGCCTCCATGCCTATGGGGGAGGCGTTCTGATTGCCGTGGGAAAGGCAACGGTTATCTGTACTGTTCTGGAGACCTCTCGGCCCCTCACGTTCCTCCTGCTAGCATCTGAAAACGTCACCCTGCTGGGCGCCCGTGCATGCCAGGACTTTGGTTTGGTCTCATTTCACCGCGACATCCACCTGGTGCAGGCCCCCATGGACCCCCTGATCGAGTACCCTGACCGATTTGATGACGTCCTGGGGAAGCTGCCCTGTGCCTACAAGATCGTTATGGACCCGGGGGTCGACCCAGTGGTCAGACCGGCCCACCGTGTGTCTTTTGCCATGAAGGGCCGCGTGGAGTCCACACTACGTGGCATGGTGGACATGGGCATCCTCAAGGAGGTGAGTGCCCCCACCCAGTGGGTCTCCACCATGGTGGTCGCTGCCAAGAAGGACGCGAGCGAGATCAGGATCTGCATCAACCCCAAGGACCTGAACCTGGCTATTAAACGCCCGCACTACCCCATGCGGACGGTGGAGGACGTCGCGGCACAGGTCGGTCCAGCCACGGTTTTCTCGGTCCTGGATGCCAAGAGCTCCTTTTGGCAGATACCGCTGGATGCACGTTCCTCCTTCCTGACCACCTTCAGCACACCGTTCGGCAGGTTCCGTTTCCTCCGCATGCCTTTTGGGATCAACTCGGCAAGCGAGGTTTTTCAGCGTACGATGGAGCAGCTGTTTGCTGGGTTGCCATGCGCCATCATCGTGGATGACATCCTGGTGTACGGGAGGGACGTCGCTGAGCATGACCGACACCTCCGCCAGGTCCTGGACAAGGCTCGTGAGATCAACCTCAAGCTTAATCGAAGGAAGTGTCGGTTCCGCGTTGAGGAAGTCACCTACGTCGGCCACGTTTTCACGGCGGGTGGCCTGAAGCCAGACCCCGCGAAGACGGCGGCGATCACCGAAATGCCCGCTCCCACTGACGTGCCCGGCCTGCAGCGCTTCCTGGGCACGGTCAACTACTTGGGTAAGTTCATACCCGACCTCAGCGAACTGAGTGCCCCCCTGAGGGAGCTGACCAAGAAGGACAATGCCTGGGTCTGGCTCCCGCACCACCAGTCGGCCTTCGTGGCCCTGAGGTCCAGACTCGCACGGACCCCGACTTTGCAGTTTTTCGACCTGAACAGGCCAATTGTCCTCACCTGCGATGCATCTCGGTTCGGCCTTGGTGCTGCCTGCCTGCAGCTCTACGACGACCGACAGCTGCCCGTCTCCTATGCCTCTCGCACAATGACCCCTGCTGAACAGCGCTACGCGCAGATTGAAAAGGAGCTCCTTGCCGTGGTGTTCGCGTGCTCCAAATTCAGAGACTACGTTCTGGGAAAAACTTTCACCATCGAAACAGACCACCAGCCGCTGGTCTCTATTTTAAACAAGCCCATCCACGCAGCCTCGTCCCGCTTGCAGCGAATGATGCTGCAGCTGCAGCGTTTTACATTCGAAATCGTGTACCGCAAAGGCAAGGAGATGTTCGTGGCAGACACTTTGTCCCGTGCCCCACTACCTTCCATTTCCCGCCATCCGTACGAATCGGCTGACCTGATGGTGTTGAACGTCAACATCGTTCCATCTTGGCAGATGCAGTCCCTGGTCACACACACTGCCGCTGATCCGAACCTTCAACAGCTTAAGGGCGTCATCCGCCGTGGCTGGCCTGAACGACGGTCTTCCCTGCCGGCTGGTGCCGTGCCCTACTTCCTGGTTCGGGATGAACTGGTGCTGCACGCGGGCGTGGTGGTGAAGGGTCACAAGGTTGTGGTGCCGGCTGCGCTGCGAGATCACTACTTCCACACTGCCCACAACGGACACCCAGGGGTGGAGGCCACGTTATCCCAGGCCCAAGCACAGTTTTACTGGCCTGGCATGGTCAAGGAGATCCGGGACAGGGTCTCCGCCTGCGCTGCCTGCAACAGCCTATTACCTCATCAGCAGCGCCAGCCTCTCCTGCAGCAGCCGGCTCCCGAGTTGCCATGGATGGCTGTTGCCGCCGATATTTTCGAGTGGCGTGGCAAACACTACCTGGTATTGGTGGACTCCTACTCCAGCTGGTTCGAGGTGGACCTGCTGCCGTCCCTCACGTCTGCTGCCGTCATCGGGAAGCTTCGCCGCCACTTCTCTACCTTTGGTTCCCCGGCATCTCTCCAGTCCGACAACGGCAGCCAGTTTACCAGCGCCGAGTTTGCTGTTTTCGCAAATCGGTGGAACTTCCGCCACATCACCAGCAGCCCCGAGTACCCGCAAAGCAATGGACTTGCAGAGCGCGCTGTCCGCAGCGCTAAGGAACTGATGGAACGTTGCCGGCTTGACAGTTCGGACTTGTACCTTGCCCTCCTCAACCTCCGCAACATCTCCCGGGACCCCGCGCTCGGTTCCCCTGCCCAGCGCCTCATGTCCCGCACCACTAGACCCCCTATCCCCGTCTCCCAGCAATCCCTGCAACCCACGGCTCGGAGCCCTGCCGCTGTCAGGGAGCGCATCACTGAAAAGCAGCTCATTCAGAAGCGCTCCTTTGACAGGTCGTCCCGTCCCCTTCCACCTTTGTTCGCTGGCCAGGTTGTCCGGATGGAGTCGACCTCCGGTCACCACCGGCTGGCCGTGGTCGTCGACAATGCTGACTCTCCACGGTCGTACCTGGTCAACTACGAGGGCACCGTGTACCGTCGTACCCGCCAGCACCTGATGCTGGTAAACGAGCCTGCACCGCCTCCCGCGATCCCGTATTCACCTCCCGTCCAGTCCGCGGTGCCTGATGTGCCTCCTGCTCCGGTACATCCGCAGTCGCCCCAGCAACCTTCCCCTCCCTCGCCTGCGCGTGCATCGCTTCCCAGTCCTCCTCCTTCCCCTGGTTCCCCAGCCTCTGTACCCGCACCCGTTCATGCTGCTCCTTCGACCGGAGGGGATGGTGGGTTGCGCACCCGCTCTGGGAGAGTGGTCAGGCCGCCTGTCCGGTACGGTGTGTACGAGTAGTCTGCTTGTAGTTTGAGCCTAGCGCATGAGCCGTGGTCACTTTGTTTCCAAGAGGAAGGATGTAGATCAGTGCATGTTCCTTTAACATAGTGACCTCACCACTACTAACCACTCCCCATTGTCTCTGGTATAATTGTAACTTCCCCACCTCCAGCTCGCTCTCTAGTGCCGGTGATGACCACGGACAGCTAGGGCATAATGTATGTGTAGTGTCATTAATAAACTTATATAGTAAAAGACTCTGCCTACGAGTGGCATCCTTTTACAGTTTTGGTCTAATTTGAGGAAGGACGCCCTTGCAACTGAGGCAGTGCAGCGTAGATTCACGCGGTTAATCCCTGGGATGGAGGGACTGTCAAATGAGGAGAAATTGGAAAGACTGGAGTTTCACTGGAGTTTAGAAGGATCAGAGGGGGTCTTATAGAGAAGTATAAAATTATAAAAGGGCTGGACAAGCTAGATGCAGGAAAAATGCTCCCAATGTTGGGCGAGTCCAGAACCAGGGGCCACAGTTTAAGAATAAAGGAGAGGCCATTTATAACTGAGGCGAGAAAATTCTTTTTCACCCAGAGAGTTGTGAATTTGTGGAATTCTCTGCCACAGAAGGCAGTGGCGGCCAATTCACTGGATGAATTTAAAAGAGAGTTAGATAGAGCTCTAGGGGCTAGTGGAATCAACAGATATGGGGACAGGTTTCTGATTGTGGATGATCATCCATGATCACAATGCATGGTGGTGCTGGCTGGAATGGGCCAAGTGGTCTCCCCTGCACCTATTTTCCAAGTTTATATGTTTCTATGTAATTAGATGAATCCATTGATCTGCTTTCATGGATCTTCCAAATAAACAGTCGGCCCAGCCACCTGAGTCCGCCAACGGAGCAATTGTTTCTACTTGACAGCACAATGAATTGCCTGAGTCCAGGAGCGTTTTAATCTGCACATTGTTATATATTAATCTCTCTGTATCTCTCCCTCTCTCCCTCTCTATCTCTGTCTGTCTCTCCATCTATCTGTTTGCCTCCTTCTCTGTCTCATTTTAAGACTATGTAATCAAAATAAACTTCCTATTCTTTCCATGTTGGAGAAAGCCACTCGATGTAATCCATAAGAATCACCAATATAAGAATTATTCCAATGAATTGCCTCTGATCTATTCAGAATAAAACTAAGGAAGATGAGGAACAAAATGTACTTAACATTGTGCAATCAAGAATCCCATATATTTTCTTAATATTTCTATTTTTTATTAAATAAGGAATGAGTTACGCTGGAACAAAGAAGTTTTTTGTAGGAGATGAAACTTTCTCATTGATCATTTTCTGTGAACCTGAACTCATCACTTTTTATGTCTTTTTGCTTGGTGAATACAGGAGAAGTAATTTTGAACCTTTCCTGTATTTTATAATAATATTTATCAGACATTTGGACAGGTGCATCATTAGAAAAGGGCGGCACGGTGGCGCAGTGGTAGAGTTGCTGCCTTACAGCGTCCACAGGGTGTTTGCCTGTATGGAGTTTGTACGTTCTCCCCGTGACCGCGTGTGTTTTCTTCGAGATCTTTGGTTTCCTCCCTCGCTCCAAAGACGTACAGGTATGTAGGCTAATTGGCTTGTTGTATGTGTAAAGTGTCCCGACTGTGTGTAGGATAATGTTAATGTGTGGGGATCGCTGGTCAGCATGTACTCGGTGGGTCGAATGGCCTGTTTCCGTGCTGTATCTCTAAACTAAAAGGTTTAGAGGGATTATAGCAAAATGCAGACAAATGAGACTAGCTTAGATGGAGCATCTTCATCAGCATGGATGAGTTGGAATGAAGGGCCTGTTTCCGTGCTGTATGAGTTTATGACTCTATATCCCCGGCTTCACAAATTGATCCCTAAGGGAATCCGCACTTTCTCTAGCCACCCACCTTTTTCGTATACTTATACAATGTCTTGGGATTCTCCTTATTCTTATTTGCCAACAGCATTTCATGGTCACTTTTTGTCCTAATCATTTTGTTAAATTGAAGATAGGCACAAAGTGCTGGAGTAATTCAACGGATCAGGCAGCATCTCTGGAGAAAATGGATGGGTGAGGTTTTGGACAACTAGCCGTTACCACAGCACTTTGTGTCAATCTTTGGTATAAACCAGCATTTGCACTTCCTTTCCACAACCTTTCTTAAATTCTCTGCTTCATCTTTTATATTCTTCAAGAGATTCACTCAATAAGTGTTATCTTTACATGGCATATGTTTCCTTCTTTTTCATGACCAAATCTTCAAAATTCTTTGTCATCCAAGGTTCCCTCATCTTGCCATCTTTATCTTTCACCCTCGCTGTATCATGCCCTCTTTGCACTCTTGCTAAATCTCTTATATGCAGTAGAAACTGGCAGCCTTATGCTTCCTAACCGGACTCTACCTGCTTTGCCCACTGGATACTATTGACTTATCCTCTACTTATTTCCTTCCATTTACTGGGATGCTCACTTGTAGTGCCTTCCCCACCCACCACCTCCCCAACCTGGAACATGCTGCCAAGGGTGGGAGCATATATGATAATGGTATTTAAGACACTTTCAGATAGGCACATGGATATAGAGCAGTAGAAACAAAGATAAACAGATGCTGGTTAATACGCAAAAAGACACAAAGTGCTGGAGTTACTGAGCAGATCAGGCAGCATCCATGGTGAACGTGGATAGGTGACATTTCGGATCGAGACCAGATATGCAAAAAATGGTAGGATATGGATCATGCAGGTGCAGAGGAGGGCATCCTGTTTGGCAGGGACATTGAGGGCTGAAGGGCCTGTTCCTGCACTGTACTTTTCCATGTTTAATCTTCTATGTTCTATGTAATGTCTCAAACCTCACTGGTCTAGTTGCAGTATTCTGAGGGACCACCCGTCAAAGTAATACAAAAGGCACAGAATATCTAAATTGCTATTATATGAAACATTTGTGGAAAAAGTACCAATATATTTAAAGGGATGCTAAATAAGTACATTAGGCTGAAAGGAATAGAATGACCTCCTGACGGGTTAAATGAAGAAAGTTGCATTTTAAACAGCAAAACTAACTTCCAATTAAGGGTAAGATTACAGGAAAAATCGACATTAATTTGGATTCTGATAATCCAGTAAGATACAGATCACAACCAAAGGCCACTGTGCCTTGACATCTCAAAATCGTTTTGCACACCAAATGATTGTAATGCAACATTGATACAAAATGGAGCTTCCCTTATTCATGTTCAGCCCAAGAAGCTGATGGAAGACTTGTAGTGAGAATGAAAATTATTTTACTTCTCCAGGTTATGCTGTGAAATATTTTTTGTACATTGTTATTCATTATTAATAGAGCAGAAACCAGAAATATCATAAATATTATGAGGTAAAGTATTTCCCATCTGAACTTGACATATTTCTGAATGATGAGCCTAACTTCGCTCAAAAAAGGGGAGACAATTTTTTTTAGCTATCACACAAATCTTTCAATCTAATATCAGTGACAGAAAACTATTTGTCAATGAAAAGGACAAAATTAAATCTCAATTGAAGAATCTGTGAAAGTATAACTAATGTGCTCTGACTAAAAGCACATTGTATCCAGCTAACTAACTTAGTTTGATTGAAATATACAGCATGGAAGCACCCTTCGGCCCACTGTCCAACCCAGCCATTAATCATCTGTTCACACTAGTTCTATGTTATTCCACTTCCACATCCACTCCTTGCAGACTAGCAGCAATTTACAGAGGCCAATTAATCCACTAACGCGCATTTCTTTGGGATATTGGAGGAAACCTGGGCACCCAGATGAAACCCACATGGTCTCAGGGAGAATGGGCAGACTCCCCACAGAAATGACCTGAGGTCAGGATTGAACTCAGGTCTCCAGCACTGTGAGGCAGCAGCTCGACCAGCCATTATGCTGTCCTTTAATGAAATGACAAAATGAGTTGAGATGTTGAATGCATCTTTCAAATGTCTTTTTATGATTCAGTCCGTGTTGTTGCACGCTACCTTGGTGATGAGAGAAGTAACTAGCTGAAGTATAGGAGATGGTCATGAAGGCAGAATGTTTTCCCAAAGAGCTGTACAGCAGAAACAGGGCCTTCAGTCCAATTCATCGATGCTGACCAAGATGTCTATCTGATCTAGACCCATTTGCCTATGTTTGGCCCACATCTCTTGAAATTTTTCCTATTCATGCACCTTTCTAAATGTCTTTTAAATGTTGTAATTATACCCACCTCTACAGTTTCCTCTGGCAGCTCGTTCCATATAGCCACCAGCCTCCGTGAAAAAGTTGCCTTGTTAATTTTAAATCTTTCTCCTATCACCTTGAATCTATGTCCTCTTATTTTAGACTCTCCTGCACTGGAAAAAATAATTGTGACCATTCACGTTATCTATGCCCCACATGATTTTTGTATACTTCAATAACTAATTTTAACAATTGTAGAAATTGACCAGTTCTTCCCATCGCCTCTGTCACCCCCCCCCCCCCCCCCCCACCTCAGGATATTAAATACACTGCCCAATGCAGGGCTGATCTCCAAGCTGCAGGTTGGAGCCTTTCTGAATGCTTGACCCAATATGCAGGTCTCTTGATGTCCAGGACCAGCTGGCTTTACAAAGAGAACAGCAATCCCTGCCTCAGATACTAACTGGCAGAATGTTTTCCCAATCCAGAACCAGGAGCCACAGTTTAAGAATAAAGGGGAGGCCATTTAAAACTGAGGCGAGAAAAAGCTTTTTCACCCAGAGAGTTGTGAATTTGTGGAATTCTCTGCCACAGAAGGCAGTGGAGGCCAATTCATCGGGTGAATTTATTAAAGAGTTAGATAGAGCTTTAGGGGCTTGTGGAATCAAAGAATATGTGGAGAAGGCAGGCACAGGTTATTGATTGTGGATGATCAGCCATGATCACAATGAACGGCAGTGCTGGCTCGAAGGGCCAAATGGCCTCCTCCTGCACCTATTTTCTATGTTTAATCAAGAGAGGAAGTTAGATTTAGCTCTTAGGGCTAAAGGAATCTGGGGATATGGGGAAAAATCAGGAACAGGGTACTGATTTTAGATGATTAGCCATGATCGTATTGAATGGCGGTGCTGACTCAAAGGGCCAAATGGCCTACTCCTGCACCTATTTTTCTATGTTTCTATGTTTCTATGTTTCTATGGTCCCTGCCAGTTAACAAGGTATGTCTAGGTTGCACACAAACTGAAGATTTTCCGTTATTGTTGCAGCATCTGAACGCATGCTTTTGAATATTTAAATTCTGCAGGTAACTTAGTTTGTGATGTGTTGAATAAACGTAGTTGCGTGGTGATCTAAGCAAAGCATTTCAGGTTGCTCTGGATAGGTTTGAGTTTCAAGTAGACATGTGTATGTTAATTGCTTGTGCAAGCACTATGTTAGCTATAATTCAACATAAATTGGTGGTTTTAGTGGTGTGGTGCTGTAAGCTACAGGTTTACAGAGTTAGAGATAAGAAATGAATTACTCCCGAGGTGCACTTTTGTTGGTTGGCAATGGACATAAAGAGCAAAATGTCTGCTGTAACTGTCCACGATCCTATGAAAGAACATGAATTGGTCCAAAGAACTATGGTTGGGAAATTCCTTTCAGCTACTCCTGCTCTACGCAAGTGTGATGGTAGCAAGTTTATCAATTTAATCAGATTCGGTGGTATTCCAGAGAAAATACATGGATGGTGAAAGATAGTGCTACAAGAAAACTTCACTTTAATATTGTAAGTGTAAATTGCTGAGGATAATAATTTTTATCTATTACCTGTGCTTTTTATGTAGCCAAAAATGTGCTGATATGCATATTGTTCATTACTGTTGGTGTCTATGGTGGATATATAAGCTGCTTAAGCTGTTTCCAGGTCTGGCTCCCTAATTTAATTAACTTGTTTTATATTTTTAAACTCTAGTAAATCCAGTGTATTTTCAAAATGATTCTGAAACATTTCTAAAATACGATTGCTCCTGCAGATTAAGTGTTTTGTTTTCTGTACGTTTAAGCGTCCTGTCATTCTTCAGTGTGAAAGTGTCAGCGGTCCTGACGCTGGTCACATTAGAAGGAAGCTGCGGCATGCCTTTTAGGTTTAAAATGCATTCACAGGAGGGGCTGCAGATGGAAAATGATTTTGGCTTTTCAGTAGCCATTTAGTCATCATTCATTTGTCAGTTATTCACTTTGGAAGATGTGAATCTGCAAAGAGATGGCTTAATAATAGCTCTCAAACATGCTTGGGTTCTTCAGTCAGATTCAGAAAGGGTAATGCTTTTGAATAATGGGCTTGGAGAGAGATAAGTACATAATAAAAGATCATTGACTTTAATTGGGACTAAAGGATTCTGGGATTATTGACAGAGCCAGGCTTTGACATTCTGGTGACACTTTCAACATGCGGCAATGACAAACCACTTTATGATTCACACTTGTAAAGGAAGAAAACAAAGCAATGTGTGTTTCATGCAGTCCTGACTCTAGGCTAATACTTGAAGTGGAGAGGTTGATGGCTCCACTAACAGCCATGACACTGAGTGGGAGAACGTCAGAGGGATAGTCTTTCCAGCTGCTAGGAACATTGAATAACGGGAGACTTTAAGCAATAAGGTGAGAAACTGTCAAAGTTTTTGTTAGCTTTAATAGTTGAGCCTTTCATTAGCAGAATCCGAATCACCTCTGACTCCCAAGATCGTGCATCTGAATTTCACCATGCAGATTGGGGAAATGTTGGGGTGTTCCATTGCAAGGTAATTGGGCAACTGTACAATGCTACAGCATTCACTTTGACATCCTCTGAATTTTGAACGATCTAAATATATTTACAAACAATTTAGGAAGGTCTTTGATCCTTGGATTTCTTAAAAGAAATTTAGAGCTATACCATGAATGGTGTTATTGAAGACTGCAATTATAATGGAACCTTCAATGTCATAAGGATAAATGTAAAATTTAAGTGCTCTTGTTAAAGAATATTTGAAAAGCACGTGTTAGTTTGAGGGAAGCATCTGTCCAGGCTTTTGGGATTTACATTATGATATGTATTTAATAAATCTGACAAGGGTTTAATAGTTTAAGCAGTGTATCTCGTACAAAATGAGAAGAGGTGAAATCGGGCCATATTTCCTGTGACCTCCCCTTTGTTGCTCTTCTATCATTCCCTAAACTTTTCATTCCATATCAACTCAGCTGCCTATGTTCACCTTGCCATCTCATGTTACTTCCATGTTCTCATCAGTTCAATTACGTCTAAAGAGCAAAAGGCTCAAAATCTGATATGAATCTGGAAATGCTGGAAATACCATCAGCAAATGTATTTTTGGAAATGCACTGTGTTTACTGTGTTTACTGCTCTCATTTCAAAATCATTGCAAAACACTCTTTTATATCACACTAATTCACATCTACTCTTTTAGACTGGCAGCCTTCCAAAGTTTGGCTCTTCACAAGCTGCCATACTTCTGCAGCTGTTCTGCACAAAACTTCCTCAAGTCTAAACAATCCTTTAAGTCCCCAGTATTTTTTTTACTGTTGCCCAGCATTCAATGGCTCCAAATTTGTCTTCTTCAAGTCCAAGATGAAAATTTCAGCTGATCTGGCATTAGCTGTAAACTTAGCCATTTTGTGTAATGGCTAAGTTTGTAAACTTGTTTGTTCTCTTAGGTAATCCCTAGAGAACTAAACTTTAGAACTGAATGAGACACTATAGTGGTTGAAGTCAGATCTGAAAATGAATGGCTACGTTTACAAACTCAGCCATTAAGTTCCAGATGTGACTTCAACTACTTTCGTGTCTCATTCAGTTCTAAAGTTCAGTACTCTAGGATTACCTGAAAGAACAAGTTCGTTCCTTCTCCTCCTCTATCAAACCTCAACAAGTGTGAAAATCTCATGGACGTCTTTGTTATCAACTTATCTATCCACTAAGCCAATCCTGGTTGCTCTCCATGATACCCACGTTCAAGACACCATTTCTGAATCCAAACCTTTGTGCTTACTCTTCGATAAAAAGAGCGCCTGCTTTCAGGGTAATAAGGCTATTACTCCAAGCGAATAATATAAAAGTCAGATACTGCAACCATTATCTCAGCCACTTATGTAGCTTCGGAATTCAAGATTACTGGTTGAGATTCAGCCACATAAATTTGCTTTAAATAGTCCACATAGTTCTGTTCATAAAATGTTCAAAACATGATGAACTAAAGATTCAAAAATGTGATTCTTTTCAAAACCCTATTAAGATACAAAAGCATGGTGTTGACTTCAGCAGTCTTAATTCCAAGCTTTGTGCACCTAGTGTTTATTGGAAACTTGGACGTGCACCTGATTCATGCATTTGTCTATTCATGTTAATGGATGGAATAGGAATGTCAGGACCATGAATCACACATGAAGCAAGGTTGCAGCAGCCATTACTCTGAAATGCGTGCAGTATACAAAATGTATCTTGAAGGATAACCATGAGCAGAAGGAATTGGACACAAAACACTTGCAAGGCTACACCTAATTTTCTGAAACTCCTCCACTTACTCTGCACAGAAAATTGCTGCATGTGTGGGACTGCAGCAATTGGATTAATCTATGCACATTGTAGAAGCTATTGTATACAATTTGTATACAATGGCAAGATTGACTTCTTCTGCCAGATGCCTTCCTATGGTGATTCATCTTGAGTTAAGGGTCATCCATTTAATCAAAATATAGATAAAGTTACTGGGAAATGAAATGAATTGTGGTTGGCAGCTCTTTAACCTTGACCCATACAGGCACAAGAAAAGTGCTGCAATATGCCATAGCTCATTAATGTCCACATAGCAATTGACTCCCCCAGTGAGTGGTGTTACCATCCTGTGTGCTGCTGCTTAGAATAGTTCAATTTATGGATCTGGTTGAAATATGAAGATAAAATATAAAAGGCTTGGAAAAAATAGTTCATCATGAATTCCCCACACATTTTTTTATTAACAAAAGTAAAATGATTTCATCCTGAATGAATACATTCGAGTTTATGTTCTGAAAACTTACTCCCAATGAGTTTTTGTCTGCCAGGAATACACAAACCATGAATGGGAAATAGTGGGTAGTAAAAAACATTCTCCCATTGGCCAAAAATATATTTATAGAAATATAAAATAAGATGAGACATTTTTTAGCGGAGTTGCTATGTTAACTAGAATGACACAAAAAATTGGGTGTGTTCTTGATAGACCAATGATGGTGATGATAGTGAATAGGGTAGTCTTACTCAAGAGAATTATATTGATCTTGATTAACTATATTGTGCAGAGCAATGGCAACTAGAATGACACAAAAAATTGGTTGTGTTCTGATAGACCAATGATGGTGATGATAGTGAAGAGGGTAGTCTTAGTCAAGAGAATTATATTGATCTTGATGAACTATATTGTGTAGAGCAATGGCAGATAGGTGAGAGGTTCACATGATGTTCCCTGGATGGGTGAGTATGAGTTATAAGGAGGGTCCTGACCTGAAACATCACCCATCCATGCTCCCCAGAGATGTTGTATGAATTACTGGGTTACTCCAGCATTTTGTCTGTCTTTTTTATGAGGAGATGATTGATTTTTTTCTGGAGCGTCAGAGGCTGAGGTGCACATTTATAAAATTATGAGAAGCAACTCCAAAAAATAGTCAATCTCTTTTTTTCCAGGGTGGTAATGTCAAATACTAGAGGGCACGGATTTAAGGTGTGAGGATGGATAGTTTAAGGGAAATTTGGTAAGTAAGTATTTTACATAGAGAGTGGTAAGTGCCTGGAATACTCTCCCAAGGGAGGTGGTGGAGCAGTTACCATAGCAACATTTGAGAGGCATTTAGATATACACATATGAACAAGCAGAGAATGGAAAGGGTGCTGGCAGATTGTCTCAGTTTAAATTGGCATCATGGTTTGCACTGACATAATGGTCAAAGAGCCTCTTCCTGAACTATACTGTTCTGTGTTTGACATGATTATTTTTGAAAGTTCTAAGGAGGGGATACCCTTGGGCATACCCAAGGGTAGAGCACAGTAGACATACATCGTGAACACATGGTGCCATGAGAGAATTGAGAAATAGAAGAAACTTGCTCTACAAGCCTAATGATCCCTGAAAGTGGCAGCACAAGTGGATAGGGAGGTAAAGAGGGAATTCATTGGCCTTCATTAGATGGAGCATAGACACAGGGGTTCAGAAATCATGGCAGAATTTTATTAAGCATTGGTTTGGCCACAGTTGGAATACTTGGTGCAATGAGCAAAGTTTTTATTTACACTGGAATAGTCAGAGAGGAAATTGACCAAGATGATGGTGGATTGGAATGCTTCAGTTATGAAGTGAGACTGCATAGGCTGGATTTGTTTTCCTTGGATTAGATGTGGCCCAGGCTGAACTTGAAAGATGTACACATGCAAACCCGGATAATGAATAGGTTTTGTTTTTACAGATGTTCATAAGTTGACTTTGTTCATAAATTGGAAAATACACAAAAATCACTCGATACGCTAATCACACTACCACAGTGTTGTAACCGATGGCATCAAGAGCACAAAAGACAGAAAATTTACTAAACATATGTAGAGAAAGAGAGAGAGAGGAAACTAGATCTGCAGTTCACAAGAATTAATGTATGTACATACATTTATGATGGGAGATGAAGCATATACATGAGTAAGAGGGTGAGAGAGGAAGTAAATATTTTGTTTTTCCAATCTGGAATTCACTGCCTGAGAAGGTGGTGGAGCCAAGTATTGTTTAAAATATATATAGAAAAGCACTGGCATTGCCAGTGCATAAAAAAGCTATGGACTAAGTGCTACTAAATGGGATTAGTATCGGTGAGAACTTAAACAGCGTCTGTTTCTGTGTTGTATGGTGGCACGGTGGTGCAGCGGTAGAGTTGCTGGCTTACAGTGCTTGCAGCGCTGGAGACCCTGATTCGATCCCGACTATTTTTTAATTAAATATAAAAGTTTTATTCCAAAGAAAAACATACAAACATACTAAGCAAAATGTGATCAAACAAAAGCCGCCTGTACCGGCAGTTTACAAAATAAACATTTATCACATTAAAATCCCGCCATCTCTGTCAACAATACATTCGTCCCCCGCGGCGACCAGCGTTCACTGAAGGCCTCCAGAGTCCCCATGGACACCACGTGTTCCCTCTCCAGGGACATGTTCCCTCTCCAGGGACATCGATCCCGACTATGGGTGCTGTCTGTACGGAATTTGTACGTTCTCTCTGTGACCTGTGTGGGTTTTCTCCGAGATCTTCGGTTTCCTCCCACACTCCAAAGATGTACAGGTTTGTAGGTTAATTGGCTTGTTTAAAGCGTAAATTGTCCCTAGTGTGTGTAGGATAATGATAAAATGCGAGGATCCCTGGTGGGCCAAAGGGTCTGTTTCCATGCTGTATCTCTGAACTAAAAAGATGGTGTGATTGTGTGACCCTATGACTCCATGAAAACAGGTGGATTATCTGCCCAGCATGGCTATTTTCCAGTCCCTGAGTTTAAGGTTAATGTCAAAAGTGAATTGGTAGCATTATATTAATTTTTTTTTACTCTGGCAGTCTCTTGAGATCAAAGATGACTTGCTTCCACTCCAGTACTCTAGGTCCTGAGATGATTGATGAGACACATAGACTGGCGCATTACACTGCTGAGAACTAGATTCTGCACTCTGCGTTTTTCCCTTTGCTCCACCTATTGTACTTGAGTTTGGCTTGATTGCATTTATGTATAATATCATCTGACTTAGTCACAAAATGATGGAATAATTCAGCTGAACAGGCAGCATCTCTGGAGATAAGGAATGGGTGATGTTTCTGGTCGAGACCCTTCTGACCCAAAAGGGTCTTGACCAAAAACGTCACCCATTCATTCTCTCCAGAGAGTTACTCTGGAGAGAACCGCTGAGTTACTCCAACATTTTGACCCGCTGAGTTACTCCAACATTTTGTGCCTATCTTCAGTGTAAATCAGCATCTGCAGTTCTTTGCTACACGTATCATCTGACTTGCTTGGCTCGCATGCAAACTAAAGATTTTCATTGCACCTCAATACATGTGACAATAATAAACCTAAACCTAAACCTAAACCTAAATCTAAACCTAAACCTAAAGCTAATATCGCCACAGATGAAACAGACGGTGTACAATTGTCTGTACAGGAACTGGGCTTAGGAGACAGTGAATCCTTTTACTGTTTACATTGGGCTTACCAACGCTCCTACCAAATGTATTCAAGATTCTCAATGCCAGGAATTCCCCAAAATAGGTGAGGATGTTACTCCTCCCCAATGATCTTTGACCCTTTTCCTCTATCCTCTGGGTAATCTCTTCTCATGACAGATCTCAGAATAAAGTATCAGTTTCAGGAGTCTGGTGTCCAGCATGCAAATGTTGTACTCTGGCCTTCAATTGCACAGAGGTGGTGGGTATATGGGACGAGCTGCCAGAGGAGGTAGTTGTGGCAGGTTCTATATAAACATTTAAAAGATTTTTGGAGAGGATCATGGATAGGAAGGAATTAGATGGATATGGGCCAAACACAGGCAGATGGGACTGGCCCAGGTGGGGCAATTTGGAGAGCATGGGCAAGTTGGGCCACAGGGCCTATTTTCACGCTGTATAATTTTATAACACTATGAAATGAAGGTAACTAGGGCATCAGTGTTGGTCTGGGAGATGACACTGACATTGAATCACTTATTCTGCCATGGATTGGAAGGATTTCAGCTCGACAACATTGATGGTATTTCTCTGGTGCTTTGAGGTATCTCTAATAAGATGACTATGTCTCAGAATAAAATAGGAAGGCAGAATCACTGTTGCTCGGTAAACCCTAGCTTGTGTTTTGGTTTGAAATCCTGATCTTCAAACTCGCTTTTCCTCGGCCAGGCAAAGGCTGTGCTGGAGCTGTATTTCATCAACAATATCTGCCTTCACTTAGAGTTCTCAACCGAGATATTTTTGGAAGTGGTACACATTTTTCAGATCTGTTATTAATCTGATGGTCAAAGGGCTCTGATGTTCTGTGGAGACAGGTAGGATTTTTGTTTTGTGGATGCGTATTGTATAAGGCCGGTTCCTTCCCATGCTTCAGTGAATGAGCCAATGGTGGTTTGGAGTTTGTACTGTAGTATCATCTATATAATAAAAAGAAAGTGCAGATGCTTGTTTATACCAAAGATAGGCACAAAATGCTAGAGTAACTCAGCAGGTCATCCATGTACTGTATCATGGTTATTGAGGCTGGGATGAACTAGGTTCTGGAATGGAGTTGAACTATATTAAACAGTTATTGATTTGTCCCATGGATTAGCTCTGCTCTGTTGGGAACCTCGTTGTAGGTGAGTTGGCATGGACATGCTAGAAGTGCTGAGTGTTACATACCTTCGTAAAACAAACACGAGATGGAGACAAATTTCTAGTGGCAGTCAAATTTGAGCAGTCATCCTCCTGAGAAATTGCTTTGGACGTGACCTGGTATCACCAAGGCGACAAACACAAGACCTCATCTCCCTCCGATGCAGGCACTGGCAATCACTACACTACATCCTTGTCTGCCTGAGAGGCTGCAAGCATATCTGGAACGATTATCAATGACCTTTGGATTGAGCATGGATTAATTTGCTCTGTTATCGTCATCAGCCTGGCTCTACAACAACAGAACCGACAGAAACGTTCCCACAAAAAAATTGCTCTTGAGGTCTCAAGGATTCAGCAAAGATATTTCTTCTCAGAGAACATGTCGCAGTCAGCATAGCACCACCACCCAGCAGGAGCAGCAGAGAGTCCACAGAGCTTGAACCACTCTGAGGTCCCACAGAGTTAACATCTTTGAAGAGACTCGGGCTTTCCACCAGAAAATATCAGGACTGAATTGAATGACTGGGAGATCCAGGAGTTATTAACTGCAAATACAAGGTGTCCTTTCTTGGCTCATCACATCTTAAGGGAATAGTAATAGTTCAAAAGGCACTAAGGGCCAAGTTACAACAGAAAGCCCATGAACGTAAAGAACAGTTGGTGGTGAAAAGTGTGCACAATTTAAAATATTAGTTAGTATAGGGCATCACGGAATGTGCAAAATGCATAAAATGCCGCATATGCACCTGAATAAATTCAGAGCAGTTTAATTATGACATTTTAAGGAGAATTTTTCTGACTTAGTATTTCTCCTGTAGAATTGGTGCTATGAAAATTGTAAATTGCTTGTAAATTTGGGCACATGCTGAATGCAATTTTCCAAACAATTAAAGTAATGGTCAACAATAAAGCACAAATATCTGCACAGAATTCCACACATAATGAAACAGAAATGATTTGAACAGTCTTTTAGAAAATACGTCATAAGGATGAATCACCATAAATAAATGACCCCTTGGTTCAGCAGAATTTATATTTCCAAGATTAACCTTACAACAGATTGTTAGGTGCATGTAGGAACAATGTAAATATTAAAGGTGAGCTATTTGTAGTTACTTGTCAGACAGTTAACTAACATTTGTAGCACCAATCAGGATGATTTCACAGGGCCTACACATTAAACCACTGAGCAAGCTAAATAATTTGCTGCAAAAAGCTTCAGGCCGACCCAAGACCTGAAGACCTATTAGGTACACAGGTTAGATTAACATAGTCCAGAGAACATAGACCACAAGACATGGAATATTCAGCACAAAAACAAGCCCATCGGCCCACAATTTTTGTGCCGAACATGAAGCCAAGACCATCACTTATCTATCTGCACATAATCCTTATCCCTCCATTCCCTGCATACCCAAATGCCTATCTGCTTCAACCACCACCCCTGAAGGTGTTAAGATATTGTAAGACTTACTCACCAACTTTTTTTGTTTCATTTGTTGCAATGGGCAAAAGATGTTGACAATTAGATTTTCCTTTCAGTTTCTTTCACTTCCTAACTTGAATTGATGTCAACAATTTCTTTAAGCAATATTAGCATTGCGCAACATAATGATATATCCATTTAGAAAGTGTGCTACCCCCTTACTTAAGCTCAATCAGACTAATGTTTTTTATGGAGACAATCTGCCTAGTAGGGTGTCGAAACAAGGAACTGCAGTTGCAGGTTTACAAAACAAATGACACAAAGTGCTGGACTAACTCAGTGGGTCAGGCAGCATCACTGGAAACATCACTGGAACATGGATTGGGGATGTTTTGGGTCGGGACTCCTGTTTGGACCTCTGCCTAATAGGGCCTTGGTTTCAGGTTTAATTTTAGTTGAATGCGTGTTCCCAATCTATTCCCACCTTCACCTCCCATTATCCCTCTGCTTCTTCCTCCAGCCCATTTCTCGTCCCTCAGATCCTCCTTCAACCATCAGCACCACCTACACTGTGCTCCTTTATCTGTGACTGGGTCATTTCTGAGATTCAGTGAGCAATTACATTATAGCCAAGATGAGGTAATTAGCTGAGTACAAAATTAGCAGTACATGGAAACACAAGATCTAGAGAAGGGGGAGGAGGTAGAGAGAGATAGGGACAGACATAGACAGAGATGGAGATAGAAATGAAGTGCTCTGTTTTTTACCTTATGTAGGCAGGCCGTATCTCATCTATCATACATTCATTTATAAATAATGATATCTATTATAACACCATCATTATACTATTAAGTGAAGTACATTTGAGACTTTGTAAAAATTTGTTTTAGTCATAAATTTGCAATTAATTTGGTAAGATCACATCTACCTTTAATTGGGTTTGACAGTTATTTTCTTACTAAATCTTAATTCATAATATGATATTTTTGCACTTATATATCAAATTACGTTAAGAACAATGGTTCTATGTACTGGTGCTTGATAGACTGAATTTCATCAAAAAGAAGCAGCGTCCAAATGTTCTCATTTTAGATTGATGCATGGCTGGAAACAAAGATGATTTAATTTGTATCCTTGACACTGAAACCTATTAACTCAATGACAAGATGCATTCACTTGAAAAAGTCGAATATGATTTACAGAGATATGAAAGACACTGGGAATGAGACAAGTGAAAGAGAACAGCCAAAGGTAATGATTTTTTTCAATTATAAAATGTAAGAAGGCTGAAATGTTCCTTTCCGTTTTACTTTGTTTCTCCAAAATTCTTTTGAGCTGATTTATATTATAACTTTCCAAAACAAGCATGCATTAAATTTGACTAAACTTGTTCTTTCTTACTCAGTTTCTTACCAGGCAACCCTTCTGCTATAGGTTAAATGAGTATGGTTTAGAATTCCTTGCCTTCAAGTTCCTCTGTGACATCACCTCTCCCATTTGGCATAATCTCCTCCAGCACATTAAACCCCCCACCATATCCACCTCAATTGTTCACTGTTGAACACCTTGGGATGACGTTGTTTTGTTAAAAGATCTATAGAATTGGGCTGTATGATTTCTGTTTACAGATGTACATTTTGAATTGAAGGCTCCATTTGTTTCACAGTTAGGCAGTTCCAAGAGTTCTCATTTCTATTTTGTTCAAGCTTAAACCTGAATCATTAGCTTTGAAGACACAAAGGTCTGCAGATGCTGGAATCCTGAGTGAGAAATTAGGTGCCGGAAGCACTCAGCGGCTCAGGCAGCATTAGGGGTTGGGATGTGGAGGGAGGAGGTGAATGGATAGGCAATGTTTCGGGTCGAGATCTTTCTTCATACTCATTAGCTTTGTTCAGACACCAACCAATATATCCTACTTTCATATTCTTGCTTAAATTTTAGAACTTCGATGGTGTATGTTTGCTCATCTCTATGCTAGAATGGAACAAAGGAATGGGAAATTTGGGTATGTTTAAAGTGGCGATTAATAGATTCTTGATTAGTAAAGGTGTCAAAGGTTACGGAGAGATGGCAGGAGAATAGGGTTGAGAGGGAAAGATAGATTAGCCGTGAATGATCGGAGCAGACTTGATGGGCCAAATGGCTGATTTACTTATGTCCTATGCCTTATGAATTTATGAAAGAGAACATGGCAAATGTAATGAAAACATTAATCCATTTGTTCTAAACATCAAAAGCACCTACACAGGGCTGCATTTCAATCAAATTCATAGGGATGTGAATTACCTTGAGTTACGTTTCCAAAAAAGGTTAATCTTTGTAAATTTGTACTAAGCAAAATCCAAGAGAATTAATCTAACATTATAATCTACATGACATTTCCAAATAGCCAACAGAATTACAACCACAGTATTCCACAGGGCAGGTAATCATGTCTCATTATCCTCATAATCTTTAATTCCCTGTTCAGCATTTGCACTTCACAAACCTTTTTAAAGGAATTTACTGGAAGAATGTATCGCATAAATCTACTATTACCTTTGAGGATCATTTTTTAAATTTATTTTAATCTTATTTGTCAATTTTATATGTGTATTTTCTAATGCTTCAATTTGAACTTAAAATTTAAATACAAGCAGAAAAGCCTGATCTTATTTTCTTTTTACAACATCCCTATTGGTCAGAAAGATAGATAATCACCAGTATCGAGGGATGCAGAAGGTTTAGGTGTGAGTCCTGAAAATATAGTCTTTATGAGGCTGCAAGAAAGGGTACAAGGTAAATTGAGATAGGTTAAATTTCTCAGACTGTGTGGCCAAAAGGGTGAAGGTTTCCATAGATAATAATTGAGGAAAAGGAAAGAGTACAAAGAAAAACAGAACCAGTGCCATCACTGAGCAACACGAGAATTTTCCTTCATCAAACTGGTGGCCTGTTTATGGTGGTGAAATTTAGATCAAATATTCAGTGAGCCAGCGAAATGGAGTGGGGCTTTGATTAGATTTTAAGGGGAGACAAGATTCTGATCAATTGGATTTCAATCATAATGAGGTGAAACCAGGTCAAAAAGTAAAGATAGACACAAAATGCCAGAGAAAATCAGCGGGTCAGGCAGCATTTCTGGAGAAAAGGAATAGGTGACTTTTCGGGTCGATATCCGACATCAAGGCAAAAAGTAAGGTATTGCTGCAGTAAGAGCTTGTGAAGTTATTGGACTCTTTTGCTTGACTTTATTTCTAAAGGTGCAATGTTTGGCTAGAAATGTGCAAAAAAACACAAATAACCTACATACTCCACCAGCCTGAATCCTCTACAAATGTAATGGTTGTAAACATATGTACCCTTGGCATTTTCATACCCAAAATCCAGTTGTTTCAGTGGGGTGTGGGAGTGAAAGGGATGGAGTTGGGATTGAGTTTGATATTAGTATGTTAATGAAAGTCAGTAACCCTGGATGGTTGGGTTTACCAAAGTCTCATCAGGTTAGATCCTGCAGATAAATGCTTTGTTAGAGTATATCAGAGATCAGGAGAAGGAGGAGATTTCCCCTGCCCTTCACACACAAATCCCTTTTCTTAATCAGTCAACCCCACTTTCTCTTTCTCTTTCTCTTTCTCTCTCTTTCTCTCTCTTTCTCTCTCTTTCTTTCTCTCTCTTTCTCTCTCTCTCTCTCTCTCTCTCTCTCTCTCTCTCTCTCTCTCTCTCTCTCTCTCTCTCTCTCTCTCTCTCTCTCTCTCTCTCTCTCTCTCTCTCTCTCTCTCTCTCTCTCTCTCTCTCTCTCTCTCTCTCTCTCTCTCTCTCTCTCTCTCTCTCTCTCTCTCTATCTCTCTCTATCTCTCTCTCTCTCTCTCTCGTACAATATGCGTTTTCCCATATTAGACATGATTTGGCAATCACATGATAAAACCACATCAAAATCTGTTTTTTATCTATTCAGAATCATCTCCAGACCTGATGCTTGACATGATCTCAGGTGTTACCCCATACCTGCATCTAGATCATGAATTAATACTTGCAAGTGTAGAAGCAGCAGATGAAAGTTTCACCAAAATGAGAAAACAAGTTGTTGCCATGGTGTATAATGAATAGAGTAGAGCAAAGCTGCGTATTTTTCTCTAGGTCCACTTAAGGCTTTAAGAGGTCCAGTAATAATTTGTTAAAATATCTGTGCATCATAGGGTACAAGGAGATGGCAGACCAATTGAACAAATACTTTGGTTCTGTCTTCACAAAGGAAGACATAAACCGTCTGCCGGAAATAGCGGGGGACCGGTGGTCTAATGAGATGGATGAACTGAGGGAAATTCAGGTCAGTCGGGAAGTGGTGTTAGGTAAATTAAATGGATTGAAGGCAGATAAATCCCCAGGGCCAGATAGGCTGCATCCCAGAGTGCTTAAGGAGGTAGCCTCAGAAATAGTGGATGCATTAGTGATAATTTTTCAAAACTCTTTAGATTCTGGAGTAGTTCCTGAGGACTGGAGGGTAGCTAATGTAACCCCACTTTTTAAAAAGGGAGGGAGAGAGAAAACGGGGAATTATAGACCAGTTAGCACATTTGGAACGTGGTGAAATCATCGGACAAAGTCAGCATGGATTTACCAAAGGCAAATCATGTCTGACGAATCTTATAGAATTTTTCGAGGATGTAACTAGTAGAGTGGATAAGGGAGAACCAGTCGATGTGTTATATCTGGACTTTCAGAAGGCCTTCGACAAGGTCCCACATAGGAGATTGGTGTACAAACTTAAAGCACACGGTATTGAGGGTTCAGTGTTGAGGTGGATAGAAAATTGGTTGGCGGACAGGAAGCAAAGAGTAGGAATAAATGGGTCCTTTTCGGAATGGCAGGCAGTGACTAGTGGGGTACCGCAAGGCTCAGTGCTGGGACCCCAGTTATTTACAGTGTATATTAATGATTTGGACGAGGGAATTGAATGCAACATCTCTAAGTTTGCGGATGACACGAAGCTGGGTGGCAGTGTTAGCTGCGAGGAGGATGCTAGGAGGCTGCAGAGTGACTTGGATAGATTAGGCGAGTGGGCAAATGCATGGCAGATGCAATATAATGTGGATAAATGTGAGGTTATCCACTTTGGCGGCAAGAACAGGAAAGCAGAGTATTACCTGAATGGTGACCGATTGGGAGAAGGGGAGATGCAACGTGACCTGGGTGTCATGGTGCACCAATCATTGAAAGCAAGCATGCAGGTGCAGCAGGCAGTGAAGAAAGCGAATGGTATGTTGGCATTCATAGCAAGAGGATTTGAGTTTAGGAGCAGGGAGGTTCTGCTGCAGTTGTACAGGGCCTTGGTGAGACCGCACCTGGAGTATTGTGTGCAGTTTTGGTCTCCTAACCTGAGGAAAGACGTTCTTGCCTTAGAGGGAGTACAGAGAAGGTTCACCAGATTAATCCCTGGGATGGCGGGACTTGCATATGAGGAAAGACTGGATAGACTGGGCTTGTACTCGCTGGAATTTAGAAGACTGAGGGGGGATCTTATAGAAACATATAAAATTCTTAAGGGGTTGGAGAGGCTAGATGCGGGAAGATTGTTCCCGATGTTGGGGGAGTCCAGAACCAGGGGTCACAGCTTAAGGATAAGGGGGAAGTCTTTTAGGACCGAGATGAGAAAACATTTCTTCACACAGAGAGTGGTGAGTCTGTGGAATTCTCTGCCACAGAAGGTAGTTGAGGCCAGTTCATTGGCTATATTTAAGAGGGAGTTAGATGTGGCCCTTTTTGCTAAAGGGATCAGGGGGTATGGAGAGAAGGCAGGTATAGGCTACTGAGCTGGATGATCAGCCATGATCATATTGAATGGCGGTGCAGGCTCGAAGGGCCAAATGGCCTACTCCTGCACCTATTTTCTATGTTTCTATGTTTCTATGTTTCTATCCATGTTCTAAAAAAGCTTCTTCCCATTAATTATCAGGTTCATTAACCACCCTACACAATCCCAACAACAACCCCTACCTCAGCACAGAACAACTATGGAACTTGTACAACTAAAATTGCACTAGATACTTTGGCTTATACAATCATGATCGGATTTACCTAGAATAGCCGATAATCCATTGCATCTTTATTTGTGGTATTGTGTTTTATGTGCCGGTAAAGCTGCAGCAGTAAGAATGTTATTGTTGTATTCCCAGTGCATATATCAATTAAACACCCTGAACTATTGACCATGAGAATTGATTAGTTTGTTTTCTGTGGAGCAGAGGAGGCTGAGGGGGTACCTGATTAAGGTATAAATATTTCAAGGGGCACATACAGGACAGATAGTGAGAAACATAAATGTGAGGTTATTCACTTTGGCGGCAAAAACAAGGAGGCAGGTTATTATCTCAATAGTGTCAGATTAGGTTAAGGAGAAGTGCAACGAGACCTTGGTGTCCTTGTGCACCAGTCACTGAAAGTAAGCGTGCAGGTACAGCAGGTAGTGAAGAAAGCTAATTGCATGTTGGCCTTCATAACGTGAAGATTTGAGTATAGGAGCAAAGAGGTCCTTCTGCAGTTGTATAGGGGCATGGTGAGACCACATCTGGAGTATTGTGTGCAGTTTGGTCTCCTAATTTGATGAAAAATGTCCTTGCTATTGAGGCAGTGCAGTATAGGTTCACAAGGTTAATCCCTGGGATGGAGGGCCTGTCATATGAGGAAAGATTGGAAGGACTGGGCTTGTATAAGGCAGTTTAGAAGAATAAGAGGGGATCTTATAGAGACGTATGAAATTATAAAAGGACTGGACAAGCTAGATGCAGGAAAAATGTTCCCAATGTTGGGGGAGTCCAGAACCAGGGGCCACAGTCTAAGAATAAAGGGAAGGCTATTTAAAACTGAGGTGAGGTGAAACCTTTTCACCAGAGAGTTGTGAATTTGTGGAATTCTCTGCCGCAGAAGTCAGTGGAGGCCAATTTACTGGATGAATTTAAAAGAGAGTTGGATAGAGCTCTAGGGGCTGGTGGAATCAAGGGATATGGGGATAAGGCAGGCACCGGTTACTGATTGTGGATGATCAGCCATGATCACAATGAATGGCGGTGCTGGCTCGAAGGACCAAACGGCCTCTTCCTGTACCTATTTTCTTTGTTTCTATGTTTCTATGTTTTAGCTGAAGTGCCCAAAACAAAAGGCATGGGTTTAAATTAATTGCCAGGGATTTAGCGAGCGAATTTCATAACCAGGAAGAAGTTAGTTGAAACCTGAAACTCCCAGCCTGGTGCGATGGTGGAAGGTAATGCTCCCATAGTATTTTTAAAACTTTTTACATAATCATTTGAAATGTTAAGGGGCTGAAGACTGAGAAAAAAATATTAGTAAAGCTTGGAATCTGCAGAAGGGTCTCAACCCGAAATGCAACCCATTCCTTCTCTCCAGAGATGCTGCCTGCCCTGCTCCAGCTTTTTGTGTCTTTCTTTGGTTTAAACCAGCATCTGCAGTTACTTCCTATACGTAGGAATCTGATGGTTGGCATGGTCATGATGGGCTAAAGGGCCTCTCTCTGTCACTTCATGTCTCCATGACTCAATCATATATTGAGATACAAAAGTGGTAATCTTATTTCGTACTGCGGGTGCATCCCGGAGGGGCATGGGGGGAAGAGAGAGGAAGTTTTTTTGCCTCCATCACAGTGAGGGGGTGTTTGGAGTCGCTGTGATGGATGTTTGTGTTGGGGCTGTGTGTCTTGTGTTTTTTGTTTTTTTGTACTGCTGGCAAATTAATTTCGTTCGGTAAAACGAATGACAATAAAAGCTATTCTATATTCTGTATTCTGTATTCTGGTCCTTGTTTTCCACTGATTTACCACCTGCCAGTTTGGCTCTATCTCAAAATATTTTTTTATCAACTATATTGGTGTACAAGTGCATGTTGAGGAACCAGCCATAAGTAAGGTGGTCTGATTCAGGCCACTTGTTTCAGTGGCATCCTGCTGTGCTGTTTTAATGGAAACTGGTCTTTGTTTACACAGCTCTACCTTGTAATATCAACAGCAATAACTGCTTATCATATCATATATATACAGCCGGAAACAGGCCTTTTTCGGCCCACCAAATCCGTGCCGCCCAGCGATCCCCGCACATTAACACTATCCTACACCCACTAGGGACAATTTTTACATTTACCCAGCCAATTAACCTACATACCTGTACGTTTTTGGAGTGTGGGAGGAAACCGAAGATCTCGGAGAAAACCCACGCAGGTCACGGGGAGAATGTACAAACTCCTTACAGTGCAGCACCCATAGTCAGGATCGAACCTGAGTCTCCGGCGCTGCATTCGCTGTAAAGCAGCAACTCTACCGCTGAGCTACCGTGCCGCCAGTATGAGTAGTAATACATTCAATAGATGTAGTCTGTTGGCTGGTATAATTTCTTTTTTAGCCATTTAAACATTTTAATGTGTTTACTATTGTGAGGTAATGATTTTGACAACAAGAGATGGCGTATATATGTTTATTTGGGCTGAATGTATACAAAGGAATGGACTTCAGTAGTATCTGCATTTTTAAAAATATGTGGGGTTCTGAGGAGATTAGTTTTAGTTTTAGTTTTAGAGATACAGCGCGGAAATAGCCCCTTCATCCCACCAAGTAAGCACTGGCCAGCGATCGCTGCACATTAACACTACCCTACACACACTAGGGACAATTTTTACATTTATACCAAGCCAATTAACCTACAAACATGTAGGTATTGGAATGTGGGAGGAAACCAAAAATCTCGGAGAAAACCTTCGCAGGTCAAGGAGAGAACATATAAAGTCTGTATGGATAGCAGCCGCAGTCAGGAGTGAACCCAGGTCTCTGGCACTGTAAGGCAGTAGCTCTACCACTATGCCCACTATGCCACCGTGCCGTCTACCTATGCCAATTTAAGAATTGGAAAAATAGAGTTCTGATGAGGTGGCATTAATCAGAAAGCCTAACTTTGCTATTGCCTCTACAACTGCTGCCTGACCTTATAATTTTTTTCCAGTAACTTCAGTTCTTAATTTAGGACAGAAAATTTCTACAGAAAGGCTTATAGAGCGCAATAACTAGCTACAGGTCCAGCACCCCCTCAACCGGAAGTGCCGGCTCCTCCTTAGCTGATGACCTGAACTCTTTTTATGCACGGTTTGAGACGGGTAACACCACCAGCTCGCCGTCTAAAAACAGCACCGAAGGGGCGCTGGCTAGCGAGGCGGGAGGGGGATCCACCGCTGGGGATGTGCACACATTCTCGGTGTCCGAGCATGAGGTGAGGTGGGCTCTGACGAGTGTGAACACGAGGAAAGCTGGAGGCCCAGATGGTATATCTGGGCGAGTGCTAAAGTCTTGTGCTACTCAGCTTGCTCCAGTGCTCATCACAATATTCAACCTCTCCTTGGCCAAGTCTGTGGTCCCTGCATGCTTCAAAAGATCCATCATTGTACCGGTGCCAAAGAATGCCTCTCCAGCGTGTTTAAATGACTACCGATCGATGGCCCACACCTCGGTTGTCATGAAATGCTTTGAGAGGCTAGTCAAGAAGCACATCTGCGCCCTCCTTCCTCGCAACATGGACCCACTACAGTTCGCATACCGTCCGAACAGGTCCACGGATGATGCGGTCTCCCAGGTTCTACACACTGCTCTCTCTCATGTGGACAACCAGGGGGGCTATGTGAGGATGCTGTTCATTGACTTTAGTTCAGCATTCAATACAATAGTCCCCAGCAGACTGGTTGAGAAGCTGCTGGAACTGGGGCTTAGCACCCCTCTGTGTGCCTGGGTCCTGGACTTTCTCACCGCCAGGCCCCAAGTGGTCTGGATGGGGGAACACACATCCAGCTCCCTCACCCTGAACATAGGATCCCCCAGGGCTGCGTCCTTAGCCCCCTACTGTACTCCCTGTACACACATGACTGTGGGGCCAGGTTCAGCTCAAACTCCATCATCAAGTTTGCTGATGACACTGTGGTGGTGGGTCGGATCTCCAACAACGATGAGAAGGCCTACCGGGAGGAGGTGGCTGATCTGGCACTCTGGTGTCAGGACAATAGCCTCCTCTTGAATGTCACTAATACGAAGCAGCTGATTGTGGACTTCAGAAGGGCTAAACATCCAAGGACGTACACGCCACTGGAGATAAATGGGTCTACTGTGGATAGGGTGAGTTTTAAATACTTGGGAGTCCGCATCGCAGAGGATCTGACGTGGGCAACGCACATTGCCGCACTGGTGGGTAAGGCTACGCAGCGCCTTTACCACCTTAGACAAATGAGGAAATTCAGAGTGTCTCGGAGGATCCTTCATTGCTTCTACTCTGGGGCTGTAGAGAGCATCCTGTCCGGCAACATTACAGTCTGGTTTGGGAACAGCTCTGCCCAGGACAGGATGGCCCTGCAGAGAGTAGTGCGTTCGGCAGAACGCACCATGGGAACTACACTCGTCTCCCTGCAGGACCTATACATCAGGAGGTGTAGATCCAGAGCAAGCAAGATCATGAGGGACCCCTGCCACACCAGTAACGGACTGTTCCAGATGCTACGATCAGGCAAACGCCTCCGCTGTCATGCTGTGAAAACGGAGAGGATGAGACGGAGTTTCTTCCCACAAGCCATTAGGACTGTCAACTTTTATAACCCCAGAGACTAAATTTTAGTATATATACTATATATAGTATATAGTAACTTATTAACTTTATTTATATGCTGTAACTGTAATTCTTTTTTGTGCACAATCCGCAGGCATTGCCACTTTCATTTCACTGCACATCGTGTATGTGTATGTGACAAATAAATTTGACTTGACTTGACTAATTAGTACATGTCATTTAGACTCGCAAAACATAGCGACTTGACCAAGAATAGGATGTGATTCTGAAAAGAGTAAGGGAATGTGATTTAATTGGGATTTGATGAGATGGAGTACTGTTGAATATTAATAAGACCTACTGGATTTCTGCAACTCTTCCATCCCAAGCATGCCGCTGCTGGAAAATGAACAATGTGAACTCATGTGACTTACACAGTAACTGGACCAGGGTCTGCAACACATGCCCTAGCTGAGTATTTTCTCACTCGGGTTCTGAGGCTGCTTACTTCGCAGAACAACAATTATGACTAAATTATGTTCAAAGGCTAGGTATCTTGATTGATTGGATTTAGGACCAGCAATGTTAAGATGGTGACCATCAAGAAACTGAAGGGTCATGAAATTGATCCATTTTCATGAGGACTGAGATGAGGAAAACCTTTTTCACCCAGAGAATTGTGAATTTGTGGAATTCTCTGCCACAGAAGGCAGTGGAGTCCAATTCACTGGATGTTTCCAAGAGAAAGTTAGATATTAGCACTTAGGGCTAATGAAATCAAGGGATATGGGGAGAAAGCAAGAACAGGGTACTGATATTGGATGATCAGTCATGATCATATTGAATGGCAGTGCTGGCTCGAAGGGCCGAATGGCCTACTCCTGCACCTATTTTCTATGTTTCTATGTTTCTAACTAATTCTAGCAAAAACCTTATACTGGGGGTCCAGGGAGTTCTGTTGCTTCTCTTTGCTCACAAGTATCACACTGCCAGATCCAACAATGCAGCCTTATTTTAGGCAGAGTTTCTTGCTATTGAGGGAGTGCAGTGTAGGTTTACCAGGTTAATTCCCGGAATGGCGGGACTGTCATATGTTGAAAGACTGGAGCGACTAGGCTTGTATACACTGGAATTTAGAAGGATGAGAGGAGATCTTATCGAAACGTATAAAATTATTAAGGGGTTGGACACGTTAGAGGCAGGAAACATGTTCCCAATGTTGGGGGAGTCCGGAACAAGGGGCCACAGTTTAAGAATAAGGGGTAGGCCATTTAGAACTGAGATGAGGAAAAACTTTTTCAGTCAGGGAGTTGTGAATCTGTGGAATTCTCTGCCTCAGAAGGCAGTGGAGGCCAATTCTCTGAATGCATTCAAGAGAGAGCTAGATAGAGCTCTTAAGGATTGCGGAGTCAGGGGGTATGGGGAGAAGGCAGGAACGGGGTACTGATGGAGAATGATCAGCCATGATCACATTGAATGGCGGTGCTGGCTCGAAGGGCCGAATGGCCTCCTCCTGCACCTATTGTCTATTGTCTATTGTCTAGTTTCCTCCCAATTCATTTCAATTACATTAAGCAAGGATTGAATTTGAATATTTTTTGCTAAAAAAAGGGCAATGCAATCACCCAATTCCTATGATTGTGAAATACCATGAAATGTATATTTTCTTTCCATTAATATTGTGGCATCTTTCCATTAATGTCTCAAAAGTGAAAGCTAAATTCGGCATCTTAGTGTTAATACTCAGAAAAGTAAGTATTCCCTCATGTTTAATGAAAAGGGTCATTTCACCTTTTGGATTTTGGATTGTTTCTTTCTAATAAATGCCATAACCTTTTGGGGTTTTTTTCTCACTAAAAAATCTCGTCATTCTACGTTCAAAAAGTAGCTTACGCAGTACCCAGTAAATATAGAAAAGGATCTTTAACACAGCTCACTGTTTCCACAAGGTAAACATCTACAGGGTGATTAATACTAATTTAGTTATGTGAAAACATCATTATTTATATTCTGGAAGAAAATTTTGCATCCATTCCTTTTCTAAATGCTTCTGTGTCACTGTTTCCCTATCATATATTTCTATGATTGCATTGGTGATGCAAGCTGTCTATGTAAAGCAGTCCCAATGTAATTGCATTCTTCCGCTTGAGGTGGCAGTGTAGTTCCTCAGTTTTCCAGCCACTCATTCCTCTTCCTGTGCTGGAAACAAAACCCCAAACTCCAACCAATACTACGTCTCAGCTTCAGGAAATTATTTAATTTTTGATGTTTGATGGAATTATTAGCATTAAAGGTAATCATAGCATTTGAATGAAAATGTACAATTTAAAATAAGGACCCACTTTATTTTTCTTAGCTTAAATTTCTAACAGACTAAGACTACTTAGACGGCACAATGTGCTGGAGTAACTTTGCAGGTCAGGCAGCATCTCTGGAGAACATGGATAGGTGACGTTTCAGGTCAAGACCATTCTTAAACTTTAGACTTAGGACTTGTTAGAAGTAAGACTACCTAGACATTTGTTTAACATGTACTGGAAGATCAATTACAGTCAACACACGACGGTCCAGAATTATAAAGGAAGCATCTCCATGGACTGTGCAATGTGACTCGTGACTTACGACTCAAGAAGGCTTATCAACTGTGGGTGGTCCAGAGGTAAGCAAGCATTGTAATTAACAGCTTCAGTGGTTTGATGATTTATTTATTGTCACATGCACAGAGATACAGTGAAATGCTTGTTCTGCTTCCTATGCATCAAACTGTACCATACATTAGCACTATAGACCCTCTTCTGGAATGGCATGCAGAGAGTTGACACCTTTCAGACCATCTTGACACGTCCAAGTCTCCCAAAGAGTCTGATCTTGGCATTCTATTCAATTTGGACTTCGTCATTTAATGTGTGCGGGGCGATATCACACTGCCCTATTTGTAAACTCAGGAGATCCCTAAATGTCATTAAACTGCATCTTGGATCAGGGGTGAGATTGGTTTCAGTGTGGAGACGCTGTTAACTCAGTGTTAGATATAAACGCAGTGAACGGCTGCATCTGACGGGGCTCAGAGTGCAGACACCCTGTCCCGGTCCCTCACACGGGTCTTTCGCTCTCTCCGCTCTCCCGGGAGCTTGGCCACCACCTGTGAACCCGCAAATTCTGCTCACCTGCTGGACCGGCCTCGGAGAGTGACACATGCTCCCGGGGATCCAGCTGGGACAGGGACCATCCATCCCAGGGCTTCTGCGATGGGATAATAACCAGATAATTCCACTTTTACTGATGTTAATTGAGGAATAAATATTGGCCACATCAGTAGCGATAGCCACACTTCTTCAGAATGGGTCAAAAAGATCTTAATGTGTAGGAAGGAATTGCAGATGTTGGTTTATGCAGAAGATAGACACAAAGTGCTGGAGTGACTCAATGGGTCAGGCGGCATCTCTGGAGAAAAAAGATGGGTCAGTTTTCGGGTCTGAACACTTCCTCAGACTGACCTGATTCCTAATCCAGGACTCAAATCTGGAGAAGGGTTCCGACAAGAAATGGCACCCATCATTTTTCTCCAGAGATGCTGTCTAACCCGCTGAGTTACTCCAGCACCCTGTGTCTATCCTCATACAGATATTTATGTCCAGCTGAGAAGGAAAATAGGGCCTAAATTTTATCAATGTATTGAACAAAATACCTCTAACAGCAAAACAGGCCCATAGAATTCAATCGGAAGCAGCATCTGCAGTTCCTGTGGCTCCACTCAGTTGTAATGCCATGTTAACCTTTTGTTCTGAAATCTGTGGCCATTGAAACCACAGCCTTATTATTCAAAGAATAAGAAGGCTGCTAACTGACCTACAATTTCTGGCAATATTTATGTCCAAAGATATACATAAAATGCTGGAGAAACTCAGCGGGACAGGCAACATCTCTGGAGAGAAGGAATGAGTGACATTTCGGGTTGAGACCCTTCCTCAGACCCAATACGTCTCCCATTCCTTCTCTCCAGAGATGCTGACTGTCCCACTGAGTTACTCCAGCATTTTGTATCTATCTTTGGTAGAAACTTTGGAATATATCTTTGGAATCTGCAGTTCCTTCCCACACATAATATTTGTGTCCACCCCAGCCCACCAGCTTAATAATACTTCAACCATTCAACTGGTGCTTCATTTTACAATCATTATTGCAACAACTCTAATGGAGCACCACTTCCCATCTTTTGCCAATCTAACTAGCTGCCCTTAACTTTCACTCCCTTGAGAACTCATTTTGAGTGTGCTGCTGCTTTTAGAAAGGGACACACCACATCCTTAATAATATAACTCTGAGGCTGCTGGAATCTGCAATAAAAACAGACAAATACTGAAATAATTGGGTCTGCAGAATCTGTGGAGAGAAAGATGAAATAATATTTGAAGTCTGTGACATTTAATTTTTAATTATTTTTATTATTGCTTATCATATTTTACTATATTTAACAACATCTTTCTGGAACTGCAAATTTTGATGTGAATACATTAATCAATCTCTCTGAGACAAATTGGTAATGAAATGGGCAGATCTTATGTAACTTATTACTGTGGTAAAGGCTATTCAAAGTGTTACAGCTTGGATCGATATTATTCAATTGAACACAAATGGATTTGTTCAGTTGGAAAACACATCATACAACATAGAACATCAATAGCACAGCACAAGAACAGGCTCTTCAGACCACAATGTCAGTGCCGAACATGACGCCAAGACCAACTCTGATCGGCCAGCACATTACCCATATCCCTCCATTCCCTGCATATCCATATGCGTATCCAAATGAGAGAACGGCACAGTGGTTCAGCAGTGGAGTTGCTGCTTACAGTACCAGAGATCCGAGTTCAACCCTGACTACAGGTGCTGGATGTACAGTGTTTGTACCTTCTTCCTGTGACTGCGTGAGTTTTCACTGGGTGTTCCAGTTTCCCCCCACGTACCAAAGACGTGCAAGTTTGTAGATTAATTGGCTTCTGTAAATTGTCCCGAGTGTTTCAGATAGAGCTAGTATACACATGATTGTTGGTTGGCGCAGATTCGGTGGACTGAATGGCCTGCTTCCATACTGCATCTCTAAACTAAATCTAGGTCTCTTAAATGCCATTATTGTGACTATGCCTCTCATAATTTTATATACTTCTATTCTTGTCTCCCCTCAATGTCTAGAGAAAATAATTCAAATCTGTCCAAGCTCTCCTTGTAGCTAATACTCCATAATCCAGGCAGCTTTCCGGTAAACCTCCTCTGTACCCTTTCCAAAGCCTCCATATCCTTTCTGTATTGTGGCAACCAGAACTGCAAGCGGTACTAAAATGCAGCCTAATCAAAGTCCTATAGAGCTGCATCATGACTTCTTGACTCTTATACTCAATGCCCCGACCAATGAAGGCAAGCAGACCATATGCCTTTGTTACCATGCTATCTATTGTTGTTGCTGCTTTCAGGGTGGTATGGACCTGCACCAGAAGATTCTTTTGCACATTCCAAAGAGCCCTCTGCACATCCAGGGAAACAAATATCAAAAGGACATTAAACATGAACATGCAACATAAAATATAGAACATAGAAAAGTATAGGATCAGGCCCTTCAGACCCCCATGTCTGCACCAACCATGATGACAACCTAATCTAGTCCCATCTGCCTGAAGATGATCTGTGTCCATCTATTCCCTACCTGTTCATGTATCTGTCTAAATGCCTTCTAAATATTACTGTTGTATCTGGTTCTACCACCTCCTGTGACAGTGCCTTTCAGGAACTTACCACTCTCTGTGTAAAAAAGATGCCTCAGCATCTCCTCAAAAATGTTCCTCCTCAAACCTACGCCCTCTGATATTTGACATTTCTATGTTGGGAGAACGACTCTGACTATCTACCTTATCTATGCCTCTAATTATGACTATCTATGCACTAAAACTCTCGTTTGTTTGTTTGTTTGTTCCTGAACTACAGCCAAAACGGTACACGTATGGCGAGTCTGGAGGCTCGTTCTTTGTTGAAGAAGTTTATTGCGACAGCAACATTCGATTACAAAGTTTAACGAACAAGATTACAGACAACCATTAATTCTAACTGTTCACTTCGAAGAAGTTTCCTAACTGACTGGTTTTGGGCGCCAAAACCATACGTGACGACGCTGTCCAATCAGCGGGCTCAACTCCCTGGACCAATCCCTACGGTCACACTCACACGTGACCTTGCTGGCCAATCTGAGGGTTCGACTCCCAGGACTAATCTCTATGGTCGCTACATGAGCCCCCCCAGAACCCAAGGTACGGAACCTAGCAGGGAGCCGGATTTCATGACCAGAACGAGTAAGGAGAGGGGCTGCCGGAACCACAGGAGCAGGGGGTCCCGGATCGGGTGGAACTGCAGGAGGACGGCCCCGCCGAGGCGGTTGGCCGACCAGGACAGGGCGGTCCTGATTCAAGGTTTGAGCCTGGACACCGAGACAAGCTCACTCCTGCCGCCCACATCCAAGGTGAAGGTGACCGTCCCTTTACGCAACACGCGGAATGGGCCTTCATAGACCCTCTGCAATGGGGAACGATGGGCATCCCTACGCAGAAACACAAACTCACAGTCCTTCAAGGCAGGCGGTTCGTGTACCATGAAACACCCATGACGCGAAGTAGGAACCGGAGCCAGGGAACCCACGCGTGCCCGGAGTGATGCCAAAACCGACGGAACTGAAGGCTGCTGACCAGAGGACTCTGGCAGGAAATCCCCGGGCACTCGAAGTGGCGAGCCGTATACTAGTTCCGCGGACGAAGCACCGAGATCCTGCTTAGGAGCAGTACGGATGCCCAAAAGGACCCAGGGAAGTTGGTCTACACAGTCCGGGCCTTCCAGCCTTGCACTGAGGGCCACCTTAAGTTGTCGGTGGAACCTCTCCACGAGCCCATTAGCCTGTGGGTGGTTCGCCGTGGTCTGCTGCAACCGGGAGCCGTACAGGTCGCCAGCGTGGCCCAGAGGGCAGAGGTGAACTGGGATCCCCTGTCTGTGGTAATGACGGATGGAACACCGAAACGGGCCACCCAATGGAGGGCCAGGGCCTGGGCACAAGAGGCCGCGGAGGTATCGGACAACGGGAAAGCCTCCGGCCACCGGGTGAATCGATCAACCACCGTGAGCAGATGAGTGTAGCCCCGGGAGGAAGGTAAAGGCCCAACTAAATCAACATGAATATGGAAAAAACGGACCGCTGGAACCGCGAACTCTTGCACCGGGGGTTGAACATGGCGGTGAACTTTAGCGGTCTGGCGGGGAACGCAGGAACGTGCCCAAGCGGCTACCTGCTTTCGCAGGCTATGCCACACAAACCGAGCGGCCACCAAGGCAGAGGTGGAGCGGATGGACGGGTGCGCCAGCCCATGAATGGCATCAAACACCCAGCGCTGAAGGGAGGGCGGCACTACTGGCCTGGGGCGGGGAAGGGAAACATCACACTAGACTTTTGTACCCGCAGGCCCACAGGCCACCTGGGCCAACTTCAACCCCGAAGTGGCGGACTGGTATGCCGAGGCGGTGTCTGCCAGGAGCTGTGCCTCCGCAAGCTCCTGGAGATCCACCTCGCAGCCCACCGCTGAAATGGGGGAAACGGCTGGCGTCAGCAACGGCATTAAGCTTACCCGCGACATGACGGACATCGGTGGTAAACTCTGAGATGGCAGTCAGGTGCCGCTGCTGGCGGGCCGACCATGGGTCGGACAATTGGGAAAAAGCAAAAGTCAACGGTTTGTGGTCCGTAAAGGCCACAAACGGGCGGCCTTCTAGGAAATACCTAAAGTGACAGACAGCTAAATAGAGAGCCAGAAGCTCTCGGTCGAAGGCGCTATACTTCAGATCAGCCGCACTCAGCTGTCGGCTGAAAAACGCCAAGGGCTGCCAAAGGCCACCCACCTGCTGCTCCAAAACCCCTCCCACCGCCACGTCCGACGCATCGACCGTCAGGGCCGTGGGGGCGGGGGCGGAGGCGCTTGGGTAGACGAGCATGGTCGTGTCTGCCAGATCCGCTTTAGCTGCCTCGAAGGCCGTCTCAGCGGCCGCGGACCATTCTAACTCCACAGGTTTGCCCGCGAGACACTGGAAGAGTGGGCGCATGACCCGTGCTGCTGCCGGGACGAACCTATGGTAGAAGTTCACCATGCCCACGAACTCCTGCAACCCTTTCACTGTGGTGGGCCGCGGTAATGCATGGATAGCCTCCACCTTCTCGCAAAGGCGTGGCGCCGGCAGGGGTGATTCTGTGCCCTAAGAAATCAAGAGAATGGAGGACAAATTGACACGGAGGGTTGGATGATGAGCCCATGGGGTCTTGGAGCCACCGGAATACGGTCCGCAAGTGGGCCAGGTGTTCCTGCTCCGAGGGGCTGGTGACCAGGATATCATCTAAATAAATGAAAACAAAAGGCAAATCTCGACCAACACGGTCCATGAGTCGCTGAAAAGCCTGTGCCGCGTTCTTTAAACCGAAAGGCATATGCAACCATTCGAACAACCCGAACGGAGTGATCGTGGCAGTCTTTGGTATGTCCTCCGGGCGCACAGGGATCTGGTGGTAGCCCCGCACCAAATCGATTTTGGAGAAAACCACGGCACCTTCCAGCCCAGACGAGAAGTTTTGGATGTGCGGTATGGGGTAGCGGTCGGCCGTGGTGACGGCATTGAGGCGCCAGTAATCGCCGCATGGTCTCCACCCCCCAGATGCTTTGGAGACCATATGCAACGGAGAGGCCCACGGGCTGTCGGACTGACGGACAATGCCCATTTCCTCCATCTTCCGGAATTCTGCCCGCGCCACCACCAGTTTGTCGGCTGGTAACCTCCTGGCCCTAGCGAAGACAGGGGGACCCTCGGTGCGGATGTGGTGGACTACGCCGTGCCGGGCAGAAGGGGCGTCGAACCGCTGAATGAGCAGCTCCGGAAACTCCGCCAGGACTGCAGCATACGGGTCGGGGGCCGCAACGACGGCCTGGACAGTTGGGCTGGGCGGGGTGGCGGCCGGTGGAGCGGCGGACTCATCGCTGCTGGCGGAGGGTCAAAGGCCGTTACCGCGGACATCGGGGACTAGTGAAAAGGTCCGGAGGAAATCTGCGCCCAGGATCGCCTGACCGACTTCCGCGATGATGAACGGCCATTCGTACGTGCGGGTGCCGAAAGCCAGGGACATTGTCCGCGTACCGTACGTGCGGATGGGGCTGCCGTTAACCGCAATGAGGGTAGGCCCTGTCTTACCCGATCGGGTTTCGAGGTCGGTCGGCGGTACAATGCTGACTATGGCTCCCGTGTCAACCAAAAATCCCGTGTCCGTGAATCGATCTCGAACGTAGAGGCGTCGGTTCTGGCCAATCGCAACCGCCTCTATGTACGATCGGCCGAGGCATTTCCCGAGAAGGTGCAAGGTGAGCGGCAGTTGCGGGCTTCTCCACCCCATCGTAGATGGTAATAACACCAGCCGTGCTTGTGCGGATCCTTTTGGCGGGCTTTTGGAGAAATGGAGGGAGACGCGGCGCCATCTTGATGCTGCTGCAGCCCGCCCGCTGATGCCGAGACCTTGTTGATCGAACTGTTTCTTTTTGATTTGGACGCCATGAGCGCATCAGCTTTCTCTGCATATGCCACGGGGTCCTTAAAAGAACAATCCGTGGGCATGAGCTTGACATCCTCGGGAAGCTGCTCTCGGAATGCCTGCTCGAACATGAGGCAATCCTTATGTTCACCTGCTAGCGCCAACATTTCAGCCATGAGGGCGGACGGCAGCCGATCTCCGAGATCCGGTAGGTGCATAAGCCTCTTAGCTCGGTCATGCCTACTGAATCCGAAGGTTCGTAACAAGAGTACCTTCAGTGCCTCGTACTTGTCGTCTGCAGGAGGGTCGATGATGAAGCGCATCACCCGCGCGGAAGTCTCCGGCGGTAGAGCGCTGAGGAGGTAATAGTACTTTGTCGCGTCCGTCGAGATGTTTCTTAGGTGAAACTGAGCTTCGGCATGGACAAACCAAGATTGTGGTTGATGTGCCCAAAACGGCTGAATGTGAACGCTGACCGCTTTTAGCTGCAGTGTGCCGGGCGTAGGAACCAAAGACGAGGCATCTTGTTCACTCATGGTAGGTGATCGGCTGGATCACGTCGGGGTCACCAATATGGCGAGTCTGGAGGCTCGTTCTTTGTTGAAGAAGTTTATTGCGACAGCAACATTCGATTACAAAGTTTAACGAACGAGATTACAGACAACCATTAATTCTAACTGTTCACTTCGAAGAAGTCTCCTAACTGACTGGTTTTGAGCGCCAAAACCACACGTGACGACGCTGTCCAATCAGCGGGCTCAACTCCCTGGACCAATCCCTACGGTCGCACTCACACGTGACCTTGCTCGCCAATCTGAGGGCTCGACTCCCAGGACTAATCTCTATGGTCGCTACACACGATAGCGCGACAATTTTTGGCCCACCTTACTCACCGTGATCCCTTAGGTGCTAATGGAAGAAGTTTCATTGAAAACGGGGTTATATTTTTTAAATTATTCACATTTTAAAGTTTAAATCCATCTCCGAGGGAGGGAGGAGGGAGGGAGGGGGGTGAGGAGGAGGGGAGGAGGCCGGAGGGAGGGAGGGGGGTGGGAAGGAGGGGAGGAGGGGAGGCCAGAGGGAGGGGGAGGAGGGAGGGAGGGGGAGAGGGGAGGGAGAGGAGGGAGAGGAGGGAGGGGAGGGAGGGGAGGCCAGAGGGAGGGGGGAGGAGGGAGGGAGGGGGAGAGGGGAGGGAGAGGAGAGGAGGGAGGGGAGGGAGGGGAGGGAGGGGAGAGAGGGGAGGGAGGGGAGGGGTGGTGGGTGGGGAGGGTGAGGGGGGGAGGAGAGTGTGCTGCACCATGCAGGAGAGGTTTGGGTCCACTTGGTCTAGTATACCTCTATCACTTTGCCCTTGTCTGACACTCCAGTAAAATAATCCAAATTTGTCCAACATCTTATTGTTAATACTCCTCAATCCATGCAACATCCATGTGAACCTCTTCTGCATCCTCTCCAAAGCAGCCACACCCATTCTTGAAGGCAGTGAAGAAAGCTAATGGCATGTTGGCCTTCATAATGAGAGGATTCGAGCACAGGAGTAAAGAGGTCCTTCTGCAGTTGTACAAGGCCCTGGTGAGACCACATCTGGAGTATTGTGTGCAATTTTGGTCTCCTAATTTGAGGAAGGACATCCTTGCTATTGAGGGAGTGCAAAGTAGGTTCACGAGGTTAATCCCCGGGATGGCAGGACAGTCATATGAGGAAAGATTGGATAGACTGGGCTTGCATTCACTGGAATTTAGAAGGATGAGGGGAGATCTTATAGAAACCTAAAATTATAAAAGGACTGGACAAGCTAGATGCAGGAAAAATGTTCCCAATGTTGGGGGAGTCCAGAACCAGGGACCACAGTCTAAGAATAAAGGGGAGGTCATTTAAAACTGAGATGAGAAAAAACTTTTTCACCCAGAGAGTTGTGAATTTGTAGAATTCTCTGCCATGGAAGGCGGTAGCGGCACGGAAGGCACTGGATGAATTTAAAAGAGAGTTAGACATAACTCTTGGGGCTAGCGGAATCACGGGGTATGGGGAGAAGACAGGCAGGGGTTACTGATTGTGGATGATCAGCCATGATCACAATGAATGGCAGTGCTGGCTCATAGGCCGAATGGCCTCCTCCTGCACCTATTTTCTATGTTTCTGTTTTAATTTGTCGATCAGAACACAAAATTGCAAATATGACCTACCCTAGGGTTTTACACAACTGCAGCATAGCTTTTATATTCAATGCCCTGACAGATGAAGGCAAGCATGCAGAACGCTTTCGTTATTATCCACTGGTGATGCCAATTTTAGAGAACAGAGAACAGTACAGCATGAGAATGGGCCCTTCAGCCCACAATGTTTGTGATGAACATATGTCAGGTTAAATTGATCTCATCTGCCTGCACATGATCCATATCCCTCCATTCCTACTTACTTCCATGTGCCTATCCAAAAGCCTCTTAAATGTCACTATCATATCTTCCTCCACCACCGCCCATGGCAATGGGTTCCAGGTCCCCACTATCCTGTAAAAAAACATGAAACTTACCCCCTCTCACCTTATACCCATGCCCTCTAGTGGTAGGCATTTCCACCCTGGGTAAAGGTTCAGACTGTCTACACTCTCTATGTAGGAGTTAGGAGGAGGGGGAGTTCAACGAGATCTGGGTGTCCTAGTGCATCAGTCAATGAAAGGAAGCATGCAGGTACAGCAGGCAGTAAAGAAAGCCAATGGAATGTTGGCCTTCATAACAAGAGGAGTTGAGTATAGGAGCAAAGAGGTCCTTCTACAGTTGTACCGGGCCCTGGTGAGACCGCACCTGGAGTACTGTGTGCAGTTTTGGTCTCCAAATTTGAGGAAGGATATTCTTGCTATGGAGGGCGTGCAGCATAGGTTCACTAGGTTAATTCCCGGAATGGCGGGACTGTCGTATGTTGAAAGTCTGGAGCGATTGGGCTTGTATACACTGGAATTTAGAAGGATGAGGGGGGATCTTATTGAAACATATAAGATAATTAGGGGATTGGACACATTAGAGGCAGGAAACATGTTCCCAATGTTGGGGGAGTCCAGAACAAGGGGCCACAGTTTAAGAATAAGGGGTAGGCCATATAGAACGGAGATGAGGAAGAACTTTTTCAGTCAGAGAGTGGTGAAGGTGTGGAATTCTCTGCCTCAGAAGGCAGTGGAGGCCAGTTCGTTGGATGCTTTCAAGAGAGAGCTGGATAGAGCTCTTAGGGATAGCGGAGTGAGGGGGTATGGGGAGAAGGCAGGAACGGGGTACTGATTGAGAGTGATCAGCCATGATCGCATTGAATGGCGGTGCTGGCTCGAAGGGCTGAATGGCCTACTCCTGCACCTATTGTCTATTGTCTATTGTCTATTGTCTATTACCTCTCATAATTTTATATGCATCAATCAATACTCCCCTCAACCTCTGACATTCCAGACAAAACTATCCAAGACTATTTAACCTCCCTGTAATCCTCTTTTCTAGGCACCATTCTGGTAGACCTCCTCTGCACCCTCTCCAGAACCTCCATATTTTTCATGTAAAAGAGTGACCGGAACTGCACGCAATATTCCCAATGGCACCTAACCAAAGTTCTATAAAGCTGCATCCTGACTTGTTGACTCTTATACTCAATGCCCCTTACCAATGAGGGTAAGCACACCATATTCCTTCTTTACCACCCTATCTATTTGTGTTGTCACTTTCAAGAAGTTGCAGTCTTCGATCCCAAGAACCTCTGTCCATTAATGCTGTTAAATGTCTTGTCATAAATTGTATATTTTCCCTTTACATGCGACCTCTTAAAGTGCAACAACTCACACTTGCTCAGAATAAACAGTCGCCTTCTTTACTCCCGATTCGGCTTGCAAATCAACTTATTGGTTATCGCAAGTCCCTTTACACCTCCGATTTCTGAATTATCTCCCCATTTAGAAAATAGTCTATACCTTTATTCCTACTGCCAAAATGTATTCCATCTGCCACTTTTCAGCCCACTCTCCCAACCTGTCCAAGTTCTCCTGCAGAGTCCCTGCTTTCGCTACACTACCTTGCCCCTCCACTATTCCTCCACTACTGTTGTGAAGCTCACTAACCAACAATTCCCTGGATTCTCCCTACCTCCCTTTTTAAACAGAGGAACAACATTAGCTACTCTCCAGTTCTCTGGGACCTTGCCCGTGGCGAGAAAAGACGCAAAGATCTTCACCAAGGCCCCGGCAATCTGCTCTCTTGCACAACTGTCTACACTGACCCGCTCACACCACTGCTATGTTATCCCACTTTTGCATCCACTCCCTAAACACCAGCGGTAATTTACAGCAACCAATTAACCGACAAACCCACACATCTTTGGTATGTGGAAGGAAATTGAGCTTCCGGAGGAAACTCACATGGTCACAGGGAGAACGTGCAAACTCTACACAGACAGCACCTGAGGTCAGGATTGAACCTGGGTCTCTGGCGCCGTGAGGCAGTAGCTCCACTAGCAGTGCCACTGTGCCATCCTTAAAGGGCCTGTCTGATTTCATCCTTCTAAACCTTGCATGTGCTTCCTTTTTCATTTTGACCAAATTTACAGCCTCCTTGGTCATCCAAATGTCCCTTACTTTGTCATCCTTATCTCTCCTCCTTACTGGAATATGCTGGTCCTGTTTTCATACCAAAGCAATGTAGATAGGTGGTATCATAACCAACATTGCGTTACTGCTGACAATTGGATGTGAACGATTCTCCCACCTTTTCTCAAGGAGTACCAGTTGTGAGACCCCTTGGAGTTTGTCAAGCATCAATATGAAGCTCAATATCAGAAGTCATGTATTGGAAAGGACAGGCAATTATTGATCTGTTTAGATTTAAATTTAGAGATATAGCGCGGAAACAGGCCCTTCGGCCCACCGGGTCCGCGCCGGCCAGCGATCCCCGCACACTAACACTATCCTACACACACTAGGGACAATTTTTACATTTGCCCAGCCAATTAACCTACATACCTGTACGTCTTTGGAGTGTGGGAGGAAACCGAAGATCTCGGAGAAAACCCACGCAGGTCACGGGGAGAACGTAAAAACTTCGTACAGACGGCGCCCGTAGTCAGGATCGAACCTGAGTCTCCGGCGCTGCATTCGCTGTAAGGCAGCAACTCTACTGCTGCGCCACCGTGCCCCCCTTGTTGATCTTATGGTCCCAAGTACCATTTACATTGTTTGAGGTTCATCAAGTGTTTTGAACGGAAATGGTTGTATTCGGGGAATGGTTGTATTGCTAATGTTATTTTAAATGGTGAAGCATGAGAAAATCTGTTTGAAAACACATCAAATCACGATTTACAACCTACATTATCCCAACTGGAAATTTTGCTTGAAAAATGTGTTAGCTGGTGAGTTGGTGAGCACCTGCAAAAAAATGAAACACCTATATCTCTTGTTTCCCTTATCCCTAACTAGTCTGAAGAAGGGTCTCGACCTGAAACGTCACCCATTCCTTCTCTCCAGAGATGCTGCCTGTCCCACTGACTTACTCCAGATTTTTGTGTCTATCTTCGGTTTAAACCAGCATCTGCAATTCCTTCCTACACATCAATATTTATTTTCTGCTCACATGACACATATGTATATTAAAGGTGCGTACCACCATCTTTTTGTCTACAAAAAAAATTACTGGAAGGCACAATAATATAATTATCATTTTGAGGAATTGCACAGAAGTAATCAGTGGTGTTCATGATCTTTGACCTGAAATTGTTATTACCTCAGAGATCGCAGCAATTTTCAAGCAACTCTTTTAATGCCAAGATAAAGTGAAAAACGAAACCCCAAATTAACTAATCAGAGCTGCATCCAATGTTGATTGCGAGCATGATGTGCTGAATTACGAAAGAGACGCTGCTTCCAAATAACTACTTGCCGTCAGTAGCCAGGAAATAAAAATTATTCATGACAGTAAATTAAGATAAGGTCTCTTTTTTTCAGAACTCTGTTCTTTTTATCCAGAGAGTTTGGGGCACAGGTCATTCAGGTTTGAGGATTATATTAATGTGATTGTGGTATTGTTCTATTTGTGTCATGAGCTTGGTTCCAGGAAGTGTGAAGCCTTGATGGAAAATGACACATGGTGGAATGAGCTTGGGTGGGTTTAAAAACGAAATAATCAGCCAACTTTATATTTTCACGTTAGATTATAACAAGATCCTTGATTAGTTTATTCAGGTGATAACATTTCACCTGAAGCCCACTAATGCTGCTACAACCTTATTTTCTGAAAATCGCATCTGTGGAACAATCACAAGCAATGTTCAATGAAATTCTAATGATGTTATATGTGCAGAATCTTTTCTTTTGCAGCCCACTGCATTTGATGTAGAATCAGACCTCGTAAGAAATCATAAAGCAGCTACTATTGGCTTTGACAGACCCTGTCTGGGCTGGTAATTCTTTTTCTCACCTCTGGAACTTCATTGTCCCCAAGCTATATAGCAAGTGCCACATCTGATTTTTAGCCTCTTTTATTTCCATAGTCTCCTGAATAAATCTTGGTTTACTTGCATATTCAAGTTTTGACTTTATAGGCAATGCTTCTAACTCTACGGCCCATGTGACTGTACATAAACCATGCTTAACATCAAAAATGTGCTATTTATTTTGTGATTGGTGGCAGATTTAATATTAGATGTGACCGGAGCTAAGTTGAACTGTTTTTACAATGTGCAGCTAGCTTTTTGCATCATTCATTTTCATCATCGTATGCTCTATTGCCACATTTTGCCCTTCTGCAGACATTCGTTCCCTCTCCTGTAAGGTTTTAGCTTGCTCTTTAAAGCGGAAGACAGGTCAGTTAATCTTCCCTGCAATGCACTGGGGAGAAGTGAATACGCTGCTGTATTAGCATACACCGTGACTATACCTGGGAGGCTTTTGCTGCACAGCAGATCAGATACTAAATGTACATCTTAAATGTGTCAGGAATTAGCAGAAAATTAAAAGCACAGGTGAATATAGTAAAAGAGGCACTTTACATCATTTTACCTGACAGGGAATTTATTTTGCTGGAGCTGAAAAGTAATTAACCTCCACTGTGCGAGAATTCTATTACAAGCAGCTACTCTGCCATGCAAAGTACAGTGCGTGGAAATGTTACAGGCTGTCAAGCAGAAAGACATACTTGTCTGCATTTTAAACCAAACTTTCATTTTTCCTCACTTCCTGTTATCTTCAATGAAACCACAAATTGATGGAATAGAAAAATGCTTGCGCTTAAAATAAAATATAGTGAAAGCTTGGAGATTTTCGAGGCTATGCCTGTGCTAAAACACACATTTCCATTTAATTTTATATGGGGGTGGGGATGAAATAACTATCTCCCTTTTTCATGAAAGGCAGTCTGCCATGTACCAGAGTGACATTCAACCATGAACAGTTTCACTGCAGCCATCTATAAGAAAATGTCACTGAGTCCTCCCTTGGCAATCAATTATGAACATTTTCACTGCTTCCTCTCATTTAGAGACAGAATGAAAAATTATCCCCCATTATTTGTCTGTTGCTGAAAGTTCAAATGAAAAATTTCAGGCCAATATGCTTTCTGAGCACGGATAATATTATACACTCCATTCCTCGGTAAGTTAACTAAAATTGCACCGACCTGCAATGTCGTTCCCTTAAATGCCAGATGAATATGGTGCTGACTGGAAACTACAGGGGGTGTAATTTTTTCTAAACTACAGCCTTTGCCTTGGAGTGACAGCTGTGCAATTAAGAGCTTCCTGTCTTTTTTTGCCCAGTACATTTTTTATATTAATTCACAGGATCTGTGCACCACAGGCAAGGCTAACATTTCATCCCCATCCCTAATTGTCCTTGAGAAGGTGGTGGATATCCGCCTTTTTGAACCACTGTAATATTTCTGTGGAAAACGCTCCCACTGTACGGTTCGGTTGAGTTTAATTTATGGTCACGTGTAACGAGGTACAGTGAAAAGCTTTTGTTGCGTGCTCCCAAAGACGGCAGAAGACAATGCATGATTAAAATCGAGCCATTACAGTGTATAGATACATGATAAGGTGCAGAATAGAGTTTCATGTTTTTAACCCTGTAGCAAGCAATATCAATAGTAGCATGACTGATCATCTAAAATCAGTACGCCGTTCCTGATTTTCCACCTACATCCCTTGATTCCTTTAGCCCGAACAGCTAAATCTAACTCTCTCTTGAAAACATCCAGTGAATTGGCCTCCACTGCCTTCTGTGGCAGAGAATTCCACAGATTCCCAACTCTCTGGGTGAAAAAGTTTTAAATCAGCATCTGCAGTTCCTTCTTACATCATTCAGATAATAATCTGCCTTCCTGTTCTTGTCACTAAAGTGGATAACCTCACATTTATCCACATTATACTGCATCTACCATTCATCTGCCCCCTCACCCAACCTATCCAGTCACCCTGCAGCCTTGTAGCATCCTACTTGCAACTCACACTGCCACCCAGCTTTGTGTCATCCGCAAACTTGGAGATGTTACATTTAATTCTCTTATCTACAGTGCATTCAGAAATTATTCAGACCCCTTCACCTTTTCCACATTTTGTTACGTTACAGCCTTATTTGTAAATGGATTAAATTCTTTTTTTTTTTAATCATCAATCTACACACAATACTCAATAATAAATAAACGGAAACGGGTGTTTCGAAATTTTTGCAAAATAATTTTTAAAAAATACTGAAATATCACATTTACATAAGTATTCAGACCCTTTACTCAGTACTTTGTTGAGGCACCTTTGGCAGCGATTACAGCCTCAAGTCTTCTTGGATATGACGCTACCAGCTTGGCACACTTGTATTTGGGTAATTTCTCCCATTCTTCTCTGCAGATCCTCTCAAGTTCTTGTCAGGTTGGATGGGTAGCGTCGATGCACTGCTATTTTCAGGTCCCTCCAGAGATGTTCGATCGGGTTCAAGTCCAAACTCTGGCTGGGCCACTCAAGGACATTCACAGACTTGTCACAAAGCCGCTCCTGCATTGTTTTGGCTGTGTTTTGGTCGTTGCCCTGTTGGAAGGTGAACCTCCGCCCCAGTCTGAGGTCCAGAATGCTCTGGAGCAGGTTTTCATCAAGGATCTCTCTGTATTTTGCTCCGTTCATCTTTCCCTCGATCATGACTAGTCTCCCAGTTCCTGCCGCTGAAAAACATCCCCACAGCATGATGTGCCACCACCATGCTTCACTGTAGGTCTGGTATTGGCCAGGTGATGAGCAGTGCCACTTGGCATTCAGGACAAAGAATTCATTCTTGGTTTCATCAGACCAGAGAATCTTGTTTCTCATGGTCTGAGAGTCCTTTAGGTGCCTTTTGGCAAACTCCAAGCCAACTGTCATGTGCCTTTTACTATGAGTGGCTTCCGTCTGGCCTGATTGGTGGAATGCTGCAGATATAGTTGTCCTTCTGGAAGGTTCTCCCATCTTCACAGAGGAACTCTGGAGTTCTGTCAGAGTGACCATCGGTTTTTTGGTCACCCCCCTGACCAAGGCCCTTCTCCCCCGATTGCTCAGTTTGGCCAGGTGGCCGGCTCTATGAAAAATTCTGGTGGTTCCAAAGTTCTTCTATTTAAGAATGACGGAGGCCACTGTGCTCTTCAGGACCTGCAATGCTGTAGAAATTATTTTATGCCCTTCCCCAGATCTGTCTCGACACAATCCTGTCTCGGAGGTCTACAGACAATTCCTTCATTTTCATGGCTTGGTTTTTGCTCTGACATGCACTGTCAACTGTGGGACCTTGTATGGACAGGTGTGTGTCTTTCCAAATCATGTCCAATCAAATTAATTTATCACCGGTGGACTCCAATCAAGTTGTAGAAACGTCTCAAGGATAATAGCAAAGGGTCTGAATACTTATGTAAATGTGATATTTCAGTTACTTCTTTTTAATTACTTTGCAAAAATTTCTAAACACCTGTTTTCGCTTTTTTATTATGGAGTATTGTGTGTAGATTGATGATTATTTATTTTTTTTAATCCATTTTATAATTAGGCTGTAACGTAACAAAATGTGAAAAAAGTGGAGGGGTCTGAATACTTCCTGAATGCACTGTATATCATTAATAAATATTGTTAATAACTGGGGTTCCAGCATTGAGCCTTGTGGCACCCCACTATTCACTGCTTGCCATTTTGAAAAGGACCCGTTAATTCCTATTCTTTGCTTCCTGTCTGCCAACCCTGGTAGGGTATCCATGTCAATACCCTACCCCCAATGTACATACTCTGTCAGGCAGCACCCATAGTCAGGATCAAACCCGGGTCTCTGGTGCTGTAAGGCAGCAACTCTACCACTGCATCACCATGCCAGCCTGGTTAAAGCCATCATCACTTTGCTGTTGAGAGTACAATGATAGGATGGTAATTGCTTGGATTGGATTTATCCTGTCTGCTGAATCATTTTCCAATTTGTCCGATAGATGGAGTGTGTAGTTGTGCTGTAAAATCACGGTTAATGGCCCTGCCAGTCCTAGCATCATAAATGTTGAGTCCCACAGCTGAAATAGGTTTGACGCCTATGTAATTTGCCATCTAATGATATTATGTCAATGAACCAGATGTGAAAAGACTGATGCCTCTTCTGGTGGGGATATTGAAAGCTAAGCTAAGATAAATTTTCCCCAGAATGCCATGGTGATGGGTTACAAAAGTTTGTATTCAAATTTTGAGACCCTTCGTCATTGAGGATGGCGATGTTCTTGAAGTCTCCACCACCCATTAATTATCCATTGCCATTTATGACTGGTTGTGGAAGCACTGTAGACCTTTGACATTGTTGGTTTTGGGATTGCCTAGCCTTGTCTATGAACCACTTCTTTGTGGCGGCTCCCAAGGGTCGGGCCATACCACTACCGAACCCTCGGCACGGGAATGGACCAGTCCAGGGGGGGCGGTCCGGTACTACATATATAAGGACAAGGTTTTGGGCGCGAAGCCATTCCGGCAGACTCGACCCGTCTGATAACCATGTAATAAACCATAACGCCCCCAAAATACCCGACTCCTTGCCTTTATTTCGGGCCTCTCTCGACGCGCCACATCTTCCTCAATTTAATTAGCATGTTGCTTTATGATGCTGTTGCATCAAGATGGCAACTAATTTGTAGGTGTGCTTGGCATCTCCTTAAGCTCGAGTATCCACCTGCCTTAACGCTCAAGGCAGAGTGTGGGATTTACCTGGTCACGAGGTTGAAGATTGTGATGCAGCATAATGCTTCTGCAGGTGATGCTCCATGGCACTTAAAGAGACATATAACACGGAAATAGGCCCTTCAGCCCAACGTCCATGCTGCCCAACATGTCCCATCTACGCCTGTCCCATCTGCCTGCATTTGTGCCATATTCCTCTAAACTTTCCTACCCGTGAACCTGGTCCAAATGTCTTTCAAATGTTGTTATGATATCTGCCTCAATTATCCACCAGTTCCGCGTCGACTAGTGCTTCCTGTTACATTAGCATATACTATACACTAGGGACGATTTACAATTTTTACCAAAGCCAATTAACCTACAAATCTGTAAATAGAAAATAGGCGCAGGAGGAGGCCATTTGGCCCTTCGAGCCAGCACCGCTTTGGAGTGTGGGAGAAAACCGGGCCACAGAGGAAAAACCCATGTGGTCACGGGGAGAACGTACAAACTCCATAGTCAGGATCGAACCTGGGTCTTTGGCGCTCTAAGGCAGCAACTCTACCGTTGCGCCATCGTGCCGCCACTGAAATAGAATGATTAGTACATTATCCCTACAGAATAACATGGCCTCATATGTTATGTATACAGTATCAATGTTGTGATCCCAAAATCTGTTTTCCCGCAAATGGGAAACCATACCTAATCCAACAGAGAAAGTCAGAACTTGGAAAAACATGACCCATCTCTAATAACCAACAATAATGAGTACCGTAGAAACAGGGGATGCTGGGGGGTCCTCATCTGAGGAGAGAGGTGCTGAGTTAACAATCATTTATGTGAAATGGGATTACATTTTAAGATGCTGAAAACATAAGGTGAAAAAGAAAAACAAAAGGATGGTCTGTAATCGGATGTGCAGTGTGGACGGGAGAGCAATTAAATGACAAAAGGACTGATGATGCAGGGTAAAGCGGGACAGTAATGGAACCAAAAAATAAAAGGTAAGTCTTGAAGTTTATATGGGAAGAGCATTATCTGTGGTTGAATGGTTTATTTATTGTCACGTGTAATGATTGTTCTGCAAGCTATCCAGTCAAATTATAGCCTGGAGAAGATAGACACAAAATGCTGGAGTAACAGCGGGTCAGGCAGCATCTCAGGAGAAAAAGGATGGATAACATCTTGTGTCGGAATCCTACTTCAGATTTATTATTCAAATTATAGCATACATGGGTATAATAGCTCCTCTTCTGAAACTTCTAGCACAGCCAAATTCTAGCATACTTGGGTACAATAGATGCTCTTCTGGAGCAACACGTAGACAGTCACCACATTCTGGTGCCATCTTGTAACTTCCAAGTCTCTGAAAAGTCCGAGCTTGGCACAAGGAAATATACAATTTCTCTAATCATGACCCAAAATTATTGCACTTGTTGCCCGGATGCTTTAATCTGCATAACTGGGAGTGAAGTACTTTGCCTCACATTTATGTTCAGCAGGCTGGGACTCTAATCATTGGAGCGCAGGAGAATGAGGGGTGATCTTATAGAGGTGTACAAAATCATGAGAGGAATAGATCAGATAGAAGCACTGAATCCCTTGCTCAGAGTAGGGGAATCGAGAACCAGAGGACATAGGTTTAAGGTAAGGGGGGAAAAATTTAATAGGAACCTGAGGGGTACTTTTTTTACACAAAGGGTGGAGGATGTATGGAATGAGCTGCTGGAGGACGCAGTTGAGGCAGGTACTGTTGCAACTTTTAAGAAACATTTAGACAGGTATATGGATAAGACAGGTTTAGAGGAAAATGGACCAAACACTGGCAGGTGGGACTAGAGTAGATGGGACATATTGGTCGGTGTGGGCAAGTTGAGTTGAAGTGCCTGTTTCTACACTGTATCATTTTATGACTCTTTGACGATGACTCCTTTAGATCAACAGAGGATCCCAAAGGCCTAGGTCAGGAAGGGAGTGGAATGAAGACTTCAAGTGACAAGCAGCCGTCAATGCTACTGTCGGTAACTTTGCAACCATCAAGTAAAAATCACCGGTGCGGAGGAAAATGCAGAAGAAGCAATCATTCACATTTCATTTTCTTGTGTTTGAATTTTTTCCATAAAATCAGTACATATAAACTTCCTTTTCCATGTTTTAATTTTGCTGAATCACATGTCTGCTCTCTGATAATGTATGACATTTGTTTAGAAACATGGACTTCAAAGGCACAACTTTTAGTTTTGCCTTATGTTTCCTTCCCTTAATTCTTCACCTTATACGGATTTTTTTTAAACTTGCATTAAAAGTAGGTGACTCAGAATCGTGTGAGTCAGCACTTTAATCATGCTCAAAGGTACTTCAGTAATGTAAAAAAGCAGTTATCAGAATATATGTTTTCGTTATAGTTAAACTTCGAGCTCTGAGCACTAACCAAATTTGTTATCTTAGACACAGACAGAAAATGTTTAAACCAACTCCTTGAATCAGTGTCAAATATGAGTCGACACATTTCATGCTTTCTCTTTATTAGTTTAATGCATGTGTTGATCCATTAATCATATCATATCATATCATATATCTACAGCCGGAAACAGGCCTTTTCGGCCCTCCAAGTCCGTGCCGCCCAGTGATCCCCGCACATTAACATTATCCTACACCCACTAGGGACAATTTTTACATTTACCCAGCCAATTAACCTACATACCTGTACGTCTTTGGAGTGTGGGAGGAAACCGAAGATCTCGGAGAAAACCCACGCAGGTCACGGGGAGAACGTACAAACTCCTTACAGTGCAGCACCCGTAGTCAGGATCGAACCTGTGTCTCCGGCGCTGCATTCGCTGTAAAGCAGCAACTCTACCGCTGCGCTACCGTGCCGCCCTTGATATCAATGATAATTGGAAAACTATGTGAATCATTTTTTAACAATCTAATGAAATACTTATCTAAATAGAGAAAATGCTAGAAGTACTCAACAGGTCAGACAGCATCTGCAGAAGCAGAATTGATGTTTTAGGTTGAAGCCCCTTCTTCAGATCTTCACAGTCAAGTATTAACTTGGGCAGCTCCCAACCCAGTGGAATGAATATTGATATCTCTAACTTCATGTCACAGTTGCACACCCTCTTTCACCATCCCTCCCCCACTAATCGTCGTATTAGTTTTATTGTTGTATTAATTTGTTACCACCTCTCCCACAGCCAACGATGGACCAGTGTGGGTCCACATTTCCTTCATTATTGTTGCTTTCTGTATAGTATATCTTCCATTCATTTGTCCTAAGCACCATCTGTTTCTCTCATTCTCCTCTCCACCGACTCTCAGTCTGAAGAAGGGTCTTGACCTGAAACGTTTCCTTTTTCTTTTCTCCAGAGATGCTGCCTGACCCGCTGAGTTATTCCAGCTTTTTGTGTCTGTCTTTGGTTTAAACCAGCATCTGCAGCTCTTTTATTTTAATTTGAAACAAAATGCAACGTAGATTTGATGGGTTGGATGACCTTATTCTGCTCCTATGTCTTATGGTCTAAAATATTTTCCCATTTTAGATTTTCATTTTGTCACAGCTTATATGAAGGCAAGAAATCCAAGTTACATCCCATGAATATTTAAAAAATCCTACATCTTATTATTCTCGCTGCCAAATTCTACAAGTCTGTTTAATTTAGTAATTAAACCCCCCTGACAATGTAAACATGAGGTTTCTAAATAAAGACCCTTCTGTTTACAATGCATCTATTTGCTCCATGTATGGGTGATTATTCTTACATTTCCCATTAACCTTTCATCCATTAATAAGGAAATTAATCAAAGACTCTCTAATCCATTCACCTAATAGGATCTTTCGTCCCCTTTGCCACCCTGAAAACCAGTGTCCTGAAAACCAGTGTCCAATTCAGGCTGGGGACCTGACTCGTGGGGCAATCAGAACTGCACCCAATACTCCAAATGTAGCCTAAACTTTGCCTCCCACTCTAATGCAGATTTCAGGGCCTTGACTTCAAAACCGTGAAGTTTGTGGAAGGAGGAGCTTTATATACGGCATTTGAGGAGAAACAGTGGAGAAAGTTCAGAAGAGTAATAGCATAAAAAGATTAGAAAGAGACGAGGAAGGTTGTGAGTGATTGGGTGATTGTGCAGTAAAACTGAACAGGCGAAGCAAGATTATTGTCTACATGGGAAATCATATCTCTAAATGAATCTCAAGGACAAGTCAGAGCAGGTTATTTTAGCTCATATAATTCACTGATAAGGATGCATTAGAATTTTTTGTGCAGACTCGATGTTGCACCACATCAATGGCCCTGCATTTTCATGGAATTTCTGTAGCTTTGCTGGAATTTTGGCAGAAACTCCGGTTGCAGGGATAGATAAGCTTTCCAGCACACTTCAAAGCATTTTACAATGGTGGAAAGTCTGAAGAATTTCGAACCTTGCTTTCAAAGGAATGACACTGAAATTATCAGAATAGGGATTAATGACACACACAACATTTTACTTCCACAGACAATAATTGTACAAATTATAACAGATACAAACTCAGATATAAGGGTTTGTATTCTTCATTTATCCCTGGATGACAGAGTATTTGAGAGCTTTAAAAAAAATCAGAGTAAGGTTCTGTAGTTTTCTTTCCAAATACCAAACAGATATAAAGTGTTCAATTAGCCAAACCTCAATCAATTAATAATAAAAAAACCCACAGATAATTCATAAAAGTTAACTGAAAGTGTAATATAAGAAAGGCGAAGTGAGGGCTAATTGGCATTGCTAGCACTACAAACCCCTTGACATTGTAAAATGGCACCCAGAGCAGAGAGGCAATGATTATACGATGACTGATGCAGGCTGCGATTTCGGAGTTTCTGTTCCAAATGATCTCCGATTGATGAATACAAACGTTAGGGATGCAGCATCATTGGTATCTGTAGGGATCCACAACTTCTTACGTGTAGGTTGCTGAAATGTTGATTCTGGCTGCAATGCTACCTCTGGTTAAGGAACAATGAATGTCTTATATACCCATCTGTGAAACTAGAGGAGCATTGAGTTTAATGTCACATATGAATAATAGCGCAAGCAATACTGCCAAACCTCCTTTACTCTGTAGGGAAATGTTTATCCAGGTTATGTAACATAGTGAAACTTAATTGCAGGTAGAAGTGTCAAGGCTAATGGCCACATAAACACATGGACATCATGTGTATGTAGAAGTGATTGCCAGTGGTAAGGGTAGTATAAGACAATAACTGCAGATGCTGGTACAAATCAAAGGTATTTATTCACAAAATGCTGGAGTAACTCAGCAGGTCAGGCAGCATCTCAGGAGAGAAGGAATGGGTGAAGTTTCGGGTCGAGACCCTTCTTCAGACTGATGTCAGGGGGCGGAACAAAGGAAGGATATAGGTGGAGACAGGAAGATAGATGGAGATCTGGGAAAGGGGGAGGGGAAGAGAGGGACAGAGGAACTATCTAAAGTGGGAGAAGTCGATGTTCATACCACTGGGCTGCAAGCTGCCCAGGCAAAATATGAGGTGCTGTTCCTCCAATTTCCGGTGGGCCTCACTATGGCACTGGAGGAGGCCCATGACAGAAAGGTCAGACTGGGAATGGGAGGGGGAGTTGAAGTGCTCGGCCACCGGGAGACCAGTTTGGCCAACGCGGACCGAGAACAGGTGTTGAGCGAAGCGAACGCCGAGCCTGCGCTTGGTTTCGCCGATGTAAATAAGTTGACATCTGGAGTGGTAAGGGGATCATCAAATTGGGGGCTCTACTTTAAGGTAACTGATTGAAAGTTCTGTGGCAACCAAGAAAAAAAGGTTTACAAAGTAAGCTATTATAGAGCATAGAACATAGAAGATTACACAGCAGGAACAGGCTGTTCATCCCACAACATCTGTGTTAAACTTGATGCCAAGTTAAACTAATGTCCTCTGTCTGCACATGATCCATATCCATCCATTCCCTATATATCCATGTGCTATCTAAAATCCTCTTAAATGCCACTATTGCATGTGCTTCCATCACCACCACTGGACCAGCATGGTTTAGGCACCCATCACTCTCTGTGTCAAAACCTGGCCCACACATCTCCCATACATTTTGCCCCTCTGTAAAGCTATGCCTTTGACATGTCTTTGACATTTCCATTGTGGGTCGCTTGATGGATTTGAAATTTCTGACCTGAAAAGGTCAGAAATTCAATATTAAAGTTAATTCAATATTAAAGTTATTAAATATATACTTGAAAAGAAAAGTCTTCGTGAATAGGGAAAGATCAGGTAATTGGCCGAGTAACTCTTTCAAACTACTGGTTCAGGATTTGTGGAAAATACGGTTTCAGTCTTTTTATGTAAATCTGTGATGCAATATTCAAATATAATGTTGATTAATTGAAATAAACAACGTTTATGTCAGACTGCAGAATAAAAGTGCATGGAGAAACAAAAAGACTAGTGATCTTTTTGGTTTATTTTCAGGATAAATATTTTTCTACCAAGTATAATCCCTGGAGAAATGGAGGTTAATTTCTCAACTTGCAAAGTGGGTAGAGAGGATGAAGTAGAGGGGATGGAGATTGGGTAATGAATGGAGGGAAGGTGCCAGCAGTAAGTACTGTAATGATTGCTTGTGATGCTAATGGCAAGATGTTGGTAGCAGCTGCCAGCTGGCTCTACAACAACCGTAAGTGTTACATGTGGTTTATTATCATCTAATGATGAGAATGGTTCATTTGACCACAACAAGTGCTTATTCCAAACATTAAAAAAACTGCTGCCTCCTGTTTCATTAGCTTTCATTAGCTGTTTATGCATTCATTACAAATCTGTTTCTGATCAAAAACAAACATCTATGGAGGCTCCTTTGAATTCCAGGTAGTATTACTCAACTTGAAAAAAGCATTTCTAACTGGCAATTCTCTGAAACTTCTTTCATAATAATAATGTTCAAAGCTTAGTCAGTTAGTGACATTAAGTAAACTTGGCTTCCGTTCCCATGTTTAATGGAATAAAATGTTCCTGCTGAAACGTGTAAAGATTTTCAAGCTCTTCGTGGAAAGGACACTAGTAGGAGGATTGCGTTACTGGAAATGTGGGACTTTGGGCTAACATGAGAACCAAAGATAGACACAAAATACTGGAGTGACTCAGCTGGACAGGCAGCATTTCTGGAGAGAAGGAATGGGTGATGTTTCGGGTCGACCCGAAACGTCACCCATTCCTTCTCTCCAGAGATGCTGCCTGTCCAGCCGAGTTACTCCAGGATTTTGTGTCTATCTTCGGGGTTTAAACCAGCATCTGCAGATCCTTCCTTAACATGAGAATCATTTCTTCACCTGACCCTATGAAATTCTCTATCCCAGAAGGCCACGGAGCTCAGCCATGGAGAATACCTGATCCAAGAGCCCTTAAATTATTCGGGAAAATCAGGGAAGTGATGATCAGGCAGGAAGGCTAAATTGTGGTGAAAGATTAGCCACTGAATGGTGGAGAGATTATAGACAATAGACAATAGACAATAGGTGCAGGAGGAGGCCATTCAGCCCTTCGAGCCAGCAACGCCATTCAATGTGATCATGGCTGATTATTCTCAATCAGTACTCCCCGTTCCTGCCTTCTCCCCATACCCCCTGACTCCGCTATCCTTAAGAGCTCTATCTAGCTCTCTCTTGAATGCATTCATAGAATTGGCCTCCACAGATTGATGGGGCTGCATAGGGCTTTCTCTCCATCCACCACACCCTCTCCCCCAGACACACACATTCCAATTCTCATGTTTTTATGCTTTAAAAATACAGCAATGTCATCGTTAAAAATAAGTTGTGCATTTATTGTGACCGTTTAATAAGATTTTGTCACGTTCAGAAGTAGCAAAATTGAATCTAAATGTATGTTTTATTTCTGATTGAAGGTCGCGACTAAACCCATTTACTCTTTGCTGTTGCTGTTGCTGTTAGATGAGCTGGGTGTTAGCAGCATTTTATGTGTTGCTGACATATTTCAAACATTTGCTCTTCTTACTATTTTACTAAAATAATCCTTCCTCTAGTTGAAGTGACTGCAACAGTGAGGTTGTGTACTTGGTTGGAATGTTTATCACTCTCCATCTTCTCTTGTGATCCCAATAATGAGGACGAGGTTGAAGGAAATTCCAGGCCTGAACTTTACTTTGAATCACTTGTAGAATAGATGGCAGAGGCTAAAAATATATGTACATAATGGTCCTGCCCTGTGATGACTTTATCTTGATCAGCCTGGTTATGTAATTCAATATATTATAGTCGTGCTGCTTAGAATCAGGTCCTTCAGCTCAACTCATCCATGCCAACCAAGATGCACCATCCATCTATGCCAGTCCCGCCTGCCCATATTTGGCACATATCCCTCCAAACCTTTCCTATCTATCTACTTGTCCAAATGTCTTCAAAATATTGTTATAGTACCTGTCTCACTACTGCCTGGCAGTTTGGTGTATATGCCGACCACTATCTGTGTAAAATGTTGTCCCTCAGGTTCCTATTAAATCTTTTCCCTCAACCTTAAACTTATATCCTCTGATTCTTGATTCCCCTACTCCAGGTAAAATACACTGTGCATCTCTTACTCTCATGATTTGAATGTGAAAATGAGTATGAACATATATATTATCCAATGCATCTGCAGCAACATTGTTAAACTTCTTCAACAAAGAGGGGTGTGGATCATGTGCAAGCAGATGAGATTAATTTAGGTTGGCATTAGGTTCGGCACAGGCATTGTGGGCTGAAAGGCCTATCTATTCCTGTGCTGTTCTGTGTTTAATGTTCAAAAGAGAGAATTTGATAATGAATGTGCAAATCATTTAGTGAGGGAACAAAGACGGACCCGGCGTGGGGACACAAGCACAAGACAACAAGGTGTATGTCCCTTCCTCCACAATCCTCTCTTCCCTGAGTTCCACTGAGTCTTCTACTTCTCCACAATCCACTTAAAGTACCAGGTACAAAAATATGAGTGAGTAGTTATGGAAGAGAAAACATTCTATCAGTCAGCATAAAAGCTTAAAATGGAAATAAAATGACCTTCCCAAAAGATTTTTGGTTAAAACAGTCTTGTAAGATTTCTTAATGAAATGCTATGCATTTAGTCAGAATGTCACATTATTTTTCTGTTTCTTTACATTCTTTCAAGACATTTTGATCTTATATCATACAAGAACAGTAGGAAAATAACTGCAGATGCTGGTTTAAATCGAAGGTAGACACAAAATGCTGGAGTAACTCAGCAGGTCAGGCAGCATCTCAGGAGAGAAGGAATGGGTGACGTTTCGGGTCGAGACCCTTCTTCAGACTGAACCACAGCATTTTCTGTCTACCTCATGCAAGAACCGTATTATTTGGGTCTGAATATAATAAATGTGATTAGAGTTTTGTTTGGAGTTTAAAGTTTAGAGTTTAGAAATATAGCATGGGAATAGGCCCTTTAGCCCACCGAGTAAACGTGTTCACATTGATCACATGTTCTACGATATCCCACTTTCACATCCACTCACTACATGCTTTGGACAATTTTACAGAGGCCAATTAACCTACAAACCTGCACGTCTTTGAAATGTGGGAGGAAACCAGAGCACCCAGCAAAATCCCACGAGGTCACAGAGAGAATGTGGGTGGCACAATGGGGCAGCATAGAGTTGCTGCCTTACAGCGCTTGCAGCGCCGGAGACCCGGGTTCGATCCTGACTACGGGTGCTGTCTGTACGGAGTTTGTACGTTCTCCCCGTGACCTGCGTGGGTTTTCTCCGAAATCTTTGCTTTTTTCCCACACTTCAAAGATGTACGGGTTTGTAGGTTAATTGGCTTGGTATAAATGTAAATTGTCCCTAGTGTGTGTAGGGTAGTGTTGATTTGTGGGGATTGCTGGTCGGTGCGGACTCGGTGGGCCGAATGGCCTGTTTCCGCGCTGTATCTCCAAACTAAAAAAAAACTAATGTACAAACTCCACGCAGACAGCACCCGAGGGCTCAGGATGGAACCCGGATCTCTGGTGCTGTGAGACAGCAGCTTCACTAGATGTGTCATTGTGCCACCACATGCATAATACAAATTGGAACAATAAGCTCTCTTTCAAGTTAAGCACAGGAGTGGGCTGGAGTAGAATGTACTGCGATCTTCAAGAATGCCTTATTTCGTTTTAGACATGTTACTTACTTAGCAGGGCTTCATTTGATTGAGGAATCAATGAATGTGAGAGGTCCATAATGGTTTTTTCAGGATTCTAAAGCTCAACACGATCCATTAAATTTTCAGGGAAATTCTATTGATCTTTGAAGAAAAGAGAATGGAGTGGGAACTTAATCATCTGCTCAGATCTTGAATGTCCTCCAGCTCTGTGATCAACTTTAACATCATAGTTAATAAAACAGAGCTACAGAAGTAGAACATGGCATGTTAAGGCCGTAACATAAAGCCAGGACGCATCTGTGTATTGTTGTGGGCATGGATTTATTTTTATTTTATACAGATTTGAATGTATAAAGCAAATATCAGTGAAAATTACGCAGCCTCCATTCCCTCACCCCATCCCCTTCTTCACTCCTATCCCAATGATAAATGCTGAATAGTGAGTTACTTAAAGAGGTTTCATCCTTACTACAAAGCCTATCCAGGTTACTGATTGCTGGAATTAAATTAATGAAACCATTCAATTGGGCTGAGAATTCTGGTGCCAAGGAGAAACAAACTCTTGTATCTTAGTGACTACTGTCTGGTGGCTCTGACGTCCACCAGCATAAAGTGCTTCCAGAGGCTAATCATATTGCATATTAACACTAGCGTCCCAGGCAGCCTAGGTCCACTGCATACCACCAATGGCAGACACCATATCATCAGTTGTGCATTCATCCCTGGAATATCTGTACAACAAGAATGACAAAGTAAGACTCCTATTTATTGACAATAGCTCCATCTTCCACATGGTAATTCCAACCAAAATCATCTCCAAACTCCTGAACCTAGGACTTGGTGACCTATAGACTCTAATTGATAAGGCTGCTCAACAAAACAGCCTCTGCGATCATTCTCAAAAGCAGTGCTCTGAAAGGCTGTGACCTCAGCCCCTGACTCTACTCACTTTACACTCATGACTGTGAGTCCAAGTTTGCTATAATTCCAATTACATGTTTGTAAATGATACAACTGTCATGGATTGGATCTCGAATAATGACAAGACAGAGTACAGAATGGAGATAAAACGCTTAGTAGTGTCAGGACAATAATCTCTCCCTCAATGTCAACAAAATGAATGAGCTCGTCATCGACTTCAGGAAGCAGGATGGAGTGTACATCAATGGTGTTGAAGTGGAGATGGTCGAGAACTTCAAGTTCCTCTGTATAAATATCACCAACAATTTGACCTGGTCCAATGAGATTTATGATAAGGCCAAGAAAGTACTCGTCAGAAAGTCAGAAGATTGAGGGATTTTATTAGTCCGAAGACTGAGGAATTTTATTCCTAATATCTCTTGCCACTTTAGTTTAGTTTAGTTTAGATATACATTGTGAAAACAGGCCCCTCGGCCCACCGAGTCTGCGCTGACCAGTAATCCATACAGACTTAAACTATCCTACACACGAGGGACAATTTACAATTTTACCAAAACCAATTAATCTACAAACCTGTGCGTCTTTGGAGTGTGGGAGGAAACCGGAGCACCCGGTCAAAACACACACAGGTCACGGAGAGAACGTACAAACTCCTTCTACAGATGCAGCACGGAAAGCATCCAGTCGGCTTGACTCACAACTTGGTATTGCAACTGCTCTGCTTGAGGCAGCAAGAAACTGCAGAGAATGGTGGTTGCCGCCTAGTCTATCATGCAATGCAGCATTCACCCCATTGACTCCATCTACACTTCATGCTGCCTCGGGAAAGCAGCCAACGTGATCAAGGACCACTCACACCCTTGTGATATTCTAAAATATTGACTGAAACGATCCAAAAACTCTGTTCACACCTGAGACACTAAGGGAAGGATTGATTGACCCCTTTCCACTAACCTCCAACAGTGGATGGCACAGTTAGTGAGATGGAGATCTGAGTGAGAGAGGGATGGTCACACTATGTGGGAATGGGGGGGTTGGTCACTCATTGTGAGAGAGGGTCTGTCACACTCAGTGAGAGAAGGACAGTCACACTTAGTGAGGGATGAATGATCATACTCAGTGAGGGAGGGAGGCATGGTCACCCAGTGTGAGAGAGGGTCTGTCACACAGTGTGAGAGGAAATGTCACACTCAGTGTGAGAGGGAGTGTCACACAGTGTGAGAGGGAGTGTCACACTCAGCGAGAGCGGGGTGGTCACACTCTGGGAGGGAGGGAATTTCACACCCACACTCACACTCAGTGAGAGAGGGACAGTCACACTCAGCGAGGGAGGGATTGTCACACTCAGTGAAGGAGGGAATTTCACACACACTCAGTGAGGGAGGGATTGTCACTCCCACTGTGAGGGGGATAGTCACACAGTGTGAGAGATTGCCTGTCACACTCAGTGTGAGAGGAAATGTCACACTTAGTGTGAGAGGAAGTGTCACACTCAGCGAGAGCAGGATGGTCACACTCAGTGAAGGAGGGAGTATCACATTCACACTCAGTGAGAGAGGGACAGTCACACTCAGTGAAGGAGACAGTCACACTCACACTCAATGAGGAAGGAATGATCACATTCAGTGAGCAAGGGATGGTCACACTGTGGGAGAGGGTCTATCACACTCAGGGTAATAGGGATGGTCACACGCATTGAGGGAGGGAGTGTCGCACTCAGCAAGAAAGGGGTGGTCATACTCATTGAGGGAGTGGATGGTCGCACAGTGAGAGAGGGGATGGTCACACTCATTGAGGGAGAGTATCACACTCAGTGAGGGAGATAGGTCACACACAATGGGAGATGGACTGAAACGCTCAGTGAGAGAGGATGATCACGCTCAGAGATGGGGGGACTCCAGATGTCTGACCAGGCAAGTGCACTGATAGTTTGTGAGGTGAGGTGGTGCGTCTTTTCCAAAAAAAAGGTATTGACTCGCAGGTCGTGAGAATTTAAATGCCAATAGAAGAAAAATGATAAAATATGATACAAAGAATGGCTGTGGTATTAAAAATTATCTGGCTTCAGATTTGAAATTTAAATTCAGGCATGTGACTAAAAAAAGTACTGATTTAAGAGCTGGAATAGAAATTAGGGAACAAAGTGTTACCTTCTTTGCTTCATAAGTCTCGTCTTTATTTGGAACCTCTCACCATGCATCATCAAGTTCTGAGATTATTTCCTTATTTTATTTAAATGGAGACTTTAATGTAGATCTGGTGCAAGGCTACAAGAAACTGAGGGTTGTCCTCTTCCTCCTTACTTTATGCCTTCCGATAATACTTTATAATATCTAATGTTATAATATCTTTATAGATAATACTCCTTAACGTTGCTTTATTTGGAGAACCTATGCCTGATACAAAGCAACAATGCACATAGGAATAAATCTTCACAATACTACCTAGAGACTGTATGTTTAAATATTTAAATGTCAAAATCAAATCAAAATATGTTGCTGTCAAATGGGCATAAGCGTGTAAAAGTATAATGACAGAATTTGGAAGATGGCATGTTTATGTGGGAGCTTTGATCGCCCCGACTGCGGATGGTACTACTGCCCCGACTGCGGATGGTACTACTGCCCCGACGGCGGATGGTACTACTGCCCCGACGGCGGATGGTACTACTGCCCCGACGGCGGGAGAATAAAGAGGAAGAAAATTGGACTTTGTTGCCTTCCATCACAGTGAGGAATGTGGGAAATCTGCTGTGGTGGATGTTTATGTTAACCTTTATGTAATTGTGTGTCTTGTTGCTTTTTTTGTTATGGTATGGTACCTTAATTGGTGCATGTGACAATAAACTGACCTTGAAACCTTGACCTTATAAGAAATCTCTGTCAGCATAAGGAAATACCATTAGTTCTAGTTCAGACAACAAAACCTTTTGAATTTATTGCCAGGGGCATTGTGGGCCCATTGCCTTTATCTTGGAAACAAAACTATTTCCTTCTGCTCTGTCATGATTACTTCACCAAATGGCCAGAAGCTTTGCTATACCTATTAAAACGATGAACTGATGGGTATTGCTGGCTCATGAATGTACAGGGTAATGGTAGTGCTTTGGCCACTTACTTATACCAGTGTAAAGTTTGAATTTTGAATCACAAGTGAAAATAAACCAGCTACAGGAAATTGGAAAGCCATGACTTAACTCACAGCTTGATGCTATAGTTGAACATCATTGAGTTCATGAGATATAAAAGAAAAGCAAAAATATACATTTACCAAAATTGATAGTTGAATCAGTGATTATGCAACCATAACTTTACAATCTACATCCCATGTTGAAGAGACAAAGAGGTAGCAAACAGCAAGTCAAGGACGTTCCCGACTCATTCTTGGATCAACTGTAGATAAGTGAGGAGGGATCTGTCAAACAGCAGGGAATAATTACAGGAAGCTCTGATAGAGGATTGGAAATTATCTCAATGGGAAAGAAAATTCGGGTGAATGTAAATCTCTTTTTAACGGCCACAAAGATCAACCATATTTCAGTCAATTTTCTGCAATTTTAATAAAGGTATTGCTATATATATCTGTGTTGTGAATGGCCTGGCTATGTCTTTGAATTAATATTATTGCCACACTTGAGTACAGTTGGTGTTTTCTTATATCATATCACTTGTCAATTTTAAATAATTCTATGTCACGGTTATGCAGCAGTTTGTCTTGTTGCCATATTCATGCTAGCTTGATATAATTATGAAAAATTTGCCATCTTTAATCTAATGAATTTGAATTTGTATAGCTTAGTTTCACCTTAGTGCTCCCTCAAAATTGTACATGGCTCCATTCCTGACCCCGGCACCTTTACATTACTCAGCTCATTATTCGATGACACACTTCACTCAATCATCCGCGCATCATAGAAAGCATACTGTCAGGTTGCATCACAGCTTGGCTTGGGAACAGCTCTGCCCAAGGCCGCATGAAATTGCAGGGAGTTGTGGATGTAGCCCTGTTCATCTCACAGACCAGACTCCCCACCATTGACTACACCACATTGCAGCAGAAAAGCAGCCAACATAATCAAAGACCTGTCCTGTCCCAGTCATTCCTTCTACCTGCTCCTGTCAGGCAGACGTCCAGAAGCTTGAAAGCATACACCACCAGATTCAGGAACAGCCTCTACCCCTCTGTTATCAGGCTTCTGAAGGGTCCTTCTATAAACTAGAGTACTATCTGATTCAGCTCAACCCCATTGAGAACATTGGACTTTGTCTCTGAAACTAGTGCACTATGATGCTGAGCACTATATTCTGCACTTTGTATCTTCTCCTTTGCTACAACTATTGTACTGGAGTTTGACTTCATTGTATTTATGTATAATATTATCTGATTTGACTGGATAGCATGCAAAATAAAGCTTTTTATGAACCTCTTGACAATAATAAACGTAAGTCTAAATCCTGAAGAAACTGAAGTCGTTTCAACTGTAACTTTGAAATTTGAGCTGTGGTGTTAGTATGGAACTGAATTAAGCCTGAACATTTAGTTCATTGGGTTTTCATATAGTAAACATATTTAAAATTCTATCTGGCGACAATGAATACTTTGCATTTGTGTAGCACCTTTTCAGGAAGCCCTACATCTAATTCATTGGTATTTAAAAGCTGTAACGATTGTCCACAATAGTTTCTGGAGTTTAGAAGGATGAGAGGGGATCTTATAGAGACATATAAAATTATAAAAGGACTGGACAAGCTAGATGCAGGAAAAATGTTCCCAATGTTGGGGGAGTCCAGAACCAGAGGCCACAGTCTTAGAATAAAGGGGAGGCCATTTAAAACTGAGGTGAGAAGGAACTTTTTCACCCAGAGAGTTGTGAATTTGTGGAATTCTCTGCCACAGAGGGCAGTGGAGGCCAAATCACTGGATGAATTTAAGAGAGAGTTAGATAGAGCTCTAGGGGCTAATGGAATTAGGGATATGGGGAGAAGTTGGGCACAGGTTACTGATTGTGGACGATCAGCCATGATCACAATGAATGGCTCGAAGGGCCGAATGGCCTCCTCCTGCATCTATTTTCTATGTTTCTGTTTCTAGAAGTAAATTTCACTGAAACAATTAAACTTTGCCTGTGATAATGAAAATACAAACATGATATAAACATTATACAAAGATAATCAAAAGTAGCAGCTTAGATTGATAAAGAACTGTTTATGTTCCAAGTCTGCTTTATTTCAATATAAACTTTATTCATGAATAAATTTACATGTGCATAATATAGAATATTCAGGTCAACATTTTCATCATGTTATTTACAGAGTTATGATTTTTTTTAAATTAGCTCAATAAATAAGATATGTAGGGGTGGCCATAAACATTTTTGTTTGTTCAGTTTATGGATTGTATACATGATATAGATGAGGACACTTCGCATCTCTTACCCAGATTTCTTATTGTTCATAATCATGAAGTTGGGATGTACTTTTCACAGGAATCCAACTGAGAGCTACACAGGGGTGCAGTAGTAGTGTTGCTGCCTTACACTGCCAGAGATCTGGGTTTGATCCTGACTTACGGGAACTGTCTGTACAGAGTTTGTACGTTCTCCCCGTGACCGCGTGGGGTTTCTCCGAGAGCTCCGGTTTCCTCCCACATTCCAAAGACGTAGAGATTTGTAGGTTAATTGGCTTCGGTAAAAAGTGTAAATTGTCCCTAGTGTGTCGGATAGTGCTAGCGTATGGGGATGGCTGGTCAGCGCGGACTCGGTGGGCCGAAGGGCCTGTTTCCGCCCTGTATCTCTAAACCAAACTAAACTAAATCAAAGTATCGGAGTGGAGACTGGCAACATATTGAAGGTGACCCACTAGACCTTCAGGCCTTGGGGCTTATTGACTTTTGCTGGAGGACAGCCCCAGGCCAACACAGAAACGAGCTGCAGTTCACTCTGGAGACGGTTTGCTTGCGTTGTACTACTCTTATCCAATGCCAGTGTAGAGAAAGGCCAGAAAAATTGGACCTATAACCTTTAAAACAATCAGTACAACACTTTTTGTTCTTTGAATAGATTAAAATGACAACCTTGATCAAAAGGTAAAATTGTGATTTCTTAGAACTTGAAACTGTAGTGTTTTCAGTGCAAATGCGCAAAAGAATGAAAAATGTGCTGTCTTTCAATGGACTAGAAAAATACCGGGAAATATTTGAATTGCAATAAATGAAGATACGGTCTAACCGTTCGCAGCAGATGTATTTTTCCCTGGCTGAATAAGAATGTGCAAGACAAATAGGATTTTGCTCTTAATTAAACTAGCAATCGCCAAAGAATGATTATACAAGGCAATATGGGTAGGCACACAAAGAACATTCAAATGGGAGAAACATCCAATGATTATCTTTTATTTTAACTCATGTTTTAACTTATTTTCATCAAGTTTAAGGGGCAGACACACTGTCACTCAAACCTTTAACAGTTACTAGACCAAGTGGACCTGTTGGGCCCATTCCTCGTAGAGGGGGGGGGGGGGCAGGGAAGGGGAGAGAGTGTGAGTGAGTGAGCCTTGAACCCAAAGCCTCTCCTGTATTGGTGTAGCACCCTCAACCCCCTCACTCAATCCCCCTTATCCCCCCCTCCTCCCCCCGCTGACCCACTGCATCCCCCCTACCCCACCCCCACATGCCCCTCCCCTACCTCCAACCCCACTTGCCCCTCCTTAGCCCCACTCTCTCCTCTCCACTCTCTCCTCCCTACTCTCTCCTCCCCCACCCCTACTCTCTCCTCCCCCACCCCCACTCTCACTCTCCCCCACCCCCGCACCTCCCGCTCCTCCCCCACCCTTCCTTCCCCACTTTCTCCTCCCCCACCCCCTCCTCCCCCACCCTCTCCTCCCTCCACCCTCACCCCCCTCCTACCCCCATCCTCCCCTCCACCCACTCGGCCCCCACGCCCACTCCCCTCCGTGGACCTGTTGGCGGCAAAAGCCACTTACCGAGCGTGCAGGGAGGAGGAGGGAGTGCCGGACTACTCGAGAGGCAGGCAGCGCGTCCGTAGCTGTGGCCTTACTGAGCTGGGAGTACTCAAGGCCGGCGGCAGCGGCTGTGGCCTGGCGAAGCTGGGACTACTCGAGGCCGGCAGGTGCTGGGACGAGTCGAGGTCGGCGGCGGCGGGTGTGGGAGAGTGGAGAGGGGAGATAGGAGAGAAGCGAGGGGATAGAGGAGAGGGGAGCCCCTGATTGCGGGCAGACGGCTCCGCTAATGGCGTCCATCATGTTTGTGCGAGTGAGGAGAGAGGTCGTGCATGCCCTTTGGTGACGTCATACGCAGAGCACTTTGAAAAATTTGGTAAGTAGTGAAATTTTTAAACTTTAAAATCTTTCTAACTTAAAAAATATAAGACCAATTTAAATAAAACTTGTTATAAACAGTCGCCAGGAGAGTGGTGATTAAGGTGGTGCTACAATTGTGGTGCTATGGTTTACCGTTTTGGCTGTAAGTCCACATGTCCACAGCCAAATCTCAAAAACTTGTTGAAAAATGAAATTTCTTATCTTTAAAATCTCTCTAACTTAAAAAATATACGACCAATTTAAATAAAATTTGTCTTAAACAGTCGCCAGGAGAGTGGCGATTAAGGTCGCTCAAAAATTGTGGCGCTATGGTTTACCGTTTTGGCTGCAGGTGCACATGTCCACAACCAAATTTCAAAATTTCAGAGACATATATATGTTTATAAATATGATACTGGAGAGATTTTTTAATGTCATTTTTATTTGCATGTAAAAGTGTATTCTGTTTACTTGATGGGAAAATTTTACTTGTGTGTGTTACTTCATATAGTAATACATAATATAAACTTATGTTTCCAGACTTTCCTCAACTGTTATAAAATTAAAATTTGTATTAGGTTTCTACCGATAATTGGACACGAAAATGTGACGTTTTTTACACATCGTAATTTATGTGAAAATATATACCTATCGTAATGGCCTACATTTGTCTAGACAATTTATTTTTTGAGGACCTTTGATATGCCTTTCCAAACCCGACTTTGCTTGGAGAAATTAGTTGCACATATTCACGTGGGAGAGTCAAAAATATCATGCTCATGTACGTAACTCATCGTGTCCTGAGAGTTACGTATGTAAGATGCCGTTGGAAATCATGAAAAATAATATTTTTTGGATCAATTTCATTTGTTTCTATGATACTCAAGCCAAGTAAAAAAATACATGTCCAAAAATTCTTAACTCAACATACTTTAAAGCAAAGGAGACATACTGTGCTTACTTTGTTTTCCGTGTCCAAATCGTTACGTACATAAGCAGGCATCATTAACCCGCTGTTTTCATGTCTGGTGGATCTGTCAACTTGTAAAAACATTTACATTGCTGTCATGAAAGAACCCGCAGGTAAGTGTAGTTTGTCAGTTTTCTGCTGATGGTGCTGCAGCCTGATGACCCTTCGTGTCTTCGGAACGTCTGCTGTTTACGTACAGGAGATGTTCAATTGTCCAGCGCTATCTTCCTAATGAAAGCATTTACGCAGCCCATCGGACACCATCTTGTTTGCGTTTTGAAAGGTAAGATTTTGTTTGTATTTCAAATGTATTTTGGAGGAAATACTAGCCGAGTCAGGTCGAGATTACAGCGTCTTCTGAAACACCACGAAAATTCCTGTCAATGCTTCGCCGGCGTCCTAATTTTCGCTGAAATCACTGACAAGTCGGTAGTACTTAAGAGTTTTGAACTACAACACATTGTATGGGTTACTTAAAAACCAAGCTTCACTGTAACAAGGAATAAACCGGATTTACTTCCAGTTTACTAATAGCAATATTAAAAATAATAATTTTTAAAGTGGTTACGTGGATTTTTGTGAAAAGTGTGTGGGCATTCTTTGAAAATGTAAGGGAGATGCATATCTGGTTTCTGGGTTGAATATCTGGGTTTGGAGCCCACTTTAAATGTAACAGCAGAGGCCAAAAACATCGCGAAAATTCCCGCGCTGTCAAACTGTTGCCTCAAATCTACCTGTCAAATGTCCCGACGGTAAATAAATTGGTTTACTGTCCAATTTCATTGTGGACCGCCATGGATAGGATGTATAACTACACTTTAATGAATTAGAAAAAAGAAGTTCTACCTTTGCAATCAAATGCCATTGAGACACAATGTTACATACGTAAACACTTGTGTGGTAAATTTTACATTACCTGAAAAGACTTATCATATCATATCATATATATACAGCCGGAAACAGGCCTTTTCGGCCCTCCAAGTCCGTGCCGCCCAGTGATCCCCGTACATTAATACTATCCTACACCCACTAGGGACAATTTTTTTTACATTTTACCCAGCCAATTAACCTACATACCTGTACGTCTTTGGAGTGTGGGAGGAAACCGAAGATCTCGGAGTAAACCCACGCAGGTCACGGGGAGAACGTACAAACTCCTTACAGTGCAGCACCCGTAGTCAGGATCGAACCTGAGTCTCCGGCGCTGCATTCGCTGTAAAGCAGCAACTCTACCACTGCGCTACCGTGCCGCCCAACTTGCGGTTGTGGAACTATCTTCTTTCTTTTTGATAGAGTCAGACGGTTGTCAAACTTGTAAATAAATGTGTTTGCATTGGTTTTTGCAACAATTAATATTTGGGTGTCTATGTCACGCTTCTATGTCCCAGTATCATATCAAACCACGGGCGTCTCCATCACTGGTATAAAAACCAGCATCTGCAGTTCTATGCTTCTTACACAATGACACTCTACCATTTAGTAATCCTTTATTCGGTTGTAGCAGACAATCGGTAATAATGGACACCATCCCCCACCCCCCATGGTCCATTACAATGAGGGTTTACTGTATGTCTATCCATTTAGACTGGTGCTCCAATGTCAATAGAAAGCAGTTTGCCACTCAAGTTCTTTTTCATCCTTTGGACCAAGGTTGAAGTGAGGGCAATGGAAGCTACACAGGACTCTGGCAAACTATTTAATCACCCTCCAACTTTTTGACATTTGATAGGACTACTAAATGTTGAATATTCTCTGTTTCCTGTGTGTAAAAAGTTTCTAGGCAATTATTGACTTTGTTAGATGGATTTCAGCGTCATAACAGTCTTATAACACCATGGTTGGAAACAATATTAGTTCTGGAGCACATATCTTCATCGTTAGAGCCAGGGTCCTGTCAGAATCCAAGACATTTGTTATAAACAATGGGCTCAATCATTTCTTGATAATCAATTTGGATGAAGACGAGGCCTAGAAATGTCACCTACTTGTCACTTCTGGCTGAAGAATGAAAATACTTAAAGCTTTATTATTCATGTGCTGAGCAACCACTTAACTGAGGATGCAAATATTCATGGAATCTCCACACTATAAATGTTGCTTTATTTTTCACTCTTTGCAAGTGAATGTGTCCAGGTTTCAAACCTTTGACCTGGTTCGTTATTTGTGGGTTCACTTAGCTTGAAAGCATTCTGTTTTCATGATTTGGCATGGATGTTATCCTAGAATGTAGCTTGACTAAGTTGTTATCCCATATATCTGTGTCTTGCATTCTTATGATAAATCCCTTTATACCACGTTGAACATGGCTTGAATTGTGATGGTAGACACACAAAGTGCTGGAGTAACCCAACGGGTCAGGCAGCATCTCTGGAACAAATGGATGGGCGACGGTTCAAGTCGAGACACTGCTTCAGATGTTCCCGAATTGTGATTGAGCACAAGACTACACTTTACAGATTTTAGTGGTATGCAATTCTGCTGATACTGATTAGCTGAAAAACCTCCTGCATTCCCCATTCTTGCTGATGGAGAAGATCTAAGTGTGTCACTGTGAGTTAATGATGTGCTCTTCCTACACCCAGTGCTTTTCCACTGGTCTTCAAGACTTAGGGTAGTACAGTATTTAAAGTAAAGAGCAGTAAAATTCAGACTGCAAAGGTTTTTTTTTTGCCCTTGTTTTACTGAAGCCATGGCAATTCAAGGGATGTAATTAATGTTGAGAATTCCCATTCTGCTGTGTACTCTGTGTCCCTGTCCCTGTTGGGTCTATCCAACCATCCAGACAAGACATACACGTGAATAGTGATTTGTGTGGTTTTGTGAGTGGGGTATGATTATGGCAGGCAGCTACTTGACAGTTTTATGACACAGTCTCCTAGGTGTTTCAACAGTTTCCCAGATATTAGTGAGGAGGACTTTGCAGGTTCAGCCAGATTGAATGTGCCTTCATTTTATCTTAATTCACTTCCACGGTTGCACTTGAGCAGTCTGCCTAGTTTTATTTTTCCTCTTCTATATAGCAATTCTATACAACTTAGTGACTTGTCAGACCAAATGGGAATTAAAAAAACCCTTTAGAAGCTGGAAATCATAAATAGAAACCCTGGCATACCTAGGAATGCTGCTACCTCACAGGTTCAGTGAACCAGCACCAATCCTGAGCCCCTGGGGCTTTTCTTGTGTAGAGCTTGAATTTTCATAATCATAATCATAATAATCATCATCATAATCATACTTTATTAGCCAAGTATGTTTTGCAACATACGAGGAATTTGATTTGCCAAACAGTCATACCAATAAAAAGCAACAAAACACACAAAATACATTTTAACATAAACATCCACCAAAGTGACTCCTCCACATTCCTTACTGTGATGGAAGGTGAAAAAAAAGTTCAATCTCTTCCCTTCTTTGTCCTCCCACGGTCGGAGGCTTCGAGCCTTCCGTTGACCGGGAGATCTTGGCTCCCATAGCTGGCGGTCGGGCCCTCCGCATCGGGGCGATCAAGTTACCGGGGACTGCGAGCTCCTCGATGTTGAAATCTGCAGGCCGTTGTTGGAGCGTCGATCCCAGGCAAGGGATCGCTGTCTCCGATGGAAAGTCCATGGCCCCGTGGTGGGGCTCAAAGCCAGTCTCGAGCAAGGCCTCCAGCTCCATGATGTTAGGTCGCAGAGCGACCGGAAATAAGATATGGAAAGCAATCGCATCTCCGGCAAGGTAAGAGATTGAAAAAAAATTCTCCCGACCCCCTCCCCCCTCCCCAAGCTCCTACATAAAACAAACCGGAGAACATTAACACAAACCTTTAAAACACACTAAAAATAACAAAAAAGACGAAAAGACAGACAGACCGTTGGTGACGCTACCATTGCTGATAGTGCTACCTGGTGGTATCCCAATTTTTCTACCTGTAACTGCGTAAAGTTTCCATTAGGTGCTCCAATTTCTTCGCAGACCTCAAAGACTATTATGTCGATCGGTTAATTGACCCTGTAAATTATGCCAAACATCCGGGTAAGTTAGAGAATCGAGGGGAATGGGAGTCAATGTGGGGAGAATAAAATGGAATTAGTGAAAGATTACTGTAAATGGATGCTTGATAGTTTGCGTGGTGTCGGTCGGCTGAATGACCTGTTCTAGCCTAACTCCATGATTCTAATACAGGAAGCACTCCTCAGATCAGGTGACATCTCTGGAAAGAGGAGCGGACTAAATATGTTAAGTGACCTTTCGGTAAACAGATTGTTAATGAATCCTATGGAAATAAGATTTAAGTCAATTTTTCAGAGCCAAAAGTTCAGGCCATGTTTCCTGAATCAACTTTACACAACTATAAATAGTTAAAGTTTTTTGAGGAGTGATATTTTTTGAGGAGTGATATTTATAAGCGATGTGGATGTAAATGTAGATGGGTTGGTTAGTAAGTTTGTAGATGATACCAATATTGCTAAAGTCATGGACTATGTGGAAGGCTGTTAAACTACACAGCGAGATATATATCAACTACAGAATGGATGGAGAAATAGCAGATGGAGTTTAATCAGAGATATTGCATTTTGGGAGGTCAATTGCAAGGTGAAAATATACAGTTAATAGCAAGAGCCTTAACTGCATCGATGTAAAGAGGGATCTTGGGGTCCAAAATCTTTGGGATTTCTCTGGAATGCCGAAGGTTGAGGGGATACTTGATAGAAGTATATAAAATTATGAGAGGCAGAGGTAGGGTAGAAACTCAGAATCTATTTCTCAGGATGGAAATTTCAAATACTAGAGGACATAGCCTTAAGGAGAGAGGGGCAAAGTGTAAAGGAGATTTGCAGAACAAGTTTTTTTACACAGAGGATAATGAGCGCTTGGAACATGCTGCCAGGGGTGCTGGTGGACGCAGATATGATAGGGGCATTTCAGAGACTTTTATATAGGCATATGGATTCAAAGAATGAAGGGACATGTATTTGTGCAGGCAGATAAAAATTAGTCTTGGCATCATGTTTAGAACGGACATCGTGGGCCGAAGGACCTGTTCCTTTGCTGTACTATTCTGTGTTCCATGTTCCAAAGCACATTATTTATGCAGTTGAAATTATTATTACCATTACAAAATCTTCATTGCAGTGTATATGAGGAGAAGCACAATTTACCAATACTATTTAGGTTGGAAATAGTAAACTGAAATCTGCTGAAGCAGAAATTGATTTAGTTTGTTGCATTGATGTGAATGCATTTTCTACTTTGGATTAATTTAGACTTAACACAGTGCACAATTTTATAATATTGTTATTAGATTTCACGCATGTTGATGACAATTTACACCTTTGGTCTGTGAACTCTAAAATGTTATTCCAGGCAGCAATGGGAACAATACAAAACCTAAGGGTTTTTTGTATCAATGCCAAGTATTCCTTTAAGTGAAGTATTCCTTTAAGTGAAGACACTAACATACTCTTCAACAGACCTAATGACCTGCAAAAATCTATAAATAGGGCTGTGCCCAGTGTGTATAAATAAATAGTGGATGTGACAAGAAGGATAGCTGCAAGAACATTTGTTGGGTTTGTTGCTTAAGTACTGAGCTTCCATTTTACAGAAGCTGTCAGAACATTTATGCAATTGCAGCTATTGTCAAACTGTTAATGGTATTTGATATTCTAATTATTGGATGGGAGAGAGTAATTTTGTTTTGTAGCACACTGTAATTAAAATCAATAGAAATGAAAACCAGGAGCGATGTAAGATGTAGTGGGATTTTGCTTGTCCATCACCCACTCACAAATCCCACCCAGGGAGCTGCACCTTTGAAGTTAAAATCAAATGAAGCTGAAAATGTTAATAACACATTTGTATATCTCCTTCATTAAAACAATAACTCGGCTTTGAAAAAGTGTTGCAACCCAAAGCGTCACCTATCCATGTTCTCCAGGGATGCTGCCTGAGCCTCCGAGTTACTCCAGCATTCTGTGTCTTAACTGCTTAAAGACTGTAAGAGTGGGCTATAAGACTTAAGACATCTTGACATGGGATATAAAATGTGGTATATTAATGTCTTTTTTTTAAACTTGCAGATACTTAATACATAAATATCTTATTCAAACATGCACATTGTTTAATGCATTACATTAACCGTACATTAATTGCTACATCATTATTATGGATACAATTGCTTCAAATAGGTTGCAAGTTCATTTACAAATTCCATAGAATTAAAACAAACTCCATTTATAAACTTTTTCAGTTTGCTGCAGAATAAAACTTGTTATAAACAGTCGTCAGGAGAGTGGTGATTAAGAATATTTCAGGAATTTCTTAGGCTCAATGATGATAAAAACACGCCTATGGATACATTAAGGCCTGGCACAAATGAATATATCCAGCCCCTACCCCACTCCCCCACCACCACATCCCAACATGAATGTACCTTGAGCGTTTGTGTGGAAGATGAGAGAGAATATAGCTTGACAGATCAAAGTTTTAAAATGTCTCACAATGCCAAGATCTACCTGCCTTCTGGCTGGGCCTGTCAGTCTTCTGCAAAGGGTACCATTTCTTATCCATTTTCTTTTTGCAGGTCCATTGGGACAAGAGTGGAACCAAATTACCACGTTAGCGCATCAATTTACCACCAGGATCCTATCTGTTCCGATTTTTGAAGCAGATTTTGCCAGAAGCAGAAGAAATGTTAATCAAGTTCAAATGATGCCTTTACTACCTCCAGCTGATTACCTTGCCTGCAGTTCCTGCTCCTTTCTACCTAATGTGCACGGAGGAAGCTGAAACGTGATTACTTTAAGTGAGCGTTAAAGGGACCTGCAATTACAAACAGCAAATCATAGGAAAAGACAGCAACCTTCTTATTGCAATTGATTTTAGGTTGTGGATTTTAAAGGTTTCCAGATTGAGGCTTCTTACTGTTCTACATGCAGGATAATTGCAGAATAATTCACCCCAGTCCTGATACCAACCACTTTCTCCTTCTCAATAACCCACCTAATATATTCCACAATCACAAACTGGGAGCTGGATTTAATTGCTGAATGCACTTTACAGTAGCATCTTATCAAGTAAATGTAAGTAAGATCTATTGAAAATGTGATACAATTTAATAGTTAAAGGTAAGTTAGTTCAATTGGAAACGTAGACAAAGTAAACTATAAAGTTATGAGGTGTGATCTGGCTGTGATAACTATAACAAAAGGAATAGACAATAAGACTCCAGGACATAGGAGCAGAATTAGGCCATTTGGCCCATCGAGTCTGCTCCATCATTCGATCATGGCTGACCTATTTTTCCCTATCAACCCCTCTCCTGCCTTCTCCCCGTAACCTTCGACAGTAGATAAGCAGTGGATAACATGTAACGAAGTAATACATTATTTGCGACAAATAATTTCCCTTTAAGGCACTGATGCATAGCAGAAAAAGTGGTCCAACCATAGTGGACAAAACAAATTAAGGTTAATATTGGATCACAGAAAAGAGTAGAAAGTAGAATATGAGAAAGTTGTCTACTGAGAAATATAATAAAACAGGCAAATCAAGCTTTGACATATAGAAAATAAATTTAATGTGATTCTCTTGCAGATTGAGACAGAAAAGATATATTGAAGAACAAATAAATGTCAGAAAAATTAAAAGTGTGATGTACCTGTCATCATGAAGGAACTGTCTAGATCATGTCTGGAACTGGGGGTAATGTTCTCAATATTGGGTGCCAATCATTTAGGCCAGAGATGCAAAGAATTTGCTTCACCCAGAGTTCACTAAATCTTTCACAAGAGATTTGTGGAGGGTTATATACAAAGTTGTAGAGAGTAGTAAGGAATGTGGACTTACATGATCATATTGAATACTGGAGCAAGATTCCTTGGCCATATGTTTACTCTTGTTCCTATTTTCTATATTTGAAACAGACAAATGGTGAGGTCAAGGATGCATAACGCCCCCTCTGCCGACTGTAACAAATTTGCACAAAGATAAATATTTAGTGTTGGCACAGCGGCACAGTAATAGAGTTGTTGCCTCATAGCGCCAGAGACCCGGATTCGATCCTGACTATGGGTGCTGTCTGTACGGAATTTGTACACTATCCCCTATCGCTACCGGGAGTTGCTAGCAATGGCTGCCTCACCAACAGTCTGTCTGTCTGTCGCTTCCTTCTTTGTGTTTTAATAGTGTGTGAGTATGTGTTAAGTGTATGTTTTAGTGTTCTTTAGCTTGTTTTATGTGGGGGGGAAACTTTTTCGAATCTCTTACCTCCACGGAGATGCAATTTTGTTTCCATATCGTATCTCCATCCGCACTGTGGCCTAACATTGAGGAGTTGGCAGCCTTTGCTGGAGACCGATTTTGAGAGTTCCACCACGGGGAACCTATGGGACTTTAACATCGTGGAGCCCACGATCCCTTTGCCAGGGATCAATAGACAATAGACAATAGGTGCAGGAGTAGGCCATTCGGCCATTCGAGCCAGCACCGCCATTCAATGTGATCATGGCTGATCATTCTCAATCAGTACCCCGTTCCTGCCTTCTCCCCATACCCCCTGACTCCGCTATCCTTAAGAGCTCTATCTAGCTCTCTCTTGAATGCATTCAGAGAATTGGCCTCCACTGCCTTCTGAGGCAGAGAATTCCACAGATTCACAACTCTCTGACTGAAAAAGTTTTTCCTCATCTCAGTTCTAAATGGCCTACCCCTTATCGACCTCGGAGCTCCAACCATGGGTGCTTGCGGACTTAACATCACGGAGCCTACCTTCTCTGGTCAGAGACCGACTTCGGGAACTCCAAGCCGCGGGTGTTTCAACTGCCCCGATGCGAGAGTTTCGATCGCCCCGAACTCGGGAGTTTCAACGCCCCCGACCACGGAAGAATAAAGAGGAAAAAGATTGGACTTTTTTGCCTTCCATCACAGTGAGGAATGTGAGGAATCCGCTGTGGTGGATGTTTATGTTAACTTTTATGTAGTTGTGTGCCTTGTTGCTTTATTTTTCGTATGGCTGTATGGTAATTCGCATATCACTGTACCTTAATTGGTACATATGACAATAAATGACCTTTGAATTTTGAAACTTTTGACCGCGTGGGCTTTCTCCAGGTGATCCAGTTTCCTCCCACATTCCAAAGACATGCAAGTTTGTAGGTTAATTGGCTTCTGTAAATTGTTCCTAGTGAACAGGAAGAAAAAGTCAGATAAAATAGAACTGTTGTGAAGAGGTGGTCAGTGGTCATCGAGGATTGATTAGTGGGCCGAATGGCCTGTGTCCATACTTTATCTCTAAAAAAATCTCAGCATTTTAAGGAACTACATCGTCAAATAGAGCAAATCAGATCTTTAAAACTATTGAGTGTGACCAGTGTTAACAGACTGTAAAAAGTGGACAGTATAAAACCATCGAAGATTTCAGTGGCATTGTTCCATATAGGTTTGTCCACTCACTTATAAAGGGCATGTAGAAAATCAAAGGATGCATGACTTAAAGCGATGTGATAATGATGTATCAATCTGATTCATCGTCCACTTACTGACCTTGTTCTATTCGGGTTGACTCATTAAAGGCATCAGAGAGAATCCAAAAAGATGGTTCCTGCAATAAGGGGCTAACTCTTGTAAAGGTAAATTAGAAAGACTGGATAAGTTTTCTTTGAAGAATAAAAGGCTGAATGGAGATCGAATAGAAATGTAAGAAATGATGTGTTTTCTGGACAGATCGGAGGTAATAGTATAAAATAAAGAATAAGAGAATTAAGAGTGTCAGGAGGGATTTTTTTTTACACAGCCTGTGACTGGAATATGTTATATGCAGTCTAAAAATATGGTAGAGGGCTGTTCCACTATGGCCTGCAAGTGGGAATTGAGTAAATATATAGTGAGGAAACATTTCTAAGGCTACAAAGAGACATGGGGATGAAACTATTGAGTTAGCTTGACTGAGAGCTGCCATTGACATTATGGACTGAATGGCCTCCTCTAGAATTGTAACCATTCTATGAGTTTACTCATACTTCAATCTTCCCCTAAGTCCAGGTATACATAGACGGTGATACTGCTGTGAAAACGTTGTGCCAGGACAACTAGACTGCATGTTTCAATGGTCTCTCTGGTCCCTGCCTGAACAAGGAACACAACTCACACTGTATCACTCTCTGACTCTATGACTCCTCTCTGTGTACTCTACCACCCCAATGCCATTGCTGAAACATCCAATCTTCAGTAGCTTGACTGAAGACTCTGACAGAATGTGACTTGCATTGCTGTTTGCTTTTAAGAGATAGTTTCAGAGACTGTACCGGTGTGGCTGAGTAAGAGCAGAGGGGCAAGAATGTGCATAAACAAGAATGTGCATAAACAACTCGTGCTATGTTGTATCTGTAACCTAAACAAAGGACATAGGTTTAAAGTGTGAGGGGAAAGATTTAATAGGAACCTGCGGGACAACTGTACAGCGGATAATGGGTATATGGAACAAGCTGCCAGAGGGGGTAGTTCAGGCAGGTACCATAACATAATGTAAAAGACACTTGGATAAGTACATGGATGGAAAAGGTTTAGAGCAGGGGTGTCAAACTCATTTTAGGTCATGGGCTGGAATGGGCAAAATGCGACTTCAAGCAGGCCGGGTCAGTTGTGCACGCGCAAACGCACACGCGCGTGCTCCCACAGCTTTCGTTGCATTCGTTTTTTTCAACCTGCTCTCATGTGTCTCAGTCTCTGCTATAACTACAAAGTGTTTCTCTTTACGAATTTTGTTACTTATGAAGAAGATTGCCGAGCAAGCATTACTTTTATGATTGATATCTAGGCCCTAGATAGTGGATGTGGAAATAATGTTTCCAGTACTAGGAGAGTCTAGGACCAGAGGCCACAGCATCAGAATAAAAGGTCATACATTCAAAATGGAGATGAGGACGAATGGGTGGTGAATCTGTGGAATTCTTTGCTACAGACAGCGGTGGAGGCCAAGACATTGGGTATTTTTGAGGCAGAGATTGATAGGTCTTGATTAGGTTACAGGGAGAAAGAAGACAATAAAATGTGGTTGAGAGAGAAAATAGATCAGCCATGGTTGAATGGCAAAGTAGACTTGATGGGCTAAATGGCCTAATTTTGTTCCCCTGTCTTATAGTCTTCCTCCAGTGTTTATGTTTTGCCCACAATGGGCTGGCCGGCCCCATTCACAGAGCGGTGACTTCCCACCAGCCCCGATCCACGCATTCACCCCCTGGGTCTCAGGTACATGATGGCGGTCTCTGTGGCAGCAGCCCAGGCACTTCCCGGTGTCCACAACAATGCTGAGACTCCCCACCTTCTCCAGCGCCCGCCCCTTCCACCCGCGTCACTGCATGGCCTGTCCCGGGAGAGTGCGCGGCGAGGGAGAGAGAGCGGCGAGAGAGAGAGAGCAGCGAGGGAGAGAGAGTTGCGAGGGAGAGAGAGCAGCGAGAGAGTGAGGGAGAGCGGCGAGAGGGAGAGAGAGAAGCTGCCGAACAGATACATAATAAATGGTCGCAAATATACTTTTTTTTCCCCAAATCATCCCGCGGGCCAGATTGGACCCCTTCGCGGGCTGGATGCGGCCCGTGGACCGGTAGTTTGACACCCCTGGTTTAGAGAGATATGAGCCAAACATGGCTAAATGGGATTAGCTTAGAGAGGGCATCGTAGTCAGCATGAGTGAGCTGGACTGGAGGGCATGTTTCTGTGTTGTCTGATTCTATGTCTCTGTAAGATAAAATAAGAAAGTATACTTTTGCACAGATATCCAAAATTCTCTTCTCTATTAAGCAATGGATACAGGGACATTCAAAATATTCAACAGTGAAGAGCATATATTTGTCATATGCACCTGATGTGAACTGGCATAATGACATTTTTACTAGATACAACAACAATGGCAATAAATATAAATAAAATATTGGTTATTCTAAAAAAACAATATCATGAATGTGCAAAAGCCAAAATTGGTAGAGCATTCCATGGTGATGCAAAGTCTGAAATATTTGAGGTGATTGAGGAAGGATTGTGGTTCGGGTCGTGTAGGGTGATTACCAGTTCTACCGGCTGTGCCACTGTGCCACAATTTTTTACGTCTGAAACTGACAAAAGCTGAGGTGAATGATGCAATTGTTTATTTCTGCCAATTGTGACACATTTACACACATTTCAGAAATAACTGCATTTTAATGAGCTGCATCCTCAAGTAGAGCCAAACAGACCTTTAAAACTACTGACATGACCAGCCTTACCAGATTGTACAAATTGGAGAGTATCACAGAAACAGTGCCATTGTGATCCATATTAGATTGTCAATTCACTGATAAAGGACTCCTACTGGTAATGCCAGCTACATTTTCATCCAAAACTTTAATATAAATGACAAACAACAATCTATGTAAACAATGTCTACTGTCCCTTGACAATCCTCTTGATCATCTCTTCGATGCTCAAATTCATGAGGCATGACTTCCCACTCAAAAAGCAATGCTGACTATCCCGAATCAATCCTTGTCTTTCCCAATACAAATAAACCCTGCCACTCAGAATACCTTCTAATAACTTTCTCACCAGGAAAAATTAAAAAAGTTATTGCAACTAAGAAAAGACCATTTAGGCCGGAAAGTCAACACCTTATTGACTTCAGATATTTGGATTTAGGCTTGTCCTGATGGTTATTGCCTTGTGATATCTAGATGCTTTAATAATAGCATGAATACTCTCGAGAAGAGCTTCACAATGCTAATTCCTAGGACAATGCAGTCGTGATTTCACAAGTGGCTAAAGAAATTAGGTCTATTCTTTCCAGTTCTGAGGATTGGGGTGGGTGAAGAGAGACTGATCATACTGGAACATATAAAATCTGATAGGGGATGGGGGGATGTGGGGTAATGACAGGATTGATCTTGAGATGTTGTCATTCATGGGAGAAACTCAAATGATGCGACCTAGATACAAGATAGGTAGGCAGATATTTAAAAAGGATTCAAAGGTTTAAAATGTTTCAAAAGTCTTTTATTGTCATCTGTACCAATTAAGGTACAGTGATAATCGTATTACCATACAAAAAAAAGCAACAAGCTACACAACTACATAAAAGTTAACATAAACATCCACCACAGCGGATTCCCCACATTTCTCACTGTGATGGAAGGCAATAAAGTCTAATCTTCTTCCCTCATTTTTCTCCCGTGGTCGGGGCAGTCGAACCATCCACAGTCAGGGCAATCGGCGGTCGAGGCTCCTACATCAGGGCGATCGAAGCTTCCATGTCGGGGCGATTGAAGCTCCTGCGGCTTGGAGCTCCCGAAGTCGGTCTCTAATCAGCAACCGCGAGCTCCACGATGTTAAAGTCCGCAGGCTCCCGCGGTTGGAACATCCAAAGACGGTCCCCGGCAAAGGCCTCCAGCTCCTCAATGTTAGGCCGCAGTGCGAACGGAGATACGATACGGAAAAAAATCACAGCTCTGTCGAGATAAGAGATTTAAAAAAGTTTTATTATGAGTCAATTGCAGTGCAGGACTCTTACTGCAATTATACGGGGCCATGGTAAGACTGTATCTGAGTATTATGCACTGCTTTGATATCTTAAAAAGGATGTATTCAGCATAGAAGGAGTGCAGCAAAGATTCATCTGACTGGTTACATGGATAGTGGATTTATCATATGAGAAAGTATTAAATGCTCCAAACTTGCATTCAAAAGATCTTAGAAGAAGGAGACAGGCTGGCTGGATGTAGAAAGATCTTTCTACTGCCTGAGGATTTCAGAACCAGAGATCACAGTCTCAGAATAAAAGGAACACCAATTAGGATAGATTTGAGGTTAGTGATTCTTTCAAATTCTCTACCCCAAGCGGGCTGTGAAGACTCAATCAGTGAGCTTATTCAAAACTGATTGTTAAATTTCTGGTTACCAGTGAATTGAATGATATGGAGATAGTGCAGGGAAATGGAAAAGATTTAGAAGATCAGTTGTGGTTTATATGAATACCTGAGACGGTGTGAAGGGTCTGATGTAGTATTCCTTCTCTTAATTTTGATGTCGATAACTGTGAAATCCCCAGAAATATCCAGGATTGGACAGGTTTGGAGTGATATGGACCAAACGCACGCAGGTGGGACTAGTGTAGCTGGGACATGTTGGCCGGTGTGGGCATGTTGAGCCAAGGGGCCAGTTTCCGCACTGTATCACTCTATGACTATGACTCTAAATAAGAGGTAGTTTTTAGACTTTATAGCTTAATTTTACCCGTTTACTACAGCTGACCATACAATTGACTTGAAAATGATAAACATTTTGTTTTTCATTAAGATCAGTGCTGGCATTTTCAAGCTATCTACTGGCAGGACCCTCTTCCCTTTTCTTTATGGAGTCAGATAGGATCTTTCAAAGGGTGAATGCACTGTAGCAGGTTGCAGATAATAGTCTGCTTTCCTGTTCTTGCCACCAAAGTGGATAACCTCACATTTATCCACATTATACGGCATCTGCCATGCATTTGCCCACTCACCTAACCTATCCAAGTCACGTTGCAGCCTCCGAGCATCCTCCTCACAGCTAACACTGCCCCCCAGCTTCGTGTCATCCGCAAACTTGGAGATGTTGCATTCAATTCCCTCGTCCAAATCATCCAAATCCCTCGTTAAATTGATGAACATTGAATGCATTCTTCAAGACATCTATGCCAAGCTCAATTAGAAGGGATGTAGTTATATTCAAAGCTACGGAAGATGCACTGGTTATATCCAGATCTTCTTGCAGATCTTCTCCTTTATCCCTATGATAAATTATACTTTTGTAACACGCGTCAGTACACTAAAATCTTTATTGCCTCAGTGCTGCCTCTGTAAACTTTGTGAAAGGATAATAGGAGTATAAAATATTTAAAATCTTACTTCTAGAGTCATACAGCGTGGAAACAAGTCTTTCAGCCCAACCTACCCACATGTCTCATCTACACGAGTCCCACCTGCCTGCGTTTGATCCCTATCCCGCAAAACCTATCCTATCCATGTACCTATACTTGGGTGGCACGGTGGCGCAGCGGTAGAGTTGCTGCCTTACAGCAAATGCAGCGCTGGAGACCTCGGTTCGATCCCGACTACGGGTGCTGTCTGTACGGAGTTTGTACGTTCTCCCCCTGACCTGCGTGGGTTTTCTCCGAGATTTTCGGTTTCCTCCCACACTCCAAAGATGTACAGGTTTCTAGGTTAATTGGCTTGGTAAATGTAGAAATTGTCCCTAGTTGGTATAGGATAGTATTAATGTGCAGGGATTGCTGGTCGGCGCGGACCCGGTGGGCCGAAAGGGCCTGTTTCTACGCTGTATCTGTATCTCTAAACTAAACCTGCCTAATTGTTTCTTAAACATTGCTATAATCTCTGCTTCAACTACCTCTTCTGGCAGCTCGTTCTATACACCCCCCACCCTTTGTGTGAAAAGGTTACCCCTCAGATTCCTATCAAATCTTTCCCCCTTTGCCTTAAACCAATCTCCTCTAGTCCTCAATCCCCCAACTATGAGCAAGAGACTCTGCGTCGACCCGATCCATTCCTCTCATGATTTTATGTCTCTTTGTTCTACAATACCTCAGCATCTTATATGACAATACGCTGCACCCTCAGGGAATGTCATAATTGTTGTGAGATGTTGGAAGATACCAACATTTTCCAATATCCTCAGATTTCTAGATTCAGCAGGAACTGGGTCCAAGGCTGTGTCGGCAGAATACAAAGATAATTGCTCCAAAGAAAATCAACTTCCAACATAAATTTCTACTCACCTCTAAAGCAGTTCTATCCCAGAATTGTTTTTCATTGTATGTCTCAGCTCATCATGACAACATCTGCGTTTTCTATCTCTCATTCTAACCCGCTGGATATAATTAGAATATTTACTGCTGCATCTGTTTCCATTACGGTACATCATAATAAAGAGTTTCCGGTCTATCTGGCAAGGAGGGTTAAGCTACATCAGCAAACTCAAGAAGACTCATTTTGGAAGGAGAAACCAACATAAGTGGCTTCCATTTGCCACAGCTGCAAAGAAACAAACAGGTGCTTGATTTTACATTGGAAAACAATTCTGAAAATAAAAATCCACTTAAAGGATTATACACAGAGTGACCACAATTCAGGAGCGATAATATAAAGGTCCATAAATGGCTTGATATATGTTGTACTCCATCCACATGCAAGCTGTTGTACAACATAATGGACAGAAACATAGCCTCTGTTGTTTCCACTAAAGTGCCATAAATCAGCATTTGAACAGGCCATTCCAAAACGCGATTACTTTGAAGGGCTTTCCTTTTTATTTTTCCATTAATAATGAATCGATAAAAATGGAAATGATTTTAACATGATAAATTCCAGTTTTATCAAAGGTCAGGTAATAATTCTGCAATTACTTCATTGGATTAACCATGTGATATTTCAACAACTATTGACAAACCATTACAACTCTCTTCCCTGCTCACAGACCACAATAAGTGTTGTAACTTTATTATTCTCTGGTGCTTTTGGTATTGTAAATATTCAGAAAATCTCTGCTATCCCTTGCGAGATCACACAACAAATTGATTACTAAATTATTCAATGTTACTAAATTTAACATGCTCATGATTTGAGCTTAAATGTCTGAATTTTCTCTGTGTTGCTTTATGAAACATATTTGCCATGGTGATGACCTGTACATTTTGATTCAAATTATTTTGCGGTTAATGAAATTCCAAGTTGTCGCCAAAATATTTGATAGGGAAAACCATTGATGTATTTCACTGAAATAATAAGCAGAGAATATCAATGAGTCCTCTTTTGTCCTTTCTCAGTTCCCTCCCTCTCTCTTTCTATTTCTCATTTTACCTCTCCATCCTTCCTTTTCTCTGTTCAGTGGTTGGTGCATGAGATTTGGGAGTCCGGCCAAGATTTAATTACACCTATTCCAGCTGCAGTGTTTTTGACTGGAGCGAAAGAGAACTGCAGTGATATCAGAGAAGACAACGAATGAATTGGAAGTAAAAGTGCCCAGAAAAGCAGCAGCCTGTCTCCTGAGATTTAATCAGTTCTGTGCTTACAGAACAAGTGCCTATTGTGTGTGTAGGAGCCATTCACACTTAAATTAGTTACTGTCATTATATTATGGCCATGTTTAATATTTCTAGTTTTTGTCTTTTTTGCATGCTTGTGGGTGTGATTTGATACGTAATGGGGAGTGACTACAACTGAGGAGGCTAGAGATTGGGGGTCAGTTTTAGCACACGGTAACGACCACACGGTAACGACCACACGGTAACGACTGTGTTGTTTGAAGAGGAAACAGCTGATAAGAACGATAAGTTATGAATTACTCTTTTGATTTGTGCTACTTTAATAAAGACCAATTAATCAAGAAACAGTGTTTGGAAGATTAGTTTATTCCATCTCAGAGTGTGGTGTGTGCGTAAGCTATATCTTCACCACATCCCCGAGCAGTAATGGCTATCGAAGTTGAATTTTGAGAAGGTATAGAAACTGCCATTACAGTGTGTGATGTCAAGAATACACTGAGGTCTTTGCTACCCCTATTCATTTCATGAAATAGAATGATTAATAGCCATTATTCTTGTAACTTAACCTTAACACATTAATGACTGCCTATTGCAGCCTTAAGAATCTCCAGCTTGTGAAATGAAGAAAAGAGAGTTTGGGAATTATAATGCAAATAGTGGATTAAGACACACAGCTTCATTTGATTTCTCTCATCATAATATTTTTGAATAGCTCAGGAAAATGATTTGGGATTTTTTTGTTAATCCCACTTAAAAGAAAGGATCAAACTGTACGACAGCCAATTGGTCTCTTTACATTTTGCCTGCCATTCACATGCACAAAATGTAATTATATTTTGGTTTCTAAGGAAATGTTAATGCCACGCATCATTTTCATCATTATTTTCCACTCAGACACCAAACTGAAAAGCTCAAAGCAATATTAAATGCTAAGTTATTAAGACCCAAGGTACTGTAGGAGATAAATGTACATTTGGGATAATACCAGAATCTTAACAGTGAGAAAAGCTTGTAGAAATTAGGACTAATATTATGAAGTTTTTGATGATAAAAGAACCAGCCAATAAATAGAATAGATATTGAGGCACCATTGGTAATAGAAATAATGGAATCATTCCAGATGCTGCAAGGAAATTTATTTGGGGAACTAAACTGAGATAAAGCCAAGCCATTGTGTATTTTTAAGGTAGAGATTGTGCAGTGGCACAGCGGCAGAATTGCTGCCATACAGCACCAGAGACATTGGGGTTAATCCTGACTATGGGATGCTGTCTTTACGGAATTTGTGTATTGTCACCATGACCTGTGTGGGTTTTCTCTGGGAGATCCCGTTTCCTCCTGCATCCCCAAGACATACAGGTTTGTAGTTTAATTGGCTTGGTGTAATTGTAAATCGTAAATTGTCCCTAGTGTGTGTAGGATTTTGTTAATGTACGGAAATCACTGATCGGCATGGACTTGGTGGACTTTCCTAGGAAAGGCAACAAAAGTTACGGGGAGAAGGCAGGAGAATGTGGTTGTGAGGGAAAAATAGATCAGCCATGATTGAATGGTGGAGTAGATTCAATGAGCTAAATGGCCTAATTCTGCTCCTATGTCTTATGATCTTATTGTCGTAAATCACCATCCATTTATTTTCATATTATTTTATGATAGGAAGGGTCTATGCACCACAAATGTAAAGAGTTGCGGATTTAATTTAAAATGGTGTTTCTTAAGAAGCACCTTATAATTCAAGTATTTCTTTCTGCAAATAATAATTTGTGTTATTACATACAGGATTATCCGTGTCCTGCATCACACTATTAATGGCACCCAACAGGATGATTTATAAGATCTCCCCAGACCTCTCCCCCCAATAGGATAGGATGGAAGAAAAATGATAGCAAAGGGTGCTTAGCTGCGATCATATTAAATATCTACAATTCTGTTCTAAATGCTCAAGGTTGCTGTCACTAGATTTTCATTTCAACTTATATCAGACTAAAAATAAAATCACTTAACCTGTATAAAACAAAAACAAAAACAAAAACAAAAACAAAATACATGAAAGAGATAATTTGGCTAAAAGGCAATGGGTATATTCTTTCACTATCTCTGTTTGCAGATTGGTTAATATACAAATTTCAGATTATAATTAAATTTAATTATTATACCAAATTATTATTGAGCATGTGATGTTTTACGGGCCTGTCCCACTTAGGCGATCTTTTTAGTGACTGCCGGCGACTGTCAAAGTTGTAGCAGATCGCCGAACTTTTCTTTTACCCGACGACAATGACCAGGACAATACCGAGTCACGTCGAGATTACAGCGTCTTCTGAAACATCGCAAAATTTCCCACGTTGTCAATGCTTCTCCGGCGTCCTAGTTTTCACTGAAATCACTGAAAGGTCGGTAAGTACTTGAGAGTTTTGAACTATAACACCTTGTATGGGTTACTTAAAAACCAAGCTTCACTGTAACAAGGAATACACCAGATTTACTTCCAGTTTACTAATAGCAGTATTTAAAAAAATAATATTAAAAGTGGTTCAGTGGATTTTTGTGAAAGGTGTGTGGGCATTCTTTGAAAATGTAAGGGAGATGCATATCTGGTTTCTGGGTTGAATATCTGGGTTTGGAGCCCACTTTAAATGTAATGGCTGAGGCCAAAAACATTGCGAAAATTCCCACGCTTACCTGACCGTCAAACTGTCGCCTCCATTCTACCTGTCAAATGTCCTGACGGTAAATAAATTGGTTGAACACAGGCATTTTATGGTATTTTGAAATGACTTTACTTATTTTAATATTATGTGCTTCTAAATGCATCTTAAGAGAACCTATAAAACCTGCGAACAGCATGCAACAGCGCCCACAATAAGTTACGATGCCTGGCAACAAGCCAGCTGTTGCCGAGAGATTTCAAACCGTTTGATTTCTCGGCGATGCGCCGAGATCCACTACGATCCACTACGATCTTTGGAAGACTCCTCACGATCATCCCCGTGACACCCCAGTGAATGTTCGGCGACTAGGCTGTCGCCTTAAAATCACTTAAGTGGGACAGGCCATAAACGGCTACTGTATGAAGAATCACACTATTCATTGTGCCTTTCCTACCAGCACTCAATAATTAGATTTAGATTTAAAGATACAGCGCGGAAACAGGCCCTTCAGCCCATCGAGTCCGCGCCGCCCACCGATCCCCGTACACTAACACTATCCTACACACACTTGGGACAATTTTTACATATTACCCAGTTAATTAACCTACAAACCTGTACGTCTTTGGAGTGTGGGAGGAAACCGAAGATCTCGGAGAAAACCCACGCAGGTCATGGGGAGAACGTACAAACTCTGTACAAACGGCGCCCGTAGTCAGGATCGAACCTGAGTCTCCGGCGCTGCATTCGCTGTAAGGCAGCAACTCTACCGCTGCGCCACCGTGTTTGGAACTCACTGACAAAGGAGATGATGGAGTCAGATACAAATATTATATTTATGAGGCACGTAGACAGACACTTAAATAGGCTGGGCATAGAGGGATACAGTTCATACAGCTATGGTCTGAGCTCCCCACCGGCTTTACAAGGGCATCCATGACAGCAAGAAGTACCTCAGGTGACATGCCTCTGCAACTACAGTGGCATTCATGTCTGTTGTGATGGAGTAACTCAAGAGGTTGGTACAAATCAGCTCCTGTCTCAGTAATAACTTGGACCACTTCAGTTCACGCACTGCCTCAACAGATCGATAGCAGAAATGATTGCGCTGACTTCCACTCCCGCTGGACCTCATGAACAACAGGTATGTCAGATCAGCTCAGCATTCAAAACTGTCATCCCTTCCAAACGCATGATCAAACTCAGGAGATTGGATCTCTGCTCATCCCTATGCAAGTGGATCATCATCTTCCTCATCAGCAGACTTCAATCAGTACGAATTGGCAAAAGCACCTTCTTCTCAATGCCCCAAGGATACCTCACGACTGCATGTCCAGTCCCCAGCTCTGCACTCTATACCCATGACTGTGTAGCCAGACACATCTCTAATGCCATCTTTAAATCTGCCAAAAATACCCTCACTGTTGGATAAATTACAGGTGGCGATGAGTCAGAATGCAGGAGGGAGAGTGATAATGTGATTGAGTAGCAGAACCAGAAGCTTATCATTGACTTCAACAAGGGAAGCCCAAGGGACCATGCATCTGTATTCATCAATGGATGAGCGGCGGAGACAGTCACGAGCTTCATGTTCCTGAGTGTACACTCTCGGATGATCTGTCCTGGGCAAAGCACAGAGGATAGATTGAGCTCTAGGGGCTAGTGGAATCAAGGAATATGGGGAGAAGGCAGGCACAGGTTACTGATTGTAGATGATCAGCCATGATCACAATGAATGCCGGTGCTGGCTCGAAGGGCCAAATGGCCTCCTCCTGCACCTATTTTCAATGTTTCTATGTTTCTATGATGTAATTACAAGGAAAGCTCATCAATGCCTGTACTTCCTCAGATGATTGAGGCGGTTTGTCAGCTCACCATGTACCCTATCCATTCCGCAGGTGTATGGTGAAGAGCACACTGGTCGCATTAAGGTCTGGTTCAATAACTAGATGCAACAGTCAACATGCTCTCCACAGTACACCTGTGAAAGTACAAAAGAGTATTCGTTGACATACTGAATCTCCTCAATCTTCTCAGGAAGTAGAGGCGTTGATGGGTTTGCTTTATGATAGCGTCAATGTACGCCCAGGAATTTGACATTTTTGACTCTCCACCACCATCCCATTGATTAAGACAGCTTTGTGGATCCTCGACCTTCCTGTTCCAGAGTCAACAATCAGTTCCTTAATTTTAATAACGTTAAGAGCAAGGTTGGTTTACTGGCACCATTTGCCAGAGGAGGTAGTTGAGGAAGGACTATCCCAACGTTTAAGAAACAGTTATACAGGTACATGGATAGGACAGGTTTGGAACGATGTTGGTCATATACAGGCAGGGGGGACTAGTGTAGCTGGGACATGTTGACCGCTGTGGGCTAGTTGGTCTGAAGGGCCTGTTTCCACACTGTATGACTCGATGACACTTTGACTGGTTTCTGTGTTGTGTGTCTTTATGACTCTAACCCTCTCCTCTAGATCCTCTTTTAATCTACGACTCTATTTAGTCAGTCAATCGACCTCCCTTATATACTCTGACTCACCGTCATCTGAAAGTCGTCCAACAACGGTGGTGTCGTCAGTGAATTTGAAGATGGAGTTGGAACTGAGTCGGGCTACACAGTCATGAGTATAGCGTGAGTAGAGCAGGGGGTTGAGCACGCAGCCTAGAGGTGCTCCAGTACTGATGGTCATCGAGGAGGAAGTGTTGCTGCCATTTTGTACAGATTGTTGTCTGTTAATGAGGAAGTTAAGGATCCAGTTGCTGAGGGATGTGCAGGATCAACATGTTGCATGAACAACAGCCTGAGATTTTTATTGTCCAGGTGACCAGCCCAGAGTGGAGATTGCACCCTCTGTTTTGGTGATAATCAAATTGTAGTTGGTCAAGGTTCTTGTTGAGGTAGGAGTTGACACACACCATAACCAACCTCCCAAAGCATTTCACCATCAGGAACGTTACTCAGAAAATGATGTTAGGTAAACTGTTGGGACTGAATGCAGATAAATCCCCAGGGCCTAATGGTTTGCATCCCAGAGTACTCAAGGAGGTGGCCCTAGAAATTGTGGATGCATTGGTGATCATTTTTCAATGTTCTCTCGACTCTGGATCAGTTCCTGTGGACTGGAGGGTAGCCAATGTAACTCCACTTTTTAAGAAAGGAGGGAGAGAGAAAACGGGGAATTATAGACCAGTTAGCCTTACATTAGTGGTGAGGAAGATTTTGGAGTCGATTATTAAAGATGTTATAGCAGCGCATTTGTAATGCAGTGAACATGGATTTATGAAGGGGAAATCATGCTTGACTAATCTTTTGGAATTTTTTGAGGATGTAACAAGTAGAATGGATAAGGGAGAGCCAGTGAATGTAGTGTATCCAGACTTTCAAAAAGCCTTTGATAAGGTCCTACACAAGAGATTAGTGTGCAAAATTAGAGCACATGGTATTGGGGGTAGGGTAGTGACATGGATAGAGAACTGGTTGGCAGACAGGAAGCAAAGACCAGGAATTAATGCATCCTTTTCAGAATGGCAGGCAGTGACTAGTGAGGTGCCGCAAGGGTCGGTGCTGGGACCCCAGTTGTTTACAATATATATTAATGATTTTGACGAGTGAATTAAATGTAACACCTCTAACTTTGCGGATGACATAAAGCTGGGTGGCAGTGTGAGCTGCGAGAAGGATGCTATGAGGCTGCAGGGTGACTTGGATAGGTTGGGTGAGTGGGCAGAAGCATGGCCAATGTAGTATAATGTGGGTAAATGTGAGGTTACAAGAACAGGAAGGCAGATTATTATCTGAATGATGTTAGATTAGGAAAAGAGGAGGTGCAACGAGACCTGTGTGTGCTTATACATCAGTCACTGAAAGTAAGCATGCAGGTACAGCAGGCAGTGAAGAAAGCCAATGGCATGTTGGCCTTCATTGCGAGCAGATTTGAGTTTAGGAGGAAGGAGGTTCTACTGAAGTTGTACAGGGACCTGGTGAGACTGCACCTGGAGTATTGTGTGCAATTTTGGTCTCCTAATTTGAGGAAGGACATTATTGCTATTGAGGGAGTGCAGCATAGGTTCACCGGGTTAATTCCTGGGATGGCAGAACGGATGTATGATGAAAGAATGGATTGACTGCGCTTGTATTCACTGGAATTTAGAAGGATGAGAGGGAATCTCATAGAAACATATAAAATTCTTAGAGGATTGAACAGGCTATATGCAGGAAAAATGGTCCTGAGGTTGGGGGAGTCCAGAAGCAGTTGTCACAGTTTCAGAATAAGGGGTAGGACTGAGATGAGAAAACTCTTTTTCACCCAGAAAGTTGTGAATCTGTGGAATTCTCTGCCACAGAAGGTGGTGGAGGCCAATTCACTAGATGATTTCAAGAGAAATTTAGATTTAGCTCTTCGGGCTAAGGGAATCCAGGAATATGAGGAAAAAGCCAGAACGGGATACTGATTTTGGATTTTGGATGATCAGCCTTGATCGTATTGAATGTCGGTGCTGGCTCGAATGGCCGACTCCTGCACCTATTTTCTATGTTTCTATGTTAGCCACCAGTCTGTCGTCATTGAGGCATGTCACCTTACTCTTCTTTAGCACTGATATTATTGATGCCCTTTTAAAACAGGTGGGAACCTCAGACCTTAGTAATGAGAAGTCGAAAATGGCTGCATTACATACTTTGGCTTGCACTTCAAGGTCTGCCTTACCTAGAATATCTGATATTTTATTGTATATTTATTTGGTTGAGCTGTTACATCTGATGTGCCAGTAAAAGTTGTAGCAAGAAAGAAGGTCATTATTCGAGTCCCGGTGCAAATGACAAATAACATTCTTGATCTCAACTCACCATTAGTCTATCCCCGGTTTTACAGTAAGCAGCCATGGACCAGATGGAAAAAGGGTAATAGAAGAGGGAGAGACATTGGGCCAGATCATTGTCCATCTGATCTAGATATAGATGATCTGACTCAACGAGATGGCCCCAGGTGTAGATTGGAAAGCATACTGACTGGTTGCATTATGGCCTGGTTTGGTACTCAAACACTCAGGAATGAAGGAGGCTGCAGAAAGTGGTGGACATTGCCTGGTTCATCGCAGGTAGTGACTGTCCCACCATTGAAGGGATCTACAGAAGAAAAAACAACTGCCTTTGCTCTAGAGACATGATTACTACTCATCAAGCCGCATCGGGCACATAGTCAATTCACGCAGCAATGGTCCTCTAAGTATGGATTGTGCACTGGATGTATCATGGGATAAGGAGCGAACATCTGAATCTGTGAGCAAGGCGAGGGAATTAAGGAAAGTGATTGAAGCTGTAGCTGATGATTAGCAATTGCTCTCACTGTGGTTCTTTGATTGCAACTAACAGCCAGGAAGCATAACTGGCTGTAGGACTTTAATAAAAATTGTAAGTAGGTAGTGAGGCTGTTTCTCAGCCTGCAACTGAAGCAAGTAGAAAAATGATTCTGTTGCTGAAAGAAACTGGTTGTGCATCTTGTTCGACAGAATTTTTTTCAAGTTTGAGATGTGTTGTACAAATCTGTGCTCTGGGTCCAGTACTTCGAGCACTGAGAACATATATCAAGAATTCAAGCATGAAAATCAGTGGAGTCCACAGGATTTTCTCTCCATACATCTCTGCAATTGAATTTTAGTCATGTTCTTCCACTCTGCTGATGGTGTATGTTTATAAAATGCACTTGTGTGCTTTTATTGGTCCATACATCAACATGATAACCATTCCTAAACACCTTGCTGTCGACATGAAGTGAGAACTTAAGTACTTACATGGTGCTTAAGGCCTTAGGAGATCCCTAAATGGTTTAGAACCATTGTTTGTAACCATTGTTATAAATGTAAGAAATCTGACAGGTAGTTTGCACCAGCAAAGTCCACAAACAGAAATAAGATAAATGAACAGACAATGAGTTTTAATGATGTTGGTGGAAGGATAAACATTAGCCAGGAGTGCCCTGGGATCCTTTGCAACTACCTGAGAAAGCAATTGGAGACATGGTTTTGTATCTCATCCGAGCGACAGAATTACTGCACTGAATGTCAGCTGAAATGTTCCCATTCAAGTCCCAAGTGTGAAAGTTGAGCCAACAACCTTTTGAATCAAGGTGAGAGTGCCACTAACAGTTGACACCAGGGAACCAATAATGGCTCTGTGAGCTATTACCCACAATATAACAAATAGGATGCTGCAGCACATGCGATCATTAAGCCAGTAGTTCTCCTCAGCACACTGCATATGACCTGGATACATGCCAGTGTGCTTTGTAAGTAAAGTGCTGTAAGCTGCCATAAGAAAAATGCCATCAAACAGCTGCATTTATTTTTAATATCAATGGATTCAGCAACAGGAACAAATGTTTTAATTCAGATCCAGCAACTGCCTTCAGTGAAAGGAATGGACAAACAGAAATATTTCAGGAGTGAATATGCCTCATCAAAAAGTTGGGTTATTTAAAAGATACCTTTGATTTTAAATCATTCCAGCCACAGACCTCCATTACATTCTTTCCATTGAATTTCATCCATTTTCCCTTTGCCACTCATGAGTTAAATAATATATGTAATGAATCCCGGTGCTAATGTGTTAATCTCTCTGTGTTAACCTCGAGCATTTTTCTTGCAGTGCTTCAGGCTGTAATACCAAACGTTTGATAACTGGAGTTCCAGATATGGACTGACACTTTCCTCCGCTCTAGTCATGAGTGAGTTATTGCAATCTATGCTACAGCAGCTGGATAATTTACCTGCACACAAGTGGAATTCCATTTCAAACTGTCACCATAAGGTACGCTGCAAATAATTATTTGTTAAACACAACTTCATTGGAATGCCTTTGCACAGATTTCTTGCGTTAGAAAGAGAACCATGCAAATGAGCAATTAAAAATGAGTTTCTTGTTTTAATACTTCGAGAACCAACTGGGGATTTGAGCATTTAGCATCTTTAATGCCTGATTGATTCTCTGTTTCTCTTATTTCAATATTACATGCAACCTGGAGCGTAACACGGCATCAGGCCTTTCTGCCCACAATGTCTGTGCCAAACATGATGACAAATTAAACTAATTCCTTCTACCTGCATATCCCTCCATTCCCTGCAAATTCATGTGCCCATCCAAATGCCTCTTAAAAGCTACTACCATATCTGTTTCCACCATCATCTCTAGCAGCAGGTTCCAGGCACCGACCACTATGTGTATAAAAAATACTTGCTTGGACATCTGTTTTAACATTTCCCCCTCACCTTAAACCAATGCTCGCTCCTGTATTACATTTCCACCATGGGAAAATCATTCAAATTACCTCTCCTACCTGCGCCTATCATAATTTTATAAACTTCAATTAGATCCCCCATTGGGCTCCAACATCTCACCGAAAACAATCCAAGTCTGTACATTCTCTCCTTAAAGTTAATACTTTCTAATCCAGGCAGCATTCTAGTAAACCTCCTGCTCCCTCTCCAAAGCCACTACATCTTTCCCATTATTGGGGCAACCAGAACTACACATAATACTCCCAATGCAGCCTAACCGAATGTAGGCACAATGAATTGCAGATGCTGGTTTACAAAAAAAGATACGTGGTACTGGAGTAACTCAGTGGGTCAGGCAGCATCTGTGGTGAACATAGATGGGTGACACTTCGGGCCGGGACCCTAGTTTAGACTGATTGTGGGGGAGATGGGGGTAGAAAGCTGGAAGAGAGGAGGGGCAGGACTAAGCCAGACACGTTGTGAGTGAACTCGGGTGAGGGGGAGTGGGTTTGCCTAACTGAGGATTTATAATACTGCAACATGACTTCCTGATTACTAAACTCAGTGCACCGACTGATGGATGTCAAGCATACCAAACACCTTCTTTACCGCTCTTCCCATTCTATTGATACTTACAGGGATCCAAGATCCTTCTGCCATTAACTGTACAGCTTCTCTTACATTTGACATCCAAATGTGCAATACCTCACACTTTTCTGAATTAAACTTCCACTAAAGGGACCACGTATATTGTACATGGAGTCTTGAGCTGATCAACTTCAGCTCAGTTTTAGATGAATATTGCATTCTGCAAAACAGTTTTGTAAGTTGCTAAATTTATGAAATGAATATAACATTGCAAGCTGTTACATTGAGATATACACCGATCAGCCAAGACATTATGACCAGTCACAGGTGAAGTGAATAACATTGATTATCTTATTACAATGGCACCTGTCAAGGGGCGGGATATATTAGGGAGCAAGTGAACAGTCAGTTCTTGAAGTTGATGTGTTGGATGCAGGAGAAATGGGCAGGAGTAAAGACCTGAGCGACTTTGACAAGGGCCAAATTGTCATAGCCAGATGACTGGGTTAGAGCATCTCTGAAATGGCAAGGCTTGTGGGGTGCTCCCGGTCAGCAGTGATGAGTACCTACCAACAGTGGTCCAAGGAGGGACAAACCACAAACCGGCGACAGGGTGTTGGGCGCCCAAGGCTCATCGATGCATGAGGACAACGAAGGCTATCCCGTCTGGTCCGAACCAACAGAAGGTCTTCTGTGGCACAAGTCACAGAAAATTTTAATGGTGGTCACGGGAGGAATGTGTCACAATACACAGTGCATCACACCCTGCTGCATTTGGGGCTGCACACGGAGGACCAACAGCATATTAGGCAGGTGGTCATAATGTTTTGGCTGATCAGGTCATAATGTTTTGGCTGATCGGTGGGTATGTATTTCATACCACATTTCCAAATGACCTTACTTTTTACATATTAGGTTCTTATTGAAAATTGTAGCAGTAACTTATTTTGTCAAAAGTGTTACTTTGTAGACATGCAGTAGTTTAACAATTTGCGTTCTGCTCCAGAAATCAAGGTTCAATACTGAACTCTGGTTTTCTTGGAGAGGAATTTGTGCTTTCCTTGTGACCACATTGGTTTCCGCCCCGCTGAAACACATTGGTTTCTGCCCAGTTTCCTACGTATCCCAAAGACCTGTGGGCTAGCAGATCACTTGCCCGCTACAAAATGTTCACCCGTGTGTCGGTGAGTTGCAGAATCTGGGAGGAGCTGATGGGAGTGTGGGGGAAATAAAACGGGATTAGTATCCATGGGTGGTAGATGGGTGGATCGTGAGGGAGACCTGTTCTTGTGCTGTAAGACTCTGACTCCAAAAGCACAGTATATAAATACCCACCTTTGGAAATTCCACTACAACTAGATTGTTAATAGTTCACCGGCCATGGTAGAAAATACAGATGAATGAACATTGGAAAAATAAAACATTGATCTTCATTATGGAAACAGTGACAGATGACAGTCAGAGGTGGAATTGAAGGGCCATGCATGGAATCACAGAACTCAACAAGTCTCGTGCTGCCAGCTCCTTACCTCAGTGCTTCTGTACAGAGCCCAGAACAGAGAGAAACCTTGGTACTTTGAGACCGTACAACATGCTTGTGCTTTGACATTTTTTGTTAAACAAATAGTGAGTAAATTTATTCATAGACTTATAGAATCCCAATACAGAACAAAGATTTTCAAACAAGTAATTGCGGTGTTCTTCTTATGGACTACAGAGCAGCTAAAAAGAGGCATGAATGACTCCAAACCTATGAGGACTACATTGTTGTTCTTTTTGACATACATTTATTGCCCAGAAATTGATATGAAGATAGAAAGTGTGTGAGATAATGTAGGGAAAGTGTAGGAAGAAGCATGAAGGCTTTGTCAATCTTTTTTATCTGGGCCTTATTTAAAAATAACATCAGGTTCACAATCAATAGTCACCGAGTTTGGATCTTCCCTCTGCGAGGAGGTTGCCCCAGCACACGGCAGCGAAGTTAGAACTGTGGAATCTATCGGCTGGTGCCGATCGGGATTGGGTCAGGGATGTCTGTGGCCAGTGGGGAGAGGATTGTTTGTTGACTGAGGAGAAGAGTTATGGATCAGTTCCACCAATCGGTTGTAATCAGTTCCAGCTTCTTCGCTGCCGTGTGCTGGGGCAGCAGGGCGAAGGCTCCGGACGCCAATAGGATTAACAAACTCGTCAGGAAGGCTGGCTCCATCCTGGGGGCGGAGTTGGATTCATGGGAAGTGGTCTTGGAGGGGAGGATGCTCCTCAAACTGTGGAGCATCTTGGACAATACAGCTCACCCCCTCCATGACACACTGGTCAACCTGAGGAGTACCTTCAGCAACAGACTGGTTCCACCAAGATGCAGTACTGAACGCCACAGAAGATCCTTCTTCCCTGTGGCTATCTAACTGTACAACTCCTCCCCCTTCTGTCATGGGCTAGACTAACCCCCCCCCCCCCCCCCCTCCAGCCCCCCTCCCCAATCTTTGCACATCGCCAATCCTTTACACTCGCCACGTTAAATTCATGTTTCATGTATTTTGTTATTTTGTGTTTTGTGACTGTTAACAGATCAATTTCCATCCTGGGATAAATAAAGTTTTATCATATCCTATCGGATCATAGGATTAAGTTTTTGTGGGAGATGAGGGAAGTAAAGCTTTGCCTTGAGGCAGCAGAGAAAGCTCTAGCTGAAGATAGGAAGAAGAGGTTAGATCCAACAGAACTTAAATTCGGGGGCTTTTGATGATGTTTGGGATTCGGCAGTATCTTGAGGAGAGGTTTTGCGGAGGGCAGAATAGTGGTGCAAGGCAAGCAGATATCTCATCCGCGGGAAAAGGTGAGTTTACAGTTATGGTTTACCTCTGGCATAATCGGACAGATTAGGGTTCATCAGGAATCCACCTCAGGTCTTAGAAGGGAACTGTAGATCAAGAGCTGAGAAAGTAAGGAGGAAAGTAGGTTACCATAAATGATAGGTGAGGTCACCTCACCTTCTGTCTCCTTTCTCTGTCCGTTTACTTATTTATCTATTTATTCACTTCTCTATGTTCTAGAAATCCCTGTAAAGCATCTTTGAGTGTTTGAAAAGCGCTATATAAATGTAATGCATTATTATTATTATTAGTACAGTGCAGCACAGGAACAGGCCCTTAGCCCACAATGTCTATGCTGAACATGATGCCAACATAAACTAGTCCCCTCTGCCTGCTATGATCAATATCCCTCCAGTTTTTGCATATCAATGTGCCCATCTAAAAGCCTCTTAAAACCTACTATTGTATCTTCCTCAACCACCACCTCATTGCTTTCAAAATGGATTCCTCTAAGTAAATGTGTAGGAAGGAATTGCAGATGCTGGTTTACACTGATGATAGACACAAAATGCAGAGTAACTCAGCGGGTCAGGCAACAACTGTGGACAAAAGGAATAGGTAATGTTTTGGTTTGAGACCCTTCTTCAGACCTTCTGAAGATGGGCCTCGATCTGAAACATCACCTATTCCTGGTCTCCAGAGATGCTGCCTGACCCGCTGAGTTACTCCAGCATTTTGTGTCTACCCTCTGAGTGGGCGTTGCATACTAAATGCAATTGATATCTGGCAAAAGATCTGCCAAAGGAGTTAGGGGATACTGGAGCGATATGAAATTGTAAGAGGCAATCGGACAGATACTTCAACAAGTAAGGCAAAGAGGGACATGGATATTTATGAAACTGCAGTTGTAAAGCCTCTGTTAAAGAAACCAAATTTAGACAGTGGGCTACTGAGTAATTATAGACCCATATCAAATCTACCCTCTATCAGCAAGGTACTGGAGAAAGTGGTATTCAACCAAATACAACACATTCTGAATCAAAATTACATTTTAGAGAAATTTCAATCTGGCTTCAGAGCAAATTATAGCACTGAGACTGCCTCTCTGTTGAACCCACTGATGCAAATGCTTTAAGTTCTTTGACCTCCTGCCTATTTTCCATAAAAAAATGGAAAAATGCTAACCTTCTTAAACTCAACGATGACAAGACTGAAATGTTATTACTTGGATCAAAACCCAAGAGAGAGATGTTACTTGGTAAACTGGGAAAGTTGACTGCCTATGTCAAACAAGAAGTCACAAGCCTGGGGGTAAAAATTGACAATGATCTTAATTTTAAATTTCACATAAATAAGATAACAAAATGCGCTTTCTATCACCTCAGAAATATTGCCAAAATACGGCCTTTCTTAACTCAATATGACTGTAAAAAACTCATACATGCTTTCATATCAAGCAGACTTGATTACTGTAATGCCTTAATTACCGGTCTGCCTTCAAAATCCACCAACAAGTTGCAGCTCATTCAAAATGCCGCAGCCCGGCTTTTAACAAATACCAAGAAAAGGGAATATATCACCACAGTATTATATTCCCTTCATTCGCTCCCTGTAAGATCCAGGAGAGACTATGAGGTACTCCTTATAGTCTACAAAGCCCTAAATGACTTGGGAGCAGCATATCTTACAGAGTCCCTCATTCTGTATGCCCCTACTCGAGCGCTCAGGTCTTGTGATGCTGGCCTTTTAGCAGCAGTAAGAAAATTGGGGAAACAGCCTTTTTCAACTACACCCCCAAGCTGTGGAATACCATACCCAGGGCTATGAGAGACACCAACACAGTTGAGATTTATATACGGCAGTTAAAAAGAGACTTTTTTATTCAAGCTTTTAACTGGTTTTACGTCCTTTGTTCGTTTACACTCCCAATTTTACATTTTATATTTTTATATAAATCTGTGCTTTGTATGCCTATGTCCTTACTGTTTTATATTGTATCTTTGTTTAGACATCTTTGTTTAGACATAGGGCGGCACGGTAGCGCAGCGGTAGAGTTGCTGCTTTACAGCGAATGCAGCGCCGGAGACTCAGGTTCGATCCTGACTACGGGTGCTGCACTGTAAGGAGTTTGTACGTTCTCCCCGTGACCTGCGTGGGTTTTCTCCAAGATCTTCGGTTTCCTCCCACACTCCAAAGACGTACAGGTATGTAGGTTAATTGGCTGGGTAAATGTAAAAATTGTCCCTAGTGGGGATCGCTGGGCGGCACGGACTTGGAGGGCCGAAAAGGCCGAAAAGGCCTGTTTCCGGCTGTATATATATGATATGATGATGATATGATGATGTGTTTGTTTTGTGGAATGCACTTTGGGCTGCATTCAATTGCATGAAAGGTGCTCTTTGAATAAAAGTATTATTATTATTATTATTATGCAGGCTGTGGGATTAATATAGGTAGGCATGATGTTTGGCATGGACCCAGTGAGCCAAATAGCCTATTTCCAGGCTTTAGAAGTCTATGATGCAGTGATAAAACACACACACATGAACGTTCAGAGAACAGCTGACACATTCTCAAAGTAACATGCGTAACTCCTTCTGAGAATATCACATTTATACACAGAGAGAAACATTTAGGTTCTCACTTACATATTCAGAAAGTGTAGCATACACACACAAGAGTCTCATAGAATAACGTAAGCATTCCTTTCTTTGTGCATGTCATAACTTGTACAAAGATGGTTGTGTTTGTTGTTCATTCATCCCTGCCTCGGGACATCACTTTAGGAGTTCTTGGTCCAGCCATCTTCAGATGTTTCATTAATGACCTTGCTCCATCTAACATTAGAAAAGGTCATGCAAAATGTTTAATTCCATTTGCAATTTCTTAGTAAATGAAGCAATCCATCCCTGTACACGGCAGGTCCTTGACAAGATGTTGGCATGATCTGATATGCAGTAAGTATCATCTCCACTTCAGAAGTGCCGCGCATCTCCGACAAGAGAGAGAGTCAACTTTGGCATTGAAATTCAATAGTATTATTATCACCAGGTTCCTGCTATTAACATCCAGGCATTACCATTGCCCAGGAATTCAACAAGACCAGTCCTATAAATAACATAAATACACGAGAAAGGTTGGAGTTTGGATATCTTCCAGAAGGTGGACTAGCTTCTAACAGCCCAAAGCTTTTCCACCATCTACAGGCCTCATGCCTGCAAGTATACATTTTGAACAATACTCAAGAAGCTCAATGCCATTCAAAACAAAAGCAGCCCACTTAATTGGCACCAAAATTACCATGTTAAATATTAATTATCTCCACTAGTGGAGCACAATGGATATCTAAAAGTTCTATTACCGTTCCTTAGCTCAGTACCTCCCAAACACATGACATCCAATTCCAAGCAAAAGGGTACAATTATCTGCAGGTTCCATTTCATTCTCACACTATCTTGACTTGGAAATATATGTTCATTCATTCATTCAATTAACTGGATTTAAATCGAAGCCTCCTTGCCAACAGAATTATGGGAGCATTATCACCTGAAGGACCACAATTGTGCAGGAAATATACTTGACACAACTCCCTTGAGGGCGATCAATCCCAGCCTTGCCAGCGTCACCCAAGCTTTGAGAAATAATTTAAACAAGATAGAATGAGTGTTTGGTGTAAATCTCATCAGTAAATTGCTAAATAAATGAATATCACTTATGTCAAACTGCCATCTAAAAAATCAACAAATTACTGCAGCTGAATGCCACAAGGCATCTTAGCAATAAACTGTCAAGCAAATAATTAATTCAGCAAGATAGTTTGCAATGCAATATAGTACATGTACATAAAAGATCTTATTTATGAAGCACTGGATACAGCTTGGATGGATCGAGGGACTTGTAGCCTTCAATCCAATTTGGGAGCAATATGGCATCTGACCAATTTACATTAAACTAATGGAGATGAAGGAACTTTCCCCTGCAGTTTGGTGGAAGTTCAGTTTTATGTGTAACCCAGAAATGCTTCCTTGGGTACAGTAGTTATAATATTCTGCAGAAATTATTGCAGAAATTATTGCTTAAGCTGTGGTAGTAATTTGAAGAAAAGTTATACAGTTGCTGTTTCAGGCCCCATGGAGGAGAAAGGTTCGCTGATCGTAAAATAAACACTGCTCTGTTCTTTGAGTATGTGTTGTGGGAATTCTTTCGTTTCGAGTCTAGCTGCTTGATGCACTTATAAAGCAAGTAACTTCAGGAGTATGTTATAATAGTGATGATGAATGCTAAATACGTCCAATGCTTCCTACGATCTGAAGTGTGGAAATATCTCCCTCTAGTAAATATCTCCCTCTAGTAAAGAGAGCAAAGTGCAGAAGTGAAATGCCAGTTTATATTTTCTGATATGAGATTAATCCATCGTTGCCAGGATTCTCATACCAGAGCATGCATGGTGCACCAGATCAAAGTTTCTTGCTGACATTGATTTGTGTAACAGCATCTGACTTGGATGAGTCCTCAGCGACTCCTGCAGTTCTGTGTGCGGCTGGTAAATTGACACCAACAATAAATTTCTTTACTACACAGTCATTCCATGCTGGCATTAGAAAGAGGATTGTATCCACAAGCATTCAGGAAGTGACTGATGTGGTGTTCTGCAAGGCTGACAGGTTCATCCATTTTCCAAGCATCCTGAGAGGCAATTGGTGAGACGGCCAATGTTTTAGATGTTTATGGCTATCCTGGAGTCTTGGGTGTGGTGGTGTGTACCTACATGGGTGCTTTAAGTGAAGCATACAAAGCACCTGGTCTCTCACGGCCACACATTGCTGTTGGTCTGTGGTGCTGATGACAAATCACTGGGATCAAAACCTTATCTTTCTCTGCAGGTTATGTATTCTTCGGTCGCTTGGGAAATAGTGATATGTTTGCGATGAACAATTAATATGGATTGAAACATGACAAAAACAGAGGCTACCAAACTGAGGCAAATAGATGAGAATTGATAATTAGAAGTACATCGTTGAGGATAAACTTTTCATTAGGAACTTTCAACTTAGAAGCAAGAGCAGGCCACTCCATCCTTCAAGTTCAACTTTGCTGTTTCATAAGACCTGATTGTAAGCTCTTTGCAGTCAAACACAGTAATCTTTTATCCACTTGCTTATCAGCATATCTACGTCATTAAAAATATTCCGATCTTTGAGGAAGAGAATTCTAGAAACTCTCAACCAACTGAAAGATCAAATTGCCTTATCTCATACAAAATGAAATATACACTTCACATCCATTCTGCGTAGACCAGTTAGGATTTTTTATGTTTCAATCCCCTCTCACTCCTCTATTTACGAGATTGTTTCCTGGATAAGACTCCTCGATACATTGACGGCGCCGAAATAGAGATGGTTGAAAGCTTTAAGTTTCTAGGAGTAAATATCACTAGCAACTTGTCCTGGACCACCCATATCGAAACAATGGCCAAGAAAGTACACCAATGCCTCTACTTCCTTAGGAAACTTGGCATGACCCCAACAACTCTCACCAACTTTTACAGATGCGCCAAAGGAAGCATTTTATCGGGATGCATCGCAGCATGGTTTGGGAACAGATCCAGACAAGACCGCAAAAAATTGCAGAGAATTGTGGACGCAGCCCAGACCATCCCACAAACCAACCTCTCTTCCATTGACTCCATTTACTCCCTCTTCTCCCCTCTTTCATCAGGCACGAGATACAGAAGTGTGAAAACGCACACCTCCAGATTCAGGGACAGTTTCTTCCCAGCTGTTAGCAGGCAACTAAATCATCCTATCAACTAGAGAGCAGTCCTGAGCTACTATCTACCTCACTGGAGACCCAGGGATTATCTTTAATTGGATTTGCTGGACTTTATCTTGGACTAAACTTTATTCCCTTTATCATGTATCTGTACACTGTGGATGGCTCAATGGCAGTCATGTATAGCCTTTCCGCTGTCTGGTTAGCATGCGGCAATAGCGTTTCAATCTACCTTGATTTTACGTGACTATAAACTAAATTAAACTAAATTAGACTAAACTAAACTAATTAAACTAAACCAAACTAAATACCTGATCTAGTGTAGCCTGGTGCCTGGTTAACTTGCTGTTCAAAGTAAATACTCTTCTTCCATGCCATACTTTTCCCACCTCAGTTTTCCTGTGTAACTTGAAATTCCCATGATAATCGTTGAACCTTTCTTCTTTATGCTCCATCTTACCTTGCAGTTACATGTATAGTAAGATTTTTATTGAACTGTATATAATAAAGGAATTTCACCATTTATCTAGGTGCATATGACAATAAAGTAAAATTGAACTATTGAACCTGTACACAACTCCTGCAAGGGAAGTCTTACTTTCATTATTTCTGGTACCCATTCTAACTGTTTGTAAATCCCATTTCCTGAACTTACACCATTCCTCACTACTGCACAAAGACCACATTATTGAACAGAATCACTGGTACACCATTCCTTAGCTTACTATCAAAAATAACCCATGTATATTCATAACTATAGGTTCTGGTTGTTAGTGAGAAAGGGCAAAAGGGTAGATGAAAGAATTGAATCTTGATGATACTATTGCATCAATGACGATAAACTTCATCTCACTGCAGGTCTGTCCGGGATAATGGGAAATTAGAAGAATGTCTCTTTTAATATTTATGTCTTGAATGATCTGTGCATCTCCCACTAAAGTTATAATAGAACATTGAATTTTAGGACCATAACAAATTTCAAATATTTGTGATTTTATTTTCAATTAAAGTAGAATTGAAATTAACATTTAAACCCTTCAGTACACCTTGCTTATTCTCAACAGTATGATTCCATCAACCAAAGGTTAAAAACTTTGACCCAATCTGATGAGCAATTGGTGAAAGTATCCATTATTCGATCTGACTGGACCACACCAACCATATTGGGCCTTAGCTTCCTCTGCCTATGTTTGTTATTATTTAAAAATTAACAGAGATTTGCATTAAGCCATAAATATAAAGATGGATAACCTCTACCTTCTTCACCTGGGAACTAATATCACGGAGAATGTTACTGCTATTTCCCCTAAGTCAGGAAATTACCACTATCAGATAAAGGCAGAAGGTTCCTTTCTCCAAAGGACATTGACCATATTTCTATATTTTTTAAACTAAAGCCAAGTTCTCAGATTGTCAAAAAAATTATTTGAACTGACATTTTCTGGATTACCAATCCATGTTTGTATATTACCTTTCCAGTAACATAACCCCTAAAGTTCATAGATACAATTATGATCGTGCCAGTTAAAGGATTTAATCCTAGTTCTTCCCATTCTCTAGAGTTTAAATACACACAGAGCAGATATAAGAGCAATAGGCAAGGCATAGTGCCATATGGCATGGAAACAGGACATGGCCCACTGATTCTTAGTAGACCTTCGGACGCCTATTTACACTAATCTAATATTATTCTCCCCACATTCCCATCATCTCTCCTCAGATGCTACCACTCACATACTATTATAGACAATTTTCACCAGCCCAATTAACCTAGCATTCCACAGGAATATTGGAGGAAACTGGATGACCCAGGTGAAATCCCATGTAGTCACAGGAAGAATGTGCAAACTCCATCCAGGTAGCACCAGTGGTCATGACTGAACCTGAATCATTTCAGTGGTGAGGCAGCAGCTCAACAAGCTGTGCCAACCCACTACCACAGCTTGTAAAACCTTGCCCACAGCCATCCTGTCTGGGAAGTTAGGCGGTGTGTTTATACATTTAGAAGCAATTTCTTTTTTTTAACTTGGAAAGGCTTAAAAGAATTTGTATGAACCAATAACCTATCAGTCCTCATAAATTAAAAATAAATACTTAATGTCTTCCACAGCTGTTCTCCTCTATTCAAATCAAAAGGAAAAGACCTGGTGCAGAATTCCCCAGTGAATTTGCAACATAGCGACAAGGTATTCAGCCTAAAGTTCCACACCGAGTTAAGTCCATGAGGACTGCAGCAATGGAATAAATTCTGCTGCTTGGTGGCAAATGACGTAGCAAATCCCTGTGTTTCCATTCACATGACCAATAAGCCTGAAATTGCTGTTGGTTGCACCGGTAGTGTTGCCAAACTTTCACAGTTTTGCCTTCATTACCCCTAGATAATTTGGACCAAATTTTTTTTTTCATTCGCCTAAAACTCAATTCATATTGCAATATTGATCAGTGTACGTATATCTTATTACTGCACTGGAAAAATATCGTTTGACAGTAGTCCAGATGGCAGAGATTAAAGTCTCCACTTCTTGATAATTATTAAAGATCCTAAGGGAAAAGACTCTGGGTAATCGCAACTGAATTCTCAATTGGTGTTCAACCAAAACACAAATTGCCAATAATTCAACACTAATTGACACTAACTGGGAGATGGATGTTGAGGCTGGACACAACAGAGAGTAGAAATTTAATCATGGTTGGAGAAAGATATACTCGTATGACTTTGAATTTTAAAGTAGGTACAGACTCAGTCAAATGAGAATTCTATACTTCAAACAAACTACTTAGTATCTGATTAATAAGCTTGAGGCTGTTATAGGGCATAAAGGGATAGTGCTCAGGTTTCTCTGAATTTGTTTTGAATTGCACATGTTTTTATAGATTGCAGCAGAAATTTGACAGCTAGAGTAACAGTAAACCTGCCACATTCTCTTATAAGGTTTTGCATAAACTAAAACAAAGTATTTCACAGGTTGTTTTTTTTAATAGTTTTTTCCAGTCAACCGTAAAATAATTCATAGTTGGAGAAACTTGTCATATACAGTCACATTTAAGAAGTCAAACCGATAAGAATTCTAGTTGCTGCCAGAAAATACTCAAGATTGAAATGGTACTCTAATTAACTCATTAACTTCCCAACAGTTATTTCATTGCTAACTAACAATCAGATGAAAATTATGCAGATATCTGCATATTGTACATAAAGGTGTGAAACATTTTTTTAAAATGCTTACATAATCTGCAGACTCAAAAGATGATGGAGATGGTTTTATTTCCTATGTGTTTTATGTCCACATTGTACTGATCACATTTGAAGTAAAACGTTAATTAGTTTTACTTTATTACACCCTGGGACAGAGGCCGTAATTTTGATTAGTTGAATGACAATGAATGTTGGACTAATTTGCATTGTTTCTAGTAACTGACAACAGGGACCACCGGGCAATGCAGCAGACATTACAAACACAGTCTTTTGACTCAAATTGTGCACAAAAGCAGACTCAAATTGAGTCTGATGAAGGGTCTCGACCCAAACCGTCACCCATTCCTTCTCTCCAGAGGTGCTGCCTGTCCCGCTGAGTTTCTCCAGCATTTTGTGCTAGCTTTGGTTTAAACCAGCATCTGCAGTTCCTTCCTACACATACAGTACATCTTACAAAAGCAGCATGTTTTCTTTAGAAACCCGGAGGAAAGATTATCTGAGATAATTCAGCATGGCACTATCCACTCACATGCAGGAACTATATAATAATAATAATAATATATTTATTTTATATAGCGCCTTAACACATGCACAAAGCGCATTGGGGAAGCTCCCAGCAGGCGCTGTGTCGGTGCAGAGAGGGATCCGGTGTGAGGAGGCCGCTGAGAACAAAGGAGGAGCCGATGTGAGTGGGGTGGGGTGGGGTGCCAAGAAGAAAGGGGGACCAGCCATGGAGGGGTGCCGAGAACAAAGAGAGACCCGATGTGAGTGGGGTGGGGCCGCAGAGAATAAAGAGGGACCCGGCGTGGTGGGGCGCTGAGAACAGAGGGACAGACGTTTAATACAGACGTTTCCTCCGCCATTATATTTACTGAGGAATATGTATTTAAAGAAAATTGGGCGGCACAGTGCAGCAGGGGTAGAGTTGCTGCCTTACTGCGCCAGAGACCCAGGTTCGATCCAAATTAGGGGTGCTGTCTGTAGGGTGTTTGTGCGTTCTCCCATGTGGGTTTTCTCCGGGTGCTCCGATTTTCTACCACATTCCAAAGACGTACAGGTTTGTAGGTTAATTAGCTTGGAAAAATTATAAATTGTCCCTGGTATGGGTAGGATAGTGTTAGTGTGTGGGGATCACCGGTTGGCGCAGACTCGGTGGGCCGAAAGGCCTGTTTCCGTGCTGTATCTCTAAACTAAACTAAACTAAACTAAACATGGCATTTTTACATGTATTTAAATTACATGTATTTATGTATTTAAAGAACATGGGATTTTTTAAAAAGAACATAGCATTTTTACAATGTTTAGGCGGTAATTTTGCCGAAACTATTCAAGTTCCGATTAATAAGTAGTAAAGATGGAATTTTAAAGACATTATCATTTGAAAACAATTTCAGCCATTGCTTGCTAATTTTTCTTGACCTTGAGTTCCAGCATGAGGAGTAGTGTTGTTGGAGCCAACTGACTAGATGGCGGATGGGACAAGCCGAATACCTAGATGTGGTGCGAAACCACTGCTCTGAAAATGCAGCCACATTTCTCTGAAGCCGAGCCTATTTTCAATCGTGTCTGTAAACAACTCCCTTCCTCTTTGGGAATAAACTTTGTGGAAATATCACCGATTGCCACATTGATCTCCCCATCTGTCTGCGTACAAAATGTCAGCACAGGAGGCAGTGAGGGAAATTTTTTACATATTCAAAAAATGTGTTAACCATCGAATACTTTGGAGGGCTATGTTGTACCAGCTGTAAATTGTTATGTACTACACAGATGGGAAAAAAAAAGCACTTTTATACTTCTATCTTGGCCCTGTATCTATATTTTTTAGCATATCACAGCTGCAGAACATTACTGAAGTAGAAAAGCAGCCTACTTAAACTAATTTCAAAACACATGAGCCTCAAAGAATCTAATTTACATAGCAACTCCCCTTAATCTGATTGATTCCCTGTTCCGTGCTTCCTATAGAATAGCAATGAGGCTAATGACCAAAATCATCTCAACAGTCATTGTTCACAGATCACAACCATGAAAACATTACTACAAAATATCTAAACCATTTTAGAACCTTTATATCATGGAAAGACTTTCAGGGAGAAATAAATAAAGTATTTTAAAAGCGCAATGAGGATTAACAAATTAAAATCGGAACTTCACCCAATATTTTTTTATTCGTTCAACGGACATGGCCTTTGCAGACCGAGCCAGCATTTAATTGCTCATCCCTAATTGCCCTTAAGAAGATGGTGGTTAGCTGCATCTAGAACTGCTGCAGTCATTGAGGGGTGGGTATACCCACCATGTTGTTCGCGACAATCCTGAGTGTCCAGGGTTTTCACTCAGTGATGGTGAAAGGGCAGCTATGTATTTCCAAAGTCAGGATGGTGTGTGCTTAGGGGACCACTTCCAGGTGGTGGTATTCTTATGCGACTGCCATTGCACTTCTGGCTGGTAGAGGTTGTGGAGAGAACTCCATCACACTCCTGGCATGAGTCTTGTAGATCATGGACAGGCTTTGGGAAATTAGGAAGTGAATTACTTGCAACAGGATTCCCAGCATCTCACCAGTTCTTGTGGCCACATTGTGCATATGGCTACTCCAGTCCAGATTCTGGTCGATAGTGACCCCCAGGATATGGATAGTGGGGTTTCATTGATTGTAATGCCATTGAATGTCAGGAAGTGATAATTAGATTTTGTTTTGTTGGAAATTGTCATTGCTTGCCACTTGCATGCCCTGAATGTTACTTACCTCCTCTCAATCCAGGCCTCTATATTGTCCAATTCTTGCCGTGTTGGGTTGTGGACCTCTTCATTATCTGAGGATGACACCTGGTGCTGAACATTGTGCAATTATCAACAATATATCACCAGTTCTGGTCTTACGATTGATGGAAGGTCATTGAAGAAGCAGCTGAAGATGGTTGGACCTAAGACTCTAGCCTGAGGAACATCTGCAGAGATGTCCTGTAGCTGAGATGAATGACCCACAACAATCTTCTTTTCAGCTAGGCATGAATCCATCAAGTAAAGGTTTTTTCCTGGATTCCCATTGACTCCAGTTTAGCCACTCTCAAGGGCAATTAAAACATTAAATACAGAACAGTACATCACACGAACAGGCCTTTCAGCCCTCAACATCTACGCTGAAACTGATGGCAAATTAAATGAAACCCTTCTGCCTGCATATGATTTATATCTTTCCATCTCCTTCATATTCACATGTCCAGCAAAAAAACTCCTAAATACCAATAGCATGTGTGCCTTCACGTTACCCTTGGCAGCGTGTTCCAGGCATCTATCAGTTTTTGTGTAAAAAACCTGCCCCACACATTTCCTTTACATTTTCCCTCTCTCACCTTGAAACTATGCGCTTTAGGTTTTGAAATTTCCACTCTAGGAAAAGTATTCTGACTGTCATGTAAGGGAGAGACCTGACCTAAGTTTATTTTGAAGATAGACACAAATAACTGGAGTAACTCAGCGGGTCAGACAGCAACCCTGGAGAAAAGGAATGAGTAACATTTTGGGTCTAAAGAAGGGTCTCGACCCAAAACATGGTCTGAAGAAGGGTCTTGACCCCAAAATGTCACCTATTCCTTTTCTCCAGAGATGCTGCCTGACCTGCTGAGTTACTCCAGCTTTTTGTGTCTATCGCTGGAAAGGCTGCCAAGGCAAGGGTCTGTAGTAGAGTAATATGATGGATGGAAGAAAGCTAAGTAAAGACTTGATGAGAATAACCCATTGTCAGCATTGACCCAGCTCATTCCCCCATTCCAGTGGTTCTGGTGCAGAAATCGTCTACCATCAGTGCTGGAGAGGTAAGCGGAGAGATAGGTGGAGAGATAATTTAAGATTTATAATCATTAAACAACATATTATAGAAAAAGCACTAGGAAAATAACTGCAGATGCTGATACAAATCGAAGGTATCACAAGATGCTGGAGTAACTCAGCTGGTCAGGCAGCATCTCAGGAGAGAAGAAAACTCCTGAGATGCTGCCTGACCCGCTGAGTTACTCCAGCATTTAGTGATCACCATAGAAAAAGCACTAATAATTCCAAGCCTGTAAAATTATTTGGTGGGTTTGATATATTTGCAAGGTCAACAACCACAACTGAAGCTGGGCTCTTAGATAACAACAGGTTAAACAGGTTTTCAATTAAAATACCACCCCACTATGTGACACACCCAATCAGGAAAACGTGGGAGGAGAAAATGGGACATCTGCAATGACATAATGTACTATCCATGTGTTTGATTTTCCAATCCCTGGTTTGATAGAAATGAATGGAGATCCCAGTCCAGGAGAAAACATCTGGGGTTTTTTTAAAATCGGATGCATGCAATGCCTTCAGAAATGTTGCCTGAGTTGATGGTAAAGGTTCCATGACTACTCTTTTGTAGCAACTTGGCTGCAAGACGCTGTCCACTGCACTGCCAGACAGTACCTGTGACAATAATAAACCTAACCCTAAACCAGTAGATTGCACAGTGGAAGTTTCCAAATGTTGAATCAACAGGCAGTATTTATCTGCAGCTTCCTTCCCCAATAGCTGTTCCCAATAATTTCCTCACAAGCAATACTACATTCTTCACTGGATAAGAAATAGTTCATGTTTGGATGTTGCCCTGTGAACTCTGCCTTTGTGCTTGCAGATCCCATCCATTTTGCTCTTCAGGCAGAATACAGCTTTCCACAGTTCCATTAAAATGTATAATGAAAATATTTTGAAAGTCTCTATTGCTTGCTCCTCAAGCAAGGTAGCATTTTGGTGCACAATATTGGTATATAATGGATTTCTAAAGGTTATTTTCAACTTGCATAAAGCAGACAACAAAATTAGTAATAATTCAAAATTAAGCCAGATGAAGGTTTCTATTGAGGTTTTCTTGTGCAATCATTAGTGTACATTTTGTTATATCTGTCCTTCTGTGTGGAATTTTTCATTGAAGTCATGAGCCATTGCAAAGCATCAATAGTCCATATGAGAGTAAATAATACTGATTTAAAATAAAACTCATGCAAAGGCACCTACGAAAAATGTTCTTCTTGGTAATCTTTCAAATCTGCTATTGTTTGCAAAGCCTAAAAAAGTGAGAATCATAGATGATAGCGAGAAAATTAGCACACGCGTTTATTCTGATATTCTAGACATCGCATCAAATGTAGTATAGTATAGTGTAGAGGAAGCAAGGGCTCTGCAGAAGGATTTGGACAGGTTAGGAGAGTGGGCAGAGAAGTGGCAGATGAAATTTAGTGTAGCAATGTGCGGAGTCATGCATTCTGGTAATAAGATTAAAGGAGTAGATTATTTTCTAAATGGAGAGAGAATCCAGAATTCGGAGGTGCAAAGGGACTTGGGAGTGCTGGTGCAGAACTCCCAAAAAGTTAATTTGCTAGTAGAATTGGTAGTAAGGAAGGCAAATTCAATACTGGCATTTATATCAAGACGACTGGAGTACAGAACAGAGATGTAATGCTGAGGCTCTATAAGGCACTGGTCAGGCCTCATTTGGAGTACTGTGAGCAAATTTGGGCCCCATATCTGAGGAAGGATGTACTGGCTCTGGCGAGGATCCAGAGGAGGTTTACAAAAATGATTCCAGGAATAAGTGGGTTAATGATGAGCACTTGACAGCACTGGGCCTCTACTCGTTGAAGTTCAGAAGGTTGAGGGGGGACATTGAACTTACAGAATAATGAAAGGCATAGATAGAGTGGATGTGGAAAGGATGTTTCCACTGGTGGGAGAGTCTAGGACCAGAGGTCATAGCCTCAGAATTAAAGGGCGCTCTTTTAAAAAGGAGGTGAGGAGGCACTTCTTTAGTCAGAGGATAGTTAATCTGTAGAACTCATTGCCACAGAAGGCTGCGGAGGCCAATTTGGTGGATATTTGTAAGGCAGAGAGACAAATTCTTGATTAAAACGGGTGTCAAGGGTTATGGGGAGAAGGCAGGAAAATGGGATCAGGAGGCAGAGATCAGCAATGATTGAATGGAGTTGACTCAATAGGCTGAATGACCTAATTCTACTCCTATAACTTGTGAATCATTTTATTTTAGTACTGCAGCCGCTGGCAATCTGAAATAAAACCAGAAAGTGCTGGGAACTATCAGCGGACCAGTCAGCACTTGTGAAAAGAAAACTAAAATTAACGTTTCAGGTTGAAAACCCTTCAGAACCTACACTAAGGTATATTAACTTTGTTTCTCCTTTCGGAGAGAATGCTGATAAATCTGCAGAGTGTTCTCAAGGTTCTTGTGGTCGTGGAAAAAGGCTTTAACTTGAAGCCAAATATTCCATGACTAAGCGAAGGCCACGCATCATCAGATGGTGGTGTGGGGGGAAGGGGGAGTTTAAAGTTAAACACATTTTAAATTAGGTAATTGTCGATTACATTAATATTTAATTTTACAACAAAATTCACGCTTTAGGCATAAGGGTTAATGAGTCATATCGTGTTAACTGTCAGCATTTAATTGTCTAATACATTTTATCATTCTTCAGGTAAGCTTTCAGTTGGTGCCGCAAGAACACTGGCACAAATCATTTTGCTGTTTTTTTATTAGAGAATGTTTGTTCTTGCTCTTTCCCCTCGACAGCTGTTAGTCATGGGCAGATTGATTTTCTTATTTAACAATATGTTTGCCAGCACCGGACATCCTTTTACAGGATGGATGTGGAGGCTTTGGAGAGGCTGCAGAAAAGATTGACCAGAATCCTACCTGTTTTGGAAGATATTAGAAGTAATGAGATTTGAAAGACTTGGATTGTTTTCTCTGGAACAAAGGGGAGACTTGGTAGATGTATATAAAATTATGTGATGCATAGAGAGAGTAGATAGGCAGAACCTTTTTCCCTGGATGAAAATGTCAAAGACAGGACGGTGTAACTTTGAGAGGAGCAATATTTAAACCAAATGTGCAGGGCAAGGTTTTAAACAGAGTAGTTAATGCATGGTACGTGCTGCAAAGCAAGTGAAAAGTGAAAGCAGAAGTTGCTTGTTAAACAAGCTTAAGTCTTTGGTGTTTCAAATCTGGATGGTGTAGAGTAGACAGAGGATAAAAAATAAACTGCACAGTGATTGTTGTTAAAGCAACAACAAAACACGGCACAGTGATTGTTGTTAAAGCAAACACCACTGAACATAATTTCCTTCAACATCAAAATATTGGTAATAGCATTTAAACAATGATTTCCTGCTAAATAATCGCATCACAATGTGACAATGGTATTTTACAGTGCTGTCTGCAAATAACAAGAATGGATGGAAAATATCTATGGCTTCTTTTGTCTTGAAAAGAACTGTTCCCTCGGGGAGTTGTACATTTAAAAAGCTTTCCAAGTGAGAAAGATTGTCAAATGTGTATAAATGGGCATCTTTATGGGCTGAACTTAGATGAATCGGGAATGGTTGTCATGTCAAATCTCAGTGGGATGTCTGGACATGTTCTTCTAGTTAAGAGATTCTGCTCTGGCAGAATGAAACATAATCTTTAATATCGTTTTCAATAGATTCAGCTTCAGTGAGATGCAAGGGGATCTTATCTCTGTATCTCAATGGATTTGTGCAAGGCAGGTTTTATCCTTAAGCGTAGAAGTCAACTGCGAATTATGCCTGGGAGTGAACAAGACACCTTCATTCAGGTTGTAATCTTTCCTGATGAAAATGATTAAGAGTGACATGTTTGAAACGATGATCTTTTAAAAAAAAATTCATGTGAAAAAATAGCCTGAACAGTTCTGAAAAATGGAATGTTCATTTCTGCAGTTAGAAGCCATACTGATTATTTTGACATCATGTAACATATAGTACATTAGCAAATTCAAGTGTCTGGTATTTACATTTGTCAGATTGATATAGCTCTGTTCCCATAAAATATAGCTCGATGGCTGTGGTGAATATTATAGTTTTTTCCACATTTGTCAAAATTAACTGATTTTTATTTAATGACAGGTAAATGAAGGCATCGTTGATGAGGGAAAACTCTAAACTTCTGATCAGCATGGTAATCATTGCTGTATAGAAGTGGATTGGTCATGCTTGATTGGGCTTCTTGTGAGAGCTATCCCATTAGCCCTACTCTCCCAGCAGTAATTCCAGCCCTATAACTCCTTCCCCCAACTTCACCCCAATCCTCCCCACCACTTCATGCACCTATTTATTACTCTTGTGCAATTTATCATGAGTTCTGCTCCATGGAGGCATAAGAGACTGCAGATGCTAATAACTGGAGCATAAGAAGGAGCACAAAGTGTTGGAGTAAGGCAGCATCTCAGGAAGATGTGGATAGGTACATTCTGCAAAATGTAAAGTAATTTATCACAAAGTTACAGCATCATTATCTGAATAAATGAAAATAGTTATCAGATAACTGTCCTGAATACAATCTCTTTCAAACTAGACTCCTGTTTCTTCATTTATCTCTTAACCACCTTTTATTACCTCACACAAAACACAAACTGCTGGAGTAACTCAGTGGGCCAGGCAACAACTGTGGAGGAAATGGACAGGAAATGTTTGCAGTTGGGACTGTTTTTCAGACCTTTTTCATTACCTTGTCACTATCTCTCCATTGCCTCCATGGTACCGGTCCTTCATGTTGTGTGGGTTCACATACTTCCCCATTTTCTTTGCTTCTTAGAACTTGTTTGATTCCTATTTCCTATTCTTGTTGCCTTGAAATGTTAACTCTATTTCTCTCTCCACAGATGCTGCCTGGCATGTTACGAGCTGACTGCAGTAAAATTGGTTCATCGAGCTTCACTTACAGTTTTAACAACGAATATGTAGCCCTCTTTATCTTTTCCTTTTTTTTGTTGTGGTTTATAAGTATTTAATATTTAAAATAAACAACAGCTGTCTCTCAGTTGTAGAAAGTCAGCTTGACCTTCCCTCTGCATCCAGCACAGGGAGGTACAGGAGTGTGGATGCTGCACTGGGTGAATCTGAGCAGTGAGTTGGTTCAACCACAGACCATCTTTAAATATTTACTGCAATTCTTTTTTTTGGATAAAATAGTAACATTTTTGAGGAAAGCTCATCATCCTGAAACGTTAACTCTTGCTTTCCATATATCCTGCCTGCCCTGCTGAGTCTTTCCAATGCTGCATTTTAATGCTCACATTCAGTATCATGGGATATTGGAATGAATAACATGGAAACCTCTCCCCCTCTCCCCACCCTCCTCTGCCCCATAACCCAGAGAGTTGTAAATCTGTGGAATTCTCTGCCTCAGAAGGCAGTGGAAGCCAATTCTCTGAATGCATTCAAGAGAAAGCTAGATAGAGCTCTTAAGGATAGCGGAGTCAGGGGGTATGGCAGGAACGGGGTACTGATTGAGAATGATCAGTCATGATCACATAGAATGGTGGTGCTGGCGCGAAGGGCCGAATGGCCTATTCCTGCACCTATTGTCTATTGTCTATTGTCTAACCCCACGTTCTATCGAGAAAGCAAGGTGGCAATATTTTTTTATTGGTTAAAATCTATTCCAGCACCTTGTGTTGCACATTCTATGGTATTTTATTCTGTTGTAAACTCTGACCAATAAATTTAGTGTCTTTAGGAGAGTTTTGTTTTATTCACATGGCACTGCTAGTGATTTATCAAATGAAGGTAGACACAAAATGCTGGAGTAACTCAGCGGGACAGGCAGCATCTCTGGAGAGAAGGAATGGGTGATGTTTCAGGTCAAGACCCTTCTTCAGATCTATCAAATGAAATCCCATAATTGTTTAAATTTACACCATGCATATTATACCAATTATTTGTTTTCACGAGTATTTTGATGCAGCTACTCGGTATCATCATATATTTAAGGATCCGCCCTATTCCTAACCAAGTAAGTATTTAATTTGCACCCATGCATGAACTAAAGCAACACTAATCATGTTACTACTAATTTCTTTTGGCTTCAAATAAACATAATACGGTGGGAGAGAGGACCTCTCCACATTTAATCTAGTTCATTTTAAAACCATCGTCAGTACAGCCTGATAGTCAACATATGACATTCATTAAATCCAATATTAAAACTTATTGTAGATGGTTCTTCTGTGAATTATGTTCCGGCACATAAAATCCTTTAGACACTTTATTTTGCTGAAAGAGTCGATGCCTTGGCTGTTTATAGACAATAGACAATAGACAATAGGTGCAGGAGGAGGCCATTCGGCCCTTCGAGCCAGCACCGCCATTCAATGTGACCATGGCTGATCATTCTCAATCAGTACCCCGTTCCTGCCTTCTCCCCATACCCCTTGACTCCACTATCCTTAAGAGCTCTATCCAGCTCTCTCTTGAATGCATTCAGAGAATTGGCCTCCACTGCCTTCTGAGGCAGAGAATTCCACAGATTACTTCTTCACCAAATCATTCCTTCTTTCTCGATCATTCTTCGCTATCTCTGAATTATTCAGCCTGAACCTTCAGATCTGTCACTGTTGGCTTCCTTCTGTCTGGTTAGTTTTGTTAATGTTACTTGGAATGTTGATCATGAAAAGCAAGACAAGTTGCCTTGCAGTAGCTGACAATAATGTGCAAGGAATGTGAGGAATGAAGTAATGAGACTCCGGAAGGATAGTCGTCTTTGTCCTAAAGCACCCGGGATTTAATGCTCTGGAAATGTGTTACTGTCATGAAACACTGCCCCTTAGTAACAGAGGAAAAGAGCACCTGGTATTCCACTGGGTCTATGAACTGTTAATCTAAGAACGAGCTCACAATTCTCTTTTACTCAATGGACCACCTATTATCAATAATCAATAATTGTGCTCATGAAAGTACAATAATTGTACTTTGTGCTCATGAAAGTATGTCTTATCTCATCTTATGCTCACAGTCACAAGACTTTTAAATCAATAAAAACTGAGTCGACAAAAATTGCCAGGTTTTTATCACTAATTCCCCACTTGCTCTGATCCTGAAATGCTTTTACTCTCCTGGTTCAAAACTCAGGCTCCAAGAAGAAATGTTCATAAAATGAGAACTGTTGTACAGTTTGATGTTCAATCTTCAGATATTGGCTCTTGACATTTCAAACATATTGGCATTTTTATGGAAAGACAAATAGGGCTAATGTTTCAGGTCAATGGCTTTTTATTGAAATACAGTTCTGATGAGCTGTCATCAGCCTGCAATGCTGTTTCCCTCCCCACAAATACTCATGATCTGTTGAGATTCCCATATGTTTCTGTTTTAATTCTACATTAAATTTAGAGAACTGCTTTTTTTTCCCAAGTAATTAATTATAATTCTGATACCATCGATACCATTTTGGAAAGTAATGGTGTGGCATGGAAGAGGTTGTTTCCTCACTTTACGCTGATAGAGATCCTCTGGCATCACAAACAAATGGTGATCTTCAGTACATTTCAGTCAATGTTCAGATGGATATTGAGGATGTGTTCCTGTATCTCCAAAAGCATCCCATGAGGGTCAGACTCCCCACTAGCAACTTGAAGACAGAAAACACGCAGGTGAGTTTACAATCTCACTATTGTTGGGGTGCAAATCAGACTGGGGTGAGATGGCTATCGGAAATAAATCCTGCATAACTTTCCTCTCACTGACTTTATTAGCAGTGGCTCCATTAAATGCCCATTCTGCATACTGAAGAAGTTGAATTACTGTTAAATTATTGTTTCTTTATTTTGAACATTTGGGCTTTAACCCAACCCTAATCAACGAGTGCAGGAAAGATCTGCAGATGCTGGTTTAAATCGAAGATAGAAACAAAATGCAGGAGTAACTCAGCGGGACTGGCAGCATCTTTGGAGAGAAGGAATGCGTGACGTTTCGGGTCGAGACCCTTCTTCGGACTGATGTCAGGGGGATGGGCGGGACAAAGATAGAATGTAGTCTGAAGAAGGGTCTCGACCCGAAACTTCACCCATTCCTTCCCTCCAGAAATGCTGCCTGTCCCACTGTTACTACAGCATTTGTGTCTATCCTAATCAATGAATGATAAAGTGGTTCCATTCTCCGACACCTGCACCCTTGTATCCCTTTCACAACCATATATGAAGGCTCAAGCTTCCCTATAGTAGGCATGAATCATGTAATGCAATAACCACCATTCTTCAGCATTAATTGTGAGGTACTGTATATGCAGGGCATTGAAATGGAGGTATTTGAGAAATAAAAATAAAATTGCTGTTTGATTTCATTGTCAAAATTGATTCACATCACTTTGAGAAATTGCTTTCTCTGCCAATAAACACAGTAATATATTTTTGAGGTGATTTCATCCCATTTGGGTTAATATACTGGAGCAGTGATGTGATACAAGCTGCAATTAATTACAAATTCCTCCATTCTCAACCCTATGATAATTACATTATTGCAATGAATATTAATGAACTTGATGTTCAACAACTTTGCACTGACATATTTTCTTATTTCTCTTTTTGATTTCAGTAATTCAAGAAATGCTAGTGAAGTAACATCTAAAGGTGAGAGGAAGGAGATTTATAGATTCATTTTTGCAGATTTTGAATGCCAAAGGTAAGCTACTACGAAATGTCACAGCAGCGTATTTTGTTTGTAATAGTTCGCAAATAATTAATTCTCTGAGCTAATTTGGATTGGTTGTTACGAAAGACATTTCTAAATTCAGGAAATAAAGGCACATTGTGATAGAGAAAATATATTTATAATATGTTTAAAAACTTATTTAAAAAAATATTTCTTGAATTCTTCACCTCCAGTACTTAAATGATTTAGTCTTTTTTTCCCAACTCTGTATTACTGGTTTGATTAAGGACTTGTGTTCTTTTATTCTCCATTTTCTGTCAATTATATATTAAAAATTTGGTTCAGTTAGGATTTTTTAGCTGTATTCCATAGGTTATCATTTTGCTCATGCTCGTTAATATTAAATTTTGGGACTGACAACTCCAGACAGAAAGTATGGCTGGGAAGTGCATTGAAAGGACATTACATACCACAATGTCAAAATGCATATCAGAGCTGTGACTCAATGTCTCATTAATTTTAATGGGAACTTGAGCAAATTAATTTTGCCCATTCGATTCTAGTTGCTTTGGCTACTGAATGGTTTCAGATGGATTCTCGGCAGTTAAGGCAACATCTTACAAGTAAAATAATTGACCATATCTATTTGTGAGACTACAATAACATTTCTTAACTGCAAATGAATGTGAATTTCTGCATTCAAGATAGCTCTTCCACTTCTTGTTCTTATCAGCACCGTCTAAATTGGTTGATTAAGTACTTCCTCTTTGCTCACAAAAAGCCAAAAGATCAGTTTTCCCAAACTGAACACAATTTCTGTCAGTTGCAGCATTGTATTGAGATAAAATTGCTGTTCATTTTCATTCCAATTTCAATAATATTGACAGAAACTGTTAATAAAAGCTGTCAAAATCTCAAAGGTAACACATTATTTAAAATCATAAGGTTCTAAGGAGAGAAAAGTTCAGCATGGGAATTTAATTAAAAAACTCATATGTATTGCATAAGTGACATGGGGCACTAAAATTGTCCTGGTCTTCCATTTGCATGCCGTTGTGAGGCACAAATGTGTTCTGAAACACATAAAAATGGTATGCAACTGACATTTCATGATCACTCACGTAATCTGGTGTTGGGCCAGGCAAATCAGAACAGGCACTCCTTCACCAGTGACCTGCCTCTACGTATCCTTTAACAGGATCAGTCTCGTGACATTTTATTAAAAATAAAAAATGGCACTGATTGTCACAGATGTGCCATGCTGCTGATGACAGCTTTGTTTAACCATTGAGCCTGGAGATGGATCCAACTGTCTGCCAGGGTTATTCCATAAATGCAGTCAGCTGTTTGTGGTGAGAATGTAAGAAATAGGTACAGGGAGCAGGATAATTGACCCCTCATGCCTGATGCACTGTTGAAAAACAGTATGTATTTTACTTCAATACAGCTTTCCTCTGGTGACCCATGACCCATTGAGTGCTCGCCGTTATGTCACTCGCAGAAATGTTGGCCTAAATTCACACTTCAGAATTAAGTTAAGTTCAGAATTTACTTGTTTATTTTAAATAAACAAGTAAATAAATTATATTTCAGACATACTGTGAGTTGTTGATACCACAACTAGAGTCTGAAGATGGGTCTCGACCTGACACGTCACCTATGTTGTCTGACCGAGCCGCTGAGTTAAAGGGGTAGGCAGCTCAGACTGATGCCACTGAGATTGTGGGTCTGAACACTTCGCCGGATTTCCTTGCCCCTCCGGCGAAAAATGAACACATATCCGCGTCACGGGATCACCCCGCTCCCCAATTTAATTCAGAAGTGCGAATTTACGGCAACATTTCTGCGAGCGGCGTAACGGCGAGCCTGTCTGCGATCGGGTAAGAGAACACAGCACTGAAACAGGTTGAAACAGGTTGAAATAGAAAACGCTGTCCTTAACTTGCATCAAACTTTAACCACGACAAATATTCTAGCCTCAGAGATGAACCGTGACTCATTCAGAAGTCTCTTGATAGTTATAGAAATCATACATTTCATTTCATTCTCCACCCCCTCTCCAAAACAAAGAACAATAAAAAATGCTTGTTATTCAGTCACTATCTTGCTCACTCACTGAAGCATAAAGCAATAAAACCTACAAAATCATCGTAGTTTTGTACAAATTAACTATATATGCTCCTAATTAACAGTTTTGAAAATAGTATTTTCTTACCTCTACGATGCAAAACTGGAAAAAAACCCGGATGAAACGAAGGTTTGTTTACACGCAGCAGATCAGCTGGTGACAATGCTTAGCCCGTGCGACCTATGACCTGCGCATGCTGAGTCGGAATACCGAACTCATTTATTCACTACCTTTTGAGCAAAATAATTTCTTCTTGGTCCACTTCTAAAAATGTCATCTTAGTTCAGGGCAGTGATCCCTGTGTTGCACCCTGCTGTGTCAGACTCTCATCTGCAAACTTCCCATTCATGCCTTGAATATTCACATTTAAATCGCTGATATCGATGACAACAGCAATGCGCCCAGCACCGATCCCTGAGGTACATAAGCCTCCAGTTCCAAACATAACCTTCCACCACCACCTTCTGCTTTCTACCATAAAGCCAATTCTGTATCCAGTTAGCTAGCTCTCCCTGGATCCAATTTGACCTAAACTTCCAGATCAGCCTACCATGCAGTACATTTTCAAAGATCTTGGCTGGTCCTTATAGACAAAGTCTACTGCCCTCATCAGCTTTCTTGGTTATTCAGCGGCTGACCTCATTATAGCCATGGGCCAAACATGGACAAAGGGGCTGCACTCCAGAGGTAAAGCGAGAGTAAATGGATTGTTTTATCTGTAACATCAAAGGCTGAGGGGAGACCTGACAGAAACAAACTTCTGAAGAAGGGTCTCGTCCCGAAAAGTTACCTATTCCTGACCTGCCGAGTTCTCCAGCTTTTTGTGTTTATCTTCGGTTTAAACCAGCTTCTGTAGCTCCTTCCTACACCCTTTCCAGGGATCTTCTTCCTTTGTTATTCACTTGCACCTCCTCTGAAACCAATTTAAAAAAAGAATTACATTTCCTCATTATCTTGCCTTACACCCTCAACACTTCGGTCATGTATTCACTCTACCTCTTGCTCTGGTGTACCCCTTCTCTATCCCTACCCTTCCACTGTGTAAATCTCTTGGCAAACCTTGGAAGAAATACTTGAAAAAACAATTCATGAGTGCATCTGAGAAAATAAAGAATTGTGGAATTTTTGATGAATTGGAACAGAAACAGGCAATAAACTTTTAAACAACCTTAGATTTGAGAAGAATAAAAATCATTTCTTGTAGGATTCCAGGGAGATTGTATTAGAATACGTCGCACAATGAAAATCAAAATGAAATAGATGATCTTTGGCATATTTCTTACGGCTTATGTTGTTTCCTCTTCTTTCAAAAAAGCCGTGCTGGACATAGCTGGATAAAACAAAATCAGATTACCAAGCATAAATCGCAAGAGGTTGACAAAGGCCTCAGTGCATTTCAGTTCACATTCCATGCTGCAGATTTCACTCAGGCTGCATAGAGGAAGCAACTACAGTAATTCACGTAATCAGCCCTGTTTCAGTATGCTTCACTTCATATACAATCAAGCAAGATAATTTGAGTCAAAATAACGACTATGTCATAAGAGCCCTCCAGTTGCTCATTTTCCCCATGGCCCTCAGCCAAGAGGCCAGATGCAATACACTGTTGCCAGACTCTGGAGCAACAAACTTTTCATTGGCCCCTGGCTAAAAAGACTCCATTTGAAGTTGCTGGGGATGATTTTCATTTCCTTTTCCAATCTGCATGTTACTAGAATCCAGGACAGCAGGCAGGCCGGATGCCATTAGCCATGCATCTTTTCCCTCTTTGAAAGTGATACCAATTTGCATGGAAATTCATGAGATTGACTGAATTTTCAGGTGGGCATGTGAAAAGAGGTGGACAGAAGGTTAGATTTTATGATTTAGATTTAGAGATTTAGAGATACTCTTGAAGATTGTCAATTTTGGGTTCAAACAGCATGATAAAAGCTTTTTAAACAGATGATACATTGCATCAACGTCCCTGCGATGCACCTGATGATTACTCGGATAGATGCCTTTTGTCTATGCTCAAACTGTGTGGCAAATATGTTACGAGCAGAAGCCCAGAGGATAATTCTGCACCTCAAAGTCTTCCCACAAACAATTACTGTCCATTAACTTATATGTATAAGATTCTATGTATCTCCCTCTCCCCTGACATCAGTCTGAAGAAGGGTCTCAACCCAAAAAGTCACCCATTCCTTCTCTCCAGAGATGCTGCCTGTGTCCCGCCGAGTTACTCAAGCATTTTGTGTCTATCTTCAGTTTAAACCAGCATCTGCAGTTCCTTCATACACATACTGCCCGTTAACTCTTGGTTTGATCACAAATAAGCTTATAATAACAGCACTTCAACATTTGGAAGGTGAGCAGTGATTTATCTAATTCAATTCTGACATTTGCAAACATGCAGAACGGTTTTAGAGTGGAATCGTTTCCAGTGCATGTAGATAATGGCACAGAGCAATGTGCAACACAAAGTTCATTGTACTATCTTTGTTCAATCTTTTGGGTCAGCCACCTCTGATCTGCTTAGGTCTCCAGCTGGTTGTTGGCACTACAGAGGCAGTCCTTTAAATCGCATATTCCTTAGCTTTAATGTGCAGGAGTAAGTACAATGAAAGAAGACTCAGTACCTGGCATTAAGGATTATAACAAGATAGGTATGGACCGCAAACACAGACCGCAGATGCAGCCCACCAGAAATTGGAGGAGCAGCACCTCATATTTCACTTGGGCAGCTTGCAGCCCAGCGGTATGAACACTGACTTTTCCAACTTTAGGTTGTTCCTCTGTCCCTCTCTTCCCCTCCCCCTTCCCAATTCTCCCTCTATCTTCCTGTCTCCACCTATATCCTTCCTTTGTCCCGCCCCCCTGACATCAGTCTGAAGAAAGGTCTCGACCCGAAACGTCACCCATTCCTTCTCTCCTGAGATGCTGCCTGATCTGCTGAGTTACTCCGCATTTTGTGAAATAAATACCTTTGAGGTATTAAAGTACATACATGTCAGTCAGTAAACCCTTCCCTATGAGATAGAATCTGTAGCTCTTTGATTGACATGGTTTGGTTTAGTTTAGTTTAGTTTAGAGATACAGCGTGGAAACAGGCCCTTCGGCCCACTGATTCCGCACCAACCAGTGATCCCAGCACATTAACACTATCCTACACACACTAGGGACAATTTACATTTATACTAAGCCAAATAACCTACAAACCTGTATGTCTTTGGAGTATGGGAGGAAACCGAAGATCTCGTAGAAAACCCATGCGGTCACGAGGAGAACATACAAACACTGTATAGACAGCACTCATAGTCAGGATCGAACCTGGGTCACTAGCACTGCAAGAGCTGTAAGCCAGCAACTCTACCACTGTGCCCCCATGCCACCCTAATGATCACCAATGACCAGGCTAAGGCAGAATACTTGAAAGCATGATCCATTTGTCAGATTGTTTAATGAGAGGACATTAGCAAAGGGGTGGCATAAACTGAACTATAGAATAGAGGATTCTTCCTCAATCTCTGCTACCTCTTCAGACATGCGTCTGAAGAAGGTCTCAAACCAAAAGGTCACCTATTCCTATTCTCCATGGATGCTCCCTGACCCACTGAGTTACTCCAACTTGTTAAGTTTATCTTCTCTGCTACACACATTTCCCTAACTGCTTGGAACCATCGAGTGGACGGGTGGACCGATGTGTTGGAGACTCAAGAGGTTGGCAATCTCACCACGCATCTGTGAAATTCTGCCGTCCAGTGAAACTGCATAGCTGTTGATTGTTTCTGAGGATGGAGCTTAAATTTGCCACTCAACCAAACAAGGTCTGCATCATTACAGTTGTACTGCGGACTGGCTGACGCAGATAATGTTGGAAGTGAGATTTGAAACGATCGGGTAGTTTAAACGAGACTTGTGATCTTCACTGTAACTGGCAATGCCGTACCTTTGGAACAGTTTGGCTGCATGCTACCTTACTTTGCAGCCTCCCTTGTGAAAACTAGTTTACCCAAGCTCTATTACTTCAATAGCAGCCACAGTGGCGCAGTGGTCGAGTTGCTGCCTTACAGCACTCGCAGTGCCGAGGACCCGGGTTGGCTCCAGACTACGGGTGCTGTCTGTATGGAGTTTGTACATTCTCCCCGTGACCGCATGAGTTTTCTCCAAAATCTTCGATTTCCTCCCACACTCCAAAGACGTACAAGTATGTAGGTTAATTAACTGGAGTAAGCGTAAATTGTCCCCAGTGTGTGTAGGATAGTGTTAATGTGCAGGGATCACTGGTTGGTGCAAACTCAATGGGCCGAAGGGCCTGTTTCCGCACTGTATCTCTAAACTAAACTAAAACTAAATAGCTTGTATGTCTCAGTAAATAGATATGATTGAACAGAGAGGATAATACCAAATCTTTTTAATGCAACTTGACCACCTTTTTTATTCATTGAACATAGAACACTGAATAGAGCAGCACAGGAAGAAGGCTCTGCAGTCCTCAATGTCTGTGTTGAATATGATGCTAAGATAAACTAATCTCATCTACCTGCACATGATCCTTATCTCTCCATTCTCATGTTCATAGGTTCATAAATTGTAGGAGCAGAAGGCGCCATTCGGCCCATCAAGTCTACTCCACCATTCAATCATGGCTGATCTATCATTCCCTCTCAACCCCATTCTCCTGTCTTCTCCCCATAAGCCTTGACACCTGTACTCACCAAGAATCTATCAATCTCCACCTTAAAAATATCCATTGACTTGGTTATCACTGTGGCAATGAATTCCACATTCTCTACATATTCATGTTATATCCCACCATTCTCTGCAGATCTATGTGTAAGGCAATGCCTTAGGGCAATATAGTACGGTTGAAGCTGGTGAAGCAAAGTGGGAATACATAAACAGCTGCCCCATTGACTGATTGACTTTGTTGCATTGCTTTTCATCAGTTAAAATGTCAGAAAGCCTTCACGATTTCACCTATAAGTATCTCCAATTGCCTACAAATTTAGATGATGTATATAAATACTCCAGTCAGATTTGGAATAAGTCTGAGTAGCTTTTTTATTGAAGTTTATTCAACTAACACTTTAAAAAAAATTGAGGAACAAATTGAAAATCATGGAAATGTTATTTAAGTTTTCATATTTGATAACCTCTTCTAAATTTGATGCCGAAAGACGAGAACTGTAAGCACATGGAAATATCATCACCTCCAGTTTGGCTCAAATCTCAAAACTGTCTTGACTTAGATATAGATGCTAAAAACTGCATATGCTGGAATCCTGACCAAAACATAAATTGTTGGTGGAACTCAGCGGACCAAGCAGCATCCATGGAGTGAATGGTCAGATCACGTTTTGGATCGTGATTCTTCTTCAGGCCATCGATCTAAAGAAGGATCTCAATCCCCCAAAACTTTGTAGGTCCATTCCTTCCACAGGTGCTGCCTGACCTGCTAAGTTCCGCCAGCCCTTTGTGGATTGTCTTAGGTTTATTTTGTCACTCTTTCTTCACAGTACCTGACAGCACTGTGGGAGTGTCTTTGCAACTGCTTTATGTTAAGGATGGATAGACACAGTGGCTTTGTTAATGAGCCCACTCCACAAATATGTACGTAAACATTCAGCTCAAAGTCGAGCCAATCAGGACATCTATTTTTATGAGTGCTTAAAAAAATACGCAAGTGCTAAAAATTATATGCATGCTTAATAATATCATTCCACTGGAAATGCATGTGATTTATTTATTGGACTGAGAACTGTAGTGTTACTGAATGTCCAAGCACTATTACTGACTACCAACTTCCAATTTTTGCAATCTGATGTAACTAACCCAAATCAATTTATTGGGTTATTCAAAAAACATGAAATGGATTGGCTGAATTTTTGGAGTAAATATGGAGTGTTACTATTGACCCAGAGTCCCCTCAGTGGACTCCACTGCCAAGCTTCACCCGAGCTGAGGTGGGTAGATCTTGTTGCAGAGCCCCCACTTATTTAACTGCCCGCAAAGTACAAGAAAGCCAAAGTTCTGACACAGGAACAAAGTCAAGCAGTGTTCAAGTCAAATCAGGCAGTGGTGCGGCCTAAACAACAAGGGGAGGCTCAGCGGCTGTGGACCGTCAGGGGGTGGGAGTAGGGAAGACATTGCAGGACCCAGCATGGGGGGATGGCCGAGAAGAACAATGGGGACACAGCGTGGGGGCACTGCCATGAGGGACGGTGGGAGAACAAAGGGGGACCTGGTGTGGGGAAGGTGGGGGACTCCCAGAGTTTAGAATCCTCTGCCCAGGGGATAAGTCTGTGTTTTGTTCTGGTGAAGGCGCTGTACACATGACAGCCAATCAACAGTCATGTGCTTTTTCTTTTTGTTTTCACTTTTAATTTCAAGTTTTTGTGTACCTTGTGTGTTGTGACTGTCAGCAGACCAATTTCCCACCGGGGATGAATAAAGTTTTATCGTATCATATCGTATCATAAGAAACACAGTCTTTGGTGGATGATGTATTTGCCTCACGTACTGTAACCAGTGAAGCTTATAAGTTGGCAAAGGACTTCATTATTGGTGATCTTTTTGTCAAAAGTGATTTCAAGGACTTCAAAATACTGTACATCTAATTAATCTGTGAATTTCTGGCTATAAACTTACTGGTTAGAAATATACTCTGGTAAAGCTTTTTTTCTCAGTCTTAACTCTAGTGAAAAAAACAATGAATGTTGATGACGATCTCATTAATATATTATACCTTAATCTTTAAACTCCAGTTGGATATTTTAACATGTAGCAAGGCAGACACAAATGCTGGAGTAACTCAGCGGGACAGGCAGCATCTCTGGAGAGAAGGAATGGGTGACGTTTCGGGTGCAGTCCCTTCTTCAGACTGATGTCGGGAGTGGGCAGGACACAGATAGAATGTAGTCGGAGACAGTAACACTGGTGGGAGAACTTGGAAGGGGGAGGGGATAGAGAGGGAAAGCAAGGGCCATTTGAAGTTAGAGAAAATGTCCATACCACTGTGGCATAAACTACCCAAGCGAAATATGAGGTGCTGTTCCTCCAATTTACGCTGGGCCTCACTCTGACAATGGAGGAGGTCCAGGACAGAAAGGTCAGATTGGGAATGGGAGGGGGAGTTGAAGTGCTGAGCAACTGGGAGATCAGGTAAGTTAAGACGTAAGTAGCAGCATCTGCATTACATTCTATAATAAACTCATTTTCTATCGATGTTATGATTCTCTTGATGCATTCTGTACTCTGCAAATTCTATTCTCAATAATGTGAAGCAAGCATTTTGCATTTCCCATACTTCTTTCATAAATTAGCTGTTTGATGGAGCATAAGATATGCCACAGATCACTGAGCAGCTTCACATTAAATTCAGTAGCTTTGTCGTTTTACGCAAATGCCATTTATTTCTGCGGAAGCAGAATATTCCTATTGCACATGTGCTGACATTTCTTGCCAGGGCACAAGTGGACAGTACATGACAATGTGCACCAAAGCTGCAATTAATTACCAAAAACAGGAATAGTTATTTTAGGGAAAAAAACCCAATTCATTAACAAACACAGCAGAATATTTTTTCAATTATTTCTTAGAATATGACATTTTGATTATGAATAGTTGCACTTTCATTTTGCAGTGGGTGTTTGAAATTGGACAATCCCAGAGGAAGTGTTATTCAGCTCTATTTTGCACTTCATAATTACACAGTAATTAAGAATTTATCCTTCAAAGATATTAAAACGGAATTAGCTAACCGATCAGTGCAGTCTTTTGAAGTTAGTACAATATGGCACTTCACTAAAATGCAATTATCCTCTTTTTGAAACAAATATTATACTGTGTGGAAACCAGAGATTGAAATTTAGATAGAATGAAAGCATCAAAAAAACAAGTTTTATTTACAGTTTGTTTTTTTGCTAAATTGTGCTTATTTAAGGATGTATTTTGACATATTTTTTAAACTATTTTCTTTTGAACAGGCACATCAGTATTTGAGCAATGATTTTGTTATCTTCTGCTTGCAATTTTAATCAGCAGAAACTGGTCCATTGATTTATTGTTATCTCTATAACAAAATAGGCTCATTGCTTTTGGTGAAGTAATACACACACGCACACACGTGCGCACACACGCACACGCCCACACACACACACACACACACACACACACACACACACACACACACACACACACACACACACACACACACACACACACACACACACACACACACACACACACACACACACACACACACACAATTTTACAGTTCTTTAAATGTGATTAACATTTTCATGTCTACCAACAGTTTTGTGTTATCGGTCGGTTCACAGCTTGGAGAGCTGATTAAAGCTGTCAAAATGCATTTAAATTAGGACTGCTACAATGGCGAGGTGATTCCCAACCTATTTAAGGTGCCTTTAGCATTTTGATTTCTGTAAAGTCGGTGCCAGTGGGGTGCAATGATATCCATCAATTGGGCATTGCTCGGAAGCATCCTTTGGGAATGTAGGTGAGAAGGAGGGGCTCGTCCTGGTATGGAGTTAGGTTTGTCATAATCATATGAAAATGATTAGCAATTGATGGCATTTAACATGAGTTCATGCTAACATAACATGAGTTCAAGCAGTAAATAATGAACGTACATCAGTAAATGATAATTTCATATCCCACGATAGATTCTGGGCAAAAGTGTTTCTGGTAATAAAATATTTATATTTTTGAATGTTTCCTTTTTTTATTTTCCTTAGTATTTAAAGTATTTAAGCCATAAAGTATTTCTCTGGTGTGCCATGGCATTGCCATTCTACATCACAATCCCTACTCCCTGTTTCAGGGTACAGCCAATTTAATTCTTTAATACCAATCGAGTTATATTCTGTGAGATATATTGGCAATATTCTGAAAGTGAAAATGTTCTTCATCTACATGTTCAGTGAGAAAACAAAGAAATAGAACTGAGTAAAATGTTAATGTTTTACTTATCCTGTTCAATGCAATAGCTAATTATTCCAGACCAACACTGTTGTTGAGTGTTATAGTTTAATAGAATGTAAAATGAATGGTCAGGACGGGTGTATCTTTTATTTTTGTCCATGGAGTACCACAGCTATTTCTTTGTGTTGTAGTGATAATTGCATATAGTGAGAATTCAAGGTCCTGATAAGCTGATCTCGGAGCTGCCTGTGCCAGAGAACGATGTGTGATCAGAACAATTTTACTCTGCAAGTGGTTGTGAGCAGGGCATCAATGAAATTGTATGGGAAAGTAAAGTGCCACATTCATCACTGCCTCACCAGCATTCAGGCGGATGATACAGTACAGTCTTTCATTAATAAGGGTGGAGAAAAAAACAACCTATGTTCTGATTTTTGTATTGTAACATATTATAAACTGAGGCTCCTAAAAAACTTTCCACTGTATCTTGTTAAATAAACCAATCTACCAAATTACCAATTTACTGATTTTAGTGGTTATAAGATTGTAAGGTCATAAGGGATAGGAGTAGAATTAGGCCATTCGGCCCATCAAGTCTACTCTGCCATTCAATCATGGCTGATCTATCTCTCCCTCCAAACCTCTTTCTCCTGCCTTTTCTCCATAACCGCTGACACCTGTACTAATCACAAATCTATCTATCTCAGCCTTAAAAATATCACTGACTTGGCCTCCACAGTCTTCAGTGGCAAAGAATTCCATTATGAGGACAGAACCAAATTGACCAGACCTGCGGTAGACACAAGATGCTGGAGTAACTCAGCGGGTCAGGCAGCATCTCTGGAGAGAAGGAATGAGTGATATTTCGGGTCAAGACCCTTCTTCAGACTGATGTCAGGGAATGGGGCGGGACAAAGATAGGATGTAGTTGGAGACAGGAAGACTGGTGGGAGAAATGGGAAGGGGGAGGGGATAAAGAGGGAAAGCAGGGACTATCTGAAGTTAGAGAAGTCAATGTTAATACCACTGGTGTGTAAACTACCCAAGCAAAATATGAGGTGCTGTTCCTCCAATTTGCACTGGGCCTCACTCTGGCAATGGAGGAGGCCCAGGACAGAAAGGTCAGATTGGGAATGGAAGGGGGAGTTGAAGTACTGAGCCACCTGGAGATCAGGTTGGTTAAGGCGGTCTGAGCGGAGGTGTTCAGCAAAACGATCGCTGAGCCTGCGCTTGGTCTCGACGATGTAAAGAAGTTGACACCTGGACTCCATCCAAGGACCCAAACAGTCTTTCCAGGTGAGGCAGAGGTTCACCTGGAAACCTCATCTCATCCAACCTCATCTACTGTATCCGCTGTTCCAGGTGTCAAAATAATGCAATTTTTTGGGGATAGTTCAAATCTCATTGAAATATGCATTCATTATTACAACATAATAGAGAGAACATGATGAACTATTATTGGGTTAAAGACTTAATCATCTTAATCAATAGAAGGTAATGGGTGAATATTTATGTACTGAACACACTGCAAAATGTCACATTAAGTGTATTTAAGCTTAGAAATCTATCATTGAGAGTAATGACGCAACTGAAATTAAGCTGTGGGAATCTTATATAAAACTGCCTTAAGTGACTGCCAGAAATTTATTTTTAAATATTTTTTCATCACTATTTTAGACAAAGTTTTCATCCACAACTGTTGACAAGACTCAAGGGCCTCAACCATAGGGAGAGGTTGGGCAGGCTAGGACTTTATTCCTTGGAGCGCAGAAAGCTGAGCGGTGATCTTATCGAGATGTATAACATCAAGAGGGGAATAGATATGGTGGTCTTGTTCTCAGGGTAGGGGAATCAAGAACTGGAAGACATAGGTTTAAGGTGGGATGGGAAAGATTAATAGGAACCTGAGGATAACTTTTTGCATGGAGGGTGGTGGATATATGAAATGTGCTGCCAAAGGAAGTAGTTGAGGCAGGTACAATAACACCATTTAAAAGGCATTTGGGCAGGTGCATCAATAGGAAATGTTGAGAAGAATATGGGTCAAATGCAAGAAAATGGGACTAGCTTAGATGGGTCATCTTGGTCAGCATCAATGGGATGGGCTGAAGGGCCTGTTTCCATGCTGAGTGACTATGACTCTGTAACAGCTTTATCTGAACTTGAATAGAAATGTTTATTAGATAAATTTATGTCCATTCCACATTGAGTGGTACTATTAATTTGTTCGCTACAAGAGAAAGAGATCCAAAAGCAATGGATGATAGTGTGCTAACATGACAGTTTGGAAAAATCCATGGTTATTTTTATTTCATGCTGAGGAATAAAACTGAGTGATCCTTCTTGCTCTTCTGAGGTATCTTCTTCATTACGTGCAAATGGAATGATGTAATTCATTGGCACACTCTACTGAAGTGGTAGCATGTCTACAATAGAACAATTTCCTTTCATGATATATTATTCTGTTAGGGACCAGTTTTGGTGTCTGCTTTTAATACAATTGAAATAAATGTTACTAAACTGAGTAGAATCCCTCCTCATTTAAGTGAATGGATAAAACTTTGTAAGAATATACTTTCATTTTTGTGTTAAACCTGATCGAAAGTGTATATTCGCCTTGATGTCATTTGAAAGTGAGACATTGCAATTTATTAAATATGAAATATTAAATCTGTGATAAATTTATGACTTAAGTGGGATCAAGCATGCATTCTGTTTTGGAAAGATACAAAATGCTGGAGTAACTCAACGGGTCAAGCAGCATCCCTGGAGAACATTCGTATGTGATGCTTTGGGTTGGGACTCTTCTTCAGAAATAGCTATGCCAAAAGAACATAGCTATGCCATTATGCTTTCAGTCTGAAGAAGGGTCATAGAAACATAGAAAATAGGTGCAGGAGGAGGCCATTCGGCCCTTCGAGCCAGCACCGCCATTCATTGTGATCATGGTTGATCATCCACAGTCAGTAACCCGTGCCTGCCTTCTCCCCATATCCCTTGATTCCGCTAGCCCCTAGAGCTCTATCTAACCTGCTCCAAAACATCACCTATCCATGTTCTCCAGGGATGCTGCCTGACCCGCTGAGTTATTCCAACATTTTGTCATTTCCTGATAAACCAGCATCTGCAGTTCCTTGTTTCTACATTTATGCATTTTTTTGTTGAGGTATAAGAAGTATCACAGGCTCTTATTTTAAGACTGTTACATTCCTCAGATGTACTTATCATTTTGGAAGGAACTGCAGATGCTGGTTTAGACTTAAGATAGACACAAAATGCTGGAGTCACTCAGCGGAACAGGCAGCATCTCTGAGGAGAAAGAATGAGTGAAGTTTCGGGTCGACCCGAAACGTCAACCATTACATTTCCCCAGAGATGCTGCCTGGTTTGCTGAGTTACTCCAACATTTTGTGTCTATCTTCATACTTATCGTTTAGTTTAGTTTAATTTAGTGATACAGCATGGAAACAGAGCCACCGAGTCTGCAACGACCAACAGTCAATAGTTCTATCCTACACACCAGGGACAATTTACAGAAGCCAATTAACCTACAAATCTGCACGTCTTTCGAAATGTGAAAGGAAGCCGGAGCACTTAGAGAAAACCATGCAGTCACTGGAAGAATGTACAAACTCCATACAGATACACACGTGGTCAGGATCGAACCCGGGTCTCTTGTGCTGTAAGGCAGCCACTCTACCGCTGCTCCATTGTGCTGCCCTTATAATCTCAACAATGCTTATATATCTTTTTAAACCTTTCAATTTTTAAAGCTGACAACTATTATCCAGAAAATGACATTTCAGTTCTTAAACAGTAGAATAGATAAATGTGTATCCAAATGAGATTGTTGATTGAGGAAGAGATGGTTATGAAATAAGGATCACTCGGTTTATTTCACAAGGTGCTGAAACAGGTTCACCCTGACAATGGCACTTCTCCAGGTGCTTGGCCATCATAAGCCTTGTGAACGATATTTGAGTCCACTGCCTGGTGAGGATTCTCATCTGCCCCTTCACCACCAGCAGTTTGCTATCAGCTCTGAAGAGATCCCGCCACCTTGTGACAGATCCTGCCTGGGGAAGCCAGCTGTGTCAGAAGAGACAGTGGTAGTTACTCTGCAAGTTCTAAAACAGAAGTGCTACAAGTTCTACAGAAATGTTCTACAGAAATGTAGCCAGGCATGTTCCAACAGCAGTCATAGTCATAGAGTCATAGCCATAGAGTGATACAATGTGGAAACAGGCCCTTTGGCCCAACTTGCCCACACCGGCCAACATGTCCTAGTTACACTAGTCCCACCTGCATGTGTTTGGTCTATATACCTCCAAACCTGTTCTATCCATGCATCTGTCCAACTGGTTCTTAAACATTGGGATAGTCCCAGCCTCGACTATTTCCTCTGGCAGCTTGTTCCATACACCCACCACCCTTTGTGTGAAAAAGTAACCCCTCAGATTCCTATTAAATCTTTTCCCCTTCACCTTAAACCTATGTCCTCTGGTCCTCGATTCACCTACTCTGGGCACAATTCTCTGTGCATCTAAGCGGGGATTTGCAACTGATTGTTCTCACCTACAATATCAGTGACTCAATCAAATTTGTTTGGCCTCCGATCTATCTTTTTTTAATGTTTAGGACTTCACATTGGCGATCCTCTCCCCGTTCTTTGTCAGTTCTACATCAGTTCAAGTTAGTTCTTTACAGCTTTACCTTAAGTTAATCATTCTCCCTGTGCAGCAATAACTCGGGATGTTTACAGAGTACTATGTTTACATATCTGTAGTGCTGCTGCAAATATGAATGTCATTGTTCCGTTTCGGAATATGTGACAATAATACGCTCTTGTATTGAACTCCCTGCCTCAGGTTTATGACAGGACTCAACCATCCCACTGCCACCCCCGTTCCCCACCCCCAATGCCCACACCATCAACCCTAAAAAATTATATTCACTTCCAAATGTCTCTTTCTACCACTTGCAAGTGGATCCGACCATTAGTCACAGCTTCCCCTCCTCACCGCTTTCCACCTTTTTGCAGAGACCTTTCCTTCCATGACTATCAGGTCTGCTCATCCTTCCCCACCCACCCCTCCCTGACCCCTGGTATTTGCCCTGGAATTCTTGTTCTGACACCTCTTTTTTCAACAGCATCTAACCAGCCCTTCCAGTACCTGCTCCAACCTCATATAGAGTAACAGGAGGCATAAATAGGGTAGATCTAGCTCCAGCAATGGCCTTAACTGCATTTTCAATGCCTTCTACATTAAAATGATGGATTGGATGAAGGTGATGATGTTGCAACAATACCTCTTTATTTTAAATCAAAGTGGGATGTATTGGTTCTGTGGTTAATGGGCTGAACAATGGTTCCTCTGTGACAGGAAAACATTTGTTTGCAGCTTCAAAACTGCGAAAGAGAAATCCTTTGGCGAGTGTCAAGAGGACTTGTGGTGACCTTCCACTATCTGCCTCTGATTGAATGCTTCTCTCTATGGAGATATCAACTCAGTTTATTGTTAAGTTGGAGGAAGATTGAGAGAGGGATGAATCATTCCCTCTTCACCCTCTCTGGAACTGAAAACTGACTTGATTTCTCTCTTTCCCAATTTTGATGAAAGATAATGATCCCTCCAAGTTAATCCTGGATCTCTTTCCAAAGATGCTGCCTCCAACTTGCTGAGTGTTCCCAGCATTTTCTGTTTTTATTTTAGATTTCCAGCATTTGTAGATTTTTAAATTAATTTTTCTGTCCCTTCTTGGGATGTGTGCAATATTGGTGATGTGGCACTGTTTGCAATGCTTAATTGACTCAGAAAAGTGCTACTTCAGAGACCCAGGTTCGATCCTGACCTCGGGTGCTGTCAGTTTGGACATTCTTCCTGTTGACGACGTGGGTTTCTCTGGGTGCTCCGGTTTCCTCCCACATCCCAAATTCTTGGGTTTGTAGGTTAGTTAGCCTCTGCAAAAATGCTCCAAATCTGTAGGGCCTAGATGAGAAAGTGGGGTGACATAGAACTAGTGTGAACAGGTGATCAATGGTCAATACGGACTTGGTGGGTCGAAGAGCCTGTTTTCCTGCTGTTTCTTTAAACTACACTAAACTACTCACCCTTTTGTCCAGTCATTGAACGTGTTTTAGTTCTCTTCTCAGAATGATGCTTAGTAACTCACAACTGTCAAGACCTTTTCCTGTGCCACATTCAAATTTAATATCAGGAGCAAATTTATTTCAGTAGTTAGCGAAGTACAACTGTCAAATGCTGAATAATTCTGTGATGAACAATGTTGCAATAGCAGTAACTCATTCTCATTTAACAAATTAGATGAATCCCAATGATTCCTGTCAGTAGGGAGCCATGTGGGGATCCACCACAATGTAGAAGTGAACCTAGGATGACAGGTCTGGCAATGTTTGATGGTTTAATGATACAATTCCCACATTAAAATGAAGTTGAGTAGGAAAGAACTGTAGATGCTGGTTTAAATCGAAGGTAGACACAAAATGCTGGAGTAACTCAGTGGGACAGGCAGCATCTTTGGAGAGAAGGAATGGGTGGCATTTCGGGTCGAGACCCTTCTTCATGAAATGAAGTTGGTTTGCCTTCGACTCAATAATAATAAAAATAATGGTGAGTGTGAAGAATTTTAGAAAGGAATTTAACACAATTGCCATCAATGCCATTGAAACATTTTGCTAAATGTATGCAAAAGATGGATTATAAGTGATTCAAAGCTGTTAGAATTCTAGATTCATATAGAAAAGTTGACAGAGAATGGAGTTGAATCTTTGGTTTAATTAAGTTTTGCCTCAAATGGTAGCTTTTTGTCACTGACGTATGAAATTTACTGTTTTCACCATTGTGAACAAAACACTAAAAAGATTTGTTTAAATATGTTTATCATTTATGTATTAGGATATTAACTTTTAAAGTATTTCATGCAGTTATAGAGTATACACATCAAAATAATTTAAATATATGATTTCTAAAATTTCACTGCAAATTTCTAATTTTAATTTCTAATAAGTAGCATAATGCAAGCATTGGTTTTAATCATTAGAACATCGAATATAGAACAAGGAACAGTACAATACAGGAGCAGGCCTTACCGCCCACCATGTCGTTTTGAACATGATGGTAAGTTATACTAATATCCTCTGCATGCATAACCCTTCATTCCCTACATATCCATGTGTCTGTACAAAAGCTTCTTAGATGCCACTATCTTATCTACCACCACCACCACCCCTGGCAACATGTTCCAGGCAACCACCACTTTCTGTGTAATGAAATCTGGTGGCAGTGGAACCGCCTCCGGATCAACGCGGGGAAAACCAGGGAGATAGTGGTGGATTTCCGCAGGTGCAGCCATGTCCCCCCGACACCGGTGAACATCCAGGGAATGGACATCGGGAGGGTGAACTCTTATAAGTACCTGGGTGTTTACCTCAACAACAAACTTGACTGGACCGAAAATATCAATGCACTGTACAAAAACGGCCAGAGCAGACTTTACCTGCCGAGGAGGCTCAGGTCCTTTGGAGTGCAGGGGGCACTCCTAAGGACCTTCTACAACACTGTGGTGGCATCAGCTATTTTCTATGGAGTGGTCTGCTGGAGCAGCAGCATCCCAGCAGCGGAGGGGAAGAGACTTGACAAGCTGATCAGGAAGGCCAGCTCTGTCCTGGGTTGCCCCCTCGATTCAGTACAGGCAGTGGGAGGGAGGAGGATGATGCCAAAGATAACATCGCTGCTGGACAACGACTCCCACCCCATGCAGGACACTGTCACTGCACTGAGTAGCTCCTTCAGTGACAGACTCCTTCACCCCAAGTGTGTGAAGGAGAGATATAGGAGGTCCTTCCTTCCCACTGCTGTGAGACTGCACAACCAGCACTGCTCCCAGCAGACCAGTCAACAGTAACAGTAAAGGAATAACACAGTAAATTATAACAATTTATCCTTGTCTTTATTTTTATTTATAATGAATGATCTCTTGCTATCCACTCTGCTGCTGTAACACTGCAAATTTCCCCGGTGTGGGACAAATAAAGGATTTTAAAATTATTATTATTATTATTATTATTATTATTATTATTATTATTATTATTATTATTATTATTATTATTATTATTATTATTATTATTATTATTATTATTATTATTATTATTATTATTATTATTATTATTATTATTATTATTATTATTATTATTATTATTATTATTATTATTATTATTATTATTATTAAATTGCCCCGCACATCCCCTTTGTTTCTTTTTTTTCCTACTCAGATGTGCAGCACTTTGGTCAACGTGGGTTGTTTTTAAATGTGCTATACAAATAAAATTGACTTGACTTTACACTTTGCCCATCCCTTTGTCTTCTAATCTTTGCCATTTCCACCCCAGGAGAAAGGGTTTGTACGAAATAGTATTCTTTCAACAAGGATCATAGAATCATAAAGTTTTCCAGCACAAAAACTGTCCATTTGCCTCATTTTGTCCATGCCCACTGAAATGTCTACATGAACTCATCAAATTTCTGTGTATTTTGCCCAGGTCCCTCTCAACCCTTTCAAACCCGGATTTACAATTTACTAGTGTGAATTAATAGGAAGTGTAATTGCAAATAATATGCTAATCACCTAAAAACTCATTGATTAAATGTCAGTTTTCAAAATATTAATAGATGATATAAGGGACAGGAAGTGAAGAGGAACCTTATGTACCTTATACATTGTATTATCCATTACTAAACATATCATCATATTAAACTTTGATATTGTATGTATGGTTCAGAAAATACCATATATTAGTTTGATTTTGTTTCCTTAATCTTAAAAAAATGTATTTTAAAATGTAACATTGAGTTGCATGTGATTTTATCATTACTACAAACTTGTGAACAATGCAGTTTGTGTAATGAGACCAATCAATCCTTTTCTCTAATAAATAATGAATGGCAAATCAATATGTTCATGCTCATGGTAGTAACATCATTATTGATAACATTTTATTTTCAATTTGTTTCATTTGTTATTCTAAGGAACATAATATTTAAATAATTATGCCATAAAACAATTTGTTTCCTCTAAACTAGACTCTATTTTTTTACAGCTTAACTAGCCTTAAATAACCACCAATTCCTTGTGACTTTGGCAATGTGTATCATTGCCATCTTTTCCAGATGAGCTTTCATTAACACACTTGAGAAACAGTTGGAAAACTCTGTCCACCAATTATGATGATAAACTGAAGTTGTAAATTTTTGAGATTGCACTTTGCTTTTCCTGAGGCATTGGAAAGATATTAAGCGCTGCTTCTCCCATCTCCTGATCATGCCCCTATGACCAGAACATTTATTTCCCTCTTTTAAGATCTGATAAAGACCATTACAAATAAGTCATCAGCTTTAAATTTCAAGTATTCTCTATCAATGAGTGATTCTGTGGAGGTTCAACAGGGTGATTTACTTCACAGCTGATGTAAGTAAGAACCCCACACTCAACATTGGTTAGATCTTGGACATCTCTATGCCAGCATGAAGATTATTTTCTGCACCCAACAGGGCAACATCAGGTAATTTCTAGACCAGCATTCAAAAAGATTGAAGTCATTAACACAATGTGAAAGGGTTATTCAAATGGAGAAAACTGGACCCCCTGAAATTTTCCGAAAGGAAAATTAGGTGTATAGATCTCTGTTGCACTACTTTAACTATCCGTTCCTTTTACTACTTGTAAAAACAACCCCAAATTTTATCCAATAAATAGATTTAACAGTCAAATGTATCAATTGTTCTCAATCTCAGAATGTTGGATTTTAGTCTCCACCTATTTTCTGATGGCATATGCAGACCTCTGACTCAACCACGAAGCTCACCTGAAACAGCCTGGAGCCTCAGTTAGTTACTTGGGTGGTTAGTTGGGCAAAGAGTCATGGATTTTGTACATTATACACACTACAACCATTACGTAATGGGTGGAAGGAAATCTTGTTTATTGTTGTAAATGGGTTGCTTTATCGAACTTTCATCTGACTTACTGGCATTGCCAACAGGAAAATCCCAAAAGCAAAGGGATGAGGAGCGATGGAGAAGCAGAGGGAAAGATGGGCATGGGATGATTGATGACTCAAGGGGAAGATAGAAACATGGGAGAATACAGTATAAGAAAAGGGCCACAATGCCTTGTGCCAAACAGAATGCCAAATTAAGCCAGTGGAAACAGCCCATATTTGGCCAATCTCTGATAGCTAATACCTTCTAATCAGGCAACAATCTGTTAAACTTTTGCTGCACCCTCTCCAAAGCCTCCATATATTTCCTGTAATGCAGCATCTTGAATTATAAGCAATACTCCAAATGCACACAAACCAAAGTTTTAAACAGAAGCAATATTACTTCCCGATTTTATACTCAATTTTCCAGCTGAATTAAGCATGCATGCTGGATGATTTCTTCACTAAATTATCCATTTGTGTTGCCAGTTTCAGGAAAATAAAGAAATCTTCCACATAGAATGAATGCAAGCATGTTAAAAAGGTTTAATTGTATTAGTTTTTTTCAGAAATTATCCAAAATTCAATGTGCACAATATTTGTATATGAATAAAATATGTAAATTCATTACAATCTGGAAATGTACACTGCATAAACTAAATATTTGAAAAGAAAGTTGCCATGGGAACAGTAGATTGTCTGATTCCAAGGACTTTGTTTTTAATCAAGAGGATCAACTGAGACTGGGAAACAGTGTGTCTGATTAGCTGAAATGATTTATCATGAGTAGTTTTATGGCAATTACAATTTTATTTTCTTCTATTGCAATATTCACTATTTTAATATTTGATACTGTGGGCATTTGTTATATCTTTTGCTGCAAAGTTCTTCGGGAAATTTCTTATTAATTCATTTTAAAAATGACTGTTCTCAAATTAACTATCTATCAATTGGCAAGGGTACTGAGAAAGACAAAGTAGTACCAATACCAATCTAACAGAGAGTCTACCCCTGCCCATGAATGCCATCGTGAGGAAGAACAGTCAAAGAGTGAAAGAGCTATATTGGAAGGAAGAAAGTAGGCATGCCTTTTGTATTCTCAGGATGTCCCTGAAAATACAGAAGCACAGCGGGTAGAGCTGCTGCCTCACAGCACCAGAGGCCTGGTTTCAATCCCAACCTCGGGTGCTGTCTGTGTGGAATTTGCATGTTCTCCCTGTGACCATGGGGCTTTCTTCTGGGTGCTCCAGTTTCTTCCCACATCCTAATGACGTGAGTGTTTGTAGATTAATTAGCCCCTGAAAAATTAGCCCAGCTGTGTAGGAAATGGATGCGAAAGTGGGATAACATTGAACTAGAATGAACGGGTGATTGATGGTCGCCATGGACTTGGTGGGCTGAAGGGCCTGTTTCCATGCTGTATGGTTCAATCAATCAATCAACCCCAAGTGCGTAACACCTGTCTCAGATTTACCCAGTTTTTCACAAGAAAACCCAACAGTCACAATATCTTACACATAACTGGAAAAATGACAGAAATTCACTGTTGGCTGAATATGCATTATAATAGCATCTAAGCTTTGTACCCAACTATAAAATCAAATGTCAGCAGTAGAGACTGAGATTTCTATCTCTGTCTGTTTTATAGTGGAGAAGTCATTCTTGGCATTTTTTCAAATTTGCTAAGGGATCTTTTATATTCAGCGGTGCAGACAAATAGGACTCAGTTTAATGTGTAGGAAGGAACTCCAGATGCTGGTTTACACCAAAGACAGACACAAAATGCAGGAGGAACTCAGCAGGTCAGGCAGCATCTCTGGAGGGAAGGAATGGGTGATGTTTCGGGTTGAGACCATTCTTCAGACACAATTTAATGTCTTGGACATTGGAACGCGTTGTCAGTTCTGTACTTAAATGCAGTCTGGATGATGTGCTCAAGTCATGTGTGGGACCTAAATGCTCTTAATGCTAATTTAAAGGTGAGAGTAATGTCACAGCAGCAAAGTTAATTTTAAACTGAATGAAAGTCATTTACTAATGAGTGTTATAAGTGTTTTCATTCATGAGAATTTCAGCCATGATCATTGATTTGAGGTTCAAAGCATCAACATTGAATAACACAGCATTGCCTATTCCTGCCCAGTTTCTGGAAAACATAATGTGACCTCCACTGCCATGTTTTCTTTGATAAATTATTTATGGTGCTTTGCTGGCATGTGTTCCTTCTTCTACCCATGTGAAACAATTGCAGCATAGTTAATGCATACCTCGTGCAGATTGCATGAGATATAAAGGCTGCTCCCAAATGTGCATTTGTCAGTGCTTTACAATAGTTATTTTATTTAGTTCGCTGGAAGAACTTTAAGAACTGAAGTTGGTAACAAGCTACAAAGATACAAGTCTTTATCTTATTTAGCAGGGGAACAAATGGTTTGTCCATTAATATGGTGTCCTTTAAATGTATAAACACACAGGGAAACAAATCACCTTTGACTGCTAGCACTAAACACAAACATGGACATTGGTTAGAAGTTGCACTCACCTCCCACGCTTTTGGATCCACTAATTTCAAAGCAGAGTTTGCAGAAACTAAGTACAAAAAAAAATAGTGAACTTTAAATTATGGGAGGCAATGACTTGTACAAAGCAGTAACTCAGCATGTGCTCAGCAAGATTGTAACTCAAAGCAGTTACTCAGCATGCTAGTGTGCTTTTAAATCCAGATATGAAAATTAAAGGTAAAACTAGAAAAGCACGAAAAACATTTAGAAATGTGTTGGTTTGTATTCAATAACCTCCCAATTCATTACTTCTCTACATCTGTCATACTCAACAACAGAAAACACACTAAAGGATTACATTACAGAAATATAAAATGTGGCATTGGGAGGAAAATCAATAGGATTTGAGCAACATAAACAGATAACAGTTCAAATCAAGACAGTTTTTATTATCTCGTCCAATCAGTATGTTTTGTATATGATTTGACCAAAAGCTACTTTTTCACTAATCAGGCTGTTATTATTGCTTCCATTACCATAATTCAGCCCATGGGGATGTGTATCTGGGAATTAATGTTGTCCTTTTTTTGGTATTGTGATTTTACTCAGGCAATCTTAGTCTGCCTTCATAATATGTTTCCTACGCAGTAAAACTTACTATCAAATTATCCTACTATCACAATCCAAAGTAAATACAGAGTAAGCAAAATAATCTCAAAACTTCTGATGCCAGAGGAAATTGATGGCATTGTGAAATAAATAAAGCATTAGATTATTTCTTGTATTTCATGTGTCCAAATAATTCTGCCATATTTTGGAGCACTCTTCTATTTTTTTCAATACAAGTGAATCTTATCCATAGCATGAATTTCAAAGAGAGTATTTGATTTTACTGTGTGTAAGATCTATTGTTTAAAGTAAACCTCGCACTGCACCTTCTTCTATTGCAGGTTCAAATTATTTTAAAGGATTGTTCTACTTCCGCAAGCAAACATATTGATCTTTAATTCCTCCTGAAGACCAAATACTACATTCTTTATATAGTATCAAAGCACCTTACCCATTTGGCCCAATTTCATTCAGATTCATTTCAAAACTAGACGGAAATGTGAACAGTGAATCAATCATATTTTGAAAAGTTCTTGAAATGGTGTTAAATGTTATATGGAACATCCTTCTATTGACTCTTCAATCCAGTCACACAGAAATGTCACTGTTCGCCTTGGACTGAAATATTATATTACTTTAAAATTAATATTTGATAAACATGTATGCATGTATTAGGTTTTCACTAAAAATATTAACTCTGACATCAATTAGGAAATATTACCCTTCAGGATTTGTAGCCTGTCGCAAGCACTGAGAAATTCATCTCAGGCTTCACATACAGTACTATAGGGCACAGAAGCATAGGATTAAGCTTTTATAAATGCATTGGATTATGTAGCTGTGATCATATTGTGTGTTTGGTGGATGTTATTAAGTATGAATTTTCATCCTAGTAAATAAATGTAAATTCACATTTATTCACTGGGAAATAATGAAGTAAATAATCAAATACGGATAACTTGTCCACTAGATGATGAATGAAGAAAATTAATTTACTAATTACAAATCTTTTGGAGCTTAGATTTTATTTGCCCGTGTTCAGAGTTGACATGGTCTATTTTTTTCTAACTAAGGTCTCAGCTATATTTAAATGGGATGATCTGGAGTAGAAAATAACCTAATAATTGTGGAGACTCAAAGTGCAACAGGAGGAATCATTTTAAAAATGTTCATACAATTGTTTGTTTCAGTTTAAAAAAAACGTCAATAATTGGAACGAAGCAAATCTGCAAAATATTCCAAAAATTGAACATGTTGTATTCAAGCGACTTGCAAAGACAATGATAGATTAAGAATGGACACAAGCAACATATTAAGAATCAGGGTTAGGAATTGTGTTGTGTGGCATCAGTGATGCCGTTGGGTTGAGTAATGACCACACCGACACTCGCAGTAGGGTCAACTCATGCATATGGTGGAAGTCCTCTCGGACTGGAGGCCTGTGACTGGTGATGTGCCTCAGGGTTCAGTGCTGGACCCGTTACTGCTTGTCGTCTACATCAATGATTTGGATGAGAACATACAGGGCAAGATTAGCAAGTTTGTTGATGATACAAAAGCGCGTGGTTTTGCAGATTGTGAAGATGGTTGTGAAAGATTTCAGCAGGATCTGGATCGATTGGCCAGGTGGGCAGAGGAATGGTTGATGGAATTGAATACAGAGAAATGTGAGGTGTTGCATTTTGGGACATCTAACAAGGTCAAGACCTTCACAGTAAATGGTAGGCCTCTGGGAGGTGTTGTAGAGCAGAGGGATCTAGGAGTGCAGGTGCATAGTTCCTTGAAGGTCGAGTCACAGATAGATAAGGTGGTCAAAAAGGCTTTTGGCACATTGGCCTTCATCATTCAGAGTATTGAGTATAGAAGTTGGCAGGTCATATTGCAATTGTATAAGAAGTTGATGAGACTGCATTTGGAGTATTGTGTTCAGTTCTGGTCACCATGTTATAGGAAAGATATTGTACAGCTTGAAAGGGTTCAGAGAAGATTTATGAGGATGTTTCCAGGACGAGAGGGTCTGAGCTATAGGGAGAGGTTGAGTAGACAGGGTCTCCATTCGTTGAAGCGCAAGAGGATGAGGAGTGATCTTATAGAGGTGCACAACATCATGAGAGGAATAGTTCAGGTAGATGCACAGAATCTCGTCAGGGTGCAAGACATTGGCATCTCAGGCTTTCCCCAGCCACTGAATCGTAGCCTCAATGAAGGTGCTGGCTGTCTTGGGCATCTTCTCGGCAGCCCAGTCTTGACCACACGATGGCGCTGGTGGTCTCAGGTTTATCCCAGTGGCCCAGTCTTCTTTGAACCTGCAACAACTAACAGGGAGATGCCCCAATTTCTCTCCCTTCTTTCTTCCTTCTTCAATCTTATTTCTTCCTCTTTCACTCTTCCTCCTGCTTTTTCTCTCATCCTCTCCCTTCTGTCCTCTGGCTTGAATTGCCCGGGTTTTATAGGGAATAGGCTGACAATGTTCAGGGTCCAAATCAATATCAGGTAAGAAGGAGGAGGGGTGGGTGGGGTGGGAATTGTTAGTTACCTAAAATTGGATAATTCATTGTTCATACTGTTGCGTTGCAAGCTACCCAAGTAGAATATGAGGTGCTGTTACTCCAGTTTGCATGTGGCCTCACCCTGGCAATGGAGGAGTCCCTGGATAGAAAGGTCAGTATAGATAGGAAGGAATTGCAGATGCTGGTTTAAACCGATGATGGACACAAATTGCTGGAATAACTCAGCGGGACAGATAGCATCTCTGGAGAGAAGGAATGGGTGACGTTTTGGGTCAAGACCCTTCTTCAAACTAGCATAGTTACCCTAGCACTTTGTGTCTCAGATCATTATGAAAATGGGAAGAGGATTTGAAATGGTTGGCAACTGGGAGATCCAGTCAATGAAGTTTTAGGTGAGAGCAGGCTTCTAGGAGGAGACTGACAGGAAGACTAAAGTGAATTGAGAACCATGTGCGTAAATGCACTCAGTGTGTGAATAGGTTGGTAAACTGCAGACAAAATTGACTTTGTGGTAACATAATGTTGTGGTGATAAATGAAACATATCTTAAAAAAGGTAATATTGGGCAATTAGTATTTATGGCTCTAAGTGTTCAGCAAAGAAAAGGAAGAAAAGAGGAGGTGGAGTGACAGTACTGATTAGGACATGAATACTTCATGGTGATGAATAGCGAGCATGTCCTTGAGGGGTCAAACACATAATTCATTTAATTTGAGTTCAGAAACAGAAAGGTGCTATCACATAACTGCAGGTTTTCTATAGGCCTTCAAACAGAGCAGGGAAAGATAACAAAGCAAATCTTGAGTCAAATCGCAGAAGTGTAGCAAGTAGTGATTTTGCAGGAGTTCAGTTACGCTAATACTGACTCGGCTAACATTAAAGATCAAAGCAGGAGGAAGGCCTGTGAAATATGTTCAAGAGATCTTCCATAATCATTATGCTTTCCAGCTAATGAGAAAGGAGGCATTGCTGGGTCTTGATCTGGTTCATGAGACAAGTCAGGTCACAGAGTGATACAGTGTGGAAGCAGGCCCTTCAGCCCAACTTGCCCACACCGGCCAACATGTCCTAGCTACACTATCCCACCTGCCTGCGTTTGGTCCATACCCCTCCAAACCTGTCCTATCCATGTACCTAAGTTAGACTCAAAAAGGTGGAGTAACTCAGAGGGCCAGGCAGCATCTCTGGAGAGAAGGAATGGGTGATGTTTCGGGTCGAGATCCTACTTCAGTCTGAAGAAGGGTCTCGACCCAAAACATCGCCCATTCCTTCTCTCCGGAGATGCTGCCTGGCCTGCTAAGTTACTCCAGTTTTTTGTGTCTATCTTCCGTTTAAACCAGCATCTGCAGTTCCTTCCTACACTATCCATGTACCTGGCTAACTGTGGACTAGAGTTAGTGTCAGAACCTTTGAGGACCAGAGACCTTTGCATCGTAAAGTTTAGATTTGAAGAATGGCAAGGAACGATCGTAATGTAGACTCCCTTAGCTTCAGAACCACTAAATTAAGGGAGACGAGCGAGCACTAAAGCAGATACAATAAAATTAAAGGTTAGAATATAAAATAGTAATGGAACAATGGCAGGCTTTTAAAAATAGGTTGGGAGGGACAAGGTTCTTGCCCATGAGGAAAAAGGTAGATGAAGCAAAACGGAACGAGGTGACAAAGACGATGCAAAATATGATGAAAAACAGAAAGAATTTTGGGTGGCTAGTTGGTGAGAATTGACTTGAATAAATAGGCTGGGTGTTGGTAGGAGGTTGTTCTTGTGATTGGATAACAGTAACTAATGATATTACACAGGGATTGTTGCTGGGCCCTTTGTTGTTTGTAATATACATAAATGATTTGGATGTTGATGTGGGGGTCTAATCAGTAAGTCTGCATTCCTTTACCATTCCCTGTTGCCTGTTCAACTCAAGGGCAGTGAGTAAAATTCAGGAAGGTTTCTGAAAGGCGGCACAGTGGTGCAGCGGTAGAGTTGCTGCCTTACAGAACCAGAGACCCGGGTTCAATCCTGACTATGGGTGCTGTCTGTGCAGAGTTTGTACGTTCTCCCTGTGACCTGCGTGGGTTTTCTCCAGGAGCTGTGGTACAGGTTTGTAGGCTAATTGGCTTGGTAAAATTGTAAATTGTCCCTCGTGTGTGTAGGATAGCGTTAGTGTGCGGGGATCACTGGTCGGCGTTGACCCAGTGGGCTGAAGGGCCTGTTGCTGCACTGTATCTCTAAACTAAAGTAAACTAAAGTAAAGTAAACGGATAGATTTTAACTTTCTGTTATTTAACTGGTGGAAAGTTTGATTCATCCATTACATGATATTATACAGGCAGACTGACAGCACATGGGTTGCTGGGGTCAAAGCAAGTAATGGCACAGTAGAACTGGGAATTGACAGCTATCTATAAAGTGCAATGTGAAAGTGCTTCCACTGCGGATCAGATCCCATGTGGAATATTGAGTGTACTTCTGGTCACCTAATATAAAGAGCATATG